>NW_028227257.1:174529348-175896848 GCF_978045245.1 Mus caroli | reverse complement strand
CTGTTCGGATGAATCCTGTTAATCCTTCCGGACTCACTGTTAGACAGTTCTCACAAGCGGACTTCTCTTCCCACCGCCGCCCCACTGACATCCATCTCAGTGATCGTCTCCTGATTGCCAGACCCAGATGCACTGGTGGCCTGCACCACTCCCCTTTTAGGAAGTCGTCACCTCTGGGCAGGGCTTCCTTCTTCTCCAGAAGGTCCGTGCCTTCTTTGCTGGGCTCCTAGGCTCTGGCAGGAGCGCCATCCCTTGCCCTCTCTTTGTTCCATGCACACTGCCCAGGCAACTTCACTGGTGACACCTCTGTGACACTCTGTGCTGAGATCTCCCAGTCATGCCCCCTAGTTCAAGCCCCTCTCCAGAGCCCTGGATCTGTGAGTTTGCTCCGACGGTCTCTAGACTGCTCCACGGGCAACCTTCCCCACACACCCCTCTCCTCTGAGCTGCTGTTGTCACCCTAGCTGGAACCAGAAAGTCACCTTATGTTGCTCTACAGCTCTCCTTGATTTCCCAGGACATCAAAAGTCCTCAGCCTCTCACCAGCCTCAGCTCTCTCATGGCTGTTTCAATGTGGCGTGCCTTAAGCGGAGACCTTCACCAATACTCTGAATTTAAAGGAAAAATGTCTCTCTGATGAGGTCTCTCTCCCATAGGACACCTATAGGATATAATGGTCCCTATAAGTGGTCCAAATAGCTATCCAAACATCATCATTTTAAAATACCACTTTTGTTTTTCACAGCTATTTCTACTGACTGTAGAGGACTGGACCAGCCTCATAGGCCCACTCTGCCATGATGGCACATGAGGGAAACACCTTGGGAGGCACAGGGGATCTCTTTCAGCCTCCTGGTTCACTACCTCCTGACAGTCATCTCTGAACTTGACTCTCATCTGTAAAGAGGGGTGACAGACATCTTGCAGGTCATTGTGTGACTTAGGGACAATGAGTGCAAGTGCCTGACACAGCTCTCATTTCATAGCTGGTCCTCACGGTAGGACGGCATTATTGCTCTGAGGCACAGCTTTGAAGCGGGAGACTTGAAGTGACCCAGTCACACAAGTCCCCCTGCTTACCATAGTACTGCTCTAGTGCTTGACTCGGGAAGAATCTTAATACATGATTTCTATCATCTATAATCAACTGGTCTCATCACCCTTTTCTTCTGATTCCCGATTCATGTTTACTTCTGAAGGACTCAGTCTTCCATCTCTTGCCAGAATTTCTGAGCAGATATGACCAGACTTTATTTGGTGGGGGAGGGGATGCAGCCCAGGCTAGTCTCGAACTTGCTATGTAGTCCTGGAGGGCTTTGAATTCAGGATTGTCCTGCTTCAGCTTTCCTAGTGGTGTGATTACAAGCCTGTGCTACCACACCCAGCTTATGACGATTGTATTAGAAGCTTCTCTTTAAAAATCAGAAAGGGCCGGGCAGTGGTGGCGCACACCTTTGATCCCAGCACTTCGGAGGCAGGGGCAGGCAGATTTCTGAGTTCAAGGCCAGCCTGGTCTATAGAGAGAGTTCCAGGACAGTCAGGGCTACACAGAAACCCTGTCTCAAAAAAAACCAAAACCAAAACCAAAACCAAAAACAAAAATCAGAAAGGAAGGCTCTACATTTCAGAGCCCTCCTAAGGCTCTCTTTGGGAGTGTTTCTATCTCTGTTGATGGGCAAGGAGTCCACAGGAAATGGGATTGCTCTTTAGTTACTGAGCCCCACCAAAGCTTAGCTCCTGTGGTGGCCACCCATGGTTGTCTGTAGGGAGTTAGGGACAGACAGAATATGGGCACCCTGGATGTGTATCTGCAGACCTGTGTGCTAAGCTCCTTAAAGGCTGTAGTAATAGAGAGGTCTAAGGGTGAAGGGGAGATGTGGGGAGAGCCAGAGGCCAGAGGTTGGCTCTCCATTCTTTTGGAGGACCACATAAAAGTTTGGGTGAGGATTAAAAAGTCAAACATGATCTTCTAGGATTGAGAAGAGCTATTTACTGGAGTAGGGGACATATCACTTAAACAGCTCCATCTGTAGCTCTTAAACATGGAGACATATCTCTTTTCACAGCCTTGGGCTGCCCAGGCCTGAAAAGGGTCTTCATTATATCCAGGTTGTGCACTGATACAAACAAAACTTTAAGGCTTTTAGGTTTGTGGCACAAGGGGGCAGAGATCGGGGCATGTGCTCTGTATCCTTACTTATTGACCTCCCCCACCCTGCATTTCAGCACGCCCTTAACCCTGGAGCCTGCTGATTTTGTTTGTAAGGGCATGGATCTTTTGTGATAGGCTTTCTTGGAGGTCATGGCAACAGCTGTTGCCATGCATGTGTGCTCACGCCAGCAGAAATGTTCAGAAACGACTGGGCAACTGGTCATAGTAGCCCTGTTAGGGGGAGTTTTCACTTAAAACTCTCACATGTGCCTCGTATTAGTGTGCACAGGGAAGGGACACCTGTAAACTCAGTATGCAAGGATTCCTCCACCAAAGATGTCATCTTTTCGAGATGAAATCGAAAAGAACAGTGACGAATAACTCAGGATAAGTGGCGGCAAGGCCTGTTGATCCCGAGTCCTGGCTCCCAACTCCAGGGAGAGCCCTGGCACTGCCCGCAGGCTGACCTGATTCCGTCCTGCTGTCGCGTGCTGGTGAGCCTTGGCTCTGACTCCGACCCCGCAGGTCCTGCTGACCCTGGGCTGCAGAAGCCGGCGGAGAGAGGGGCCCATGGGTTGCGCCTGAGCCAGCTGGGCCACTTCGCCCTAAAGGCCCGAAGGCCTGCGACCACAGCCATTGCAGCCAAGAAAAGCAAGGCCGACTGTGCAAGCAGCCTAGGCCTCGGGTTTTTCCCTTTTAGACCTGGTCACTCAGAGCCCCGCCTTCAGGGCCCCACCCCCAAAGCCCTGCCCGGGTGTCCTTCTCCTGGAGCCACGCCCCCAAACCCGGGGCGCGGGGGCTGGGAACCGAGTGGATCGGGGCGGGTGGGGTGGAGGGGCGGGGCGGGTGGGGTGGAGGGGCGGGGCGGGTGGGGTGGAGGGGCTGGGCGTAGGTCACCGAATGAAACTCATTTGCCAGAGCCAGTGATTTGTTTGATTTAGTCAGGCTGTGAAGGAGTTTAAGGGAGGGGAGAACTGGGTTGGCTCGTTTCTTTGTGTAGCGACACCAGGAAAGTGCCGGATGTTGTGAAATGAGTGTCATCCGGTGATGAGTGGCAGGAGCTATGTACCACATTGCTGCGCCCACGCCTCCCACAGGAAACTCTCCTATGTCTTGTGGGTGATCCTGGATCACAAGGAGTGTTTAGCCTACTATAACTTTGAATGTTTTGCATCTTCCCGTGCAGACGCGGGAGACCCGTATTTATAGCTTGGGCTTTCCACATTCGCCCAGGGGAAGCCTGGAATCCGTTTCAGGATCCCAGTGGCTAGATGAGAGGCATATCCTACAGTGAAAGGCTTTTAAGTAAATCCTTGCAAATGTGGGTATTTGTGAGAGACACAGAATAAATAATCTTAGCTCTTAAGATCTTGTTGCTTCTAGAGGGAGGTGCCATCCCCAGGAGCCCAAACTCTTTCCCAATGGGTTCTGCAAGGATAACAGTATATACAAGATATACAGTATATACAATACATTTATTAAATCTCAGAAAGTAAAAAGATTTACAAGGGTGTCCTATAAGCTGACCAACCTGCAAGGCATTGAAGGGGGGGCTTCAGGGATGCAGCCTCTGTGAGTCTTACGTGTGCTGCTGTGAGATTTTAATCGATGCAGCTGCCTTTGAGTCTTTGTGCTCCTGCAAGTAGCTCCTCACCCCTACCTACAGAGGTAACCCCAGTAGACTTACCGGTTCCCTAAGCTAACCTTGGGTAGAATCGTTTCTTTGCTCTGTGGATGTCTTCCTAGAAAAAGTCACACAAGGGGCTTGCTTTTTCCTTTTGTTTTGTTTTGTTGTTTTGTTTTGAAACGGGGTTTCTCTATGTAGTCTTGGCTGTCCTGGAACAGAGATCCACTTGCCTCTGCCTTGTGAGTGCCGGGATTAAAAGCATACACCGTCACTGCCCACTGTGAAGCTGTCATCCTCAGCTTTATAACAGGACAAGACAATGTATAAGATGATATTTCAAAATATTGAAGACTCTTCCACTACCCTTCACCCCTCCATTTCCTTGACTGTTGTTCTATCAAAAAAAAAAAAAAAAAAAAAGCTAGATTATTCTTTGTTTCTGTGAAGAAACCCAGGATCCAGAAGAATCCAGCTGGTTAGAGGGTTGCAATTCTTGACTTCTGGGTTTTTAAAGCTTGACTCTTAGGGATGGAAGGCTACAAAGCAAGCATAATAAATTAGACTTGCCTTGATAGAGCTGGCCTATGAGTTTTGAAATGATCTCCCTGACCTCAGTGGTGTGATGTGACCAAATCCAGTAGCAGGTAGCAGCAGGAGTTACCCTCCAGGTCGCGCGTGCTAAGAGTACCAGGCAGATGCTAAGGTTGGGTGCCAGAGAGGGAGGTCTGTGGGGGGTCAGGTGGCTCAGAACAAGCTTCCAGCCAGACTAAGGTTTGGGGCAAGTGTAGGGCAAGAAGAGCCTATGAGAAAAGGAAGAAGAAGAAGGTGATTATTATGGGAAAGAGAGCCAGCCAAGGTTTCCCTAGCTGAGAATGAAACAGCTAGGATAGAGGCAGTGGGACTCTTTTTCTTTGGTAGACTCTCAGAGAAGACACAAGATCCCAGTGTCTGGGCAGATAGGCCTGGACACCACGCAGGGTTTCTTGTGGCCTGGTGTGCTGCTGTCGCTACAGAATGCTCCCTGTATTCTGAGAAGGGCTTGGAAATAGTATATAGAACGACATGTTGAAAACAAGGTATTGGGGCTGGAGAGATGGCTCAGTGGTTAAGAATACTGACCGCTCTTCTGGAGGTCATGAGTTCAACTTCCAGTAATCACACGGCAGCTTACAACCATCTGTAATGGGTTCTAGCGCCCTCTTCTGGAGTGTCTGAAGAGAGCTACAGTGTACTTACATACATCAAACAAACAAACAAACAAACAAACGGCATTTTGGGGTAACTTTAAAAAAACAAAGTTATTTACAAGGACATCTTAGCAGCTTCATGAATGACATTCTATGCTAAAGTTTAGATTAGAAGTGTCTCCCTTGCCAAACCTATGTATGGATCAAAGGCTTGTGCACCAACACCTGGATCTACTATGTAGAACCTTTAAGAAATGAGGCCTAGGTACAGAAAGCTAAGTTGCTGACACCATGCCTTTGAAAGGGAACCTGGATGAGCAGGTGCCCTGTGATATTCTTGCCACGATGCTAAAAGGTATAAGCAACCAGAGCAAACGACCATGGACCAAAAGCTTTGACGTCCTGAGCAATGGGAACCCTTTTCTTGAGTTAAGGTGGTTTATCTCAGGTTATCTAGGCAAAGGGACCCAACTGGCTCAGGCGCAACCAATGGGCCCCTCTCTCTGCCGAGAAGCAAAGTTAACACAGCCTACATCCTACAGTCATGCCAAAATATGTGAGGTAATAAAAACAAAAACAAGGAGGGTCACAAATTCAAGGCTAACCTAGGCTATGTAGTGAAACCCTGTCTCAAGCAAAGCAAAACCAACAAAAACACACACAGAGATTCAAGTAACAGAGACTCATTTCTCACCAGGGCAGGGTCTGCTACAGATTAGTGTCTTTGGATCACATCTGCATTGCCCTCAAGTAGGATATTGCTGGGAACTTGTTAGACCCCATGGCAGCAGGAGAGAGGAAATTGAATTTTAATGCATGGGAAGAGCACGAACAGCCTTTTAAAATGTCCTCATGGACATTTCTAAAGCAAGCCACATTACCACACAGAACTGCAGGAGTATGGGGGGGAATTTGGAAGAAGGGTCCAGAATCTTTGCAAACAATCCTAATGGCAGGCAGGGCCACCTCTCAGTACAATGCCTTGTTATGCTTAGCTTATTTATGCTTACTATTTAAGGTTTGGTAATTCGAGTTGAAATGGGCTTAGGTTTAGTTCTTGCCATAAGTCAAACAGGGTTTGGAAATAACATTTATCTCACAGAGCTGGTGGGGTGGCTCAGTAGGTAAGGTTGCTTGCCGCCAAGCCTGATGACCTGTGTGGTAGAAGTATAGTTCTCACTCCGGAAAGTTGTTCTCTGCCTTCACAAGTGTGACATGGCATGTGCAGGTGTGCAAGCACACTCGGGTGCACATACTAACTAACTGTAATAAGGACGTTCTTACAATTAAGCTCAGAACGTGTAGAGATCTGTGTAGTGATCGATACAGAATTGCCGTCTCTCCCTTCTCCCTCTGTCTATCTCTCTCAGCTTGAGGGCAGTTTGATTAGAGTTTAAGGTGACAATCCCAAAGCAAGCTGGCCACTTAGAGGAGGGGAGAATAGAAAAAAGAAGCAGGAGTGGGGAGCTAAGCCAGTTGAGTTATATTGGCTTAGGAATCAGCACTTGGTAGCAGGCAGCCATGTGGCAGGGTTTAGACAAAGAGCAAGAGACCACAAGGTATCAGACAAATCAGACTTAACCCCGGTTTATGCCCAGGCAGGGGTGGTGCACGTGTTTAATCCCAGCACTTGGGAGGCAGACTCAGGAGCATCTCTGAGTTTGAGGCCAGCCTGGTCTACAGAGTGAGTTCCAGGACAGACAAAGCTACACAGAGAAATCCTGTCTTGAAAACTAAAACAAATAAAACAATTCATACTTACAACTGGCCAGCATGCAAAAGAGACAGGAAAAAGAAAAGGTTGCAACTTTCTGACTGGGAAAGGCAAGGCCCAGCAGAACCTCCTGGTGACCTGTAGGGACTGCCTGAGTCCGTTTTCTGAACCAGACGGTTCCCCCAAGTGATGCAGAGCACACAAGAGCAAATGCCTTGGCTTAATTCCATCAAGGGCCATAGTCAGATAAAGATGTTTCTCACCTTTGAAAAGGCAGTTTCTCTGAGAGGACGGGAGAGTTGGTTGGGGGACAGTAAACAGATCAAGAGACTTCACCTCAACAGAGATGAAGAAAATAAAGAACCGATATGCAAAAGTTCCTTGATATTGGGGCAACTTGATTCTAAGACTCCCAAAAGATTCCAAAATCCATGGGTATGTTCTCATTTATAAAACACTGTGCTATTCACACAGATCCTCTAAATACTTTAAACAATCTCTGGGTTCTTATAAACTAAGTCTATATAGCATTTCATACTGTTGATTCATCATAAATGCTTTTGCTTATGGGTGTTTGTCTTTGTGTATGTGTGCTTTGAGATAGATTTTCTTTGCTGGCCTGGAACTCTCTATGACCAGGCTGGTGTCAAACTCACAGATCTGCCTGCTTCTACCTCCCACTCGTGCCACCACATCCAACAGCTTTTTGTACATCTTACATTGTGTGTCCAATTTTGAATCTGTGGTGCAGAATTTGTGCATGTGAGCAGGAGGAGGAGACGAGGCTCACACCTTCAATGCCAGCACTTGGAAGACAGAGGGGGGAATGCCAGAAGTCCAAGGCCAGCCTGGGTACAGGCTCCTGGGTTCCCTGTTAGTCTTAGAAAGCACTCAGCACCTTCAGGTGAAGGATTGGGGAGAGCAATATAAATACGATGAAGTGTGTCTGTCTCCAACATCAGACAGGGAAAGTGTAGGCACGGAGGTTGGGATGTGTAAGGCTCTGAGAAAGGGAATAAATCAGGGGCTCTCAGAGTGTGGATGCCGTGGATGGATCAGAACGTCTCAGCAACAACTTTACACAAAGAAAGACGTGGAGATGGGTGCCTGTCACGTTACCCAGGCAGAGACTGACAGTCCATTATCCAGGCAGGAACTGGTATAAGTGGCTGAAACATTGGTCTATCCTGAGGCAATGCAAGGCTCTTTGTGAATTCAGTCTGCTTCTGCAGGCCCCATGTTCCTCCTGTTAATTTTTTCAGGGGCTGTCTGTCTTTATCCTCTCTTGTTCAGAGCCCTTCTAATCTATTTTCCACTCCGACCTTCTCGCAGATACAATTTGATTTCCGGGTTGCTAGCAGGCTTCTCTCTGGCTTTGATTTCTGCCTCGTTTCCCCGAGCCCCATGTCTGTGGTGGAGCACGTGTCTTTGCTTTTTGTTCCCTTTAAAGACCCACAGGTGCTTGGAGACTGCTGGAGAAACCAGGCTGAATACAGAGACTTGCAGGGAGCCTGGCGTCTGGGGTTTGATGTGGGCATGAAGGAAGATTCAGGCCTCTTCAGTGTGCAGAGAAAGGAAAGTGAAGGGCAGATCTTCTCACTTCGTTTGGAATGATTTTTGAACTTTCTAAAAATTGTCTCAGCTCTCTTAGAAAGAAATGGGATGGGGTAGTTCAGAGGTACAAGGGTAAGAGGTGGCTAGGAACTTACCTTCAGTTATGATTCCCCCACCCCGCACCTGGCTGCATCTCTGTGTTTTGACCCATCTTCTTCCCTGTGTCTGTCTCCCCATCTCTGAAGCTCGTAGAAGGGTCAAACCCTTTCAACCAGAGAGGCTTCCAATCTTCATGATTCCCTGTAGCCACACATGCTTCTTTGTGTCCCAAACATAACTATTTTATATTGTATTTATAACCCAGCAACCATTACCCAAATGCCCTTTGTAAACTTCAGTTTCTTCCCAAGGACCTACGCCTCAAGTTCAGTGGTGGTTATATTAGAAACCAGTTGAGGGGAAGCACGTGGGGTGAAGGTAGCTCTCTTTTCTTGCTATTGAGCACAGATTATTTTTGTTTGTTTTGAGACAGGCTTTCTCTGAAGCCTTAACTGGCTTGGAGCTTGCTACATAGACCAGACAGGCTTCAGACTCACAGAGACCCACTTGCTCTGCCTCCTGAGTGCTGGGGTTAAAGGTGCACACACTGTTGAGTTCACTCATTTGCCTTAGGTAGAACAAACTCGGCACCTTCCATGAGTGATGGGGAAGGGTGTTATGCATGTGTGCACACAGCATCATGTTTAGGCATCTCAGGAGTCAGGCCCTTTGAGGGACGCTGTGTGGTCCACATCTGTTTCCAGATGCTATTTCTAAATTGTAGGGAGATAAAGCTGTTAGCCACTCCCTGTGGTGCTGACCCCAGGCTCATTGCAGGGCCTTACAAAGCTAGTGGGGACTAGAGTCAGTTTCCTGCTACATGACCCTGCCCTCCTCCTCCTCCTCCTCCCGTTTTTGTTCCATGTTCACACCAACCCTGCTTCACACATTCTTTTCTGCCTGATTTTATTAGGTTTATTGACAGGTGACAATTGTATATATCTAGGGTGTCTGAGGTGATTTTTGTGTGTCATCCTATTTATTTACTTATCTATCTATCACTCTATCTCTTTATCTCTCCTCTCTCTCTCTCTCTCTCTCTCTCTCTCTCTCTCTCTCTCTCTCTCTCTCTCTCTCTCTCCCAGGGTCTTGTGTAGCCTAGGTTAGCCTTGAATTTGCAACATAGCTGGAGCTGACCCTGACCACTGTCCAAGTACTGGCCTCAGTAACACAAAGCTAGCTATTCTTTCTCTGGTTCTGTGTGTTTCTTCTCGATGACACTAGCTGCTGCTTACATTATCTCCTGGCTGAGGGAATGGCCTAGCCCTGTATCATGTCCACTCTTTAAAAGCAGGTATTAAATACTTCGTCCTGAAGCTGTTCAGATGTCCTCGGCTGAAAGTCACTTTATTGTCCTCTAGCCTTCTCAACACCTTTATTTATGGCGTTTAAAAGCATCCCCTCACCTTTCTTTTCCATCCCAGGCCAGCCTCAGACTCACTAAGTAGCTAAAGATGACATTGGCTCTTTCTCTACCTCATAAACACAGGAGTTACAGATGTGTGCCCTCACATCTGGCTCTATCAGGTGTTTTCAGTTCTTTTTTCTCCATATCTGCTGTTTCCTATGACACTAAGGTTTGCTTTTTTTTTTTTTAACTTTTTATTGGTTCTTTGTGAGTTTCACATCATGCACCCCAATTCTTCTCATCTCTCCACTCTTCATAACCACCTTTCACCCTTTCACCCCACACAGCAGAGAAAAGAAAATCTCACTGTGGAAACTGCAGACACTAAGGATTTCTTAAGGGCAAGCTTCACCCCCTAACTATGCCTGTATCTGCTACCATGATGCTTTCGATGTCTGCAGACAGGAAATGTGTGAATGGTTGATTCAAAGTGATTATGGGTAGCCAACTGAAATGGCAGTTCCCCCCAAAGACACACGGTGGCGCTCTAGCCAAGCAGAGTTGCACAGATCAAACCAGACTCATTTAGTTTCTCAGCAATTTTAAAGATAATGGCGAATCCTTTGATTGCTGTCTTACCTGTCCTATCAAGCAGCTATGGATGATGGGAAAACAAATATGAAAGCCAGCTTAATGAGCAGAACAAGACAGAAAAATCAGACGTGAAGACACTATCTACAGAGAGACAAACACCTGCTTTCTCTGAACAAGGTCCCTGACACCCCAGCTAAGGACATGACAGAGATTGTGAGCCTCTGGTGAAGCCAGGCTGAGGCCTGTGTGCTAGGGAGAAGCTGCCTTCAAGTTTTCCCTCTTTTATTGGGAAATTGTTGTTGCTTATGTGACAGTTCTCAAGTACCCAGGCTGGCCCAGGTCTCCCTGTGTAGTTAAGGTTAACCCTGGCCAGCTGATCCTTCAGGATACAAAGGTGGAATCCCGTGAGAGTCGGCCAATGCTCTACCATGGCGTGCCAGCCTACCTTTGTTAATGGTGGGATGTTGTACAGAAAATGAGCCCTAATAGCTTTGTCGCCTAAGTTAGCGAAATTGAGTATTTTTTCTTATTATTTTTCTAAATATGCAAAACATGACTATAGTAGATACAAGAGTGCATATTCTGAAGTAGCCACCTCTCCCCTGCAAGGGTGCTTGCTGCCTTGAATTTGCCTTTCTTTCCCATAATGCGATTATAAGACTGTAGTTTTGTGATTGTTTGTTTTTAAATGGGGTCTCGTGTATCCCAGACTTGCTTTGACTTGAGACGTTACAGGGATGGCCCCTAGCATCTCACCCTTCTGCCTGTACTTCCCTGGTACTGGGTTTACAGCCCTGCATCTCCTGGTACAGTGTAGAGTTGGGAGGATTGGAACCTAGGCTTTGTGAATGCTAGGTGAGTTTCAACCGAGCCACAATCCCCATCTCCACTAATAAGACTTTTAGAGTTTACCTCTTTATTTTAATAAATTAGATTGCATATTGAATAAACCGAGATGTAAGAAGCCAAAGAAACCGACAGATTTCAAAGCCATGTCAGGAAATGAAAGTTGAAGTGTGATTAAAAGTGGTTTACAAGCTGGGCGTGGTGGCATGCACCTTTAATCCCAGCACTCAGGAGGCAGAGGCGGGCAGATTTCTGAGTTCGAGGCCAGCCTGGTCTACAAAGTGAGTTCCAGGACAGCCAGGGCTACACAGAGAAACCCTGTCTCAAAAAACCAAAACCAAAACCAAGCCAAACCAAAACACCCCCCCCCCCCCAAAGTGGTTTACAAATTTAAGCCGTCCTTGGCAACAGGTGACACTGTCTCAGAATAACCGAATGAACAAAGCTTCAAAATGAACATGTAAATTCCTGCTCGTCCTTCTCCCTCCACTGCCCAGGTGCTTTGTGTGAGTGCATATCTCTCTCAGAGTCTTTCTCTCTCCCTCTGTGTCTCCCATCCCCTCCCCTGCTCTGTGTGTGTCTAACTATATAGTTGTATAAAGTTTGAGTGCTGGATTCTTAGGGACTGACAGCATTGGTGTGGACTGGTATCTGGGTGATTGTGGTTTTCAGGGTCTACCATAGAGTCAGAGAAGATTCTGGAGGGACAGACAGAGGTTGCAAAAAGCCCTCACTCTGAGTCTGGCCTCACAGAGGACAACATTGAGAGGTGATTCATGCACAAAGGTCATGAGAATAGAAGGTCTTTGTCAACGCTTGCCTACATAGATCAGGCAGCTGGTTTGATCTTATTTCAGGGACTTGCTGTGCATACAAAGGAAACAATCACCAAATTCCACTGGGCCTCCAGCATCTTATCTTTTAAAAAATAAGGCACAGTTTGAAGATCAAAACTGATTTCATGGGAAGAAAAGAAACCTTGGCTTCTGTAGTTGCTACTGTGGGTTTACGTGATAAGTATGCAGCTTTGATTGCCACGATACTCCTCCCCATCTGGAAGACTGGGCTGTTAGACCACGGAACTCACTTCTGGATTTGTGGAAGAGAACATCCCCCCACCCCGTCTGACTTAATTACCATACTGATTTAATGAGTTACCGTCTATGCAACTTTTTTCTCAGATTGTCCCTTACTTTGTTTTTAAAACGGGTCTTCAAAATAACTTGTCAAAACACCAGGAAATTGAAACAAATTGCAGATGAGGGGCTGGTGAGATGACTCAGTAGGTAAAGGGGCTTACCCATAAAGTCTGAGGGCCAGAGTTCAATTTCCAGGACCTACACTGACTCTTGTACATTGTGTGTGTGTGTGTGTGTGTGTGCGCGCGCGCGCGCACGCGCGTGAGCACTAAATAGTAAATAAATAAATGTAATAATAAATAAAATATAACTAAAAATACAAAGGTGAAATGGGGCTGAGTTTCACATCTTAAGCACTCTGGTACCTCCCCCATCTCTGAAAGTCAGAGGCATCCTAAAATAGCCTGTAAGCTTCCATAGGTCATGGAACTGAAAACCAAATCAAAGTGGTGATCAAATCAATTATGACTCAAATTTGAGAAATAGAGAGGCCTGTTTTATATTCCAGTTACCTATGTTTTCTAAATTTGATGGTCCAGTGACTCAGAGCTTAAGAGTTCATGTTGTTGCCGGGCAGTGGTGGCGCACGCCTTAAATCCAGCACTTGGGAGGCAGAGGCAGGCGGACTTCTGAGTTCGAGGCCAGCCTGATCTACAGAGTGAGTTCCAGGACAGCCAGGGCTAACCCTGTAACCCTGTCTCAAAAACCAAAAAAAAAAAAAAAAAAAAAAGAGTTCATGTTGCCAACCCTGATTGCCTGAGTTTCAGCCCTGGGACTCACTTGGTGAGAAGGGAAATGTTCTGTGACCTCCATATATGTACCATGGCACATATATTTCCCCCCCAAATAAATAGATTAACAAAAATGTATTCTATGCTATGTAGCACAAACTTGAATAACATCGTGTGGTGTCCTATAGCCTTCTCTTTCCCCCTAGTGAATCATAAAGGCTTCCATGATGCAAGTCTTTCATTACAAAGGGACTTAAGGGCACCATGGTATTTTATTATATTGCTTTTCCATAATTTGCTTAACCAGTCTTTCTTGGCAGACACATAAAATCTAAATGTCATAAATAATACCCCGCCAAACAACCTTTTGCATGACTCTCTCTTCCCATCTCTGACATTTCTTTGAGGTTAAGTTCCTAGGTCCAAGGCAGTGTCCTCCATGGTTTTCTCCAGAAACTTTGCACCCCAATACTTAAGAAATTTTAAGAATGGGGGCCATGACCTTGAATTGGGCTTAGAAACGACCTCTTGTTGTGGCTGACATTGTTCCACAGATAATAAAATACTTGCCGGATACTTTACCTTGTACATGAACACTCAGCCTTGTAGAGGGAACAGTTACTCTGATATTTTAAAGACTTCCTCTATATTCAGTAACTAGAGGAAATGAGAATTAATCAACATTCTCTAGAGAAATAGTCTAATAGGAGGTACATGCATTAAAATGTATTAAAATAGACAAGGAGACTTATAATGAGCCCTGGTTCATGTGATTAGCAAGCAGAGAAGTCCCACGTTTTACAAGCTGGGAACCCAGGGCATGATGTGAGTTGGCCCCAGTCTGAACAAAACCCTTGGAGCCCGAGTCTGAGGGCGGGAGAAGATGAACTGAGATGTTCCAGCTCAAGCAAGGAGACAAGAAGGAAAAGAACAAAGTTCCCGTTTATTCTACTGAGGCCTTCAGTGGATTGGGTGAAGCTCAACCGCTTTGAGAAGGGAAATCTTTACTGAGATCACAGATTCAAATGCTAGCACCCTCCAGAAACACCCTCATAGACATACTCAGAGATACTATTTAATCTGGACAACCCTTGGCTTAGTCAAGTGGACGTGTGCTAACCACCATAGTGGCAGAGATGGGGAGAGGTGAACGGGGAAACCTCTGGTCCCCACAACTTTACCATATTGATGATGGACTCCAAGATTCACAAAGACTTATTTGCATAAACCCTTGAGATAGACTCAAACATTTGGAATGTTGAGATTAGACTACCAGTGGTTTAGGAGACGGCATTTTACAGAAAGCCCATGTCAGTGACTCTTTTGTAATAGAAGAGATGTGTCGTCCTGTCCAAGGGACGCATATAAAACAGTCTCCTTTTGCTACTCCTTCCAAACTCATTGGCCAGTTCTCTTCCCTTTTTATTATATTACTTCATGTGTGTGGATGTTTTGCCTGCACATATGTCTGTGCACCATGTGCTTGTCTGGTGCCCAAAGAGGCTAGAAGACCACATTGGATCCTTGGAACCATACTTACAGATGGTTGTGAGCTGGCATGTAGGTGCTGGGAATCAAACGTGGGTCCTTGGGAAGAGCAATCAGTGCTGTCGACCACTGAGCCATCTCTTTAGCCCCTCGTTTGCATTATTTTTTACACACGAAGAAACTGTATCCAACTACCTCTCGTCAGAAACGCTTTGCCATAGTTTGCACCTGAACTGTCCCCACGGGCTCATTGATCCTTGCTGAGCTCTTGTTCCTCTGTGACAGGCCTGTGGAAGTTTTATGAGGCTGGGGCATAGCTAGTAGAAGCAGTGTGATAGTTCAGGCCTTGATTCCAACCACTTTTTGCTTCCTGGTCTTTCATGGTGTGAGGAGCCTTCACCACATGTTCTCACTGCAGTAAACTACACCATGCTTTGATGGACTGAGGTCCTCTGAAACTGTAAGCCAAGATAAAGCTTCCTTCCCTAACACATTTTTTTTGTCGGTATTTTGACACAATGATCCTAAAAATAACCAATACCCTCTTAATTCTTTTCTTCCTGAAACATGTTGCTTTAAACATATTCCATCTGCTTGCTCCCTGCCTACTGCCTTGACTCTGCATCCCCACGCTATTATGTTACTGTGTTAGCTACTGTTCTATTGCTGGGAGGAGCCATTGTGACCAAGGCAACTTTCCCAATAGGGCATTTAATTGGGGGCTTGTTTACAGTTTCAGAAGATTAGTCCATTGCCATCATGGTGGGGAGTGAGGCAGACAGGCATGCATGGTGCTGGAGAACTTACATCTGACCTTCAAGTTCCAGGGAGAGAGAGAAAGAAGCCTGGTGTGTGCTTTTGAAAACTCAAAGCCCACCCCCAGCAACATACCTTCTCCAACAAGGCCACACCTGCTCCAACAAGGCCACACCTGCTCCAACAAGGCCACACTGCCTAATCCTTTCCAAATAGCTCCACTAACTGGGGATCAAGCATTCAAACATATGAGACTATGGGGGTTACTCGCACTCCAACCACCACAATTTGTCAATGTTTCTTACCATTCCCAATGTGATTAAAAAGGAGAATAAACCACATCTGGACTCAAGACATCTGGGCTGGTGGTCCAGCCTCTGTAGATGTGAGAGTCAAGCAAATGGCTGGGCTTTCAGGAAGCTCTGTACCTCTGTGTAGAAGATTTAGACTTGTGGGTTGCAAAGGGATGGTACTGAGGCCCAGGCAGCTTAGCCCCAACCACACCGTTGTCTGAAGAGTTTACTCTTACCCGTGGCATGTACTGAGCTCTAACCAAACAATGAATGCCTCCTTGGACTTGATACAGTCAACTTTGTAGGGAGGTCAGCTAAAAGCTGTGTGAGGGTTCTTCAACATCATGGATTGGATCTGTTTGAGTCTGCCTAAATAACTCAAAGGGCTTAGTTTCATTTTTCACAGACATCCCAGGGAATGGTGGGGTCATTTGCTTTTGGTCTGGGGATAGAGTCACACAATGTAGTCTGAGTTAGCCTTGAACTTGCTTTGTGACTTGCGCTCTCAGTCCTACCTTGGTCTCTCATGGGTTCTGGTAGGCACTACCACACCTAGCCTTTTATGAATGGCATACTTTACTATGATTCTCCATCTCTTCTTTTTCTCAGCGGTGGATCCTTCTAGGCTGCACAGCCGGCACAGGTCCGCAGAGAGCACCGAAGCATCGCCTTCTAATGGATCTGCCCCACTTCCCGGGGAGAGACTCAGCCTTTCTCCTGGCCTGGTGTTCTGGCACATTTGTTTTCTGTGGGAAGCCCGGATCCACTTCCACCACACATGCCTGCTTTGTGGAAGAGGAAACTGGGACAGGGAGAATGAGCCATACTGACCTCGGATGGCACTCGCCATCTGTCAGAAGGACAGCTTCTTTAGGCAGGGCCTTTCCCTCTGATTCTACCCTGCCTGGGAGGAACCTCATTCTCTTTCCTGATCTCTTGATGGCACACAGCCTGCTTGTCTCCCTTTATGTTTTCTTCTCATAGGAAACCAGTCTGTCATTGTTTGGCTGCTGTGCCTTCCAAAGGAGAGACCATGGACTGAACGGACACGTCTGCTTAGTCCAAGTGGCAAGGCCATCCTTCCTGATGAGTGACAGGAATTGAGGATTGCCCTTTGGTTCCAATCCTGTCTGATTAGCTCTATTGCCCCATGTTGCCTTGGGGATATGCATATGTCATGCAAAGAAACATCCCAGAATATCTCAAATGGAACAAAGCAGTTGGTTGTGTCTCAGAGGAATATGGGAATTTATAGCCAAGTTCATGGTTTCAGAGCCCGGGCCCATTTCATTTAGGAGAACCAAGCTGTTTTGAAAGGGACAGGATTTTAGAGTTTCAGAAGCCTCGCTTTGAAGGCTGAGAGAAAAGGCCAAAGAAATCAACCCACTTGGCTCCCTCACCTCTTCCTTTTAGTGGCACACATAGGAAATGGTGATGCTGTTTACAGAGCACACTGATTGGCTACCGGTACAGGGAACCCGTAGCTCTCAATCCTAACAGGCTGCCAGAGGACTGTGGGGCCGGCCGGCATCTCACTCCATTCGTTCATGCTGATGCCCGAAGTGGAAGATGCCAAACGAACAACACAAGCGAAACAAGTGACATGACAGTCATGCTTTCAGTGAAGGTGACAAAAACACACACACACACACACACACACACACACACACACACCAGTGGTGCTTTGATGTGTATATCCTGAAAGGATGATTTCTCTTGTCTGGGACAGACAAGAAGTAAATTAAAATTTAAAACCTTTTTCATTTTTAGTTGATGTGTCTGTGTGTCTCTGTGTGGTCATGTGCATATGGGTGCAGGATCCAGTGGAGGCCAGAGCCCCTGGAGCTGGAGCTACAGATGGTCGAGAACTGACATGGGTACTGGGAATTGAACTTGGACCTCTGCATTCTTTGTCACTGAACCTATCTCCAGCCCAGGCTTCCTTTTGTTGCAGTCGAACGTGGGTGTGCACATGTGCATACGAGAACTCAAGTGCAGATGCTGAGGGCCACAGGTGTGTTCTGGGTGGGTGTGAGTCACAGGTGTGTTTTGCACAGAGCTTGGGTCTTCTTCAAGAGCACTATATGCACTGACATGCCAAGCCTTTTCCCTCAGTACCTCCCTTTTGCTTCTTTAGACAGGCTAAAACTAGCCCAGGCTGGCCCAGAACTTTCTGTGTGGCTGAGGACGATGTTGAACGTCTAATGATCTTGCCTCTATCTCCTAAGTCACTGAGATTGGAAAGCAGTAAGCCTGGTTCACACCCAGTGTTGGGGATCAATTTCAGGTATCAATTGAACTGTATATCGCCAGTGCCCAGAAGTCAACTTTTTAAAATTCAAGATCAAATACAGTGAGAACTCACTAGAATTAGGATGACCACGATTAAAAGCAAGCAAGCAAGCAAGCAAACAAAAACCCAACAACAGTAACAACAAGTGAACAAATAAAAACCCCAAATCCAGAAAATAACAAGTGTTGGCAAGGATGTGAAGAAACCAGAACCTTGTACACTCTTAGTGGGAATATGAAATGAAATAAAAATTAAGCACACAGCTACCAGAGGACCCAGTTCTGCTTCTGTGTGTATGTCTGAAAGAAGGGAAAAGAAGAACTTGAAGAGACATCTGTACTCCAATGTTCATAGCAATATCCTTTCCAGTAGCCCAAGGTTTCCACCAAGGGAAAATGTGATATAAATATTCAATGAAATATTAGTCACACTTAAAAGAGACATTCAGCTGGGCAGTGGTGGCGCACACCTTTAATCCCAGCACTTGGGAGGCAGAGGCAGGCAGATTTCTGAGTTCGAGGCCAGCCTGGTCTACAGAGTGAGTTCTAGGACAGCCAGGGCTACACAGAGAAACCCTGTCTTGAAAAACAAAAGCAAAAACAAAACACAACTAAAAGAGACATTCGTTCAGGTGCTGTGTGTGACATAGAAGAAATCTGATGTGGTGGCTTGATTGGAAATGGTCCCGCAGACTCATTTTTTCACATGCTTGGTCCCCAGTTGATGAACTGTTTAGAACTATTTTGGAGGCATGGCCTTGTTGGAGGAGGTGTGTCAATGGGAGTGGGCTTTGATTTCAAAAGCCCAGGCCTGTAGATCAGGATATAAAGCTCTCAGCTACTCTCCTAGCTCCACACCTATCTGCTTTCTGCCATGATGATAATGGGCTAATCCTCTGAAACTATAAGCATGCCCCCAGTTAAGAGCTGCCTTGATCATGGTGTCTGTTCACAGCCACAGAACTAAGATACCTGGGGATATTACAGTAAGCGATGTAAGACAGCCACAAGTGGGTAGAGTGTGGCGGCTTCATCCATTGATCCTTCTTGTTGCTGAGCCCAGAACTGTCAGATGCAGAGACAGAGGTGGGGGAGGGGAATGAGTACGAAATGTAGTTGCCAGGGGCGGTGGGGGAGGAGGAGTTGGGGAGTTAGTGTTTAATGGGAGAGCTTCAATTTTGCAAGATGAAAATGTTGCAGAGTTGATGATGGTGATGGTTATGCAATTGTGCATGTGTGTCAAGAGCCACTTAAACATGGGCAGGATGCTACATTTTCTCATGTGCATTTTCATGCACACACATGCACACACACATGCATGCACACATGTATGCACACATGCACACACATCACATGCAAGCACACATACGCATCCATGCACACATGCACACACACTCACATTTCCAGGGCTAAGATCAGCTGGTAAAGCGCTTGCCTCTGTGGCACTTTCAGACTGTGCTCTGCTCCTGATACCCCTTCTTGCTTCCTTGGGTTCCTTTCTTGGCTAAGGTGTGAGCAATTACTCCTTTCTCCAGTTTCCCTTCCCCATTTTTGGTTCCAACCAGTCCCCGTCTAAGGCAGTTGTAAAGCCTCTTTCCTTCCCTCTCCCCGACCTTCCTGGGTACACGGCTGCTTCAGGAAGTTCTGACTGGTCTTGGGGCCCTCGGTTAACAGAATACATTTCCACTGTGGATTTGGCCTCATCAAGACTGAAACAGTCTGTCCCTTCTGGCTCCTGCTGGTCTCTGACTGTTGGTCAGTTTGTTTTGAGGCAGGGAGGGGCAGAGCAGAGAAGCCCGACACAAAGACAGCCCCTCTGTTCCCCTAAGCACTGTTGGATGCCTAGTGGGTGGTTCTTGGCCACAGTCATTCCTCCTCCTTCCCCACTGCCAGCTGGACCTCTGTCCCCTCTTGTCCAGCAGTGCCAGAAACTACCATGAAAGGACAGTTCTTCACTGAGGGCCAAGTGGAGGCTTCACCCCACCCATTCTCAGAGGACCTTCTTAGTCTAGGGCATGTCTGTAGTGCCAAGGGACTATCTCCGTGGTTTGGGGTGATTTTTAAAGTACATTGACATAGGAGACCAGACTTGGAGTCTGGCTTTCTCCTTGAGAAAGCTTCTGTTCTTTACCTGAGGTCCCTTCCTTGAGGCCTAGGGCTTAGTGTTGGGCAAAGACCTACCTTGTCAGGTCCTCCACTTAAGAGCCCCGAGAAGCTTTCTGAGTTTTCCCAGGCAATCATTGACAGAGGAACAAGTTGATGCCACCCCAGTCAGTTACAGAGACCCTGACGTATCAGCTTCTTTATTTTTCTAAAACCAACTGGACTACTCCCCCCCATCCCCTGCTTCTGCCCACAGTCAGGACTCATTTCTGAGGGTAGGGATATAGCCAGTTGATAGAGTATATACCCGGTGTGCATGAAGCCCTGAATTCAGTCTTCGGACTATGTGAACTGGCCTGATAACATGTATCTATCTGTAACTTCAGCAATGGTGAGATGGAGCAAGACGGTGAGGAGCTAGCTCAAAGTTATCCTTGGCTACATAGCAAGTGCAAGGCCAGCTAGGACTGCATGGAGCCTTGAAAAGGAGAAGAAAGAAAAGGTCCAGTAGGGGATTTTTCTGCATTTCAGATCTTAAACCTTCTCAAAGACACACATCCTTTCTCCTTCACATCCAATAGCAGCTGGGTAACTTTCCATGATCTTCCCAAACGTTCCTAAGTCTCAAAGAGGGTTTAGAAAGTTAAGGAGAGGCTTGTTCCAGACGCACACCCCTGAGCCTGGTCCGGGTGTGGCTGGAGTTAAGTAGATTCTTGGCAGCGCATGTGTGGATGCTGGCGTGTGAGTCTCCCTGTACCTGGATTACAGTGACTTCACACACGGTCTCCTCTCAGCAGCGTTTGTATGTTCAGAGGGGTCAGAGTTCATTCCTGCCACACTCCTCATGCAAGTTTCATTCCCCTCTCCTCGCAGGAGTGCTGGGATTGCAGATTCAAGCCACAACATCTGGATTTAAAAAAAAAAAACAACAAAACAAAACAAAATACAACAACAAAAAAACAAAAACCAAAACGAAAATTAACAACAACAAACAAGCAAACAAATAAAACCCATGGGAATCCCAATGATCAAACTCAGGCCGTCAAGCTTGCAAGAAAACTTGCCAGCTTCACTGGTATTTGAGAATACAGTTCAGTAGTGTTAAGTATATTCATATTGTTCTGTAAAGAATTGTGCTGTCTAGTTTTAAGTCAACTTGACGCAAGCTAGAGTCCTTTGGGAAGAGGGGCTTTCAACTGAGAAAACACCTCCAATAGATTGGTCTATGGCAAATCATTTTCTTCATTGATTGATTGATTGATTGATTGGTTGATTGATTGATGTGGGAAGGCCCAGCTCACATGGCAATGCCACTCCCGAGTTCTACAGGAGAGCAGGCTGAGCAGCCATGGAGAACAAGCCAGCAAGCAACATCCTCTCTGGCCTTTAGACCTACTCCTGCCTCCAGTCTGGCACTGACATCCCTAGATGGCGGATGGCAAGCTGTGAGTTGAAGTAAACCCTTACCTCTCCAAGTTGTTTTTTGGCCACAGCATTTTAACACAGCAATAGATACTCACACTAAGACTCTAGGTTCTGTAAACTCATTATCCTGCCAAGCTGGAATTCTGAAATATAGCAAATTCCCATGCTGGCCTCTCTTTCCAGGAGCTGGTGACCTACAGTTCCACCTTCTGTTGGATGGCTTTTGATACCTTCAGTAAGAAGGATCCTTTGTATCTTCCTGTTTGTGCCTGGCTTCTTTCAGCATTATGTCCTTGAGGTTACTCCAGATCACAGCCCATGTTCCTAGTCTCTCCTAGACCTCAACCTTACAAGTTGACTTGAGTCACAGTTTCCAGGTGAGAAAATTGAGACTTGGAAGGATTAAACAATTGTCTAGGACTATGCCATGAATCAAATTATGCACCCTCAGATATAGGGCCGAATTCTCGCCCTAATTACCTAAATGTGACCTTATTTGGACATGAATTCTTTGTGGGTCTGATTAAGTTATGGACATGAGATTGCCCTGTGTCTGGAATGAATTCTAAATGCAGTGACCGACTGACATCTCTTCCTCTGACATCTGGGCAGGCTAGCACAACCCACAAGAACCAAGTTTCTCTATAGTTTGTTTTCCTACAGAGCACTGAGGCTCCCCTTGGTATTGCTACAGCACAAACTTGCCCAGAGCCCCTTTGGCTTCTGTAGTTGACTTTCTATCTCTGCTGGACTTGGGTTGAGAGGTCAGCATTGATCATATTTGCCCTCTCCTCACTGTTCCTCCAAACATCACCCTGGTCTGCTTCCACACTTAGTGGCAGCATAGCCCTTGACCCTCAGAGGTCAAGTAGCACCTTTATTTGTTGAAATGAAGGGCTGTTTTCTTCCTGTTCTCCGGAAGCTGGCTGTCCCCTGGATCTTCCCCCACCCTGCCTTCATGAGCTTCTTTGGATCTATGCTGCTGTTCACTTGATTTTAGAGTCACATCTGCCTTTTCTCCCACCGATATCCCTAGTACAGGCAAAGTCAGCTGTGGGCAGTGGCGACAGCATAGCTCCACATTGCTGCCTGCTGCAGCCTGAAGAGGTTCCTTAATCCAGATCCCTGGCCTTGACACAGAAAACTAGTTCCGAATGAGCCAGTAGTAAGCAGAGTCGGCTTATTAAAAATAGCAAGAGCCGCACCTGGGGAGAGAAGTAGGCCCACCTGAGGCCGTGGGTATTGACTGCTCAGAGGAGAGTGGCTTCTTTGTGTCCTTGTGGTGGCTGTATATAGGATTTCAGAAGCTTCTGGAACTTCATTTGCATAACCTGTTTAAGGGACCCTCTCCCCTTCTGTCTCTAGAGCTCTTTCTGTTGAGATTGCAGGGTGATGCGGGAGCGGCCCTAGATGGGAATACAGTGATAAGGTAAAGCCAGGGGTCGTTAGGGTTGCTTAAGGGGTTCTGGCGAGATTCCTGGAAATTTGCAGATCTACAGCTGGGAGGAAGAAAGGCCTTTTTTCCACAAATGTCGTTGCAATTCTCGACTCTCATCTGGAAAGAGGCTTCACCAGCTGCTTATCCTTCTCATGTCCAGAATTTTCCCTTTCTTTCTATACTGGCTCAACAGTGGGAAGCTATGTGCGAGCTAGGGCACAGCTGCCTTGCCCTTGGCAAACGCACGGCTTTCAGCAGGCTCTCATCTCCCAGGAGACACCTATTCTTTCTGATTCCACCTGGCCCCGTCTTCTTCCTCCAGTGCAGGCTGGCCCAGCCTTGCTGCTGCGTTCCACTCAGTTCCTGGACATCAAGGACTCTCCCCTGGCAGTGACTCGTGTCCCTTACATGGCCCCTTCAGAATCCCTCATTTCCTCAAGTAGCTGTTGTCATTTGAAATGTTCACCCTTCTCCTCTGTGTTGATCTAGGGTCAGGCTCTGCATTGGCCTTGAACAATTCAGGGTAGGAGCTAATTTCACTTGATGTAGAAAAGAAAAAAACAAGCAAACAAACAACAACAACAAAAACCAAACCAAACTGAACCAACTGACCAACCAAACGAATGAACAACTAAATAAACAACTCCTGCCCTCTTTGGAAGAGTGGTGCATAGAGAGGCACTTGGAGCCCCTCTCTTTATGGCCCCAGGAGCCGGTGGATAACACTTCTGACTAAGTCCAAGATTCTGCAGCTCTGAGAGGGAACAGGAGGATGCCAGTGGCTGTGAGCATTATTCCCTCGAATGCTTATGAGAACAGTGTTAGTTTCTAACTCTGGTACAGAGGGAGTCTCTGAGGCAGGGGATCGGGAACACAGCATTGATTTCCCACCTGCTTTCTTTGGGTTTTAGCAGCATATGGCTAGGCTGATGCAGCACTTCTCAATGTGTGTCCTTAGGATAAGGGTCGGACTAGTTTCTCAGGTTGTTACTACTTCTCAATAAAAGTGTCTTGAGGGGGCTGGTGAAATGGCTCAGTGGGTAAGAGCACTCGACTGCTCTTCCGAAGGTCCAGAGTTCAAATCCCAGCAACCACATGGTGGCTCACAACCATCCCTAATGAGACCTGACGCCCTCTTCTGGTGTGTCTGAAGACAGCTACAGTGTACTTACATATAATAATAAATAAATAAATATTAAAAAAAAAAGAAAAAAAAGTGTCTTGAGTGAGAAGTCTAAGAAGTGTTTCAGGGCTGGTGAGATGGCTCAGTGGGTGGAGGCACTTGCCTTCAAGTTTGAGGACCTGAGTTTGATCAGTTTGATATATATATATATTTGATCAAATATATATATATATATATATATATATATATATATTTGGAGCCCGTATACACATATATTTGTGTGTGTATACATACATACATATATATGTACATAATATGATTAACTAAATTTAAATTTTAAAATAAAAAAATTATAAAATAAAACAGTGTCTAGGCAGGTGTGGTGGTGTTTCTAATATTTCAGAGGTAGAGGCAGAGAAGGTTCAAGCCTGTCCTCAACCACGTAGGAAGTTCAAGACCAGCCTGGGCCACATGAGACCCTACCATAAAACAAAATAGCAAAGCCCAAACCCCAAGCCAAAAACCAACCAACCAACAAAATCAAACCCAAACAACAACAACAACAAATCCAAATAGCATTAGTAAGGTTCTTTACTGCAGAACTTCTTGCATAACTGTGCCATCAAATCAGCATATATAACTGAAGGCTTCTGGGTGAACGTCACGTGCTGGGAACAGAAGCCTGGGAAAGAGCCTTGTCTGCAAGTAGTTTACTAGTCTGCAGCAGACAGACTTTACGCAAGGGGCTACCCACTAATTATAGCTTTATAGTGCTACAAAGGAGAAGGGTGGGGTCCAAGGAGAGCGTGTTTGCCATTATGCTCTATCTAGTCTGGCACATCAGCAGTGGCTTTCTGGGGGAAGTGATGTCTGCATTAAGACTCAAAGGAGGAGCTCCTTCCTAGGGCACAGGGGTGTGGAGCACACACAGACACTCTGAATGGGAAAATGTCCTAACCCACTTCCCTACACTCCTCCAAAACTCCAGCTGGCATGGGGTCTACTGTTGGCTTAGGTGCAGACAAAGATTCCCAGCTGGGATTCTAGAGACCAGAGCTATGGTGATAATACCCTCTGCCCTTAGCTATCTAAAGACTAGGCTCTCTCTCTCTCTCTCTCTCTCTCTCTCTCTCTCTCTCTCTTCAGCCTTGTCTTTGTTGTCAGTAACATCCAGAATAAAGACCATGACCCTGGAGAGCTATGCTTATTTTATTCTGTTTACTCAGCAAGGGGCAAGGGCTCTCTCATGCATCCCAGGCTGGCCTCAAACTCATTATGTAGCCAAGGATGACCTTGAGCTGTGCCTCTTGCCTCCAACCCCTAACAGCTAATATTACAGTCTCCATCATCCATGCATATGTATATGCATATGTATATGAATGTATATATATATATATATAATTTTACATGTATAAAATTAAAATTATAATATAGGTTGCTTTTTCTATTTCTTAAGGTACAGACATGAGAGAAGCAGCACTAACCATCAGCGAGAACATTTTTAAGTAGGAAGGGAATGAATAAAATAAAACAAGAGAATGCAACAACTATAGCATTGATTATAAGTAAATGCTAAGGTGATAGATAGCTCAGCTCCCAGGCATGTGATATTGAAAAGTATAGTATGTTTGCCACCCTAAAGCTTCAGGAGACCACTGTGCCTTGGCTATGACTTGAGTATGTTCTAGAAAGCCACATGTGCTGAATTGAATCCCTGTTGTATCATATTAGGGTGAAAACTTAATTCCAATGCAGTATTCAGAGTTGGAGTCTATAGATGTTGATCAGTATTAATAATTGTTGACCTTCCATCTAAGCTCGGCCCCACAGTTACCTGGCAACAGTTACCTGCCTGACTCACTATAGAAGGGGATGTTTGCCCCCTCCTTACTCTCTTCCCCCTCTCTTCCCATTCCTCCCTCATGTGCTCATAGCCAGCCTCTTCTCTTCTCTTCTCTTCTCTTCTCTTCTCTTCTCTTCTCTTCTCTTCTCTTCTCTTCTCTTCTCTTCTCTTCTCTTCTCCTCTCCTCTCCTCTCCTCTCCTCTCCTCTCCTCTCCTCTCCTCTCCTCTCCTCTCCTCTCCTCTCCTCTCCTCTCCTCTCCTCTCCTCTCCTCTCCTCTCCTCTCCTCTCCTCTCCTCTCCTCTCCTCTCCTCTCCTCTCCTCTCCTCTCCTCTCCTCTCTCTCTCTCTCTCTCTCTCTCTCTCTCTTCTCTCCCTCTCTCTCTGCATTTCTCTGTCTCTACTCCCTCAACTCCCCTCCCCCTGCCCTAAACTCTATTCTATTCTATAACATCCTGTGGCTGGTCCCTCAGGGGAAAGGGATGCCTCAGCATGGGCCTGCAGAGGCACCCACTTCCCCCATACCATACCGCACCTCCACCAAACATATCCTTTTCTCTCTTTTTTATAAAACAATAATGCCACCAGGGTGGACGATATGTTTTGTAAAGCGGCCATGAGATGGGTGGGAGGGGGTGCCTTAGCAGGCTCTGGTATCAGCCATAGGATAGGCCTAGTATAAAATGGAGTATATTTGGGACATGGAAAGGGAGTCTGGGGAAGGGAGTAGAGGCAGAGGAAGGAAGGGGACAGAGAAGAACAGAAAAAGAGAAGAAAGTAGGAGAGAGAAAGAAGGGAAGAGGCTGGCTGGGAACACATGGGGAGAAGAAGACAGGGGAATGGAGGGGCAACATCCCTTTTATACATGAATCAGGCTCATACCTGGCTATTGCTAGGTAACCGCTGGGCAGAGCCTAGAGGAAATGCTAACAGTGGAACCCCCGTGATTAAAGATGGTGGTTTTATAACGAGACAGATAAGAAAGGGGGCATGTACATGTACCCAGCCTTTTTATTTAATGCCCTTGTCCATGTTGGGACACTGTCATTTCTATTGCTGTGAGAGACACCATGACCACAGCAGCTCAGAAAGGGGGCATGTACATGTACCCAGCCTTTTTATTTAATGCCCTTGTCCATGTTGGGACACTGTCATTTCTATTGCTGTGAGAGACACCATGACCACAGCAGCTCTTATAAAAGAAAGCATTTAACTGGAGGCTTGCTTACAGTTTCAGAGGCTTAGTCCAGTATCATCATGGTGGGAGCATGGAGACACGTGTGGTACTGGAGAAATAGTCGGAGCTACACTCTGATCCACAGGCAGAGATAGAGAAAGAGGGGGCAAGGGAGGGAGAGAGAGAGAAAGGGGGTGGGGGAATAGAGAGAGAGGGAGGGGGAGAGAGAGGGAGAGGGGGGGAGGGGAGGTGGAGAGGGAGAGGGATTGAGACTCTGGGCCTGGTATGAGTTTTTGAAACCTCAAAATTCACCCCCAGTGACACATTTTTTTTAACAAGGCCACATCTCCTCCTTTTCAAATAGTGCCACTCCTTGCCAAGCTAAGAAGTCAAGTATGTGTGCCCATGGGAGCCATTCTCATTCAAACTATCCAAGAGACGATAATCAGATGCAACTTCAGCCTTGAAGCAGAGTCATAAACCGAAATAAACCACTTTAAAAAAAAAAAGTCAACCTAACTTGCCCAGCATGGTGGTACAAACCTTCAATCCCAGCAGGAAGCCAAGGCAGGAGGATCTCTGTGAATTCAAGGCCAGCCTGGACCAGAATGGGATTCTCAGGCCAGCCTAGGTTTTATATATATACATACACTGTCCCAAACGGTTACCTCCTCTCAGATATTTTGCAACAGCAACAGAAAAACAAAACAAAATGAAACAAAACTAACATAGTGAGCTAGGTGTGGTGGTTTGACTGGACACAGCCCCCATAGATTCATGCGTTTGAATGCTTGGCTCACAGGGAGCAGCACTATTAGGAAGTATGGCCTTATTGGGAGGAAGTATGTCGCTGTGGGGGAGGCTTTGAGGTCCTAAATGATCAAGCTATGCTCAGTGGGTAACTTATCCAGTCTCCTCCTGGCTGCCTTCAGATCAAGATGTAGATCTTTCCTCCAGCACCACGTCTGCCTGCACTCTCCCATCCTTCCCACCATGGTGTTAATAAACTGAACCTCTGAACCTGTAAGCCAGCCCCAATGAAATGTTGTCCTTTATAAGGGTTGCCATGGTCATGGTGTCTGCTCACAGCAATGGAAACCCTAACTATGAGACCCTGTACTCCCTGGGGCTTCTGTCAACCCACAATTACTGACAGCTGTAAGGGAGGGCTCAGGAAAGAAAGCACTGAAATGGCTCGCTCATCCGTGATCCATGATTAGGTGCGGAGGGTTTTATTGTGCGTAAGAAAGAGAAGGCATCCAAAGGCATCTGGATGTCTAGAGTAGGGCGAAAATGAGGCTGACTGGACATGGCCAGCGCCGTGGGGAACTCACGCAGGGTTATAAGGAGAGTGAGCAGCTGGGGGAGGGGAAGCCTGGGAGTTTAAGAGTAGGAGAAGAGGTAAGAAGGGCCAGGAAGCTCGTGTGGGCTTTGCCATCCAGACCAGACTCTTGTGAGTGGGGAGCTGTGGGAGCCTAGGGCCAGCCCAGGCTTTGCTATGCAGCCGTGGGGTAAGTCAACAGGGAGACGTTGTCTCTGCCAGAGGCTAAGGGAGAGGATTCCTTTTGGAGGAACCAGTTTCACAGCTTCCACAGGCCTGCTGGCGTTTGATCTAACTGCCAGAGATCCTTCTAGAGTCCAGCTTGAGCTAAGCCAAGGCTGTCATTTCTGGGCATATGCACTTCCTGAGACAGACCTGGGCATACTGCACCCCACACTTCCCTTCCTTCCTTCCTTCCTTCCTTCCTTCCTTCCTTCCTTCCTCTCCTCTTCCTCCACCCCTTCCTCCTCCTTTCTGTCCTCCTCCTCCCCTTCTTCTTCCTCCTCCTCTTCCTCCTCTTCCTTCTCCTCCTCCTTCTTTCTTTCTTTTTGAGAGGGTCTGACTGTAACACTGACAGTCCTAGAAACTCATTATGTAGACCAGGCTGGCTTTAAACTCACAAAGATCGACTTGCCTCTGCCTCCCAAGTGCTGGGATTAAAGGTGTGCATCACTACTCTTATTTCGGGGCAGTGGCACAGATGAGAGTTCTCACAGTCACTGTGGAGGCCAGAGAGTTAGCAGGAATCGGTTGGTGTTGGCCTTTAGGCTGGACTCTGCCCCACAGTTACCTGACAATAGTCAGGTGTGCCTGGCTCACTATAAAAGGGGCGCTTGCTCCCTCCCCTCCCTCTTGCCATCTTGCTCCTGCTCTCTTCTCTTGCCCCTGCTCCTCCTTACTCCCTCTCTCCCTATTTTCCTCCCCCCTCCCTCTTTATGTGCTCATGGCCAGTCTCCTCTCCCTCTCCCCTCCCCCTCGCTCTCCCCCTCCTCCTCCTCCTCCCCCTCCCCTTCGGAATTTAGCATGGTGATGCACACCTGTAATCCCAGGCACTTAACAGGCAAGAGGATTGCTGACAATTTCAACGCCAGCCTGGTTTTACCCTCCCCCTGCCAACAAGATGCCAGGATGTAGGTTTTGCTTGTGAAAGCCCCTTACCCAACTACACAGTGCTACACTTATTTCCCAAGCACCTGAGTGTAATCCCAGAAGGCTGGAATATTTTCAATTACAGATGGTGTCTGAGTGGTCATCTGGTATTTCTGGTGGGATCTGTGTAACACTATATAGGCTTGACTGAGGTCCCTAGAGACTGGACCCACCACTTAGGAATATCCAGACCCTGACCATCAGGGCAGAGTGTGTGGTTAGAGAGGACTCCTAAGGGGTATACACTGGAGGCATTCCAGGACTCAGCCAGAGAGGTTTTTCCTTGCTGGCTGAGGCACCCCCAACTCCACTCCCCCTCCCCCAAGGTAAATAAAAATTGATCTGGTCTAACCACCTCTGGAGGTAAGGTGATCTGTAGGTGGGGCTATCTGGTTAGTAGACAAGAGGTTGGAACTGAACATAGATCCTGTGTCCAGGATCCACTTGAGGTACCCACTTGAGACTCTTCTGGTCTGTTCGGGTATATGAATATGTGATATCCATGCCTGTTTGTCTTTACTATGTGTTTTTCTGTATGAGTGTGTGTTGTGTTTTATAAAAAGAAAGAAGGAACCAGGAATATGTTTAGTAGAGCCAGGTAAGGTGAGGTGGAAGGGGGGGCCTCTGTGGGCCCATGCTGAGGCATCCCTTTCCCTTGAGTTACCAGCCATGTGATGGATATAGTATGAAATTGAGTTCATTTAGGGCAGGGGAAGGGGAGTTGTGAAGGAAGAAAGGGAGGGAGAGAGAGAGAGACAGAGAGAAGAGGCTGGTCAGGAACACTTGGAGAGAGAGGGGGGAGGGGAATGAGAGAAGGGATTGAGAGGGTAAGAAAGTGAGGAGGGGGCAAGCAGCCCCTTCTATAGTGAGTCAGGCATACCTGACTGTTGCCAAGTAACTGTGAGGCAGAGCCTAGAAAGAATGCTAACAGTGTGTGTTGGTTGGAAAGGCAGAGCTAAAATAGAAGTGGGAAGCAGTTGGACCAGTTGGTGCTTTACCAGATAGTTGAGTATATAGTCTCTCTGGTGGGAATAAAGATTCTGTTGGCTATAAACTATGTCTGATTGGTCATCTCTGATGGGCTTCCCATAACATGTATGTGTTACAGAGTACATACATGTGTGGGGGCATGTGGAGGCCGGAGGTCAAGCTTGAATGTCTTTTTTTTTTAATATTTATTTATTATTATATATAAGTACACTGTAGCTGTCTTCAGACACCAGATGAGGACGTCAGATCTCATTACAGATGGTTGTGAGCCACCATGTGATTGCTGGGATTTGAACTCAAGGACCTTTGGAAGAGCAGTCAGTGCTCTTACCCACTGAGCCATCTCGCCAGCCTGAGCTTGAATGTCTTATTTAGTCTCTTGATACATTTTCTTCTTTCTTTCTTTCTTTCTTTCTTTCTTTCTTTCTTTCTTTCTTTCTTTCTTTTTTTGAGGCAAGGTCTCTCACTTTTACCTGGGTCTTATCAGTTTAGCTAGGCTGACTTGTCAGAGAGCCACAGGGTCTCCTCTGTCTCCCCAGTGCTGGGGTTACAAACACTACCACAGACAGGTTTTTTGTTCTTTTTTAAAATGTGAATTCTTGGGATTGGGCTCAGATGAAGCACCAACAAACACTTTATTAATTGAGCCATTTTTCTAGACCCTGTATTTTTTTAATTCAATTCAATTCAATTCAATTCAATTTTTTGAGAGAGAGGGTGTCAAGTTCCAGGCTGTCTTCGTAGCCTAAGCTACATAGTCCTTGAATTCACACTCTTCCTGCCTTGGTCTGTTGAGCCTGTAGGATTATATGCTAGTGCTAGCAGGCCCAGCTAAGACTCTGTGCCTTTAAGCCACCCTGGGGTGAGGGAAGCTGCAATTCCACCACCATCAATCCTTCTAGGGACTTGATTCTGTGGGTCTACCTCTTGTTTATGGAACACGTGGAACACAAATGTTGCTCTAAGACTGTGCTGCAGAGAAATCAAGTCCTTTTGAGTCTAGCTTTCTCTTAGAACCACTTCCTATAGAGACCATGTACACACAAACCTCCACACCTCCACAGATTTAACCTTCCTAGTCTCCCCTGCTTTCCTGTCTTTGTCTCCCTAGCTATCTTGTGATGACGTGATATGTCGTATTATAGAGTTGGAAGGCCAACTCAGCCACTTCATGGCTGGTTAGCCTTGAGCAGTCTACGTGGTCTCTCTGAGCCTGGGTTTTGTCATCTTTGGAAGGATAGGCTTTCTTGTTGAGTCAGAGGGCTCTTCAAGGTCAGAATGAAGCAGGGTTGATACTGGGTACATCGATAGGGCACAGTAGCTATAGTTTCTATACTGACTACCCCTACCCTACCATCCCAAGGCAAAACCGGATTTCATTCATTTCTGCTACCAAAATAGGTTTTTTTTCCCACCTAAAGATAAAAAGGGATGAGGAGATGGCTCAGTGGCACTTACCTGTCAATCATGAAGAACAGAGTTTGGGTCCCCAGCACCCATGTAAATGCTGGGTGGTTATGGTGGTCTGTCTATAATATCAGATCTCAGAAGGCAGAGACAGTGCCCTGAGAGCAAACTGGCTAACTAGACCAGACGAACTGATTTGCTTTGGGTTCAAATGAGAGAGAGAGAGAGAGAATGAATGTAGAGGCTAAAGGTTGATATCTGGTACCTTCCTCAATTGCTCTCTATCTTATATATGAAGGCAGGGTTTCTCTCTCTCTCTCTCTCTCTCTCTCTCTCTCTCTCTCTCTCTCTCACACACACACACACACACACACACACACACACACACACACACATACACACACAAAACCATAAACATACACTCACTCACATACATACGAAAAAATGATGTTTAAATATTTTTAAAGAGAAAAAAAAAAAAAGAGGAAACTCTGTGTTTAAAGCTCCCAGGATCTGTCCTGAAGCTGAGCAGAGCAAGCCTTGCCTTTGAACTCAGCCTCCTGAAGCTGAGCAGAGCAAGCCTTGCCTTTGAACTCAGCCTCCTGAAGCTGAACAGAGCAAGCCTTGCCTTTGAACTCCTCAGCCTCCTGAAGCTGAGCAGAGCAAGCCTTGCCTTTGAACTCCTCAGCCTCCTGAAGCTGAGCAGAGCAAGCCTTGCCTTTGAACTCAGCCTCCTGAAGCTGAGCAGAGCAAGCCTTGCCTTTGAACTCAGCCTCTTGATGCTGGCCCGGGAGAGCCGCTGGGTCTGTTGTAAAGCCTGGGTTAGAGGCTCTCTGATGATTTCCTGCTTCAAAGATACCAAATCACTCTGCCTGAAAACTCAGGAAATAGTTGTGCTGTCAACCAATTTACCCCTCTCCAGGTGTAATGATCACGGGCCCAGAGTCTGGAGCCAGATGGCCTGGCCCTGGGGATGCCCGCCATAACCTCCCCCTGGGCTACTTGTAGAGTTGTCTAACTACACTGTGCTTGAGTTTCCTCCTAGAAAAGAGTTCATACTTCATAAAATTAAGTGACTACAAAAACACCTCAGAGCAGTCTCCAACACGGAGACTCCTGCCTCTACATGTGACCCTTTGCCATAGCTGTTGGGTCACCCTATTCAATTATTGTTTCTTTCAAGTTCCATTTTTGTCCCTCCCCACACTGCCTATTCTTGCACATTTAGCCCATGCTCATCCATTTCCAGACATATGTGAATGCAGATGGTGCCTAATTTACACTGGTTTATTTTTCTAATTTTTCAACCTTATGAGATGGGACATTTCCCTCATGCAGACATTTGGGGTTTGTTTTTACTGTAGTAATCAATATGCCGCTTGAGGTTGCCAGGCATTGTGGCACACACCGTTAATACCAGCTCTTGGGAAACAGAGGAAAGTGGATTTCTGTAAGTTCAAGGCCAGAGTGGTCTATATAGTGAGACTGAAGAAGAAGAAGAAGAAGAAGAAGAAGAAGAAGAAGAAGAAGAAGAAGAAGAAGAAGAAGAAGAAGAAGAGGAAGAGGAAGAAGAAGAGGAAGAGGAGGAGGAGGAGGAGGAGGAGGAGAGAAGAAAGGAAGGAAGGAAGGAAGGAAGGAAGAAAAGAAAGAAAGAAAGAAAGAAAGAAAGAAAGAAAGAAAGAAAGAAAGAAAGAAAGGAAGGAGACAAAGAGAAAGAGAAAACATCATTTGAGATTGCCAATACTTCAGTATAAAATAGACGTATGAGAGATGATTTTTGCCCTACTAGAAGATAACATAAGTGCTCTGAGTGAAGCTACTGTGTGTGGGAGGCCTAGGTTATGATATGCCACAGACAGCTGTACTTAACACATCTTTTTATTAAAATATTTTCAGTCTTTAATTTGCTTTTGTGTGTGTGTGTGTGTGTGTGTGTGTGTATGTATGTATGTATGTATGTATATAGGCAAAGGAACATCTATATATCACTTCTGTTGTCTTATGTTTGGTGAATTTTTATAAAATTATATTGTATTATATGTCTTGTATCTATGCTTGTTATCATTGGCTTTTATCACTAAGACTCTGTACTGGCTAGTTTTGTGTCAACTTGACACAGGCTGGAGTTATCACAGAGAAAGGAGCTTCAGTTGAGGAAATGCCTCCATGAGAACCAACTGTAAGGCATTTTCTCAATTAGTGATCAAAGGGGAAAGGCCCCTTGTGGGTGGGACCATCTCTGGACTGGTAATCTTGGTTCTATAAGAGAGCAAGCTGAGCAAGCCAGGGGAAGCAAGCCAGTAAAGAACATCCCTCCATGGCCTCTACATCAGCTCCTGTTCCCTGACCTACTTGAGTTCCAGTCCTGACTTCTTTCAGTCAGTGATGAACAGCAATGTGGAAATGTAAGCCAAATAAACCCTTTCCTCCCCAACTGCTTCTTGGTCATGATGTTTGTGCAGGAATAGAAACCCTGACTAAACTAGACTTTATAATAAGTCTAGTCCATTCCATTGTGTGTCAATACCACAATTTAATGACCTGTACCCCTGCTGATGGGTGCTCAGGTAATTCTGAATTATTTGGTACCTGTTGGGGGTTGGTTCCAATGCTTTGAATTAATCTTGCCCCCAAAATCTGGAATCTGCATGCCCAAATACTGAAGGTACTTGCCCCCAATTGGTATTTGATCAATCAATAAAGAGCCAATGGCCAATGCTGGGCAGGTAGACTGGGGTGGGATCTTTAGATTTACATGGGCTAGGAACTGAGAGAAAGGAAAGAGAATTGCCGTGACTCCAGGGAGAAGGATGGGATGCAGGAGCTGTAGGAGAGAAAGCCAACCAGTCATGTGAGAATTCGGGTCAATGGGCACTGGCCACTTCCCCGACTGGGCCTGGAGTAGCCGGGGAAGGTTTAGGAGTGCCCAGCCTTTGAGCTAGTCATAGCATGTCAAAAACAAGCTGGTGTGTGTGTGTGTGTGTGTCTTTCATTCTTGGATCCAAAGAGCTCCTGGGCAGGTGGCTGGGAGCCTGACCCTCTGGAAGCCAAATTGGTGTAGCTAAACTACCTTTACAGGTACCCTAGACTGAACTACAGTGAATATTCCTTACAGGCCCTCTAACACAGATAGGAAGTTTTTCAGGCAATCCTTTTGTCCTTGTGTTTAGTAGTCAGCCATTATCTCTCCCTTTGTCCTTCTAAAACATTTAGTGACTAAGTCAGTGCTGTCCTGCAGCTAGCTGTGGAGGTTAAGACCTGACATCAGTTCGGTGTTGTTTCATAAACCATCAACTTATTGTATGACTGTTGCTTCAGGACATGGAATGGGGCAGCTCTGTAGAATAAACACATAGCTTTGTCCCTGATCCATTGCTTCCCATACGGGTGCAGGGATCAGGGACACCTGTGTTGAGGAGCCTTCTGGATGCCACCCTAGTGCCATCAACTGCAATTCATCAAGGAGCCCTGTATGCATGCTGTCATTCAACACAATTAAACCTTACTGTGTAATGACAATAAAATAAAGACGTGGAGGGGATGGTCTGTGCCTCCTGGCAGAGAAGGGTGTATTGAGTCTCATGTGGAAAGGGGGAATTTAAAAACTATGGTGGCTTCTAATGGTAAGGATTAAAATACTGAGCTTCAGCTGACCTCCTGAAGTCCAGAAGAAATAGAGTCTCAAAGGAATCAGCTGACACCAAATCAAGGCTGGGGACCTGAGCCAGAAGTACCAAGCAGTGCACTGTAGACTGATAGTTTTAGGAAGTGTAGGGCCAGACAGCCTGGTGTTTAAGAAGAACCTGGTTCAAATGTGGAGCTGTGAGAGATGAGGGCCACTGCTCAGCTCAAATGGAGTTCCCTTCTTCCAGTAACTGGAATATAAATACAAGCCAATAGGACACTGGATGATAGACTATCTTCACTATGAAGAGCACGGGACAGTTTGCACATGGGCCAAGTCTAGGGTTGAGACCAACAGACTGAAGGGAGGTGATGGTGAACTCTGTGCAAAGGCTTGTCTTAAGCTGCATTGTGCAACTTACCAGGACTAGGGTAGAGGCAGTATCATCCATTCAGAATACATCATATCATCCAGGGACCTGTCTAGTGTATGAAGCCTTTCTCCAGTCAGCTAAGACTAGAGCACTATGAGTCTGCAGAGATCTAACTTGGTGCATTAACTCTGGGGTGTGCAAACTTTCAAGCATCAGACTGTATTTGCAGTTGATGAAAAAGGAGACAGAAATTCAAGATCCTGGACCAGAGTCTTCAGAAGACACCAGCCTTTCCTCTCCTGCTGTGATGATGCCAGAAAGCAACCCCCAAGAAGTAGTACTCTGGGCCAATACTCGGGGTCAGTACTTGGGGTCAGTACTTGGGGTCATTACTCAGGAGCTTTCTGTTTTCTCCAAACTCACCTACCCAGCCTGGGCATTGCAAATGAGTGGGCCTGCTATCTATGGGCTAGAAACAGGTTCAGACACCACCAGCTTGCTCTTCACCATCAGTCTGCTCCATTGTGTTAGTTACTTATCTATTTGTGACCTGACAGGAAGCTAGTGAAGGGAGGAAGGGTTAGCTCTGGCTCATGCTTGTAAGGAGGACACAATCCATCATGGTGCAAAAGGCCTGGTGGCAGGAGCAAAAGGCGGTTGTGTCCTACCATTTCAAATACAGATAGGTTTACTATTTTAAATGATCTGGAAACCTTTTGTTACTTCAGGGAGACCCAATTCTGGCCATAGTCACTTTTATCTCTTAGTCCCTCTCCCTTTACTCCCATGGTGCAACCATGTGGCTTCCGGCCATGTCAAATTGCATCTCATTCTTGCACTTTAGACTTGAAGATGAAGTCCCATCTGCTGCATTGGCTCTGCGTCTTCTGGGACACAGCTGACACTTCTTCACAAACAAGGACTTCCAGGAGGTGAGAGATGAAGCCACACAGTTCTTCCTGCATCCAGCCCCTCCCCTGGGAATGTTTAGAACTTGGCTCTTGGTCAAACAATTCCCTATCAACTGTTTGCCAGAGTTCTGAGGGTCGTGGCCATGTGATTAATTTGTAACAGCCTGAAGTGGAAATTTCTGGTTTCTTTGGAGACTCAGTTGCATCATGTAATGTTTTTCTGAAAGCTGTCTTAGGACAGGATAAGTTGCTGAGAACAGACACGTGGTGTTTTCTGGACGCTGTCGTCTTGTGAAAGGGCATGTGATGTTTTGCTGGAGTGGACGCTTGAGAGGACTCTTGCTGTTTAAAAAGGATATAAATATAACCAACCCTACAGGGAGTGAGAAGAAGCTCTGGCATTGGTTCACCTTGCAATGCTTTGCTGGTCTTTGCTGATCATCTCTTGTTAGGTCTTCATAGAGAGAAATGCACCAGAGAACTTCTTGTGGTTTCTTCTTCCAGCTGATTTTTGTCGCTTCTGTGGATGACTTGTGCCAATTTGGCAGAGTCTCAAGGTTTCTTCTGGATTGAGCTGCCACTACTAATTCGTGTTTGGTGTTTTGGACTAGACTACTGATATCCTGGTAATGAAGATTGGAATCGCCCCAGAGAACTACTTCTAAACAGGTCCACACTCCCTTGTTTTATAACCATCTTTCTCCCCTACGTTTGCTTGGTGGGTTAGAAGGGAGGTTGAAGAGTTTAAAAACCCTTATTAAAGTAGGTTTGAAATATCTAAGCCCATGTAAGTCTTGTAGGTCAATGGTCAGAGCTAGTACATCTGGTCCCCAGTTCACATATGACCTTGGTGAGTTCACCTCTCTGAGCTTTTTCCCATCAGAAAATTGGAGCATTTTATCTTTCTTTCTTTCTTTTTTTTTGGAGAGTTGTTTTAAGGATTAAATTAAGTAGTGTATGAATGGAACTGCTACATGTAATGATACACACCCTTCCCCTGATAGATACCAGCTACTCAGGAAGCTGAGGCAAAAAGATTCAAGTGTGAGGCCAGCCTGGCAGGTCTTTCTCAAGAGAAAAAAAAATTAAGACAGTTCTAGCTGTCCTGGAATTACTATTAGGCTATCCTCGAACTAACAGAGATCCACCTGCCTCTGCCTCCCAAGTGCTAAGATTAAAGGCCTGCGCCACCACACCTTGCTTCAAAAGAAAAACTTTGAAGGGCTTGGAAAAGCCATATTCAGAAGTTCAAGGTCATCCTTGACCTTCTACATAGTGAATTCTAGGCCAGTCTGAGCTATGTAAGAGACTATCTCAAAACAACAGTGATTGAAAATGTAGCTGGGTGATAGAGTGCTTGCACAGCATAAGGCCCCACCACAAAAATATATACATACATACATAAGCTACACACACATATGCACACATACATGGACTGACAGACAGACACACACAAAGAAATGCACACAGACATGGGACAGACAGACACACATGTGCACACATACATACAGACACACATGGACAGACAATGAGATACACACAGACATGGACAGACAAAGAGACAAACACACACAGACATGGACAGACAAACACACACACACACACACACACATGAGAACCATTTCTCTGGACAAAGGCCAGGTGGAAGATGGGCATTGATTATCATATCAATCTAACTCATAGAGAAATATTTTTAAGATTTTAGAAGAATAGCCCAGTCTGGCTATATTTAGCATAGTTATTTTTCTGGGACATAAGGAGCTTGGTTGAGATAGGATCTAGAAGGAAAGAGCAACATTTTTTCCAACCAGCAAGATGTAATGTGAATTCCCACTTCATCAAGAGAAGCCTTGATGGAAATTCTGGGGTGGGATAGGGAAAGGTTCCTTATGTAACTATTTCTGAAAATTAGTTGTGTCTTTGGGGGAATGTGTTTGTGCCCATCACTGTGTTTAACCTTCACTGTGAATTGGGAAAACCTAAGAAGTTGAAAAAAAAAAAGAAAAGAGAAAAAAGAAAAGGCTGTTGTCTTAGGGTTTCTATTCCTGCACAAACATCATGACCAAGAAGCAAGTTGGGGAGGAAAGGGTTTATTCAGCTTATACTTCCACATTGCTGTTCATCACCAAAGGAAGTCAGGACTGGAACTCAAGCAGGTCGTCAGGAAGCAGGAGCTGATGCAGAGGCCATGGAGGGATGTTACTTACTGGCTTGCTTCTCCTGGCTTGCTCAGCCTGCTCTCTTATAGAACCCAAGACTACCAGCCCAGAGATGGTCCCACCCACAAGGGGACCTCCCCTTACAGCTGGATCTCGTGGAGGCATTTCCCCAACTGAAGCTCCTTTCTCTGTGATAACTCCAGCTGTGTCAAGTTGACACAAAACTAGCCAGTACAGGCTGTCCACAAGCTAGTCTTTTGTTGTTTTGGAGGGAGATGTGAAATCAGAGTTTAAGAACAACCCTGGACGATTGCACTGAATACTTAGGGTGGTGACTGCTTGATTTATGGGTTATACCAACCATTTCATGTCATTAATAAGTCATCCAACAAACACTTATTAAATGCCTACTTCAAGTTGGACACAGCTGGTTCTTGGCCTTTAGATTAGAGCAGAGAATATATCAGATAAAGTCCCTGTGTTTATCGACCCTCCACTAAGTACATAGTGAGACAATAAACAGAGATAACAAGTACATTATATACCTTGTTACATGCTTTCCAAATAATGAGTGCTTGGGAAGAGTTACATGGGAAAACTTACAGAGTCGGGCAGAAGTGTAGCATTAGGATTTTATAGAGGATAGTCAGGGAACGTTTGAGCAGACTTTAGGAACTATCTAGAGGAACAGTGCTTCAGGTAGAGAGGTCAGCCAGCACAGAAGCCCCGAGGTGAGCATGCGTCTCACGTATTTGAGCAAGGCAAGCAGATCACTGTGGATGAAGCAGAGGATTCTGGGAAAGTAACAAAATCAGGGATGTAAGAGGGCCGACTGCATAAGGCTTCACAGGCAGAGACTAAATTTAATTTTTGTACAGAGTTGAGCATCCATGGGAGAGTGTGAGGTGTGAGACGATTATCAACATTGTCAGTAGGATTTTTTTTGTGGAGTGTGGGGGGATGAGGTCCAGAGACTGGTCAAGTCACCTTGCTCATTGAGCCAAGTGACAAAAGCCAGACAGAACAGGACACATAGATACTGGACCATACAAGGTCCTCAGGTCAGATAAATTCATAGGGAGAGAATGTAAATGGTTAACTAGGGTCTAGGATTGGGGAGGGCATGAGGCAACACCTAACACACACAGTTTCTGTTGGGAAGAAGAGAAAAACTCTGGGAATCACTGCGAAAGCACAACACAGTGAATGCTCCGAATGCTACCAGAGTATCTGTTTGAAAATGGTTAGAGGGAGGGGTTGGGGGTGGGGTAGGAAGATGGCTCCAGGGCCTGAGCTCAGATCATCAGAACCAACAGAAAGCCAGAGGCCGCAGCAAATGCAGTGCTTCTACTGTGAGCCAGAATGCAGATATGTGGGGGAGAGCTTATTGGTCAGGCAATCTGGTGTAGGAAGAACAAGACTCAAAGAAGGTAGAAGGCAGAGACCAACACTTGAGGTTATTTAGTTTTTGACCCCTACATGGGCTTGTAGATACCTGCACTCACACACAAAGAAAGATTTTTTAAAAATACAATAGTAAATTCTATTGTATACATTTTCCATAATTAAAAAAGTTAAATAAACAAGAGGCTATTGCAGTACTCTGGGTAAGAGATAATGGAGGCTTGGACCATGACATTGTCCAGAAGCTGCTGGTAGTAGAGGTGACAGACACAGTCAGGTGACATCTAGTGGAACAGAAAGATTTTGCTAGAGTTGGAGGAAGGGTTGGTAAAGAAGAACCATCAAGTCTGGCCCGGACACTTTGGTTCTGAAAAAGTCGACAGAGGAAGGGTCCTTCCCTAAGAAAGTCAAGGTTGTAAGCAGAGCATGCTTTATGGCAAGAGGTCAGGGGTTTGGCTTTGAAACATCTAGCAGACACCAGAACAGACAGGTCAAGTTCAGGTTGGATGACTTAAGCTTACATGTAAACTAACTAGGAATGTTGGGAAATACCCATTGTTTTCAGCATGAGAGGAACTCAAGACAAGATCCCATGAACCTCGGAGGAAAGCAAGGACAGGAGGATCAGCTGAGAGAGGAAGGGAGAGCCAGAAGGAGGGAGGTCGGGCTTGGAAAGTACTTCTGGTAGAGCATGCAGGGTGAAGATTGGGAAATGACCATGCCTTTGGCAAGAGGGAGGCTGGCAGTGTGCAGGTGGGGACAGGCCAATGAGTTGGGTGCAGTTGTAAGGATGACTGAGGCACCATCCCCAAGCATAGCAGATGAGTGTTCACCCATTCTTAACAGTCCTTTCGGGGCAGGATTAGGTACCAGAGGAGGAGATGAATCAGCAGAGAAGAAATATGTTTCTTTTCCAGCAAAGACTGTACCTTAAACCTGTATACGACCGTTGGTTTTTACAATAAAAATGCTTGATTTTTTGTTCTTGTACAGGTTTTACTTTTTAATTTATGTGTATGTGTGTCAATGTGAGTAGATGCCAAGTGTGTGTCAAGGTCTATAGAGACCAGAAGAGGCCTCTCCCCCTATAACACCCTCTCCCTGGAGCTGGTGGTTGTGAGCCACCTGAGATGTGCATGAGAACTGAACCTGGGTCCCCTGGAAGAGCAGGAAGAGGTCTTTACTGTTGAGGCATCTAGTCATCTCTCCAGCTCCCTCCTGTCCCACCCTTGTGTTTTTCTCCTTTGGTATTGTTGTTTGAGACATGGTTTCACGGTGGAACCCAGGCTGGCCTGGAAATCTACATCCCCCTGCTTCAGACTCTCAGGTTCTGCAGCTACAGGTGGATGTCACCACGGTCGTTGAATTGTGACTTGTGTCCCTCCAGTTCTGTTTGTGGAAGTGCTAAGCCCTAATTCTTCAGAATCTGACTGTATCTGGAGACAGAGCCTTTAAAGGGGTGACTGGTGAAAACGAAGGAGACGGTACAGTATTACAGCACACCACCACACACTGCACTTCCTCCTGGCCACATGCTGTGGGACGTGCAGGTTGGTCTCACATGGGAGCTGCCTTTGAGACTGGAGATCCTGTGTATCCTTGCAAAGACCGGATCTCAAACAAAGCCTCAGTATAGAAGTCATTACTATTTAAAGCAGAGCAAGGTGATAGGTAAAATGGCATGTGGCATGTGTCTCTGTCCCTCCCCTCATGCGAATGGGGGGAATCCAGGCTGTATTCCCTCTCGGAAGTGTCTTGCACCATCTCCTCCCCTTTCCACTGTCACTCCAGGAGAGCCGATAACTAACTCCCTGGTGCTGACAGGAGGAGAAGTCACAGTCGTCATAGCAGCAGCATCACCTGTGAATCAGGTGAGGAGGTGAGGGCTTCTTCCCATGGCAGACACAGAGAGGTGTGTGTGTGTGTGTGTGTGTGAAATGCCACCATTCCACATTCCTACCAGCCTCCTGTTCTAGATGATGAAGCTCTTGGATATGCATTGGGTTCCTCCTTGGATTTTCATGTTCACCCTAGTAAAGAATGTGTGATAATGATTGCAAGCCAGGGGGCCAGAGACCTTAGCATGCTTTGAGTCTCCCAAAGGCATTGAGTGTATTAGGGAGCTTTTCCTGGAAAGTGTCAAGCCCACATCAGTACAGGGTGGGGATGGGCTCTGTTGCAGGACTCCAACAACTCAGTGCATGTAGAGTTTAACATAATGATTTCTAAAAGAAGATAGCGTAAAATTGTAAACTGGGAACTCCTGAAGACCTTGGCAGGGGCCTGCCTCCCTTCCTTAGCATATATAAGCTCCCTCCCTCCCTCCCTTAGGATATATATAGGTTAGCAATTGCTGGGGGAGAAGGAGAGACTTTTTTTAGTGGTGTAGCTATTTGTAAGTTGTTTACTCCGATAAATAGCCCCTGTTCCATGTTCATATAAGTAACCCCAATTACTCTTATTAGTTTAACCAAGCTAGACTTACATAGATTATTATTATTGTTGTTGTTGTTGTTATTATTTTGTCTGTCACTGGTGCCCTATCTGGAGTCAATAGTCATTAGTTCATGTTGCCCCAGAAAAGGTCATTTGACACCATGCTAGACGCGTGTGTCTATAGACTCTGGAGATAATTTTCAGACTTTTAGTCTTAAATGTCCAAAATGGTAGCTACTATACTAAGAAAACATCCTCTGCAGGGAGTAAGTGTAAGAGGGAGTGGTCACCGTCACTCAAAGCAGGTACCTGGAGGCAGACCTGGAGGCAGACGCCATGGAGGAATGCTGCTCACTGGCTTGCTTTTCCTTGCTCCTTCAGCTTGCCTTTCCCCGCACAGTCTGTGTAGGGGTGGTTCCGCCCACTCTGGGCTGAGCTCTCCTACAACAATCACTAAAAAAGAAACTGCCCCACAGGCTTGCCTCCAGGCCGATCTGATGAACGTGTTTTCTTAATTGAAGCTCTCTCCTCCTAAATTACCCTAGTTTGTTTCAAGTTGACAGTAAAGCCTGCCACCTGGGCTGGAATCTAGTAGGTGACAAGTGGAGGCAGTGGGCAGGTGAAACTGGTTCTTCAGGCAAGGATGGAGATGATGTCATCAGTGACTCATTCCTTGTGGGTCTTAATACTACGCATTCAGAATACTTGCAAAATAGTGAGGACTAGGGATACGCATGGCCCAATCAGGCTCCTGCAGAGGATTTCTCTGCTCAGATGTTCCTCTCAGACCTGTATTTAGATCTTCTGTTGAATGAAGCCCTCACTCTGGGTATCAGAGTCCCCTGTCACCCAATATAGAGCATTATCAAGGCTATGTTACAGGAATTAGCCTTCCTCTTGTTCAAGCCAAGTCAAAAAGGCTGAAGGGAAGTCTTGCAACTGCAACAGTGAGCAACGGTGTGACTTGAACAACTGGTCTACCCCAAAGCACTTGGTCAGACCTTGCATGTGCTTCACTTTGATGACAACCCCGGTCCTTTCTAATACTTCCTCTGCCTCCTGATATCTAATATTCTAGTTGGAGTCCATTCCTTTTTCTGAAGGTTTTGCTACCCCACAGAACACAGGAACACTCAGAGAGAAGCTACCACACCCAGCCACAATCTACTCCTGTACCTCAGCAAATAGTGACCATATGCTTCCTTAGGTCAAAACTTTAGGAGCTTGCAGGCTGGCCTGAAGCCAATAGAGGAAGGACAGGTTGAGCTAGAACCCAGGGAGAGGACACCAAAGAGGCTGAAGTCACTTGGTCTAAAAGTATGGTCTAGGCATGTCCAGGTATAGAAAAGAAACTGACCAGAAACAAGGACCCATTAAGACTGTGTACTGCTTCCTGGACCTATGCCAAACTCAAACTTCACCTTAAATATAAGATTGCAAAAAAGGGTGTTGATTATATGAGGGATCAATCACGGCTACTCAAATCCACAGAACTAGAGAGTAGAACGGTGGTCACTGGGGGCTTCAGGGAGGTCATGGGTAAATGGCACAAGGTTTCCATTGTATAATGATAGAAAGTTCTGGATTTTTACTTTCTAGTCTGGTCCTTGGACCTAACCATGTACTGGGCTCTTCATGTCTGCTGGACATAACTTCCAAGGCCCTCCTGTGGATCTGTGAAACCCCACTTTCTCTCAGATCCTAAGTAGGTTTTCTCGAATACACACAAACCTCTGATAAAGATTCATTTATAAACTCGCCAGAGTAAGATTTAATAACAAGATAACAGCTCGGTTGTGACAATACACTATAAAATGGTTATTGAGAACTTATTAATTACTTATTTCTAGAAGTTTCCATTTAATATTCTCAGACTGTAGTTGGCCATAGGTGACTCAAACCTAGGAAAGAAATCAAACAGCAGGTGGGGCAAAGGATTGTGTACTGTGTTGGATATTTATATTTTTCTAAGAGTGGAGCTATTAAAAACCCTTACACACACACACACACACACACACACACACACACACACACATACACACACAAGCACATGCACACATGCCTGTAAGTACACATGCATAAATCATAATACAGGGCTGGGAGGAAACTTTAGAAGGTGACAGATATGTTTACGAACTTGATGGTGATGTCATAGATACATACTTATTTATCTATGTGTGTTGCAATATAGTGATCTGCAGGGCCATGGGTGTAGGGAAAGAGGGGGGAGGGAGAGAGCCCACGTCCGGCCAGACTTCCAGTGCTCTGGGCAGGTGGACGCAGGAGGATTGCTGGATACATTCCATGTGGCCCCGGGTGGACATCTGGCTGTGTGAAGCCACTGACCCCACACGGCGGGGGCTGGACAAGGGGCAGCCCCTGGTACCAGGTTCTCAGTCTCCCTGGTATCCCATGCTGGATACAGCAGAGGAGCTGAGAACAGAATAGGGGCCCTGGGGCAGCAATTGGCCCTGGAGATATGGGAAGAGAGGGCGGGGGGGGGGGGAAAGAAGGGCGCTGGGTGGTTCCCACGCAGGCCAGAGCCTTTAGTCCAGTCCGTGGCTGCAACGTAGGAAGGCCTTCTGGTGGGAGATTAGATACAGTTTGTTAGGAGAAAGCCTATCCCATCTTTCAAGCATGGTAGGCCTTCATGATCAGAGACAGTCTATGGTTTTAGAGCTTTATTGTAGAAAGGCAGGGGGAAAGAGAGAAGGTAAAAGAAAGAGACCGGCCATGGCCAGGAGGAGAGAAGGGGGAAAGGAAAGAGAGAAAGAGAGTTAGAGAGTAAGAAAGGTGAAGGCGGGCTGGTGAGATGGCTCAGTGGGTAAGAGCACCCGACTGCTCTTCCAAAGGTCCAGAGTTCAAATCCCAGAGTTCAAATCCCAGCAACCACATGGTGGCTAACAACCATCTGTAACGAGATCTGGCGCCCTCTTATGGAGTGTCTGAAGACAGCTACAGTGTACTTACACATAATAAATCTTAAAAAAAAAAACAAAAAACAAAAAACAAAACTTTAAAAAAAAAAGAAGGTAAAGGCTTAGAGAGAGGTAAAAGCTTAGAGAGGAGGAGGGGTCAAACAGCCCCTCTTATAGTGGGCTTGTTATCTTGCTGTTGCTAGGTAACTGTGAGGAGGAATCTAGCCAGAAGGCCAGAAGCTTGGGACATTGTCTATGTGGCTGCTAGCCACATGCCTCTCTTGTGGGGGCTGTGGGAGAGGTAACTTTTGACAGGAGCCAGGGCTCCAGGAGACACGATCAAATGCCTTCTGTCCCATGTAGGTGGAAATTACCACCCATTGGGTCCCACTGGGGTTCAAGACCTCAGCTTGACTGGAGACCAGGCTGTCTGTGCATAGCCCATTGCCCCAAAGTGATCTAAATATCAAATGTGTAAATTATTAAAAACAATATACTTATTTGTATTTTCCCTGTAGGTGTGTGTGCTGAAGTGTATGTGCATGCCACAGTGCACGCCTGGTACCTGCAGGGGTCAGAAGAGAGAGTCTGACTCCCCCGAAACTGGAGTTACAGGTCATTGTGAGCCACCCAGTGTGGGTGCTGAGAACCGAACCCAGGTCCTCCGCAAGAGCAGAAAGTGCTCTTAGCTGCTGAGCCTTTTCTCCAGTCCCAAAGATGTCAATAATTCCTCACTAATGTGACTTCATATCTAAGATCAACCATATGGGAAGCCATGGTGACCCCCAGGCCCCACTCTTCAACTTGCTCTGTGATCAAAGAAGGAGGAGCGAGGGACTCCATTCCCACCGGCTTTGTGCTCTGTAGAGGTTGTCTGATGACCAGAAACTTAGAGTTATCATGTTGTCTCCTGGACTGTATTGTTTTCTTTATTTTTTAAAAAGATGTTAGAAGTCCTTTAATGAGTTGTTTATATTTCATGTCAAATGAACACTCATTATTATCTTCAGCTACAAAAGCATTTGGTGTTTTCTGTACTTAAGCTGCTAGTTTCAGAATCCAGTTATAGCCTGTTCTACACCAGACAAGAGCCGAAAATGTTGTATGTAAATCAGGTTTCTGACAACTTAGTCCTATTTCAAAATCACTGGAGGAAAGAAACTTTTGATGAATTTTTTCTTTCTTTCTCTTTCTTTCTTTTTTCTTTCTTTTTTTTTTGTGAAATGAAACCATTCATGTATTACAATGGGTAGAATTGCCTCCCTTCTAGGCCATTCAACTTTTATAAATTGAGATTTTGTGTTGGCATCTTTTTAGAGTCAGGATGTTTAACTGCTTGCCCGCCTGGCATCTTTACATGGCTTTCTCGTCTCTTCCTTTCATTCTTTCCTTGCCCAGTTTTTAATTGGACCGTGACTCACATAACTCATCGAGTGCTGGAGAAGCAGCCCGAGCTGTTCAGGGTCAGTCCCGAGAAACTTGGGCCTGGCAGTTATCCCACTGTGGGGGAAGCCACATGTTTCTGAAACAAGCTCTACTGGCAGAGGTAATTACAGTCCGAGGTGCTTGTTCAGTGCCGCAGGTGGGCGCGGTGAGAACAGGCCCAGCCGCCCCTTTGTTCCCAGCCCAGGACACGTGAAATCACTTCTGTTCACAGCCCGCCCTAGAGTGCTAGCAAACCACTTCCCTAGAGGGCTTTAAAAATAGCATCGGTAAACACATACCCACTGCGCTGGGGTTTTGTTTTAATGGGTCATGTCCAGAAGAAGAAGAAGTAAAGAACGAAAGGATTTCCCCCATGCCTGGCCCAAAGCCCCGCAGCTTCTCAGGCTTCTCTAAGTCCAGAGCTGCTTGGCAGCGAAGGAGCATTCAGGATTGGGTAGGATTTTGAGGCGTGAGGCTCAGATGACATGTGACCTCCTTTTCCCTCTCAGAGGGAACAGGCAGAGCATGGGTTTGACGTGGGCCTCTGGTGCCCACAACAAAAGAGCGTTGGCCTACAGGCTCACCTGGAGGCTCCTTGTAAAAGGGGCTGGGCGGGGCCTCTGTGACGTCACCCAGCCTAGTTCTCCTGTAGACAGAGATGACCAAGTGTTTGACATCACGATGAAGCAGGCCTGTGATTGCAATGGTAGATTCTTGTTCCAAGCATGCTGTAGATCGAGGCAAGGTGATCTCTTTTCCTACCCCTGTGCAGACGGAAGGGCGTTCTTTCGGAGGAGGGTTCTAGAAGATGAGGAAGCTTCTAGATTTTCTCACAATGAGTAATGTGCAGGGGGACTTAACGGGAAACACCGTCCCATTCTGGAACAGAGAACATTCAGGGTCCGGAAACCTCGTATTGCCTGTCTTCAGCTCCCCGACTCCCACACTATCCCACCTCTCCTCTGCTCCCCACCCTTCCCCCATCCCACCCTATCCCATTTCAGGCACTGTTTCCCTACCTTCCGAGTTCTTGCCTCCATATTTCCAGGCTCCAGTGAGAAAGGCAGGGACCTAGCAGGCAGCAGGAAATTCGTAAAGTTCACAGTTGGAGGATCGAGCCTCACATTCCAGTTCTGGGGGTGGATGCCATTTTTGTCTCCCTGTGCATTGCCATCTGCGTATTCATTTACCAAACAGACACCTACTGAAGTGCCGACTGCATTCAACACAGTCTGTGCCTGGGAGGGGTGACAGCCACATCCTTGCCTCTCTCTCTCTCTCTCTCTCTCTCTCTCTCTCTCTCTCTCTGTATGTGTGTGTGTGTGAGAGAGAGACAGAGACAGAGAGACAGACAGACAGACACACACACACACACACACACAGACAGAGAAAGAGAGACAGACAGACAAACACACACACACACACACAGAGACAGAGAAAGAGAGACAGACACACACAGAGACAGACACACAGAGAGAGACAGAGACAGAGACAGAGAGAAAGAGAAAGAGTGACAGAGAAAGGCACAGAGAGAGAGAGACAGACAGACAGACAGACACACATACACACAGAGAGAGAGAGAGAGAGAGAGAGAGAGAACGTACCATTGTAATATTGTTTTTAGGCTCCACTGTGGCATGATCTTAGTTAAGTATCCCACCATACACACACACCGTTTCTCTCCCTTTATGGACAGTTAGGTAAAGGGGTAGGCAGATATCATTAATCTCAAGTCCTCATCGGAAGGCAGCAGATGTTAAAGGACACTGAGTGGTTAGATAGGCATTTGCAGCATGGTGGGCCAATGGTAGTTCTTCGAGGATTTATGTTTAAATACACCATCATAAATCCATTTCTGCACGTTGACATCTAGGCCCAGCCCTGAAGGCTTCTTTGGGATTTCTCAGTAGCAGAGACTGGGACCTTCCCTGATTATTCCGGTTCCCTTCCAGTGAGGAAGGGCTGAGAGCCTGGCTGCGCTTGGCTCTGTTCTGGGAATGACAGTAGTTTCATTTGGGCTATGACTTACATATTAATAACGCTGTTCCTGCTGTCCTCAATCAGGGTAGGTTAGATGTCCCCATGGGCTGCCTGTCCTACCTGTGAGCATTTCCTGCCTCATTCTCTGCAGCATCCCAAGCTTCAACACCACACAGAGCCAGAGAGTGCATGGTGTCAGTTACATCACTGTCTCAGATACCTGCAAAAGGGTCTGTACCACATGTGTGTCATATGGGTTTGCTTCAGTCTCTTTGGAAGAGTGACCCTTTAAGTGAAGCTGTAATGGTTTTAAAACAAGATCAAACTTAATGTCCACTTGTCCTTTCTGTCACCCAGGATTCAAAGCTACGGTGCCATGAACTAAACTAGTTCACCCTGAAGTCATGGAGAGTCTGCACCAGACAGATGCTTTTTGTCTTTAAAATGTTAAAAAAGGGAAAGGTTGTCCTCAGCTGGATGACTTTCCTGTGAGGACAGGCTTTTGAGGAAGAAGAAAGGCAGAACTCTCTGGGACTGGGTCTCCCAGATGTGTGTGGCATGTCCAGTTTAGTCCACCGCTTTGGATTTCATGATGTTGAAATTCCCACTGTAGTTAGTAATTCATGTCCAACGTGTGCCATCCTTAGCCAGTGGGATGTGGTAACAAAAACATCTCAAAGTCATGCATGGCTTGTGTTCCCACGATGCTTCTTCTCTTTAGGGGGAGGGGACTCATAAGGATGACAGACCTATAAATAGGTAGTTTTAGAGAACACAGGGACACCGAGGACCTACTTGAAGCTTTAGACTCTTCATCTGGGCTGTTGACTCAATACAGTGCCCTCTGTGGCTGGGCATAAGTGTCTTTGAATCAAGGCTTAGTGTTAAGAAAAATGCTTGTTTTTAAGAACTATATATGACAGGACCTGATATTAATTTTGTTGATAATAAAGGTGATACCTAGTAAGTCTTCTCTGGACTAAGCACTTTGGTCGAGAAGAAGGGTACTATCTGCGGACCATGCCGGACTCCCATGTGGATGGTTAGATTAACCCTCAACCCTGGAAATGAAAAGAAAGTGGATGGCAGGGATGTGCTGTGTATCAAAGATGATGGGCTATAAGCTGGAGTGTGGTAGGTGAACTTTACTGGCACAAGGAACTGAAAACATAGACTAGGAAGGAATGAGAGTGTTTGAAGACAGTCTCAGTTAGGGTTTCTATTGCTGCATTGAAATACCGGGACCACCCAGATATAGCTGTCTCTTGTGAGACAATGCCGGGGCCTAGCAAACACAGAAGTGGATGCTCACAGTCAGCTATTGGATGGATCACAGGGCCCCCAATGGAGGAGCTAGAGAAAGTACCCAAGGAGCTAAAGGGAACTGCAACCCCATAGGTGGAACATTATTATGAACTAACCAGTACCCCAGAGCTCTTGACTCTAGCTGCATTTGTATCAAAAGATGGCCTAGTCGGCCATCACTGGAAAGAGAGGCCCATTGGACTTGCCAACTTTATATGCCCCAGTACAGGGGAATGCCAGGGCCAAGGGGTGGGGGTGGGTGGGTGGGGGACTGGGGGGGGGAGTGTATTGGGGACTTTTTGGATAGCATTGGAAATGTAATTGAGGAAAATACCTAATTAAAAAAAAAAGAAAAAAAAAAAGAAATACCGGGACCAAAAAGCAAGTTGGGGAGGAAATATTTGTCTTACATTTTCATATCACTGCTCATCATCGAAGGCAGTCAGGACAGGAACTGAAACAGGAGAGGAATCTGGGGGTGGGAGCTGGTGCAGAGGTCATGGAGGAGTGCTGGGTACTGGTTGCTTCCCATGGTAGGCTCAGTCTGCTTTTTCATAGAACTCAGGACCACAAGGCCAGGGATGGCACCCCCTACCGTGGGCTAGACCCTTTCCCATCAATTACTAATTAAGAAAGTGCCCTTCAGCCGGATCTTATGGAGGCATTTTCTCAATTGAGGTTCCCTCCTTGCAGGTAACTCTAGCTTGTGTCAAGATGACACAACACTATGCAGCATAAAGACTGTTGGACACAGATGCATCTAGAACAATGAAAAGAAAATCTATGCTCAGGTAAAGCTATAGAAATGGCCAGATTAGTTGATGCACAGTTTGTGTGTTGTAGCAAAGAGCTCGACACTGATGCTAAAGGCTGTGAGAGGCCAAGAGGATCTTAAACGGAACAATAATGACCTTATTCTTCTAGGAGGCATTATTGTTAACACAATCGTGATGGCTCTCAAGATGGACCAGAAGAAGGAAGCTCACATAGGAGATATTGCCTTAGTACAGAGGGGAGGTCAGGGTCTCTGCTTGGGATGTAACAGTGATTATACAGAGAAATAGTCTGAGAGATCTCAGTGGGAGACGCAGTCCTCAGAGTTTACAGTTTGCTGGTAAATTGGATGCAAGACCTGGGAGAAAAGGCAGAACTGGAGAGGGATCCCAATAGTGAGTCAGTGGCTGAGAGGGCCGTTTGCAGAGATGGCAGAGTGGGAGCAGAAAGTCAGGAAAATTCAGGTTATCATGAGACTTCTTTATGGCAGTGTCAGGAAAGCACTGGATCTGGGACTCAGAGGGCGTTGAACAACCCACATGGCCACGCGCCTTGTCCGTCCGTCTCACCCACCTGGACAAACTGTTTAGGTAATGCATTAGTTCCTTTCAGGTTGGCATGACCAGAATCCCTTGTGTAAACAAGGGAGGCAAAGTTGATTTTTGGCTCATGGTTTCAGAGAGCTTTCAGGTAATGATGGAAGAAAAGCACTGGGGTGTGACAGAGACTGGCAAGGTGGTGGAAGACAGGAGGCACCCCACACAGGATGAAACCAGAGGCAGATACCTTCAAGACCTGGTAACCTCCTTCTGCCAGGAGTCCCTCTTGTCCCCAAGTACCACAGTGTCCTCAAACAGCACCACTTGTTGGTGTTTAAACTTGTGTATCTGCAGGGAACATTTCAGCTTCAAACTATAAAAACTAGAGACCACTGGTGAAACTTTATATTTCGACTGTTGTTGTTTGTTTTGTTTTGTTTTGTTTTGTTTTGTTTTGCTTTGTTGGTTGCTGTTGCTTTCAGGGTCTGAGATTAAATGATACAGACTACTCCCTTTGGAAAATTCTGCATAGATGGGCTAGAGGGAAGACCCAATGGTTAAGAACACTTACTGCTCTTTGTAGAAGGACTGAGGTACAGTTCCTAGCACCCGTGCTAGGTGGCTCACACACCCTGTAACTTCAACTCAGGGAGCTCCAACCCCATCTTCTGGCCTCCGTGGGCACCACACTCATGTTCCAACACACACACACACACACACACACACACAGAATTAAACATAAAATAATTTGAAATTTCTGCCTAGAAATGAATTATAAAGAGCTATTGCATGACTTTATTTTGAAGAGACTCGTCATTTTCTGGATAATTTTTCCTCTCATGCAGTAGCTGGTTGTCAATCATTTTTTTGTTGGGCAAAGAATGCCAAAGACTTTTTATTCACTTCAATGAATGTCTTTTTTGGGGAAAAGAGACTCTTTAATTAATGTGTTTATGGGGCACAATAGCTTTTTAAAGACACCAGCCCCTTCCTAACACACACAGCTGTGCTTCAGAGCTCGATTCTTCACCCAGCCAAAGGGCCCCCCAGGGATCCACTATTCATCCAGCCCTGGCCTCTCAGCCTCTGCACAATGGAGCCACTTCCCTGCAATGCTCCTGCCTGCAGAATCCCAGGCATCCGCCTGAAAGGGGCTGAGATATTTAAAGCTCATTTCAGGAATGGTTCATAATAAGAACTGGGGGAAAGAACATAATCTCATTTGAAAAGATTTCCTTCCTCTGTTCTGCTGATAGAATCAAACAATTGGGCATCCCATCTGTCCCATAACCCGTCCAGATTGTGTGATGTGGTTTTGAAGTTATTTGAGTTCCTTTGTTCCAAGGCACCTCTGGGGGGATTTTCTCCCCTCTGTGGTATACACACACTCAGTCATTTGATCCTTGGATTTGCAATTCCAGGAGCAAAATAATGAGCCAGCACTGTAGGAAAATGTCATCCTGCTTCAGCCATCAGGACCTATGACTGGAGAGTGAAAGCAGTTGCTACATGGAAAAATGGATTTAAAGAAACATTTCAAGGTAATCGGAAAACAGGGCTGGCAAGATGACTCAGTAAATGTTTGCCCTGTAGGCATAAGGACCTGAGTTCAATCCTCAGAACTCAAGAATAGCTGAGGTGGTATGTGTCTGTATTCCTAATAATAGGTAGGAGACAGGAAGATCGTTTGCGGTGGTACCTACCTTTAACCTCAGCACTCAAGAGACAGAAGCAGTCCGATTTCTGTGCGGCCAGCCTGATCTATGCATCGAGTTCCAGGCCAGCTAGGGCTACATAGCATGACTTTGTCTCAAGAAAACATTATTAACAGCGAAAAAAGACAAACAAGCACACCTCCCCCCAAACAAAACAAAACAAAACAAAACAAAACAAAACAAAACAAAACAAAACAAATCTTTGTGGAGAACAGCCAAGGAAGACACCCAGGTTGATATATAGTCTCCGCGCGCACATACACACACATACACATGAACGCCCACATGAATGGATGTACACATACACCCTCTCTTTTTTAATTTAATAGAAAAACACACAAATAGTAAAACATTAAGAACATTAGTAAAAATCTAAGTAGGGGTGAGTCTCTGTATAATGTGGTGTCACACCCTTACCTGCTAGCTTGTGAGTTGTCCCCCCTCTGGGCCTCTGAACAGCACATACAGTGTGTCTACTCCAATCGCTCTCAAGAAGGCTTGTCTGGTGTCATCTCAGTTCCTGAGGGAGGGGACAGCGGGGCTCCCACAGATCACCCTGGCTGGGCTTTTCCTGCTTTCCATTGTGCCCAGCAATTCTCTCCACTGTGCAGTTCAAGGGTCAGCAAAGCTTTTAGGAATGACCCAAGAGCAAACGCTTTAGATTTTAGAACAGGGGCGGAGCTCAGTGACAGGGCCTTGCTTGTACTGTGACGGAAGCTCCAGACTGAAGCCTAGCACCTCAAAACAAGCAAATATAAAATACAGTTTTTAATTTAGATTTTGTTCTTTCTTTGAGTTTCAGGATTAAGTCAAGAGCCTCGTATGTACTAGGCAACTGCTAGAATTTGTTGCTAGCCAGCCCGAGAATTTGTTGGCTATGTAATCTTTTTTTTAAAAAATGTATTGGAGTACACTGTAGCTGTCTTCAGACACACCATAAGAAGGCATCAGATCCCATTACAGACGGTTGTGAGCCACCATGTGGTTGCTTGGAATTGAACTCAGGACTTCTGGAAGAGCAGACAGTGCTCTTAATCACTGAGCCACCTCTCCAGCTCAAGTCTTATAACAATAACCAGACCCTGTCATATAGTACAAAAGCTGCCACCAATAGCATGCAAGCAGTTGGGATGACTATGCCCGGTCAAAGTGTTTATGGAAATTGAAATTTGACTTATATATGATATTCACATGTCACCAATTTCTTATTTTTAGAAAATCATTAAAAAAAACATAGGTAGTATTCTTATCCCATGCAATATATAAGACAAGAGAATAGGCAGGTCAAGTGTAACTCATGAGCTGTTATTTCTGGGTTCTAGTTTCTGGGTTTTGCATGAATATCATCCCTAGTGACTAGGGTCACGTGGCTTCCTCTCTGTTATCCTGGTCAAAAATCCTTTGTCAGTACCAGTGACACAGCATGTAAGGGAAGGCCACAAGATGATGGGTGACTGTGCGTGTGGCGTGTTATACTGAAGTGCGTCCTGCAGAAGACAGCATTTTCAGGGCGAAAGACAAAAATAAACCATATGCCTATCAAGAAAGCCAAACCCTGAAGAAAAGGCTGGGGCTCCCTACTTCATTTACAGAAATTACAATTTCATTTCATGTGGCTAAGGAAACATTTGACCTAATTAAGGAAGTAGGGTGACTCTGCTTGGGTAAATTTCTCTGCTGTGGTCTTTGAAAGACTGCACACAGTTGGATGATAACAGCTCACCAAGAACCGGAGCAGATAAAGTTGTAACTTGTATCCACCGTCTACTTTCTGAGCATCTTCCATATGGTGAAAACCAATTCGTGCAGCTTTATTTCTAAGGTAAAGTGCGGCAATGCCTGGCCTTGGGTGTGTCTGGTATATCTCACTCAGCAGACGTTGTATTAAGATTGTCTTTGAACGTTGAGCCTCCCTGAGCCCGCAGCAACATGAGCAGTCTTATCAACGTCCCAGGGGCACATTCTGGCAGTGCATCTTAGGCTTCTTGGCCTCCTTTCTTCTTCCCCCTGTCAACACACTGTCTTCCTTCCTCTCATAGAGTTAGTGAGTTTCCATCAGAGGCCTGAGTGGATAGTTCTTACCTTTCTCTGTAGTATACTCATTTCTATTTATAGGAATCTTCTGATAGCCGCCACTGCCAACTTGATGTATTCGGAGTCACCTAGGAGACACACCACCTCTGGGTGTGTCTGTGAGGATGTTTCTAGAGAAGTCATCTGAAGATTCACACTGGATGTGGGTGACACCTTCTCAGCAGCCAAGGTCCAGACTGAATAAGGGGCAGTAAGAAAGGAGAAAGCCAACTGAGCAGCAGCTCCCATCTTCCTCTGCTTCCTGACCTTTGACAAAATGTGACCAGACCCCTCATGCTCCTGCCATTGATGCCTTTCTACCAGGTTGGATTGCGTCCTCAGAACCATGGGGAGAAGAAACCTTTCCTTCTTGAGGTTGAAGTTTCTCGAGTATTTAGTCACATCAACAAATATCATGAACTCAATTGGAGAAAACGCTTCCAAAATGGAACCAAAGACTTTGGTCACACGGGCCATCAATATGTTAACAGATGCTCCATGTCCCTGCTATGTATCCAACCCCAAAGAGGTGTCTGAGGTGTCTCCCTGGAGACCTGCTTTAGAGCAGATGCTGGTGAGCTGCAGTCCAGTGTTTCTGTTCCCTTCCTGGCTGGCTGCCATTTTCACCTCAGCATGCGGTGTTGTAGCTGGAGAGTCAGGTCCACTGACGTGACTTGCAGAGTATCAGGAAGAAGGAAACCACTCAGAAGCCCTGACGTTCTTTACTGAAGCATGAAAAGAAGGAAGGGTCTGCACTGAGATTGCAAAAGAGAACAGGACGAACTGGGCTCCTCCATGCCAGCTCCCTCTCCACAGCTGCCTGGAATGCTGTTCCCCCAGATACCAAGGCCAACTCCCTCACCTCTGGTGCAGCCTCCCTGACCTGGCTCTTTAACATTGCAATCCCCACCCTTCTGCAGCACTCCCTGGGCTGCGACCTTAAGCTCGTCCCATCCCTCTTTTTTCTTTTGCAAGTAGATTTGCCATCCAATGAATATGCTCTAAGTGTATGTACTTACTTTGCATATGCTTTGTTTCCTACACCCCTGCCAAAGCACTAGAATGTAAATTCTCTGAAGAGTTATGTCTTTATTCATCGGTGTATCCTAAGTGCCTGAAAGACACTCATTAGATGCATGTTCGGTGAATGTGTGACTTGCTCATACATGTTTGGTGAATTTACCATTGCTCACTATTTTGGTTTGTATGTAAAATGTCCCTCACAGGCACAGTGTTTGAGCACTTGTCCCTGCTTGTGGCACTGTTTTGAGAGGTTCTGGAGCCTTGGGAACATGGTGCTAGCTGTCAGATGTAGACCAGTAGGAATAAGCCTTCGAGGACCCTAACAGCTAACTCTACTTCCATTCCTGTTCTCTGCCTCCTGATGCTCTGCCACTGTGAACTCCACCATGTTGGACTGAAATCCCCCTGAAACCATGAGCTAACACCCTTCCTCTCTTGAGTGGCTTCTGTTAGGTATTTGGTCACAGCTGTGAAGAAAGTACCCAGTGCGAATGCATCCAGAAGTATCAGTCCACGCAAAGGGAGTCTTTACCAGTTTAACCCAGGAAGTTCTTGTTTGTTTCCTGTGCTTTCTGGTTCTTAAGTAGTTGACCTCAATTACTAAGGGGTGGGGGTGGGGGTGGGGGTGTCTTTTATCATTCCCCTCCCCTAAATCTCCAGCTATTCCACTGCTTCTGAGAACAGGGGTTTGGATGGGTGTGTTTCTGACTTCAGTTGCTGAAGACAGGGATGGTGGATGAAAGCAAGATTTTTGATGGGACCTGAATTGGTCAAGTCAGAGACGTGAAGGCCACAAAGAGGAGCGTTCTTCCTGGGATGCCCATAGTTAGAGACTCTAAGGAGGAAACAAAATATTGGGGTCAAGGCCAGCACACAGGTCAGGGAGAACAAAGATGAGACAAGCTGGAGGCGCTGGATCCTGCAATCCAGGAAAGACAGACAGAGGAGTCTTAGCTTGTTGTGGTAAGTCACAGCTGGGGAATGCTGTGTTAGAAGTTTTGTTGTGGCAGAGTCTCCTGTTCTAACCAAACCTCACTGCACAGTGGAGGCTGCTGGGTTGTGAACCTTGGCTGGCTAGTGAGGTCTGAACAGGTGTCAGTAAGGGAAGACCTCAAAGAGATCTTGAAAGAATCAACAGAAGTGTCTCCAACGCTTCCATTAGGAAAAGCTCCAAACAGATTTATATGCGAGAGTGTGTTATCTCTGTGTGTGACCAGAAGAATCAGCAACAGAAACAAGAGAATTTTACTTGGGGTTGTTTTGCTTCTAAGAATCTCAGTGATTGATTGTAATAGATAACACACACACAAACACACACAAATATGCATACATATACAAACACACACATACACACAAATACCTCACATACATACACACATATTTAAACACAAACACACATACATACACACATGCATATAAACACACACAAGCACCACATATACATATATACATTCAAATACACACACAAATACCACACACATACACACACACATTTAAACACACATATACGCACCCACGCAAACACACATATACACAAGCACACACACACAAACACACACAAGCACCACACAAACTTCTGATTGTTACAGTGAGATCTGGGATTAAGTATTTGATCACATTTTCTTATGATAATTTCAGAGAGCCAGGACTGTAATCCCACATGACCCTCTGTAGAATTCACCATTCATTAGATTAATGACGAAAGGAAGGTGCTGCCTGCCTCAGAGCATCTGTGACTATAATCACCACCAGCAAATTATTTTCTACATGCACATTAGTTGGATTGATATGAAAAGAAAATGTTTTATCTCTCTCCAAAGGAAATAGAAGCTTGAAATGTGGTTAATATTCGATGCCGAACATTCTCTGCAGATGTAGGGCTTGTCTAGGCTTCCTCCTGTTAACCTCTCAACTGGAAAAACAAAAAGGCAGAAGATGCAGCATGAAGAAAAATCTCTCGGGGAAGCAGTACTCTGATACCCCAGAGACTGATACCCAGTCTTTTTGGATTCCCACCTTTCTTCCTGTCCCCAGACGCGTGCTTTGTTTTTGGTTTATTTGTTTTCCAGTCTGACTTGGCTTTACCTCCGATGTCTGTCACTTCTCAGGTCCAGGGTGATGGTAGAGTCTCATGGCCCTTGTCACTCACAGAGTCTCTCACAGGGGACTCGTTAAAATGCCAGTTCACTAATCCAAACTCTTCCAGAGCCTCTGTTCTAAAGCCACAGATGCCAACAGCACAGGGAAGTTAAGCTGTGTAGAAAGGAACTGGCCGTGTTTGCTGCATGACAAACCCCACCTCCACACTGGACAGAGGCCAACACAGACCTGACGTTGAGTCACTGCTGTAGTATGGATGATCATATGCCAGTGAGACTCCGTTCACTTAGGGAAGTGTGTCACTTTTCAAAGGCATTTACATACGCAGTAATCCAATGATTCCAGAGTAGGCTTGTGCATTCTTCATTCAGAGGCTGTGGGTATAGGGCTGAAATGTCATGCCTGTTTGGAACAGAGCTGGACCTCCCAGTTAACCGAGCTGGGACCCAAGAGACAGGAGCCCATTCCAGAAGTGGAGACCAGGAGGGACAGCACTTTCATCCAGTTTCTCAGGGGAGAAGTCATACCTTCCCAGCATGTAGCTCCCCAGCCAGTCCCATCTGTAGCACATATCTGGCTAAGGAAGACAGATGTCATGTTCCTCCTATTTTCTCCTCAGATTAGTTTTCATTGCACAAGAGGGACATGAATGTATCCTCATCATGAAAGTAATCCTATGGGTGTAGGAAAATATTAATTCCTACTGTATTATTGAGAGATGGGCCTCTGAGGGATTCAGTCACGAGAGCGTGAGAACGGGTTCCTGGTGGTTGCTTTAGGAACCTGCTGAGACGACATGAGGGCCTTTTATAAAAGGACTCATGTCTTTTTCCGTCTCCCCCACCGTAAGGACCTGGGTTTTGTCCCCTTTGAAAGACACAGAGTTGAAAGTACCATCTTTGAAAGCCAAGACCATGGTTCTTACCAGACACCATAGCCCCTGGCGTCATCATCTTGAACTCCCCAGCTTGAGAGAAACATGCTGTGAGAAATACTGTCCCACTGTTTATGAATTCTTACCCTGTGAGGTTTTGCAGATAGGAGTGAGACAATTCTGGCAGCCACCAAGTTGCTACCTTCCTCTCCAGGTAACTCCATGGTTGTATGGCAGCAGCTCTGAATCTGTGCGGGTTTTCTTGGGTGTGTCTGCATGGTCACATTTATGCTCATCCAGCCATGTGTTATACCAACAGCAACCCTTTCCTGGGCATCCTGCAGCTCCCAATGAATGTGTCTGAGCAGCCTCCCCACAACCCATCCGTGTTGTCTTCCACACAAATCCTTACGTTTCTCCCCCTTACAAGATAGACGGTTTTTGAGATTTGTCAGAATTTTATCATTATTCTTTTTAAAGATTTTAAAGATGTATTTATTTTCATTTTATGTCTATCAGGGTCTTGCCTGCATGGATGTCTGTGTACTACATGCATGTCTGGTATCCACAGAGGCCACAGATGTTGCAGATTTGGTTTATTGCTTACGTTATGTTAACTGGGTCCCCTAAGTACATGGGAATCATACATCTACGTGCAAGACGCCGCAGGGCCCTGCCCCCAGTTGGCTCTAATTGGTAAATAAAGTTGCCAGCAAATGGCTGGGCAGAGAGACAGAGGTGGACTTAAGTTTCCCAAGCAAGGGAATCAAGGGAAGAGGAAGGATTTAGCATCGCCATGTGCGGGAAGCAGAGAGCTCAGGCTTGAGAGGTGGAGAAGTAAGAACACAGCCACGTGAGAGCTGGGGCAGAGAGGCCCCAAGCCCCACTCCCCAACCTCCCATTTGGGTCTGGGGTAGCAAAGATGGAATTTAGATTTTAGTAAGTAATAACTCAGGAGTATTGGAGGGGAGGAGTTAGCCATGTGAAAGTTTGGGAGTGGTCCAGCCTTTGTGAAGTTTAAGGCATATTAAGAGAAGACTGCTGTGTGTCTGTCTTTCATTCTAGAATCCTGAGCATTTTGGCGGGTGGTGAGCAATCTGAGCCGCCAGATTTGAGTAGTGTTAAATAATTAATACAACACACAGAAGGCTTCTGGTCCCCAGAGACTGGAGCTACTGAGGATCATTAGTGACTGTGAGTGCTAGAAATCAAACCTGGGTCACCTTCAAAAGCAGTGAGTCTTAATGGCTGAGCCATCTCTCCAGCCCTGGCTGCTCGCCACTCTTTTTATCACATAAGAGTAAAGAAAATTTGAGGTATCTCAAAGGGGATCGCTTAGATTTAGTACCAACTGCCTTCCACTGTGAGCAAGACTCACTGGAACAGGCCCCCACACGCCTCCCCATGACCTACCTACTACTGCTTCCACCTAGGCCCTACCTCCAACCATCTCCTGCTGTTGAGTTATGACTTCATCAGTGGCTCCATCCATTGACGAAATCACAGCCTTCAGTATTTGATCACTTTTATTAGCTGCTACCAAGCCTCTGTCATATCAGCCTCTTAGGGAAAGCTCTTTATAGCCACCACAGGGGTCTCGGTGTATGAATCACAATTTTATGTTTTCTGATCAGATAACCTCCATGATCTTGCCATGTGTCTGACCTGTTCTGGAACTCTTTGTCTTTTTACAGTTGTGTGCTTGTGTGTGTGTCCCCATGCGTGAGTGTGGACCATGTGTGAGTGTGGGCATGTGACTTGTGAGTCTGTTGTCTAATTTCTGGTTGAAAGATAGACACGCTAGCTAGGCCTTTAATAACATGGTAGTGAGATATGTGGGCAGGGGAAACATTTTATAGCTGGTATGGGGTCATTCATTGTCTTTTAGGGAGATAGTGTTCCCAGATTGTGACCTCTACAAGTATTTTTCAATTTGGACACCTTAAGAAGTGCGGGAATATCAAGAGGGGATTGAAATGGGGGATTTGTAGTCCCTGGGGCTCTAGGGAAACCTGGGCAGCTTACACAGTGGTTAAATAGTCTCTCCTCAGGAAGCTGAGACAGAAGTATCACTCGGAGTTGAAGACTAGCCCAAACTTCATGAGGAGACCCTGTCTTCAAAAACAAAACAAAAGTTCTCCTCAGGGCAGGCCTTGTTAGGAAACAGAATGTACTGGTGTGTTTCTAAATGGTTCCTTTCCCTTCTTGTCAGAATCAGCACAGATATTTCTTCTAATATTCACTGGGAGGTCCCAGTGGCCAGGCTCCAGAGAGTAAAACTCACAAAAGCATGAGACCTGGTGTGACTGGAGCCTCTGAAGATTTTTAACTCCCAAGCACCAACCAAGCTAAAGGTACCTACGTTGACTTCTGGGTATCTGCAAGTGTCTTGCAATTCTCTGTGTCTTTCTGATTTGTGGTAGTGATCGTCTCTGTGCTCTGTCTTCTCTTCCACATGGAAGAAGGCAGTCACTTGTGTGATTCTGTGTAATGACGGAATGTTCTTCGCTTTGAAGGCTCGATGACTCTGGGATAGGTTTAATGACTTGTAAATCCCTTATGAGGTGTGATTCTAAGCACAAGCCAGCATAGAGCAAGGACTCCAGAGCCCCTGTGTATACACTGCTTCCTGGGTGTTCGTATTCATCAGCAAAACTACCACTGGTCCTCCCAGGCCTCCCCACCATTGTGGATCTAACGTGTGTTCTCGTTCTCCTTGTGACCCTGTGGCTCCCATGATGCTCTCCTCCACCAAGCACACATTTCTTCTTTTATTTTATGTGTGTGTGTCACATGGATACACATGCAGTTCGAAGACCTCTATTGCTCTCAGCCTTGTTCCCTTGAGACAAAGTCTAGAAGCTTAGTGTTTTGACAGACTGGCTGTCCAGTGAGCTCTTGGGGTGTGTTTGTCCCGACCCCTCAGGCCAGGGTTACAGGCTTATATAGCCACATCTGGCTTTTAAAAACATGTGTGCTGGAGATTTGAACTCAGGTCCTCATGTTTGTCCAAGTGCTGAGCCTCAACCCCTGAGCCCATTTCTTTAACCTTTCTCCAAATCCTTTGCTTCCCTGCTCCCACCAACCTTTAGCCTAGGTCAGCTAGACCCTGAGCACTGTAGAATGCTATAAAGATTCACTGAGGCCAAAGGCAGAGAAGGGGGTGGCTGTCCTCAGTCCTGCTCTCCTTGTCTGTCTCCTTCCAGAAAAGCCACCTCTGTTTCACTGTTCTCTGTGGGCTACACCCTAGCCACTGCCCTGCTTCCTCCCACTCCAACCTCCCTGTTTGTCCCCACACATCCTCTCCTCTGCCTGTCTTCTTAGTGGCACACAGCAGCTCTGACTACCAGGAGATCGGGCTGATGGGCTCGAAGAGGCTGCTGGTGGGGATAGGTGTTTCTGCACTCCAGCCTGAGCAAAACTTAGGAAAGACACTGGCCACACTGCCAGGCTCGGCCTCTTCTGGCTCCTACCACTAAGGATGTCCTGACTCAATCTGGCTGAATGTTCCATTGTCATTGGGATGTTTAAGTTGCCATAGCTGCTTTTGTTTCTGAACCTGTTTGGCCAGGTGAATGCCATCTACCTTACATGGTAAGGCCTTTAATGGCATCGAGAGAGAGAGAGAGAGAGAGAGAGAGAGAGAGAGAGAGAGAGAGAGACAGAGACAGAGAGAGAGAGAGAGAGAGAGAGAGAGACAGAGAGAGAGAGACAGAGAGAGAGAGACAGAGAGAGAGAGACAGAGAGAGAGAGAGACAGACAGAGAGACAGACAGACAGAGACAGAGAGAAAGAAGGCATAACATAGTTCTATAGATCTCTCATTGTATAGTGATTAGCCTACAACCATAAGCAATTAGATACCAAATAGATGCACCTGACAGTGAATTGCTAAAGGAAATTATTCTAATTATGCATCTCTTGGAATTTCTTAGATTTATCTTTTGAATTTTGTGGAAAGTGAGTGGAACTGGGGTGGATCAGTACTTACTTTAAATTTTCTTCAACAATACAATTTCTAATGTTTGCCTACCCAATTCCTTAGAGGGTATGATTTTAAATGTAGTTCCAAAAATGAGAATCATAGTTATAAAACCAGCGAGTCCCCCATGCTCACAGCTGAGCGAACGTGAGTGAGGTCACCTTGGATTTGGCACTGAGACAGTACAGGCCTACTTGTCATCCTACACCAGGAAGAACAGTCGGGGCAGAGACTTGTTCCCCTGCCTAGGCACTCCCAGGCCCTTGAAATTCTACATATGACAAAGGCACATTTGCTTTCTGCCAGGCCCTCCCGCCCTCCCTCCTGCCCTGCCCCCTTTCCCTTCCGGTCCTTTCCTCTCTCTCCCTTGTTCTTTTGTTCTTTTTTATCTTTCTCTTCCTTCTCTCTCCCTACTCTTTCTTTCATGTGTGTGGTTTTATGTATATGTGTGGTGTGTGTTACACGTGCACACGTGTGCAGAAACCAGAGAGGAGGAATAAGATGTCTTCTTCTATTGCTTTCTGAGGCAGACTCTTTTCCTGAGACTGAAGCTGGCTAGTTGGGCTACACTGGCTTGTCTGTGCCCCACAAGGTTGGAGTTACAGGCTTACTCAGCCACGCCTGGCTTTTACATGGGGAGCTGGGGATGTGAACTTGAGTCCTCTTGTTTTCACCACAAGCACCCGAGCCATTCTCTAGCCCCAGGCTTTTCTTTTAGACAGTTATATGATTGTGAGTTCCTTTTTTGTTGTAAATTTTCTTTTAAAAAAAAATGTCCAAGTAGAAAAATAAGCTATTTGTAGCCTTGTGCTCTTCCTTGTTGCCCTTAAAAGACATTATCAGAAAGTGTCACCCTTGGCTGTATTTGAAAAGAATTGAGTTAGAGACAGAAATAAAGGCTGGAGTCCTGGTCTGACCCAGGGCCTCATTTTGTAACTCTCAGCCGCTGGGGGAAAAAAAGTCAGACTCTGTGGTTTCCCTGTTCAAAATTAAGAATTCTGTGATAGGAATCACAATGACGTGGTGACCGTGGTGACCGTGAGCAACCTGGAAGAAAAACAGAAGGGGGAAGTGAGTTTAAAGGGTTTGCCCCAGGCCACATAGCCTAGCCTTAAAAACAATCCCTGCCTCACTGGCTGTGGCCCCAGCAGGGAGGAAGTTAAGCGTGCCAGCTCCTAGCAAGTGTTCTTGCAAGCTGCCTAGCTGACTTCCAGAAGGAGCCTTTCCCCTTGTGCGGGGTGAATCTAGCTTCTTCCTGGTTCTGTCTAGGAACGATGGCTTTAACATGAAGATCTGTCGGGGCCGCAGACACGCCTGCCCAGGCGCTGGATGTTGATGGAAACCCAGCACAGCACGCCTCCTTATGTGTGTATTCCTGTGGCTGTAACCATCAAAGCCAGAAGGAAGAACACTTTGGTAGACAGAGGATCCTGTTTGAACTTCCGGGAATAATGGGCGCGGGGGAGGGGAAGGGGGTTGTGGGGGGATGGGAGGTGTGGTGGTGGTGGAAGTGGGGGTGGTGTGGGAGGGATGGGGGTGAAGGGGGGTGGCAGCGATGTGTGTGTGTGTGGAAGGGGTGGGGACTTGGAAGAGGGGACTGAGGGAGAACAGGGCAGGGCACAGGATAGGTAGGACACCACAGGAGGGCATGCTAAGGAAATGAAGAGGCTGGGAGAAAAGTGGGGCTCTCCATCCCATTTAACCTTTATTTTAGAAAGATTTTCCTATGGCGTTGTCAGTCCCCACCTCCATGGCTTCTGCCCTGCTTCCTGGTGTTCCGACTCTTCCCTTTGGTGTGTTTGAATGTGTTTGGTGTATTTTCCCCCCTATCAGAGCTCCTCAGCCCTGCCCCGTGGGCTCCTGCAGTTTCTAGAACATGCTTTAGCCACAGTCCACTCCATAGAACTTGAGTCAAAAGCTTTACTGCTTTGCCAGAACTTTTCTTCCACTCTCTCTCAAAAGCAGCCTTTTCCCTCTGATTTTTATCATCCTTTTTGCTAACTGCTCCTTTCTTTCTCCCCATTCCCACGTACACAGAGTCAGTTTGTGTGCAAGATCTTATTGGGATATAAATCTAGATACTGGACAACTCACCCATTTCAAGTGTACAATTCAATGGGTTTTACCATCTTCCCTAGGTTGTGCAATTGTCACACCAAGTTTGAACATTTTTACATCCTCCCCAAATATTCCGCACCAATTAGCAGCTGTCTCCATCCCTTTCCAACTCCAGGCAACAGGCAATGTATTTTCTCTGTGTGTACCAGGGCTATGGATATGTTTTGAATAAACGGAGTCAGATGACATATAGTCTTTGCCACTGGCTTCTTTTATTCTGCCTAATATTTTTACTGGTCCTTGTTGTGGTAGCAACTTTTGATGACAACATTATTAAAATCATATTGAGCAGTACAGTGGTAGCACAGGCCTTTAATCCCAATACTCAGGAGGCAGGAGCAGGCAGATCTTTGTGAGTTTGAGGCCAGCCTGGTTTACAGAGTGAGTTCTAGTTCTAGTTAGGGCTACACAGAGAAACCCTGTTTTGAAAAACAAACAAACAAACAAATCATATAGAAAATCTCTAGACACTTCTTGGAAGAGACAAACATTCAGGGGAAGTCCAGCCTAAATAATTTTTCCTTGAAAATCTCAGTGCTCCCCAAACCCTCCCTCTTTCTATGGAAAGAGCAGGCTAGCCCTGCTTGGACACTTTCTATGGAAAGAGCAGGCTAGCCTTGCTTGGATACTGTGCCCATTAGGCTGTTTCTATGCTTGACTATTTCAGTTCTATTCTTGATGGAGAAGGGAAGACAGAGAAAATGATTTTGTTATTGCAATTTGAATGAGTTCAAATGAAAAATCAAGAGGCAGGCGCCAGAGTGAATTGGCTTTTTCAAGTAGAAAAGATGTTATCAAGTCAGAAGATGAGAAAAGGCCTGAGACATTGATAGCACAGACTTTGAGGCTAATTGACATTGAAGTCAGATGCCCTAACAAGATTAACAAAAGAGCCAGCTCATGTAGAAGCTGGGAGTTAGGTTCATGGGGTTCGCATGATGAACGAATCAAAGGAATTTTAGATTGGCTTCATTATCCTAACAGCAGTCAGAAACCTCTGGAATACCCAAGGTACACTGCTCTACTGTAACCTGGATTACCAGGTTGACCGTCAAGGATTACATGACCCCTGGCAATGGTACAAAGCAGGAGCCAAGAACTGACTGTGGGAACAGAACGGGAAAGTATGCTCCAGCAGTATATTAAAAGTCGCAAAATCATTAAAGTTAAATATGAATTGTGTGATAATGCAAGCCATTAACATAGAACCAAAGAGAAAGGCTACTTTAAAGCTCCGGGGTCGGGGTGGCTGACATTAGGTCAGGCTGTGTTGAGGTAGACTGGAAAGATGGAAGAAAGGCTGTTCAGGCAGGCTGGCTGCTGCTGTGAATTCTGAGCTCCCCAGACACAATCGTTCACACCAGACAGCTCTCGTGGGCTCCAGCCTCTGGGTGTTGAGAAGTGGTATCAGTTGTACCCTGGGGGTTTTATTAGATCCATGCCAATCAATGTTTTTTTTTTTTTACCATCTTTGTAACTCCTGAGATCTGAACACCCCTTCAGTATGGTTGTCTACGAACAGATAAAGCAGATAACCAAAAATGTTCTACTTAGAATTAATCTATTTGTTCAAATATTTGACTGTGCTGGGGGGTGGGGTGGGGGAACACTGGGCTGGGTCAAAGTGATGACTAGAATTGTCATGGACTTGCTCTTGGGAACAGACCTTGTGTGTATTTATTTATAATCGAGGAAGTGTCTAAGACACCTTCAAAGGTGTTTGAGAGTCTTCATTTCTTTCCTCATTGCTGTGAAAAAAAAAAAAAAAGAAAAAAAGAAAAGAAAAGAAAAGAAAGAAAGAGAAAGCTGCCACGGGTAACCTAGGGGAGGATTTATCTGCAGGACCGTGGTTCATCATGGGGTGTGGACTCACGGCAAAGCAGAGTAGCTCTGTCCCCTGGCTGGGGGCATGAGGCAGCAGATTGTCAAGGTGAGGACAGACTGGGCATAGTGGAGACAGACTGGACCCAGGGGAGGTGTAACCTTCCAAGTCCTACTTCTAGCATTGTGTATCTGACAGTTGAGGCCCACCCCCTGAAGACGCTAGGGCCTTTAAACTAGTGCCACTAGCTGAGGACCACATGTTGAAATGACAAGTCTTCTGTGGACTAGCCCTAACACCCTGGAGGGATTGGCAATTGATGAATGAGACTGTCCTTGGGGTTTTGGTGGTTTTTTTTTTAATGTTTTTTTTTTTTTTTAAATGAATACTCAGCCTTCTTTCTTACAAAGAGCTTTCAGCCACTTTACCCACCCCCCACCCCACCTGGATCTTCCTGGAAGGTCTCATCATAAGATAAATCCACAGTCTGTAATCAAATTGAGATTGTATGACAGCTATTTCCAGGAGTGTTTCTAGTTTTTATTCTGGCAAAATAGACATAATGTAAAACTACCATTCTAACCCCTTTAAGTTTACAGTTTGAGGTCAACAGGAATCTAAGTGTTACTGGGCAGCCATTGCCACCATCTATCTCCTGAACATTTTCCTTTCCTCCAACCGAAATGCTGTGCCCAAACTAAACTCCATGTTTTACGGATGGGCACCTCCATTCCTGGCTCACTTACCAGCGTTCTTCAGGGCTAATCTAGGTTGTAGCATGTGTTAGAAATTGCGTTTGTCAGCCAAACATAAGGCAGAGCTTGGGGAATCCTGCAGAAGAATGGGAGGAAGAATTGTAGGAGCCAGAGAGATCAAGGACATCACAAGAAAACCTATAGAATCAACTAACCTGCATCCATAGGAGCTCACAGAGACAGAACCACCAACCAGGGAGCATGCATGGGATGGACCTAGACTCTGCACATATGTAGCAGTTATGGATCCTGGTTTTCATATGGGACTCCTAACAGTGGTAGCAGGGGCTGTCTCTGACTCAGTTGCCTAACTAGGGGATCTTTCCCCCCTACTGGGCTGCCTCTGTAACATCGAGTTTTGGCTACACAGCTTTGGCTCTCAGAGGATCGCATGTGCACACCCACCCAGGAGCTATCTTTGGATCCACGAATGAAGGCTATACAGACACACACACACACACACACACACACACACACACACAAGCTTATTTTTTAAATGCCTGGCTACCTCAAAGGCTGGACACTCCTAAACCTTCCCCTGCATCCCCAGGCCCAATCAGGGAAATGGCTTTGGCCACTTCCCTGAAATCTCACATGATTGGTTGGCTTTATCTACTGTGGACCCATCCTTCTTCCCTGAGTCTTGGCAATTCTGCTCTTTTCTCTCTGCATCCTAGCTTGGTACTCTAAGGGCACCACCTCATGTCCAGCCATTGGCTGTTAGCATCTTTATTGATCATTCAAAACCAATTGGAGACAAGGACCTTTAGTGTTTGTATGCATTGATTGAATCTAAGCATTAGAACCAATCTCCAACGCCTCTTCTAGTCTCAATAGAAGATATGTCTAGACTTACTGCAACTTGAAGAGCCAAGGCTGGTTGATATCCATGGGAGGCCTCCCCTTTTCTGAAGAGAAAGGGAGAAGTGGATTTGGGGTGGGGGTGGGGATGGGGATTTGGGGGAATGAAAGAGAGAAGAGAAGGAAGGGAAAACTTTTGTCTGGATGTAAATTAATTATTTAAAATAAAATAAATGCAAAAAAGGAAGTTGTGTCTGTATTTTTTAAATGATATTTTTATTTATTCTTTGAAATTTTCATATGTAGACAGTATATCTTGATCTATCTCTTACACCATTACCACCCCCTGCTTCAACATCTTATGGACCTCCCAAGGCCTCTGCTTCTCAACTTTACACCTGTTTTGTTTGTTGTTTGTTTGTTTAATTGATACATGTATTCACATGGGTGTGGGACTAACTACCGGGGCACCACCGGCAACCTACCAGAGGCCACACCTCCTAAAGTGATTTTTTTTTTTTCTAGCAGTCGGCAACTGCCACAGTTCCTCAGGCAGGGCTGAAGCCTTGGGATTCCTTCCTCCTTTCATTGTTTTAGAGGGTGTTTGTGGAATTTTCACTGACTTTATCTTGTACAGGCCAGCCTCAGTAGCCACAGTTGCTGTGAGTTCCTGTGTGCGGCAGCTATGGTACATCCACAGACAGCATTTCCCATCCTCTGGCTCTTACACTCTTTGCCCCTCCTCTTCCATGATGTTCTCTGAGCCTTGTGGGGTGCAGGAATTAATATTGATATCCCATCTATGGATAAGCACTCACAGTCACTATTTTTTAGCACTTCGAGCAGTTATGAGTTTTTCTATTCACCACTGCCCACTGCAAAAGGAAGTGGCTCTGACCTCGTCTGACAGCAACACAGATCTGGCTTTTGAGGCCTTGAGGGTTGGGCTCCTGGGCTGAGGTTTTCATGGCTGTGTGGACTCTGTTTTGCCTTTTAAATAAGTACACCCATGGTCTTTCCTCACTCCGTTCCTAGGGGCCCTAAGATGCACGGTGCACTCAACGTTAAGCATCACTTAGTGAAGAGACTATTGGCAAAAAAGGAAGGAAGGAATTAAACTAGAGAGGAGAAGCAAGTGGGTTGTAATATCCTTGGTTGACAATGTGTGGTGAACACAAGCAGGACTTAGGTTGGAACCCAGATGTCATGTTGGATGACATCATTGTGTCCATGTTGGGCTTCTCAAGTATCCTGCTGATATTGGTTATGGTTTGGGCTGTGAGTGGAGGAGATCTTTGTTCTTAGACATTCTCGCATGCAGACTTTAGAGTAAAATACCCTGTTTACAACTTAGTTTTGAATGGAAATGGGGAAGGTAGGCAGGGAGGGAGACGCCGTGGAGATAGAACAGCTCACGTGGTAGAATGTTAAGCATGACAGTGGAGCAGGGAGTCCAGCTTTTTCTGTAGTTTTGTTAGGGGAGCTTTTCTGTTTCAATGAAAAATTAAAGGAAGTTTCTAGATACTGTCTTCTTACACATCAAGGAGGAATGCCAGGCCGGTAGACCCTCTGGTTGATCGGCAGCCTCCCTGAAGTAGCAAGAGTGTCACCTGGCACTTCAGCATCATTAGCTGCGTGTCCCTGTCTATGTGCACAGGAAGTCATAGAAAACACAATAGACGATACAGTAATAGATCAAAGCCTGTTCCTGGTGGGCCTTACCAAGGTCCCTGACTATGATTTATAACTTGGCTAGCCCCAAGCCTGGATGTCCTCTTTAGGTTTCCTCTGAAAAAAATAGAGAAATTACAACCCTTTCTAAGGTACAATGGACAGAGTTTTAGCTCTGCATTTCATTATTTTATGAAATGCAGAGCTAAACTACATTTATAAACTACATTTTACAGGTCAATTTGAAAATAGGCTCTTTTTTTTTCCTTATGTGGGCTGTTACAAATCTACCTGGAGTTTACAGTTTGTTATGGTACTCGATGTGAACACAGAGGTTCCTGTTTTTTACAATGTAGGAGAGGTGTGAGGGTACTTTGTGGATATGTTTGTTTTCATAACAATAATTTATCTCAAAGAGATAGGGAAGGAGGGAGGAAGGGAGGGAGGGAAAGAGGGAGGGAAAAGCTAGAGGAAGGAGGGAAGAGAGACAGCCTCTGGTAGGAGAGGTGCTTTTTTTCAGATAGCTTCAGTGAGAATCTGATTGTGTATCTCAAAATTGTTTTAAGTTTGGGTGCAGGAGGACACATTTATACCATAATGTGACTCGAGGCACTGCACATTAATGGCATAAAATAAAATATCTTAGCCTAGTGGGTAAGCAGGAAGATTCCTGGAAGTCACTCCTAACCGGGGCCGCTAACAACAGCCATACACAGGAGGGACTGTAAGCCACAGGGTGAATCCCACTCAGTCCATGCAAATGTAACCCTAATTCAGTTTACTCTTAGTCAAAGCCTAATGTGCCACAGCCATTCCAGTGGTTCATCTGCATGGCCAAGTAGGATGGAGAGAAAACTGGAGTAGAAAGGGGGTCAAAGTCAACCTTAATAAAGATATGTAGCTTTAGACAGTGCAAGAGCTGGTGGTGGTGGCCCAGGTCGTGATCTCTGTACACAGGAAGCAGAGACAGAGGACTTCTGTATATCTGAGGCTATCCTGGTCTACACAGCAAGACGCATTCCAGTCAGGGCCACTCAGTGAGAAGACCCTGCTTCAAGAAAAACAATCAAACAAACAAATAAACAAACAAAACCAGAAATAGAAGGGGGAAGGATGGGAATGATAGTGAGAGTCAGGGAGCGAGTCGAGAAGGAGGGGTAGAGGAAGGAAAAAGCTGTGGCCCACGAACACAAAGTTGAGATGACCCTGGGGGCTCTGTTTCCAGCTGGCTCAGGGCAGGGAGGAGTAGGACTTGAACTCTATGCTCCAGAGAACTCTGCCCCCGGGAGTGTTAGGTAGAGAGTACTCCTGGGTAGTTGGAAACATGGTAATCAGTAGATGGCCATGCCTAGGATGGAGGGCAAGCATTTAAACCCGGGGCTCTGCTGTTGCCTTTGCTAAAACACATTGACCCCTCTCTTGGCCTCACAGGTAACTAAAAGCAGGGGGGAAGCCTATCGCCCCTGCCTTTATTTGTGTCTGTCCCCTTTGTTTTGGCTGAAGGCACAGAGATAAGAGAGAATCCTAAACCCGTGGTCACCTTGGATTGCAGAAACAGAAAGCTCCCTCTGGAAAGCTGCTTCATCCACTTGAGAACAGCTACTCAGGAAGGTGAGATTGTAGGGTGACATCATAGCAGCGGCTGTGCTGTAGGATCTGTAGGGTGACATAGCAGTGGCTGTGCTGTAGGATCTGTAGGGTGACATCATAGCAGTGGCTGTGCCATAGGATCTGTAGGGTGACATCATAGCAGTGGCTGTGCTGTAGGATCTGGAGGGTGACATAGTAGTGGCTGTGCTGTAGGATCTGTAGGGTAACATCATAGCAGTGGCTGTGCTGTAGGATCTGTAGGGTGACATCACAGCAGTGGCTGTGCTGTAGGATCTGGAGGGTGACATCATAGCAGTGGCTGTGCTGTAGGATCTGGAGGGTGACATAGTAGTGGCTGTGCTGTAGGATCTGGAGGGTGACATCATAGCAGTGGCTGTGCTGTAGGATCTGTAGGGTGACATCATAGCAGTGGCTGTGCTGTAGGATCTGTAGGGTGACATCATAGCAGTGGCTGTGCTGTAGGATCTGTAGGGTGACATCATAGCAGTGGCTGTGCTGTAGGATCTGTAGGGTGACATCATAGCAGTGGCTGTGCTGTAGGATCTGGAGGGTGACATCATAGCAGTGGCTGTGCTGTAGGATCTGTAGGGTGACATCACAGCAGTGGCTGTGCTGTAGGATCTGTAGGGTGACATCACAGCAGTGGCTGTGCTGTAGGATCTGGAGGGTGACATCATAGCAGTGGCTGTGCTGTAGGAACTGTAGGGTGACATCATAGCAGTGGCTGTGCTGTAGGATCTGGAGGGTGACATAGCAGTGGCTGTGCTGTAGGATCTGGGTCTGCTCCCTCGAGCCATGGCAGTTCATCTTGCATAGCCAGAGCCAAATAGAGGAGAAGGGCCTCGCTGTGTCTGTTTAAACTTAAAGCTCATGCTGGCCCTGACGTGGACTCAGGGTCACCAGACTCCTTTATGAATTCCTTTTGTAAATGGGGCCACACTGATTAACTCTCATTTCTCTACTTTTCACTATCAATTGTCTCTTGCTTGCTGTGTTGGGGGTGGGTGGCTAAGCCTAGCTTTTAGGGTCTGCCAGAGTTCCAGTTTTCCAAACAACTCACTCATAAGTTCACAATGATCACTGGGTGGTAGATGAATCGCCCTGAATGAAAGTATCCAAAGGAGGAAGAAAAGGCACTGATGTCAGAACACTGACGAGTGTGTGTATTCAGTTGTGAGGTGTGGGAGAAGAGATGTCTTCCAGGCATTGACTCATAAAGTTGACAGAGCAAGAAACGGAGGGTTATATGTGGGAGAGTGCCTGTGAATACACGCCATGGTGCCCTTGGAGAGGTCAGAGGTCAAAGGTTATCTTTGCATGTTACCCTTCATCTTCCACCTTATTTAAAGTAGGGTGTCTTTGTTAGCAGGTGCAGAAGCTACTAGGCTAGCTGGCCTGTGACATCATTGGATTCCTCTGTGTGTGCCTCCCATTTTGCCAGAAGATTGCTGGGACTAGCCAGAAAGTGGTGGGTGGCACATGCCTTTGACCCCAGCACTTGGGGGGCAGAGGCAGGTGGATCTCTGTGAGTTCGAGGCCAGCCTGGTCTATGGAGTGAGTTCCAGTATATTCAGGGCTACACAGAGAAACACTGTCTTAAAAATCCAAAATGAACTGGGACTACAGACATACTTGACTTAGAGGGTCCCTGCAGGGGTCATGCCAGGAGTGAAAAACCCAGTGACTTTGTCAACCTGGGTCAGACTTCAGGGAGTCTAATAACAGGTTGTTTATTCCCAGTGGACTCAAAGCTTCCTGGTGTGATACAATCCCCATTGCACAAGGAAGTGTAATTGCATTGAAACTCAACTCACGGTAAGTCATTTCTTCCAAGATGGGCTCCAGAGATAAGCTACCTATAAGGGTCTGATCTGGGCTCAGTCATACAGATAGTATAGAGGTCATTTGGCTATTAGCCACCTCTGGTTCTGGTCATGGGAGCTTGGGGGAGCCTCTGGTTCTAAGTGTCATTTAGATCACTAGCCCCCTCCTGTCATGGTTGTAGGAGCTTGGTATGGCCTGGCCCAACAACAGATCACCATGTTGTCAATCAATCCTCAGCTGTCTGGATGGAAAAGCAGGTTTTTCATCTTCCCCACTGGAAAGACAATCCTGCATGCTTAACCTTCCTGGTTTCTCTTAAGAGCTGGGGGTGCAAGGACCTTCATGCTCTGCTCCCAGCACTTGACTATGCCCAGTTATAGGGGCTCTGGGGAGCCCGAGTTAGGTCCTCATGCCTACATAGCAAGCTGGTCCCTCACCATGCCTGCATAGCAAGCTGGTCCCTCACCAAGCCATCTGCCCAGCCCACAACAGGGAGATTCTGATAGTGCACGTATTTAAATATTTAAAACCAGACACAAAGTTATTGTCACTTTATACAATTATAAAATGAAAACATCTTCAGCATAAGCAGAAACCTTAACACTCATAAAATTAAAATTAGCATTCAGTGCAACAGATGGTATTGTTTTGCTGAGATGAAATCATTACTGTGGGAGTTAACGGTAGAAAAACCCATTTATATGGTCAGCTCTCACATCTTGGTTTGGTTATGTTGATTTCATGCACAATGTCCGTCTTAATCTCTGTTGATATTTTTTTTTTACAGAGTTGATTTTATGTTTCCCATCTGTCACTTACCAAGAGGGAGTCTAATATGCATCCTAAATATGATGGCAAGTTATTTGAAAATATCCTTTAAGAAAGTTCACCCCCTGCCGGGCGTGGTGGCGCACGCCTTTAATCCCAGCACTCGGGAGGCAGAGGCAGGCGGATTTCTGAGTTCGAGGCCAGCCTGGTCTACAAAGTGAGTGCCAGGACAGCCAGGGCTATACAGAGAAACCCTGTCTCGAAAAACCAAAAAAAAAAAAAAAAAAAAAAAAAAAGAAAGTTCACCCCTGATGGTGAGTGTGGTGACCCAGTGACACCATTAACAGCCTGTGGTAAGATGCTGAGTGCTTGTACCACAGGAGTCTTAGATCTACTTGCTCTGTAAATATAAGGCTAAGACACGCTCCTTTCCAGTCCTGTGCTATAGCACCTTGTACATTGTCACGGCCCCCTCACCATTGCTCCCAAAGCTTTGCAAGAACTTAATTTTCATGTAAAGTTGCAAATGGCTCATACATTCTTAAGCACAAAAAGAAAATGTCTAAGAACCTAAAATGATTAAAATTGTACACCAGAAGGCAGAGGGGATAAAGGAGAGATAGAGGAACTCATGTAAAAGATGTACTTTCTATGCTGGGAAGATGGCTCATGGGGTAAGAGTGCTTGCTGGATACCTAAGTCAAAAGGTAGGTGTGGCCATGAATTCCTCTAACCCTAGCATTGGAGGTAATAGAGATGGGAGGATTAGAGTGGGTTGGTCTAATGTTGCTATATTCCGATGCTAATTTGAGCCCCCAAGATTGGTTGCCCCAGAGATGAGAGAGACCACACCCCCATATAGACACTGAGTGACCCTGCCTCCAATTTATTTTTATTGGTAAATAAAGATGCCAAAAGCCAATAGCTGGGCAGAATAGATATAGGTAGTGTTTAGGTATCAAGGGCTTGGAGATGAGGAGACCCACAAGAGGAAGAAGAAAGTGCAGGAGGAGGAAGGAGTCAAGAGAACACGTCTCTGTGGGCTGGCCAATTGAAGTTAAGAACAGCCCAGATGAAACATAGTACGTAGTAAGTAAGAACTTGGGGTTGTCAATAGGAAAGTAGATCCTAATAACAGAGAATAGTATCTCCCAGCTCTCGTGTTGTCTAAGGCTTATATTTACATGTATATTTATATTTACATATAAAGATTGTGTGTGTCTTTCATCCAGAACTAAAAGGTCAAAGGTAGGGTAAAAACCTCAGGCCAGGATTTAAATAATTTCTACAACAGAGAAACTGTCTCAAGGGAGTGAGGTGGGAGTTGATAGAGACGAATTCTTGATGTCCTAATCTGGCTTCCACATGCAGGCATGGACACATATACACACATATGTGCAAATATACACACTCACACAAGTGTACTTTCCTAACTGTTCAGATTGAGCTTATCAAGAAAGGGTGGGTGATAAGAAGGCTGAGCATAGGTTTGGAGCCACACAGCTCTAGGTTTGATTGATATCCCTGTCATCCAGGCACTGGAAATCTGTTTTATCGGTTAGCTTCCTCATGCCTGACAGAGACGAATGTAACAGTGAAGAAATGAGGCCATGTAGCAAAAATGCCCATGACTGCTTCTGGCATTGGTGACAGTCAGAGCCGCTGTGAGCAGTTGTAGATGTTTAGCCAGACTGGAATAAGCAACACAGCTAAAAACCCTGGGAGATTAGGTCAGTAAGTGCTCAGAAAGTAGTTAGTAAGTGGGTAGGAGAGGAAGGAGTAGGCTGGACTGGGCAGACTGAGCAGAGGGTGGGAGCTGCCTATCAGATAGCTCAGACTTTAAGTATCATCTTATCAAAAGTTACTTTAAGTTACTGTTTATCAAAGAGTTGGCATGTGCTGTGACCCTAGACAGTATTTGTATTAAATTCACTTACATATCCTCAAATGGTCAAAAACAGACAAACTCTCCCCATTATTAGTCACAATCACGTCTCTTTTGTAAATTTATGATCAGCTTGGAGGGATCATCTTTGGTTCACAGTCAATGGAGGTTAAAGTAGTTATTTTCTCCTCTTCTGCCTCCTCTCAAACACTGTCCACATTTTGGTCTTATTTTAATATTTTACTTTCTTCCTTTAGCAAAAGAACTGATGTTTGTTCTTTTGAGTTTGTTGATTGTTTGCGGGGCAGAATTCAGGCCTAACCAGGTAGAACTCGATCATCTAAGCGTGTATAAGAAAGTATGGATAATTTATTAAGTTAGTTTAATCTTCGGAGAATAGGAAAACAGTAGCACCAGGCTGGATCCTAACTGCATTGGAAAATAAAATTGCTGAGGTGTTTTTAAGCTGCAAGCTTGTTTTATTCAGCAGGAGCAAATGGTAAAACCTCTTAGGTATGGGCCAAAGAAATTTAAACATGAACTTCAATAGATGGTTATGGTTCTCATTTCCTTTCCCCTGGGGAGATCGGAGAATGCTCTCTGATGTTATTCTCTAAGGTTGTCTATGAATGCATTCAATGAAGCAGGAAGGCATAGGCACTTAACTGTTAAGGGGGCTTCTGACCAGGTTCCCTTCCTCTCTTTAATATGGGTTGATTCTCCCTGCCAGGAGAATAGTAGTTGAAAGTATGTCTGAGATATTGCTGCTGTCACAGTGTTTGTACCTGCTAGGTAGCTGTATCCAAGATGGCCATCAGTGAGCCTTGCCTGGTGGTGTTTAACCTCAAGCAACCCTTCCCATGGTATGCCAGGGTTGGCTCATGTGACCAATAGGATACAACAGAAGCGAAAGTGTGCTATCTTGAGATAAGATTCTGAAAGCCATCATGGCTTCTATCCTCCCTCTCAGCCTACTTCTTTGTGGAAAGCCTTATCAGAAGCAGATGTAAGGCTTGTGTGGTGAAGGACTATAGCTTCCTGCTCACAGGTCATGTCAGCAAGTGAGCTTGGAAGCAGTTTCTCTCAACCCAGCTAAGCTTCAGGTGCCTGCAGACTCTGCTGGTACCCTGAGTACAGGCTCCTGAGAGCCCCTGAGCCTGATTTACCGCTAAGCCATGTCGAGATTTCTGACCAAAAGACACTGAATCAAGAAACAATTCTTAGCCGGGCGTGGTGGAGCATGTCTTTAATCCCAGCACTCGGGAGGCAGAGGCAGGCGGATTTCTGAGTTCGAGGCCAGCATGGTCTACAAAGTGACTTCCAGGACAGCCAGGGCTATACAGAGAAACCCTGTCTCGAGAAAAAAAAAAAGAAAGAAAAAGAAACAATTCTTATTTTATGATGCTAAGACTGGAGTGATTTTTTTTCCCAAAACAATAGACAACTAGTACAGTGTACATCTGGGTTTTCATAGGCAAACTCAAGGATTCTATGCTCTACAGAGTGAAGACAGCCCAGCTCAACAAGGACTGCAGTCCTTCTCTAAGGCTAAAGGCATCTTCTAGCACTGCCATTAACTCTCCCAGTTTGAAACATCTTTTCACTTTATAGGTTAAAAGCGAAAGGGGCTGGGCAAGATGATATCCAGCTTTCATCCCATCTCTCAGGAGGCAGAAGCGGGCAAATCTCCATGAGTTCTAGGCTACCTAAGATAAGACGACATATTAAGACTGTTGTTGTGGAAGGAAAAATAAAAAAAAAAACTTATGGAGATGGTTCATTGGATAAAATGCTTGCCAGAGCTGGATACCAGCAGTTCCCAAATAAAAGCTTGCTGAGTGTATTGGCCCACTTGTTTTCCAGTACTGGAGGGGCCAACTAGCTAGCCAGACTAGCTGGATTTGCAAGCTTTGGCTACAGTGAGATAAAGTGGGAGCACTGGAGGAGGACACATACCCATGTTAATCTCTGTCTCTCCATGCATGTGCACACATGTGAACATGCACTCTTACACACATGAAACTAGCATCATTTTAGTTACTTTACTGTTGCTGTGAAGAGACACCATGACCAAGGTGCTTTAGAGAAGGGGGAATTTATTGGGGATTACAGTTCAGAGGGGTGAGTCCATGACCATCACAGTAGGGAGCAGGGCAGCAGACAGGTGGGCATGGTGCTGGGGCAGTAGCTGGAAGCTTACATCCATAAGCACAAGGCACAGAGAAAGATAACTGGTCACGGCTTGGGCATTTGAAACCTCAAAGCCCACTCCCAGGGACACACCTCCACCAGTAAGGCCACACCCGCTGTGGTAAATATTTAATATTAATTAGGGGTTTCTACCCTGCCTTTGATGATTCAGTTCCCAGGTAAAAGACACAAACCCTTTATGTTTACTTAGACCTTAGAAGCATTAGGGATGGGCAGCTATCGACCCTCTGTGGCTTTTCTGTCTGTTCTGTCACTAACTCTGAGCTGTAATTTGCCATGCTCCTCCTGAGCTGCTCTCACTCTAATTGCCCAGCCCTCATGAGCATGTTTTCATGACTCACCTGCCCCATGGCATCCTCTCCTCTCTTTCCACCTCTCTCTTTTCTCTCATCGTCCTACCTCTGCCCAGCTACAGGCTGTAGGCATCTTTATTCAATCAGTAGTTTTACATTAAGGAACCCGGTACATACATAGCATCACTTGGTGTGTACGAGGATTTCCTCATCCTTGCAGGGCAAACAGACCTGAGGGGCCGTATTTAGCTTTACAGTATCTAGCAATAGACAAACCTCAACACAGTTCCCCAAACAGAGATCTCCCCAAATAGCTCCCCAACTGGGGATCAACATTCAAATATATGAGTCTGTGGAGGGTCTTCTCATTCAAACCACCACCAGCACAGCCCATGAACATACACCACAAACACATAACACACCAAAAAGCAAAAGATCAAAGCCAGGAGTGGTGACTCATGCCTTTAATCCCAGGACTCAGAAGGAAGAGGCAGGTGTATCTCTATGAGTTCTATACCGAGGGTGAGTTCCAAGGCTACATAGTGACACCTTGTCTCAAAAATCTAACAAGCAAAAAACAAAGTAAAAAATAAAATCAAAGGAACAAGAGCTGAAAAAAAAAAGCAGAGGAACTCAGGGCTATGTGAGAGAGTCCTCCATAACTTAAATGTAGGTATTTAATGGCCAGTGATTCTTCCTTCAATGTTTACTGAAGAAATGCTGAGAGATATGCAGGAACATATGTACAATGAGGTCTTTTTCTTGTTTGAATTATCAATATATTCTAATTGACCCAAATATGTATCTGTGTCCCATCTTGTACCTGGAGTACTGAGATTACAGATGGTCACCTCTGCATCTGGATTTTTATTGATTTATTTTTTTAGCATGAGATCCGGACATCATTCTTATAGCACAAGTGTTCTGCCCTCTGACCTATCTCACAGGCCTGACAGGGGGTCCCTCTGGGGTAATAGCTATACTAAACTAAAGGAAACTTAGCTTTCCTTTCTCCATGCCACTGTGTTGCTTGAATTTTTTCCCAGTAAGCATTGCTTACAGTGTTCTAAATTATTACATTCAGCAACATTGATAGTAGCTATGTCCTCTTGGTGCCACTGAAGGTGCCCTGATCTTACCTAACATGCAAAGGAGGGAATAATAGCCACTTGGCTTCTGTTACTGGTTTGAGTAAAATAAAATTAAGAAGTGAGACGGAACACTGTGTGAGCAGGTGACAGTGTGACAGAAATGCAGTGAGCAGAGAATCTCTTTTATGCCTGAATCCCAGTCTCTCAGTTTGGTAAGCTCTGCACTGTAGAAGTGAACTCCGCAGAGGCTGGCCTGGGAACTTGAGAATCAGCTCCACGTGTAGAGGTGGATCAGGGGTTGCGTGAACTCCAGGGAGTCCCAGAGACCCTTGGTTGCCCCTTAGCGTCTTCATTAAAATTGAACTTGTGCTTCAACATGTTTACAACCATCATTCTTGTTTTAAGAACTGGAATCAAAGACTTCAAGGGTGAAATATAGTTTTTCATCAGTTCACCTCAAATATACCCATTCCCTTACTCAAAGTCCATGGCTCCTCAGTTGTTGGTGGCATTTTTATATGCATATACTTTGTCAGACAATATGTGTGGAGCAGAGTAGGCAGGCTTCAGTTGTTACCAACTGAAGCTTGGAACTATGACTCCCCACTCCTAAGATGACCCAAGCAGCAGAATTGGAATAGAGAGTGATAAATACAATAAAGGCAATGGAGGCGTTGCTTTCTGTGTGAAGATGAACAAGGCAAACAGTTCAGATGCCTCAGCAGATGATAAATCAGATCCAAAGACTAGGCCAGGGTGGGATTTTAAAAGACTTTTTCATCATTGTCTTGTCCTCTACAGAAAATAATTAATAAAATTGTGAAGTTGGGTCGCACGAGATCTCAGATTACGCAAACATGCCTTTTGCTTTGAGTTTGTGATGAACAGCCTTACTTGATCTTGGTAGAGCCTAAGAGACAGACATCTCACCATATCGCACAGAGAGTTTACTTAGGACAGGAAATGGGCATTCAGTGAATGACTGTACAGGCACAGTCTAACCAAGGACGGGGAAACCTTCCTGCTCATTTCTTTTGTGTGCAATTAAATTGCAGGAAAGAAGCCGAGGAAATTACGTGCCTAACCTCTTATTTCTGGCTGAATAATCTTTACATCATTGATAGTTATTAATCAAATTGTTTTGGATCTTAGATACTGTGGATGGATTTATCTGTTTCTCTACCAAGTAATTTTAAAGCTTTCACATTTCCATTAGAAGTGGGATATGGTGCCTTTACATGAATTATAAATGCATTATACTTTTTATTAAAATTAATGAAGGAATATCTTTTGTGTCGTTTAGCTGACAGTCATTTTGGCTCCTGTTGTATAAATGCTTCTGTTAACCTTATTTTAACATTGTTACCATTTTGTGGTGCTGGAGATCAAACCCAAGGGCTTGTGGATGCTAGGCAAGCTCTGTTCTGCTTAGCTAGATCCCTGGGTCCCTTGTGCTATTTTTTGTTGTTGTTGTTGTTAAGAAATTTGTGTTCAGCCAAAGCAAGGCATAGAATCAATTTTTTGTTTTTCCTTGTTTGGGGGAAATATAGTTGAGTTTCCATTTACCTCACTGGATCTCAGTTCTCATCTGAAGGATGAGAGAATTTATCAAAGGTGTGGTATATTTAGAATGTATTTTCTCCATCTGTATATTAGCTGGTACACAGATGACCGCAATCTGAGCTGAACCCAAGCTAATCCTAGCTATTGAGAGCAGAGGCCTTTAAACTAGGGTAAGGTGCTTCAGACTCTCCAAGGGATATGTGAGCTGGGTATTTTAGCAAACTCATTTCTAGGTCCTCAACTTCCATGTCCTTTATTAATTACTTAGTTAATTAATTTGGTTTTCCAGGACAGAGTTTCTCTGTGTAGCCCTGACTGTCCTGGAACTGGCTCTGTAGTCCAGACTGGCTTCAGATTCAGAGATCATCTTGCCTTTGCCTCCTAAGTGCTGGGATTAAAGGTATGCGCCACTGTGACTAGCCTGATTTGTTGTGTTTTTCAAGTCAGGGTTTCTCTGTGTAGGTCAGCTGCCCTGGAACACCGCTGGCCACTACCATCTGGCCTTTCATTTCTTCTTCTTTTTTTTTTTTTTTTGGTTTTTCAAGACAGGGTTTCTCTGTATAGCCCTGGCTGTCCTGGAACTCACTTTGTAGACCAGGCTGGCCTCGAACTCAGAAATCCGCCTGCCTCTGCCTCCCAAGTGCTGGGATTAAAGGCGTGCGCCACCACCGCCCGGCTCATTTCTTCTTAAAACAAAACAAAAAACCAAACCAACCAACCAACCAAACAAACAAACAAAAAATTTTCCCAGGGTCTTTGCTAAGGCTAGCCTTGAACTCACTATATTGTAGTCAAGGATCTCCTTGACCTTCTGACCCCTGTCTCCACCTTCCAAGTGCTAGGATTGCCGCATCGGCGTGTCACTGCACACTATTTCTGTAGTACTGGGCATGGAACCCAGGGAGTCATGCTTCGAGGAAGGCAAGCATTCTACCACCTGAGTTCCATCCCCAGCCCTTCAGCTTCCACTCTTATCCTGTGCCAATTGCCTTTCTTTCCAAAAGAAAACAATACCTCACGCATTAAATTCAATTATTCTGAAGGGTGAAAACCCTTCAAGGCTTCCAAGAGGCAGCTGGTAATATTTGGATTCATTATAAGAACTATCCCCTTCCCCTGAGCAAATAGCAAACCCTCTGCTCGCCAAATGGTTTTCAGCTCTGCGCGCCCAACAAAGCAGGGTAGGGTCTTCCTGGGTCATCAGCTAGTTATTAAATCTCTCAAATAGATATGCTCCTAAATCACTATGTGATTTTTTTTGGACATGACTGACAAAGAGGTTAAGAAAGTTAGAGACATTTCCATAAAATAAACAAAAAATGTTTATTTTCCCATTAGTGTATTTATATGAATAAAAGTTCTCAGAATTCACATGTATAAACATGGAAAAGAGGAACAAAACTGATGGTGAGTCCTGTTTTATTCTAGCAACAAGCACACTTTTATCAGCAGATCTGTAACCCACAGGAGGGAGAATGTGAATCTACCCATCTATCGATATGTCTGTCTACCTATGTTAGTATGGCTCTATCAAATGACGATACATTCCCATAAAATTTTGATTTTAAACTCTTTAAAAATTTTATTTTATTTTGTTCTGTGTACATGCGTGTCTTTGTGTGAGCATGTACACATGTGTGGGTACCTTGGGAGGGCTAGAGGAGAGCGTCACATTCCTTAGAGCTGGAGTTGAGCTGCGTGATGTGGGGTATGGGAAACAGATCTGGGTCCTCTACAAAATCTGTACTCAACCTCAGAGACATTTCCCCAGACTCCTAATCTTATTTTTAATGACAAAACTATAGTAGAAAACACATATGTGATTGCCTAGAACTGGGAACCAGGCATGGGAACTTCCTGCAGAGATGTGGACATTATTATTATTATTTAATATTTTGATCTTGTTTGTGTTGTTACACTCAATAACTGAGTGTAATTACCCCAAATCACTAACCAGTAAAATTGAAATGGGAGGGTTTTCTTGGATATAAATTATACTCAATAAAGCTGAGGAGAAGTTCTGTTGTGACATTTAACACTTATGTATCAGATTTATAATATTTGCAAACATTCACTCCACTGTATATTTATTCATACTTATTTTAATAGAACACAGCCTGGAAAAAAATCTTTACTACTTTGAGGCTTATGGCTAGGACTAAGAACAAACATTTTATATGTGTTCATGTGTATCTCTGTGTGTGCTCAAGTGTGTATTGGATGGTATGTATGTATGTATGAATGTATGTATATGAGGCAAAAGGACAACTTTGCCTGTGGTCCTCCAAACAGCATCCTTTGTTGTTTTGTTTTTGAGGCAGGGTCTCTCACTGGTCTGACGCTGGGCATGTAGGCTAGGCAGGCTGCACAGCAATCCTGAGGGAATTCACCTGTCTTAGCCTCCCCTGTGGTATTAAAATGCTGGTTTTATGAGCACATACCACCATGCCTGGATTTTCTTTGGGGGGGGGGGCATGGATCTTAACACAGATTCTCCTGCTTGTAGAGCAAGCACTTTACTAACAGAGTTATTTCCCCAGCTTTGGCAAGAGAACATGTTAATGAATACCCCTGAAAATAATGGCTTATAAAAGACTGTGAAGTATAATAGAGATAACATGGCTCAATTCTATCTGAAAGGAACTAAGATATGAGAGAGGAGAAGAAGCAGATGCAACTGCAGCTATCAAACAAGAGCTGTTGAAGTATTTTTAAACACAGAAGGGAGTGGGCTATAACACATGACTGCTTCAAAAGAAGTTTCCAATTGATTTAAAAGAGTGGTATTGTGACCAGTGTATTTTAAGATATTGATACTTTAGTAGGCTACAAAGTTCCTTCTTTGAAACTGTTTGGATTTAGGAGAAAGGTGTTAAGGTTTCCATTTACATGTGTCCAAAATGTCTCAAAAATTCTTTTAGAAACAGAAAAGACCACTGAAGAGAGTGTGCAGTTGGGCAATGTTCCCTACCCATGAGTTTAACCCTGAAGTAGTTGGCGGGCAGCTGTAGTCCCACCCCTGGAGAGATGCAGACAGGAAGGTGTTCAGGCCTCCTCGTTGGTCAGCCATTCTGCCCCATCAGTGAGCTCTAGGTTTAGTGAGAGACCTTGTGTCAGAAAGTAAGATACAGAGAGATGGAGGGAAACACTCAGCCTTGCCCTCTGCCCTCCACAGGCATACAGACCTGTAGTGGGGGAGGGGAGGGAAGGAAGGCAAGGTCGGGATATGTATGTAGACCAGAGAGGACTGAGAAAGGGTCATCCAGAGCACATAAGCAAACTAGCTGAGAAGGGCCATGAATCTCAGTGGAGAGACTGGCAAGGAGGAGAACGTGTGTGGCTCAGAGAGTTCCAGAGGGGCAAAGCACTCTGCACACGCTTTTACTCATTGGTGAACGCCTTGGAGGGAGAAGTTAGTGTGCTTCTCAAGCCCAGGCACAGAATTTGAGTCTGGAAAACAAGAATTTCCTTGCCTCCTGAGCTCAAAAAAGATGGAGTTGTTTGTGAGTGGAGGAAGACCTCCCCTGAGCTTGTGAAACTGGGTGCACAGTAGGTTAGGGTGAAGAGAGCCTCCTCCAGAACAGAGAGCTTGAGCTGAGGCTGGAGGCAGAGGCAATGTCTATTCAGGGAGGCAATGTGCTTTCTAGTCCAGGTAGTGCCAGGCTTGCTGCAAGACAGGGAGCCTTCCTGCTTCTAAGGGAAGACTCGCTTGACAAGAGGCACATCACTCCACACCTTATGAGCCTGAGCCCCTACCTACAGTGATCTATGCAGTCTAAAAACATCTTGACCCTGTATAGTCCAGAGTCTGGAAAGGGACTTTCCCAGCGGCTGAGACGGGATTCTTCTCTTCTCAGCAGGGTCTGAGTCTCCAGAAAGGAATTTAGCAACCGAGTTGTTTTTGTTTCTTTTTCCAGGAAATGTAAAATGTAGCATTCCTTAAAATCTGCAGGTCACTGCTGCATAGAAAGCCCTCTGTGAGAAGGGAAAGCGTTTGGCTGAGCATGCCAGGTGGAGAGCCATAGGTGGTTTCAGTAGGGTGTGGGGCATGATGCAGACCATATGGAATGAGGAACGAGTGGGAGACGAGACGAGGGAGTGGGGAAACTACAGGAAGATTGCTGCTCCAAGAAACCAGGCCATAAATAGTACGTGAGACACAAGGTGTGTGAAGAGGAGCCTTCAGCTGCCGCAGCATGCATCATTGGTGACTGTTGGCCTGGCTTCCCTGAGCACCATTTTGATATTGCTTTTATATGTACATGTGCATGTATGTATACATCTCTTGTTTGTGTGCGTCTATATGTATGTATGCTTGTGCATGTGTGCTTATAGGTGTGTAGAGGTCAGAGGTGGATATCATTCCTCAGGTGCCATGCACCTTGCGTTTTGAGGAGGCAACGCTGATTGGCCCAGGGTTCACTGAGTAGGCTACCTGACCAGCAAGCTCCAGAGATCCACTAGTACCCCCCTACAGAGTGCTGAGACCGCCAGCACTCTTGTCTGCATGGCATGTACTTTTGTAACAGAACTATCTTCCCAGCCCCCCTGCTCCAATTTATAAAAAGTAAATGAGGTAAGACATACCTCTGCCACAAACCCCTAAGTCTCAGGCTTCGCACCATATGAGAAAGCTTATACTTTTTTCATGATGTGAAGTCTAGGTGGGTATTCCTACTCTATAATCATGTGCTTAAGTTCTCCTATACCTAACTTCTAACATTGCTCTAGACAGGCAGAGAACATATAGAACATTCTGTGGAAGGTTTATCTGGGCTGCGGCTGGACACTTTATATGTATGTCTCTTCTACCTGCTGTGAGCAGAACTCAATTATAACTCCATGTAACAGCAAGGAGCCAGAAATGTGGCTCAGTTGTGTGCCTGACATTGGTGGGAGGTGGGTGTGACAAGTGTGTAGTTAGGCTCTGCCACATTACTCTACCGATTTGCTCCTGTGTCTCTGCCATCCTATACCCTTGCCTCCTAGGACCGCACCATTGATTTGGACTGGACAGTGTTTCTGTTCAAATTCCTGCTCTAATCTACTTCCTTCCTGAAATGTTCACATCTCAGTTTCCTGTAGAAACAGCGGGGGAATTGTTCCTGCTTGTAAAACAAGTCATATAGCCATCCTGCTGCCCCACCCCCACCACAGTGTTTGGGAAACATCAGAAAGGAGGGCCGGGCTGAGGGGCTGCTGGTGTTCCAGAAGGCGGGGTCAGTCTCCCATGAAGCAGTTTCCTTTTTAACTCTACCTTTGGGTTCTCCACTGTGATGAATGTTGTCACTACCCTGGTCCACGGGACTTTCCCTATTAGTAATCCACACCAATGGTAAACAAAACACACAGCAAGATAAAAGGTGCTCTTTATTACATTCAAAAGGAGAACAAATAGAAATTAACGTTGGTATTATGTCAAAGCCAGAGGCCACAGGATGTTGGGTTTGGCCTGACTTAAGACACTTCTCAGCTCTGAGATCTGACTCTTGCTCTCAGTGGTGGATCAGCTGTGCTTGCTGCTGAATAATCACACAGGCTGGGGTGCTCTGAGTTGGGGTCTGTGCATACTACCCCAGGCCTTACTGTGCCCCTCTGGGTATAAGTCTGATTATAATGGCTCCAAGATGGATCACCTCTTGTTTTGGCCACTGAGCCAGTACTGGACTCAGCATGTGCTCCTTAGCCCATCTCTGGTCACTGTTTGTTTGGTTTAGTTTTTGAGACAGGATTCTCAGTATTCCAGGTTAGCCTTGAACTTGCTATGTAGATGAAGATGACCTTGAACTTTGAATCCTCCTGCTTCCACCTCCAGGCTTGCATCAACACATGACAATTTAAGCAGTGCTAGGAATTGAACCCAGTGCTTTATGACTGCTGAGCAAGCCCTGGGAAGATGATTCCTCAGTGTTACTCCAATGAATAGGATTCACAGATGAAGGATCATGGAGAAAGGGTGGAAAGTTTGAGAGAGGTACTTCTGCAATTCTGAGTGACACAGTATGCTGAAATATAGATTGCACATATACCTGTATATCCATGTGCACACATGCACATTTTTACATACATGTCCTTTGAAAATAATAAGGTAACAAAAATGTTGTTCCAGAAGCCCTTTCCCAGCGCTCTGAAGCCAAAACAGGGTCCTGGAATCTCACGGAGAGACTTGATCTTAGTTTAAGCAAGACAGCAATACTAACAGTAACTTGAGTTAGAAATGATCAAGATGTGAAGTTTTCTTGAAAAGAAAAAATATCTAAAACCTTTTAATGATATGAAAAATGTAGTCACTAATCTAAACATATATGGACCTTAACCTGTGAATGTTGGTAAAAAAATATTTCCACTAAGAGTCCCCCAACCAATACGGAAGTGCCATGTGAGTGTGTGTGTGTGTGTGAAAGACTTGACAATGGAAAGTAAACCCTCCAACCCATGCCTTTGCTCCTAGGCAGAGAGAGAGGAATCAGCCATCTTGGTATATTTCTTCCTTTTGCTTGTTTTTTTCTTCCCTTATAACCTGAGCTATGAGTTCTAGATACCATGTATTGGCTGCTTTACATATCAGCTAAGTAACTTCATCACCCTCCTAATATAGTTACAGAAAAATTCTCCTTGCCATTTCCAACTGAAAAAAGAAAAGAAAAGAAAAGAAAAGAGAAGAAAAGAAAAGAAAAGAAAGAAAGCCACTACAACCTCCATGTATAGAGGCACAGATGGAATCTCCCAGTTTGTAGCTGCCTGATGAAAATGTTCTCTCTTGTTCTTTTTTTCCTTACAACCCGCTTTTCTTTCTTCTAGCCTTTCTCCACTGCATTCTTCTGTTTCCATTTTGAGTGTTAATGTTTAAATTCCAGTCGAATTCACAAGAGTTAAATTTTCTATAGTTTATCTATACATTGATCATAACAGATGAAAAATCGTGCAGTAATATCACCTTCCTCCTCCTCCTCCCCCTCCCTCTCCTCCTCCTTCTACTCCCCCTCCCTCTCCCCCTCCCTCTCCTCCTCCTTCTCCTCCTCTTCTGTGGCATTATCTGCCCAGTTAGTCTTGGGAGAAAGCTGAGCCCACGTACTATGACAGAAAATGGAAGTGCTGTTGAGTGCGCGTTTAGCCTGGGCAGTGCTGACCTCACTATGACGCCTTACATTGGGATAACTAATGCAAGGAATCCAAGCTAGTGAGGGCTTCAAAGTGCTGCCGACACCCAGTGTGGGGATGACAAATGTGCCACCAGCAGCCACCAGAAGCTGTGAGTAGATCCTATGAATATGCACATATATGTTGTGGTGCCCATCTGAGAGTGCATGTGTGTGTGCATATATGTGCGTGTGTGTGCATGCACACAATAAAAACATTTAAAAATACTTGGGTTTTAATTGTATTTTGTATTAGCATTTCCATTGTGTTTATTGGCCATTTGTCCATCCTCTTGGCGGAATGTCCATTTTAGCCTTTGCTCACTTTTAATAATGTTTAATTTTTTTATAATAATGAGTGTAAGAATTATTTTGTTAGTATCATGGAAATCATGGTGTCCTCCCTGGAGAGTCTCACTGTTCCTGGCACCACATTGGGTTACTTCTTAGAACTTAGCTCTAGTGGAGGATTTGTCTTCTGTTATGTCATAGCTTAGCTTGAAGTATACTGACTCAAGTGAGATTTAGGGTATCATATACACCAGTTTGCATAGCAATGACGTGGGTAAGTTAATGTGTTCAGATCATTATTTCAATCTTGTGGTTTTCCTTTTAATATGTTTTAAACATAACTCACAGAATAGAAAGTCCATTATTTTAACAATATTCCAGTGGTTGATAGTATATCCACAAAGGTACAGAAACCATCATTGTTAATGCCTGGATATTTATTACTTTGAAAAGAAACCTCATAACTAGGTCACACACTCCTCTCCCTTTGCCTCACACCTTTCAGTCACTTTTCCTCACTGTCCCCGTGGATCTGTGTATCTGGATACTTCATATAGACTAAGCCGTATGACTTGGAAGCCCTTGGGTTTGGCTCATTCAGGTAACATAGCATTTTAGGTTCATCTATGTCATAGCAAGAATCAGAACTCCACTCCCTTTCATGATTGAACAATATTCCATTGTTTGGACATATCAAATGTTGTTTATTGCTTCATTGACCGATATTTGTTGGGTTTGACCGATATTCACCTTTGGGGCATAGGGGACGTTGCTGCTATGTATATTCATATACAAGCCTTTGTGTGAAAATGTCTTCTCATTTCTCTTATGTGTATACCCAGGTCTGGAACAGTTAGGTCAGAGGGCAGCTCTGTGCTGAACTTTTTGAACCTGCTGAATGGCCAGGCTGTTTTCCAGTGCAATGGTGCTATTTTATATCCTGACCAACAGTGTGCAAAGGTTCCAGTTCCTCTACAGTCTGGATAGCACTGATTATTTTCTATGTTTAAAAACAATTGTTGTGGGTCTGGTGAGCTAGATCACCAGGTAAAGGGCCCACCTGCCAAGCCTGCCAACTTAGTCCAATCCTGAGACGAAGGTGGAGGAAGAGAACCGACCCCTTTCACAGGTTGTTTTCTGGTCTCTATGATGTGGGTGTGTATAATAAAACATTTAAAAATTTTGGTGGGTTGTGTTTTTTATTTGCATTTGCATTGTATTTATTGGCCATTTTCCATATTCTTGGAGCAATGTTGATTTTAATCCTTGGATCACTTTTAATGGTATTTAATTTTTATAGTAATGAATTGCAGAAATTCTTTTTGCTAATTTTTATTTTTTGAGACACCGTCTTGGATAACTCATTTTGCCCTCTAGTTCATTGTGTGACCAAGAATGACCCTGAACTCTGGATGCGTCATCTTCTACCTCCCGAGTGCTGGGATCACAGGCATGTGTCACCACACGGGGCCATATTTGTTTATGATGTTCTTCTGTCTTGTTTTTGCTTGCTGGATCTTCTGTCTGTTGAAAAGAGAGCAGGAACATCACCAACTATGACTGAATTAATCTAATCCTCTTCTCATGCGCTCTGGGATTCTGTTCTTAGGTGCAAATTACATGTATAGTTACTGTTCTTTCTTAAAATGTAAAAGTAACCATAGTTTTATCATCATTACAAAATGTCTTTCTCTTTTCCTCCTAATGATTTTGTATGAAAGCCCTTTTGTTAGATATTAGTATAGTCACTCTAGGTCTTGCTTGATTAGTTTGCTAAGTGGCTTTTCTTCCTCTTCCTCTTCCTTTTTCTCCTCTTCCTCCTCCTTTTCTTCTTTCTTTTTTTTTTAAATATTTTTATTACATATTTTCCTCAATTACATTTCCAATGCTATCCCAAAAGTCCCCCATAGCGCCCCCCACTTCCCTACCCACCCATTCCCATTCTTTTGGCCCTGGCATTCCCCTATATTGGGGCATATAAAGTTTGCAAGTCCAATGGGCCTCTCTTTCCATTGATGGCCGACTAGGCCATCTTTCGATACATATGCAGCTAGAGACAAGAGCTCCGGGGTTCTGGTTAGTACATCATGTTGTTCCAACAATAGGGTTGCAGATCCCTTTAGCTCCTTGGGTACTTTCTCTAGCTTCTCCATTGGGAGCCCTGTGATACATCCAATAGCTGACTGTGAACATCCACTCCTGTGTTTGCTAGGCCCCGGCATCGTCTCACAAGAGACAGCTATATTTGGGTCCTTTCAGCAAAATCTTGCTAGTGTATGCAATGGTGTCAGCGTTTAGAAGCTGATTATGGGATGGATCCCTGGATACGGCAGTCTCTAACTGGTCCACCTTTTCTTCTTTCTTTACCTTCAACCTGGTTGTATTTTTTAATTTCAAGAGTGTGTCTTATAATGTTGTCCAGAATGAGGGGACACAACGGAGGCAAGTTGGAGCCATTGCAAATACCATGACCCACAGTAACCAGCAAGAGATCACCCACCAGAAAAGCATGAAGAAGCAGAGAGACTCAGTTAAGGGAAGGCTACGAGATGATAGGCTTTTTGCTGCTCCTGCGAGTGGAGGGATGAGGAGATCATGAAACAGAAGCAGAAAAAGGCAAATGAGAAGAAGGAGAACCCAAGTAGCTTGTGACTTCGTGCCCAGCCCTCTTGCCCTGTATCTGTGTGCCTGGAGCCAGTCCCATTATGCTCGAGTTTCTTCCCGTAGTGTTCACAGGTCTCAGCATCTATGGCATTCCCTTCCACTGCCCCTCCACACCCGAGTCTGCAGCCAGCTCCTTTGGGCTTCCTCCCCTCCCAGGTAGCCTCTCTCCCTCTGGACTCTCCTGGGGGTGAGAGGGTTGCCCCTTCCCAGTGTTTTTTATCCCTGTGCGGCACATTCCAAAGTATTAAAAGTGGCTTTGCAATTTTAAAGAAAGTATCTTATGAACCACAATGCCTGGATTATGTGTTTTATCCATTTTACTGATCTTTATTTCCTTTTAACTAGAATTTTAATTCATTTACATTAGTGTGCTTACTGCTTATGTAAGATTTAAACCTACTGTCTTGATATTTATTTCTATGGCTTACTGCATCCTGTTAATTGCTTTCTAGTGTGTTAAGTAGCTATTTTCTAGAATACCCTTTTATGTTACTTGCTATTTATTTTTTTATAGTTTTTTCTTAAAAACTATCAAATTGGAAATCATAATATGACTAGCAAAAGACTAGTAAGTTAAAAAAAAAAAAAAGCAAACAAAGCAATATAAGACCAAAAACCAAACAAACAACAAATGCAAACAAACAAAAACCTCCCAAAATACCATTGAGTTAATTTTCTGTTAGCCATCCACTGCGGGGCATGGGGTCTGCCCTTACATGTGATTTGTATATCTAGTGAGACTTCGTTAGAGAACACTAATTTTTTCCTTGAAAGTTGTCATTTGGAGTTAGCTTCCTGCTAAGGGATGGGAGCTCATGTCTGCTTCCTCTCTTGGCACTGGGACCGGACCTGTCTTGGACCCGTGCAGGCCCTGTGCGTGCTGCCCCAGCCTCTGTGAGTTCAGATGTATGCTAGTCCTGCCGAGTCTGGAGGACACTGTTTTCCTTGGTGTCTGCTATTCCTCTTGCTCTTATAATCTTTCTACTTCCCCACCCACATTAGCCCTCTGATTTCTCAGGGGAAGGGTTTGATGGAGACATCCCATATAGGACTGAGTGTTCCAAGGTCTCTCACTCTCCACACATAGTCCACCCAAGGGTCTCTACGCTCTCACCCACTGCCGGAAGGAGCCAGTAGGACATTAATTTATGAGCAGAACAGAATGCTGAAGGTCGCTGGGAGCCGCTGTATTTGGTTTTCCCTAGGTCCCTGGCCTATCTAGTCTTAGGTTCTTGGCCACCTGAGCAGCTTATGGGGTGGCTTATTGTCTCTATCATTGTCTTTTATTATGTTAAGTTGCTATTTTCTAGTGCATATTTTATTATTTTCCTTGTTATTGCTTAACCAAAATTTTTAGTTATTTTCTTACTACTTGCCTTGTAGTAAAAGGTTAAAGTTGCATTTTAATTTGTAACAATGTAGCTCATGTTAATAAATTAATTTTAATAGTATACAAAACCTTTTCTTTTTCATCGGAATAAAAATTTCCCCTTCCTTTGTGTTATTATAATCGGATACAGTACATTATTTTTATTCATTGCATTCATGTATCAACACAGACTCAAAATTATTATCTATGGAGTGGTATTTAAAACCAGAGAGGAGAAAAAGACTTAGAAACACAAGTCCATTTGCATCATCTGTGTATTTTCCCATCTAATGCTTTTTGGTAAGCTTCGCTTCTTCACGTGGATTTAAATTACTACCTAGGGTCCTTTTACTTCAGCTTTTTTTTTGTATATGTGTGGGATGCATGTGTGTATTGCATGCATATTCGTGTGTTTGTGTGTGCATGTATGCACAGGAAAGTGGAGGCTGGTGGTAGATGCAGGCGTCCCCCTCAGTTGTCATCCACTTTCTGTTCTGAGGCAGGGCCTTTCACAGAGCCTAGAGCTTGCAGATGGAACTGACCTAATGAGCCCACTTGCCCAGGAATCTCCTGTCTCCACCTCGGGCCACCAGGGCTGTCAGGTTTTTATGTGGGTGCTGGGGACCTTGTGTTTCTGTGGCAAGCATTTTAGTCGTTGAACTTCAGCCCCTCTTCAGTCCCTTGGTTGCTTTTAGCTCAGGTCAATTACAGAAAAATTCAGCTTTTCTCTAGAAATGCATTGATTTCTGTCAGATGTTGAAGTGTGGGTTTCTGGGTATAGCATTCTTTGTTGACACTCCCCTGTTGGTGTTTCATCGCACTCCGCTCTCACCATTCTGGATGAGACTTCGGCTGAAGATCTTCAAAGGATCTTTAGATGTGGAATTCTCAAATTCATCCTAGTTAGGATTCTGGGTGAATAATTTGAATGTGTAGATTAGTGGCTTTGATCATATTTTGGGGAGTCTGAGCCATCATTTCTTCTTTCTGTTTTCCATGTTCTGTCAAGGTTTTCAAATCTTACAAGGTGTTTGGTAGAGTGGCACCCAATAAATGGCAACACCACCTAAGAGCAGGTCAGCACACAACTGATTCCTGCCTTTGAGTAATCCAAGATGCTCCTTTGGTTAGACCTATGGATTCTGATTGAGAGAAGGAACCATTTTGGCAGTAGTTATATTGCTCTTTTTCATGGATTTTCTGAGTGAAAGAGTGTGGCTGACTCCTGTGCAGGAAGAAATGCCCTAGAAATCAGTCCACCTCTAGAGTATAGGCAAGCCCACTGTGTATTTTCTTGATTAGTGATTGATGTGGGAAAGCCAGCTTACTATAGGCAGTATCACCCCTAAGCTGGTGGTCCTGGATGCTGTAAGAAACCAGCTGGGAAAGCCATGAGGAGCAAGGTAATAAGCAGCACCCTTCTGTGGTCTCTGCATCAGCTCCGGCCTCCAGGCTTCTGTCCTTTCTGAGCTCCTGTCCTGACTTCCCGCAGAGATACACGAATGTGGAACTGCAAGCTGAGATAATTCTTTTCCTCTCTAAGTTGCTTTTGGTCATAGTGTTTTTATCACAGCGACAGAAACCCTAAGGCCGCTTACAAATGACATATCTATGGATAATGACAGATATTTATTTAAAAATAATTCTTTGATATAAATACAGTTTTACCATTTATTGAAAAAAGCACAATATTATATACAAGGGAGAGATGGATGTGTTTGTTTACACTTATGTGAAGAATTAAAGCTTTTTTGGGTCTGAAAGAACATGTCTCTAACCTTAGCACTTTGAGATAGAGGCAAGTGGATCTCTGTGAGTTTGGGGCTAGACTGGTATACTTGGTGAGTTTGAGGCCAGAGGAGAACTATGAATAAAAAAAGAGAGAAAGGGGTGAATAAATGAAAGGAAGGGAGGGAGGGAGGGAGGGAGGGAGGCAGAGAGCGAAGGAGGGAAAGCAAGCAAGTATCAAATCTCCACTGAATATTTGGTACTGTGTGTGTGCTGGATAGTTTTTTTGTTGTTGTTGTTTTCGTTTTTTTCAAGACAGAGTTTCTCTGTGTAGCCCGGGCTGTCCTGGAACTCACTCTGTAGACCAGGCTGGCCTCGAACTCAGAAACCTGCCTGCCTCTGCCTCCTGAGTACTGGGATTAAAGGTGTGAGCCACCATGCCCGGCCATGCTGGATAGTTTTATGTCAACTTGGTACAACCTAAGTCATCTAAAAGGAGGGAATCGTAATTAAGAAAATGCCTCCTGTAAAGACTTTTCTTAACTAGTAATTGATGGGAGAAGGCCCAGAACCTTGTGGGTGATGTTCTCCCTGTGCTGATCGTCCTGAGTTCTATAAGGAAGCAGGCTGAGCAGGAAATGATGAGCAAGCCAGCAAGCAACACCCCTCCATGGCTTCTGGATCAGCTCCTATTCCAGGTTCCTGCTCGGTTTGAATTTCTGTCCTTCCTTTGATGGGGAATGGTGATATAATAATTTGGAAGTATAAGCCAAATCAATCTTTCCTTCTTAACTTGCTTTTGGTCATGGTATTTCATCACAGTGATAGTGACCCAAACAAAGACAACAGGTCATAGAGCATCCTCATTATTTTCAGAGTTGGTTGATATTGTTATTTTTATAATCGTCAATCCTAAGAATGCTGTATTACTTGAATATTGCAATTGCTGGAAATTCTATCTTACTCTGTGTCAAAATTCATTGAGTGATTTTCTCAAAAATCAAACTCAAGTCAGTAACTGAAATAATTTTTTAAAATCCATTTTTGCACAAAACCATCCAAAGATATACTGTTTGGTACCTACAGGCTTTATATGGCAAAAAGCTCTGCAATTCACAAGGATGCTCATAACTGAGTTAGAGCAGAGGGGTTTCAGAAAGCATTGTTAGTAGAGCGTGGGGTAGGGAATGTGGTATAGAGTGTCCCTGTGATATGTCAGCACCCAGGCAACAGTGAAGTCACAAGGTCTAACACAGGCAAGCACTGCCACAAATGCCTCACAATCATGTCGTGTTTTATTTTTAATGAAATCCTGGTCATTGAGCGTTCACAAACCTCTTACTGTTGCCGAATTTTTGCAACCTCCAAATTCAGGTAGATAGCACCAGATGGATCACAACCCATAGTTTATGAAGCTGGGACCTAATGGGTCATAAAGAGTCTGTAGTACTTGGATTCTGAATCATCTGTCCTGGGAATCTAGGACAAGCCTAAAGGACATAGCATTTAACCTGTGGGCAGAGGATCAATGATCCACCATGGACATGGAGGGGAGATAGAGAAAAGTGAGTAAAATCAGGAGAGGGGGTATGTTTGCCTTAATACATTAATTTTAAAAAATCTAAGGTCTACCTTGCCAATTCGTAAGCATAGGGCTCAGCAGTATTAAATGTCATGTAAACAATCTTCAGAGTGTTTCCATCTTGCCAACTAAAAGTCTGTACCCATTAAATAATAACCTGACCTCTAAATAATAACCCCGCCTCTGAAAATACCCCCTCCTCTGAAAATACCCCCTCCTCTGAAAATACCCCCACCTCTGAAAATACCCCCTCCTCTGAAAATACCCCCTCCTCTGAAAATACCCCCGCCTCTGAAAATACCCCCTCCTCTGAAAATACCCCCTCCTCTGAAAATACCCCCTCCTCTGAAAATACCCCCTCCTCTGAAAATACCCCCTCCTCTGAAAATACCCCCTCCTCTGAAAATACCCCCTCCTCTGAAAATACCCCCTCCTCTGAAAATACCCCCGCCTCTGAAAATACCCCCTCCTCTGAAAATACCCCCTCCTCTGAAAATACCCCCTCCTCTGAAAATACCCCCTCCTCTGAAAATACCCCCTCCTCTGAAAATACCCCCGCCTCTGAAAATACCCCCTCCTCTGAAAATACCCCCTCCTCTGAAAATACCCCCTCCTCTGAAAATACCCCCGCCTCTGAAAATACCCCCTCCTCTGGACAATATCCCCCCCCCCCAACACACACACACACACTCACATCTAGTCTCCAGTATTCTTCTACCTTCTGTTTTGATATCTGACAACTGCCTAGCCTTTATTTGACCAGATAAATGGGGAGAAGGTTCACATGAAATCACCTGAGTATATGATCCATACACAGGAACCTACAAATGGCCACATCCTCAATAGAATGATTATCCCGCCTTCAGGATCTATCTATTACCAACAGCTCCTCACTAAGGAGCAAAGACTGAAGGTCTTCTACTCCACCCACACTGCGATGTTGGCTGCCTTGATTTGGTGTAGGCTTCATGAAGGTAACTACAGCTGCTGTGTGCGCGCTTGCAATGGCCATGTTCTGTCTAGAAGACAGCTTTTCATAGTGCTCCTCGCCACCCATCCACTCCTCCATTTTTTCTTGCTTTCTCATTTCCACAGAGTTCCCTGAGCCTTACTGATGATAGGGCTAATTCAAATGTTCTATTTACGCTGAACATTCAGTGTCTTATTCTTAGCATCTTGGCTGGTTGCCTTTCTCTTGACTGACTGCTGCCCTGGCAGAGAGAGGCTGCTGAGAGCAGCCAGATCTTCTTTTGAATAACAGAAGACCCTGATTAGTGTTGCATCAAGTTCCTCCTTTGTCTTTTGGAATTAGAAGTTGTCTCTAGTCTGTCACGGAATGGGCCATGCCACAGTGACTGTGAAGTCACATGATCAGAGTGAAGAACAATCCAGACTAAAGGCTCATTATGTTTGATAACTTCTGGGTCTCTCCTGAAATAGGAAATTGTCTTCCGGTCCTGTAAACATTAAGAGCTAGCCTTCAGGCAGCTGTAAGGGTGGGACTTCTTTCTCAGTTTTGCCATTCAAGTATGAAGTTGTCTAGAGCTGAGCTCATGGGCAATAGGGAAAAAATTTGTGTGTGGAGCTAGGGGGGAAGGTAGGGGTTCCAGGAACTCCTTGGTACAAGAATTTTGATGTGATAAGTGATAGGATAGAGATGTGCTGAGCGCAGGTTCTTATCAAAGTCACCACAGCACTGTGCTTAGAAAGCCACAATTGATAGTAATCTGTAACCCTATCCTATAAATCTGATAGTGACATATCAGCAAATTAATCTAAATTGATGGGCCTTTCTAAAACACAATAAGCTTACTGTCTCCAAGAATCAATCCCAGAAGAGAAAGGCTAAGGAACCAACCATTCCAGGCTTAAGAACACTGAAGAAACATATAGGCTAAATTCATTGTGTTGCTGTGGATTGCCTTCTAGAAGGAGATTTTGTTTAACAGGCCTTCTTAAAATTGGAGCATGATACATGGCTGTAATCCTAGCACTGGGAATGCGGAAGCAGGATGGGATTGTGAGTTGGAGGCTGACCTGGGCTTCACAGCAAGACCCTGTCTCAAAACAAAACAACACACCTTTCTGGGACAAGGGATGCTATTTGACTCTGAGCTGCTTATCAAGCTGTGTATTCAGTTTCCTGGTTTTGATAATTGTCCTGTGGCTATGTTCAAGCGTGTACACGTGTTTGTGTGTTTGAGTGTTTGATAGTAAAGGAGTGTGATGTTGAATTACTCACAAGTGGTTCAGAACAGCTTGAGAACATCGATCAATGGTGGATCAAATGTTGGGATACGAAAAGCCCAGGATTCCATCGCAAGCATCACAAGAAGAGATCATGAGCTAAGGATGTATCTTGTTTATTAGTGGTCTTGCCTAGCTGGCATGCACAAGGCCTTGGTTTGATCCCTGACACTACATAAACTGAACATCTGGAAGGTAGAGACAAGATATTTAAGGCCATCCTCAACTACATTGCAAGTTCAAGGCTAGCCCTGGATAACATGAAGACCCACTTAAAAACAACTTTAATGCCTCCCCAACTCCACCAAACACAGAGAGGGAGAGAGACATACAGACAGACAGAGACAGAGATTGGGAGAGAAAGACTGTTGTATTAAAATGTTGACACTATTGAATTTGGGTAAAGAATCTACACGAATTCTTTGTAGTTTTTCCCATGTAAATTTTCTATGTTAGAAGTTATGTCAAGATAAATGTTTAAGGGGCAAAAAGAGAGGTTAATAATAACGGAGCATAATTATGAGCAAAATGTAATGATATATATGTATAGAAACATCAAGATGAGCCCCACTATGTTGTATGCTAAATTTAAAAAGTTTAAGGAAATATCTTTTTAAATTTAATTAATTAATTATTTTTTTACTTATTTATCATTTTACATCCCACTCAGTGCCCCACTCCCAGTCATCCTTTTGCATAATCCTTCCCCCATTCTTTCTTCCCCTTCTCCTCTGAGCAGGTGGGGACCCCCTGGATATACTACGTTCATAACAAGCACGAAGTCCTTTTAAGTGCTAAACTATCTTCAAGTCCCCTTAATGTCATTTTTTTAAAGTTTCAGTGTCTATCAAGTATGTCCACAGGGACTTAAGATATTTTTTGTCAATGTTGAGGTTTCAGTGCTAGGAAAAATTAATAATCAGTATAATAGTTATATTAGAGATTATAAAAACCCTGTTGTATCAGTCAGGATAGGCTAAGTTCTGCTGTACTAACAAACAGTTGCCAAATTTTAGTGGCCAAAAAAGGATCTTTTTTTTTAATGTTATACTTTACACTAGTCACTGCAGGACAGTTGGGGTTTCTCACTCCGTAGTGTTTTCTAACTAATGCTGAGGGGTCTGCCACCATCTGGAGCATGACCAGCTGTTGTGACACACAGAGAGTACTCTGGGTAGTCTCACACTGCCATTCTGTGTTCTGCGTAAAAAAATCACATAGGCCATGTTCTGTTTCCAACAAAGCAGATCGGATAACATCCCAACCCACAGTGGCTAGCAAGTGGTTCCCCTGTCTGTGAACAAGGAAGAGAGTCAGAAGTCTTTGCAGAGCAGTTTCGACAACCACAGAAAACCCCAAGGGGAAATGAAACTCAGGTGACAAATGTGAAGTCTCCATGCCTAACACCTTGTCTTCCACCAGAATCTTCTCTTACACAAGAGGAGGACAGTAACATCAGCTTTGGGTGTGTATGAATGCATAGACACACACTTTTAATTTGAATCTTCTGCTTATTTAAAAGCAAATGTAGTTCATCTGGTTGATGACCAGATAAACCAAGCAGGTGACACATGCCTGAAATCCCAGCACTTGGTGGGGTGGACACAGGGGTCAGATATTTAAAGGTAATTTCAGCTACATGGTGAGTTTAAGGCCAGAGTGGGATATAAAAGGAAGCCTGTCATAAAAAATAAAAATACAGAACATAATTTTTGAAGATGTCTTTTCAGATTAATATTCTTTTTAGACAAAGGACATCAACAATGGCAAGGTAAAAATCACAGTAAAAACACAGGCTTCAACACCGCTGGGATGAATGTTATTTTTAACCTTCAGCATAGTTGTGTGTGTGTTTATAAGCCATCTTTAAAGACAGAGTTCTTGCATTATCTATAAAGGAATATATACATGAGAGGTTACGACTAGTCTTAGCTGTATCAATCCCTATTTTAAGTTGGTCTAGCAAGGCACATTTTGTTGCATTTCACAATCTTGATACAATAGCAATAAAAAGAGAGCTTTTATGTAGATTTGTTTCTTTGCTCTAGATTCTGCTACAGTTGCAAAGGTTGATTTTGAGTGCTTCTTCTGAAAGTGTGTTTATGCTCTTCCTTCAGAAATGGCTTGACATGAGTGTCACACACACATCTGAAATTAGCCACTCTTCAGCTGCATGGCATCGTCTCAGCTTATTGGCAGTAATGTCATATTGGAATCTATTGAAAAGAGTTGATGACAGCTATTTCTCCTTCTTCGCCAGCATACCTGCCATCAGAGCATTCATGACAATTAAATTGCTCTTACACAGCGTGCTCAGATCTGTATCATCGCCCCTCAGTACTCCCCTTTCTCCTCTGGACACTTACAAATTAATTCTTTAAAAGGTTATCTTGGTATTTTCCAGGTAGCAAAGTTGAACAGATGATATATCATTACCATGGCTGACTTCATTTTTCTTCCTTGAAAATGTTCCTTCTTCATCTTGGGCACCATGGGTCACCTTGAGAATGTCCCTTTCTCATCCTGGGTGCCATGGGTCACCTTGAAAATGTTCTTTCCTCATCCTGGGCACCATGGGTCACTTTGGAAATGTTCCTTCCTCATCCTGGGTGTCATGGGTCACCTTGAAAATGTTCCTTCCTCCTCTTGGGCACCATGGATCCCCCATAAATTCTACAGACAAATGACACATAATACACACAAGTGGTTCTCTTGAGTGTCTTCTTGCCAGATGATAAACAAAACAAAACAAAACAAAACAAAACAAAAAACTTGTAATGTGTCACTAAACTTGGAAAGAACATACGGGGCAAGAGACACTTGTTCTGAGTCTTTATTAGAGATCAGTAGACTAGCTTATTATAATAAAGGGTTATCATACAAAGTTATTCAAGGCTTGCTCTGAATTTAATTGTTATTTACTTAGCCCACCAGTCATTTATTGACACCTCCCTTAGGATTTATTCTGAACCTCCAACTGGCCAGGTAAAAGACATGGTCATGCTGTTGACAGGGAGAAACACAACTTGAAACTTTATGTATTGGTAATTTTGTTATGGTTAGAATCTTTAACATTGAATTTATCCTCAACATTTTTTGTTTACGGTTGTTGCTGTTTTCTTGCTTGTTTTGGGACAGGGTTTTACTATGTAACCCAGGCTAGCCTTGAACTTGAGCACCTTCTGCTTCAGCCTCCCAAATGCCGAACTCTTGAGCCCTGGCTTACAGACATGCTAAGTTCTACCTCTTGTATCTTCAATAGAGCCTGGTTGAAGGTCAAAAGGAAAGGCAAGGGAGGGAAAGATTTTAAATTACATAGTTATTACATTTGGTATTACTCTGTGTATGTACAAAAGGACAACTTGCAGGTGTCAGTTCTTTCCATCTATCATATGTCCAGAGGATCAAACTCAAGTCTTCAGACTTGGCAGCATAAACATTTGCCTACAGAGGCAACTGGTCTACCTCCAGCTCTTTCTCTCTCCCTGTCCTCTATCTCTATCCTCCCCACTGTGTGTTGAGACTGAGATAAAGAAGACCCTCAGATTGTCTCACTGTATCACCCAGTTAGGGGTAAAGAGTAACTTCTCCTGAAGTGCTTGGTCTCTGAGCTGCCAGAGGTTAGGTTTGATGGCTGTGGTTTTCATCCTGCTTTCCACTGACAAGCTCAGCCCAGAACATAACACCTTCCAAAGCAGATAAGACACCAGACAATCGTATGTCATCATCTCCATCCCCCTACAAATCCCTCAAGAGTAACAGCTTTGCTGTTTTATTCACCACTGAATGTCCAGCTACTGCCAATACAGTACAATACAGGTGGGCATCGGTAAGTATCCAATAAACATTTGTTTACTGAATGGGTGATGACTATAGCTTATTAGATATCAAGATCCAGCATCTAGTGAATTAAAAATACTGCACCAGTTTTAGAGCAATATCTCTCCAAGAAAGTAATCATATTCTTTTTCTGTCTATTGCCTAGTGAACTAAATCTAAACTCCTTACTCAGGCATTTGAAGTGTACCATGATGTGCTCTCAAGTTACCCTCACAGGATTACTGATTTTCACCTGACACCAGTGGTCCAGATAAAATGGATGATTAATCTCTATTTTTATATTTAAAAAAAAGGACCTTAACACTCTTCTTCTACATGACCAGACAACCCCATCTCTTGTGTGAAGACCTCTTCTCTTCAATGACCTTGGGGAACATGATGCTAACGCCTTAATATCTTTTTTTTTTCTTTTTTGTCATTTGCCAAATTTACCATTTGAGAAACACACACCTCCCATATGGAAGCCCGTCTTGAACTGGCAGTGTGTTCAATGTTTTGTAAAAACATTGTAATGTAAAGTACGTTGTGCCTACTGATGTGTGCAGGGATACGGTTCATGAACCCCAGAGTTCAGACAAAGGAACACTGTTGCTGGAGTTGCTTGCCTTCTCTAAATGAGCTCAAGGAAGCCGGGGACTCTGGGAATCACCAACCGCCACCTTGGGCGAGTGAAGATGACAAGCATAGGCAAGGAAAGAAGCTAGTAGGAGCAAGATCAGAATCTGTGAAGCTCATCGGTGGTGTGCACCAACCGCCTTTGTTGCTTATGAGTTTGAGGTAGTTCTGTTATTTACAATTTTGCTGGCTCTCATCCCATAAACCATGGGTCAAGTGTGTGCCCTCAGCACTGGGTGGGGCACAGCACTTTCTGTACACTTTCTGTTTGCACACAGGAATAATTTATGATGTGAATAAATATAAATATAGATTGCTGTAGAATCCACCATAGTGACTTGCTCATATTCTTGGCTAACCAAACTCATTTATTAAAGCAACAGTGTCAAGCATGGATAACTTCCCATCATTATAAAGTTAATTTGGGTCAATGGATTTACCTGAGTTACATGGGAATTATATAGCTTAAAAATCTTATATTAATATAAGGGCCATAAAACGTTATATTTATAAAGATATAAAGTACCATAAAACTTTAAAAGGTTTTTACTTTGGATTTGGCAAGAAGCCAATAGAAGTGATGCTAAAAATAAACAGAGCAAGAAAAAAATAGGTAAATTGAATGTCAGAAAAAAATTGTTCATCAAAGGACATTATCAGTAAGATGAAATAGTAAACTGTTGAATGGAAGAAAATATTTGCAAATCATATATGTGATGAGAGGACCCATAAAGAATGTTTATAACTCAATAAAAATTTAAGCAACCTAATTAAAAAAATGATCAAGTAACTTGAATAGACAGCTTTCCAAAGAAGTTACTCAGAGTAGTAATATGCACATGAAAGATATTTGATATCATTTGTTATTAGGGAAATGCAAATCAAACCGCAAGATACCACTTTGTGCTCACGGGGATGGCTATAATCATGAAAACAGAAAATAACAAGTGTTTATGGAGGATGTGGAGAAATTGGAAACCTTGTGCACAGTTGTCGAGAATATAAGCCATTGTAAAAACAGTTTGATGTCTCCTTATAAAGTACTTCCTTAAACATAAAGTTACAACAGGATCCAGCATTCCCACTCCTAAGCACATTCCTGAAATAATGAGAAATAATTACTCAAGCAAATACATATGTGTTTATAATAGCAATTTTCATGGATAGCCCAAAGGCAGGAAAACCCAAATTGTCAGTCTTACATATACTAACCAGTTGTGATATGATTATCCATGTAAAGGAGGTATCAGTACATGCTACAATGTGTATGAACCCCAAAGACACGTTAGTGAAAGAAATGATAGACAGCAGGTCCCACCTCACAGGACTGCATTTAGATAGAGTATCCCAGGTCAGTCTAGAGCGAAAGTAGATTAGAGGCTGACAGGGCCTATCTTTGCATGAGAAATGACAGAACAGGTTTACTGAACATGGGGTACAGGTTTTTGGGGGGCAATGAAAGCATTTATGAGTTAGAGGAGGTAGTTATACACTGTGAGTGTCCTGAACACTAATAAAAAGTTCAATTGCAATAGTTGGTGTCACATGAATGTGACAGTGACAGTGACAATCTTGTTCATGACTGAGTTAACACAAAGAAAGCATATTGACATAACACAACATCCAACTTCTGAGTAGTTTCCCAAAATGGTGCCACTCAATATCCTGACCCTCAGCTAACCCAGTAAGTCAGAAGTGGCAGAAAGTGTGTTACCTCAAACACAGGTAGGGGCTACTGTGGTAGGGAAGATGGGCAAGACTTCAAACACCATCATCTCTCATAGTGACAGCTTTGGTTTTTCACAGATTGTGATTTTCTTCTAGTCCTGGTAAAGGCATCAGCTGGTGAATCAATAAGCCAATAACGATTGGTGACAGGATATTTGCTGTTAGTACAACTGTGGTGATCTGGACAAAAATGGTCCCTATAGATCCACAGGGAGTGGCACTATTAGGAGGTGTGGCTTGTTGGAGGAAATGCGTCCCTGGTGTTAGGCTTTGAGGTTTCAGGGGTTCAAGCCAGGCCTACTGGCTCACAGTCTCTTCCTGCTGCCTGCGGATTCAGATGCAGAACTCTGAGCTACCTCTCCAGAACCAGGTCTGCCTGCACTCCACCTGTTATGCTTCGGGCCATAATGATAATGGACTAGATCTCTGAACTGTAAGCCAGCCCCAATTATATGTTTTTCTTTGTAAGAATTGTTGTGGTCATGGTGTCTCTTCATGGCAATAGAAAACCTGCCAAAGACAGCAACCAATATCTCTAACACTCAGGAATCTCTCTTTTCAACATAGGGAATAGGCATCAGGCTCTCTTACTAACTTGTTTTGATATTTGTTTTATTTCCAATGTGCTCATTTTTATATTTTTATCCTCTGTTCATATGACATGACACCTGTGTTCTACTGTGTGATTTTCATTTTACTCTAGATATTTATTAAAAAAATTTCTCTATAAATGTATTTACATAGGGATGAGTCAACTTAAAGGAAAGCAGCCAGGAAGTGATAACATAAATAGAATGAGAAATTTTTGACAGGGGGTATTATTTGATCTTGGAATATTAAGTAGAATATTTAATAGCAATACATTTTTTCACTTGACACATAAACTCGTTGATTGGCAACTTTCCTTTAGCTATCTGCTTTAGGTGTGGACTACAGAGCCTCGAGTCTCTTGCTGCCCAATCACTTGCAGACATGTCAGGAGTCCCCTCACTCCCAGAGGTTTTATGGAAAATTCCCCGGTGGGGCAGAGGATTGGGGATGTGCTTGCCTAGCTTATGTGAGGACACAGGTTTGAACCCTAGCATTGTAAGAGAGAAACAAACTAGTCTACCAACATGAATGGTTTCATTCAATATAAAAGTCCAGGGCTTCTCTATGTCCTCTCTTATTCCCAAATAATGACATGGAGACCTTTATATTAATTAATTAATTAATTAATCAATCATTAATAAGCTTTTTGCACTATATCTGGATAAATTCTGATCTATTCTACCCGATTACGCTGGTCTGACTACTTCCCAGGCATATGACATTACTTGCTATTTCAGTCTTTCTCTGGCACCTACTTCTTTCATCGGGTCTTCATGGTGACCCCCCACCCCTGTGCCTACCCGAGACCCCCCCTCTTATTCTCTCTCAGGGCACGGAGGCCCTGCCTTGTCCTCTCCTGCCCAGCTATAGGCTGATGACCTCTTCGTTGACCAATCAGAAGATGACGGAGAACATCGTTTTTACACAATACTGAGTCACGAAATGCTTCCTAATAATGACAGTACCAAGTCGGACTGCAACCTAGGTTCAGAAGTCAGCACATCTGAATACACAGTGCACAAAACATTCTCAAACAACTTGGTGACTATGATGTGTGTTGGATGTATCTGGGCACCCAGAAGCTGTGGTTCTCCATGTACCTTGGCAGTACAGTTCCGATAAGGTACAGAGCCCCACCCCATGCCCTCTGGAAGGCACAAGGATATGCCACTGCTTTTGAAGTAGCTGGCACGAGAGGTTTGGCAGATGCACATTTTGGGGATGAAGCTGCCTAGAGCCCAGCACACCAACCCATATCCTTGATGGTTTCTAGCTGCTAAGTTGCAGGGGTAGATGCTGCAGCGATGACATGGGCAGTGATGATCTGCTGTTTACTTCAATTTCTGACCTGGGTGCAGTAGTTTCCTAACAGAAGGTCTGCAGTTATATGGAATTATTGGAAAGTTTTGACCTTTCTTACCCTTTCACACACTCCAAAGACCCAAAGTGCCTCTGATTCCCTATATTGAAAGCCATTTTGCTCTTAATAACCTGGAGTAATTTCGTTTTTCTCTGACTAAATCCTTGTTGAAATATTTGAATAATTTCCTGATAATTTGGGGTGTTTGTTGAGTGTTTACTACCCTCCACTGGGCTGAGCATTTTGCAGGCATGGTCTCTTTAGTTCTGTAAAGAGCCTGTGAGGCAGCTTCTCTTACTCATTTTACAGAGTAATGCGATGAGGCCCAGGACCACACAGCCATGCCAAGTCTCAGAGCTGGCAAGCAGCAGAGACTGAGATTTTTTTTTTTTCTTTTTTTTTGAGACAAGGTTTCTCTGTATAGCCCTGGCTGTCCTGGAACTCACTCTGTAGACCAGGCTGGCCTCGAACTCAGAAATCCGCCTGCCTCTGCCTCCCAAGTGCTGGGATTAAAGGTGTGCACCACCACGCCCAGCAGAGGCTGAGGATTTGATTCTGGGTTCTGACTGGAGAGCCTGGTTGAGTCCTTGGTACGGTTTCACCTTCACAGTAGCATTGATGTAGATCTATGCCACAGTCCCTTCAGGCCTGAGACCAAGAGTTAGATCTATGCCACAGTCCCTTCAGGTCTGAGACCAGGAATGGCTCAGGATTCAGAAGTTCCGATTTTTAGGATAACATGGACTATGAATTACTTCTGGAGTGCTATGCATTAGGCGTAGCATAATATAATCAAACACACTAAAAATTTGAAGGATAACTAGTCAGGCATCAGAAGAATAGCTTGGGGCCTGAGGAGAACCTGGGCTACAAAAGGAGTTCAAGACCAGCCTGGACTACATAGCTAGCTTCCACCTCCAAGAAACCAAACCAAAGAGCTCCAACCAACACCATCCCCAAAGAAAACCCACAAGTAATTAAAGAAAGTTCAGTTGTCACCATTTAGTTGCCAAACATACATTAAAACATATTTTGACTTGAAAACCTTTGTGAATCTCAAAGTTACACATTAAGAATTATGAACCTAGCCGGGCAGTGGTGGCGCACACCTTTAATCCCAGCACTTGAGGGGCAGAGGTGGGCAGATTTCTGAGTTCGAGGCCAGCCTGGTCTACAGGGCCGACAGAGTGAGTCCCAGGACAGCCAGAGCTATACAGAGAAATACTGTCTCGAAAAAGAAAAAGAATTATGAACTTGTCATTTTCAATGCATATTATCAGACAGAACAAGCTAGGCAGATCAAAAAGTCATTTTTTTTTTCATCTCTAGCCTCATTTTCAAGAGTCTTGAGTCTGGCTGCTTAAGACCCTTATGTCTTTTCCATTTAGTCGGAGGTTGTCAAGGACTTATTTCATGTCTGAGTCAAATGTAATTGAAAGTACTGTGTATTTACTTAGACCAAGGTCATTATGTTGCTTCGCAGGGTCCAATCATGTATCATTCCATCTCAAAGCAGAGACCCAGTCAAAATTAGAAACTTCTCTGTAAAAGAAGGTGCCCTTGAAGTCTCAAGAATATGCTATTTTTTACCTTGTTTTCATAGCCTGACCTATGACCAAGGCATTTCTGCAGATTTTGATGTTATTTTGTTATTAAACTTTAGGTGAAATGTGACTAAATATAGCTTTAGAACTTTATTTGTGTGTGTGTGGCACATGTGTGTCTGGGGACTCATGCATGCACAGTGTGTGAGCGTGTGGAGGTCAGAGGTTAATTTTGAATGTCACTTAGGAGCAGTTTGCCTTGTTTGGTTGGGGACATGGTCTCAGATTGTCCTGGAGCTCCCTGGTTGGGCTTAGCTGGCTGGCCAGAAAGTCCCAGGCATCCCCCTGCCTCTGCTTCTCAGTACTGGGATTATAACAGTGTGCCGCTATGCCTGGCTTTCCACGTGGCTTCTGGGGACTGAACTTGGGTATCACACTTGTGTGGCAAGTGCTTTGCTGACTAAGCCACCTCTCCAACCCAGAACTTCATTCTTAATAAATTCATTACACTTTCCCTGCAGGTTTGTGACAAAAGATATTGAAGTCTATCTGCAATTTATTATTGTTCTGTGGCTCCCTGGGCTCACCTGGAAGGTCACCACCTAGGGTTTCTCAGGGTGTCGTTCAGCTGGGACTCCAGGCATGCAATACCCAGTTGCCTTGCCCATGTCGCCAGTTTGAGGTTAGCAGCTGTTGGCAGTGGCCTCAGGTGAGGTTGGCTATCTGGTGTGCTCACTGTAAGATGCCTGAGTTTCTTCCTTGACAGTATTTGAATTCTGAGAGAAAGTGCACAAAGGATTTCAGAGACTCGGGTAGAACCTTGAGGCTTCTTCTGTTCTCATCTTAGAGATCGATCACTCTGCCTCATTCCCACCACACTGAGTCACAGGGCCATCGTAGACATAAAAGGAGGGTGGCTAACTGTGTGAGTATTGGTAGGCATGGTTCACTGGGAGGTTTCCTAGGAAAACTAACTGCCATTCAACATACACAGAGTTAGAAAGCTAGTAACAACCATGTACATGAAGGCTAGTGTTTTATCACTAAAATGGAGACAAAAATGCCAGGAAGTCATGTTTTAATTTTTAAATACTTATATATGTGTGCATCTTAATATTTAAATTTTATGTTTGATGAAACTTAAAAAATAATGGGTCCGGTGAGATGGCTCTACAGGTTAAGGCGCTTGCTGTCAATCCTGATGACCCAGGGTCCAATCCCTGGGACCTGAACGGGAGAGGGAGACAACTGACTCCTGAAAGTTGTCCCCCGAGTGCCATACTGGTGCTGTAGCATGTGCTCAAACCCCGTTCCAGGATGGGCGAATCTATGTCCTAGAAATAATGGTATGGCATCTGGGAAGGGACTTGGGGCAGCCGACATATGGTAGACGGAAGTGCTGCCAACAGAAAGTCCGCCAGAGCTAGGAAGATGAAGTGGCATATCTGAAAAGTGATCCAGCCTCATTACAGACTCCTGGCAGACTGTGGTAACTGTCTTACTGTGTAGTCAGGAACAGGCTGGCTACAAGTAAGGAGAAGAGGAGATAGTGAGTGGCAACTTCTGTGGCTGAAAAGGAGTTGTTTCTAAGCTTTGTTTTGTTTTTGTTTTTGAGTCATAAGATCTGTTTGAGCATGTGAAAAAATGAGAAACTTTTTACATATTGGGTATTGATACAAATTGGGTACTGATACACCTCTGTATCCTTTGGTCTTTCCTTTACCTTTCTCTCCTCCTCATTCTTTCTATATTTATTCAGAGGAAGCTCACTCTGGCTAGAGAGCAAACTGAACCAAAGAACAGAACAGGATGGAAGACAAACAAGTCCCCAGTCTCATGGCTTGTATGTTTCTAACATAGGGGGCACTTCCCAAGTCCCCTAAAACAGCAGTAAGATCACCCCAGATCGTTGTAACAAACTGTTTGTAATATCATATGTGTAATTCTACTGTTCGTGATCCTCCTTCTGGCTCTGCCATCAATACTTTCTCTTTTAAACTGAAGGACTTTATTAAGGAAAAACTATGAGCCATGTGGACATCCATGGATATCCACTGATATGCTTGCTTTCTTTTTATCATGAGTTATATACAGTGATATTGGAACTGACTTTTTGAGTCAACAAAACACTCCTAGGGAATTTCAGAAATGACTGTAGTGGGTGAGATGAATCACATGAGGCTTTCCAGAGTCTCCACGGCACAACCCACTTAGCTACTCCCCAAACCTGAATGGACTGCATAGCCATCGATCCACATTGCAAGGTCTCAGTTTACAGGAGACTCTAGGAACAGTGCCTTTGATCCGAAGTTTTGAAGATGAAAGCTAAGGATGCATGGTTTACTTTTGAAAATTTCCCCATGTTCTATATTTTCATGTTCTCACCGCAAATTATACTCTTAACTCTAGTTATTATGGAATCTTGTGGGAAACTTAAACATGTACTTTTACCTTTGGCAATATTCTGTAAGTATTGTCATGAGTATAACTTTTAAAAACGAAATGCAAATGCCACTCTTCCTGTTATGTGATCGGAAAGTTCTAAATGTTTAGCATTTGCAGAATATTTTCATTGGAGATACAGACTGTTTATCCCCCTTTCATTTTCTTTGGTATTTTGACAGTGAACTTTCCCCCCAGTTGAAGGGGGAATCACATGTATGATATGTATCGTATGTTATAGGGAATAGAATCATAAGGCGGACATAACCTAAATATGCATTTTTTTTTAGGACAGCGGTTGCTAAACTACTACCTCAAGACTCAAGTGTTCCTATTTGTGTAAGTTTTCAGTGAAATTCAGCTACCCTCATTCTTGAATATATTTCTGAATAATAGTACAGACTGCTAAGTGTGAAGTTGCGTCCACAGTGCTGACAGTTAAATCCAGAGTATAGTATTAGACTAATATAAACTTTACACACACACACAAATCTGAAACTTCTCCTTCAGTTTGTGAAGTAAGCATTGCCCTTTCAATTCATTGATGCTTTTGTATTTGTGGTAAAATTTCTGGATGAATTCTCTTGAGCCTCTGTGGGGTTCCCAAGGTATCCTGGAGAGGCAGTAACTCAAACGTTATAGTTTAATTCAGTAAGTGTCTTTTGAAGGACTTCTGCAATCTTCAAGGTACAATGTAAGTACATGCGTATGTGCATGTGTTGTCATCAAAGACTTGGAAGCTGTAGGCATTGTCACAAATGGAGAGTGCTTTAGTGACTTGCTAATTTTGGAATTTTATTCCTTATATTTGAGTGTTGAAAAAATTCCCATGTCCATCCAACTTTTGACCTGATTTTCATCAACCCAACTGTGCCATTTGTACATACCAGAATAAACAAAACAAAACCCAAAGTAGTGTTTCCAAACCTGGTTTAAATGGAGACCTGAATGAAAGGATGCATTTCTATTATGTTATTGTCTTTAAACTGGGAATGCAGCTCAGCGTGTGTGTGTGTGTGTGTGTGTGTGTGTGTGTGTGTATACACACGCGCACACGCGCGCAGACTCTGTCTCCCGTTCAGTTCCTTAAGGAACCCAGTTTGCAGTGAGTGTCAGGTTTCACCAGCCTGGGAAAGAGTAAAGGCAGTGCACAGTTAGTTGCCAACTATAGTAATTCTAGTTCCTGGAAACAAGGACAGACGCCTTTTAGTTACTCGCACACCCAAACCTTTGCTGCTTCTAGTGAATAAATCATTTAACTGTCAGCAAATTACAGTGTTGGGAAGTTTACATCATCCCCAGTTCTTAATGGAAGACCGTGGGGATTAAAACTCTTGACACAGAAAAAGCTGACCTAAAGAAAGATGGGCCAGGGATGAACACGGAACACATTTTTTTAGGCAGCAGAAGGCTCGCACACAGTAGCCTACTTAAAGTTGTGCTGATCTGAACTCTTGGCATAAAAGCCTGGAAATTGACTGTGTGACCTTGTGTCAGTAACAGAGCCACTCTATTGACAGATTCACTGTGCACACACTACCAAGCCTTCGTTTGCGCGAGGAACAACGCTACGAAGCAGGTACAGTTTCCCTCTCACTTCACGGGTGACGATACCGAGTCCAAGAGAAACCCAAGTGCAGTAGGCAACGTCTGAAGGCTGGCGAGCCGACGGGCCTCCTCCGCGAAAGGCGCCGTGCTCTGCCGGCCGCCCTCAGGTGTCAGACACAGCACTGGTCCCAGCCCGTGAGCAGTTCTGGAGCGATCGCTGGGCGCCGCCGGGTCCGCGGACCCCCTCTTCCTGCAGAGGGGCTCGGGCCGTCGGCCTCCGCCCGCAGCCCATCGGGAGCGCGCCCGGCGGGAGCGCGGGAGCAGCGCACGTGCCGCCGGGAAGGCAGGGGCTGTCCGCCCGCGCCAAGATGGCGGCGGCCGCGGCCGCAGCGGCGACTGTTGGCGGCCGGTGAGGCAGGCGGGGCCGGCGGCGCGGAGGCGGGGTCCCGGGCGAGCCGCCCTGGGGAAGGCGGGGGCCGTTTCCATAGCGGCGGCGGCTGGAGGTGTCGCGCCGGGGAACTTCCTGGTTCCCGGGCTCGGCTTTGCCGGGAGCCTCCTGGAAGGGAAACAATGGGGCGGAGGGCACTGCGGTAGCCGCCGCCGCCGCCGCCGCCGCCGCGCCGGACCCTCTCGGCCTCCCGCGACTGGCCGCCGCCGCCGGGACCGCTTGGAGGTAACTTCCTTTTCTCTTCAGCCGCTGCTCCAGGGGCTGGCGGGGGTCTAAAGGCGAGGGGGCCGGGTCGGAACTGGCCCCGGGCAGCCGGCCGCCGCCATTCCCGGCCCCGGGCAGAGGGCACGCTGCGGCGGCGCGGCCTGGCCCGAGCCGGCTCCCGTGGACCCCGCGCGCCGCGTTGCTCGCGCGTGGGGGTGGTGGTCTGCGGTGTGATTGACAGGCGGGCGCGCGCGCGCGCGGGAGCGGCCGGGCTGGGGGCCGAGAGGGCTCGGCGCTGCGTGCAGACCCCCGGCGAGGCGGAACGCTCCGGCCGCCTTCCTCCTCCACCCCGCGTGCAAGTTTCGGTCCCCGGGGAGACGTTGTCTCCCTTGCAAGTTTCAGTTGCGTCCTGCGGGAGCGCGAGTGGGCAGGACCCAGGCAAACTTCGTTCGCTGAGACGATTGCCTGGGATGCCGCAAGAACTTTGGAGCAGCCCCGGGGAGGATGGGCGGGCGGGCGGGAGGGAGCTGGGAAGCCTGGAAATCCGTGCGCCCCGGCAAAGTTTTGCTGGCTAGTTTGGAGCTCCGGGAGCGCGGCGTTTCTATAGGGGATGAGCACGGTGGCTCGCAGGTGCTTTAATGCCAGAGAATGAGAGAAGTCTTACTCCGTGGTGGGACGTTCATATATGTTGAGCATCGAGATCTCTGGGCTCTTCTTTAGGCACACTCCGTTTAATCGACAGATACTTTTTCTTTTTTTTTTTTTTAAAGATTTATTTATTTTATGTAGACGAGTACACTGTAGCTCTTAACCGCCCAGCCATCTCTCCAGCTATCGACAGATATTTTGAATTTTATTTTTAAAATTAGCGTACAAGGTGTTAGCTAACATCACGGCATTTTCGAATAAAGTTGCGTTAGTAGATTCTTCTGTTCACTCATTTCTCCTACCCCAGATGCTTTTTAAGGAGACTAATATGCGTTGTGTCTCATGGAAAGGCTCGGTGAATTGGGGCAGTGCTGCGACACGAATGGAAAAAGTTGTAGGGACAGTGTTCAAAGTATTCTTGCTGGAACAGTTTAGTCTTGGATCCTTCCTTCCTTCTTTATTTCCTTCCTTCCTTTACTTCTTCCATTCCTATATAATTAGATCTATGAGACAGTTGTTTCATAGCTCAGAAAAGTTTCGCGGTACGGTTGGTTGAGATGACCCGTGACCAATTCCCTCCCATACTGAATCTCTGGAAGTTTTGTCGGTGGTGGTGGGAACTAGGGCAGAGTTTTAAATTGTTTTCCCTTTCTTTAACTCACCTTAATAATCAGTAAACTGGCATTTAAACAATGACTCATTGCTTTTCTCACCAAGACCCCACAATTAACAAAATATTTCCTAGTTTGTCATAATTTTATAGGTGAAATTGTAAGCATGCTGTTTCGTTCACTCCTTAGTTTGTCCTCTCTCCAGGCCATTATGCTGTAAATCAAAATGGAAAAGGAAATTATACTAATAACAGTATTTATTAACTTGTGCGGTGCCCCCAGTTGAAGAATCAGGGCACTCCCACGAAGGTATTGAAGAAGTATCCTTGGTCTGACTTTGAGAGTGTGGGTCCTGAGCCTTAGTGCTGTTCGCCACTTACTTTTTAAATCAGACTACAGCTCTAGGTTGGGCTTGGTTCTGGTGAGTATAATCCACTAGTACCCTTTTGCCTTAAAATATATATTTTAAAAGATATTTTATGTGTATGAGTGTGGCCTGCATTTATGCGTATGCACCACACATGTGCTTGTTGCTCTCAGAGGTCAGAAGAGGAGGTCAGATCTCCAGGAACTAGAGTTCTGAATGGTTGTGGGCCATCATGTATTAGCAGCAAGTGTGCCTAACCACTGAGCCATCTCTCCCCCCCTCCATTACTCCCTCTCAGGGTGTTTTGTGGTGCAGGTAACCCTTAGCGAGGACAACTGGTCTGGTTAAACAAGTACCTGAGGAGAAGTGGCAGACGTGGTGTTGGGTGTATAGTGACTGATCATCTTCATGCATTGTGTGGGAACCAGCAGATCCAGTCTGGGGCTCCAGGGCCTAGCTTCGTACTGTAGTGTACTGGCCTCGCTTTGCCATCATGACGAATTATTGTTACATTTTGTAGCCAGGAAATGATTTTGGTTGAAAAATTGAGGAATGTTAAGGAAGTCAAAGAATTTAGAAAATTTTGAGAGTTGCTACTTCCGGTATCGAGGAGGAGACGTTTTCTGGCTCTGAGTTTAATTGTACTTTAACCATCCTGTTTTGTAACCAGTGCAATTCAGACTAATTACCACAGACTTACAGTTTGCCCCTTCAGTGTAATTTGTGAGAAGCATTTTCCATTTACAGATGTGATCTAATTATACAGCAGAGAAGCATTTTCTCCTCTAAAAGGTTTCTACCATCTTTTGCAGTTAACCTAAGAATCACAATTTGAAGGGAGTCTGGCCTGTAGTATCCTTCTACATAGTGGACAGGGATTGGAGAGTGTGGGGATTAGAGACGCAGAGACCATTCCTGGCTGGCTAGTATCTATAGGAACTCTCACTGCCTGTCTTCATTCTTCAAAGCTTATTGTTTCATGAAATTAGGATATTTGAGGGTGAGAGGAAAGTGTGTACACAGTACAGACTGAGGGAGACTGAGGTGGAGGTCATAGGAGAGTGCTCCCGGCACAGCCTGTGTGCTGCTGCCACTGCTCAAAGAGAAGCACCTGAACCAGTCTCTCATCGTCTGCCTCATAGTCATCCCCGAGAGTGAGTCACGCTTGATCCTCGCGGCCACACAGACATGGAAGAGACTGTCCACTGCAGTGTCTGCTTTTGGAACTCTTGGGTTACTGTTAGTTTCTATGGCTGTTAAACTTGGACTAAATGCTAAGTAAAATATCCTTTGGTTTTTTCAGAACAAAGATTGTAAGGATCATTGTTGATTGAGTGTGTTTTCTTTTTCCCTTGTTGGCGTAGACTGCCTTATTTAATGAAACATGCCCACTCTTCACAGGATGTTAGGAGCTGCCTACCCTAAGAGAAAATGTCTAGTAAGTATTGGGGTTGTCTCCTTTGCTTGTAGCAAGATCAAGAGCGACTTGGGAATTTTGTGTCTCCCTAAGTGGTCTTGGCTCTACAGAGATGATTTTGCTGTCTTGTGACAGAAGCACACCTGCACCTGGGTCATTGTGACAGGAGTGTGGCAGAAGTTACTTGTTTCCCCTCCCCTGGAAGTTTTCTCCACTGCATCAACAAGTGAAAGGCTGAAGTGCTGTGGTAGACTGTCATTTAAAAACGGCTCAGTATATTAATTTTACACTAGCTATGTTACTAGGGATGGCAAATCTGTGTTTCAGCACAGCAGGAGTGCAGGGTTCTTGCACCAATGCTCCCTGGGAACTACTGGGCTGTTCACTTTGTTGGCTTTCTGGCAGTTTAATTTATCAGTATATATGGAGTAAGATAAGACAAGGTGAAGTGAAAATCACAAAAGAAAAAAATTGAATAGGTGAAGAGGATACCTTCGAAATCTGTCTTACCTGGGCAGTTTATTCTTAAAATTCTTTCTTGGTTTGCCTTGAGTTTTTAAAAATGACATCTCATTTTTTTTCTTCTTTCCTTCCTTCCTTTTTTTTTTTTGTTTCAGTTTGGGATTATAGATTTTACTACTTTCAAGTGTTTAAATTTTGGCGTATCATTTTATTATTACAGTTTTGTGCGTGGGTGTGCATGTATGCAGGCGGTGTGGGCACCTGATTGAATGTGGGCCCATGAGCATGCTGGAGTTGCAGCTTGTGAATCGTTCCTTAGGAACCACCTGCCCTGTGTTTTGATAGAGTGACTCTGACCTGCCTTGCTGTTAGGCTAGGCCGGCTGCCTCTGAGCCTCAGGTACCCTCCTGTCCCCCTCCCTAGGTTATGCTTGGGTTTAGTTTACTTCCAAGTTGTCCTTTCTTTGGGGGTTTGTTTTCTTGAGGTCTTAATTGAAATCAAGGGATGGTTCACCTGGTCTTTCTGACATTGTGACACTTTGCCTTTAGTGTTCAGGGCTGCCTGCCTAAGTACAGTGCCCTTTCAGGTGCCTGCTTTGATTGGGCATCAGTTTCCTAGGGTGCTTCACTCTCCGTTTTGGATTCCTAATCTCTTTTGGACAGTGACTGCTCATTCCTTAGTATCTTGTTAGTTCTTGGATATACCCTTTAAAAAAGTTGTATCGTTTACATACAACAATGTTTACTAGTCTTGGATATATACATCCAAGAATCTTACACTATAAAAATCCAAGAATTTTTATAGTGTAAAATTAACTCAGTCCAATCCGTAGAGTATTTCTGGTGCCCCAGAGGTTTATTGCAGTTGTTTTCCATCAGTATCGTCTTCCTGTTTGAATTTACCCAGGTCTTAATTTCTGTCACCATAGGTTAGTTTTAGATTTTTAGTTTTCCAAAGAAACAATGTCATGCAACATCCACTGGTTTGTGTTTGGTTTCTTTCATTCAGCATTGTATTCTGGAAGTGAATTTTACTTACGTTGTATGTAGCTGTTTCTTTTTGTTGTCCAGTATTTGTTTTAGTTACTCTGGCTACCTGGAAAGTTGTTCACGACTAACTAACGCTTAAGCCAGTGGCAACGTTTGCTTTGCTCACAGCTCTGCACTTTGGGCAGTGCTCATGCCTGGCTCACTCAGTGTCAGGTTGGTCTGTCTGAAGACCACGCCTGCTGTTGTATAAAGGGCTGGTTCTATGTCAGATCAGTGATAGGACACTGAGGTGCAGCCTTACAGTATGGCTTGAGTTGTTTGCATGAGCTGTGTGGCTCCATTCCAAGAATAGAGAGGTTGCGGGTGAGCCACAAAGAAGCTACGTTGTCCTTGTCCCTTGGACTTGGCACTCCTGTGCTATTAATGCCCATCGTATTGTAATTACTCCTTGAGACAGTTGTAAGATGCTCGCCTGTAAAGAAAGGGGGAAATGGCCCTGGTTTTTGACTAGGAGGGATAAGATTCTAAAAAAAGTCAGGCAGGATCATACTGCAGTAACTAGCATCAGAAAATAGAGATTGCCACATTGGTGGCCTAGTCCATTCTACGTTTATTAAGCATCTGGATTGATCTCAGTTACTCACTGCTATAACACAGCTACTGTGAACATTCGTACTTGTGTATTTGTTGGCTATATAAACGCCTTCCTTTTGGCTGCTACCCTAGAAGTGGAATTGTTCACCAATAGGTAGACATTCAGTTAGCTTTAGTAGTCGCTTAGCAAACATTGTGCAAAATGTTGGTGTCACTTTATCTCCTTGGTATTTTTAATGTCTTAAAACTACCTGTGGTGTGGATTGCTTGGGCAGCCATTGTCTCATAGGGAGACAGGTGGTCTGCATCTACCAGGTCCTCCTTTCTTCTTTCCTTTTCTTCTTTCTTGCATGTGTATGGTTCGTGTGTGTGCGCGCGCGTGTGCGCGCGCGCGCACATGTTCCCATGTGTGGGTACACATATGTGAAGGACCAAGGCCAGTATCACTCTACCTTATTCACTGACACTGTGTCTCAGTTGAACTAGTTCGATAGTTCTGTTGGTTTTAAGCTAGCCATTGTGCTCCAGTGATTCCCATGCCACGCCCACCTGTCATCTCCTTGGGTTCTGATGACCCTAACTTCAGACAGGCACAATTTCTTAAGCCCCTGAGCCATCTCCCCATCCCATGAGGCTTTCATACACTATACCCAGCTAGATGCTTAGTTTTTGGAAAGTAGAGATTATGTAGAAGGGTGTGATTGTGAAGTTCTAGGGCAGTTTTCAAAACAGTAGTGTACGGTATGTATTCAAAGATTATTGCATTGGTTACTGAAGCGAGCTTTTTGGATTTTAATTTATTTTTATTTCTTTTAGGAATTTCTTTTAAAGGTGTTAGCAATGTATATTTGTGTACATTGTATAACAAACATGTATAAGCATATTTGGTTGATTGTCAGAACTTTTTAGTATCAATTTGAACTCTAAGGTCATTCTGCAGACTTGCTTGGAGTTTATTTTCCTGACTAGCAACAGAGCCCTCTCTCCAAGGCTAGTACTTTGCTATCATTGAGGGTTGCCGGAAGAGCACTGCGTAGACTCTGAGACTTAGTGCTGCATTTACGGTCTCACTGGGAGTTACTGTTCCGTCCCCCTCCGTCAACTCAGTCTTCCCTAGCCTCCTTTAATGCACCGTTTTAGACTGGCTTGTCTTTAGCTCACACCTCCTTTACCGTGATAGTTGAGTTCTTGATCCTGCTTCTGCTAAGGAGATGAGACGCTTTCTCAGCTTCTTGTTTAATTTGGGTTAGTCTTAAAGTCATAAATAACACAAGTTACAAATAGAACTTCAGTATTGTGTTTCAGCTTCCTTATTTTATGAGCCCCAAAATGTACCAGGACTATTAATGCACACATCAACTTTATATTTAGTTTACCAGGGCACCTTTCACATAGGGTCCCATGATACTCCTGGGTGCTAGTCAGCCTGGGAAGTTTAACTGTGACGTTTGCACACACAGGCCCAGGGAGGCCAAGAGGACCTTGCTGTTGCAGCTTCCTTGTGAGGCCTTGCATGCAGCCGACCACCGTCTTGCTGGCGTCCAGTTTCATACCTACTACCCTTCAGATCTCTGTACTTGCATCCTTTGGCTCGTAAGTGTCCTCACTCTGAATACAGTGCCTGAATCCACGGAAGCCCGGCCACTTCAGCCAGTTGGGTTCTGTTGGCTTGTTCTGACTTTTCCTCTGTTAGCTTCAAGATTGCTGGGATCAAGTTTGTCTTGTGTCCCAGAATTTTTTATGTATTATTATAGAGTTGAATTAATATTTATTGAAAGAGCAAATGAGTGTATTTTGGTGTTTAGATTTTAACAGATCAAACATTCCTCTGATATATGTCTTAGAATTATGTCTCCTTTTAAATCTTTCTGTTAGGGTGTTTGCTGTAGCGCTCATTGTAGATAGCAACCTGAATTTTAACAGTATCATCATGCTCCTTAAAAGGAAAGATACTGTGTTCTCCACTTATCTGTGGAGCTTAGCTACTGTGCATGGTTCTGATAGGACAGAAACATCCAGTGCATATGGCAATATAACATTATACACCACCCCTGAGAGCCCCACCCTCTCTGTACCTGATAGAAAAAGAAAGATTTGGATATGACACTTGCTGTTTCAAATGCCTGTTGACCAGTATAAACAAAGCCACTAGAGCTTGATAAGCCGGCCTGGAAACCTATCTTACATTCTACCTGAGGAAAGGAAATTGACTTACCCTTGTCTCATACATCATTAACATACACGTGTAAACACACTGCTGAACCCAGCCGTTCTGCTCAGTCTGTCTCACTCTTTGATCTCATTAGCAGGAAATATTTTGTTGACTTAGTGAGCCACATAACCGTCTTTTCGGAGTCAGTGACAGATGCACCATACTCTCCTTGTGCTTGGAAAAGACTCCAGGCTGTGGGAATTTAGTACTGTGTTTTATGGGTCTACATTGCTCTAGAGTATTGTTTATAGGAAGTCCAAGAATGGTGTAACCACAAGGGTGAGATATGTCTCAGTGAATAATGTCTGTGGTATTAACTGGAGCCATTTCTTTATCTAGAATAAGAAGACTCACCTGGGAATCTGTCCTGGCATATGTAGTAGGACTAATGAGCTGTGACTGAATTAAGAAAGGAAGGCACTAGAATTAGTACCATGTAAGCCTTGCAAAGGGGTAGTATTCTGGTCATAGCTTTGTGGTCTAGGCCTAGGCTTCTGTCTGGCTCCCCTGGGAGTTGCATGGCCAGTAAGTTTATATGTTGTATGTTTTTTAAATTGGAAAAATTATATATTTTTTTCAATTTTTTTTTTTTTGAGATAGTGTCCTATTATGTAGCCTTGGCTGGCCTGGAACTTGCTCTGTAGACCAGAAATTCATGTAGGCCTCAAATTCATAGAGTTCTTCCTGCCTCTGCCTTTTGAGTGCTGGGTTAAAGGCATAAGCCACCACACCAGCTTATATTGTCTGTTTTAAATTTAAAAACTGAAGTCACAAGTCATGGCTTGTGAGCCTTTGAGGAAATAACTGTGAGTCGGATAAAGCTTAATTTCTGATGTGCTTTTTTGTTTGTTTGCTTGTTTGTTTTTGTTTTTTTCAAGACAGGGTTTCTCTGTGTAGCCCTGGCTGTCCTGGAACTAACTCTGTAGACCAGGCTAGCCTTGAACTCAGAAATTCACCTGCCTCTGCCTCCCAAGTGCTGGGATTAAAGGCGCGCACCACCACGCCTGGCTTCTGATGTGCTTTCTTGATGATTCTGTGCTGAGGGTGGGTAAAGGCCCTTGCAAGGTTCATTCATTTCCTTTCCTTAAATTGCTGGGCAGTTCCAACGGACATGAGAGGTTATTAATAATGAATGATCTAGTCAGTTGTTTATTATTGGAAATTTCTGTGATGTTATAATTAATACTGTGGTGACGGACATTTCCTGAAGCATTATGGGAGGGGAGAGGGCAGTGGCTTTTCAACAGCAGTAGTGTAGGGAGATAAGCCTCTGGAGAAGACTGTGCAGGGTTAGCTGTGCAGGTGAGAGGGGCCTCCGAGGTGGGACAGCACGGCTGATGAGGTCTTTGTGTGGCCGGATGTGTCGTCCATGGACAGTGTCTGAGCAGCTCTTCCTCCATAAACAGACACTTGAGAACACACTGCCCACGGTGTGCAGCCAAGCCGCTCAGCGCTCGCCTTTGTTGCTTACCCTAAGGAGTGAGTGTGTCACCGCAGCTGCTTCTGGCCTCTGATCACCGCCGAGAGATTGTACCTGCACTTAACACCTTTCTTTATACGTGCACCTCCATATATTTATGTTACTTGTATTTACATTTTCTGTACTTTTGGGAAATTTTCAAAAAATATTAGAATACTGTAAAATACAAGATTTGTACAAGTGTTCCGTATTACATAAAGACTAACATAGTGACATCCATTCAGTTGCCACCCTCAGCTTTCGTGACAGAATATTTATTCCCAGCCTCTCTGTGCTTTGCTTGTTTAAAGATTTGTTTCCTGTAATTAGGTTGCACCTAGATTTTTGAATGCAGTCTATTTTAACTTGAAACTTTAGTTAATTCTTTGTTTTTTGTTTTTTTGAGACAGGGTTTCTCTGTGTAGCCCTGGCTGTCCTGGAGCTCTCTCTGTAGACCAGGCTGGCCTCACCCCCCACCCCCCATAGTCAGTGTCTGTATCTCTGGCTTAGTCATCTTTGGCTATAATAAAGCAATTGCTACAACATTTCAGTGACTGACAGCAGACATTTCTAGCTCATAGACTGCAACCTTGGCTGTATTTGACTGGGTTGGCTGGGTTTGGTATAAGCTGTGGGCTGTCTTCAGTTATGTGTCATTTTGGGGCCAGCAGGCTCCTTGGGTGCAGCTCAAGAGAATGTAGGCAAACTTGGTGCTCTCACAGCTTTCAGTTGGGTGTAGTTGGTTCTGCCCCGTTCCAGAAGACATATTGCCCCCTCCCAACCCCAAGCCACTATGTGAAAAGTAAGATAAATGCCGGATTTTACACAAATACTACCGAATACCTAGTATGTAAAGTTGTGTTTTTAAGAGACCTTGCTCTTCTCTAGGTGAGGAGAAAGGAGAATAGATATTTTATCTTGTGTGCCGGTGCTACTGAGCCGCCTGGTTGCTGGAAACATTGATAGACTACCTCCTCTGAAAGCAGATGGGGGTGAGGACTGTGATGAGCTTAAGAGCCTTGACCAGGTGACCCTCACTGCGTCATTCTTGAGCACATTTCTAAGAATTGCCCCATGGGCTGGCCATGGCGTCTGATCGTGGTCCAGTGTGTGCATGTGCAACACTAGGGGGACTTTGCCTTTCTTTCTTTTTTTTTTTTTCCCTCTTTTTTTTTTTTTTTTTTTTCTGGGAGGAGGTTATAAGGGTGGGAGGTGGGCCTGGGGGACTGGAAATGAGTGTGATCAGGGTGCATTATGTGAAATTCCCAAATAATCAATACAAATAGTATGTTGGGAGAAAAAGTTATTCAGAGGTCCTTACATTAAGTTCTAAAACATGCTTGCTTGCTTGTAAACTGTAAAATTTGCTCCCTCATATGCTAAGTCTATACATCTAGTGTTTGTAAGTTTTATTATCCTGACTTAAAATATTGTTGTTTCTAACTATGTGTAGGTGCATATATTTGCATGTGGGTTTGCGTAGCATGAGTGCAGGTAGCTGAGGAGGCCCTACAGGCATCGCGTATCCTTTGGTGCTGAGAAATACCAGAATAAGGATTTATTTGGCTTCTTAGGTATGGTAGGAGGGAGGCATTACATCTTATAAGGTACTTTGATAATACCCTTTAGAAAATTTAGCATTAAATATGCATATAAACATAAGCCTCTGAGCAGAGGGTAGGTGCTCCAAGGATGAATACACATGGACTCTTGGGGCGTCCAAGAATGTTTTATCTGCTTTGTGTTTCTGTGACATTTCCTGCCTTTTCCTGTTGTCATTCAGCATGTTCCATCTCTTAGTTTCCAAGGAGGGAAATCAAATCTAGTAAACTTACTCTACAGCCATAAAGGAGTGTCTTTATTGTGAGAGACTTCGGATGCGTATCTGAAGCTAGTGTGCGATTATATGCGATTGTAGATTTGCCACACCACTCATTTCCATGGGGTAATTGGGTTATCTGGAAAGGGTAATCACTGGCTAATGCCCAGATGAAGAAAAAAACCTGTGGGCTGGGGTCAGGTGATGGGGTGACAGAGCCATGATTATATACCACTGCTAACTACAGTGTAGGCCCATGTGGTGCGTGCACATGCTGATGCAACCTCTACATTGTGCAAACATGTGCTTCTTACGCATCTTATATGATCTGAGTACAATGTATGGACACAGCAAACTGAATTTTTAAAAGAGCTTCTCTATCTGTGACTGATAACCCTTGTATTAAGTGAGGGACTTACTGCTTTATGTTTTCTTGAGTGACTTAGAAAATAAAGTGTTACTGTCCATGCTTGTGGGACATAGCTTACTGGTTATGATGAATGTTATGCAAGTGTGCATTTGTATTGAATTGCAGAGCGGTGCCATTCTGTGGTGGCGCTAGGAAGGCCTTCATGCACGCGCGTTATGTTTAACCACTGTACTTCTCCCTCATCAAAAGAGGAAGCTAGATTGCGAGTCTTAGTCAAGGGTCAAGTGTGTTTTACTATTGATGCCCATATTAATACAAAGCAAAGCTTACGTTACCCTTGCGTGAAAAGAAATACATCTAAAGGTTGCAACTTATTCACTAGATATATCTTTAAAATACTTAGAATGCCTTGAAAGGACATATGCTACATATATTATTATGTTTATAATGAGGAAATGGAATCATTACAGAAAGCTTATAGCAGTAAGTTTTGTGGTCCTTTTTATATAAGTAATTTGGATGCAATCAAAATAAATTTAGCAGGCAGGCTTCCCTTTATTTGTCCTCGGCAGAGCCCTCTTCTTTTCTTGACTTTATCAGCTGGGAATGGGGAAGGAATAAGTTTAGTACTAAGAGTCAGGTTTATATGGCAGTTGTCTACACACTAAGCTCCTGTACGCAGTTGTCTACACACTAAGCACCTGTATGCAGTTGTCTACACACTAAGCTCCTGTATGCAGTTGTCTACACACTAAGCTCCTGTACGCAGTTGTTTACACACTAAGCTCCTGTATGCAGTTGTCTACACACTAAGCTCCTGTACGCAGTTGTCTACACACTAAGCTCCTGTATGTGCAGTTGTCTACACACTAAGCTCTTGTATGCAGTTGTCTACACACTAAGCTCCTGTATGTGCAGTTGTCTACACACTAAGCTCTTGTATGCAGTTGTCTACACACTAAGCTCTTGTATGCAGTTGTCTACACACTAAGCTCCTGTATGCAGTTGTCTACACACACACTAAGCTCCTGTACGCAGTTGTCTACACACACACTAAGCTCCTGTATGCAGTTGTCTACACACTAAGCTCCTGTATGTGCAGTTGTCTACACACTAAGCTCCTGTATGCAGTTGTCTACACACTAAGCTCCTGTATGCAGTTGTCTACACACTAAGCTCCTGTATGCAGTTGTCTACACACTAAGCTCCTGTATGCAGTTGTCTACACACTAAGCTCCTGTACGCAGTTGTCTACACACACACTAAGCTCCTGTATGCAGTTGTCTACACACTAAGCTCCTGTATGCAGTTGTCTACACACTAAGCTCCTGTATGCAGTTGTCTACACACTAAGCTCTTGTATGCAGTTGTCTACACACTAAGCTCCTGTATGACCGTTGTCTTCTCAATAGTTTTTAATTCTTGAAGTTCCTTGTTTCAGAAAGAGGGAGCTGGGAATCAGATGGTGACTAGTAGTAATCTTCTATATTTAAGAGACGACGACTGAGGGTTCTAGAGATATTAGAAAAAACTGAATTAAAGTTATTTTCATTTCCTTTTAGGAAACTTTAAATATTGACATTTAGAAAAACTGATTTCTTTGTGTTCTGTTTCCAGAACAGGATATGTATTCCTCTGAGAACCCCTGGACAGCAGGTTTTGGTTTAATACTGGATTGGAACACCACCCACAGAGGTTTGCAGTCATGAGTAAGTACCCTGCTTGGCTTAATTTCTGCAGCCTTGTTACTGTTTACTTATTAACAAAAGAAGAATCATGTTACATTTATATCACTTCCTGAAGGAATAATTGGGTTTCTCTTCAGTCAAGGAGAGACACATTTTGCTATGTGGTTTATGCTAAAGAGTTAGGTGTGATGAGGGAGCCTGGTGCTAGCTTATTAGCTCAGTACTTCTGTCATTTAAAGACTTCTGTTGGCTTTCTGTTTTCTAAAGATGAAAAAAGTATGCTAAAAGTATGAAAGGGAATATTGTAGCTGGCCATAATCAGGAGAAGTTTTATTGTATAAAATTTCATCATTGGGCAACATGGGTTATCATATTTATGTAAAACCACAGCAATCTATCAGCGCTTTTAATAGATCAAGAAAGCAAGGCTATCTTGGACTTAGCAGGTTTGATAAAAACTTTATCTTCTCAGTTTTAAGGGGACAGTATATGTCTTATTTTCTGTTGTGTCTGCCTAGGAGAGCTGGATTTTACTGTGGTAAGTGCTTACTTTTAGAGTAAAAAGAAAGATTTGGTTTACTCTACGTGAGGTCCTATGTGACTGTTGGAAATACAGACTTTGTGATTATGGGAACTCTGGGGTTGTGTGTGAGCATTGCCCCATTAGCATGTCAGTTTACACTTTTCTGTATATTATTTATGTTGGTTATGTTTGCCTTAATCTGAATTAGGGCAACTTTTCTCATGGTTTTTAGGGAAATGTTGGAGACCTCCTACTAAAGATAATTTCAGAAAGTTACCATTGAGTTTTAAAGTATCTACTGTGTCTTTTTTTTTTTTTTTTGGCTGGGATTCTTTGAATAAACCAGATCAATTGCTAGAGCATTCAGATCCAGAGCTGGAGGAGGCTGTGTGTGCCGTTTCAGTTCCATCCATGAAGTCTTGAATGAGGCTATTTCATAGAAACCCCAGCTCCAGAGAAGATGCTCATGAGTTCATAAACATTACAGTGAAGTTGCAAGATTTTTTTTTAACTTAGAAACTTGTTAAAAACAAGTTTGAAATCAAACTTGTCTATGTAGTTTTAGAGTTCTGTTGGCATTATTGTTCCATGAGTTTTTCTGAGAACAGGTAACTTGTGTTTTCATTTTCTGATCTCAGTGTCTCGTCCATACAGAAGTCAGGTCTTTGTGAGGGTGAAGGTGGAGGTGGACTGGCCTAACATGTTCTGTTTTAACATTTCCGTGGCTAGTGTTCGGTTTGTTATATTTAAAGTTGGTTCTTTTTTAAATGTCCATAAGCTTTCCTCCTTTTTGTTTACTGTACTGTTGTTGGTTTGTTTGAATGTCCTAGTGTCTCGGAGGATCTCCTAGGGCTTACTCTGAGGTCTTTTTAGACCACTCAATACATTCTCCAGTGTGTCTGCAGGGTTCTGGTTTTGGTATTGCTGCTCTGGTCACCACTCTGTGACTTTGCAGGCACACTCTACTGTAGTTTCCTTTGATGTCCCTGCCGTCTTGCACACAGGTCTTTGTCTGCCTGGCTTTAGAACTAACTCACAGATCAGAATTGGGTCTGTGTTAGTGGATCAGAGCCCCAACTCCACGGTGACACTAGAGACATCCCAGATTCCGTCTCAGGTCAGCTGGCCTTAGGTCAGCATCTCCCTCTAGGCTGTGGCTTTAGCACAGTTGGCAGGAGCCTTTCAGTGTTGTATAGTGAGGAAGAGCAGTACAGGGCTCCAGGTTGGAGTGAAGAGCCTGCATGCTGACTCTGCCTGTATTTACAGCCGCCCCAAGACAGGGCTTCCTGCCACTTTTCCTGCCCTGGAGCAGAGCACTTGTGCCACTTGTGTCACGTGACTTTTGATCCATTTGAGTGTGTTAACATACTCTGGCACAGCTGTGTCACCTTAGTGCTTTGTCTTAGTGCATTTGGTAAACTGTGTTTCTGTGTTTGTCTTCTGAGAAGCGGAGCCTCAAAGATGAAGGCTGCCGTGGGCTTTCACTGTTATGAAGTCACACTCCATGTCTCACATCTGAGGTTACTGTAAAAGCTACCGTCCTGTTCTTCTGCCCTCTCCAGGCAAGCCTGCTGTGCCTGTCTCATGCTCAGTACTGTCAGGTCATGTGCTCCTTGAGGGCAAACATGATTTTTGGCATTTAGGCATTAAATTAATTATTAAATTAAATATTACAGATATGCATGTGTTAGTCTGTGGTAGAGCTTCTGTGCATTAGTATGTTTTAGATGACATTAGAGATGCTCTTCTGTGAAGCCTGTAGAAAGTGTAGTGGAGAGTTCCTGGTAGATGGAGCGGTGTGAGAAAGGAAGGTTGACTCCACACCGGTGGGTGCACGGAGTGGCTGAACATCACAAAGCTGGGAAGGGCGTGGTGACAGACAACTCCGGAGCAGAGGGACCCAGGCCCTGGTCCTTCACGGCAGGGCTTATGGTGATGAAGATTTTAGTTGTGGGCATGATTTAAGATTTCATTCTTGAGAGATTACTCAGAAAAACACTTGCTTTTACTGTAAACTTAAAACGTTGGTGGCTCGGGCAGTGTTGGCTTTTGCCAGTGTGTGCTTAGACCTTCGTTCTTCTCAAGCTGTCTTTGAATCAGACTAGGTTACATTTTCTTCTCTTGACAGTTTGATGATATTATATAGAAAAAGAGTTTGTCCTTGAACAGGCCCCCATAGTACAGGTAGCCCAAGGAGCATTACAGGGAGTTCTTAACACAGAGAGTGGAAATGGAATGTAACAGAAATTCTTGATTTGAAAACAAAATCCACATGGAAGTGTAGTTGAGGTTAAAAGGTACGGCATTAAAGGTACTAAAGTTAGAAGGTATCAAGATCTAGATGGGGTTTCTAACCTAGACTTGGTGAGCGTGATTCTGATGAATACTGGCTACATCCTTAGCACGTATGTAGTTATCAGAGGAAAGATCGGATACTTAGATATGAGAATAGATTTACCTGTCAGGTTTCCCAGCTCTTTCCATGTCATCGAACACATAGAACATAGTAATTTTTGTGCAGCTCATGGGATAAATAGATGTGGGTTGGAGACAACCCACCTTCACACTGCCGGCTTGGCCATCGCGTGTTGTCAGCAAGGGGTGTCCTCCCCGCCTGCCCTGGCTGTCCTCAGGTATCCTTGGGACTGGAGATTTGTTCACGCTGTGTTTTCCAGCTCTTGTTCTTGCTGGCATGTACTTTAGGAAATTCTGAGCTGAATTCTTGTGATGATATTATGACAGTTATGAATTTCATTGTGGATTGTTAACTTGATTACAGCTAACAAAAAGGCTTTGATTTTAGCACTTAAATTGTTATTCTGTTTTATATTTGCATAGTTTGTATTTATTCAGCTTGTTTATTTTATCATGTAAAACCAAAGATGAAATAAGAAAGTGGGTGTCTTGGGTTGTTAATAGATATTATGGCAAGAAAAGTTCTCGTACATGCCAGTAACAGTATTTACTGAATATTTTGATGTGTATGTTTAAACCAAAAAAGCACAAAAATAAAAGCAATTAAGTTATACTTAATTGTCCTTTGTAAAGCTTCATGCTAAAACCCTGTTTTCTCTATTTTCAAATGTTAATTTCTACTGTATCTTACTTTCATCAGGAAAGTTTTTCTTTGAAATGAGTGCTGTGTTTTATAAGTTGTTTGGATGTCAGTTCTGGTCTCCTGACTGGGTCAGTCAGGAGTACGTGTTGTATGTTGGTGTGTTTGCTCCTGCCCTTTGGCGTAGATGGTGGGAGGAGGGTTGTTTTGTTTTTGTTTTTTGTTTTTTTGTTTTTTTAAATTGGTCACTTTTGCATAGGAAATATCTCTCATTTAGCCAAGGAAAAGAAATGGGGCTGACATTTGGTGTAGGGTTTTGGTGGTTTTCTAGTGGAGTGGGAACAGTCTGCTTGATGCGTGTTCTAGTGGATAATGTTATAAATCCAGTAGATCTCAGGGTTGTTTTGATTTGCATTTCCCTGATGATTAAGGATGTTGAACATCTTTTCAGGTGCTTCTCAGCCATTCGGTATTCCTCAGGTGAGAATTCTTTGTTTAGCTCTGAGCCCCATTTTTTAATGGGGTTATTTGATTTTCTGGAACCTTTTTGAGTTCTTTATATATATTGGATATTAGTCCCCTATCTGATTTAGGATAGGTAAAGATCCTTTCCCAATCTGTTGGTGGTCTTTTTGTCTTATTGACGGTGTTTTTGCCTTGCAGAAGCTTTGCAATTTTATGAGGTCCCATTTGTCGATTCTCGAGCTAGAGAAAGTACCCAAGGAGCTAAAGGGATCTGCAATCCTATAGGTGGAACAACAATATGAACTAACCAGTAACCCCCCCCCCCACCCCCCAGCTCGTGTCTCTAGCTGCATATGAATCAGAAGTTGGTCTAGTCGGCCATCAATGGAAAGAGAGGCCCATTGGTTGTGCAAACTTTATATGCCTCAGTACAGGGGAACGACAGGGCCAAGAAGTGGGAGTGGGTGTGTGGGGGAGTCGGTGGGGAAGCGTGTTGGGGACTTTTGGGATAGCATTGGAAATGTAAATGAAATAAATACCCAATAAAAAAATAAATCCAGTAGATCATTGAGTCCCTCAGTGACAGCTTTGGGTTCTGCTAGTCTTGGTCATGGATAGATACTCCCCTAAACACCGGCTAACATTTCTTTCTAGAGCAGTAGTCTACCAGAAGTAGGAAAGCTGCATCCCTCGGCTTGGCTGAAAGTTAAAGAGAGTCTAAGTTGAGTGTATTTTAAATGCTGGTGTGTGTACACCTATCACTGAGCCACCCACGTCTGCAGTGCGGCTGCAGTCATTCTTAGTGTAAGAGTGGAATCTGTTGTAGTGTGTGGGGACTCTGGAGGTGTCAGTTAACAAGGAGCTCTCCTGGTAGCTTGTGGGCAGGAGAGTGTGCACCAGCCCCTGTTGAGACTGCTGTCTCCTATCCAGATGGACAGCAGTAAACCAGGCGGGAGCTGTGAGGAGCGCCAGCCAGCCATGGGCTTCTCAGGACCACAGCTCTGCTAGCTCCTTGGTTACTACCTCCCTTCATCATTAGATCCCAACTGCTCAAAGGGAATGTATTTGGTCTTTAGCTTGTTTATCTTCTTGCTAGAAGAAAGGGAATAACTCATAAGTTATTCTGTTGTGAACTAAATATAGCCAAATGCAGTTTTATACAGTATATTTGGCTATAATTTTTTTACATTTTTAAACTTTAGGAGGCAGCTTAATTTTTTTGTTTCTACTTTTGTTACTTTTACCAAACTTAAAAAAAAATTATAAAAGTAGTGCACCAAGTTCCCATAGCCTTCTGACTCAGGTTTGCCCGCTCTTTCTACTCCCCTCCCCTCTGTCTGCCCCTCGCCCTCTTCTCCTTACACACTTCTATATGAAAGACATTTGCACATAAGTAAGACATTTTTGGTGGGATTCTGGTTTCCTTTGATTGAAAGTCATCTAGAGTTTATCACAAACAGATGTTAAAGCAGCCCTAGCTTTCCCAGCTGCTAAAATGGTGTTTACTGGTCAAAATTGCAAGCTATTTACACGTTATTTCTTCAGTTAAGTTATTTACCAGTTTTTGTAGGCCTGCCATTAAGAAAAACATTTTAGACATATACTATCTTGCAAAATATATACAGATTTGATATCTTAATCAACTTTAGTAAAAATTTTTTGTAGTAATAGATGAGTGACTTCTTTCAAGACACTTAATTCCTTTTTATTGTTTCTTTATTGAGATTTACATAGCGTATATCATATGTTTAGGTCAGAGCTCTCTCCTCCCTCTCCTGACTCTGCCCTACCGCTTCTCTCCCATAGAGTCCATTGTGTGCTGCCTGTGTGTGCCATGTGTAGGACCATCTGCTGGAGCATGGGCCCCTTTTCTGTCCATGCTGGGATTTCTGGCTGGCCTGATCTTGTGCACGCAGATGCCGCAGCAGCCATGAGTTTGTGAGTGCAGTGGTCCTTAGGAAGACAATTGGTTCGTAAGGAGAAGCTTACGTTCCGTTGAGAGTACAGTTTCACAGTGGCAGGCCTCCTGAGCTTCCCCGAGTTCTGGAGACTTGGAATGGAACCTGTGCTGCTGACTAGCCTTTTTGGGTAGGGCACTTGGCTTGCTGTCTTTAATTGCTGGCCTATGGCCAGCTGTTTACCCACCTGCCTCTACCTATATTTACTGGGAGGTGTGTGGCTTGGACTGGATCATTTGGAAGCCTTGCTCCTTGACTAGTTATGATTAGGCTGGTGAGGTTTTTATTCAGTTATGTCGTAGAGGAGTATGCCCTGTGCTGTGTAAGGAAACACGTCACCTGTGTCAAAGCCACTGTCACAAGTCCCTTTATTTAGGATGCAGCTGCATGCTCTCTGGTTCATTGGTACTCTCTTGGCAGTCAGATCTCAGAGGCATAAATATTTCAAATGAATACTCTATTTTATCTTTTATGATTTCATAAAAAGTTTGAGTTTTATGTTTTTTTTCTGTAGTCTGATTCACAATGATGTAATGTTTAGAAAAATCTGCATTCTTTTTACTAATGTCTCTAAAACTGGGTTTCTATCTGAAAATATTTCTCGTTTATCAAAGACAGTGGACAGCACAGCTGAGGAAGGGGCATCTGCTTAGTGGTCTGTGGTGAGCGAACTCCATAGACGTCCAGTTCTACTTCTTACACAGCAGCTAGACAGCTGTGTTATCACTCGCTCCACTTCATATAAGTAGACGTTCTTGTTAAGCAGTGCGCCATCAGTATGCAGAAGACGGACGGTCTCGTTCCTTAGACTGTGAAGTCGACTTCCCTGCCTCTGCCCATCTTCTCCAAACTGAGAGAAAATGGCACCTTTTTTTTTTTTTTTCTTTTCTGTTTTTGGAGAGTGAAGGAAAGAGTACATTTTCTATGAAGGAAGTTCTCTGTAGCCTGTGCGTGAGCTGGAGGCTGGGGCAGGCCTGAGACAGTGACCAGGGCTTCTAGCTATTATTCCATGCTTCTGCTCCCACTTCAGGCACAGAGCTACAAATTAGTGGGCTTTGTTTTTTGAGTATATGTCGTGTCTGTCTGTCTGTCTGTCTGTCTATTGTATGTGTGTGCATGCCATACCAAGTGAAGGTCAGAGGACGACTTGTAGGAGTCTGTTTCCTCCTTCTGCCATGTGGGTCCTGGAGACTGAGCACAGACCTGCAGGCTTGGCAGTAGCTTTACCCTCTGAGCCACGGTGCTGGGCCAGGATTGTGTGTGCATTTGTTGTTAAATGGAAATGTGATGTCCTAGTATTATGACTACTGCCCAGAAAATAGCAAGTCCCATGAAAACAAAAGCCTCTAAGGCTGTGGCTCTCAACGTGTGGGTCATGACCCCATTGCTGATTGAAGAGCCCTTTCTCAAGGATCACATGTCAAATGTCCTGCATCCCCGATATTTACGTTATGATTCATAATGCATGTAAAGTTACAGTGTAAATCGGCAATGAAAACAATGTCATGGTTGGGACCCCGCAACATGAGGACCTGTATTAAGGGGCCAGCATTAGGGAGGCTGAGGACCGCTGCTGTAAGGGGTTACCTTCATGTCTGCAGTTGCACGTTACTTCCTTCTCACAGGACGAAAGCACTTAGATATTAAATGTTCAGAAAACATAAAAGATATGGTCAGATGCTTGGTACTTACTGAGATTTATATCAAATTGTGGGACATTTGGGGCCATGATGCCCTTAAAAATTCTCATGGTTCAGATTATAAAAGAATGGAGTAGAAGTGGAGCTGATGCTGTGTGTGTGGATGAAGTTTCTACATAAACATACAGTAGCGGCTCCTGTGTGTTAGCCTTTGTGATAGCTTCTTGCCGTCTTTCTGAGCTGTGTGAAGTCCTGGATTAGGTCTGGGCCTTTCTCTAAAGGGATTTTCCCATCTCAGGGCACTGTGTCAGGAAGCAGAGGGAGGAACTGCATGGTGAGCGCTAGGCTTCCTTCTCAGTGAGCTTCATATCATTTCTTCTTTAACTGATTAAACAGGATTCAGATTTCTTGCATGTGGAAATAATTTATTCTGCCTTACTAAGTGTCTATTTGCATTTATTACAAAGAAAGAAAAATGTAACGAAATCTTTCTAGAACATGAGGTGACCTTGTAAAGAGAGAGTATTTGGCTTTTACTTAGATTCCTTTTAGCAGAATTGTATAAAATTGTATAAAACAGTTACAGAGACTTAACCATAAATTGAGATTACATCACTAAAGATTAGCCTTTCTCATCACCTGTCTCTTTCTTCCTTTGAATTTTCCTTAGCTGGAAAAGGAGTGACTAAGCATGAAGACTGTGAGCCTTAAGTAAGATTCAGAAAGTGAGTTTAATGGAAAGTGTCAGGTTCGTAGTCACGTAGAGGTACAACTAGTAAATGCTTAGTAACGTACACAGGAGGAGCACAGCCTAGACAGCGTCTTTGGGTGTCAGAAGAAGAAGAAGCAGTTCACGTGGGTGAAGGTGGTAACTTTGAGGTACATGATACTCTAACAGTTTCCAAAAGGAGTTTGAATCATAATGTTTGAATTTTAACATAAATTTTAAGGTGGAGAAATAAATTTAAGGTTGTTTTGTTTTCGTGTGTCTCCTGAGGCTCTCCGTTATACCGTTGCTGTGTTGATCTTCAGAGTGGAGCTGAGACTAAGGAACAAACTTGGCCTTTTGGAAGCAGACCTGGAAGGGAAGATGGATATCACCCCAGGAGTTTGCGATTGTTCCTAGAAAGGAGGCAACGCACGCGCGTCTGTGGGGGGCAAGAGCTCAGGGAGGCCAGCAGGGCCATGCAGGGACTCACTCAGCTGCAGGCCTCAGTGGGCCATGCGAGGACTCCCTCAGCTGCAGGCCTCAGTGGGCCATGCAGGGACTCACTCAGCTGCAGGCCTCAGCAGGGCCATGCAGGGACTCACTCAGCTGCAGGCCTCAGTGGGCCATGCGGGGACTCACTCAGCTGCAGGCCTCAGTGGGCCATGCAGGGACTCACTCAGCTGCAGGCCTCAGTGGGCCATGCGGGGACTCACTCAGCTGCAGGCCTCAGTGGGCCATGCAGGGACTCACTCAGCTGCAGGCCTCAGCAGGGCCATGCAGGGACTCACTCAGCTGCAGGCCTCAGTGGGCCATGCGGGGACTCCCTCAGCTGCAGGCCTCAGTGGGCCATGCGGGGACTCCCTCAGCTGCAGGCCTCAGTGGGCCATGCGGGGACTCCCTCAGCTGCAGGCTTCAGGAGAACAGGAAGAGGGCAGAGCAGAGTGAAGATCTGCGATCTAGACCCAGTGTAAGGTTAGGAAATACAGCAAGTTCAGGTCTGTATTAGTAGGTGCATTAGTAGGTTTGCAGACTCCCTGGGAGGAGATGCCCCACCTGTGTCGTACTTTGCACTTGTTTGTTCTTTAGAGAGTCTTGCTACATAACTGGGCGGCCTGGAACTTACTGTGGAGATCAGCCTAGCCTCTAAGCTTTGAGATCTTCCTGCCTCTGCCTTCTGCCTGCTGGGATTGGTGTGGACCACCATGCTCTCAGTCCACTCTCACTTTGTACTTTTATATATAAGGTGTATTTTAAAATTTATGTGTTCGTGTGTGTGTGTGTGTGTGGGGGGGGATGGGGCACACGTTCATGTGTATGGCTCCCAATGGAAGCCAAAAGAGGGTGTCATAGCCTCTGGAACTCCTCTGATATTGGATTTAGAGACAGTGTGAGCTGCCCAATATAGATATTGGAAACTAAACTCTGGTCCTCTGGAAGAGCAGCGTCTTGGTCAGTGTTCTATTGCTGTGAAGAGACCATGACCATGGCAACTCATAAAGGACAACAGTTAACTGGGGCTGGCTTACAGTTTTAGAGGTTTAGTCCATTGTTATTCTAGCAGAAAGAGAGAGATTCTGGGCTTTTTGAAACCCCAAATCCAGTGACACACTTCCTCCAACAAGGCCACACCTCCCCATCCTTTCAAATAGTGCCACTCCCTGGTGACTAAGTAGTCAAATCTTTGAGTTTATGGCAAACATTCTCAGTGAGGCCACCACAAGGAACAAGTGTTCTTACCTCTGAGCCACCTTCCTAGTTCCCGCACTTCATTAAAAAAAAGAAACCTCATCAGAAGTAATCCATTTTATCTTCTTCAACTGAATTCTGCATCATTTAAAGACTATGGCAATAGTACTAAAATAAATATTCTTTGAGAGGGGGAAATGTCATTTATGACCCCACTGTGTTAAAGAAGCCACTCCTGATTCGCAAATGATCAGATACTGTTGAAAGTAGTATATATTTTTATATAACCTCATTCTTAGTACATCTGGGATTTTATAAATGGATTTTAAGTTATAATTCTATAATTGTTTCTGTAATTAACTATATAATTATTAATAATCTTAAAGGTATTGATGAGTCCTGGCTTATTTAAGCATTTTCCTATTTTCTGGTCAACTATAGGGGCTCAGATAAAAACCTTTTTTATAGAAGGACTCTCTGAAGACCTTGCCTGTACCCTTTCTGCTAAAGTTAATTCCTTAGGTTAGGCCTACTGAAAGTTTTCAGCATGTTGTCTTTTGCGTTCTGAAAAACTCTTTTGAAGAATTATTGAAAAATCATGGATTTTAAACCTTGGATGTTACCTTTTGCACTTTTAAGATTTATAATGGAACATGCTCTATGTATTTGTAGAGATTTCATGTTACGTTTTGGACATGGCCATTTTGTGTGGTCAGAGGAGAGGTAATGTATACTATATAGAAAAGAGACAGTTGATTGACACAGGCTTCAGGAAGGAAGGAAGGAAGGAAGGAAGGAAGGAAGGAAGGAAGGAAAGAAAACAAAACTGGAGGACGTATTAGAGGCTCTACTTAGTGTGGTGTCTGTCCAGGACACCGTGAGTTATCTCTGTTCTCTCTTATTAATGAGCTAGGGAAACTATAGACTTCCTATGAGGGGGTGACATAGATGTCTGTGTGTGCTGTCTGTATGCATGCACTCACTCTCATGGTGTTTGTGGAAGCAGGTTATGGTTAGTGGGCACTCTAACTTGCTTTATGTATGTGTGTGTGGATGGGAATATTACGATGTTACTTATTCTAAGGCTGTAAACACAAACCTAAGTGCTTTTTGAAAGAAATATGCTTTTGTGGTAATCAACTACCAAAAAACCCAAACAAAACAACAACAACAACAACAACAAGAAAACAGTGTTGTTTATTTGATGGCTTTGATAGACACTACAGTAGGCTCACTGTAGGCCCAATGTTCATTTTCAAGGGAATTCAAACACTATTTGAACATGCAGTGTTACAGATTTTAGGTGCAGAAAAAGATATAGTCCACAAGTTTTATTTTTATAATTACTATTATACTGTTGTATTTCATATGCCAACTTTCTAGAGATTGATTTTTGAAATTCTAAGGCAGAATGACATGTTTTTCCTCTAGAGATTCAATGGAATGATGAAGAAGCAAAGTCCGCAAACTAATTTGCTGACCCAATATAAGTTATTACTTAGAGGTGGGTTATAATTTGATTTTTAGTAGTCTCTTCCCATTTGTGGTCCATGTGTCATCTTGAGTATTTACAGGTTGTTTTGTCACAAGGAATGTGGCTTCCCACATTTCTTTCCCTTGGGAGAAGAGTGACACTAGCTTAATTCTAAAGTGCTTTTCCAGGGAAGTAAAAATGTTGCCTTGAAAATGGGTTAAAGGGCCAGTTACGTGAACTGTTGCCTAAGCTGTTGCCTAGAATAGAAGACGCGGGTTGTTGTTCCTAAGATGTAGAGCGCTCCTATGTGGAGCACGGGCCAGGGCCCTGGTCCGTGATTCTTGCATAAGATGTGATGAAGTGGGAGGATGGAGTGTGTGCAACACGAACACGTTTGTGCAGACAGAGCGCGTGTGACACGAGGACATTTAAATCAGCAGCGTAGAGTACCTGGGTCAGTCAGAAAGTTGTTAGATATTCCACATGGCACACATGGGAGGTTGCTTCTTGATGTTAGTTCTTTTTTTATTCTTATTTTTCTGCACTGGAACTTGGTGTTATTTTTATAATAAGAAAAATCTCTGAAAGGTACATATTGACAAAAGGAGGAGTAGAAAGACCTATGATGTTAGTTTATAATTCCTTAAGAATCTGTGCCGTTGGATTGACTAATAATTCAATATTATTCTGTATGCTGTGCATACAGAAATTATTGTTTCTCTTTAGTAGTACACGGATTTCTTGGACTTCTTCATGCTGAAGGTCAAACAAGATGCCCCAGGGATAATTTATGATTTTATTTCACTAAATGAATGAGAGGAGTAATTTATGAGAGACCAGATCTTTTTGTTTTGTTTTTCTTCTGATGAGTGAGAAGCATTGGGAAAAGATTTCTTTCTTTTGTCTAGCTAGTTTTTCTATCATTCACTATTGATATCAATCTGATATCCATCCCTTCACCTGAAATGTCTTTGTCCAGTAGTTTCATCTGAACAAAATAGTTGGATGGTGTCAGGCTGTGTGACTGGGCAGAGGAGACAGTGCTCTTGTTTCTAATCATTGCGTCTCTCTCTTCCTGTTGTCTCCTTTCTGGGATTTGGATATGATGGTGAGAAGAAGGAAGTCAACACTTTGGGGGTACCAGAAAGTTACTGGTTTGGGGGATGATAATACAAGGAAGTACTAAGGTAGGAAGCAGACAGGCTTTCTGGGTAACAAGGAAGACTTTCTCTGTTGCAGAATCCAGCAGCTCATGGCTTCTGCATGTGGCTCCTTGCAAGGCAACTATGTTTTCTGCCTTCTAAGCTCCAATAGATTTTTAACATAGAGACAATTATTGTAATTGTTTCTACCACCTGTTCCTCTCCTCAGCTCCTGTCACCCCTTCCCTAGCACATCCCTCCTCTCCAGTTAGTGCTTCCCTCATGAGCATGGGTGTGAGGTTGTCCACAGGATCGGGATTTTGGCCACATCTTCAAAAATGAGTGCTCTCCCTAGGGAGCTACCAATTACCATTAGCTTTTCAGCAGGGCACGGTGCCAGAGACCGTCTACCCATATGTCCTAGGATTTTGGCAGGCTTGATCTTGTACAAGGTTTGTGCAGATGAACCACAGCTGTTGTGAGCTCATGAGTGTGGTGGCCATGGGAGGCCCAGAAGACGGCACTTAGTAGCACTCCTCCCTGTCTCCCTCTTCTGTGAGGTCCCTGGGTTGTGTGTGTGTGTGGGGGAGAGCATCACACAGATGCCCCGTTTAGGGCTGAGCCCTCATTCTCCTCCTCTCAGCACTTGCCAAGCCATGCGTCGCTCCACTCTCTCCACTGACCAGGGTTACAGTACCAGGCACGAAATTCATTGTTGTGGAGCAGGCCTCAAGTCCTAAATATATAAATACATACATAAACAGGTCAATCAGACAATCAATCAATCAATCAATCAGTCAGTCAGTCAGTGAAGCAGTTTGGTGCTCTGGGACTGTAGTGCCACCAACATCTTACCTGGAGGTGAGGGTTGAGCAGGCAGAGAGCCCAGTGCTGGGTAAGACCACATGTACAGTTCTCAATAAGATAATGAACTTTGTCAGCACAAAGGTGTTTCCCTCTGTTAAAAGAAATATTGTGAAATAGTAGATTATATTTACTGTAAAAATAGAGCAAAACGTAGTACTAAACATGTCTCAGTAATGCTGCTCTCTGTACAGCAGTGGTTCTCAACCAATCCACTAGTCTAATGCTGGGATCCTTTAATGCAGTTCCTCATTGTCTTTCATTGCTGTGAAAGACACTGTGACAGGCAAATCGTATAAAGGAAAGAATCTGATTGGGGTGGGCTTACCATTCAGAGTTTAGTCCATTATCCTCATGGCCCGAAGCAGAACAGGTGGAGTGCAGGCAGACCTGGTACTGGAGAGGTAGCTGAGAGGTCTGCATCTGAATCTGCAGGCAGCAGGAAGAGACTGAAACACTAGGCCTGGCTTAAGCTTCTGAAACCTCAAAGCCTTTCTCCCACTTCCTCCAACAAAACCATACCTAATCCAAGGCCACATCGCTGAATAGTGCCACTCCCTAAGAGCCTACAACCTTCAGCCACTACCCTCATGTTCTGGTGACTCCAGCCATAAAAATTTTGCTAGGTTATGAATCATAGTATAAGTATCTGGGTTCCAGGTGGTCTGGACGACTCCTGTTAAAGAGTCCTTCAGGTTGAGAAACATTCTTTAGAAGAAAAATTACTGGTACCAGTTTGATATTTTTCTTTTTCTGCTCACTCCGTATGTGCATGTGAGTGAACGTGTGTGTGTGTGCATGTGTATTGGGGTCCTTGTATATTGTACCTTCTATGCTTACTTATTCTTGTACAGTTAGCATTTCCTGTGACATTTCTCTAGAACAGAGGCCCTTAGTCTTTACCTAATGTTAGGATCATTTGAAGGGGAGTTTTTCAAATGTTCTTGGTAGTTAGTGTGTTGTAGTGACAATTTTCATTTCAAATCAAAACTAAGCCAGTGGGGTGGGATAATGCAACTGATATTTATGGAAAAAGGAATTCTGTAATCTTTTCATCAACCGTGTTTTTTGAGAGGAAAATGTACCATCTATCCCTTCAGGGCTGTGGAAGGAAGACTATTGGAAGGGGCCGACCTTTCAGGGCTGGCTGGGCCTGCTGCTCAGGGGTAAAATGTCTGCTCAATCATTTCTTGGCCTAGGGTGGGAACGGAAGGTTGGTTACTGTTCATCTTTGTCTCCAGAAGAAAGGTGCTGGGTATTTCATGCCTATTATCTGTTCAAAACTGCCCTGGGAAATGAGGTGCTAGGCAGAGGGACTTGAGTTGATTTGTTTCTATCTAGTCTTGGAAGGGATTTACTTAAAAGGCCACATTTAATTAAAGGTGCTTTGACCTTTCTGAATGTGTCAGCCTCCAACTCCCCCTACTTCCTACTGACGACCTTCTAGCCTGGACCCAGCCTAGGGCCTTGTGCTCGAAACAGTCTACCCCTGAGATCTGTCGGCAACTATCGGTGGCTGCCTTGTGCTTTCTTTTCTTTGCAACCATTTCCTGCTGTCATAGGTGTGTAGTGCTGTCTTCTCAGAGTTAACACCAGATGGTGGTCGTGTCATGAGTGGATATATGTGCACATGCTGAGGCTCTTTCACAGAAGAGCTGAAAGCTTTGCTGTGGATCCTAAAGCTATGCAGTTTTACAGAGGAGCAGAGAAAGATGTATGTATGTATGTATGTATGTATGTATGTATGTATTTAACCAACCCACCTTGTGGATTCATTGTGTGCCTCAGCTGAAGAATGGAAAACAAGTCACTCATCAACTGTCTATCTGAAGACAAAGGAGCTGCCTCGGATTCTTGCTGGGATCCTTTATTTTATGATGTTAAAAATATCAAAAGGAGCCGGGCATGGTGGCGCACGCCTTTAATCCCAGCACTCGGGAGGCAGAGGCAGGCGGATTTCTGAGTTTGAGGCCAGCCTGGTCTACAAAGTGAGCTCCAGGACAGCCAGCGCTATACAGAGAAACCCTGTTTCGAACAAACAAACAAACAAACAAACAAACAAAAAATATATATATTATATCAAAAGGATACACAGGAAGGAGAGGGAACTGTGAGAGTTGGTGATGCAGCTAGAGGGGATGGATTGCGGCTCTGGAGTGACTTTAATAAATACAACCTCTAGCAGTGTTAACCCAGATGCCTCCCTCCCTCCCTCCTCCTTAGTTACTGTAGTTCACTCTGAGAAGGGCAGTGTGAGAAATGGAATGTGAACACAGGTATTAAATATTCATTGAGTATTGCTGCAGTTCTGCTGTTGAAGCCATTCCGTAGCAAAGCAATGATTTTGCTTGTTTTGAATTCTCTGGTTCATGTCTCTGTGGTTGAGACCAGTGAATCTGTAGACTCTGTGGAGAATTTCTGTGTGTATGTGAACTTAGCCTTGTATTCATGTACTGAGAATTCAGAGCTGTTAGGAGGAGGGGAGGGGAAGGGAAGAAAGAGAGGAGGGAGGGGAGAGGAAATTATAGGATATTTTTGAGGCTCTGTATCTTTTATGCAAATCTGGGAGGTTGGAGTTAGCAAGATAGATTTTATTTTTAATCTGCATTTTCTGATTCAATATAAGGCTTTTGAGAAATTGGAAGAAAGTATTAAAGCTTTGACGGTACAAGGTATTTTGGTTTTACTTAAAAATTTGCACATAGCATTTGTGATACGGTTTGAGAATTCATAACATAGACCTGGTTTTTCTTGTCGTGGCTTTTGCGAGAGTGCTGTTTGCTGTGCTTACAGATTTACAGATTTACAGATTCCCCAGTTTGGTGTGTGAGTGGTTTGATTTGGGGGATGGCATTCTCACATATGCTGAAATGCTCAGGAAGACGAGCTTTGCGTTGTTTTCTGTTAGCTGCTCCCAGGCTTCATCGTAGCTAGGCAAAGCATCCTTTGCTCTGAAGTTGAATTGTGCTTGTGCTGGGCGTCAGACAGCAGAAATGTGTTAAGCTCCTGATGATGAAACCTGTTGCATCGCTAGTGGAAGCAGCTGGAGCCTCTGGCTTGTTAACTAGCAATGATTCAAGTCTTGCAGCTTGTAAAGGAGCTGGTGACACCGACCAGGCAGAAGGCAGCCACAGCGAAGGAAGGTAGGAGCGAGCGTCCATCTGCAGAGTGAACAGCAGAGCAGGGCACTCTGAGGCACTTAGATAAGGATCGAGCTGAAGGACAGCTATGTACATTCTGATTTCACGCGTGCTTTTACATTCTTGCTTTATTACAGTGTCTGAAAAAGTCCAGGTAGCATGGCACGGCATGATTGCTAGCATGCTCAGGATCCCATTCTAAGCACAAAATTAGAAGCATATTATTTTATTAGAAGGTACAGAGGCCAAGGGGGAGTTATTACACTCTGCTGTGACAGTGTTTTCACATCGCAGAGAGCCTCTTCTTGCATTAGGGGTTTTGGGGGTAGACAAGTCATTACTGTAATCCTCTTAATCTTAAAATATAATCACAGCAGAATTAGAAGGGGCAAGCTAGACGTCTGCTTGCAATAGGGCAGAAGTAGGCGGTTCTTATTTCTGTGAGTAGCTGATAAAATAATAGGAATAAATTAAGAACTTGGCCAGTGCATGGTGAGTTTGTCTGTCTTAGTGAACAGCCACTTTTTCCTGCTTAAATTATATGCTTCATCACTGATTATATGTAAATGAGTCATGTACTTAGAACATATGCCTGAGATATATTAGAAGATAGTAAATTACTTTAAATTGCATGCCTGACTTACCTGTCTTAAAATGAGCGAATCACCTCTGCTTAGAAGAAGTACATGCCTGGTTTTGCTTTTTGAATGTTTGGAGTAGTAAACTTTTAAAGTGATAACCAGGGATGGGTTTTCAGCCTCTGCAGGCCATCAGGTGATGACTGGCTCTCTCACTCATTTAGTCTGTGGGTCACATGTATGAGTTAGTCGACTCCCAGGTGGGCCTACAGGGCTTCATGAGGCTGTGCTCTGTATTAGAACATTCTATTTTTATAGACTTGGCTAATGAAACTATACTTCAGATGATGGTAAATGCAGACTTTAAAATATTTTAACATGGCATATTTAGGATTTGAAAATAAAGATTATGAGACTCCAAGTATCCCAAGTAAACGGATTTGCAACAACACTGTAAAGTGATACTGTGACATGCAGTTCTATCATCTACAAAACAGTAGAACTAAAAAACATAGCTCATGGAAATTGTCTTATTACTTGTCTTACTGTAAAGCATGATATTTACATGATCAAGCATCATTGCATCTCAAAGGCAGAGAGAGGCGCAGTCATTGTTTCCTTTGGGATGTGATTGTGTTATTTGAGGTCCTTTGTAGTTCTCTGCTTCCTGTTTCCTGCTTTCTTTTTTCTTTCTGAAGTAGAACACGTTCCTTTATAAGTGGTAGGATTTTAATAATAAAGCACTAGAAAATTCTTACTACGTTTACTGTTTCAGGAGAATATAATTAATGTACTCTCAATCTGTTTGAAAATGTCAGATTCATAATTTGACCTTTACAGTCAGAACGTTTGGTTGGAATGTTTCTCCTAGTTTTTAAGTTTCTAATTACAATTACTTGGGATGTACCTAGGACAGAGGATAATACTGGTTGTCGTCGTCTTCTTTTTCCTCTTCTCCTTTTTTTCTTTTTACATTTTTAAAGATTTATTATTTTGTGTATATAGGTTTTTTGCCTGCATGCATTTTTGTGTACCACAAGTGTATCTGGTACCCGAGGAGGTGGTAAGTTTCCATGTAGGTGCTGGAAACGACCCCCCCCACCCCCACCCTCGCAAGAAAATATGTTTTTAACCACTGAGCCAATTCTCTAACCCTAATACTGTTTTTCTTGTCTTTGAAAGTATGTCTGTGTATCTCCTAAGTACCAGGAAATACCATATGAATATAGAAAGAATACTGCCAAAAGCTATGTCATATTAAGGTGACTCTAGCTTTTGTTTTCAGATAGTGATTTGGTTCAGGTAGAATTTTCTCTATCTGGGAAAGAAAGTTTATAAAACAATTTTCTGTTTTTTTTTTTTTTTTTTTTTTTTTTGCTTTTTCGAGACAGGGTTTCTCTGTGTAGCCCTGGCTGTCCTGGAACTCACTCTGTAGACCAGGCTGGCCTCGAACTCAGAAGTCCGCCTGCCTCTGCCTCCCAAGTGCTGGGATTAAAGGCGTGCACCGCCGCTGCCACCACCACCACCGGCAACAATTTTCTTCTGAGAAGTTTTTTTAGACCTTTTTTCTAATTGTGTTAATTACACCATTAATACTTATTACTTTTATTCCTTTGTAAAATACTGTTGTATTTTCTCATTTAAATGAAATGATTGTTTGAAAAGACTTATTTTGATTATTTTTAAAGTATGTGTGGAGCTGGAGAGATGGCTCAGTGGTGAAGAGCACTGACTGTTTTTCCAGAGGGCCTGAGGTTGATTCCCAGCAACCACATGGTGGCTCACAGCCATCTGTAGTGGGATCTGATGCCATCTTCTGGTGTGTCTGAAGACAGTGACAGTGTGCTCATATAAAATAAATAAATCTTTAAAAAAAAAGATGTTCAAGTATGTGTGTGTATGTATGTATGTATGTATGTATGTATCTGTGTGGGTATGAGTATGTATGTGTGTGTGTATCTGTGTGGATGTGTGCACATGAGTAAGTACAGATGCTCTTGGAGAGAAGAAGAGCATCAGGTCACCTGCAGCTGGAATTACAGGCAGGTGGAATTGTGAGCTGCCAGACATGGGTGCTGGGATCTGCACTCAGGTCCTCTGTAAGAGCAGAAGGTACTCTTAGTGAGTAGGCAGCTTTCTAGCTATTTTAAAATAATGCACATCAGTGGTTCTCACCCTTCCTAATTCTATGACCCTGTAATATAGTTCCTCATGTTGTGGTGACCTCTAACTATAGAATTATTGATGCTGCTACTCAATAACTGTACTTTTGCTGCTGTTAAGAACTGTAATGTAAATATATGATATGCAGCCCCTGAGAAAGGGTCATTTGACCCCCATACGGGTCTTGGCCCAACGTTGAGAACCACTGATGTAGATAACTGAAAGACAATTTAAAATACAGGGGAGGAACACACACACACACACACACATTAAATATCTTAAAGTGTTTAAAATGACACTCCTTTTAATGTAATGTGAATGTGGGTAATACAAAGTCAAAGTAGTATTTTTAAATTCTGTGCTCACATTAACATTAGTAAATAAGATAGAAAAAGGAGTGTGTTATTGTCCTACTGTCTCTGACTCTCCAGTTCCTGAATTATGACACAGAGATGTATTTACTTAGCTTATGCTATTTCCCAGCTAGCTCATATACCTTAAATAACCTGCTTATTCAGTCACTCAGTTCTGCCATGTGGGTTGTTAGTTACCTTTCCTTCAGATTTGGTCCCAGAGCTTCCTCCATTTCTCCCCGGAAGTCCTACCTGCCCTCTCCTGCTTTCTGTATGCCATTTTGCTCTTCATTAAACCAACCAGAAGGTGATGGAGAAGATGTTTACAGAACACCGAGGCTGGCAATGCTTCACAAAATCACCCTGCCTATACTCAGATCTTTGCGGGATAGAACTCAGCACCGGAGTAATACAAAGGCAGTCTTTACACAGCGCATGGGAGATTATCCCGATGGTTTTGAAGACGTTGCACTAGGATGTCAAAGTTGAGGATGAAATAATTATAATAAATGGTTTGTGAAGTTTTCATTGTCAGTTTTCTTTGGTACAGGATTGTAAACAGACTTACAGCCTGCTAGGGAGTGGCTTAGAGTATCTTGGGCAAAGAAAGAGTTTTACAGTTCAGTGACTAGTGAGCTACAGTCCTTAGGACAGACAGTCTTAACTGAGGACTTGCTAGTCGGAGTAACTTAGCGGGCAGGGTGTTCTGATGCGCGGCCTTCAGGGACAGGGGAGAACAGTCTAGCCTTGTGAAACAGGGACGTGGAAGGAGTAAGCAATTCTTTAGTATGCTCACCAGCAAATAAACCACCACAGTTTCCTCTGAGTGCTTGGCCTGCATCTGCTTCTGGGCCGCCCCAGCACAGCCAGTAGTGTCCTTACTGTTGAGCAGACTGACCTGTCAAACTGGCGTACTGTCCAGTTGTACATTAAAGATGAGTCCTGGGGCTCTGGGTGTCCAGGGGCTGCTTCCTCATTAAAACCTCACAGTTAAACACCCAAAGGGTTAACATCCTTGAGAATAGTATATCGTTCTCTAACTTGTCAAACAGAGATGTGCTAAATGTGATTGGACCTGAATGATTCAGACTCTTCATTTCTTTCCAAAGAACATGTTTGTAAAATTTTAACATAAAAACTTATAAACATTTTATAAGGAAGCAAGGCAGTGAGTAATGTTTTTTCATTTTTTTTTTCTTTTCTTGAGACAGGGTCTCTCTGTGTAGCCCTGTCTGTCCTGGAACTCACTTTGTAGACCAGGCTGGCCTCGAACTCAGAAATCTGCCTGCCGCTGCCAGGCTGCTGTGCTGAGATTAAAGGCGTGCGCCACCACGCCCTGCTGTAGCCATACTTTCATGATCTCTACTTTTGTTCCTGCATTGAGTTCCTGCCTTGAGTTCCTGCATTGGCTTTTCCCAATGATGGACCTCTTAAGCCAGATAAGCCCTTTCCTCCCCCAAGTTGGATTTGACTGGTGTTATCTGTCATAGCAACAGAAAGCCAAGGAGGATGCAGGCTAAATATGTTTATCTTTGCAAACATCAGTTCTTTTGATGAAAACTTTTGTTGATGCAGAAAACCCATGGCTTCCACCTTAAGGGGGATAAGAGATAGTTTATTCTGAAGCCGTTTTGAATAATCATGGGGGAACAAGATTTAAACCCACATTCCATGTCCCAATGTGGAAGCAGTGTTATATGTCATGAAGTTTTATAGTTTTTCAGAACAAAGAAATTGATAACTCAAGACAAGTTTAAAATACTTGGTAGATATATCAAAGAGGTGGGGGAAGTGTTTCTGTAAGTCTCAGATGCTACCTGATGGCATTCTTAGCTTTTATAAGCCAATGCCTGGCAGATGGCTGGGAGAGTTTGCCTTTGAGATGTTCTGCTCTGCTATGTGATAGCCTTCTTTGATCTGGAATGTGAGTGCTGTTGTTCCAATTGCAGCAGCCATGATGTAAACTGTGAGGATGGAAACAGTGCAGTTGGAGATAGAGAAACCCGGGCTTCTGGGCGCCAGCGGCACGGGCATCAACCCTACATCTATCATCATAGAATTCTAAGTGATTTGGTATCCAATGTGGTAAAGATTAAGACAAGAAGTAAAAGTGTCACTTAAATATATAAAGCCTTTTAATGATACAGCTTTCTTTTGTGATGATATTGACATTTTTAGTAAGGAGAAACACAAATACGATCATTGCAATGTGGTGGTGGGAATATTGATGATCTGTGATCTTGTTTTGCCATCGTGTGGCTTCATGGAAGTCTGTGAATGTCTGTTTTCCAAGATCTCACACTGCTCTTAGTGTACAGAGCTTATACACCTCTTAACCTACTTTGTTTCCGAAAATAGCTTTTTTGTTTTTGCAGTACCTTCTAGGCAACACTAGTAGCTCCTGATGCTCATTTGACTGTTTGCTTTTTGCACACACACTCATATGTATATAAAGTGAATACATATCTCTTTGTTGTCTCAGAAAGTTAGGTTCTTGTGTAAATCTGAGTCAGTTTGGGGAATTTCATGGTTCACTGCTGAGTGCTGCAGTTATGCGAGTGATTACAACAGGAAAGGCCACATAGGAGGGTTGTTTAAGAGCCCAGTCTCTGGACAGACAGGGCACCTGGATTTGTGTGCGTCAGGTTCTGAACAGTAAGGGTGACGCTGGGGCCTTACTCCAAGACCAAGAGTGTTGTGAGCACTGAGTGGGACGTAATACTGGAAGACTGGCTGGGTCAGGCTGATACCCTGCAAGATTGACCTCTGGCCTGCTGTTAGTGTTTTGTTGAGCTTGTTACTGTTGCTTCACTGTTGTGTCTGTTATGCCGATCTCTCAGGTGGCTGATGGCCTCCTGGATGGCGGTTAGATACATTTCTGTGACAGCCTCTGTGGTGATTTGAGTAAGAATGGCCCTGTAGACTCATATCTGAATGGTAATGGAGTGCCATTAGGTGTGACTTTGTTGCAGGAAGTATGTCACTAGGGGTGTACTTTGGGGTTTCCAATGCCCAAGGCAGGCGCAGTCTCTGTCTTCTTCCTGCTGCCTGCTGATCAGGATGCAGAACTCCAGCTACCTCTCCAGTGCTGCTCCATAGCATAGCATACCTCCATGCTTCCCACCGCGATGACAGTGGACTGGACCTCTGAACCTGTAGGGCAGCCTCAGTTAAATGTTGTCCTTTCTTAAGAGTTGCTATGGTCACGGTGTCTGTTCACAGCAGTAGAAACCCTAATTAACTAAGATAGTGCCTGTTTACTTGTATTTTGAAAACTCAAGGCAAAGCGATTTGTTTTTAAATTTAGAAATAGAACATTTGAAGTCAGAATTGTGTGTATTTTAGGCAAAGTTAATTGATAAAAAGTTTTATCAAGGCTGTATTCAGGAAATATATTTAGTTCAGATCATATGAGCTTTTCTTTTTCTCAGAAAAATATTATCTCAGAGTCCTGAGCCTTTTATTGGCTCATTGGCTCATGTGCCATTGCATAGACCATGGTAGTAGAGAGCCTTTGAAGAGGGCAGCATTTGAATCAGGCAGGAAGGATTCAGCCATAGCTTAGAACTCTTTGCTTTTTCAAGGGCTACCTTTGGATTGATTACTTGCTTCAATTGAGTGTGGGGGATGACCTGAAAGACTTCCTCTCGCTAGACGAACAGCATGATTCACTGGGCAGTCATGCGAGTTGCCCATGTGGCAGCCACTAGCCGCATGTGGTTATTTGAATAATTAAAATTAACTAAGACAAAAGTGTGTCAGTCTCTCAGTTACATTGCACTCCGCACGTGTCAGTGACTACAATGGAGTCAGCTGACAGTGCGGAGACGCTGGTTTCCACTGCCTGTCTGGGTTTGCCTTTCAGATTTAGTACTTACAAGGTCCTGTACCCTTGGGCAGGTTACTCAGTTCCGGGCTATTCTCTAGTTTCTTCACGGTGAAAAGGGGACAGATGTTCTTATAAGATTATTAACTGTAGAGAAAGTGAGTCAATATTTGTTAAGTGCTTAGAGCAGCACCTGGCATGCAGTAAAAAAATGTTAAATAGGCAAATGTATCGACATTCAGATGAAAGAAAAGCTAAGTGTGGTTTTTATTTTCACATTTGTCATAGTTTAGAATACTATTTCTGTCCATACTTTAAGCATTTCCTGTGTGCATCCCAACTTCTGGACAGAGAGCATGCCTTTGTTAGCCTGCGCCTTGCTGTTGCCGGCTTTCTCCCATCCACATCTCGTCTGTTACTTGGATTTTAGCTCATCGCTGCCTCTGCTTGAAGATATTTAATGTCCACGGAGCCCTCCTCTCCTCTTTAGACAGTGTGTAAGCGCCCTCAGAATGTCCATGGAGCCTCCTCTCCTCTTTAGACAGTGTGTAAGCGCCCTCAGAATGTCCATGGAGCCTCCTCTCCTCTTTAGACAGTGTGTGAGCGCCCTCAGAATGTCCATGGAGCCCTCCTCTCCTCTTTAGACAGTGTGTAAGCGCCCTCAGAATGTGCATGGAGCCTCCTCTCCTCTTTAGACAGTGTGTGAGCGCCCTCAGAATGTCCATGGAGCCCTCCTCTCCTCTTTAGACAGTGTGTGAGCGCCCTCAGAATGTGCATGGAGCCTCCTCTCCTCTTTAGACAGTGTGTGAGCGCCCTCAGAATGTCCATGGAGCCCTCCTCTCCTCTTTAGACAGTGTGTGAGCGCCCTCAGAATGTCCATGGAGCCCTCCTCTCCTCTTTAGACAGTGTGTGAGCGCCCTCAGAATGTCCATGGAGCCCTCCTCTCCTCTTTAGACAGTGTGTGAGTGCCCTCAGAATGTCCATGGAGCCTCCTCTCCTCTTTAGACAGTGTGTGAGCGCCCTCAGAATGTCCATGGAGCCCTCCTCTCCTCTTTAGACAGTGTGTGAGCGCCCTCAGAATGTCCATGGAGCCCTCCTCTCCTCTTTAGACAGTGTGTGAGCGCCCTCAGAATGTCCATGGAGCCCTCCTCTCCTCTTTAGACAGTGTGTGAGCGCCCTCAGAATGTCCATGGAGCCTCCTCTCCTCTTTAGACAGTGTGTAAGCGCCCTCAGAATGTGCATGGAGCCTCCTCTCCTCTTTAGACAGTGTGTGAGCGCCCTCAGAATGTCCATGGAGCCCTCCTCTCCTCTTTAGACAGTGTGTGAGCGCCCTCAGAATGTCCATGGAGCCCCTCCTCTCCTCTTTAGACAGTGTGTAAGCGCCCTCAGAATGTGCATGGAGCCTCCTCTCCTCTTTAGACAGTGTGTGAGCGCCCTCAGAATGTCCATGGAGCCCTCCTCTCCTCTTTAGACAGTGTGTGAGCGCCCTCAGAATGTCCATGGAGCCCCTCCTCTCCTCTTTAGACAGTGTGTGAGCGCCCTCAGAATGTGCATTTTACTTAGCACATAGGACGGGTTCAGTGTCTGCTTGTTGAATAGAAGAGCCATGTGGGTTTGAAAGGTAACCAGTATTTCTATTGATATCAAAAGTTACATATGTTCAAGTACTCTCTGAAGTGACAGGAACCCAAACCCATCCCACCATCTCTGATGGCATCTCCACATGTGCTCTAAGCGGATCTCTGCTTCTGTCCGTGTCTCAGTGGAGAGGGCCCAGCCAGATCATTTCTGGTTCCTGCCATTCACCTCCCGACAATACCATGACCTCAGCACCTTCTGGATGGCGCTTTCATACAGGATTCTGGTCCTGGCATCTCACTTCTTTAAATTTCCTCTGTGTTTTTGCTGATTGTTGTCAAACATTTGCCTGTGAATGGAACACAGGCACCATCAATATCAGAAATGTGTGCCACTTAATGTAGCAAGTGAGGTTTGGTTGTGGGTTATTGAATCCACGTGGGAAAGAAACCCATAAAACAGATTTGTAGACTGATGTTTGCCTATGGTGTATGACATGGCATATCAACTTATTAGTATAGCACTGTGTATGTAACAGTGTTGATAGCTGCCTTGAGCTCACATATAAACAGGCACAGCGTGTGTGCTACCGTACATTCTGTTGGGGGAGAGTAGATTACTGCAGGATTGCAAACACACACCGGATGAAGACCCTTGAACCTCAGAGACACTGAGGCACTGACTGTATCTGTGCTCTCCGGTTTTGTAAGGGCAGGCGGAGTAGAAAATAGTTGGGCACAGAGGAGCAGAGATTAGCTCCATTCGGAATGAATTTGAGTAGCTTTTTGAACACATGTCCACATCCTACCTTATAGCATGTATGTTTATAATGTCTTTTTTTAAGTACTGCTTTTTATTAAGCCGAGACTTTGAGTTTTGGTGAAAGTAAATTTGAAGAGAATGCAGTGATCCATGCGTGAGCTTGCCTGGTGTTTACTTCTCTTTAGTTTACGATCAGTGATGAGTACACATACAAGTAACAGATAATTGGTAAATGTAAGCAGGTGCCTAAGCACTGGGAGTGTTCAATTCTTAGCATTATTTTATGACTGAAACAGAGTGCCCAGAAGACATTATGAACATTCTCCAGAGAGTAATTTGGGTTGCAGTGAGTTATTTTATTTAGATTGGTGCTATGAATGAGTGTTTGTTTGTACCACTATCATAATATAATTTAAATGCCATTTAAATGTGCTGAAGCATCTTCATTCAAGTGGCTTGTTACCCTTTGCAAATGGGCTGCTGGAGCATGGCTCTCGCCCACGTGGCAGACACCAGATGCAGTGATTAATAAAGGTCGTGCTACGTAGTCACGGAAAGCTGCTCGTGACTATTACCTGTACACCTGCTGGTTTCATCTCTACAGCTCCCAGAAACATGAACCAGTTATGGATGCTGGGTCTTAAAAGTATGGCGTAGATCAGTGTAAAGGATTTCTTAAGAATGTTTGAATGCTCCTTAAACTTTTAAATAATTTTTGTGAAGGTCCTTATCTTTCTGAAACGTGCATAATCCACATTGTCAGTGAAGCAGTCTATTGGGGCAGTGGTTCTGGCAGTTCCCGCTTCTGCTGACCTCTCTCTCCGTGCTCTCATGTGTGCTGATTAACACAAGAAACCGGAAATGGGAGGTTGGAGTATGACTGAAGAAGTAAAGGCTACACACCTTCGTGTAGCCAATCCCTGTGCACTGAAGAGTTGTCTGTGGACTGGGAGAACTGGGTGCAGATTGGGTAGAGACAGCAGAGCCCTAGAGAAGAAGGGCACCTGGCTTTCACTGCCTGAGAGATGCTTGCTGTCCTGAGTATGAGCACAGAGTTGAGTGCTGGAATTGCATGTGGAAACAAGAGACCTAACGTCCAGTGAAGAGCTCAGGCTGTACAGGTTGCTGGACTCTGTAGGGCGGTTACAGAGGCTCTAAGTAGCCAATTCGTTCACATGCAGTCTTTGCCAGTGGTGGGCGAGCTGCCGTGTTTGCATCCTAGGTCTAAAAGTCCTCAGAAGAAAAAGGAAAAACAAGCAAACAAAACCATCTAGAGTGGGTGAGCCTTGTCTAAGGGAAGCAAGCGCTTTCTTAAACCACCACCACAGCGTGCAAAGGCGCTGCTAGGGAAACTGCCTGCGTGAGTGCAGGTGTGCGGGTACCACAGTGAGTGTGTGGAGATTAGAGGGTACTTGTTTAGGAGTTGGCGTCTTCCTTCCACCTTGCTTGGGCAGGACCTTTCTTGTGTTTGCAGTCCCCCGGGGTACTCCAGGCTAGCCAGTCCTTGAGTGTCTGGCCAGCTCTCCATCTCTCATCTTTCTGTGTTACTGCTGGGACAGCAGATGCGTCCCAGTGCATCTGGCTTTTTAAAAGGACTCTAGGGGTCAAACTCAAGTCATCAGACTTGCGCGGCAAGCACCTTTACACCTCAGCCGTCTCCCTTGCTCCTGGCAAACTTCTTTCTTTTAGTATTTATTTATTTCATCTGGATTCCGACTTCTAGTCTGTGGTTCAGCGTTGTAAAGAGGTAATATTCTTGTGTGTGTACAGCACCGCCTGAGTCCTTCCCTGAGTATGGTTTCAGTCACTCCACCTCTAGGAGAGATGTTTATGCCCTTCAGCACACCGCACAGTGAAGGGAAGTCAGGCAGATGGACAGACCTAGAGAAGGAAGTGTGGACTGCTTTGAGAAACTGAAAAGTCGTAAAGCAATGTAGATAGCGTGATTCTTCGCATGAATATGTTCATATGCTTGGTATACACGTGTGACTGTGATATGGCTGTATATCTGCTTGGAATGTACAGAGGAGAAGTTTTAAAAATACCTTTAATATTGGGGAGTAGGGTTGAGAAAGGAGGAAAGGAGAGGAGTGAGATTGTACTTTATTTTTAATTAAAAAAATTGAGATCAGAAATGGATTAAAATATTTCTCTCTTTCCTATCTTCCCTTCAAGCCCTCCCCTATAACCCTCCTCTTTGCTTTTCTTCTTAGATCTAATTGTTATTGCATGTGTATAACTATATAAATATACATGTATTTTCCCGACTATAGACTGTTCAGTCTGTCTAATGCTACCTATCTGGATGTTTTTAGGACCGACTGTTTGGCCCTAGACAACCAGCTGGTGTGCCCACCCCTGGGGAGGAACATCTTCGTTCCCAGCTTCCCTCGGGTGCCTGTGTTGTGTGCACGCTTGAGACCCCCCCCCCTCCCCCCGCTTTTCTCCGTCCAGCCCGCACATTCATGGATATCATTTCTGTTCAGCTCACGATCATGTTGGGCAGACTTTATGGGTGTGGCTTTCGGCACTGCTAGGAGGCACCGACTCACAGCACACTCCCTGATCCTTTAGCTTTACTGTCTTCCTCCCGCAACCACACCCCATCCCTGCGTCTTAGGCAAGGGAGTGTTTTGTAGCTGGATCCATTGGACTTGGACTCTGCAACTCTGCATATTGATTACTTGTGGTTTCAGAAGTGGTTTTCATCTGTTGCAAAGAGAAGTTTCTCTGACAGGTGTGCATGCACGCATGTGTGTGTGTGTGCGTGTATGTGTGTGTGTAGACTACACTTACCAGTGGGTATAAGGACAAATGTGTATATTTTGTCATCAGGGATTATGACAAATAATATATAAAACACACATGGGGAGTCTGTGTTTATAGGTGGAATACCTTCATCACTTGAACATTTTTGTTTGTTTTGTTGAGACATTGTTTCTCTGTGTGTAGCCCTGGCTGTCCTGGAGTTCACACTGTAGACCAGGCCGGCTTCACACTCACAGAGATCCCCCTGCCTCTGCCTCTTGAGCGTTGGGATTAAAGCGTGCGCCACTGCACCACATTACTTGAACTTTTAACTGCTTTTTTATCATCCCACTGCAAAGGAAATGTTCTTTTATTTTTTAATTAAATTGTGTTAACAGTTGAACTAAATATGTCATCTGGATAATTATAAAATATCTCCTAACATTAGGCAAAAATAAGTTACACCTAAATATAGCTACTGTACTTTGAACATTGACTAAAACAACAACAAAAACAACAAACAAGCAAACAAAACTTTTAAGGGATCAGTCCTCAGGTTGCCCTGCGTTGTAGCAGATACAGAGGCTGAGAGTTTAAACTATAGCTCAAGTGTGATACTTCCCTTGTCTAGGGTTAAATGTCTGACAGGGCGCATTTACAGCAAGTTGGCTGAGGTGAACCGTGCACTGATCCCTAGGAGCAAGGGTTGTTGGGGGACTGGGACTTGACTTTTTAGGTCCAGGGTAGAGGGGGTGGCATTGAGTGGTCCCAGGGCCAGACTGCCATGGATACTGTGACACGTTGAGATTTGTATTACAAGTGTCAGATACAGACATCCAGAAAACCACGAGGAGCAAGCTCACTGTCAGGGCGTGCCCCTAAATTTCTTTATCTGCAAATATTTTTTGCTTCAGTTTTGAGGGATTTTCTCAGAATTAATGAAATGTTAAATTGCTAGTAATTTTCTTTTAGTACTTTAAAGTTTTGTTTCACTGTCTTTTTTCATAGTTTTCTTTAAGAGTTCTCCTCCCCTATTGAAAGCATGTCTGGCCTTTTCTCTGGCTGCTTTTTAAGATTTCTTCTTGGCCCTTTAATTTGTGCAAGTTTTTCTCCCCAGGTGTCTGGAGTTTTTAATATTGATATAGTTGATATTTGTGTTGTCCTTTGAGGTTTCTGTTACTTCTTCAAAAACTGTATCTCTGCTTGTCTTCCTTTCCTGGGGTCTAACAATAAGTGTGCCGTATGTATGTATAAGTGTGCTGTGTGTATGTATGTATAAGTGTGTGTATGTATAAGTGTGCTGTGTGTATGTATGTATAAGTGTGTGTATGTATAAGTGTGCTGTGTATGCATGTATAAGTGTGTGTATGTATAAGTGTGCTGTGTATGTATAGGTGTGCTGTATGTATAAGTGCTGTATGTATGTATAAGTGGTGTGTGTATGTATGTATAAGTGTGCTGTGTATATGTATGTATATATGTATAAGTGTGCTGTTTCCTGAAGTCTCAAATATCGCCTGTACTCTTCTGTCCCTTTCCTTTCTCTTCTTATATATACAGTTTCACATCTGTCAAAAGAGTTGATCGTCTCTCCAGTTGCATCTAATTTGATGTCAAATTGAGTTTTTAATTTTAGTGATGGTACCAAATCTGGTTCTGATAACAAATCTCTTAGCTGGTGTAGGTCTTTCTTTCCCACACTTCCCTCTCCTTTTCTTCCCTTTCCTTTCCTTCCTCCTTCCTTGATCGACAGACATGGGTTTGTGCTCTTCTGCGGACAACGAGTGGATATAGCTGCACTCTCATAACTTTGGTTTTTTTGAGTGATTTATCTATTATTTCTGGTATTCTTGTCTGCATCGCATCTCCTTACGTCTCATACAAGGAAACATGGAAATTCATGTTAGTGAGAGAAATGATACCTAAGCTTTAGATCCGAGTGTTGGTTTTTACTGACAAGTTATATGGGACACACCTGCCATAATCTCCGAAAATTCTACTTGTCAATTATTGTATCTTTGTCTTGAAAAACAAAACTTTTCTTTGAATTCAATAAGTGTTTGAATTCTATGGCCAGAATATGGTTGTAGGTTTATATAATACTAAGAAAAATAAAAAAAATCCAAGGGATGACTGAAAGGAATTCAGAGAGTTACACGTGCAGGTATGAAGGGAAGGCGTTAAAATGGCACTGGCTTTGAGTCTAAAGCTTGGGGTGCTAACGCTGTGCTAGTGAGGGGGAGCAGCGCGTGTTTATGAATTGTCTGCAGTGATGCAAACTCTGTTAGCCCAGGCTTATTATTATCTAAGAGAACATGAGTTAACTTCGGCGAGCCTGTGGTTGCAGCTGGTTATACAGGATATAAAATCCCACAGACACTCTACATAGGCAGCACTGGACGGAATGCTCTTTAAACCACATTGTTGTTATACACGTGGCAAAACTATGGCCGTGCTGAGGTCAGTACTTGAGCACACAGCAGTAGCGTTGGCTTCTTCTGAAGAGAGTGAGGATCACATCACAGGTTATGGTAGTGTCTGCTTACAGTTTTGCCCTACACTCAAGGGTGACTCATCCTGAGTCACTTGTTTAAATTCACTGTCATTCAAAACTCTTTTTATTCCAGTTCCCTTTTTCCAGATTTTATTTCTCCACAGTGAATAGATTCATTGTACAAAGTCTGACTCTGCTGAACATAGATAGTCTTTGTTCCTTTTAATTGGCATATATATATAAATCTATCTATCTATCTGCCATGCTTGTCAGTACATTAGAAATCTTTACACACATGTCTTGCATTTTGCTGTTTAGTCACAGCAGGGAATGTAGTCTAGTCAGAGCTGGTAGTGTGTGAGAGCAGTGAGACGAGAGACTCCTGTACTGGAATGAGCGTGTAAGTGCTGCACTATTTACTTCAGTGGAGATGTGCATCCCTTACATAAGGACTGAACTAAATTTAATTGTAGCCAGTTAGCATCTATTCTAGGAAGTACAGCCGGGCCGATCCTATCTCAGTTTAGTAAAGTAATCATGCTGGCACAGCTATTTCAAAAACCATTTGATTAAATAAAGTTTCAGAAAGAAATGTGAACACTTCTCAGACTGATGAGATCTGAATTAAGATTGTGCGTGTATATATAGACTTAACATGGGGTGGTGTCGATATTCAGTGACTTTTGCTAGGCTGCTTACAGACATTTAACACATAGTTAATTGGCTAGGACTTGGCATCAGAGGGGCCAGAATTTGACCCTTAGGAGCCATGTTGGACCGCTAACCTCTCAAGTCTCACCTGTGTTGTCAGGATGTGACGAGTCACTCTGTAACCTAACAGTCGGGTGTCAGGGTCCTACTCCAGGCACTAGTCAGACTAGAGATAGCGTGGTGCCCAGGAGCAGTGAAAACAGTCAGGGACACAGCAGAGTGGTGGCGAGTCCAGGCTTATCTGTGAAGAGACCTGGCTGTCAGACAACAGCATGAAGAAGCTGCTGCTAGCTTGAGACTGGAGAAGTGATGGAGTTAGAAGTGAAGGAACCATAGGCGACTGGATCCCAGGCATGGAGGGGAAATCACCATATGGACCATCGCTTTAGTAAAACCTCAGGGAAGCAAATGGCCTCCAAAGTAAGTGGCTGAAGCAGGGCAGTGAAAACAGGGAAGGCGTGAACTGCACGCAGAGCTGACCCGAGATTACCTTTGTACTGTTCATCTTTATTAAATTCTGTGGCCTGTGTAACAGTCTAGAAGTGGCAGATTACAAGATAAAGTCTTGAAAATATGAAGTTCAGGTATAATAAAATGCTCAGTGAGTGTCAGGAGCTTTTTTTTTTTTTTTTCAGTTTGCTATAAAATGTATGTAAGTTTCTTCCATTTGAAGTACAACTTGATGAATTTTGATAATTTCATATAGTCACATAATCACTATCACTTCCTGATACAGAAAAATTTCATCAAGAATCCTAAACATTCCTGCTTTCTTGTGAGTGTAAGAATCCACTCTGACAGCCGTTGGCACCCACGGCTGCACATTCTGCCACTGTAATTTTGTGTTCTTGAGAATTTTCTCTGACTGGGCTTACACTCTGAGGTCCTTGGTTGGAAGCTGGTGTCAATCTACGCTATCAATACTTCTCTTCTTCTGTTGAGTAGCATTCCAAAGCTTGAGTCGGCCACGGCCTGCCTACCTGTTCACTGGCTAACACGGAGAGCCATTGCCCCTAGCTTTGGACTGTATGAGCAGTCGCACAATCTTTATAAATATGTATTTCCATTTCTTTGCGATAACTACTTGGCAACGAGGTGCTGGGAAGTGTGGCAGAGTTCACTGTTAACATCTCTGTTTCCTCTCTGTACCGTGGCTGGGTCACTCTGGACTTCAGTCCCACTGTCAGAGATGTGGGTGCTCATCACTCTGGCCATCACTGCTGCTGTCCCTCCTGTGACTTTATTTATGGACTGTCTCAGTGAAGTTTGACTTTGTTTCCCTCTGATGAGTGACTGATACTCTCCTTGTATATTTCTTGGCTGTTAATATAGCTTTTTTTGTGATGTGCTATTCAAATACAGTTTTGCCCATTAAAAAACACCAACCAGCCTGGTGCTTTTTAATATGTGGGTTGTAAGAATTTTTATATGTTCTGAGTGGTAATAAGCCTTTTATCAGATGTCATATGTCTCACACATATCTTCTTCTGGTCTTTGGTTTGCTTTTTATTTTCTTTATAGTATCCCTCACAGAATAGGAGTTTTAATATTTTAGAAAGATTTATTTATATATTATGTCTATGTGCATGCTTTGCACTGTGTGCCTGGTGCCCTTAAAGGACAGAAGAGGACAAAGAATCCTCTGGAACTAGAGTTACAGACAGTTGTCAGGCACTGTGTGGTTCCTGGGAACCCAAGCCAGGTCCTCTGCAAGAGCAGCGAGCACGCCTAGCCACAGAGTCCACGCCAGGCCCTCTGCAAGAGCAGCGAGCACGCCTAGCCACAGAGTTGTCTCTCCAGTCCGAGGGTTAAGTTCAAAGTTATTTATTTTTTGTCAAAAAATTTTATTACTATTTGTACTTATTTTGGCTAAAAGAAAAATTTGCCTACCTCATTGCCCTAAAGATAGAAGTTTGGTAATCTTTATTCTTATATATAGACCTGTGATCTACTGCAAGCTAATTTTTGCATGCCCTGAAAAGTAATGGCCAAGTTATTTTTTTCCTCATATAAATAACCTGTTTATTCCAGAACCATTTGTTTTAATGATTGTCATCTCTCCGATGAGTTATTTGTGACCTTTGAGTTGATTGTTATCATTTGTAGCTGTCTTTTGTTTCTCAGTAAGAACTGGAGCTTAGTTATCCATGTGCAGGTCATTTTGTATTCTCACTGTAAGTGTGTGCATTAGGAGGCTGTGGGACAGTGAAGGGAATTGCTTCTCAAGGACAATTGCATCTGCCGAGTTACTTATTAGTAGGTAAAAGGATGGCAATGGCAATGATCTGTATTTACAAGGGAGGAAAAGTGCCAGTAGTGCCAGTGCGTATCCTTAGGAAAGCACATTAGCATCATGTTAAGAGTCAGTGTTGGCTGGGTGCACTCATAGCTAGAAGAATCAGAAGAGAATCTGCAGTCAGTGCTTATTTTTGTGAGAAGGAACAATAAAGGAACATATACAAAATAAAGTGGCTTTGGGAGCTGAGTTTTGCATTTAATGGATGTTATTGAAGGTGGAAGAAAGTTTATGGCCATTAAGCAATGGAACAAGAAGGGCTAGGGAGGTAGCTCAGGGCTGGAGCTTAATCCTCAGAACCCACACAAAAGCCTGAGTGATGGTACTTACAATGCCAGCTCTGGGAGGTGGAGAGAAGCTGACCCCTGTGGCTTAGAAGGTTTGTAATTTCAAGGCCTGGTGAGAGACCCAAAGCTGGTAGGCTGCAAAAGTAACTCAGTGAGGGTGAGCCAAATGTGGCCAGGCCTGACAGCCTAGGTTTGCTCCCCAGACCTTACGTGGTAGGAGAGAACCAATTATCTTCTGACGTCTACACACAGACGGTGGCACAGTGTACCCTGTCCTCCAGACTCATATCCACATAATAAATAATAAATACCTTTTAACAAAGTTAAAAATGTTGTTAGAAGGCCTTATTATTCCTTTATTAAAAGAAAATGTTTATTAGGGGATTTTTCAGGCATAATAAACATGAACTAATGAAACATTTTTTTCTATTTTTCACACACACTTGATAGAGATAAAGTATGAATATGAAATTTAGATTTACACAGATCTTTACAGGGTAGAATCATGGACCATAATGGAAAAGCTTTAATTAAAAAATATTCCATATCAGGTTCTGTAGTGAGATGGAGAAGATTTTAATTGCGTCAGTGCTAATGTATATAATAATGACCCTGCCAACCAAGAACTGGAGAGCAAGGTGATGCTTGTAGATGCAGGAAAGGCTCAGTACTGATCTCACGTGAGCCTCCTCCTGGGTATCCCATGGAACTTGGGGAGTGAAGGAGAACTGAACTGAATGCTATGTGTTGAACAGTGTGAGGACAAACTGTCAGAGGTTTGTACTTATAGGGCTGCCATGTGAAAAAGCCTAATTTAGTTTTGGACTGAAAGGAAGACATTTCAACTAATAGCTGGAACATTCCAAGCTGGAATGGGCTGACCTGTGAGCTTGAGAGATAGATCTTCTAGGGACATCATTCATGTCGAGTTGAGCTTTACAGACTAGTCCTTTAAACTTAAAACAACAACAAACCAGACCAAAACCAAACTGAAACAACAAAACCCTTTTGCTTCCTTAGATGAGGCCATAGTCAATGTCATCAGGCAGTCATGGCCTTAAGACTTTGGTAGTAAGTACCTTGTGTTTACAGAGTACTTAAACTTTCAGATGCTTCCACGACTCTGACTACATGTGAGCTTCACAGGAATTTTATGAGCTGGGCAAGATTATTATTTTATAATTAATAGGTAGTTGTAGCTTAATGAGTGGATTCCAACTGTCTGTGTTCTGATCTTGCTATGTCACCTGCTGTGTGAGACATGGAAACTTGAGAGTGTGTTCTTTCCCTCATGTGTAACTTAATAATAATTGTGACTACAGTAGAGGGTTAGTTAATATGAGACAGAATGCTTGGAAATACGCATAGAGTGTTATAGCATGCTTCAAACACTACCTGGTGCACACTGGACAGTAACGGCTCACTCACCTGACATCTGTTTTTAAGCTGTGCCTTTCCCAGGCTGATATCAGTTTGCAGCAGGGAAGTTACTGAGAGTTTTGTTGAACTGGACAAAAGCTAAGTAAAAAATGGAGTAAAAAAATTGGAGATTAGTTTTCTGAAGTAGAAATGGTTTGGTAAATGAGCCAGTCAGACTGTTGTAAAACTCATGCCTTAGACTTCAGAAGAGCTGAAGTTAGCAAATGTTTGCTGATATTCATGCATTCCATACAGAATTCCACAGGAAAGCCCTTCTACAGCATGTTGTAGTAGAAGATAACCACACTTTCCAAAAGATTTATAGTGCTTGATAGCGTTTAAAGGAAAGAACTTCAGTTTCTGTTGGCATTCCTGTGTACTTGCCATGTGCAGACGTTGTGAACTTCTGATTTCAGGAGCAAGTGGGCCAGACTTCAGGCATGGCCTGTGAGAAACGTCACTGGCTGATGTTCATAATGTTGAAATGGCAAAGAGTGTTCACGCTGAAGTTTTGTTCCAATTTTAAATAAGCTCCTTTTCAATTAAGTTTTGCCCCACATGATTGTATTGTATGTTTTGAAAGTAGTCCTGTTGCTGTTTGTTTCTCCTTTTTTTTTTTTTCTTTTTCTTGAGACAGTGAGCCAAGTGTCCCACTGAACATGGGGATTGCTGATTTGGCTAGAATGGCCAAATAAGCTCCAGGGCTTCTCCTGGCCCAGAGAAGAGTCTGTTGTCCCCAACTTCTGCATGTATAGCAAGCCAAGCACCTTACTGCCTGAGCCACGGCTGTCTCCAGCCCTGCACTTCTAAACTCTTTGTATTTCTAAAGCCATGCTTTGTAACCCATGGCTGGAGGCTTCACAGTGCCCCTAGGGTCGGGGCTAGGGTCGCGCGCACGGTCATTGCTTTGCTCAGGAGACTGTTGTGCGCATGCGTTAGCAGCTCCCTGTACCCTCAGAGTCAGCACTGTTTGTGTTGTCATTTTGTTATGTTGATGACTTATTGTAGGTGCTGGAGAAATTTGATTTCATATAAAAATTTTGAAGCAAAATTCTGGGGAGATCGATGATTTATGACTTGTATAGATTGAATCTAGAGAGCTTATGCTATATTGCCTTATTAAATCAAATTACTCAGAGTGGCTGGGGAGACAGCTCGGAGCGTTCATTCTTTCTGTGGACTTGGGTTTGGTTCACAGCATGCACACAGCAGTGTGTAACTGTCTCTAACTTGAGTTTTCAGGGGATCTCTTGATGTCCTCAGGCATGCGGAGCATGGAGCATGGACATACATGTAAGCAAGACATTCATACACATGAAATAAATGTTTCTACTTTTTTTTAATTACTGAGGCTAATGCATTTTTTGTTTTGTTTAGTTTTTGTTGGTAATCCTCACCCCCATCCCCACCCCCACTGCCATCTCCACAGCTTTCTGTCCCGTGATAGTCAAGAAAAACAAAGCTACATTGGCAGGGACTAGCATAGCTAGGGATGAGGCTGACTTGCTAGGTCAGTGATTGGGTTTTCTAGTCACAGTGTCTCAGGAAAATACCCATTGATACATACTACCTTTAGGAGTTGCTGCACAGCTGGAATTGATAAATATAAAATCTTCAGATATCAAGGATGTGATGAGCACCAGAGACCTCATCTCTGTAGAGTCAGCAGAAGGAAGGGAAGTGGCAGAATTGAGGAAAACCAACAAGTAGAGAATGAGGGAAGCTGTTCAACTGAGGAGTGAGTTTAAGGCCAGGAAATGCCACGCAGAGCGACCGCCTACCCCCACGGCTGGAGCCATTTCTCTTGCCCATTCTTTCCAGGCATCGTCCTCAGGAGTCCAGGGCTCTGTCCTTCCCTACTGGTGTGGCTCTGCCTCCTCTGGCCACTGTGGGCAGGATTCCTCTCACTCATGGCCCAAGCACAAGGGTGGCATAAATGCATTGAATAATCGTACAACTAGATAAATTGTAGCTATTGTAAAAGTTATTTTTCAAAAATTGTCTCAGGATTAAAGTCCTGGCAACTTTATTCCCATCTTGCTGGTGCCCAACAAAAATTCCTCTGTCTCAGTGTGGTAAGTGGGCACAGGCATGTAAATAAATGTAGTTTTAAAAAGTCTTAAGATGGACAGTGGTGGCACACGCCTTTAATTCCATAACTTGGGAGGCAGAGGCAGGCAGATTTCTGAGTTCAAGGCCAGCCTGGTCTACCTAGTGAGTTCCAGGACAGCCAGGGCTACACAGAGAAACCCTGTCTCAAACAAATAAAATTAAAAAAAAAAAAAGTCTTAAAATGCCAAAATAAGGACTTGTTACATTGAAGATATAGTATTATGTACACTGTACAACAGTTCAGGCTTCTTACAGGAAGTTGTGAACTACTTATATGTAAGTTAAGAGTTTGTCCATGCCAACTCTAGTTTTACTTATGTGTTTGTGTAAGGGGATACATATGTATGAGAGTGTGCATGTTCATACCTGTGCATGTGGAAGCTATGGGTTAGCCTTGAGAGTATATTTCAGGAGCCATCCACCTTGTTTTTTGAGACAGTCTCACTGGAACTTAGGACCGAGGATCGATCTGCCTGCTACCCCTGTTCTAGCGCTGGGGTGAGCTGGGATGACTACAAGCACACGCCTGGCGCAGCTGCCTTTTTTATGTGGGTTTCATGCTTGGAGGACAATCACTTTACCAACTGAGCCGCAACTCTGCTCCTGCTCTACTTTTAAATTATTCATACTGATATTCAAAGTGATACCAAAGTTGGGTTTAAGCAGATGCTGTGTGAAGCAGCTGTGCCTTCACTGAGGCAGGGAGACAGTCAGTCAGCTCATGCCCTGCCCTGCCCTCAAGCTTTGTGGATGACATGAGTTTGCTTTAGGAAACTGTCTTTGTCAGGAAACACTAAAGTCTTTGTGCAATATTCACATACCATAATCTGCCAGTGGTGGATATGTTAAAATACTGCCTTTAAAGTTTGATCTTTAGAATTAATTTTTTGCTCCAAAGAGTGTATGTGCTATATAAATATATAAAAGAGATTGGAAAGAATTGAACAAAATTACTGTAGAACTGACTTCTGTTAACTGGAGTATAAATTAGAGACAGGATATTGGGTACAAAAGCCCTTTGTGGGCGCTTGCTTTTTCCTGCCCATCAACTTGCAGTTGGAAGCTAGTAAGATATTTTTTAAAAATAAAGCTTTATTGTCCTTAGTGGTACATGCAGTAATGCCAAGCTATTTCCGTTGAACTCTTGGAGAAACTTGCACACTTGTTTATAATAAGCAGCTTCCACAAGAGTCCACTTTGTATCCTTAAAACACGTTAGCACTTTATAATGATTCCCGTGAAGGGAAACCACTTCAGCACCATGCACCTTAGAGTGTAGCGAGTCCGCATGCTGAGGAATCACCACAGCGTCCTCTCTTACGCGGGGAGGAGAGTTGCTTGTAGAAACACAACCAGAGCATGTTGCTTTGAGACTGTGGAAATCCACCAGTCCACTTCCTGGTTCCTGGTTCCTGGGCACTGTTTTTGTGGTGGCATATCCTTTATTTACTGGGATGTGTTCTCATGTCTCTACCTTCTGTGGTGTGTGCCGTGATACACATGTTGAGCTTGGGGCGCCACACTAACATAGTGTAAGACAGGTAACTTCACCTCCAAGTCTCACTTTCTCATTTGAGTTGAGAGTTGAGAGTTTCTGCTGGAGCATGTGGGGCTGTGGCCTGAGCACGGTGGAGCTGTGTCATCTGACAGCTAGTGAGGGAGGCCCAGCTGACGTGGGAGCTGACCGGAGAAGCTGCTCTTCACCAGGCCTTGCTCGCTCTGCAGCTTTGTTTACCCTCCTCTGTCTCCTGGACGCAAGTGTATTTCCTTGGCTCTTGCCCTTATTTAATGTTGAGCTAATGCTGACAAGTTTTCTTGACAAACCATGGTTTGATTGCTTCTCATTTTGCTTATTCATAGAGCATGTGACAGGCTTAGAAAAGCTTGCAGCCTCATTTCTTTGGTCTCAGTGTTACTCTGCAGCTTAAAAGCTAGCTGTAAGATCTCTGCAGGTTAATTAATCTAATAATGTTCCTGTCTGTTTAATGACCAGTAATGATACCTACTTCATGCTTCTGATGTGAGGAGATTAGACTATACAGAATAATTAATGCTAGCTGATATTTGTGAGGCTGGCCTTTCATTGCTAACCTACTTTATCTGGTCTCCTGATGAGTGACCAGCACATTTGTATATCACTTTTGGTCCTTGTAATGTGAAGGAGATCTAACTTAGTATACAAGCCACCAAACTCAACAACTTCATTAGCATAATAGTAGCAATGGAATGTAAGTAATACCGTTGCATAATAAACACACATGTACATATTGAAATGCTTATGTATAATGTTGTTTAGAATTATTGAGTGAATTGAATTTAAAACTGCTATGTGTTGTGAGAATTTTGAGATACCATTCTTGAGTTTAGGGGACTTTAGAGTTTATTTTTATTCTGTGTTTATGTATGTTTTGATTGCACATATGCAAGTGCAAACGTGTTTGCCATGCCCCTGAGGCCAGAAGAAGGCATTGGACTTCCTGGAAATTGGAGTTAGACAGTTGTGAGTGAGTGGGTGCTGGAAGCAGAAGCCTGGTCCCCTGACTGAGCAGACAGTGCCCTCAACTGCTGAGTCATCTTTCCATTCTCTAGGGCACCTTCGATCCACTCTTATGCTCTAGTGTTGGGGATTGGTTTGATGCTTTGATTTAATCAGGAGTCTTCATGTCTAAATCTGAAGCTCTCTCTCCTCAATTGGTTTTTGTTTGATCAATAAAGATGCCAGTGGCTAATGGCTGAGCAAAGGGAGATGGAGCAGGACCTTTAGATTTGCGCAGACTAGGAACCAGGAAGAAGGGAGATGAGAAATGCCATGATTCAGAGGAGAAGGATGGGATGGAGGAGCTGCAGGAGAGAAAGCCCGCCAGCCATGTGAGAATTCGGGTGGGTGGCCACTGGCCACTTCTCTGGTTGGGCCTGGGGTAGCAGGAGAAGGATTAGGAACACCCAGCCTTTGAGGTAGCCAAGGCATTTTAAAATGCCTGGTGTGTGTGTGTGTGTGTGTGTGTGTGTGTGTGTCTTCCATTCTTGAATTCAGATAGCTCCTGGGTGGGTTCGTGTGTGCGATTCACCAGGAGCCAAAGTGGTATAGGCCAAACTCACCGCTGCACTCCAGTTTGAACAAGGGACCAATACTTATACACTTCAAAGCATGGCAGTACAGTTCTCTCTTCATAGTTAGCTGGCACTAGGCAGTTTGTTTCAGTTTTGGTGTGGTTTGGCTTTTACATACCATTTTTAAAAGAATAGAAAAATACAATATTTGGTTGGAAGTAAGTTTTCTGAGCCATCTGAAATGACTTCCTATTGGAGTAAGCAGCCTGCGAATCACCTCACGATCCTTGTGTCTCTAGCTGTAGCCCGGCCTGTAGTCATGACTTAGACCAGCAAGGCTAGATTGTGAGCCTTGGCTCACACAGCACCAGCCACGCCCTGCAAACAAACCCTACCCCAGCTGCCTTACTCTTTGTTAACCCTTAGAGGATCATTGGGTTGACGATCCCATACATGTTTGTTTTCTGAATGTCCTAGCTGTAGGGAGGAGTTAGTGGAGTATCTTCCTGTAATTGTGGAAATTAATTGTAAAGGTAGTTAATTCACTGTCAGTCAAGAGCATAGCAGTTTAGGAATGGTTACTTTGTACATTAGGTCAGTTTTGCAACTTTTTGTTATCTTTTGTGTTTATCCTTAAACCTATAACTTTAAAAAAAATTAGAAAGGCATATAGTTGCTGTCCCAAAGAATAATATTTGTAAATTGTTCTTGCTGTCTTTAAAACACCAGTAATCCCCTTTTGGCATAAATGACTGACACTTTGGTGAGATTAGAAGGCTACTGGGATCTAGAATACAACTGTAAAGACTGATAGGTGAGAAGGCTAGGCAGGAGAGGACATTTCTGTCACCCTAGCATTCGGGAACCGAGGCAGGAAGATTGAGTTTCAGATTTGTTTCTAAGGAAAGTATTATTGGAGTATCTGTAATAAGATTGCGTGGCATACATGAGCAAATGTGAGATGCTTACAAACATGACATTGAAGCGGACAGCCTGGATTTCAGTCCTGCACTGTAGCTTAATTCCAGTATGACCTGAATTGTTTAATCTGGCCACATCAGGCTCCTCGTGTGAAAGGTAGACCTCATCATAAGCCTCCTAGAGCGGCTGTTGTGGGGAGTGAGCTCATGTGTGCTAAATGCCTACCTACCACAGCATCCTTCTGGTAGTAATATCTCAGTAAACAGCTGCGCAACAGCCACAAAGAAGGCGTTGTTGCAGACTATTCTTGCACCATCTATTAGACTGTTGTCCTGCTGGAAAAGCAGTTAAGGTATAATTTGTCAGCAGCAGTAGGCGAGGCAAAGGGAGTAAAGTGATTCACCCCTTGTCTTGGGTGTAGGTATCATAAACGCCTTATGTTTCAATCAGGAAGAATGGTGTTTAAATATTATTACATCACTGTTTCCTTTTTCTCTGTGAGTCACTGTATGAAGTGGGGGAGTTACTAGTCTGATTTTAAGGCTTCTGGAGTCAGTTGTGATTCAGTTTTGTCATAATAAGTAAGGCAGAGGACATCCTCCATTGGTTGATTGAAGACATGGCATTGGGTTTGCAAAAGGCTCCTTCCTTTGACTTCTCTTAGATGAAATTACCCACTGGGTGACTAAACACCAGGCACTCCAAGCCTTCCTATGGGGCAGGTACCTTAGCAAGGGAGGAGGGCAGACCATAGAGAGCAGGTGCTTAGAGACAGAGGTAAGGAGAAGGCAGCCAGCCTTGCTCTGATGATTTAGCCCCTCCTCTTTAAACATCCTTTTCCCTGGATGGTGGAGAGAGGGCAGTGTGGGGGAAGGTTCCACGTGTCGCCCTAGCTGAAGACTTTCAGCTGGACCTGAAGGATGATGGGAACTCTGGAGATCGCCTAGCCTCGTGATAGAGAAAGTGAGACTGAGAAGTCCTGTGTGGGAGCAAGCCAGGAGAGGAGGCATGGAGGAAGTAGGTGGAGCATAAATCAGCGCACAGGCGCAGGCACCTGTCTTTCCCAGGTGTGCTGCTTACCTTGTGAAGGGCGTGTGAATAACCAGAAGTATACTTTAAAGAAACAGATGTGTCTAAACTTTAGATACAATAAAAATGTAAGTGTCAGCTACAAGCAGAATTTTCATATTGAGTAAATATGTAAGAAAAAGCAGAAATACACATTTGGTAGTGGAAAAATCTATCTGAGACATGATAGATTTCAGAGTCCAGCATGGAGGGAGGCCAGCTGCCTTTCCTTCATGGACATAGTAGTTAGTAGAAGAGACATGTAAGCGAATGCCAGTAAAATTCTGTAGTTACCAAATATAGAAATCTGGAGGTCAAAAGCACCAGCCAGTTATCTTTAAGTTATCAGGCAATGCAAAGTAGAGTAGCCCATAGTTGAAGTTTTGATTTATTTTGAGTGGGAGAAAAAGATTTTCTCTTATAATGTGAGTCCTTGTCAGCATTTGTTTTTTAGGACTTTAAGAAATGATTTTGAATACAGTGGTAACACATTTACTGATAATTAAAAGATAATATTAAAGCACTTAGGCTTATTTCTTTGGTATGTTTTTATTGTATGAGCTATTGCATATTAACCTAGGGGGATGTGGAATCTGTACGGAAACATGGAGCTGTTTGGCGAGGACGCCTGATTGCTTTGGAGGACTAGGGTTTATGGCACGGGACCTTTCAGATATCCAGTCTTCCCTGGCTTTCTTACCTCTCCCATGGTTACTTGTCCGATTTTTATAATTCCAACTTTGATTAGGATCTTTTGTTGTTGTTCCAAAGTGAGCATAAGAGAGAGGGTGGAAAGCCAAGCAAGCGACTTTTAAAGACTAACTAACGTATGAGCTGAGGAAGAAGGAAGAAGAGTGTCTCCTGAGGCTGCACAGTTCTTGGAGACATTTGTGTAATGTGTAGCTGACAGTCCAGACATGGAGGAGGTGGGACTGCACTGGCGAGTGATCTAATGGGAGTGGGAGGGTGTATGTGGGGGGCGTGGAGGTTGGCACAGGAGGACCCTGGCCCAGAGCTTCTTATAGGACTCCTGCTGGTGCCCTTGCTGGAGGTAGACCTGGATGCTGTTTCAGAGTGAGCCAGCCCAGGCAGCACTGAGCCACCAGGCAGTTGGTGATCCCAGGGGTCCTTTTTGTCTTGATTTCTTTACAGTTGTACTTTGAATGTAGTCTGTTCTACTTGAGCATTCCAGCTGGCAAAATACGTGTTGACATTTTGAACACTGGGTGACTACACTAAAGTCTTAGCATGTAAACAACGCAGTCCTACCTCCCCATCTTCCATGTTGGCAGCTTAGCCACCATGGTGGCGCAGTGTGCAGCATGGACGTTAGTAGACAAAATGAACCTCAGCTCACTGCCTCTGCCTCTTCCTGCCAGCCACTAAGCCCATACATAGGTCCTTCCGCCTGCAGGCTTGTAGAGACACACTAGCACCACCTCGTACTGGCGGGTAGAGAGAGCCAAGGGCAGCGTCTTTTAAAGGATGCCTATGGTTTATTTGTACAGAAAAGAGAACATAAAAATGTACGAGGTACTGGGTTTGACTCAGCACTGAAGATCTCTCACTGCTCTTCCAGAAGACCCATAGCACCCACAAGCAACTCCAGCTCTCGGGGACCTGACATCATATTTGGCCTCTGTGGACATGTATTTGTTTACACAAACACACACATATAAAATAATAATAAGATATGTATGTGTATAAAACATGCATATTTTTGTATACTATGAGAAATTTTAGTTAATTTAAATTGCTTGTACAAAGGAGACTTCAGTTTGTAGTGAGTTTTGTATGTGTGCATGTCAAGGTTTATTTTGGATGCTGAAAATGTATTCTGAATATTAATAGGCAATACAGTTTTGTGTAATCACAATAATGGCGTCTTAGATACTATGGTAAAGTATGTAGAGGAAATATCCTAATTTTGTGGGTGTCAAGGCCACATGAGTTAGTCTTCTCGTGTACCATTAAGGTTCACGCCATGCTCCCTTTGTATCTTACTTCATATACGGGCTGTAGCTTTTGTACTGTTTACCTGTTTGGAGGGTTCTAGCAGTCTGCCACTCTCTTGTGACAACATCGCACGGATGGTCGGTGCCCTTGAGATTACTTGGATGGGATGAGCGCTGAGAGCATCTTGTAGTCCCCATCCCAATGCAGAGGGGCTGCTCTCTGGGCAGCTGTGTATTTGACACGGGGAAATGTCCTTTGCCTCTTGTGATTTCTTGGATCCTGTGTTTCCTTCTGTTTTGACTCTGTAGAAAGAAAATTATTCTATACTTGTTTTTAAAAATAAGCAATAGTTTATTTAGGGCTATTAAAATTAGTGCCAAGATTATCGCTATGGCCAAGAGAATTTAGATCAAGCTCAATTCTAAATATAATGAGGATTTATACTAATGAGCCACGGGGGTGGGGCTATGTCAGTGTCTAGAAAATGACCAGGAGACAAATATAACAGGATTCTTGCTGAAGGCAGGCCAGGATGATCAGCTATGTGGGTGAGAGATTTGCACCAAACTGAGTTTGCATGATTCTTCCTACAACTAGGCCAGAGAGCCTGAGACTAGGGCCAAAGTTCAGGGCTTCGTGGAAGAGGAAGTTAAGTCTTGACTATTGTTTAATATATAGTTTGACTATATATTAAAAACGAGAGGCTGCCAGTGCCTTTTGTTATTTTGTGTTGTCTTTCTGTAGTGTATTCTCAAATTGCTGGTCAGAGAAGCATATAGACGTAGCAAACTTTGAATTCTTCTATATTTATGTTGTTGAAGCAAGAAAAAATTGCCACATGACTTTTTAAAAAAATGCAGATTTATTCTCTTACAGTTCTAGAAGTGAGAAGCCTGAAATACATTAGCTGGGTCAGTAAGGTTGCCTCCTTCTGGAGTCACCAAAGGAGAATATGTGTCCTTTCAGCTCTGTCTTTGTGGCTGTTCTCTAGCCTCTTGCTTCCAACCACTCTGGCTGGTTGTTCTTCTACTATTCAGGATTTTTGTGATGGAATTGGGCCCACCTATCCATTTCTGATGTCTCTCCTCATGATCCCTGCCAATCACAAGTGTGACCCTTGGCGCTATGTGCTGACTTCACAGGACATAGGATTAGGCTGTGTCTTAGTTAGGGTTTTACTGCTGTGAACAGACACCATGACTAAGGCAAGTCTTTTAAAAAAACAACATTTAATTGGGGCTGGCTTACAGGTTCAGAGGTTCAGTCCATTATCATCAAGGTGGAGCATGGCAGTAACCAGGCAGGCATGGCGCAAACAGAGCTGAGAGTTCTACATCTTCATCCAAAGGCTGCTAGCGGAAGACTGACTTCCAGGCAACTGGGGTGAGAGACTTAAGCCCACATCCACAGTGATACACCTACTCCATCAGGTCACACCTATTCCATCAAGGCCACACCCCCAGACGGTGCCACTCCCTGGTCCAAGAATAGACAAACCATCACAGGCTGTGAACATCACAGTAGTTTGGTGGGAAAACATTCTTCAATGTATCTCAGCTTGTTACTTTTTAATATCTAAAAGCATATTTATTTTTTCTCATTTGTGGCATAAAATTCCAAGTTTGTGACAGTTTTTCTTAGGACTTTGAAAAGTGTGTCTCGTTATCTTGTAGCTGATGAGAAGTGTGGCCGCAGTCTGATTCCTTCCTTAGGGTGCGATCTGACCTCTTCCCCATTTCCCTCCTGTGCTTCTCAGAGCTTCTGTTGTTAGATATTATCCCTGCCCCCAGTGCAGCAGAAACTTGGCTGGCCAGTTCAGTGATTTACTGTTTCTAGACACACAAAAGGTAACAGGGCTGGTGATTTATTCAAAATGCTTTCCAAATTATAGGTTCTTGCCTATTTAAATAAGAGATAATAATAAGGAAAAGCAGATAAAAGAATAACGTTTTTATTCCAAGTATATGGTTTATTAAAATTTTTGAAATGTGGACTAGCAAGATGACTCAGTGGTTTATCCAGGTCCAGCTGGGTAGCCTGAGAACGCACCCACATCATGGAAGAGGAGAAGCAGCGCTTACGCATCGCCCTCTGGCCGTCACGCTGGGGCGGCCACGGTGGACATGCTTCCCTTCTCCCCAGCAAGTATAATAAACTTCTCCTTCTAAAGTGCCCGGTCACTGCCTTACCATGGGTTTATAGTGTGAATCAAGACCTGGCATTTTGCCGGGCGTGGTGGCGCACGCCTTTAATCCCAGCACTTGGGAGGCAGAGGCAGGCGGATTTCTGAGTTCGAGGCCAGCCTGGTCTACAAAGTGAGTGCCAGGACAGCCAGGACTACACAGGGAAACCCTGTCTCGAAAAACCAAAAAAAAAAAAAAAAAAAAAAAAGACCTGGCATTTTAATTAATTAAAAAATTAATTAAAAAATTAAAATTTATGCTAAAACATAAAATAGACTTGAAAAGTATTTCTCTTAGATTTAATTTGTGTGTGTGCTTGTGTGCTCCATGACAACTCTTTTTTTTTTAATTTTTAAAATTTGTTTTTTGTTTTTTAAAATTAATTTATTTTATTAAGTATTTTCTTCATTTACATTTCAAATGCTAACCCAAAAGTCCCCCATGTCCCCCCCCCACCACTCCCCTACCCACTCACTCCTACTTCTTGGCCCTGGCGTTCCCCTGTACTGGGGGATATAAGGTTTGTAATACCAAGGGGCCTCTCTTCCCAATGATGGACGACTAGGCCATCTTCTGATTGATATGCAGCTAGAGTCAAGAGCTCCGGGGTACTGGTTAGTTCATATTGTTGTTCCACCTATAGGGTTGCAGTTCCCTTTAGCTCCATGGGTATTTTCTCTAGCTTCTCCATTGGGGGCCCTGTGATCCATCCAATAGCTGACTATGAGCATCCACTTCTGTGTTTGCCAGGCCCCAGCATAGTCTCACAAGAGACAGCTATATCTGGGTCCTTTCAGCAAAATCTTGCTGGTGTATGCAATGGTGTCAGCGTTTGGAGGCTGATTATGGGATGGATCCCCGGGTGTGGCAGTCTCTAGATGGTGCATCCTTTCGTCTCAGCTCCAAACTTTGTCTCTGTAATTCCTTCCATGGGTGTTTTGCTCCCAATTCTAAGAAGGGGCAAAGTGTCCACACTTTGGTCTTCGTTCTTCTTGAGTTTCATGTGTTTTGCAAATTGTATTTTGTATCTTGGGTGTTCTAAGTTTCTGGGCTGTCAGTGAATACATATCATGTGAGTTCTTTTGTGATTGGGTCCATGGCAACTCTTGTTGGAAGTCCCAAGAATGTGGCTGGTTTGGCCTCTGAGAGTGGCATGTGAGGTCACTTGTATAAAGCCCCTGTCTGCTGTGAGGTGGAATGCTGAGTGTAGGCTGCTGTGGCTCCTAGCTGGGATTCAGCCTGAAAGACATATTTTTCTCTCAACAAATATCATCTTTGTTTGAGTATTCACAGTGCAAGTATCCACAGTGAGGTCTTCTTCCATTTGGAAAGAGAAAGACTGCGTCTCAAAGCTTCTTGTCTTGTGCTGGTTTCACAGTTTAAGCAGAGCCGCGCCACGCCGTCTTTTGTTTCTGTAAGCTGCAGAATGTCTGAGGTACCACCTAACGCTCTCACAGTAATGAGACCTTGAGTAGATAGTGTTCTATGAGGACTGAGACCGCTGTCACCTTGCAAGGCCAGCCTGATTATCTAGCCCAGGGTAACGTGCTTTATTTAAAATTGATACTGCTTTTCTAGTCTTCCTGCATACCTGTCTAAGTATTCACAAGGAAAGGCAGTCTGCTCTCAGTGGGTTATGGGAGTGAATTGGAAATTTAGAAATGTTGTAATGCGTGTTTTTAAAGAATTTAGTTCAAATAGATACTTATTCTTAAAAGTTTGGGGAGGGCCGGGTGCTGGTGGCGCACGCCTTTAATCCCGGCACTTGGGAGGCAGAGGCAGGCGGATTTCTGAGTTCGAGGCCAGCCTGGTCTACAGAGTGAGTTCCAGGACAGCCAGGGCTATACAGAGAAAGCCTGTCTTGAAAAACCAAAAAAAAAAAAGTTTGGGGAGATTTAAATGATTTAGACATCAAATTATGTCAAATTTTAAAATGCTTCTGAAAAATACCGTAGTTGTTATTTTTTTCCATAAATTTGTATCTATAGATATTTTCCCATAGACTTGAGTATTAAACTAATATATTAGTAAAGTAAGGGGGTATTTGAAATAGTAATTTCCCAAGTTTCACCATGCTCTATTTTTAAGGACAGGGAATTCTTTACATACCCCCTTTTAACAGTCATGTGAAATTGTACTTAAATCATGTAATATTTTGGCAACGATTTTTTCCAAAGAAGCTTTTTTTAAAAATGGATTTCTCTTGAAAGTGGAGCATTAAGTTATGGTGTACATAGTGGACTAGAACCCTGATTGGATTTTGATTTCCTGACGGCTGGCGCATGTGTATCACTGAGGAGCAGAGGCGGCATTGGGCAGTCCTTGCTCAGACCTTGCATACTTGATCAGACACTAGGTGGCTTTTGGTGGTTTTGTTTCTTTCTTTGTTGTTTTTTTTTTTGTTTGTTTGTTTGTTTTTTGCGGGGGTTGTGATCAAAGTTTTAGGGTAAGTTATTCTCACAATGGAGGTTTTAAATAAGCAATCTAGTATATGTTGAAGGCTTATCAACTGAGACAAGAGAACAGGAAACACATTTTAAGCAGATATGCTATGTTATAGGTGACTACCATGCAGTGTGCAAATTTAGCAGTAGAAAAACTAGTATCTCCTTTTTGTCTCTTAGAAGAAGTATATTTGGCTATAATTTATAAGGTTGGTTGGGCCTTTAATCTACTTTCTTTCTAGAGTACATCATTAATGTTAATAAAGTTTTCTCTCCAGAGAGATACACGAGGACAGGACATTTATAAGGGTATCTTTAAAACTTGCTTATTTTCTGGAGTTTTGATCATGTTAAATAAAGTGCATGGTCGTTCTCTCAGGAAACCAAGATTCAGTCTCAATTTAGTCCAGAATCCAGATCGCTGTTAGACAGTTGGCCTTCCCTGGCAGAGTTCTTTAGTAAAGGTTCATACAGAGCGGCTTGCCCACATTTCTTGGATTATTGACATTGCAGTTCCCACCCACATTATTTCTTGTTCTTCTTTCTTTTACTTTTTAAAACCTTTTCTTCTTATGTCAGAAATCCGTTTGCTTTCCTAGGAATGGTAGGGGGAGTGAAGGCCCACTGTAAAAGATGCCCTAGGAAAACATGTCCGTTGGATTGGAAGGAAGTATTTGGCAGCTCTGGCTACATTCCAGGAGCTTAGTAGGTCCTCAGCTTCCCAGCTTGAATTTTAATTTCTGTGCACTGGGTTTCTTCCCCATCAGTAATGATGTGAGCATATTCCTTCAGAGCTGAGTGGCAGAGGGGAGCCATCTCACGAACAGCTAGTGTCTGTCTGGTTGTTCTGTAAGACCATTCTGTTTAGGTGCTGTTCACACTCACACTGAAAGAGTGCTTACTAATGTTCTGTACCCCTGTCTCCCTAGTGAATCTCTGTCTTCAGGGGGCATTAGTCAGTTCTATAACTGTGAGAAAATACCCTGATAAACAACTTCAATCTGTTTTGTATCTCAGTCCCTACTTGGCTGGCTCCACTGTTGTAGACTCGTGGCAAGGTAGACCATCATGGTTGATGTTGGAGCAGAGAGAGACAAAAGCATGCCCAGTGACCTGCTAATTCACAGGGCATTTGTCTTCCAGGGGTGTTGATGTCCTCACTATCCATTCACCTCTCACTGTGTGCTCAGCTAGAGCCACTCTCTCAGCACATCTCTGATGGACAGCTCATGCCTAAACCGTGATGCTAGGCCTTTAAGAGAGGGGTTCAAGAGTCCCTAAATTGTTTTAGGAATGGGATTTCAGGGAAAAGTAGGCACGTTTGTCCCATCTGTCGTCATTTTTATGGAGCAGTGGTTAAAGAGGTGGGCTGTCCGATCAGGACTGTGTGTTTGGATTTTGAGCGTTACTCTTCTTCACTAGCTGTGCCATTGAGCAATCTGTTTGGTATTGCTAAACCTCATGCACGATGGTTATGATTGGTGCCAGGTTAAGAGTGGTACTTGTCCAACAGTACTGTGAGAATTTGTGGCAAGGCCTGCTAAAGTAGCCACTGCAGTGTCTGCTGTCTGCCAGCCCTCAGCACACTGTGCTGGTGTGCTACCCTTGTTCTTGTGAATTCCCTGTTCTCATGTTTGCCTTGGCCAGGCTTTTCATTTGGACAGCGTTGCCTTTTTCTCCTTGATTGCTAATGCCTTCTACACAGTCTCTGATTTGTATCTTTTCCCTTCTTCCCCTTCCCCTTCCCCTTCCTCTTCCCCTTCCCCTTCCCTTCCCTCCCCCTCCTCCTCCCCCTCCCCTTCTTCCCCTTCCCCTTCTACCTATTCCCCTTCCCCTCCCCTCCCCTCTCCCCTTCCCCTTCTTCCCCTCCCCTCTCCTCCATCACCTATCCACCTACCTATCTGTTCCTGTGATAGTACACAGATCAAAGCCAGCGTGTGGAGGAAAGTGTTATTTGACTTATGTTTTCACGTCACAGTCTGTCAGTGAGGGAGGTAAGGGCAGGAGCTGAAGCAGAGACCATGGAAGAGTGCTACTTACTGGGGTTCTCTCTGTGGCTACTTCAGGCTTTCTTATATAACCCGTCTAGTGGTAGCACTGCCCACAGTGGACCTTGTCCCTCCAATATCAATCATTAATTGAGAAATTGCTGCAGAGATATGTGAACTGATCAGATGGAGGCTTTTCTCAGTTGAGATTTCCTCTTTAGGTTGTCTGTAGTTTGTGTCAAGTTGACAAGACAACAGCAGCAGCAACAACAAAGAACACACTCTCTAGCTAGTTTGAGTCCAGAGTGTTTTGTCACAGCAATAGAGAGCAAACTAGGACGAATTATACATATCTTATTTTTACGCAAACATAAAATATTATTATATGTGGCCCTTTCAGCATCCTTAGTGTTATTTATCCTTCCTTCCTTTCTCTCCCCCTGCATTGCCCGGCTTCCCACTTCCCAGGTAAATCCTCTATGTCCTGTTTTTACGTGAAAATTTAAGCGCTTACCATTAATTCAAAGTATAGCTACAAGGCCTTTGTATGCCCAGCCCAGTTTCTAAATTAATGACACGGAGACCTTTTATTAATTATGAAAGCTTAGACTTGTTCCCAACTAACTCGTAATTTAAATTAACCTTTTTAGACAAATCTGCGTTCTGCCATGTGGCTTGCTACCTTGCCTCAGTCCCAGCACCTGTTTCTTCCTCCTTGTCTTACTGGCAAATCTCCTGCCTCTGATTCTGTCCCAGAGTTCCTATCTCTGCTGGATGCCCTACCTATCCTTTCCTGCCTATCTATTGGCCGTTTAGCTCTTTATTAAACCAATCAGAAGGTGTCTTGGGCAGATGAGCAAGGACAGAGAAACATCTTCACACAGTGTACAAAAAGATTATCCCGCTCTCTTGCTCTTCTTACTCCCTTCCTCTCTTACCCACCCCTCTGTCCCTTCTCTCCCCACATGTTCATGGCCAGCCTCTACTCCTACTCCTTGTGTGTCTCTCTCTGTCCTCCCCATGCCCTGAATAAGCTCTATTCTATATTAAAAAAAAAGATTATTCCAACACAAAGTTGACCTTTGAGTGCTGTCTCCATTACTCTCCTAGTCACTGTGGCCAAATCTTATACTGCATAACAGACACAGCCAAGGAAAGACATGCTTATTTTGGCTTATGGTTTCAGGGGACTGGCTAGGAAGGCAGGGTGATAGGAACCTGTTGCCGAGTCCTCTCAAATGCTCTAAACGAGCAAGCAGAGAGACGTGCCAAGGCTGGGCTCTGTGATCAAGGCCTGCCTTTGCCCCCCTGACCCCATCTCTCAGTCAAGGTTCTGTGTCCCAAAGGTTCCATGGTCTCCCACTACATACAAGCAGATCAAGAGCAGATACTGAGACATGGACTTGGGAGGCGTGAGTAGGTACGGGAGGCACATCTCACTGAAATTACGACCACACCAAGGCCTTAGATTTGTGATGCCGGTGCTGTATCACTAACTTTGCACTCTTTGACTTTATACATAGTGTTGTCATGCTGGGCCACTTAGTATTCTGAAGCTGCACCGAAAACATTGTTTTGATTTTATTACTTTTTCGTTGTAGGCCATATTGCTTTTATGTTCTATTAGTTTTATGACTAACTTTATAATACTCAGGATAACAGCCTATCTAAATTTGATCTCTCCACAGATTCCGACCAGGATGTAGCACTCAAACTTGCTCAAGAACGAGCTGAAATTGTTGCTAAATATGACAGAGTGAGTATCTATATTTACTCTTTAAGTGTGTTTATTAAAAAATTCATATAAATAGAAAGGGGCTTGCTTTTTGGAGAGCTGAAATCACAGGAAGTTTGATGTTTTTGTGAGAACATAGAGTTCAACTCTTTCTTTTCCCTCCCTCCCTCCCTCCCTCCCTCCCTCCCTCCCTCCCTCCCTCCCTCCCTCCTTCTTGCCCCCCTCCCCGCCCCCCTTGCTGCTTCCTGCCACGTTTGCCCGCTCTGCTTCAGTGTCTGTGCACTGGCCTCTTCCTTCCTAGAGTACTTGTGTCCTGGGTTTGCAGAGCCTCCACTCCCCACCTCTTTGACGTGGCTCCTCAGATCCCCCTTTCTGAATGTGATCTGCAGCTGCTCTGTTTATCATCATCCGAATACCAGTTACTTCAGGGCTTTGATATATTTTGCTTGTTATCTGCTCTTTCTTCTAGAATAGAAACTTTTGGGGTTAAATTTTGTTTGATTTGTTCCTCTAAACTAAATACCTGGAACAATTTTTGACTCATAGCAGCTACTTAGTAAATACTCAAATATGTAAATATATAGAACTAAAAAATCTTATATGAATACTGTATTTGTGGTCTGTGAATTGACGGCAAATCTCAGATTCTTGTATTTATGTTTCATATAAAATCATTTTTATCTAGCATTTTACCCATATGTTGCAATGAGATTTATTTTTAAATTTTCTAATATTTTTGTTCTTTGAGAATCTTGTACCTGCATACAATGTATTTTGTTCATATTCACCTCTGTTCCTCCTAGCTCTTCCCACATCCGCTCTGTTCCTCCTAGCTCCTCCCACATCCACTCTGTTCCTCCTAGCTCCTCCCACATCCACTCTGTTCCTCCTAGCTCCTCCCACATCCACTCTGTTCCTCCTAGCTCCTCCCACATCCACTCTGTTCCTCCTAGCTCCTCCCACATCCACTCTGTTCCTCCTAGCTCCTCCCACATCCACTCTTGCACCTCTTTTTCCTATTCTCAAGTAGCTTACTTTCCTTGCTTTCTTTTTTTTCCCCACCCAGTCCAGTTTGTGCTGCTCATGCTTGTGCATGGGTGTGTGCAGCCTTGGCGGGATGTGTTTATCTCTCTAGAGACCACGCCCCTAGAAGAACCTGACCCCTCTCTATCTCGCGGCTATAGTCTGTCAGTACCTGGCAGTAGTGCCTCGGCTCAGGGTAGAGGCTTAGGACCCACTCTGTCCTGCATGCTGAAATGCTGACTGCATGGATGCTGTGCAGGCAGCCACCACTGCTGTGAGCTCCTGAGTACAGTGGTTTTGGTTATACCCAGAAGTCACTGTTGTATCCTGTTCTCCCTGGCCTCTGACTCTAACAGCCTTTTGGCCCTTCTTCCACAGTGCTCATGAGCCTTGGAGGAGAAGAGCCCATTCATGGTAGATGCTCACTCTCAGACGCCCACTCCCTGCCTTTGACCCATAGTGAGTTCCTGTGTTAACAGCTGTCTGCTACACAGAGAACTTCTCTGATGAGAACTGGAAGCTTTGCTCATCTGGGGAGAGAGGGCAGCGAGGTGGTATAGGTTCACCCCGGGGCATATGAGTTCCCCAGCCGTGGATTCTTAGTCAGATTGCCTTCACCAGGCACGAGTTTCTCAGTGAGTGCCCTTGTCTTGGTTAGCTTTAGTGGTCAGCTTGACACAGTCCAGAGTTGCCTGAGAAGAGAAGCCTTCCTTGAGAAATGTATAGGTTAGTCTGTGAGTCTGTTTGATTATTAGTGATGCAGGAAGGTCCACCCTGCTGTCACAGGTACCACTCCTCAGGTGGTAGCCCTAGCTATATAAAAATAGATTGTTAAGCCAGGAAGCCTGTCAGCGAGCAGCTTTCTTTCACGATCCCTGCCTCTGCGATTCCTGCCTTGAGCGCCTGGCCTGGAGGCCGGAACTTCCTCACAGCACTCATGGGCACATCTCGCCAGACTGGTCAGAAGCTCACAGGGCTCACAGCTGGCTCAGACTACTAATGGCTCTTCCTCAGTAGCCTGCAGAGCATCTCCCGATCCTAAGCCAGCACACCTCTCTCTTGTGGCCTTTACAGACTTCCCCTTCTCTCAGTTTTACCCCTCTCTCCTCTCTCACCTAAGGCTCCCTCCTCACCCCCACTTTTTCCTCTGTATTAGAGTCGTTCTTGGTTTTCATGTAAAGAATCTCCAATAACCTGTTATCAGCATTTGTCTCTGTAGTTATTGCTCCTTTAATAAGCCAGAACGTTTGTTTGCAGGTCTCGGCTACGTCTCCAGCACCTGAACGTAGTCATACATCTTTTTTGATATTTTGTAAGCATAATAGGAACATGAAATTACAAATAGCTATCTGGCCTGTGCCCTTCCTCTAGGGAAGCACGATGGCAGTGTTCAAACAGTCACGTTCCAGAGTTCCCAGTGCTGTGTTAGTTGTTGGTATCACCCATGAAAAGCCTCCATAACTTAGCTAGCTGCACAGCTAATGGACAAGGAGCCAGTAGCACTGATGATGCCCCTGCAGTCACCTTTCCACTACCCAGCCACCCATCTGTATATATTTGGCCAAGGTTAGGACTAGGGGAACTTTAAATAAGTAATACAGAAATGGCTTCTGACAGTTCTTGCCCTTAGGATATTCATAGTCTACTGGAGGGAAAACAGGAGCAGACATTATAAGATACACTTGGATGGAAGTGTCCACAAGTCTAAAATGTGAAGGGTTGACATTGCATTTAGGTATCCTAAACTCATCAGTATTACGCATGGGTAGGTGGTACCAAAAGTGCTTAGAGTGTGGGCACGGCAGCATTTAAGGGTCACCTATGACAAAGCAATCATACAGAGAGGTTGAGGGCTTAAGAGAACTGTCAGGGATCAGCAGAGAGCGTGCTATACACGTGCGGAGACCAGCGAGCACAAGGGCCATTGCCAAGTAGTGCTTGCACTAGTGTTAAGCCTGAGAATGCTCTCTGGCCGACACCTTATTTGTTTTGAGAGAGAAAAAGGGCAGGGGTGGGGAAGTTTGCTGTATAGCTCTAGCAAGCCTGGAACTCAGAGAGCTCTGCTTGCCTCTGCCCCTGAGGTACTGGAATTCAATGCATGTGCTGCCACACCCATTTGGAAGCCAGTGTTTTGCTTTAGCAACAAGAATAGATTGAGGGCTGATGTAGCTGGGGAACCAAGCAAAGGAGGGGCAGAGCTGCATCGGCTTTTCTGATAAGTCTAGGTGAAAGGCTGCTCTGCAGAGTTCACTGTAGAACTCAAGGGTTCTCGGGTTCTCGTGGAGTAGCTTTCTGTCCCCTGTGACTTCCCTCAGGACACCTTTGATGAAGAAGGTCCTGTGTCAGCTCTTGGTAAGGGGCAATAATGACACTGTCAGAAATCGTGTTTGCTCTTTCTCACTGGGAGAACGTTCCCGGCATTGTAAACTCCTCTCATCACCTCTGTTTCAGGGGCGGGAAGGTGCAGAGATCGAGCCCTGGGAAGACGCTGATTATCTTGTTTACAAAGTCACCGATAGATTTGGCTTTTTACAGTAAGTCACACAGATTGAAAGCTGTCATTTTTTTAGTTATAATCTTTCTTTGGTTATCTGTTATTAAATTTAATAGATTGTTTTTCTAAGATTCCAGGAGTGATCTAGTTTAAGTTCCGTGGGTAAGATCGAGCTATAATTAAGAATATAATCTGTACTGCCTTCGTGTTTTAGAAAGCGCACAATCAGCGCATAAATGAGTTATATTAATAATTTAATAGTTAAATGCACATGGATAACATTTATATTTTTAAAATATTATAAAACATTCAATTTTATATGGATGAATTTTAAAAATAACTAGCAATTAAAAAGTGAGTGTTGTGCAACCTAAAATTGAGCAATGAAAAAGCTGCCAAATGAATCTTTCTTATAGTTGTAAACGTAATCATGGCATTGCTCCTCAAGATTAACTTGATCCATCCGATATTTTGTAGAGACTTGAGTGAGGTAGACTACTGGAAATTCAGTTAGAGATTTGACTCATAAAGCTATCACACAAACTACTGTCCATCTGGGGTTTTAGGTCCCAGAGCTGTGTGAGTTGTGTGTTCCTTTAGCCTGCTAGCCTTTAGGCTTCCGGTGCGTGCGTGCATGAGTCCATACTCCATCTAGAGGAAGGGCTCAGAGTTGCCTTGTATGTTGTAAGTGTGCTGAGGCTTTGAAGAACTCAGGTTCGGGAGTATCTCACGAAGCTCGTTTTGTGTAGAGCTGGTGCCTGTGTGGAGCTGTCTGAGCCTTTGACCTTCCCTAGAGGACAGCAGAGCCTAGGATCCGGGCACTGTCCGCAACTCCCTGCCTTCCTTGTCTTTATTCCTTTCTTTTCTTCCACCTCCCTCTCCTCCTGTCCCTCTTCCTCCTTTTTCTCTCCTCCCTCCTCTTGTCATTGAACTGGCACAACTGTGGTGAGAAGCCATGGACATTTATTGTAGTCAAGTACAGACCTGGGTTGAGTCACGTTTTGAAGGATGACAATCCAAGGATAAAGACTCTTAAGCTCAGTAGATCACAGATTTGGTCTGCACATTAGAAAAGTTGAAAAAAAGATTTCTAGATTCTGTCTTTGATTTTGATTCAGAAGATGGGATACAACTCAGTTCATTTTGACCATTCCATCCATATAATTATGTGTTTTAAAGAATTATAGTGTAGTGCAAATAGTATGAAGTGCATTAAAAACCCTACTTTCCAAAAGGGTATATTAGTTGACTAAACTTTCTTTCTTGTCAGTTGAAACAAATTTAAGTCTTATAGACAAGTTCTTGCCGAAGATCCAAACTTATTTCTGTCAGTTAAAAAGTTGTAGTTTATTTTGTTTGTTGTTTAGTTTTGTTTTAATTTTAATTTTTTTTTCAAGTTTGGGCTGAGGTCTAGTTGGCTGTAGTGGGGGAAAGTCAACCAATAACTTACCTTGATAGTCTTAGTTAGTCATTATCATTCGTAAATACTCAGTGCATGCCAGACACTGTTCTAAGCATTTACTCTTTCTCTGGGTTCTAGAGGGTGAGCCTGGAGCGCTCAAGTTGCCTGGAGTTGACTGACAGGTCAGCTCCTAGGACAGGGGTCTAGGGTAGACCATGCTGCTACTGCTGCCTACTATTGCCTTCTTTTGTTGTAATGAGAGCAACACAGGCTGTGAAATGCCTGCACAGGAGACTGAAATGGCTGCTTCTAGCAACATACTTACTAAGAGCAAAATGAAACTGGCAGGTACGTCACACTAGGTCTTAAAACCTTTTTTTATACTGGAGTCCAGAAACAGAAGCAAAATGAAAACAGTGCTGGAGAGAAGAGGACTCCGGTGTGATAGATCCACAGCTTTAGTAGCTGCTGTCTGTTACTGTGACTGCTTGTAGTAAAGCTTTCTCCAGTTGGCTGCTGATGGCTGTTACTGTTTGCCACAGCAGATAAGACTTTATCATACCTTCGAATGAAGTTTTTGGTGTGAGATACCACTTTCTGCCATGCCTTGATCAAAAGAGCACTTCCTCTGTCTTAGCTATGTGTAAGATTGGATTGCTACTGCAATTGAGATTAGGTTTTAAATTCATTGTCAATGCAGGGCAATGCACAACCTCCCAGCCTTGCTGGGATATGCTGAATACTCAATGATATCAACTGAGATTACTATGATGTATACAGGGGTGACAAAAGTTAGCACAGAATAGCCTTGCTGGGATATGCTGAATACTCAATGATATTAACTAAGATTGCTATGATATATAAAGGGATGACAAAAGTTAGCACAGGATAGGATTGACTTGATTTGATAACAGAGTTCACAATGAGCATAAAAGCTGTTGCCAAACCAGCTTGTGGTAGAGTTACAGCCGCACACTGGAAGAGTAGAGCTTGCTTCAGAGGTTGGATAAATGTTTAGCAAAAACTAGCTACCACAGTCTTCTGGACAAAAGAATGTCTGGTATTTGTGTAATGATAAATAATGTTTTTGGGTCACAAGTTTTTAATAGAAGAGAGAATTAAAAGGAAACTGTACCAAAAATAGAGGAAGTCAGATAACACCAAGCATCAGATGTTCAACTACTTATCTAAATTTATGTATTTATAAAAGGCAGTGGAGTCAGTCTATATAGGTCTGTAAGAAACAGGGAGTGAAGGTGCTCTTGCTTTTAACATTATCCATTTTGATTGGAAAGGTGGCAGAACTCTTACCAATCTTAGACACAGATTTTAACAAGGTTGACTCTAAACTTAAATAAAATTTGATTCAAAACCAAAAATGAACCATATCAATATATTCAACTTAACTGAATTTAACTATTTTAACAAAGTGGGTTTCCAAGTGAATGTTTATTTGACATTTTAAAAAGATTCCACATTAACTGTTGGGAGATGGCAGCCTCATACTCAGCGGTACATGGAAAGCCCAGTCCAGGGGAGAAGTATGCCAACCAAAGCATTTGTCTTCTTTCTGATGACTGCTGTTTTACTCAACCGTTAATAAGAAGGAGCAGCTTGTCTGTTGTAGAAAGTATTTAATCTCTACTGGGGGCTTCTATCCCACCTTTTATCATTCAGTTCCCAGATCAAAGACACACGACCTTTATATTTATAATAAGCCTTAATCAGCACTAGAGCTGGGCAGATTATCTACCCTCTAAGCTGTTAGAATCTACTCCCCATCAATAGCCCCAAATTATAACTTGCCATGCTCTATTTAGGCTGCTCTTAACTCCAGTTGGCCAGCCCTCATAGCCATGTTGTCATGACTTACCTAACCCACTGACCCTCGGCATCTTCTCCAGGGTACCCTCCCCAACCCCCATCTCCTGCCCAGCTAGGCTGTAGGTAGTTTTATTGGGGCGGCAAGGTTACTTAGCATCATTCGGGTCCTACCTGCAGATTCTCTCATCCCTGGGGCAACCAGGCTTTAGCATGGGGCCAGTGCTCAGCATTATAATACATAGCAAACGACCAGACCTCAACACTTGTCAACTGAGTGTTGTCTCTAAGCAGTCCACATGGGCCTACTCAGTCTGTTTTTCTAAAGCAAGGGGCAGATAGTAGTCATTTGTTAGCCAGAGCCAGATACTAAGTGGTTCTGCATTTGTGGCCCACGTGTCTTTGTCACAGTGACTCCTCCCTGCTTGCTATAGGGGAAAACAACGCTAGACCCCAGCCAGTATCTAAATGAGTAAGAATGACAGTGTTCCAGTAAAGCTTTCTTTAGGAAAACAGACAGCAAACAAGGTTTGACCCATGACCCATGGTTTGCTGACCGGGAGGAATACTCATCTTTGTGTTCTGACTGTGCTCTCTCCTTCTTTCTGCTCGAGGGAGATTTAGAGGTACGGACTATTAGATACCAGATACAGACTATTAGAGCCACTGTGGTGGCACACACATTTAATCTCAGCACTTGGAAGGGAGAGACAGGCAGATCTCTGGTATACAGAGAAAGTTCCAGGACATCCAGGGCTATGCAGAGATAACTTGTCTTGGAAAAAAATAGGTGGTGGGGAGGAGAAAAAAAGAAAAGAAAAAGATACAGATTATCGGCATAAGCAGACATGCCTTTTAGTACACATCTGTTTGACGTTCTCTGATCTCGGATGGCTGTGAGCCTCAGCATATGCCTGCACAGAGACCTGAGGACTAGGTCTGTAAAGATAAGTATGTACACAACAGGTTCTGTTTGGGAAGTTGTAAGTATAAGCTATGAGAGGACCCACTCCTGTTGTCATCCATCTTTGAGGTCTGAAGACTGTAGTCCATCCTTAGAATTTCTGTTATTCCTGAAACTGTGGTCTCGTCCTCTGTCCTTTTTCTGTGTACACCCCAGCATAGCTAAATGGATGTAAATGCACTGGGTTGTGTTGTAGAGAACAGTTCTGCGTTAGGCTAAGTGACTAAATGAAAATGTTTATTTTCTTATCTGTGAAAAGAGGGATTTGAGTTTTCTCACTAAGTTCTCTTCTGGCTTTATACGACCCTTGTCAGTTTCATTGCTATGACTAAATGGTTCATGTAGGGACTCTTCAGAGAAACAAAGAATGACATAGGACACACTAGACTTGTGAATAATCTGTCATGTTCTTAAAAGTGGTGCCCCTTGATCTCAAGAGAAAATGGAAGCAAGAATATGCACATGTTGTTGCCAGAACATACAAACTGTTGAGAGAGCTGCCGAGATCAGTTTTGTCTATACACAGTGCTTCATTTATTACTGACAGTTCATGTAAGAGTCTCAGGGTACTTAACATTAAATTCTCCAGCCCATTGGAAGCCAATTTTTCTTCTCTTTCCTCTTCTTTTCTTTTTTGATATTGGGAATTAAACCTAAGGCTCCACTCATGCCAGGCACATACCATACCCTACCACTGAGTTACACCTTCAGCATCTCTGTGTGCTTGTCTGTGTGAGGGATGCACACACTCAGTCAAATATATGAGTTCATGTGTATACATGTTCACATGTATGTATGCATGCATGTAGAAGCCAGAGGTAAACCTTGGATGTTTCTCAGAAGCTATCATTTTTTCCTTCAGTGTAGGTTTCTCATTGGACCCTGTAACCCAGCCATTTAGACTGGCCCACCGGCCGGCCAGTGAGCCCCAGAGATCTGCCTCTGCCTTTCCAGTGAATCTCCCCATACCTTTGTGTGTGTTGGCAGTTGCTAAGGATTGAACTCTGGTCCTCTTTCTTGTTGTAGCAAGCACTTTACAAGCTGAGCCATCTCTTCTGGACTTCCAAACTCTGATTTTACAGTTTTATTTCAAGACAGGGTCTCACTAAGTTGCCCATATAGGCTTTGAACTCACTGATAACCCAGGCAGTTGTTGATTAGCTGGGGTTTTGGTCCTGGCCCTCCAGGCCTGGCTTCAGTCCTTTTCTTTATGTTAATTTTAGTGTCTAGTTTGCCACTTAGCTTGGTAGAGTTGTGTGGAGCTTCCTTTACCTAATGTGTGAGGACGGGCGTCCCAGCACAGTCGAGGTGAGGTAGCTATGAGAAAGGCTGGGATTCACGAAGCCTAAAACATTTACTGTTTGCCGTGACTGAACCCTGGTCTAGGGATTGTTCTCCAACAGAACTGGCTGCCATAATAGAAATGTTGAGTATGGCAGCCTCTCGATACATGACTTTTGTGTGGTCGGATTGTTGTAGTGAGACAGACTTTGGATTGTTCCCTGTAGGCTAGTGACTGCTGTGTTTAAGTGAGGCATGTTGCGACAATAGACCAGGGTGGATTTTCTGTTGAATCTGGTAGAGGAGAAACATGAAGCACGAATCTCTCTAGAGTCAGGAATGACATAGGATGCAGTCAGTAAGAAACCCTGTCTCGGAAAAACAAAACAAAGCAAAGCAAAGCTCTGATCTCAACCATTCCGTGTTTGTTGTTATTCTCTGCAGCGAGGAGGAGCTCCCGTACCATAATGCAGCTGCGGACCGGGTAAGTGTGCTTCTCTGTTTGTTTGTAGTTATTGATGAATTGCCTCAAGAGGAATAGACTCTGCCTTTGTCATTTTTGAGTGCTGTATTGTATGTGGCTGGCATTGTCAGAATTTGACCATAATGATGCCACTCTTAAGAAAGTAACTAAAATAAGCATGACATGGGTTTAGGAGGATTTATGAAATTCTCATTTTTCTTTAAAAGTAAGAAAAAGGAGAGCACTCTAAAATGTTCAGCCCCAGCTTCAGATTCTACGTGTATGAAATAGCCTCTCTGTGGCAGGAACTTTCATCTGCCCATCTGTCCGTCCGTCTGTCCATCCATCCACATCGAGTAGGCATGCGTACCATCAGTGGTTTCTGTTTGGCTAGTTTCCCTCAGCGTTTGCTAGTTCCCTCAGCTGTCCACACGGTGTATTTTGGTCACTCCTTCCTCCCGCCCCTCCCTCCTTCCCTGCCCACTCAGCTTTGGGTTCTTTTTGTTTTTAAACCCATCAAATTTTGGCTGCCTGCATACTCTTGGATGTGTGGCCTTATTGGAGAATGGTCAGCCCTTAAAGAAAATGGTCTCTCCCCCTCCCAACAGCTATCAGCTGCCAATAGCTTCTAGGCTAGCAACTGGGTGTGGCCTCTTGCCCACCTCCCTCTCCATGATGGGATTTTGTCTGGCTTAACCTGTGTAGATCTCATGCATGCTGTCACAACTGCTGAGAGTGTTAGAAAATCATTTCCTTATAATACCCACCATCTCTGGCTCTTATACTCTTCCATCATCGTATCTGAGCCTTGGAGGAGGGGATGCGGGATAGATGTTCCATTTAGGGCATAATTCCTATTCTCTACACCTCGAACAGTTGTGAGTCTCTGTTTATCACCTTCCACTGTAAAAAAGAAGCTTCCGAGGGAGGCCCGACAGCTACAGTAATCTCTGGGTACAGCAGTGAGTCATTACAAGTACAGCGTCCCAAGCATCCTTACGAGCCCGCTGGATACTAACGCACCACTGTAGACCCCTAACTCTGAGAAAGCAACTGTCCATGAGATTCTGTCAGCTTCCCCCAAGTCATGACTGAAGCATTTCCTGTGGTCAGTTAACTACGTTAGCGTTCTAAGGACTTGGACAAGCGGCACAGCAAACCTGTCCGCTTTTCTTGAAACATTTCTTCACTCTACTTACTGAGGAGATGGGTGTGCGTGAGAAGTAGGGACGGGAAGTTTCAGCTGCTTAGAATTTCCTTACTTTTCCCCCTTCTCTCCTAAAATGAATCGGAGAATGAAAAGTGAAGGTATTTTGTTTCTGTGTATTCTGAGGATGGGAGCTGAGCTTCAGACAATGCAGATGAAATTAAAAATGTAATTAAAAAATATTTTAGGAAGATTTCTAAGATCAAAATTTTCTGAAAATCAAAATTGTAGCAAAACCTTAAGATGTGAACAGAATTATTCTCCATCTATGAAGACCACCAGTGAACACCTCTTTCAGGCAGCTGCTAGGCTGCTGCGTTCTCTGGTAATAGCCGTAGCCAAGAGGCTTTGACAGGACTTTTAACAGCAACATGACTGAGTAACAAGCCTCTGCCTGCCACTTCTTGTATCCTGACTTTACTAATCCTGACCCACTGATACCACCACAGGACCCCTTCCTCAGCTCCAGCTTTTCTTTCACCTCAGATTTTATTGTAGCCATTATAGATGGTCTCTAACCCCTCTTACAGTAGTTCTCCCTCCCTCCTTCCCTCCCTCCCTCCCTTCCTCCTCCCTCCCTCCTTCCTTCCTTCTCTCCTTCCCTCCCTCCTTCCTTCTCTCCCTTCCACTCTCCCTCCCTGTCTCCTGCCCTCTGTGTCACCAAAAAAACAAAAAACAAACAAACAAAATAAACCCCCATACTTTAAGATTCTGAATGTTGATCTTTTCCTTGGCCTAATACTGGCTCCTTCCTCCAGACTCCAGTCCATAGTCTCCTCAGCTGTCTCTGAGTCTGAAAGTCTGAAACTTTCCGACCCCATCTCATCTCTTAGCCAGTGCTGTGAGCTCTGCCTCCAGGTACCTTCTCCACTTGTGCTCCCCTGTCCCCTCTGCTCTCCTCTGGACCCTCCTGTCTTTCTGCCTTAGTCTTTCTGCCCTTTCTCTTAGCCTTACTATTCAGTGAACGATTAAAATGATCCTGTCAAAATGAGTTAAGAACATGACACTTTCTGATCAGAACCTGCTCCATCTCCAGGGTTAAGAATGGTCCTCGGAGCGCAGAGGTGGCTTACTCTCTACCCTTGTATGACCTCCACTCTTTCAGCTCTGGTGTCTCCTGAGTGTGAGCGTGAAGCAGAGCCCCTCTGCAAGGCTGTCCCATGGCTTCTTCTCTCGTGGGGTTTTGCTGTCCTCAAAGCAGCTTCAAGGCTCAGCCCTTTTACATTCTCCAAGAAGTTATCTAAGTGTCACTTATAGAATGTGGCTGTCCTTGGTCATCTAACCTAATTTTGGAAACTTCTACCCCTTGGTGTTAATTTTCTTCTCCCTCCCCCGCCCCTCACCTTCCTCTCATGTTGTCTGTTTTGTTTTCCCTTTCTCTATTGTATGCACATTCATGTGTTACTTATGTTGAGGATCTCTCCCTCTGATTCTCACACTAGGCTGTTGTTATCCTTCATTATAGCATTAAGCATATTGACTTAGAAGCTACCAGAGAGTCTGCAATTGTTGCAGTGTCCTATATTTGAAAGGTTAGGGAGAAGAGAATTGAAATTGTTTGTTTTTAAACAAAGCTTAATTGATTAGGCAAAATAAAAATGTATTAATCTAGTGTTGACGTCTCTCCTTCTTCACTATTTGTAATTTTTTGGTTGAGAAATCCTTAGAGTCTTCCAGCTAGTAAATAGATTAGTCAAGAAATATGCCAATAAAAAAGAAATGCAAGACAGATTAGCTAAAGGTACATACTTGAAAATTAATCTTGCTTAATTTTTTAAAATAAGACTCAGCTGTATAATAAAATTCTTATCCAGTGCAAGTATGCGTTTAATTAATTAATTTCTTGTTTAAAGGCTTAATATAATTGAGAATCACTAAAAGGTAATCTATGTATACCTTAATAATTTATTTAAAATGCCTTTAATCTAAGCACTTGAGTGTCCTACCATGCCCTGTTTCTCTGGGGGTGCCCAGCCTGCAGGCCTTCTGGAGAAGGCAGGGCAAAATCCAAAGCAGGGCGTCGACAGCGGTTTCCAGTTTCCTCTGCTTACCCTAGCACTGTCTGTGTAGCGCCAAGCACCGAGAGAGGGAACTGGGATCCACAGGTCTACCCTTTTTTCTGGGCATGTACCAGACAGAGAGGGGAAAGTGGAGTCTGGGATGGACGGAAGCGATTCAGAGTGAGTGCCGAGAGTTTGGAGGGGCTGGAGGAGGGAAGGCCTTCCTCTCGGGAGCTCTAGGTGGGGCTCTTTACGATGAAGGCCTTCCTTGCAGCCATCCACTTGTTCATACTGGTTTATTTGATGGTGGGTGTGAATGTACACACTTTATTCTGGGTGAACCAGGGATTAAATACCTTTTTTGGGAAGGAATTCCCAGGAAGAGCAGTTCATTGAACTCTTCGGGGCGGGGTGGGATGGGAGTGGGGGGAGCTATCTAGATACTTCATCAGCATAGAGAACTCCAGGTGTTTATGCTAGTGATCTAGTGTCCATGTCCTCAGTAGGGTGTCAGGGCTACCTGTTTCAGAGCAGGTCCCAGGGGTTGAGCTCATTAAATCTTAGCATTCATATGCCTGTCTGGTATCAGCATCCCACAGGCCTTGAGAGGCACAAATAAGTAGAGCTTGAGGTCATCTGGTCTCCATAGAGAGTTGTAGGCTAGCAGGCCTGAAATCCTCTTCATCTTACACTAGTAAAGTGAGGACAGTTCGTACGGTTACTGTCAGCCTTTCCTGGGGACAGAGGGCTCTGGTGCTTTGTTCTTTCACACACTGCATGTCTTTATTAGATGATTGCCTCAAATATTTTTCCTGCCTTTGTGAATACACCTGTGCATGCTTGCATAAATGTGTGTGTGTGTGTGTGTGTGTGTGTGTTCACAGCATACATGTGAGAGTTGGTTCTCTTCTTCCACCAGATGGGCACTGGGGATTGAACTCAGGTTGTCAGGCTTGGTGACCTGTGGCTCTGACTCTGTCTGTTATTATACCAGGTCTATGGCCTGATACACACACACACACACACACACACACACACACACACACACACACTTAGACTCAGGCAAAGTAGTCTAGGGTTAGAAAGTAGCACTCTGTACCTAGTGACGGAGCTCTGCCATGCTAGTCACATGATAAAGATTTATCTGTGTTTTCATTGCCCTGCTGAAGTTTCCACTCTGCAAAGTGTGCAGCTGAAGCTGTGCTTTTTGGTGCTTAGGAAGTCTAGTGTACTGATGTCTGTCTTGTCAGGTAATCGTGGCTCTGCCCATCTACTTTTTTTTTTTAAAGTAGGACGTTTCCCATTTAAAATAGGGACAGTAACCCTCCCTCATAAAAGGATTGATGTGATGTTTGCAAAGTAATTTGGGTCCCCCCAAATAGGCACTTAAATAAATAAACAAACACACTCATTATATTTATCCAGTAGAGAACAATATTAATAATGGATTATATTATTTCCTTGAGCTTATTGATGTTTTTAATAAGGAGGAAAGGGTATATAAAACTATGAATTTTCATAGCTAAAGCTATGAAATGCAGTGCAGTATTTTGCATAATATATAAAATATGAAAGCCTTCCATTTTTAAATTTTTTATTTTATTTGTGTGTGCGCATACACATATGTATGTGCATATGTGCCACTGTGGTGGGCACGTGGAGGTCAGAGGACAGCTTACAGCAAGCGGTTGGTTCTCTTCTTCCTTCACCGTGTGAGTCCTGAAGGTCAAACTCCAGTCAGGCGTGGTGGCTGGCCAGTGTTTTACCCTCAGCCATCTGACCAGTCCTCCTTTATTTCTTCTAAAGAACGCCTTCGTTTTACTGCTAAGTGACTGCACATTGCAGTGGCCAGGTTTCCTGTACTTCTTATCCTCTCCTGACCTCTGCTGGTGAGATCCAGGCATGGGTGACTCCCAGCAGCGTTTACTCACACGTCCTTACTGTACAACTCGGGGGGACCAAAATGTGTACTACTGTCATGCTTTGCTCAGTATGGAGCACCTCAGATGTTGGAGTTTCTCCTCAGTGGACAGTTGTCACAGACCTGCAACTTAGTAGCAGATTGAGGGCCCAGCTGAATTTCTTGATTAATTATTTATTTACATCCCAAATGCTGCCCCCTCCCAGTGCCCTCCCCCTCACAGAGTCCCTCACCTCACCCTTCCCCTTTACTTGTGAGAGGGTGGCCCCTGGTTATTTCCCCACCCTGGGGCATCAAGTCTCTGGATTAGGCACATCCTTTCCCACTGACACAGGACAAGGCAGTCTCCTCTGCTACATATGTAGTACTAGGGGCCTCAGTCCAGCCTGGGTATGGTTGGTGGCTTAGTCTCTTAGAGCTCCCTTGGATCTGGGTTAGTTGACTCTGTTGGGGTTCTTATCCCTTTCAGGGCCTTCAATCCTCCATTTTCCTAAGGGTCCCCCTCTGTCCTATGTGTGGCTGTGGGTGTCTGCATCTGTTTCAGTCAGCTGCTGGGTGGAGCCTCTCAGAGGGCAGTTATGCTAGGTTCCTGTCTGTAAGCATAACAGAATATCATTAATAGTGTCAGGGATTGCTGCTTGCCCATGGGATGGGTCTCAAGTTGGGGTGGTTAAATGGTTGGCCATTCCTTCTGTTTTTCCTTCATCTTTGTCCTTGCATTTCTTTTAGACAGGACAAATTTTGGGTTGAAATTTTTATGGGTGAGTGGGGTCCTGCCTGGCTACAAGAGGTGGCCTCTTCAAGTTCCTTGTCCCCACCGTTAGGCATCTTGAGCCCAAATCAAAGGTTCACACGACCGTTTGGGGTTGCTAGAGCAGCTCACAAAAGTGCTGCACTTACTAGATCCATTTACTAAAAACAGTCCTCTCAGGAATAGCCAAATGGAATATGTATGCATGGGGTTGGAACCGAGGCACAGAGATTCCTTGCCCTCCTTGAGTATGAGAATCTCTTGAGCACTTCAGGTGATCACCAACCGGAAAGTTGTCTAAACTCTATAGCAGAGGACTGTTAATGGAGGGTCTATAACATAGCTATGGTCACTGTGTGAGACCTGAGTGCAGTCTTCAGTGTCATCATAGACCACACACAGCTGGTCACATGGCATCCACAACAGAGATGAACCCTGAGACTCCAGTCACTTTCTCCTTTTTTATTCAGATTCAGACCCCAGCCAACCCCAGTTAACCTAATCCAGAACTCCCTCACAATTACGCTCTGAGTTTTGTCTCCTATGTGGCCGAATATTTTGCCACAAGCAGATAAATAACAAACCGTGGTCAGTCACAGAAGTATGATATATGTTACAGTACAATCCAGGACAGACAGGTTTGAGTTGAAAGTGTCACCATCTCAGATAGGACTCCTGTTACATTGTTGTATTTTACTTTTAGTTTGTTGTAAATGAATTCATGACTCACTGATGTTCTGTAGCCTGTTTTTCTGGGGCACTTAATGATGTGTTTATAAAAAGATAAAAAGAGGGGGAATATGTTCTGTGGAGGTGTACAGTCAGGTGTAGGGGAAGGGAGTGCCTTGGTGGGCCCATGCCGAGCGAGGCATCCCTTCCCCCTGAGGGACCAGCCACGTGATGGTACAGTATAGAATAGAGTTTATTCAGGGCATGGGGAGGGAAGTTGAAGGGTAGTAAGGGCGGAGGGAGAGAGGTGGGGGTGTGTGTGGGGGGAGAGAGAGAGAGAGAGAGGGAGAGGGAGGGAGAGAGAGAGAGAGAGAGGGAGGGAGAGAGAGAGGGGAGGGGGAGAGAAAGGAAGATGAGGAGGAGGAGGAGAGAAGTAGAGGCCGGCCAGGAGCACATGGAGAGAGAAGTGGGAGGGGAATGGGGAGAGAGTGTGAGCAGGAAGGCAAGAGAGAGGGAGAGGGGAGAGGGAGGAGGGGCAAGTGGTCCCTTTTATAATGAGTGAGTCAGGCATACCTGGCAGTTGTCAGGTAACTGGGGCAGAACTTACACAAAATACTAACACAGTTCACAGTTGTCAAATATGGTTTCCGTTATTTCTTCAAAATACCTGTTAGGACAGTCAGCGTCTGTGTATTTGGTAAGAGAGTGGGTTTGACTATGGATTACTGATGGGTCGAGAGGGTTACTTTGATGGGCATTCAGGTCTGGTATAGTTGAAATGATGGTATTGCCGAGTCAGCACTCTCTGTAGTGCTCAACTAACATAGAAGTCTAAACTCCTACACTAGAGATTATCCAAGCTATAATTTCTTTTCTTTTTCTTTTTTAAAAAAGAATTATTTATTAATTTTATGAATATGAGCACACTGTAGCTGTCTTTAGATGCGCCAGAAAAAGGCATCAGATCCCATTACAGATGGTTGTAAGCCACCATGTGGTTGCTGGGAATTGAACTCGGGACCTCTGGAAGCCAGTGCTCTTAACCGCTGAGCCATCTCTCCAGCCCTGGTATATTTTCTTATATGTATAGAAGAAAGAAAATCATGCTTAATGGTTCTGAAAATGGTGTGTATATGTCTTATTCTTTCAGGATACATAACATTTAAACTAATTTATGGCAAACATTAATATACAAAATGTATCTTAAAAAAGAATGACTACTTCCTGAAGTGATTTATTGGTAATTCATAGTAATAAAAGTGGAAGTCAGAGGGCCGCCTGGCTGAGTGTGTGGTCATCTTTGCTGGCTTGTGCTATTTGGGTGTTTCCTGTTGGTAGAAAAGGGAATTCTGCTTCAGGGGGTCAGAGGAGGATGTGGAGTAACAACAACACAGCAAATGGCGACACAGAACAGTCTCTGGTTCTTTACAGTTTGGCCTTCTCTAAAGTCACATTAGTAAAACATTAATTAGATTTCAGTGCCCCACTGAGTTGTAAAATTAAACGTATTTCTGGACCCGTCTGCATCATTTCATTACTGATAATGCAATAAGGGCTGTTTAGCCTTTTGAAAAAGGGAATCAACTTCTTTTGCTCACAAGTGATTTTTTTTTATTACAAAAACTCATAAAAACTTTAAAGAGTTAGAAAGTAATTACAGAGTTTTATGAATATACCTAAAGGTAAGTTCTATAAAAAACATTCTCATTGGTGAGAATTGTTTCCTAAATTCAGGATTTTCCTTGGGGAATGTATGCTTTTAGATCTAAAATTATTGGTGGTGGGTGTGCCATCTGCCAGGGTACTGCCTGCCTGTTTGAGGCTGGAGTGGGGCCAGTCAGTGAGGAGCCATAGTTTTTATCCAGGGAACAGGACTGCCTGTGTTAGAAAGAAGACAGGATGGCAGCTGGAGACAGAAAGGGTGACCTCAGAGCACAGGAGAACCTGCCTGTTCTGAGTGCCTCTGCCCTTGAGACTTGCCCTGCAGGCTCTTTCTATCTGCAGCCTCACTTTCAGGCCTGCCCCAGAGGCTGACAGGAGCGCACACCCAGATTGTAAGCTGATCTATAGAGCTGTTGATTTTCCTGGGCGGTTTGCTCTTTTATTGCTTTTATCACATAGTTATTACACTCCCAGGCCTAAATACTTAGAGAAAAATGTATTTCCCTTCCTGGAACCCAGAAAGAAAGGAACAAAGCCCTTTTTGTGGTAACTTGCCTGCACATCCCCATGGTAGTCTGGTTCCTTCTTAAAGCTCTTGGGAACTTGTGTCAGCTCCTTAGATAGTGCCACATGGTATTGGAAACACATGTATCCCTCCCACATCACCAGACAAAGCCCATCATAATCTTTGAGTCCTCAGGTGGGGTCCTTTATAACTTTTTCACGGGACCTTGCCACCAGCTCTATATCATGTCAGCCCCTGCCTTGGCATGTGTCTCTCTGTGTTAGCACATGAATGAAGAGTCTCAGGGTGACAACTGTGACTTACATTTGTACATTGTTTCTCTACCATGGAGCTAGTTACATATTAATTACACAGTTACTAAATTGAATTCTTCCAAAAAAAAAAAAAAAACCACACACACCCAACAACTTAGTCATCAAAAACACTTGCTAGAATTTAGTAAAATTAAATAAAGGAGAATTGAAATTTATAGGTTTTTTTGTTGCTTTGCAGAATACTTCAGATTTTTCTTTTCTTTTCTTTTCTTTTTTTTTTTTTTGTAGTATACATAGTTTTTCTGATTGTCTTTAAAATACTAGAAACCACAAACAGGCCCTATCGCTGTCTCCTCACGCACATGAGGCATGATGTACGATTCAGCTTTCCACTGTAGTAGATGCTAGTCTCATATCATCCAGATTACAAACAAGTTAGGCAAGGCATTTTGCTCTCTGGGACAGTGTAACTTCGAAAACATTTTCTTTGGCTTTGTTACATTGTGATTTATATGTAAAGAAACTTCAAACAGTAACATTAGATTTGAATTTTCTTTTAGCAAAAGCAACTGGAAATTGAAAGGACTTCCAAGTGGCTGAAAATGCTGAAAAAATGGGAGAGATACAAGAACACCGAGAAGGTATGCACGGGACGGGCTTTGTCCTTCCATATTCCAAGGTTTACCTCTGTACTCACTTGGGAGGTTTTAGTTTACTGAGGCCTAATGTTTGATCTTAGAAGTCTTCCTGTTGGAAATAGTAGAATCCCTAGTTGAGAGTGGCTCCAACTGTCTGAGGTAAGCTGCCTGCATGGAGCAGAGGCAGAGTGCCACTGGGTTCAGCTGCTCTGCTGGGTCCGGACGTCCCCTGTCTCTGCTCTGGCTCTACTCTGGGCTCAGACATTGCTGTAGTTCCAGACTTCACATTCACATCCTGTTGCTCAGGAAAGGGCTTGCCTTTGGACACTTTTCTGGAAGCAGGAGTGTTCTCCTTTCCAGAGCTTTCAGGAACCCTCCTTTTGGTCTGCACTGAATCCATGCTAAGTTTTAACCCAAGCATCGGAATGGGGGCGGGGGTAGGGAGCTGGGGAGCGGCGGGGACCACAGATCCCTTGTACGAGCCTGATGATCTGCCTTGTATCCTCAGTGCCCACATAAATAAAGCTGTCCTCACTTGGCCACAGGAGTCCCGCAGCATGCCTTTCAAGTTTGTTGTCAGGAGCAACACACACAGTGTATTTATTGTAAGGAAATGTCTGCCACACACGGCTCCAAATCTGAGCAGGCACAAAACTGCAGTCAGGTGGTTCCCTCTCTCGAGTATAATGGTGCTCTGTGAGGTTGAGGAGAGGTGCAGATTATCCTCAAAGCCCTAGGCAATGCCTTTCTCTCAGTGACCATTGTATGGAGTGGCACAAATGCATTGCTGCAGCCTATGCCCGAGAGCTTAGAGTTTATTCACTTAGTGCATTCTGTGCTGCATCAGGACCACTCCTCTGTGAACCTGATTTTCTAAATCATTGTAGAAAGCACAGTAGCGGGAATAACTCAGGTAGCCCTGTTGCCTTGTTCTGTGCCCAGTAGTTGGAGCTTCACTGCCATCTTTCTCTCCTGTCAGTGCAAAAATCACAGTGAAATGAAAGGTGACATGTGTCCATCCTTGGAAAATGGTTTTGGCCTTATGCTTGCAAACCACTGACATCTCACCTTCACATGAGTGACCTTCACAGACGTAATAAAGGTGGCTCTGCATCTAGCTCCTCCATGTGTACACAGGTGTGATTTTAAAGGGATAGGGCTCTGGGGGTCTGTTGGGCTAACCTTGGGAAACTAGCATTAGCCTGGCCAGTAGACCAGACCTAATAAATGCTAGCTAGCCGTGCAAAGTTTTTAAAAAAGAAAAAAATCCTATAGCAAAACATATAGCCAACTTTAGAGGGTTTTTTTTCTATTTCTTTAGTCTTTAAATTTTAAAAATCACGTTTATTTAGTGTCTGTATGTATATGGGAACAAATGTATTACAGTGTACATTTGGAGGTCAGAATACCATGTTGAAGAGTCGGTTCTCTTCTACCATATATGGGCGCTGTTTTTTGAAGTTAGGTTGTCAGGCTTGGCCACCTTTACCTGCTGAGCATGTCACTGGCCTGTATTTCTTATACTGTTCCCGTGAAATTACCCCCTCCCATATACACACACGTGTATAAATAGAATTCCATAGGACATCAGGTCTTTGGGTTTTCATAGCTCTGACATCTCTGGCAGCCTAGAGTGGAGTATCCTGGTTTTACACTCCAGCCTGTCAATAGCTGTAACACAGGACAGCAGTAGTGACCGTCTTTTAGAGTTGCTGTGAGGATTAAATAAATGAAATGAAAAGGACTAAGTAAGTAAAGTGCCCAGGAAAGGCTGTGTCCTGGTGTTGGAGAGAATCAGAGCTCAGCAAAGTCCAGTGAGGGCTCTTTATTATAGGACTCTTCAGTTTTTCATGAGGACTGTGCCCCGCCCTAAGAGGACACTTACCCCCTGGGGAGATCTCCTGGTTGAGGTATACCTCACAGAGATATGTCACTTCGCTTTCTTGTTGAGCATCCCAAGTATCCTTATTTTAAAGTCAAACTCTTACATTTTATTTTACAGCAAAGTAAGTTCATTTTGTTTTGTTGAGTCTTTGTTTTAGTATTGGTTTTAGAACTTAAGATATTTTTAAAAGAAATCACTTCAGAGCGGGGAATTAGGTGCAGCGTCTGTATTCCTGTTTAATAGCGCACACCCTCAGATCCACTCGCAGTGACAGCTCCTTCTCCTCTGTGGACAGATTGTGGTTATCACAATGATAACAGGATGTGCTTCTGAACGTCTCACCTACACTTCAGTGTCTCACATTTAGTCTAATAAGGTATCTGTAGAATTGTACGGCTTTATGTTATTCTCCAGTATACACGCATCTGTCGAAGTAAGTCAGTCTCTGCAAAGATGAGTACTTCTTTCCACTACGCTATTACTTTGACAGCAACTCTGGCTAATGCAGTTCCCATTAAGAGGGATTTTAGCAGAACTATTTCTTTGATGTATAATTTTAAAGCACTCTTCCATAACTATGATGGTAGAATCATTTGATAATATATATGGTCCAATTTGGTGTGGAAAAGAATGCACCTTCTAAAAGAATTGTCACCTTCAATTCATACATTAAATTGCACTGATACAAAAAGGTAACATCTTATTTTTGTTTCTTCCAAAAGAGAGGGAGGAATGTTTTCTCTTTGGAGTCCCTGCTTACATGGTAGTAATGCAGAAAAGTTCCAAAAATGCCTTCATACAAACATGGTTCTGGTGGAGACTATTTGGAGTCTTAGGGTGAAGCTTCGGTGAAAGCTTCCTCGGGAGTTGTGTTGCCTGTGTTGTGTGCACAGTGCTGGCCTGCCTCCATGGCGGGGGCTTTGTGTGTTTCCTTCCCTGTAGGTGTGAGATGTATGCTTGTATCACAGGCTAATTGAAAGATCAGCAGATGGACATGGCATTACCATTGGTCAGTAAACTGTGCCTAATGTTTTACAAAATTTCTAAAACTTACATGATGATTGACAAGATGAAGGAAAAATGTGCAGCCACAACAAGTGCATATAAGTGGCCCATAGCATCTGAGAGGGCGGGTTCCACAGTCCCCAGATACACTTTCCTGCACTCAAATGCGATGGTGTTTGTAAGGGACCAGTGGCCAGCATCTGCATGTGCTGTGAGTACTTACTATGTAGTGTTGTGTAGGCAGTGGTGACAGGGAAGGATTGAGGCATTCGTATAAAATAGTTTTTCCTGGGTGACTTGGACCTGTGGCTAAGTCTGGAGATGAAGAACCGTAAATCCTTACTTTAGAACATCAGCATTATTTTTCTGTTAAGTTTTTAGTGTGCATATTTGGGTGGGTGCCAGAGATACCTTTTTATATTCTTCTTAAGTTCAGTTATTTTACCATTGTTTTAATGTTATCCACTCTTGAATTTTAAGAACATTTTCAATCATTTTTCCATATATTTTAATAATTCTGACAAAACAGTATGCTGTGGTCCAGAAAGGATGATCTTTGATCTTTAGAAATATAAACTCACCCAGGGTGAGGAGGGGTGGGGGGTGGTGGGGAGGGGTAAGGAGGGGTGGGATGGTGGTGCACAACTTTAATGCCAGCACTCAGCATTCAGGAGGCAGAGGCAGGGGAATTTCAGGATTCAAGGCCAGCCTGATCTACAGAGCCAGTTCCAGAACAGACAGGGCTATACAGAGAAACCTTGTCTTGAAACACACACACACACACACACACAATATTTATTTGTGGGTGTGGATATGCTGTGGGAGAGGACAGAGTTGGCAGCAGTATTGCCCTCAGTCTCCTGGACCTTACTGCCTGTGTATAATGGGGGGTTGTACATGCAGATATGCATTGTATGCTGGGAAATGAGATTTGGACTCTGCTGTTTTGCTCGGTCATTCTCACTGAGCCTGGCATTTGCCATTTAGCTAGGCTGGCTGAGCAGTGAACTCCCACAGTCAGCTGTTCCATGGTGCTAGAGAGTTGAACTTCAGTCCTCACGTTTACACATCCAGGACTCTCACCCACAGAGCCACCTTCCCATTGTCATGGCAGCCAGCCTCAAGTCAAGGCTTGACTTGGGTCATTTTGTTTTGCTCATACTAGAAATGTAACCTAGAGCCTTCTGCGTGCTAGGCAAGCATTCTCACTGAGCGCCAGCCCAGCCCTCACCTCATCGTTGGTACAGGCTCTCTGCCCCTGGCCTGGAGCTCATCAGTTTATCTGGAGTGGACAGCCAGCAACCCCTAGGGACTCTCCTGACTGCCTCCCTGGCACTGGGATTACAGGCACAGGCTACTGCACTGGGCTTTTACATAGGATCTTCCTTCTCTTAAATAGTTGGTAACATTTTAGGCTTATCACTGGGCAAGTTATTTATCTTCTTTATGATTTACTTTCCATGTATGTACAGTTGAGTTGCTGGGATAATTAAATGGCACACACATATAGCAATGAGTTTAAAATCGTTTCCTATGTATAATGAATGCTTATGTATAGGAAACCAGGTCGGTTGGTACCATGGGCGAGGACATTGATAGTTTCCTGTGTACCGTGACTGCTTATGTGTAGTAAATGGCTAGTGAGGACCAGGGTAAATTGGTACCGCGGGTAAGGACATTGACAACATGTCAGGGCTTCTTTTGAGCACCCAGCTCTTGATAGCCTGTTGACCATTGGGTTTTTATTTCTTTCTGGAGTATTCTTGCTTTTTTTTTCTCTTACTTTAACAGTGAAATAGCCTGTTGACCATTGGGTTTTTATTTCTTTCTGGAGTATTCTTGCTTTTTTTTTCTCTTACTTTAACGGTGACAACTTGATTCCCCAAAATTGGAAATGCTGTAGAATCCAAACCTTTGTCAAATTCACAGGATACTACAAATAGACAGTTCCACACCTGGTCTTATTGTGACAGGTCACAGGGTACTACAAGTAGACAGTTCCACACCCGGTCTTATTGTGACAGGTCACAGGGTACTACAAGTAGACAGTTCCACACCCGGTCTTATTGTGACAGGTCACAGGGTACTACAAGTAGACAGTTCCACACCTGGTCTTATTGTGACAGGTCACAGGGTACTACAAGTAGACAGTTCCACACCTAGTCACAGTCAAACCGCTGACGATATTACCTGAAGGTTCTGGGTGTGGTGGTACAAACTTACAGTCAGGTCTGGGGAGGTTCCAAGAGGTGGATCCTGGGGCTTCCTGCTCAGTCAGCCTAGCCTACCTGGCAAGTGCCAGACTAACAGAGGCCGTGCTTCAAAAGATGAAAGTAAACAGTACTTGAAGAATCATGAATATCACCTATGCTATTTGGCCTTTGCTTACAGATGTATAAGATAGGTCTGCACACATGTACCCACCCCTCCCAACACACACACACACACACGCACACGCACGCGCGTACACACGCACACATACATGCACACACCCTTCCAATTTATTTCTATAAGTTGTATATGAAACAAAAGACTGTAGTGCTTAGACTTGGGTTTCATTCTAGATACGTCATTAGGTATAAACAAGTGTTGCAAAGTCTAAAGAAATATGCAAAACCCCAAACTCTCCTTAAAGGCTCCTGCCATAATTTATCAATCATTTCTTAGTTGGCCTGTGCACTTTTACATTTCAAAATGTTGTTATGTATCACATTGTAATGACCCTGACACTTATTTTGAGTGGACTGTAAATACATAATTATATAAGAGAGGGACGTCTGTTGAGCCTTAAGTTCTCAGGGTAATTGCATGCATATTTCAAGGACCTCGTATGACTGACCATGGCTACTTAGGTGCCTATTTCTTTGGGAATCAGCGTTTTGGCTGAGAATGCAGCTCAGCAGTAGAGAGCCCTTGCCCACCATGTGCACAGACGTGGACTTCATTCCCCACACAGTTGCGGAAGGAGTAGGAGTCCCTGTCTTCTTTTAATGGAGATTTGCCCACTGTTTTTGTCTGACCAGATGGGGTTAGTGCCATTTCCACAAAGGGATGAAGGGCTGAGGCCTGAGGTGGTGCTCCAGGGAGGTGGTGTTAGGAAAGAGGTTACCAGTGCCTTCTGCACTCCTTGAGGGGAAGGTCGTGTATAACAAGGAAATGTGCAAGTAAGATGTTTCCAGTTTACCAATAGAATCCGTTCTGCTCTGCAACTCTAAGGGGCACCTCTGTAATAGTCAAGTGGCTCCGTGGAAGGGACTGTCTAAGCTTTTGTCGCTTTGTAACCTTGTCTAGTTTCCTTTGTTTTAACCAGTTTCATCGACGAATTTACAAAGGAATTCCACTCCAGCTCCGAGGTGAAGTCTGGGCCCTTCTTCTTGAGATCCCTAAAATGAAAGAAGAAACAAGAGACCTTTATAGTGTGAGTAGCTAAACCCACTATGCCTTTGAAACTAAAATGCAAAATAACTCCAGTTTTTAAGGTGATATGATATTCTCCTATCCCTTGACATTGTATTGAGATCACATTCCATGGAGATTTTTGGCACTTACTGGTTTGTTTTGTTAGTGCCAATCAACTCAGATCACTGACAGTAACTCCTTAGTGCTGAGGCATACTTATAAGGAAAACCGACTTACACTTACTTGTTCTGTAAATAAGGAGGTTTGGATCATGTTAGAGCTTATGGGGACACAAACAGAAACCTTTCTCCAGCACCTGCCTGTATGTGGTTGTGCAGTAGGTCTGAATAAGGAAAAATCTGTTTCCAAGACAATTTGGTATCTCCATCTTGTTATTTATGAATTAAAAAATTAGACCTTTTGCTGAGTGATACTTTGATTAAATATACCTCCTTACCATTTCAGCCATACTCTTTCTAGACCTAAGTTTATATCAACCTTTGAAAAGAATAAGAACTTTACATTTAAAATTCTTAGAGCCATAGGCTTTAGAGTATGTTCTTAGAAAATGAGTGGAATAGACTAGATAGAAATAGTAGGAATGAATAGAAAACAAATAGGATGAATTACAACAGACCAACTGGAGGTAGAAGAGAAACAAGTTTAAACCCAGTCAGTTGTAAAAGCACTTTATTTTCCCTGGATGAACTCAGAGAAAGTTTACCAAATGGAAGATGATAGGCAGTAGGTAGATGTTACTGCTTTTCTGAGAATACAGGACTTCACACCGGCAATGAGTTTGTATTTCAGAGTATTAGAGTTTGGAGTTATTTTAGACTACTGATGAGAATTTATTATTAGTGTCAAGGTGGTAGAGCTCATGTTCAAAGTGAGGCATGCCTGAGAGAACACACACACACACACACACATACACACACACTGTTTAACTCCAGTATGCAGTAGGTGCTCAGTAGAAATCTAGTTAGTGAGGGAACACAAAAAAGAACGAGAGTCCAAAGTGCCTTTATCTGCATACTGTACTCATTTTCAGGGCCAAGAGGTATAATGTGGGTGACTAAAAGCCACAACAGCCTGTTCTGTTGTTGCAAGACATGGCTGCTCTCAAGGCTGCAGGGAAGGAAGACTCCTTCTTGGCCTTCTACCAGCCTCTGGTGGCTACCCCCAGTTATTAGTGTTCTTCCACTTGTAGCTCTGTAGCTTCTTCTCTACTTCTTTGTCACATGTCACATGTCACATGTGTGTCTGTGTCTCTTGCCTGATAAAGATGTCAGACTTTGGGCTTAAGTTTTATTGTAATGAACCATCTGAGCTTAATGGTGTCTTCAAAGTCTTTTTCCAAATTAGGCCACACACACACTGGTTCTGAGTAGATGTAAACTTTGGGGACACCCTTCAACCTGCTGCATTTTATTTGGGGTGCTTTTCCTATATAAAGTCATCCTATGAGCAGTTAGTGTCAGATAGTAGTTTAGTAAACTCAATAACAACAAAACAAATGAGCATTAGAGCTTCCAGCGTGGTACTCAGTTCACTGCCTTCAAACCTTACAGTCACTGTCACGACATCATTTAATCATGGCTTCTTTTCCCAACCACTCTTTCCTTGTTCCTCTACAAGAGTGGCTTATGTTTCTGCCTACCCATCTCTGTGAACTGGTTCTTCGTTGTTTAATCTACCAAGGTGTTGTCAGATGGAGCCTGTCATGTTGTGTGCACCTGAGGCTTGTGGGTCCCTTCTTGGAGCAGAGCTCTGTTTAGTGTTAGGCAGCAAACATATAGAGCTGCAGAATCCACACATGTTGCTATCTGTGAGGAGATGGGACTGTATGGAGATGTTTACTACAGGGGAGTGCCTGACATTCACACCGCAAAACAAAGGAGAAATAACAAAAAGAAATAGCTTTTGTGGTTCAGGAAAGTGGGCTAGACAGAGTGAGGACGGGAGTGAAGGGGGTTGGGTTTCAAGGCACTTTGGAACGCCCTTTCTGCTTCCCTCCCTCCAGCTGAGACTGAAGCGTCATAGTACTTACTGTATTTTAAACACATTTTCCCTATTTCACCTTGAGGAGCCCTGACCTCTTTTGAATACTTTCGTGGCATTGTTTAAATGCTCTACAGGAATTATCTTACTTAATTCTTGCCATTATGGCACCAGGCAGCGTTTAGTAGTGTTTTCTGTACAATTATCCTTCCATGTCACAGACGAGGAACCTGAGCTTAGTAAGGGTAAGGTTTTCACCCAGGGTGAGCCAAGAGCGGGACTTCAAATCTAGTCAGCTCGGGCTCGGAGGCAACTATGTAACTATAGCATACTTGTACCTGTCTGTCTTGTATTTAGCAGCACACCTTAAAATGCAGAAGGTCTGTCCATCATGGTCACAAGGCCTCCACAATCGAGCCTGGTTCTAGGAGGAGCCCGCAGAGAGCTGCTGATCGTCTTCTCATGCCCTCTGCTCTGCCACCGCCTTGGCTTAGAGGCTCATTAGATCTTTCTCTTTGTGAAAGCATTCATTAGTGAGTCACTGTGACTAGAGATAATGTAGATAAAGGTCAACCTGTGGCTGGTGGCTGGGTGTGCTTACTTTCCATGTGTGTGTGTGTGCGCGCGCGCACGGTGAGGTTAGAGCTGTGCTTGTTTCCCTGTGTCTTGTGCATTCACTTGTAAATATTGGAAAACATGAGTGGTATTTCTGCCCTGTACATTTTTATCTACCTACCTGGGCTTTGTTTCTGTCATAAGGTCTTTGTTGTGATTTTCATGTCTGAGAAAAGCCAGTTTTATAGATATGTTTGGGTCTTCTTTTCTCCAGCTAAATATTATTTTAAGATATTCTTTGTCATGCCTTAAAAAATTTTCTTCCTAAGTTTTGACATCTCATTTTTTTACCAGGAGGCCTTTAGAATAAGCAAGGCCTCTGCACTTGACCATTTCCTTAACAATAAAAGATATTAAAAAACAAATATATACAGATTGATATTTGTATAGCTTCAAAACCCTCAAACATACTGTGGTTATTCATGTTTTTGTTGGGGTATTTTATAGTGCTGAGGATAAAACTTGGGTCCTCTCACATATATATGTATATGTGTGTGTGTGTATTTCTCCTATATATGCATATATATTTCTCATATATATGTATATATATATTTCTCATATATATGTATACACATATTTCTAGTATACATGCACACATATATGAATGAGAAATGTTATCCCATTGGGCTATACTCCTCAGCCCATTCTCGTATTTCAGAAAGCTGCAACATGTGGCACCTCAAAACACACGGACAGTACTTAACATGTATACACATACATGACAGTCCCATGTTGTTCTAGACATTTTCACATGGCCTTTACTCCACTCTTTTATTCTTAGGGGTTAAAGTTATGTTTTATATTTATTTATTTATTGGAGTTGACTTTAGCTATAATTTGTATTACCAGTATATGATAAATGAATCCATCTCTGGATGGTTATTCATACTTAAACATAGGTAAGTACAAGTTGTAAATGTTAATCATCTTTTTGGTTAAAGATGAGCAATGGAAACAGTCACACTTCAGCTTCACTTCCCTTGAAAGGAGGATTCCACCAAACTGACAGGAGGGTTTTGAAAGTCAAACCTGTAGGGAACAAGAAAAGGGAAGAAATAGCACCTACTCCGCTTGGAGTATAGAGTGCAGGCAGGCATGCGGTCAACGTGCAGGCCTGAGCGGTGGAGTCCTGACTGGTGGAGGAGACTGGAGCAGCACAGGTTATATATCTTATGTCTCCTCAGGACTTGGTAGCTGCCGCCTGCAGGTACCTCTGCAAGGAAAGGTATAGCTGGACACTGATGGCTGGAAGTCTGTGGGAGAGCAGGACGTCCCCCAGTCCAGGGCTGCAGGGGAGCATAAGACCCAGCATTTCGGACAGTTAGTTTTCACCCAAGAACACTATCTGTCAAATGCCTGTGGTCCCAACAGGAGCTGGGAGGAGACTGTCAGGAAATGTGACAGTACAAGAAGATCAACACTAGAGTCACCATGGCTGCATCCCCACTCTGCAGTGACATCACTGCTGGGAAGCCCATCTGGGCACACAATTTTGTTTAATATCTTACTTTCAAGTAAAAGCTGATAACAAAATATTAGTAGTCATTTGAGGAAAGGGACTTAAATTGGAGATTAGTAAAAACAAGTAGAAAAATACACTTGTAAGAAACAGATTATAGAATAAGAAGAAAACCTAAAAGATTGTTGTTAATATCTTCAGAGAAATGAAATCTGTATTGCATCCATAAAACAAGTATAGGAAACTATAAAAAGGAACATTCTATAACAACAAAGAACTTAAGAATATAAAAAATATAATAGAAATAAAAAACTTAATTGAAAATAACAATTGAAGAAATTTTTCAGAAAATAAAATTTAAAGGCATAGATATGAGCACTAATAGAGAAACATCAAGAAAATGAGCTGATTGCTTCGGAGATCCCACACTGTAATAACCAAGCTCCAGAAAGGGAGTGGAGTCAGGGCAAGGAGGAGAGGGGAATTGATAAAGGAATTAGCACTTATTAAAGACAGTTTTGCAGAGATGAGAAATGAGCTATTAGGTTGAAAGTGCCCAAGTCAGATGAGAATAAACGCAAATCAGGCAAAGAAACAGGCAACTTCCAAACATGGAGAGTGCTCCCACCAACTTGCAGAGAAGAAGAGACCTCACACAGAGAATGAGAATCCCAGTGACAGCATGGGAGGCCAGAGAATAGTAAAGTGGTGCCTTGTGAGCAAGAATGCTTTCTGTCTAGAATTCTGAAACGGCTTCCACGGTCATTTAAAGTATAAGTCAGCAGCTATTGAAGGAGTCCAAACCTTTACCTTCTGTGTGCCCGTTTCAGTAACTATTGGAGAATGCTATCCTTCAGGGCCAGGCCATATACCAAGAAAGGGGACATGTACCAGACCCAGGAATCGGGGACTGAAGCTCAGAGCAGAGCGAAGGGAACCTCAGCACATGGTGAAGGAAGCCCTAAGACCAGAGGGAGGAGCCTGACACAAGCACACCTGACTGCTCTGGGAGGGAGTTGAAGAAGTTGGTCACTAGGCCAGGCTTGCTGGTGGATGTCTTTGATCCCTGCATTTAGGAGACAGAGACTGGCAGAGCTCTGTGAATTCAAGTCCAGCCTTATCTATGTAGTGAGTTCCAGGACTGCCAAGGCTACATAGTGAGACCCTGTCTCAATAAAACCAAGACATGAAGAAAAAAAATTGGTTACTGTTTGCTAGGCTGTCCTGAGAGTTCTACAGTGTACTTCAGACTTGCTGTTGAGTTCCCTATGAGGATGTAGAAGGTGAAGCAAATCCCGCAGTCCCTAGTTCCAAGGAAAGAAAATAGCCAGAGAGAAAAGGAACTCCTCACACGGTGTCCTGCAGACTCTGGAAGCTCTCTGCCCTAATTTTCACTGTTGATTCCATGAAGAGAAAGGGAGGCAAGGAGAGGGCTTTGAAAAGAAGGAAGGAAGGGTTTTTAAATATGTCTATTTATATTGCTTAGACCTTTCTTAGCCCTATTCCTGCCAATATATAAATGATAAAAGGTTTTTTGTTTGTTTGTTTGTTTTGGTTTCGGGAGGCAGAGGTAGGCGGATTTCTGAGTTCAAGGCCAGCCTGGTCTACAAAGTGAGTTCCAGGACAGCCGGGTGCTACACAGAGAAACCATGTCTCGAAAAACAAAAACAAACAAACAAAAAAAGTTTTTAATAAGTATTATTATTTATTGTCAACTTCTAGCAATTAGTTTTCATAAAAGTATGTTTTCTTCCTCTCTCTTTCTTCTTCAGAAATTAAAACACAGAGCACGGGGTTGTTCACCTGATATCAGACAAATAGACCTTGACGTGAACCGCACATTCAGGGACCACATTATGTTTAGAGACAGATACGGTGTTAAGTAAGTAGAGTTCGATATTACGAAATGTGCCTGGCGTGTGTAAATGGTCTTTATTAGAGTCTTTACGGTAAACTGTGCGTTTAGAATGTCTGGTTTGGATTACAGCCTTTATTTAGGTCCTAAAGGTTTTTGCAGGTCACTTGAATTCATGTTGACTGAAACTGGGATCTAATTTAATTTAACATTTTAAAACACTGACATTGTACATGCTGTAAAATTGGTAAGGGGCCACTTTTATGATCTTAAAATTCTTAAAAATATTTTGTGGACACTAAGGAGGCTGAGGCAGGTGAATTGAAAGTTTGAGGGCATTTATAGAAGTAAGAACTTGTATGTATTTGAAAACTGTTTGTAATAAGGTTATACCCCAGTGATAACCTTATGAATAAGTGGAACTTGTGAAAAAGAAAAGGACGTGAGTAAGAAATTACTGTACGGAGTCCTACAGAGCGCTTGTACTTCTGTGGGTGGGTGAGCCATCACTGCGCCCCTGTGTGAAGGGAAAGGGCCTGTCTTGCTGGTCTCTGTCTTCCGGAGTCCAGCCAGCAAAACAGAAACTGTAGGAGATATGTCTTAAGATTGGCTTGACCAGGAAGCAGCAGGCTTTGAAGCACACAGTTCAGTCAGTTTTAGATAATTTCCCCAGCTCAAATTCAACGGACAGTGGATTTGATCACGTGTATAAACCTATCTCAGCTGGACCTAGGACTCTGCTGCATCATGAGGGAATGGCTGCCAAGCTCTGACCATTACAGTCTGCCCTTGTCATTTTGGTGCTCACACATCTCCTGAAACCATTCTGAGTTCCACATCAGGCTGAAACAAAACGCTCCACCTGTCTACCATAATGCGACTGTTGTGCTTACAGCTGAAACACATTAACCCTCTGAGCACAAGCAGATTCCAAGCACTTTGCTGGTAGGCATGCTTAAATACTTAAATATAGTTACTTATTAATACTTTTTGATATACGGTAGTAAGAGAAAGAAGATACTAATATAACCATTCATACCAAAACATAAAGGAAAAGTGTTAGTAATTTCCACAGTTACCTCTGTGTCAGAGTGTTTGTAAGTGCCTTCTTTCATGACCCTTCCCTCAGCAAGTACATCAGCTGTGTGGCAGGACTCCGCCTTCAATCCTGAGAAATCGGGACCATTAGCTGTCTCCCTAAATTATGTTGCCATAGTTTTCCATAGCTTTCTTTACATACATGCTCTTTGTATGTACTTATTGTATACAAAGAAGTTTCCAAAATATTCTCTTTATTCCAGATGTGATTTTGTGTGTATGTGTATAGCATCTGCCTCCCTCCTGGTAATCAGGATCAGGTGATGGCGTAGTCACGTCTCTTGCCTGCTGAGCCCCAAAGCACCGTAAGGACCCAAGCAGTTGGCTGATGGTTTGCTTCCAGCTTGATGGGCTCACTGCTGGGTCTCCCTGTCTCCCTTTTCCAGTTTGTTCTGCTTTGGTTTTTTGTAGAGAGGGTCTCACTGTATAGCTCAGGGTGCCTTAGAACCTGTGATCCTCCTGAGTGCTGGGAGTACAGTTGTGTACCCCCAGGTCCATTCTGTTAGAAGTAAGGTGTCGGAGTCAGCAAAGATTGAAGGGGCAAAAACCCGAGGGCAAAGCATAGTAGTGAGTTGTTAGTATAGTGAGGCACAGCCCTGCTTCACTCTGCAGATCAGCGTGGTCGTCCCAGGCTGCCCTTCCTGTGCTTAGCTGCTGCTGTTAGAGTCTTCCTGTGGCCATCCACATTCTGTGGCTCCAGCGTAAGAGAGCTGAGGGGAAAGACAACGAGCTTAAGAAACTCAGTGAAGCTGTGCTGTTTCCCATACGAAGGCTTTCTGTCTAAACGTGTGACAGATAACATAGCCTCAGATTCAACTCTTGACGATTCTGGTTCAATTCGAGCTCTGGATACCTTTTTTGAAAATACAACAGTAATTTTTCTGGACTGGTTTTAGTCGATCCTGGTTTTTTGTCTGGTTGGATTTTTTGTGTGTGTGTAGTTGGTTTTGTTTTGTTTTGATTGTTTTCAGTTTTTCTGAGACAAGGAAGGTCTCTCTGCGTAGCAATGGCTATTCTGGAATTCCTTTTGTCGTCCAGGCTGGCCTCAAACTCAGAGAGAGCCACCTGCCTGTGCCTCCTGAGAGCTGGGATTTAAATGTGTGCACCACCACGGCCCAGCTAGTCAAACCTGTTTTTTCTAATAAGTTTGTAATTTTAAAAATTAACTGAATTTAAAAAGAACGAAATTAAGTTTAATGTAAATTTTTATTTGTCTAGGCAACAGTCCTTATTCCATGTTCTCGCTGCTTATTCTATCTATAATACGGTAAGTTGGTCCATGTCTCCCTCCTGCTTGACTTTGATTCTAGGGAACTAGACATTCTTCCTGGCCCTCTACCTAACAAGGCACTTGGAGGCCCAGATCTTCATGCCGATGCCTCCATGGCCCTGTTAGCTTTGGCGTGCTTATAACTCCCATGTTGACCCCAGAGCCTTCGAGCTGATTTGGAAGTAGAAAAACCTAGGTACGAACCCAGGATGCTAGTGAGCTTCACTTTCTCTCGCTGCAGAGTGTTTTGTTTTATTACATTTTTGTGCTCTTTGGTTTTCTTTTTTACACATGAAAGACTAAGCAGTGCCAGTAGATGTGTCTGAGCTGGAGCAGTGGCCTGCAGCCTACCGGCTCTCTTGCTCCTGACAGCCAATGCTCCAGTCATCTCGTGTATCACCTGTTAGAGGCCTACAAGGAGTGGACTAAACCTCAACCCTATAGCTTCAGAAACGCAGGGACAAGACATGGAGGTGGGGGTCAGGGAGGACGGGCAGCATCTGCCCGCTCAGTGAAGTGAGGGTTGATATTCCCTCCATGCTGTATTGCAGGGTCGAGCAAAGGACAGTATTAAATGTCGCTCGAGGGGTCTCCCCACACCTGTTTACTCTTGAGCACAGTTTTATTTTTGTATAGTATAAGCCCTAATGCTGTAGCTGTTGCAACAGTTATTTCTAGAATTGTCCAGTAATGCATCGAAGCATTTTGTGGTATTTTATAGATTAGCCTTTCCCATGTCTGTGTTCATGGAATTGAGCTTTGAAGCCTGCAGTCTGTTCTCCCTTTCTTAGGAAGTCGGGTACTGCCAAGGGATGAGTCAGATCACAGCCTTGCTCCTTATGTACATGAATGAGGAAGACGCCTTCTGGGCCCTAGTCAAGCTCTTCTCAGGCCCCAAGCATGCAATGCACGGTAAGGAAGCCCTCCATGTGACAGTAAGTACATAGGGAGCGCAAACTGGCCTGAGAATTAACTACAGCAAATGTCGATCCCTGGTAGGAGTTTGTTAGTCAGATATTACTCATGTTCCAGGGGTTTGAGAATTGCTAATTTCTTCTTTCATTTTTTCTTCATTATGTTTTTCTATTTACATTGAATTTTCTTTGTCTTTTCCCCAAACTGTATTTCTGGCACTTTTAAATTCTTTTATTCATTTGCTCTCTATCAAAAGAAGTTAATTTAAGTTTGGAAGAACTTAGGAAAATCTATATTAGGAAGAATAAAAGGAAACCTGTTGCCCAAAACACTTGCTGTTCTAATAAAATGCTGGATGCATTGATATATAACTTTGTTAAAGAATATTAATCAAGGAACGAAACTTAGATATTTAAAGGAAGGAACATAATAATTAAGGAGTTTTCTATTTCAGGTGTGTTTTTCAGTGCTGAATGCTAACAGCAGACTTAAGACAGCTGGAATAGCTGAGGGCGTCTCTCAGTGATGGAGCACCTGTCTAAGCATGTGCAAGGCCCTCAAGTCAGTGCCCTAGGACTAGTTAGCAAAGACAGTATTAGTTCCTCTAACAGTGAACCACTTATGCGCACTCTGTGAGTGTGTCTGCTCAGTCAGTGGGGAGTCTATCCCAGGAATGCCCGTTTAAAGATTTCAGAGGTAGTGTCCTCCGTAGTTGTAGGACATGGTACATGCAGCAGGCTCCCTGTAAGAAGGGCAAGTGTTGCCATCTCCTGAGCTGTACTGTTTAAGAAGACTCCTTGACTACAGCTCACCTTCATCGTCCGTGTCTCTTTCTCTGACCTTCCTTCCTGTCTGAGTGAGTGTTTCCTGCTTCAGGGACAGGTTAGAGGGGTGGTCATATTATCATCCGATTTTAGAAAATGGGATTTTCTTTCAAACCTCTTTGCTGCCTTGGCTTCACCAGTCGCTGTTACCAGCCTGTCTTTAAACACTGTTAACTGGACAATCCTGTCATTTGTCCTTACAGTGTAGTTGGGCTATTTCTGTGGGTAACTTTGTACTTGAGAGATAACTTGTCTGTGACTGAAGTCTAGCTCGCTCTTTGTGATTTCTGTGTGAAGGTGTAGCACTTGTAAGTTCATAGAGTCAGCCTAGAGCTGGGTGGAGGGGAATGTAAAGTACTGAGGCCAGGAGGCCCCTGCAAAGTGAAGAGTGTTAGTTAGGGAACTGTAGCATGTTTAAGGTGGCTCTTGCTGAAGTACATGGACTTTTTTAAAAATCAGATTTTTCTTGAAAATTTTCTATCTCCCATTGCTGTCAAATTGACTGTGAAAGTGGCTCCAGTGGAGAGATAAAGATTTTTAAATAAAATCATTTTACTGTAAAAAGTTATTACTAAGCAAAGGACAGAATCTTTGGAAATTTTTACACACATCTTCAAAACTGGAAACAAGTTGTGAATGCAGTGTTGTGCTGCTGTGCCCTGGGTTCCTGACCCCCACTGGAAGCCATTGTTTGTGTTTTAGCTTTCCTTCCATTACAGTGACAAGTATGAATTCTGTGTTCTTTCATTGCCAGGACCAAGCTACATCTTACAAAACTGTATATGCATTTTGTTAGAAAGTTTACAATAAGTGTAGTAGGATCTTTCTTTACATTTTCTGGTATGCTTAGAGAACCATTGGTTTTTAAGTCACACGTGATGTGGGAGAAATCATAAACTCTCAGATTAAGCAAATATGCGAGACTGAATGAAAGCAAAATAGTCTTCATTAAATCTATAAGACAGCCTAATTTTTATAAGCTCTTGTCAATAATGAATATCTAAGGAAGGTGTGTATGACATACATTTCCCTGGTTTCTTAGAAACCCGAAAGATATCTATTAGAATCTCCTAGATGTGCCTAGAAGCTGGTTTGAAAATAGTAATTGCAGAAATAAAGTCCATTGAATATATATTCTTGAAATGGATTATATAAATATCTGAAAAGGAACTTATGAATAAAAATTGTTATAAATTCAGTGAACTAAATATACAAATTAGCACCAATTTACCATTTACAATTGCTTCCTAGACGCCCTACAGATCACAATGTATTATCTATAAGTCTTGGTATAACTTAAAGTGCCTGCATGTCTTAGCTGATGATGGTGAGAGAAGAGTGGACTGGCTGTCAGGATGGAACAGCTTAGGAGGGAGACGGTCAGCATTGAGAACGGAGGAGTCAAGAATGGATTCTGTTTCTTTTGTCTGGTGCTGAGACTGGGTTTCTCCTAATTAGGAACTGTGTTTTACTGAGTGAAGGTGGTAGTTAGCAAACAATACCAGCTAACAGTCTCACTACCTGATGTTCGAGGGACACCATTTCCATGATGGGGAAGAAGAAGGCCAAGGTCGCTTGGGATGCTAATTTCATAGCTACAAATGAAGTATGTTACATTGTGAAGTTGGGGGTTGCTGCTGCTGTCTCTGAAGGGCTGTTTTTTTGTTTGTGTTCTAGGTTTTTTTGTCCAAGGTTTTCCTAAACTCTTGAGATTTCAAGAACATCATGAGAAAATTCTGAACAAATTTTTGTCCAAACTTAAGCAGCACTTGGTAGGTAGATGTCACTGACGGACAGCTGTTCACAGAGTCATTAAGTTAGCCTGGGTTCCAGAACGTTAGATTCATAAAATCTAGTATTAATATACTACCACAGTATTCGTAGATTCAGAATACTTCTATAAGCTGATAGGTACTAGTAATAACATTTTTACAATTGTGATTCTCCATTATTTTGGAGGTTTTAAATTTATACAAAAGCATTATAGGAATTACAGAAAACTGATTCCTTGTGAAATCTCTGTATGCTTTACTTTAAAATGCAGTGCAATCAGACAGTTCACTATGAAGAAATAGTTATAGTCTTATTATGGTGACACACTTTTTGTGATGATTCTTATAAGGTAAATTTGGGGATTAAAAATGGGAGTAGAAAAGCAGAGAAAGTTATGGAGAGGGTTTGCCGTGAAGGTAGCCTCCAGCGCCCTTCCCCGTACTGTTGCTATTTTGTTTGCTACAACTCAGAAATTATGAGGTCTTTCTTTGTCTTTTAGGATTCTCAAGAAATCTACACAAGTTTTTACACAATGAAATGGTTTTTTCAGTGTTTCCTTGACCGAGTAAGTACTGTTGGTAGCCCTGTTATAAAAGTGGCAACCCCGTGAGAGGAGGCCCTGGCTCACACCAGCCTGCTTTGTCTTTCCTGCAGACTCCCTTCAGGCTGAACCTCAGGATATGGGACATCTATATCTTTGAAGGAGAGCGAGTCCTTACTGCTATGTCTTACACAATCTTGAAACTACACAAAAGTAAGGAAGCCTCTGGCTTAAAAGGCTTTATAAAGTCAGGGTTTATTGTGATGCTGACTGGCCTGGCCTCCCGCTGCCTTAGGCTGTGCTTTTAGCAGGGTTTGTTTTGTTTTGTTTTTGTTTTTGTTTTGAAAACTACTAGTCTTTTTAAGATTTTTTTTTTTCCTTGAGAGTCAGCAGAGAACTCCTGCTTCTCTCTCAGGAGAGAGACACTACATCTGAGAAGACCCTGAGCTCCTCCCTCAAGGTGCCAGATCTGCCTTCACACTCAAACTCTAGGATGCTGAGTTTGGTGTCACTGAGAATATTCTTCTCAAGTGTTAGTTTCCACTGGGACCCTCATTCTTTTAACTGATCTGTCTTCTAGGTAAATGAGCGGGGGAAATGTCTTGTTACTGTTTATTTCTCTAACTCTGATAGAACTTGAGTGTCAGGGTCTCTGGAGTAACAGGGACAGATGCATCAAGTCTCTCCCTGCATAAATGCAGAAGGTTTTCAAAACAAAAACTAAAGGCTTTTTAGTCTTCAGTTACAGTATTTCAGGGCCTCTGTTGGTATGATGTGTTGGATCTCAAAAGCCAGCAAATGAGGTTTTCTATCATTTTCATTTCAAACTTAAGTCTTGTGGCTCTATAGAGGTATGGCTCATGGATAGCCTAGACCTTAATGTTGTGTGTCCCCCACACTTATTGTGTACGTCATTCTTAACTGATTTGTTCAGCATTCTGAGTTGAGGGCATTGTCAAGTTTGCGATTTGTGTTCCTGCTGTTCCTGGCCATACTGGGTGCTCTCGGTGAGACTGCCTGGTCACTGACTTGAATGCAGTGAGCACAGTAGAAACTCATTAGCCGCACTTCCTCTGAGATGAGACCTCAGTGTTTGTGACTTTCCAGGGAAGCTGTCAGAAATGTTGTGTTCGTGGCCAGCATACAGGCTAACACACCAACACAAAGCATTGGTGACACAGCTCCTTCCTGGAGTCTGGTTGTGTCGGCGCTGGGTGAAAACCCCTTTCTCCTTCTCTTCTGCTTTTCCTTCTTTCTTTACATCACTACTTTTGATGTTGGTTATAAACAGGTCAAAATATACTAAAGAAGTGTATCTTAGTTAAACACTAATGCAATGGTCCCGGGACAGCGGAAAGTGGACTGTGGTGTGGTTTCTTTATAGTTCTCCTCTCTGTAAATGATTTACTCCGTCTGACTCTTTGACCCTTGAACTTTGAGCAGAGCAACTACTTTACTTGCCAGTAAATGGTTAAACTGTACAAGCTGTGACCCCGCCCGCCGCTCAGTCTGTTGCTTGCCAGTAAATGGTTAAACTGTACAAGCTGTGAGAAGCCTGCCTGCTGGTCAGTCTGTTGCTTGTTCAAGAAGCAAAGCTCTCAGATGTTCAGTGGGTTTTCTGTCCACCATACGAAGAAGGGTTGAGGAACAGGGGCACAGAGATGTTGCTCTCGGGCTACAAAGTTTCTCTTAGTGACAGAATAAGTTTTGGAAGTGTACTGTGTGGATTAGTGAGCATAGTTATGTATAACATAACTGAAAGTTACTAAGAGCAGATTTGAAATGACTTCCTCCACAAAAGTAAGTATGCTTGGTGGTAGATCTAACAGTCACATTGAAGTAGTCATTCCACAGTGGGGAACCTGTATTAAAACACTGTGTAGTTTGCCATAAGGTTTCATACTACGTCATTTGCTGGTTAAAAAAAAAAATAGATAACAACACAGAAAAAGAAAAAGGAAAAAACAAAGCAAAACAAAACACTCTGTGGGTGCTTAACAGCTGAACCTAGCCAAAGACTTTTTTCTGTCTTTATTTCTTCCTGACTGCTTTAAAGCTAGTGTTACTGGAGATTCATCACACAATGGCTCTAAGCTGGAAACTTGGAAACAAATGCAAATGCACGTGATTGGACTAAACAAACACTAGTGTTGCTCAGTTATACCTCTGCCTACAATAGCTGAGAAAGAAAGAATGTGCGTTTGCTTTTCAATAGAGGAGGGAGGCTGAGCCCAGACTGTGCACTTGTATTGTGAGTTGATGCCCATGGACAGCCATGAGCACAACACTTCTCCTTGTAAGGGATGGGACTGCTGGCTTAGTGGGTGTCTACTTTCTCCTCGCCGTCTGTAGTTTGATTTTTTTTCCTAATAAAATTAATTTCCTCAATAGTAATAATAAGGTTAATAATCTGGTTTTGAGGGAAAATTTCTAATCCTAAGTGTGGAGTTAAAGAAGGCTTGTCAGTGTGAGATAGAGTTCCAGATCGTCTGTGAGATAAATAAATGTTTATTGACTCCTAGGAGCTCTTGCTGTAGATTACTGTTGATACCAAGACAGGGCTACTCCTAAACCAGTGAGAAAAAGGTCATGGACACCTTTCTTCTCCTACTAGTTTTTCTAAGGTCAAAATATTATCCTACTGAGCTTTAATGATGTCCACAATGTAAAATGTAAGGGGGGTGTGTGTGTGTGTCCCTTTTAGTACCCTTTTTAAAAACACACTATATCAAATACAGTCTATCTCTCTTCAGCCTAAGTAGCACTGTTGACCGGCATTTACGTTTCTCTCCTCCTTTCTCAGAGCATCTGATGAAGTTGTCTATGGAGGAACTTGTAGAATTTCTTCAGGAGACTCTCGCCAAGGATTTTTTCTTCGAGGATGATTTTGTAATAGAGCAACTTCAGGTGTCTATGGCAGAGCTAAAGCGGGCAAAGTTAGATCTCCCAGAGCCTGGTAAGAAGTGCCTTGGTACCACTCATCAAACTCTAGATCAGAGGACAACACTCAGTTACCACTGACTTTGCTGTTGTTAGGATAAGCATATACTCGGTGATAAGGTGATGTCAATTAGTGTCCAACCAGCTGCTAGAGGATTTGCTTTCTTTTTGTAAAAGCAGTTGACAGTGTCATGCCTTGGCACGATGTACTTGACCGCATCCATCCGCCCACCGCTATCACCCCCCTCTTTCCCTCTGGTGCCTACTCTCACCTCCTCTCCATCTTGGAGTCTTTCTGAAAAGCTGTTGTTATGAATTACCTCCTGGCGCAGTCAGTGTTGCTTAGATTTACAGATATGTAGGGTCATTCTTGGGTGTGGAGAGGGGACAACCTACCAGCAGCCGCCATATCCCCAAAGGATGGTGCATCTCTCTCCTTCAGCCGCCATTAGCTGCTCAGGGTAGGACCTTGGAACCCTTCCTGCATCTGTATTGGGATTTTGGCTATAAAAGTGTCTTCTCTGACCAAAGTTAAGAGCAACACAGATCTGTGGTATAAAATTTAAAAGGTGATTGACAACGTGATCATTTAGCAAAAATAAAAAAATAACAAGAGAGCCGGAACAATGGGTTTGCCCTTAGGGCTGATAACTTTGGTAGCCATGGGCTTTTGGCCAGATTTATAGATCCAGGCATAAAATCCATCAGTGCAACAGGAATCATACCTAATAAGAAAGTGATTGGCTATGACACTGTTGTAACAGCAGTGTTGTAGCCCTCAGAGTCCAATGCTGGATGAGACCCTGTTTCCTCCTCTCCCCAGTAGCCTGCACAGGGCCTTCTGCCACTAAATAAGCCATCTAAAAGAAATATACTTTCCTGGTTAATCGTGGTTGATTCTTTGTGTCCTGGTATTGAAGTATCTTCAACAACAGGGTCTTACCATCTCATTATGGTGGTCAAACGAGAGGAACGCTGACAGCCTGGGCTGCTGCCGGTGGTTCTGGGACTGTGCTGGCCAGTAACTCATAGGGAGATGTTTTGTGCCTGTCACTGAAAATTTCATTTAATAACCATGTCTGCTTTTCTTTCACATGTAGGCATATTGGTTAAATGTAGCTCTATTAAAACTGAAATTTAGAAATTTGATTGACAAATCATAACTAATTTGAAGAGGCAAACAACAAATACTTTACATTGATCATCTTGTTATGGAACCTAGGGACAGTAGTGGAGAAGTAAGCCCTCAGGAAAGGAGGAAAGGGGCCCAGAACAGGCATCACCACAATGGAGTCCAGCCATTCCCAGCTCTGTGCAGGCCTCTGCGTGTCGATAAGGCATGTGGATACAGCTCCACCTCGTACGTTTCCTGCTAGGAACTTTGCTGTAGATTTAAAACCTGAAAAGAAAAGTGTTTTTCTTACTCTGGGAGAATACATTGGAAAGACAGGATGTTCATAAGTTGTAGTGAATGTAAAAGGAACACTTATAGAGGTAGGTATGGGATCCATGAGGACTTCTCAGGACCACTGAGAGGTGAGAGGGAAAATAAGGAAATCTAGAAAGGTTGGAATAGCAGCCATTTTTTAAATTTCAAGTTCTGACTGTATGCTACTTGACCAGATTATCATGTTCTGGAAGCTAATTAATTTTTGCAATTTTCTCGTTGACTGTTGCCCTAGCAGATAGTGTGGTAAGGGATCAGGAAAGGGGAAGATGTGGATGGTAGATGAGAAGCGGATCAGTTATTCATGCTAACTGGGTTTAGCATTTCCTGATCATGCGCCTCATTTGATGTTCTTGTCAGAAAGGAAGCAGAATTACATTCATGAAGAGTTGTTCCCCTCAGGAGGAGCAGGCTGCAATGCTTTGACTTAACCCAGGGCTTTAATCAGCACTTGAGTCCTGGGGTCATTGGAACTGACAGGAACACCCTCCTCACAGTGGCCATGGAGTTGAGCCTGGCCTTGGGAAACTGTGGCCTTTGCTGAGTGAGGTCGGCCTCCCTGCTGCGGGTAATGATACCCGTTTCCCTCTCATTCTCCCCTGGGGCAAGAAATGCATTCACAGCAGCAATTACTATACTCTCCCTAGTGTGGCATTTGTTTCTAAATCTCTCACCTATATTGATGAAGAGTTTAAGGCACTTTCAAATAAAAGATACATGTAAAAAAAAAGAAAACACATGCCTCACAAATACATGGTGACACAAAGTGAAACCTGTGGAATAGATCAGGATGGTAGCTGCTTACTTACCACCTAATTAACAACTAATGTTGTTCAGAATGCCACTCTGTGTCACATATGTGGCATATGTGGCCCTTTCCCATTTACTCCTATAAAAGTAACTAGAGTAGCTCTCCTGATTTCATAGGAGTAGCAGTGATAGTTTGTAATCTATTGTCACCAGGAAGCTGAGGAGAGCATGGCTGGAAGATAAAAGGAGAGGGTGGGTGACCAGGACCGGAAGCTCTGTCTAGACTCTGCTCCTGGCACACTGGCCGTTGTGGCAGACCGAGGGCAGCTCACCTTGCATCTCTGCCACAATGGTCTCTTTCCCTGAGTATTTCTACGGTGCCAGTAGCTTATTTTCACAATGTTTCTGCCCCATGGACTCGTGTTGTTTTCCTTTCTGGGTTGTCATGATGACATATGGAATAAATGTGGTGTGGAATAACATTGCATCAAAATGCTTCCGTGTCCTACCCACCCTTTAACCTTCTCACATGCATGGGTGCTTTGCTACATGTGTATCTGTGCACCACGTGTGCTTAGAGGGGCCAGAGAGGGCATTGGATCCTCTGGAACGCAGTGACAGAGCTGCCGTGTGATGTGGGTGCTGGAAATCAGACATTGGTCTCTTCCAAGAGCACCCAGTGGTTACCTGCTGAGCCATACTTTCAGTCTCAAAGCCATCCTTTAAAAACACAATGATGATACTCCCGTTGGCTCCTTACACACTCCTGAACTCTATGTTTGCTGAGAGTGTATGGCAGGGTCCTCACAAGTACATGGTGCTGAGGAGTGTTCCATATCTGGGCCGTTTGGTAGAGGAGCTCAGCTTGTTTCTGTGTACAGTCTTGAGCCTTAAGTCTGGTATCCTCCTGTAGTTACTTCATTATCTGTGAGCTGTCTGTCTGCCCTCTGTGCATTTTCTGTAGGTACACTCATACAGCCTTCCTCTTTGCCCTTGGTACATTGTCTATAGGTAGGTATACAGTCTCTGGCAGTCAAGGAAGTCCCTAGCATACAGTGTATTTTAAATTCTTTCTATAGATTTTTTCTCTGTGGCTTATATGTACTACACACAAACGTAGCCTACACCAAGGGCTCCCTTCCCTCTTTGCATTCTCTCCCATAATTCTTGCTGGGGTTTTTAAGAGCTTAAATGTTTTTAGTAGATTTGTCTGATTAAGTCTTACACGATGGCTGGGTGTCTTACCTACCCGTTCCTCTCACTGTGTACTGTAACTGGGTCAGTTATCTCCAGTTAACCTCTGAGTTCTTCCAGTTTCTGTGTATTTTTGGCTGTGGTAAAATTGTCAACATTCACTAATACTTAGTTATTTAAAATCTCCTATTCTGTGCAACTGCTGGAGCTGAATCAGCTACAGGAAAGTTTATGAAGTTGTATGTTTTAGAGACTTTGTGAACATTTCTCAGCAGCATCAGTTAAGCTGGGTCCACTGACTCCTGTGGTGACTCCTTCCTTAGGATGCTGGGCAGGTGGTGAGGAGTGGCCAGACACGTCTAGGGAAGGCCAGGTCTTCAAGAGAAAGCCCAAAGCCTTTATTTAGTTGATGGAGAAATAGCTTTTCATTCCCCACTTTCTCCTTCCTCCCCTTCCAGCACTGCGGGGTGACGTCACAGTCCGGTATTGAGCGGTTTTGCCCACTGTTTATTTGCATTATCAGCTCAGCTTTTCCTAACATCCTTTTGGAATATATTTATTGATAACATTTGCTTTTGTGTTTCTTATGGTCTTTAATGACAATTTTTCTGCACATGTTTTATTTAGACTTTTAAAATTAGTATTTTATTTATTAAAGTCCAGATTAAAATACCCAGGGTTTTTTATTGTTTTTGTTTCATTTTAAGAAGTTAGATCTAGTAATTTTAACATTTTTCTAAAGAATTTAGTAAATGTTTGGTCCTATTTACAAATAACTACAAATAACTATTTTATTTTCGATTGAGTTTATAAATTTATTAAATCCAACTTCCTTTCAGCATATTAATGTTTTACATTGGGAACAAATCTTGTGTGGCTATAAAATAACTGATGTCTTCTGGGCAGCAGCTCGGTGGTGCAGCGCCTGCCCTAGCACTGGGAAACAGAGCAACCCAAAAAGAACTTGGAACCCTTCATCCCTAAGACTGTGCTGGGTCTTAATTTTCCTGATGTACCAATGCTATCTGTCTGTGTATTTAAAACTCAAAAGCTCAAATCAGGAACTCATTTACATATGTTAAATTGGTACAAAAAAGGCCAACTGTAGCCAAATCCTCTTAATATTTTTAATATATAAATAATAGAAAAAATAGATTATTTAATTAAAAATCCAGCGTCAATCAGGTGCTTACTTCCTTTAAACTTCTCTATGTTTAAGTCTGGATCTTCAGGTGTTGAAATATGTTGGTAAGTGTGAGGACTGGGGGTATAGTAGACATACATTCTGGCATTCTTGAGTTCTTAGCAGTGACCCTAACTGAGCCTGCTCCCACTTTGCTCGCTTGCTTGCTTGTCTGCTCTCTCTGGGTTGGTGCCCTTTTGATGGTTTTACATGAAGCCTAGATGCCAGCCCCACTCTTCTTTATTGTTTACTTCTGGCCCTTCTTTTTGAGGCAACCTAATAGAAATTTGTGTTACTTTATTTATTATTTGGTAGAACCGTGAATGATTTTCATTGTCATTATATATCATTATTACTAATCCATAGATTATAGATGGGGAAACCTTGTGTTCAAAGTTAAATACTTGTCCAAGGTCATTTTGGCTGATTCTAGGAGTGATTCCAGATCAGAGCTGTTTATTATTCAAAAGTAGCATCTGCTGCTGTGACCAGAGATGGCCTGAGTTTAGAGGGAAGCGCTCTTTGGCATTAATTGCCTTTGTATATACACTTCTTCAGCATTTAGTTCTTGGGCTTCATCCATTAGCTGTCTCTGAATCCGTCCGACCTAAGCTTACACACTGTAAGTTAGTTTACACGCTGTGACTTAGGCGTTGCTACTCACTCAAAGCCTTCTCAGCCTGCCCACAGGGCCCCACGGCCCTGGAACGTGCTCACCTGTGCTTGGTGTTTCTGCATTCACCTGGCCAATCGCCTTTGGTGCTTACGCACGCACTCACTAGTGTGTGTCCTTCAGGTGCAGAGACCACATCTCAGCATCTTCAGCTCTGATGGCGTGTCTGGCACATAGCAGGCAGGCTTTTGACGTTCTCTTTGAGATAGTAGAATCTGTATAGAAAAGGTTAGCACAAAACATACTTGAGGGTACTGAGGCATCCTTTCTCATGTTTGTACACGTCAGTCAGTTTCATTGTATGTTGAACACTGTGTTCTTGCAATGTTGAAGTAGTAGGAGGCTCGCTCCCCAGAAGACCGCAGGAGAAGCACTTCCTAAGTACATCTCTGAGGGGGTTCAAAGAGCCACTAATGCCTCGGAGGCAGTTCACCTCCACCCTGTAGTAGAGTGTGGTGTCCACTGGGTGGTGACAGAGACCTGAGTAAGGCCGGAAATGGACCGGCCTGAGGAGACAGAAAAGGGGCCCTTTCACCTTCCTGGGAAGTTAGACTACTATTGGCATTTTGGAGCTTTTAAAGAGAAAAATGCTAAACAAAGAAACAAAAACAAAGAAGAAGTAAACATTTGTGTTTTGTCCTAAATTGTATTAAGTTACCTTCTTGTGAGCGGGGAGAAGATTGTCAGGGCTTACGTGACTGAAGAGAGGGGAAAGCCACTAATACGATGTCCTCACACAAAGCTCTGTGAGTGCATGGCTGCAGCTCACCTGTGCTCTCAGGAAGAAGGAAAAAGTACACTTCTGACACGAAGCTGAGCAGAAACAGCAGAAGGTGCAAGACCACATTCCTCTGTTCATTGAGAAGGGTCTCTGAAAGCTGTGGGGGGGGCAGGCGGTAAATACTGACTGTAGAAACGCCCACATAATGATGTAATGCGTCTGTTGTTATGTGACTTGTGCTTGAGTCTGCTGAGCATGGTTGCTTGGGAGGAATGAGGATATAGGACATCAGTTAACCCAAAGATCGCGTGTGTATGTGTGTGTCTGTCTCTGTCTGTCTGTCTGAGTGTTCACAGATTTACTTAAATCTACTTTTGTGATAGAAAATACTTAGAACATAAACACATACTTGGTAGTGACATTTGTTGCTCCTATGAGATGCACACAGTATTTCCTTGACCCAGTAAAAGTTGCATACTTAATCTTCACTAAGAAAGAAGGGAGGGAAGGAAAGAGGGAGGGAGGAAGGAAAAAAGAAAAGAAAATCGCCTTTGCATAGAAATCATAGAAATCATGTAGGTTTGACTTCTTAATTTCATTATAACAGAGGTGAGATTGCTTGACAGAGAAGCTGTGGGTTTGGTCTGGCTGTTGGAACGGAAAGGCCTTTGAGGCATCGTTTAGAACCTGCTTCTGTGAGGGGAGTTCGGCTAGATGTAAAGAACACATGCACTTGGAGTGTGGTTGCCCTGCTGAGTGAGATTCATGGGAGCAGTGCAATTGTAGTGTAACCCAACAGTCAGTCAGCAAGTGTTTCTGGAAGCCGTCTGCTGATGCCACCGTCATAGGCTGTGCTGGTCTGGATGAGCCTGACCCCTATAGGCTCAGATTTGGGTGCTTGGTCCCCAGTTAATGAAACTGTTTGAGAAGGATTAAAAGCTGTGGCCTTGGTGGAAGAAATCTGTCACTTAGAGTGGGCTTTGAGGTTTCAAAAGCTCATACCAGGCCCAGTCACTGTCTCTCTGCCTGCTGTCTGCACCATGCTTACCTTGTTTCCGCCATGATGATAATGAACTGACACTCGGAAACTGTAAGCAAAGCTCCAGTTAAATGCTTTCTCTTGTAAGAGTGGCTTTGGTGGAGCTGTCTCGTCACAGCAATAGAAGAGTAACTAAGACACAGCCATGCCTTAAGTGTCCCTTAGCCTGTTCCCAAGCACAGCAGGAAGAGGAAGAGAGTGGACACTATTTGGAACTGGGCACACACAAGCATAGCTTTCTGGCCCAGACACGGAGAGGCCCCTCCCTTACGTGAAGGACTCTGGGCTAGCTTGCTTCACTGCTTTTAACATTTAGAGAAATTGATTTTTAAGCACTTATAATCTTAGGAGGCACTTTTCTTATACTCCTGTCTGCTGCCTCCTTATTGAAAAATTTTCCTGGAGCAAAAAGGCCGTGACCTCTAAAGGCTTTGTGCATGTAATATATTTGCCATGTGCCTTTTGCACACAGGTACCTAATGAGGGCTTGCCCTTTAGCAGATATTATATGTTATATATTATATAATTTTGTGGGTGTTTTTACTCAGTGCTCCCCACTGTCAGTGTGGGCATGTGCCGTTGCTCTGAAGGCATACCAAAGGGGAAGCCACTGGGCAGTGGGAAGGCTTCTTTTGGATACTTTAGATCAGGCACAGACACTGGGCCCCACTGTACATGCTGGTCTCCTATTAATTCAATAAAGGAAGTCTGCCGAATTTTTCCTTTAATTCTTAAAAAATAAATTTTATTACTTTTTAATTTTATGTGTATGGTTGTTTTACTTACATGTGTATCTGTGCATCACATTCATGCAATGCCCACAGAGACCGGAGGAGGCATTGGATTGCCTGAAATTGTGGTTGCAGAGGTTGTAAACTATCATGTGGGTGCTGGGAATCCAATGCCCGTCCTCTGGAAGAACAGCCAGTGATCTTAACTGCTGAGCATCTCTCCAGTCTTATCCCCTTCAACCTTACACAGTGTGCAGGGGTATCCACCGGGCTGGAGAGGCGGCTAAGCTGTTAAAGGCTAGACTCACACCAAAAGTCTGTTTTCCTTCCATATACTAATCTACTTACTTAAATGAAAAGTGTGAGGCAAAAACTTTTCTTGTTCTTTATACTGAAAATAAACTTTCCTGCACCCGTCTAGAGTTTCAGCCTAAATCTTTCTCTTGCTTGCAGTTGGATGTCACGTCAATGTGTGTCCAAATCTAGTGTCTCAGGCTTCACCACAGTAGACGGTGGGAAGCGGGTGGGTGCTGGCGTCAGCTTTGGGTTGAGCTCTGTGTCTGCTCCGTGCTGGCCGTGAACCCTTGAGCAACTTCATCTCTGCCCTAGTTTCCTCCCCTAGGAGATCATGAAGTCATGTGCCTGTTGTCTGTGTTGTGTCACAGTGTTGACTGATACACAGGGATTACTTAATGAATGTCAACAGTTGTGACTGTTGTCATTGTTGCTTGTCATTACCACAGTTTAAGTCTACACTGCTATTTACAGTAGCTGCTGTGCTCTACCTCAGATTATAGCTCATCTGTTGACTGTTGTCATTGTTGCTTGTCATTACCACAGTTTAAGTCTACACTGCTATTTACAGTAGCTGCTGTGCTGTACCTCAGATTATAGCTCATCTGTGGAAAGGTTTCTAGAGTTTTCAGTTAACTCAGGACAAACTACCCAGTCCTCTGGGTTGTGTTTTTGGCCTCCTCATGGGGCCTGTCTGCCTTGTTCAGAGACAGGGTCTTGTTCTTAAAGGCTCTCCTTCCTGCTCTGCGCCATCCACTCCTGATTTTTAATTGTTTTTACCACTTTAATTTTCCTGGTTTTTGTTTTGTTTTGTTTGGATTAGATGGGACTGGATTGGGTTGGAATGCTGGTGATGGGAACCAGGGCCTGCCTTCCACATGCTACTCTGCCGCATGTATTTATTGCCTGTGTCATGTGGGTTCCAAGATCACACTTGGGCGCTTAGCTTGGCAGCCTTCTGGGCCCAGCACAACAAAACATTGAATCATTATTTTAAGATCCTGAAGAAATGGATCTATAGCTGCTATGTGCCAACTAGAACTTCCTATAAAGAAAACAGGCAGTATGAGACTCCAAGAGTAGTAAGCATAGTGCCTCCACCCTAGGAAAGAAAGGAAGAGAAGCACCACCACCGTGGTGAGTGGGGCCATGAGAAAACCCCACCCCCTGCTCACAGCACCTCCTGCAGGTCACACTCAGGGACCTTATACTCAAGATGTTGTTTTATAAGAACAGTTAAAATGCGTTTCAGTTTTTGCAAATGAAATGTTTAAATTTTTCATGGTAATCTGGTAATGTTGTGATAGAGCATTTAAAATACTTTCTGCTAAGTGGTCATCTTATTACACGTCCCTCCAACTGCTCACAATTCTCTTAGTTATTTAGAATATAAAAGTAAGTGGGCTGGAGAGATGGCTCTGTCAGGTCCACTGCTGCTTAGGAAGGACTCCGAGCTGACAACCATCTGTAGCCCATAGGGCATCTAGTGTTGTCTTCAGTATCCCAGGCACCAGGCATGCACATGGTGCACACGCACACACACCAGCCAGGCACACTCACAACTCTTTTTAATTAAATAAATTACCTAATATGGTTTTCATCGTTTTAAAATTTCTTTTTCTGTCTTTACATTTTTAAGTAGGGTATTGTTAGGGTGTCTGTTTTCAGTTAGAGAGTGTTTTTCTCTTAGTAAGTTATACTGTGGAAATACCCAAGATAATAACAGTCTGGGGAGGACTTGTGGGCCACAGTAAGATATCAAATGACCTTCAACTTTGACAGATCTGCTTCAAGGTAAAAGCAAAGACTTTACTGATTTCAAAACTGCTTTAGTTGAGATGTGTTAAAATGAAAGCAACGTAATGTTAATTCTCAGCCACCGACCAGCTCTGCTTACTGAGAGCATCACCTCTGCTTAGAAATACAAGAATTGGGTGTTAGGCAGTTGGTGGCCCTCTCCTGTAAGCTGTCCCCACCTGCACAGTGCCTACTTAGGCTGTGACGTTAGCGTTGACACTTGGCAGTATGAGAGTGTGTGCTTCTGCACACATAAGACAATCTACAGTTGTTCATAGACCTGTTGTCCTTCGTTCTAGGTAAGGAGGATGAATATCCAAAGAAACCCTTGGGGCAGCTTCCACCTGAGTCTGCTTGTATTAATCACTTGAGCAATGGACAAAGAAGTGTTGGCAGGCCCAGCCCCAAAACAAGCAGCAGGAGAGAAGATGGATCGCCTCGCAAGAACCATGAGCACTCTCCTGTCCATCACAGTAGAAATGGCACACCAGAAAGAGCCGGGCAGTCACGGCGGAAGTCCGTGGATGAGGGGAGTAAAAATCTGAAGCATGAGGCAGAGTCTCAGAGAAAACCTTCACCGGGTATGCAGGACAGTTCCAGACACTATAACCATGCAGCTGCTAACCAAAATAGCAATGCAATTTCAAACGTCAGGAAGGAATTTATGCCCAAGTGGAGAAAACCATCAGATGCCTCAGCTATTGAAAGAACTACTAAATATGCCATCGAAGGCAAAAGTCACTCAGCTCTTCCCGTCGCCATCCCAGGTTCTGCTGAGACCCGATTGTCAAACTCAAGGCAGAAGATGAAGGCTTTGGATGGGGGTGAAGGGAAGCGGGGTTCTAACGCTTCCCAGTATGACAACGTGCCTGGGGGTGAGACTGAGCCTGGGGCATCTGCGGAAGAGGGACCAGAGCGGACTCACCCTCACAGCCCAAGGAAGCAGCCCGAGCCAAGTCCCAGTCCGCCGAAAGTACCCAACAAGTTTACGTTTAAAGTGCAGCCTCCCAGCCATGTACGATACCCACCCCAGCTACCAGAGGAGGATCACAGAGCTGCATATCCACCCTCCTACAGCAACCCCCCTGTCTACCATGGAAATTCTCCAAAACATGTCCCTACTGCTCACAGTGGTTTTGTGTCCACACAGATCAGCCCCAGACCTCAAATTAACCCTTCCAGGAGACCTTACGGTTCCTCTCTTTCAGTTGACACTTCTCCAGAGAAAGCCTACAGCCGCCCAACTCCTGTTGTTCTGCCCTCTAGTCGAATTGAAGTCCTTCCCATTGACATCGGTGCCAGGGGGTACGGCAGTTCGGGGTCACCAAAGAATGGACAGTTCATCCTTCCTCCAGTGGACTATTTGCCAGAGAACAGAAAATGGTCAGAAGTTAGTTACACATACAGACCGGAGATGCATGGCCAATCATGGACTCAGGATGCTCACCGTAGCCACATAAGCAATTTATCAAACTATGCAGCCTTTCAGCACATACCGTTCCAGGCCCATGGGCTTCCAGAAGTGTCTGTAGACAGTCCAGTGAGGTATAAGATGTCACCAGCTGTGGAAGATGCCAGTCCTCATGGGTATCCATATGCAGGGCCCTCACCTTCGGCACATCACTACAGAAATGGAGAGGGACTTTCTGTGCAGGAATCAGTATTGCTGTGAGCGTGTGGCTGTATTCACTGACAAGAGAATAGAAACGATATGCCCACATTGCTATGTTTATAATTGCCAGAGCAGTATTTTTTATATTGTAAACAGTGTGCACAGCTCAGTGTGTCAGTGATGAGAGTATGGGAAGGCTTCATCCTCTGCAGAGGCTGCTGAAGAAGAGTGGGTCAGCTGCATCCTGGCTGAACCTTTAATAGGGGAACCTGGAAACACAGCAGTAGCATTAGGGCTGCACACACAGTGAGGCTCTCTGTGCTGTTCCCTGCGTAGCTCCCCCAGACCCCGCTCTGTTCCGTTGCTGTTAGAGCAGGAGACTACTGACCACTATAGAGCAGATACTCTGAGGGCCGGCCCTCGCCTTTTCATAGATAGACGAGGCAACTGCATATAGGTTTTGTCTTTAAAACCACCTTTAATCTAGATACATAGACTAACAGTGGATTTTTTAACCCTTTATCTTTCTGCCCACCCTGCCCAAACATATTTTAACCCAGGCTCTAAACTGAAACTGACTAGAGATGATTGGCCTTATAGAATGTCATCCTCCTTCAGTTGCTGCCATTTTATCTCCTCCTGAAAGCTAAAGGCTACAGAGAAAGGCTCACCACTTGATGGTGCCTAAAGTGGGTCAGTTACCCAAGTGAGCGGCTGCACAGTGCTCACTGAGTCCCCTCATCTCCAACAGTCTTGGTGCTGCTGTGCCCTGGGCTCTGGTCTGGCCGGGTTCAAGGGACTGTCTGCAGCGTGAGCTGGAAGTCAGACCTTGCAGGGCCCCAGGCCGCAGAAGACTGCATTTCACAGTCATTGGAAAGCAGCTCTAACCATAAGGAAGGCTGCTTCTCACCCTGCTTCCCCTTCTCACAGGCTTTCTCTGGCACTCGGTCTTCACAGAGCACAGTGGATGGATACCGCTACACTTACTGGGCCATTCCATTATCCCGGTCAAAATTGTGAAAAATACCCTAATGATTAATAAGGACCTAGAATTTTGATCTTTGAAAAAAAAAAAAAAAAAGGGAAAAAAATGTAGTTTGTTTCATACTTTTGGAATTTTTTTTCAGTGAAAAATAACTGAAGTTCATGGTTTTTAAAAGATGTGATGATTCCTTTTATGCTATCACACACTACTGTCACCAAGACACTGACAGAGTGCTGGGTTCTCCAAGAGCGATGGCGGCTCTGTGTAGATGCTCACCCACCGTTGTTACCTTCTTGTATCTGAATATCAGAAACTAGAAAGTCCAACAGTGACACTGTCCCTGCTCCAAGGTGGAGACTTAAGTTTGTGAGGTACAAGAATATGTCTTCATGAAAGTAACATTGTTTATCTAGCAAACGTGACAATATTTTTATGTATATAATGATTCTAATCTAAGTTAATTAACGTGGTAATGATGTTATTAAGTGTGGAAGCAAATGCAGTATATTAAAGGCGAACACCACACTGAAACTCCCAACTCCTGACAGAATAACCAGGCTCTTGATTTAGATCATGTGGAAGGTGAGATATAAATGTATATAGACATGTAGCTGAGGATATTAATTTCAGTCTTAAAGTGTGACTTGTAAGGAGCCAAGCTGTACAGTTTAGTTCATGATGGCAGCTCTCTGCCTCTTCAGAAAGTATATATCATAGTGGTAAATTATGTAGATTATATATATATATATATATGCTATATATGGACACACTATTTTCTTATGTCATCTATGGCATTTTTTTATCTGTATACTTTTTGATGTGGTTGATTGTTTTTAACATGCTAAAAGTAATCCATGTATTTTGTTCTGTGTCTTCTGTGTGCAGCTTCCCCGTGGCAAGTGCTGTGTCCTGGCCTTGCAGGGCCTGGCAGATGTGCCAGGTGCTCACCAGCAGCGTTTACCCACGCTGCGCTTCTCTGCTTGCATTTTCAGGGAGACCGTGTTTTGAACTGCATCACTTTTCCTTGGCTTAAGCATTCGTTACTAATGGCAGGAAAGTCTTCCCCTCTATAAGATATATATCTCTGTTAGCTTCAAGTAGGAAATTTTAATTTAAAATTATTTTGCCACTATACAATTTTATTTTAAATTTATTTTTAAATAAAAGAAATGATAAGAGAAATAATATTGACAAAGTGATTCAAAATCTATTTATAGAAAGGCTTGTTGGGGACATTCCAGGCAGATGAGCAGCCATGCCCCATAACAGCGTGCCCACAGTGGCTGGGCCATGGCTCAGGCTTCCCTCATGGTCACTTTGCCCATTACGTCAGAAGTAAGTGTCTGGGTGTGGTAGTGTAAGTTTCTTAAGGAATTGTCCTGCTGACCTGTACTTAACTAATGAACTTAAGGGTTTGGGTTTTTTTTTCTTTTGTTTGTTTGTTTGTTTTGTTTTTAATTATCAAGTCTCACCCCAGACCACTTAAATCCTATCTTGGGTAAAACGCAGGTATTAGAGAAGCGTGTTCCCCTTGTGTCTCTTAATACTGTCATCTTGAAACTCTCACTAGGAAAAATGCCAAAGTTGTCTTCTGTTTCTATTGTGGGATGTTTAAAAATGGTTTGTTGTTGTTTTGGTTTCTGAAGACAGTCTTGCTATATATCCCAGTCTGACCTTACTGTGTTTTTGAGGCTAACCTAGAAATTGAGGTGGGAAAAAAAAAAAAAAAGGCCGGGCGGTGGTGGCGCACGCCTTTAATCCCAGCACTTGGGAGGCAGAGGCAGACGGATTTCTAAGTTCGAGGCCAGCCTGGTCTACCTCTGAGGCTCCCTCAGCCTCAGAGGACTGAGATATGTGCCCCTCCCATCTCGCTCAGCACAGGGTTTTTGTAGTATGAGTTTTGATTGTCTTGTTCTCAGTGCTGGAGATTGAACACAAACACTACTGGTGAACTAGTGTTTAAAATTCTTTGTAGGTCAGAAGTTTGGGAACTCAAAAGTGACGTCAGGAAAGTTAGGAAAAAGTCCACTGGCAACATTATCAGCTATCCTCATTTCGAGATATCTGCTAGTCACAGCTGAATAGCTTTGAGGAAGGAGGTGTGGTCCCCTCACACCCAGACACCCAGACACTTACACCACTCCTGCAAAGTAGATAGAGCCTTCAGATTGCCATTACCCACTGTGGTCTGCTTTTCAGCCCAGCTATTTGAGCTCTCAGCAGTGAGAAGACCCCGCCCTGCCTTCATTAGAGCTATCAATACTGAGTGGCTAGAACTCCAGGGACTGTGTGGTTTGGTCTGTTTTCTTACTGGAATGCCTTCTCCAGAACTGTTGCGGTTTTATTCTCTGTCATCAGGGCTGTTTTCTACAGACCCTGAGCCTCAAAACCTGTTCTACCATTGAAGGAGAGGAAGATTGAAGTTGGCTTACGTTTCTACAGTGTTAGGGGTGTAGGAGAATTGGGGCCAACAGCCCATCAAAAGATTTCGTGAGTCAGTTTAGTTTAGTGTCAGAGCAGCTTGTGTGTGGGACTTGAGGATTGGGGATTGACAGGTTTCATCATCTGATAGACATTTGGTTATCCAGAGAGAATTGGTAATTTGCCAGCATAAGGGACCCAAAGCCACCAGTGAGTACATGCCCCAGAGATGGTGGCCAAGCAGAGCAGTCACCCACAAGGCAGAGTTACTGGTGAGAAAGGGCATCTGTCAGTCAGGTTGTGTGGGCTGGAGGCTGGCAGGTCTGCATGGTAGGCTGAGTTTGCTGTCCAATAGCTGTGTGACTTTGGGCAAGTCCTGGTCACCTTCCTGGCCTCACTGTCCTTAGCTAGAACTGGGCATTTGAGGTACAGGCAGAAGAGGAGACAATCATGGTCTGATTAGTTGAGTGACAGGAGTTAACAGTGATAGTGGTTCGAGCTTTGTGTCTGTGTCTCTTGTCTTCATGGAGATTCCATTCTGACCCACTTCCTTGTGTCTAAATTGAAGGTGGGTTTTGTTGTTGTTGTTTTGGTTTGGCTTTGGTGTTGGCTTTGTTGTTGTTTGGTTGGTTTTTGATTGTTGCATTTTTCCTGTTTCTTAGGATTGAGTTGATCGGTTTGACATGTTTGGTTCAGTGTCATGCAGTGATACATGTTCTCTGTAATTACATGTCACCACACCAGGCTTTAGTGGCCAGGAGGGATTTGACCTTGTTCCCAAGGGGTTGAGGGTCTGGCGAGCAGCCCAGGGGCAAAGGCAGTCAACTTGCATGTGATACAAGACAGGACAGGCAGAGCTGGTGTGACTTGAGGTGGCGCCAGCCTCTCAGACATGGTGGCTGGGTTGGTAGTATACAGTGCAGCAGAGCTGCCCTCAGATGTGGGACTGCAGAGTCTGTTTGGATTTGATACGGGGAGTGCTTGCTGACCTCCTGTCTCCCTAGAGCACAAACAGGAGGGAGCAGGCCCCTTGATGGTTTGGATGGGATGAGATGGACAGTTACTGTAATGAAGGACAAGGGGAACCAGGGACGGGGAGGAGGCATAGTCTGTGGTGACAGGCAATGCTAAGGAGGGATCGATTTGCCTGCCGGGTTCTTGAGGCTCTACAGGTTGCCAAGTCTTGTACTCAGAAGTATTAAACACTGATTATTAAACCTTCTGCCATGCAGCCTTGACTTATTTGCGGGAAATCGCAATCAGAGTACAAAGCAGGCAGATGGAGCAGATTGCACACGAGCATCAACTTGGTAGAGCAGCTATTCAAACACTGCCACCATGAGCTATACAGGAGGAGCCCGTGACAAGGAAAGGATCCCTGTGCACGAGTGGGGTTGGGGAGGACTCTGCCACATGATAAATGTCACGTGGCAGCAAGCAACGGCTTGAGGGAGTTAAGGACCTCTGGTACTGATGAGCGGCTGCAGTCTTGGCAGGTGCCGGAGTCCTCTAGGATTCAGTTTTCACATGTATGCCCAATGGCAAACAGCAGAGTCTGAACACAGTTCTTTCTGCTCCATGTTCTGAGGGTAGGGTGCCCCTGCCCTAGGCCGCTTGCCTTCTCTGCGTGGACCTTGGGCGTCAAGTGGTGGGAAAGCACAGGTAAGTAGGAAGACCCTGTTTAGGGAGCAGACAGGAGTGGGAAGGACCAGCAACCATGTGTTTACCTACTTCTGTGGCAAGGACCAAAAGAAGTGGTACCCAGAGCTGTGCCATAAAGCAATCACCTCAGCCCAAAGATGGCTCTCAAGAGAAAAGATGGGACTTGGAGTGGCCATATGTTGGGTGTAGCCATGAGAACAGGCAGAGGGGAGGCTTACACCCATGAGAGGTCAGACAGCTGTCAAGTGCTGATGTGGGTACGAACAGCTGACTCTGAGGCCATAAAGACAGACCTACCGGAGCAGTGTGAATAATGGTACCCGTGAGCAGTACTCTCGTCACCTTTGAGACGGAGTCTCGGTGCTTCTCTGCGTTTGTCAGTTTGGCACAGTGATCCAGAGGCCATTAAGTCTGCACAGTAGCTTGAAGTTGGCATTTAGCAAGACTCTGGGCTTGGGGAGCACACTTGGGAGTCTCGGGTTTCCCGAAGCCTTGCTAGACTCAGGCTCATGATGTCACAGATTTTTCCCGACAATGACTAGAGCATGCATGGGCCCTCAGTGAGACAGGGTGGATGTTTCACTAGGGAAGGGGCTAAGGTCACTGACTGTTAAGGAATTTTTTTCCTATTTAAATGAGCAAAATACCCCGTGGAAATGGGCCAATAGTATAGTATCTCACAAAGATGGACCTAAAACGAAACACTTTTACCAAACCCGCCCCAAACCCCATCCAACAGAGACCTGAAATGTAAGTGGCTGGCAACAGTGGCACTCTAAAATGTAGGCATTTCCAGAATCAGAATCTACATATTACATTATCAGGTCCAGCCATACATGCTAAAGGATGTTTTGTGCTGTTCTTTTCAACAAAACAAAAGAAACCCAGAACCTGAGTGACTTTGGATATTATGACAGGATAGGGTGCGCTACACTCATATAAAGGAATTCCCCTGCTTTACAATGTGTAGGTAGGTTTATATGCACTGATGGTTTTCTATGATATCTGAGTTTTTGCTGACTGATGTCACAGAAAGTGTTCCTTGACACCAGTTGGCCTGCGATGACAGGTCCACCTCAGCAGCAGGCTGTCAGGACTGGGGATGAGGATGGCGTAGAGACTGAGCTACCAGGAAGGCTAGGAGAAGTTCCTTTTGCAAAGACTTTGAGAGCAAGCAGTGGTTGGCTCACAGTCTCCTATGACTCCGGTTCTACATTCCAGCCTCTGAAGGTGTCTATCCAGGGACAAGCATTGCACTCACAATACATCTTAATGGAGGAAACACACTTTCAGTTTGGCTTTTACCATGTTAAAAAGTAATGCTCTGTGACTAAGACTTTGAAAAACATAATAATGACTAAAATGGTTTAAAGGCAGATATCTCAGAAATATGAAGACCTTAAAACATTGAGAATCTCAGATCAGATATGCTCCATGCTAAATAAAGCAGTGTTGGACCTAACAGTTGCTTTTTAAAAGCATGTCTGGGAAGCTGGTCTTTGTAGCGCTGGCCAGTCCTGATCAGAAGCAGCAGAACGGTACTGAGCCCAGAGAGGAGGTGGAGGAGGCCTTCAAATATGACTTGTTCCGTATTTTACATATCAACAGATTGAAGCACAGTTAGTTGTATGTTTGCATTTTATCAAATATGTACCAAGAAAAGCACAAACTCAGGAGCAAACTGTGCATAAATTGAACAAGTAGAGGGCTTGCCCAGCATGCATGATGCCCTGGGGTTGGTCTTCAGCACCCCACACACTCGGTGTGACTGTAACCAGTTCCAGCATGTTAAAGATGGAGGCAAGAAGATCAGAAGTTAAAGGTCAACCTAGGCTACCCAGGTGAGTTCAAGGCCAGTCTGGACTACATAAGATCCTGTCTCCAAACAGTACCAACAGAAGCCAACAATAACAGAAATCCTCTGTATTGATTAATTGATCCACTTTCCAAATCAGAAAAGAGCTGTGTGGGTAAGCCTCAGTGTCCACACCGCGCTTGGGAGCTCCTGAGAGTGTGTACTGGACACTACGCTGGGAACATGTGGTTATAGAAAATTAAATTTCTTAGCAAACCAGATGCTAAAGCTTGTGCTCAGAATGAGTATGCCGGCTGAAGTCCTAGAGACTAATGCACATACCATAGCTACTAATTTATGGATAGGTTTTTGGAAGTAACTTCAGAAAAGGGATCCAGGCTTGAAACTGCCTTTGAAATGCCAGCGGGGGTGTGTGAGTTTAATCTGAGGCCTGAAAGGGGAAGTGTAAAGATCTGCCATGATCTATGAGTTCTGTCTGAAATGAGCCAAGAGAAGCTCAGGCAGTGAGAACATGAAGAGGCTGTGGAAGAGACCACTGCAAAGACATCTGGAAGTTCTTTTAGGATGAAGTTTGATGACGAGTGGCAGGGCAACATGCTTGCCTGGAATTTAGTCACCTAGATGTTTTATGTGAGGACAAAGAAGCCATTTCAAACAAACAAACAAAACAACTTTGTCTAACCAGGAAATGTTTCATAGCTCAAAAACTGCCAGAGATCTCTCAAGACACCTCAGGTCACACCTAGTACCAAGAAGCTCAGTTCTGTCCCAGTAGTCAAAAACCTGAATGGTCTCAAAAATGTGATCCACATTGGCTGTGTGTGTGTGAGACGTGTGAATTCGCACATTTGTGGGTGCAGGAACTGGGGCACGCTTGTGAGGTCAAAAGCTTATTGTGTAAGCCAGATTTTCCTGCCTCAGCCACCCATCTCTGTCATGGTCTGCTGGCATTACAGATGCGTGAACTATTGCATTTGGCTTTCGTGTGGATTCTGGGGATAGGGACAGAGGTCTTTAGGTTTGTAGAGTAAGTGCATTTTAGCCATTAGGCTATTTCTCCAAGTCAACTCCAGGATTGTCGAGGCCCCACTGAAATGCAGAGCTAGGGTCCAGCCAGGTCTCGCCATTCTCAGCTGTAGGCAGTACCTTTCTTGTCATTAAGCAGACACAAGGAACTTAGGAAGCAAGGATTTATTGGGGCTCATTGTTTGAGAGAGTGTGGCCACCATGGTGGGGGAGGAGTGGAAGTTTTCATGGAAGTGGAGGCATGCAGGCATATTCCTGACACCTTGAGCTCTGTGTACCTGCCTCCCTGTGGCCCGCTTCCTCTGGGCCTTCTAAATATTCCACAACCTCCTGTGACAGCTCTGCCAGCTGAGAACCAACTGTTAAAACACATACATGAGCCTGTGGGGACAATTCACATTCAAAGCGCAGCACCAACGCCTGCCTCATCTCTGCAGATTTAAATCAGGGGCTCTATAACGTTAGTTCCCCCTCCCCCAGCCGCAGACTGAGAGAGGACAAGAAGCCAGATGATATAAAACTAGCCTACCAGCAAACCAACCAGAAACAGTCTAGAAGTAGCATTTTGATCTAGTTATTAAGACTAAAAAAACGCTCAACCAACCTCGGGCTTGGTGGCACAGCTCTCCATAGACTGTGCTTGCGAGCAAGCCATTCTCCAGGCTCAGGCCTCCTGGGGACAAAGCTGCTCTTCAGAAGGCAACACAGAAAGTTCTTGAGGGACCAGGGTAAGTTGCTGCCTTTGGAGGATTCTTGAGGTGGTGTTTGTGAAGAACCACAAGTGTTGTGGACAGCAGAGGTTGATGTTTTTCTCCTAACACGCCATTTTTCCTTTCTAGCTTCCATGAAGATGGGAGAAATTATTTAAGCGAAAGTTCTTAGGTGGACAACACCCACTCTGTGTTTACTCCTCTGTGTATTTCCACAGGAAAGGGAGATGATGAAATTTAGCTTAACCAAGCTGTGGGTTGGAAGTTATAACCTACCTAATTCCTTAATTAAGCTATCAATTAAGCCCGTGTCTGTGCCACCTGCTATGCCTGGGCCTTGTGCCATGTAGAAGTGCCAGCACTGACAAGCTTGTCCCCACAGAACCCAGGGCTCCAGTCAGTCTTCAGTCTTTCTTCCTTGTGGCTTCCCTCTTAAGGGATATTATTAAAAGTTCACTGTCAGACAGGTCACCCAACTCATTCATAATTCATGTGAGGTTACAGAATGTCCAACACAGTCAGCAGACTTGAGGACTCCCAACTTCCCCAAAGGGAGCATTCTGTGTTAACTGTACAGGAGCCAGCCACCTCTTTTGCCCCGAATGTCCCAAGTTTCAATTCCATAGGGCAGTATTAGGTTGGGAGCTCGAGGAGAAAGAAAGATGGGGGAGGGGCATAGCAATTGCCTTTTGTTACCCAGATGAGTGTGCACTATCGGATGAGTGTGCACTAGCGTTAGTTAAATGAATGCGTGAATGAAAACAAAAGAAAAGGCTATTGTGTATTAAGCATGGGTGTCACTAAATGCTTTAGTTTTATTGGACTCATTTCAACATCCAGGAAGCCTGCCAACATACCTGCCATGTGCCCTCCTGAGGGAGAAAGGAAGCTCCTTTTGTGGGATCAGAACTAGTCTCAGGTTGGAGGACTCATAGCTGTGGTTGACTCCAGAGCCTGGAATGAAGCCCTAGCCTGTGACCTCCAGCTGCACAGCATCTAACTATTGGCAAATCCCGGACATGTGCTTCCCTCTTTTACTTTGCCTTCAGTGGTGGTCATGAGTTGAGTAGAAGCCTTGGCATTGGCTGAACCAAAAAAGTTTCCTAAACATTTCAGAAAGAAGACTTGGTTCACCAACTTTGCTGCACTCTTCATCCTGGGCAGGTGTTCTTATCTCAAAAGGGGGACGATATTTTATTTACCAATAAGGTCAAAGGAAGTACAAACTACAGGCTGGTGGTGGCTCCAAGGAATGCTATGGCATTGAAGATAAAGCCACCACACCTTCCATGCTAAGGTAGGATCAATATGACTCTATTTCAGTTAAAAGATGAAGGATCCATACATGATCAGCTTGGATGTTTTCCTAGGTCATTTGAAGCAAAGAACCAGTGTCCCGTAAGTCTCTCTTCCTTACCGCAGTTAACACATGTTGGATACTTGCTTTGTGTTGGCAGTTTTCTTAAAGATCCATTGCCTGCTGTAGAAGCAGGTAAACACACACACACACACACACACACACACACACACACACACACACACTCATAGGTACTTCTGTCCCAGGAAACAAGCAAGTGAGGCTAATATGTCAGACCTGTGAACAGAAGAACAGAGACAGCCTGAGCAGGGATGGAGAGAGTGGTCGCTGTGGTTTAAGGTACTGATGAAGTCTCCTTTGAGAAGTTAGCTTTGAGGAGATGGGAAGCAGTTGAGGAGCCGACATTTAGATGTTTGCAGAAGTGCCTCTCAGACAGAAGCAATGGGAGGTACCTCCTCCTGAGGCAGGAGCACCCCTGGCATGAGGGCAGAGGAACAGGAAGCCAGCAGAACTGGGATAGACGTCTGCCTTCTTGATTCACAGTTTCAAGGTTTCAGCCATTGGGTTCTGTTGTTCCTGAGTTAGTGGTGAGGTGAATATCACAGCAGGGAGCCTGTGGCAGAAAGGAAGCTGATGGAGAAGAAAGTAGAGGACAAGATACATCTCAAGGCATGCTTCCGACAGCGTACTTCCTCCAAGTAGGACCTACCTTCCCACCTTCCAAAATCTCCCAGTCACCATCAAATTAGGAAACATCAGTGGATTAATCCATTCACGAAGGATAAGCCCTATGTTTCAGTCATTTCCACAGAGCTCATTCAATGTCAACTAAGCCCCTAACACATGAGCCTGTGAGAGACATTTCATATTCAAACCATAGCAGGATTTAATGGGTAGTGAGAAGGTGTCAGGGAATGGAGGTAGGGGTGCTGGCTAATCTTGGTTGTCATCTTGACACACCTGGAAAGCAGGAACCTCAGTAGAGGAATTGCCTCTATCAGATTGGCATATGGGCATGTCTGTGGGGCATTTTCTTGATGGCTAATTTATATAGGGAGGCCCAGCCCATTGTGAGTGGGGCCGTCCTTAGGCAGGTGGGCTCTGACTACATAAGAAAGGGAGCCAAGCAAGCTGAGTCCCTTGATGCTCTCTGTTCAGTTCCTGCCTTGGGTTCCCTCTGTTATGACTTGTAACCAATAAGCCAAATAAACTATTTCCTTCTCCAAGTCGGTCTTAGTCAGTGTTTTATCCCCACCACGGAAAGCAAACTAGGTCAAGAGATTCAACATGGGACCAGACTGCTAGGCCATGGCTCAGTAGGAGGACTTGGCCGAGGTGGGAAGACTGTAATAAAACATGGTTTGCTTTCTATCACAAGGTAAATAAGGAGATGCCACTGTAGCAGAAGACAGGAAAGAGGAGAGAGCAGATCTCAACTGTTGTAAGAGTTGGTGGTAGTTTGAGAAGGGTGAGAACAGTGAAACAAAGAGGAGGTTAGACAGGGATTTGAATACAGTTCTGAATTCAAAGAGCTTTGCCACGGGCTAGATGTAGGATGTCAGCCCAGGTGTCTGGGGCAGAGGGAGGAGGGCTGTTTGATTGGACATTTTCTAAGGTAATAAGCCACTTACTGGAACTGAGCAAACAGGAAGTACAGAGGGCATGGCAGTGCTGGGGATGTTTCAGAAAGAAGAAGGAAAAAGTAGGGAAATCCTTGTGCTGGCACTGTGGGGCTTACAGACCTGGGGGCGGGGAGCGCTGCTACCTTCTCCACTGCAGAGATAAGCACCCCGGCAGCTCGGCTCATTTGTAACCTTAGCAGACCCTGTGACACAAACATGGATCCCGCCTGTTTGATTTTCCCGTCCTAACCATGCTGTTTCCAGGGTGGTATTAGGTCCTCACACTGTTAACAGCCACCAGTTTTCTCCTTTCCCCTCCAGAGCCGTGGGAGACTATTGATTACATTCTGCTCTCGGACTCTGCTGCTCCAGGAACACTCGGGGAGCTGGGGAGTGGATGTGGAAGTGTAGCCACCCCCAGGACCTGGGCTCACAGTGAGGGTGGGTGCCAAGGAGCCAGTGCCTGAGGCAGAGGGGTATCTGATGGGTGCGTAGACTTCGAGTCTATGTGTCCCACTGGTTTCTGTGACTAGGAAGACTGGAGTTGGTAACTAGGTTGTGAGCAGTGTAATGCCAGGTGTGATTCAGTAATGGGGCATTCCAAGCTAAATCCTAAGACCAGGTTGGCTTTTGTTCCATCCTGGATAAACCTTGATGGCTGGGGAAGGATTAGGGACCACAGTGTGCTAGGAAAAAGTAGAGAGGGGCTCATGGGCCACTTTAACAAGTCAGTTACCTGCTGCTGAGTGACAAATCCCTTCAAAGAGTAGTGCCTCGAAATGGACCTTCTCACCTGCCACGCTACCTTACTGCCTTAGTTCGGGACAGCTGAGCTATTTGAGTTTGTGTGTAGAGACATCTCCAGGCTTTCCTTACCCACAGTCTGCATCTGCCCTGGAACCTGTGGGCTTTCCTCGTGCTTATGCGGAGGTGCAACCTGCTGTGTTATTGCTAGCGTGTGTGTGGTGGTTCTCCTTCAGGGTTAAGGGAGTCAGACTCCACCTTTCTCCTGGGAGTGTATCAAAGACTTGGCTGACATTTTCTATCCCACAGAAGCCTAAGACATAGTCCGAGATCATCCTCTTTATGCCCTGTGTCTGTGGCAAATCTCTTGAGGTCTGCTGGGACTAGCAACCCATTGTTGAGATGTGGAAGGACCATATATCATCCTGGAAACAAATGGATATGTTTTCTGAGACTAAACAGCCCCTCTGTTTAGTCACCTAGGAAACTCCAGATCAGTGTAGATTGCAAAGCAATAAATCCATGGGTGCAAAACCTCAGAAGGGCTGAGCCGTAGACAAGGAAGTGCCTTTGGATTGGTGTAATAGTTGGAGAAAACGTAAGTCTGTGAAATGTTATGGCTTTCTGTCCTGCCTTGTCACTAGTGGCCTCTGTGAGGCTAAGATGGCACGAGGAACTCAGGGACATCCACACCGCTAGTTGGTTACAGGATCCAACTTCATTATGAACAGTGTTTAAGAGTTCCTTGTCAGCTAACAAACTATGTAATGGTGTTGCTATTAGAGGGGACTCAGGAAGCTCAATGCAGTCAGATACACTTCCAAGCAGAATTCAAAGTCCCGCCCAAAGGGAAACTGCCTGTGTATTAGCATGCAGGATGCTGGGTACTGCGGGTGAGCCCACTCTGGGGACTGGCTTGAAGGGAAGGAAAGTGATGTCATTGAGCCAGCAGTTCAGCACTTTGCTCTTGCAACCTGGTCTCACAGCAGAGTGTTTATCCCAAGTAACTCCAAAATGCCAAGTATGAGCAGTGGAAGGCCTGGGCAGCAGCGAAAGTGAGCCTTGCATATCCTGTGTGGTCCACACACTGAGCCTGGCACCACGGTCTCCGTACTGGCCCAAGCAAGGGGATTTCTCACTTTTGAATCCCAGACAGGTTCCCGTGAGAGGCCGGGCTCTGAGCAGGCACTTCTTATTCTGGTAGGTAGCATGCACTCTGGCACACAGACCAGAAGTATAAGAATCAGTGAAGGCTCAGGGTGTAGCTCAGCTGTAGACCACGTGCCTCACATGCGTGAGACCCAGAGAAAAAACAGAAGAGATGATAAAGTTGGAATACTGATCTCAGTAAAGGGTGAACAGAACCTCTCCTCCTCCTCCTCCTCCTCCTCCTCCTCCTCCTCCTCCTCCTTCTCCTCCCATCCTTCTTCTTAACTGGGGTTTCTCAGCACTTACATTATATTACTATAATATGCTCATTCCCTAACCCCAATATGTAGTGCTTTTCACACCACATTTGACTGTTAGACCATTTCTCCCCAGCCTGAGTCAGCATTGAATTGGTGGTGCAGGATCAGCTATCCTACTATCTATCTATCTATCTATCTATCTATCTATCTATCTATCTGGAAATGGTGATGCAGGATCAGTGTGAGGGCCACACAGAAATCAGGAAATGCAGTGACTAACATCTTAGCAGGTAAGTATTAATGTGACCCCTGTGGGGCATGCTGTCCTAGACCAGAGCTGCTCAAAATGTGGTGCGCATGCCCTAACCCCTAGTGCTGGAGATTAAACCCAAGGCTCTGGGCATGCCAGGTAAATGCTTTACCCTAGAGCCTGTGAGTAGACTCTTAGACCCATGTTCTGTTGCGGTAAATCTCCAACCCAAATATGCCCCTGCAGTGAAAACACAACTCAATTAATATGAACACAAGCTGTGCGCCTAGATTGGGCTGATCTACCACTGCCATCTTCCCCATCTATGAGTCCCCTTAGAACTTGTGGTTTCTCCAGGCCATGTGCTTCTGCTCCTCTTTCCTTCCACCTCCTCCTCTGTCATCCTCTCTCTTTCCCACTTGAACCACTGCATGAAGGAAAATGTCACACAAACTTAGTTCAGAAATGACTATAACTCAATCACTGGGTGCAGCAACTAAAATCCTAATCTTGTAAGCTATATTAAATCTAATTTCTCTGGTGGCAAATCCTGGTAGATTCACCAGAAGCCTGGAGACACTCATAGCTACATCTTGTCCTCATGCTATCCCCATTCACAAAGGCCTAACTCTCTCCTGCTTCCTCTCTTCCTCCATCCAACCCGGAAGTCCCTCCTACTTACCCAGTGATTGGCTCCTTTATTCATTAGGGGATTGGTTCACAAGAAATCACCAGGCCCATCCACAACAATGTTCCTTGTGGAGGAACCCATATTTCTCTTTCTCTCATTGATCCATGCTGAGCATCCAAGCATCAAGAGCTTGTATCTGAAGAGAGGCTTTCATGAAGTAGGAGGGTGTCAGCCACATGTATGTGTCTGTCTTCATCTCTCTTCTACCTTGGGTTCATGGCCAACAGATCTTTGAAATTTTCAGAAAGTATAGCATCCCTTCAGGAATGGTGCTGAATTATTTAAGCAGGTGGGACACACAATACTTGGCTTTTGTTCTTCCTAATAGTGTTGATTATGTGGCTTCCCCTCCCCCCTTCCTAAGTGTTCTCCAATAGAGGACTTTGGTGCCAAAAAACAGTAATTTCTGTGAAAACAGTAATTACTTTAATTGGTGTTCTTTAATGGTAGATCCTTCCCACCCACGTACCTCCTCTTGAAACTCAAATCAAGTCCTGATGAATTGCTTTCCTCTAAGTCAGTGAGGTATCCTTTTCTTCTTATAGCTGCTAATGGGCAGAGTGGGAGTAAGAAAATACTTCCTAAATTGGCTATTTTTTCCATCGAGAATAATTTTTCTTTGTTTCTAGGTAATAGTAGCTAATCAGCTTTTATGTATAGAAAGAAATGCAGATTGCTAACAGGTTGCTTCCGTTAAAGTTCTTCATCCAGGATTAGAACTCACAAAGTCCCACAGAGCACCATTTCTTCATAAAAGCCTCACCTGCCCTCTGGAAAAATCTATTGGTGCTCAGTTTTCTAGGGAACTTGTGTTGTTTTTAAGGGACAATAGTTGGCCCTAGGTGAGCTCTTTTATCCCCCCAAATAGCCACATCCTTTAGAATATTATTTGAGCTCCTTATTAAAGTAAGGCTACTGATCTGGTCACATGAGACCTCTTACTGGGTCTGTCCTAGGTGGTCCCAAGGCAGGACCCTTGCTGGCTCCAGAGGCCACCGCCTTCCTCTGCAAATGTCACTTACTTGGGTCCAGCAGACTTCTCTTTGGCCCATGATATAGCCTTTCTGGCCTGAGGTATGATCTCTACCTCCCATTTCTTTTCACAGATGATATGTGAAAGAACTGTCTTGGAGACCCTGATACAACACACAAGGGTAAAGTGGGGACGTGGGCACATTTGGGTCAGTGGTACCTCATACTGCCATCCCAAGTTTCTGGCTGTCAGCTGTCAAGAGCTATCCACTGTAGGTACACTGAGGAAAAGTATCAAGGTCACATAGCTCTCTCGAGGTTTCAAGCCCATGGGCAGAGCCAAGATCTGAAACAACCTTGGCGTTCCTGCCCTGTCAGGGTGAAGGTGGCGCCCTGGTGATTGATGAATGATGAGCGAGTCTTCTTCCACATGGCCAGGAGAGCTTGTGGACCACATGGAGATCCTGCCAGATTCTGCTGATCTTTACTATGGAGCCGCGTCCCCAGCCCTGCATTGCTTCTGTTTAAAGGGTTATGTTTCGTGGGTTGACATGTCCCCAGAAGAGGGAGGGGGCTTCTAGTGGGACATGCTGAGGATGACTGGAGATGGAACGCCCAGCATCGCTGGTGCTCCTCACCTTCCTTTCTTTGCCCCTGATTCATGCATCTTCTTCACCCAGCGTAGTCCTGGTGTAGTCAGGAAACCTAGCATGACTCCTGCTTTGTGGTGCTAGGATCAGATTAAGACCTTGCCCACTGAGCTACACCCCCAGGTCTTTCTAGGCTCATTCCCTACCTCATCTTTATCATCTTTATTACCTCTCTCTCCCAAGAACTTGCTGCTGCAGTTTGAAGCAGAATTCCTTTTCACCAGGCTCTAGCCCCTGTCAAGTAGCTTCCATGGGCTCCTCTCTCTGCTCAGCCTCAACTTCCGGACTGACCTGCAGCCATCTTTTCATGCCTGACAGGGGTAGTTCTGCTGATGGAATGCAAAGTCTTAAAAGAGTTAGGCAAATGCTCTGCCACCAAGCTAGATTCCCAGCATAAGGCTGCTAGATTATATCGGGCACTTGGTTATGGATACTTCCAGATGGAAGAAGGTTTAAGAAATGTAAAAGGCCTTCTGTGGCAATGCAAACTGAGTTCAAGGCCAGATGCTAACCTTCTGTAGTGATTGCCCCCTAGGAGCCAGCCATCCTTTTCTGAGACAAGGTCTCTTGCTGGGACCTGGAGGTTCACCAATTCAAATTCAGCTGCTATGACTGGCTAATGTACCCCAGGATCTTCCTGTGTCTGCATCCCCAGTGCATGCAATCACACCTGGCTTTTTCTGTGGGTGCTAGGAATTAAACTCAGGTCCTTACGGTTGTGTGATGAGCACATGCCAGGTGAGTCATGTTCTCAGCCCCTCAATTCTAATTCTTTGACAAGTTATCCCTAAAGCTTCCCAGGGTTTGCAGCCTGAACTTACAGCCCTAGGAAACATTGGGCGGAGACCAGCTGTGTTCCTCTTAGCACAGCGGAGGGGGGCATATTCCTCCTGCCTCCCATTAGGGTCTCACGGAAGGAAGGTCGTTATGTAATTTCTCCCTAGGCTTCCACAGGAAAGAATGGGTTGTTGTTGTTGTTGTTGTTGTGGTGGTGGTGGTGGTGGTGGTGGTGGTGGTGGTGGTGGTGGTGGTTTTTAAAGCTGAGGGCAAAACTTCAACCTGAGCGGACTGCAAGTCTTGTGGGCTCTTTGTTGGCAGCTCTCAACAAAGAAATCAGCCAAGGCTCTAGAGGCTTTCAGTGTGGAGCGTTGCTCACAAACATTACAGAACATAGGTCCCCAGGAGCGCTGCTCTCCGCCCGAATCAGTTTGTTCAGCCACTGAACACGGAGTGTGGGCAGTCCCAGAAACAGATGCACACCTTCGCCATCCTTAGAGGAGGGTCTGGACACCTGGGTATCTTCAGCAAGTCCTTTTCGTTTTCTTTACTGGGAAACGGCCTTGTCATTGACTTTGCAGCCAGCCCATCTATGTCTAGCAGGCCCGGGGCAGCTGACGAAGGTCAAAGCTTCTAGAAACTGATGCGGGGGCGGGGTGAGGGGGTTCCTGTATAACGCTGATGCCAGGGGCGGGGTGAGGGGGTTCCTGTATAACGCTGATGCCAGGGGCGGGGTGAGGGGGTTCCTGTATAACGCTGATGCCAGGGGCGGGGTGAGGGGGTTCCTGTATAACGCTGATACCAGGGGCGGGGTGAGGGGGTTCCTGTATAATGCTGATGCCAGGGGCGGGGTGAGGGGGTTCCTGTATAATGCTGATGCCAGGGGCGGGGTGAGGGGGTTCCTGTATAATGCTGATGCCAGGGGCAGGGTGAGGGGGTTCCTGTATAATGCTGATGCCAGGGGCGGGGTGAGGGTTCCTGTGTAATGCTATTGGACCCAGTGAGCTGTTTCTTCCCTCTAAGAATCTGCTGCTGTGTGTCCTTCAGGGCACAGTGATGTGGCAGCAGCTTTTGGCTTTTATTTATTCATGTGTATTCTCGAAGCTTTGTGTTGTTGCCGAAGGGTTTATGGCCTCTTAAAGTTTCAGAGCCTCTGATTTTATGGCCACTGTTTGTGGAAGAGAAGTGCCGTTTGGGGAAATGGCTGCTTTCATTGTGACTGGATGGTGAATGACGGGTTAGATTTTTTTCCTTTCTCATTTAGAGCCTCACACAGCCTACTGAGCTACTAGCATTCTTGATGTGTTAATTACATGACTCTGCAGTCCACGGAGCCTTGCTCCGTCCTCCTAGTGCTGGGCTTGTACAGGGTTCCTGAAGTTTCTGAGGCCCAGTCTAGTAGTTCGCAAGCTCCTCTGAGGACAGTGTGGCACTGAAGCCATCTGGATGCAGACAAATGTGGCCTAAAGTTACAACACAAGCCCTTTCTGACCTGGCCCTGTCTGGGATTAGGATTTCAGTTAGGATTTCAGTGTCGTAGTCAGTGTGAGCTGCTGTGACAAAGAGTCCTGACTGGTGGCTCACACACATGCCATTTACTTCCCATGGTTCTTGAGTCTGGAGATCTGAGATCAGAGGCCAGCATGGTAGGGTTCTAGGACAGCCTTTCTTACAGAGGACAACTTTCCCATGGCGTTCATTTAGTAAAAGTGTGTGTGTGTGTGTGTGTGTGTGTGTGTGTGTGTGTGGCGGAAGGTGGTGGAATTGTTCTCTTTGGCCCCAATTGTGGGTGTTCCGTTTGTGGTCAACTTGTTTTCCAAAGGCCCCACCTTCCACTACTACCACTGCCCTGAGAATCTGGGGACAGCAACATCAGCTATACCGTGAGGTAAAGGAAGCTCAGAATTGAATGCCCCTGACTCAGCACAGTCTCCTGTCTTCTGAGTATCATGTTGACTATAGTCACAAGGAGCAAAAGTCAGTCAGGCCAGAGTGTGACACCTCTGCAGGTCTGTGTGCTGAGGCAGGGTGAGCCTGTCTCCCTGCTGTGGCTATGAATCTGAAAGCTGGGGTCTTAGTTTTAGTCAATGCCCATTGCTGTGAAGAGACACCATGACTGGGCAACTCTTATCAATGTTTAATTGGGAGCTTAGTCCATTATCAGCATGGCAGGAAGCTTGGTGGCATTCAGGCAGACATGGTGCTAGAAAAGTTGAGAATTCTATGTCCAGATCCATAGGCAGCAGGAAGAGAGAGAGCCACTGAGCCTGGCTTGGACCATTGAAACCCCCCAAAACCCTCCCTGGGTGACATGGTCATGCCTACTCCCAATAAGGTCATGCCTACTTCAACAAAAATGAATCTCTTAATTCATCAAGTAGTGTCACTCCCTGATGATCCAACATTCAAATATATGAACCTTCGGGGACCATTCTTATTCAAACCACTGTACCACCTGAGATGATTGATACTGATTTTCTGTCTGCTGGATCCAGAATCAACAAAGAGACGCAGATGCCTTACACACATCTGTAATGGCGTTTCCTGGGAAGATGGCTGGTGGGAGACATTCGCCTAAAGTTGTTGGCGCCCCCCCACTGATCTAAGCAGGTCTGAGGGACACTCCTTTGCTTTTGTCTGCCTGCCTTCACTGCATGCTGGAAAGTGTATCTACTCCATTAATGTAGCTGGTGCCATTGTTCAGTTACATCAGAACCCACCTTCTTCAGCCCACCGGAACTATGGCTCTCTAGAATCCCTTCAGGCCTCCACCATTGCATTGGACCTGCTGCTACATCTGGCCTCAAATATGAGAAGCTAATGGCTTTGTTTTCTCTCCAGGGTGTTGATGTCATTGTTGAACTACCCACCCTCACCTGTGTAAGCCAGTTGAGTAAATCCCTCTTTGTAATTTACGATCATTCTATTGGTTCTGTTCTTCTAGAGAACCCTAACACACCTCCTTCTTAACTGCTTCCTTAACGGATAAAGCCATTATACGGTCGCATCTAAGAACAGGACTCCATTGTCAGGCAGTGACAGAGCCATTGGCCCACCACTTACAAACTGCAGTAACTTGGGTCATTCATCATTGCTTTGTGTCATTGTCATTGTAAATAATAGGATAATGACTTGCATGTGTGTAACATAATGAGGTGCTTAGCACAATGTGACAGGTAGACATCCTACCTTTCCCTAAAACACCCATCCCTGGAACCTGGGAAGGTATTATACTTCTCGGCAAGAAGAACTTTGCAAATATGATCAATATTACAGGCCTTAATAATGGATCATTCTAAGTCCATTATTATCATATGAGCATGGTACATCCTGGGCTATGCCCCCCTCCCATTCATGTATTGAAGTCCTAACCTCCAGTACTTCAGGGTGAAGCATATTTGAAGGTAAGGTCTCTATGATAGTTAACATTCAAGGACCTCCTTAGGAGATAGTAGAGCATGCCATTGAATGTGTTTGTGGGGATATCTCCAAAATAAGGACTCATAAAGACTGTGACACCATGAGTGGACTGGCTCCTAGACAGATTCATAACATGAGGCATTACTGGGAGGTGAGAAAGTAAGAGGCAGGACATAGCTGGGGGAAGTAGGTTATTGGGGTGTACCTTAACTTGCCCTGGCCTCTTCCGGTTTCCCCTTCTCTGCTTCCTGGCTGCCATGGTTTGAGCTTCTCTGACTTTCATATCCTCTCTACCAGATGGATTGACACCTCTGAAATGTGAGCAAAGTAAGTCCTTCCCTTAAGTTGTTCTGTCAGGGATTTCGTTCACAGTGATAAAATGTAACTGACATGTTTTTAAAGAGGAATTTTCTTTTAAATTGAAGACTTTAGATGAGCCATAGTTTGATATGACAGCTAACCTTCTAAGAAGAGACAGTTAGAACACAGACATTCACAGGAGACAGTTAGAACACAGACATTCACAGGATGCAGAACATGCTGGGCTGAGGGAGGAAGGCAGCCATCTGCACTGCACACCCACAATCTCACACCTTACCCACACCAAAGATTTCTATCAGGAATCTCTTCACATACTGATGGAGGCTGAGAAGTGTCATAATCTCTCCACATGCTAGAGAAATGCCAGCTAGTGTTGCTGTTTGGCCAGAATCTGAGGACCTGAGAATTCAAGGTTGATGATGTAAGTCCCATTCTGAGAGCAAGAGAAATGAGATGAGATGTCTCAGCTTATGCAGAGGAACAGGAAGTAAAAGGGACACATTTTTCCTTTGCCACCTCTTGTTTCATTCAGGCTCCAGTGGGTGGGATGATGACTGTCACTCACCTGGGCAGAGCCACCTGTCTTGCTCCGTTCCCCAGTTCAAAAGCCAATCTTTCACCAAAACATCCTCACAGGCACACCGGAAGAATACTTAACCGGCAGACTGGACACTAGGCGGCAGTCAAGTTGACAAATAGAATTACCACCACCCGTGCCTCTCCCACTATCCACAAACACAGTTCACTGTGTCACAAAAGCAGCTCACTGGAGTCTGGCTTGAACAGTGTCTCTGGACATGCAGGGAGGCATGACCTCCTCTGGCATGGAAGGAGACTGTCCTAGCATTTCCATTGCTATGATAGACACCATGACCAAGGCAACTTTTATAAAGAACAATATTTAATTGGGGCTAGCTTACAGGTTCAGAGGCTCAGTCCATTATCATCATGGCTGGAAGCATGGCAGCATCCAAGCAGACATGGTGCGGTAGAAAGAGGTGAGAGTTCTGCATCTAGATCCGCCTGCAGCCAAGAGAGACTGGCACCCTCAGGTAACTATGAGGAAATTCTCTTCTGCAATGGATGGAGCCTGACCATAGGAGGAGATCTTTAAAGCCCAATCCCAGAGACAGACTTCCTCCAACAAGGCTACACCTCCAATAGTACCGCTCCCTGTGGGCCAAGTATATTCAAACCACCACAGAAGCCCTACTGAATATCCTGCCAGTGGGTACCCCCTGGGGCAATAGACACCATTAACCTTGATGCAAACTAAGTCATCTCGGTAGGATTCACAATAATACCAAGCTACCCACACATGGAGTTATCATCGAATCCCACGATATCCAAATATGATGGTATCATGTAAATTCTAGGTCATAATTTCCAAATTTTGAAGTTAGTGCTGAATAAACCACCAGGAACAGACAATATTGGGGGTAACTATGTACATGTAGTATGTTTGTGTCTCCCCCAAATTCATATGTCAAGACACCCTGAATTTGACAGCCATGGGAAGTAGGATGTTGGAAGGGATGTTGGGTTATAGGGTGCAGCCCTCATGAATAAGATTAGTGCCCTAAAGGAAACGACTACAGAGTTTAATCTCCCTTCCCACAGCTAGAATAGAGCTGTCGACAACACGGGAAGTGGCTCCTAGCCAGATACCAAATCTGCCAACACCCTGATCTCCAAAGTCCCCGTCCCAGAACTACAAGAAATAGATTCCTGTCATTTGTAACCCATCAGTGTGTGGCATTTGCTTAGCATACAGGTGGACTGGGGCTTTCCAAGGCTTGCTTTATCTCATGTTTCCAAAATAGCGGCCACAGCTCCATATTGTATGTCTGTATTCAAAGCAGAAAGAAAAGAATTAGGGAATAGAAGTAACAGTGTCTACTTTCACTTCTAAGAAAAGGAAACTTTCCCTAGACACCTCCTTTAGGTCTCATTGGCTAGAAATGAGTCACACAGCCACTGCTATTGTAAGAGTTCTTGGGAAAGTGAGGAGGGGCTTGTCAGGATTCATTATGTCGTGCTGGGCATGAGGCCAGTGTTAAAAAAAAAAAAAAAAAACTGGAGTGTAAAACTTGAGAAGAATTTAATATAGGCAACAGACAGCTAGCTTGTCTGGGTTTATTTTTGAGAATCATCTCTCCATGTGAAATCCTTGTGATTGAGATTTGTGAATGATGTCAGCTTTGGAGTACACAGGAATTTTCCAGTAGCTGTCATATGTAAACGGTTTCTACAAATGACATCATTGGCAACCCAGCTGAGCAGCCCTGTGGTCTGACCTTGGCCCACCACCTTGGAGGAGACCACTGAGCGCTGCATGTTCTACCAGCTTTTCTGTTCCAAATGTCTCTGGAAAGAAAATGAAGCAGGTGGGCCCGAGCTCTTTGGATGAAGTTGAAGGTATGTGGAGGGGTGTTCCCCTTCTACAGAAAACACTCTCCATAGCAGTGATGCTGTGTTCTGGAGAAGGCCTCTGGGGGCAAAGGGGCAACTTCTGGTTGCCATGGTAACTAGGTGAACGGATAGCTTTGTGTTTGGTTTTAAGTAAGTTTTTTTTTTTTTTTAAATTAAAAGAATAGAAAAGTGAAAGTCAGGGCTAAGAGCCCCTCTCTCCTCAGTTTTACTTAAAAAGTCTTTTCAGACCAGGCTAGCAGGGAGTGAAATTAAACAGGTGGACATTGCTCTGTATAGTTCTGATACTAAACAGGGTACTCGGTTGTTACTCGAAGGTAAGCTGGAGTGATTTGCAAGGAACCCAGAGTTAGTGAGTGTTTAATCACCAGTCACGTTGTTCCCACAGGGAAGATGCAACGAACACATTTGGTTTAGGTATCTAAACAAAATACCTGACAGAATTCCTGAAGAGGCAAGTTGGCTGAGAAGAGGTTTGTCTCCGCTCACAGTTCGGTGATGGGGAAGGCATGGAGCCCGAGGCAGTCAGCCGCGTGATAGCGGCAGACAAGGGCATTCGACTGGAAGCCAGGTCAGCCTTTCATCCTTGAGCTCCACATAGCCCCGAGTCAGCCAGCCAGACACCTAGTTTCAACAATCTCCTGGACCTTCCAGCACCATCAGCTGGAACCAAAAGCTCAGACGCATGAGGCTGTAGGGGACATTTCACAGCCAGATCCTAAGAAACCATCTTTAGGGCGGGAAAGAGGAAGCGTCCCCGGCTTGGGGCTTCTCTCCGTTTCTCAGCCTATCTGGCTGGACAAGTGTCACCAAGTGGCCACTGCTCATAACAGTGTCCCAGGGTCTGGACCCCTGCTACCCGTCCAGAACATGGGTGGCAATGTAGCTCTTTTTCAGAGCCAGAAAGGATGTATGCACGAGCTCTGCTGGCTCTCCCAATCACCGCTCACATCTTTCTGGTCCCACCTCCTCTCTGGACGCAGCCTTTGATTTTTCCATCTCATTCTGTGGGAAGAGCCTGTGCCTCACTCGGAGGCAGTTGAGTGCATGCTGCATCTGTGAAGAGCTGGCAGCCTGGAGCACCCTCAAGCACCACTCCTACTCCGGTAAGAGCTGGTGGGAAATGGAGCTGGAGAAGGTAACGCCAATTCCCCAAGTGAGGAGCGAGAGGCTCTGACTGTGCTGCCAGTCAAGTGTGAAGATGGCACTCGGAGCAAATGGCCCAGGGTGACTGAGCCATGGCTCCCTTCTCATAGGACACGCCCCCTTCCCAGGGAGGGGCCAGGGCATAAACACTTTATTTGCTGCAAAGAACAAATCCGCATTCTTTCAAGGGCATTGCGTCAAGGTCCTAGACTATGGATTTTGCAACTCAATTTAGGCCTGCTTTTCTTACATGCACTTTGGCTTATTACGATCTGTCTAGGAGCCGCTGAAAACATAGCATGGGTTAATGTAACTTGAGTCCTGTTAGTTTCTTTTGGCAGAACCATCTCAAATCAACAGGAAATTGCTTTCCTGTGTTTGCTTTCTGCCGGTAGGATCCATTGCAGTTGCTGGTTCCCTTAGACTCTTCTTTCTTCATGAGTTATTTGACAATATGTCCTGCACTTACCCCAGCCAATCATGCTCTGTGACACATCAAGACTATATATGACTTGTGACTTGTGTGTATGTGTTTGCTTACATTTAGAATGTGTGGTGATAACTCCAGGGTTGCAGGGCACAGGATGGGAGAGGCGCTGTCTCCCTGCCAGAGCCAACATAAGAACAGACTGTTCACACCTACCATTAATGCCACCTTTCCCACTGGGATGGGGAACCCTCCTGGCTAAGTGATGTGGAGTGAGCCCTTTCTTCTAGACAGTGGGACTGTGGCTTCCCTGCCAGGTGCTTCCAAGCCCAAATTCACAGCCCCTTCCTTGGTGGCTAAGGGAGCCATAGGTGTGCTCAGCTTGGACCTACATACATAAGTGCAAGGCTCCTTGTGGTGAGAAAAAGGTGAGCCAGGGAAAACAGAGACAAGCTTGTCCCAGAATGCCTCGGGCCATTGTGGAACTCCAAGAAGCCAAGAATTGCCCATTGGAAGTGGGCTTCAGTGTGTGAGTGGAAGAATGACCACATTCTGGTGAAGAACTCACTGCTTCTGTTTATAACCTACACTGTTAATTGTGTACATTCATGTTGGAGGTGCAGGTGAGTAGCCGGGGGCAGAGAGACTTTGCCAGGGGTCAATCCAGGGCATCATTATTGAGGAGTCCTTCACCTGGTTCTTCTAGACTGGGTCTTCCTAGGTAGCCCTGTTTGGCCTGGAACTCACAGAGACCTGCCTGCCTCTGCCTCTCAAGCGGGATTAAAGGTGTGTGCCACATAATTCCTGGCTTCCACTTTGTTCTCTGACTCTTTGTTGCACTTTGTCTCTCACTGGGACCTGGGCTTCACAGATTAAACTAGGTCCACCAGCCATCTTCTTGTTTCTGACTCCAGCACTGGGGTTATGGGCACATGACATTGTGTCTATAGTTTTAGGATGGTGCTGGGTTCAAACTCGGGCCCCACGCTGACAAGTAGTTTGCTACGAGCTACCCACCCACCCTGTTTATAACTATTAAATATACACAGAATATAGGCCTCTGTCTTCTTGTCACTAATTAAATTATTTTGAGGTCTGATAAAAGCACAGTTCTGTTTTTTAAAGAGTCTATCATTTAGAGTTACAGATTAAGACACAGATGAAATGAGGTAAGTATTGGAATAATTATGGGTGAGAAGAAGCAGATGATATAGTCAAACAAGACTGGCTATGTGTTGAAAATGAGTTAAGTCAGGGATTATTAGGCATTTAAATGTGCTTCAACTCTTCCACTGTGAGACGCCTGACTTGCCAGCAAGAAAGACACTACAATAGGATCCTTCTGCACACGTTTATTGGGCTGCGCATTGACTGTGTAGGCGAAAGACTCCGAGCCCTGGGCCTCTCACTCTTATATACTATCAGTTCCCATCCACGCACAGCAGGCCACATCACCTCACCAGGTACGCAGCTTCAGCTAATCAGGGCAGCAGGGGCATATCTCCACCAAAATGGCTTCGCCAGTAACCTGGTACACCTGCGCAGCTCTCACAATGTTTGTGGCTTATATTCAGGTGTATGAGGAAGTCAGGTGCAAGTCATAAGACTTAGCTGCAGTCCCTGGCGCCTTTGGGACTGCCGCCACACCCGCTCCCCACATTCCACTTTTCAAAAGGTGTATTTTTTCGGGACTGGGGCCATGGCTCAGTTGGTAAAGTGCTGAGTTCACATCCCATCACTGTGTCGAAGTCAGGTATGGCGGTAGATGTTTGTTATTATAGATGTGGGGTCAGGGTAGGGTGGGGTGGGGTGCTAGTTTATAGAGCTTATTGGCCAGCTGACTACCTGCACTGCCGAGCTCCAGGTTTGGAGAGAGCATAAAATAGAAAGCAACGGAGGGAGACAAGTGACATCGTCTCTGTCCTCCACATACCACAGGTGAGCACATGTCTGCGTGCAAACCATGCACACACCCATGGGGATGTGTAGACACCCCATACCACGCCATACTTCTTAATAACTTGAAAAATATTTTTATTGGTATATGTGTGTGTGCGCGCACGCGTGCATGCGTATGCATGTATGATGTTCATGAACAAGTGAATGTGATAGGCACAGTGTACACTGAGCTGTTTTCTGTCCTGTGAGTGTGATGTCAGTGTTCATCACTCCTCGGGTGCAGGGCTGTTGTACAGGGGCCTCCTTTCCCAGTGGAGGAGATGAAGGCTCACTGAGGACCCAGAGTCTTCCTGGAACCCAGCAGGGCATGTGAGGGAGGCTGAACCCAGGGCATGTGAGGGAGGCAACAGTGACTCTCCTGTGTCTCTCTGCCTAGTGCCACCTCCAGGTGACCCCATGGCTTCCTGGGCAGCAATAGCTTCATGTGGAGAAATCAGCACACTCACGGGCTCAGCAGTTCTCTGATGGTGGTGTTTGGAGCCCAAAAGGGAAGGGGACTTAACCATCCTCAGCAGCCCACCCACCGCATGCCTCAGCAGGCTTTCCCCCAACATGGGACGGACTGATGGATTCCAGGAGAGAAGCTGGCTGGTTCACATTGCCCGAGGAGATTTTCCTTATTGTCTTGTTTTGGGTTGTTGTTGTTTTCCCATTGGCTCGAAATTTAGAACATGCCACTCTAGGGCAAAGAATTTTCAGAACTCTACCCAGTGACTGCTAAGCTAATTTGCTGTCATAGCAACTGTAGAGTTTGCTCCACCTCCTCTCTTTTCCTGGAGACAGGTTAGTCTCAAACTCAGTACCCTCGAGCCTCAGCCCCCTGAGTGCAGGGATTACAACCCACAGATACCACCACATCTCTAAGCAGCCTCTGAATTTTACAGCAAGCCTCGCTTTACCTGAGGCTCACACACACCTGTGAGGACAGCAGCCACTGCTGTCATCTGAAAGTAGACAACAGCTGAGTGAATGAGTCAAGGTCTCAGCCAGGTTTTACAGAGTTAGGGATGGAGATAGAAGACAGTAGGTCCCTAGATGGCAGTTCAGTGCTTGCTTCTGGCAAATGCTAGTCTGCAATGCGCCCCCTAGTGGCAGGTTCACATACAGGCTCAAGTGCGCCTCATTAGAATGATTTCAATCTACATGTGGACAGGAACACAGCCTCTTCTATCTTGTCGCTCTGCTGACCTTTACGCTGAGTCCACTGTTGAGCTAGAAACTGAGTCGCTCTTTCACGTTGCTGTCCACAGGAAGGAAGAAAGGAAGGTAGGGCAAGCAATGTCCACTGAAGACAAACAGCGCATTCGGGTAGCTACAGCGTCCCCTCTGCTGATAGCCCTCAGACCAGTGCTGGTCGGGCAGTGCGTGCATAGCCAGGGCTTAGGATGAGCTCAGATGAGAGGTAGTCAAGAGCCGGGCGTGGTGGCACACGCCTTTAATCCCAGCACTTGGGAGGCAGAGGCAGGCGGATTTCTGAGTTCGAGGCCAGCCTGGTCTACAGAGTGAGTTCCAGGACAGCCAGGGCTATACAGAGAAACCCTGTCTCGAAAAACAACAACAACAATGAAAGAAAGAATGACCCACCAACCCCTCCACACAGCTAGTTCTATCCAGATCCTGTGCGATCTTGTCCATCCAGCCCACATCCAGGCTCTTCTTGGTCTGGAATCTTCGACCCCAGAGGCAAACTGGTCCACCTCTTTCTTTCTAGTCTACTTCTCAGTGACAGGGAAGGCACTAGTGGGATAGGGTAAGGGAGCCTTGGATACTAAAGTTTTGTCTCCACGGGATCCCTGGGGACCCGAGGTCCGTGCCCACACTGTCTTCTAGCCACAAGAGTGACTTCTTTGCCTGCAGGATTGGGTTAGAGTCATTCCATCACAGCTAACTTCCAGTCTACATGGAGACAGAAGTAATGTAGAATAAGACGCTTCTTCCTGCAAATGGTCTGTAACTTACACAAACCACTTTGTGGGTCAGAATGTAGCTAGTCACACGTAACTGCAGTGGGTTCTGAGAAGTACACTTTCCAATCTGCAGGTCATACACCCGGCTGTCCTTAGTAAAGGGTTTCATTGATTAAGAGAGGAAGGGAAGGAGTTCAGCGTTTGTGCCTCCTCTGGCCTGGGATGTAACTCCCTGTAATCTTTACTGTCCAGAAACGAGGCATGTTCTGTATCTCAGAATCCTGCCACCAGCCCAGACGTCATAAGGGCATTCATTGGAATGCTATCCTTTCTTTAGGTTGGGCACTGAAACGAAGAGTCCCACTAGTCCAGATCATTGGTAGCTATAACAACAGACTGCCTGTCATTTATCTGGCTTCCATTTTGTGCTAATTACTCTTTGAAATGATCTCCATTGGCTCAATCTTCACAACCCCCCTGGGGGCACGCATTCACACAACTCTGTTCTCTGTCAGGAGAGGCTTCTAAAGGCCAAAATGTAGGGACCTTTCTCACCACCTCTCTAATTCCCCAGGTTTGCTCCAACCCAGTCCCTTAAGAAGAAGGTGAGAAGGTGGCCTTTTGCAAAGCGCAAGGACACCCATGAGCATGCTAAGCAGCTCAATTAACTCCGAGTTTGTTGTAGGATCAGTATGTCGTGGAAATTAGAAATCTCCGAAGAAGAGAGCATGTGCATCTGGGAGAACAGGGAGCTGCCTGGAATCAGAAGCCCGGATTTGACCTTTGCCCACATTTATTTCCGTCTCCCACACTAAATATTACTATTAGGCATGTGCGTTCTTGACTGTGCTCTCTCACTAGCATAGTCATAAACACAGTTAACTTAAAAACAAATACAGAAGTGTGTTTGACTTATTAGACATCCTTGCTTAATGGAATGCATGACCCCCCAAAGCCAGGAAGCAGACGCCTGCCTGCTTCCTGCCCTGCCACCATCATCCCCAGGCTCATAGGGAGAGGGAGGTGTGACCATCCTGTGGCAGTAGCATTTTGCACCAGGCCAGGGTGTGTGATTCTGCAGCAGCTGGGAAGGCACTGGCTGGACCCGCCTCAGGCAGCAGGAACATTCTGGCAGCCAATTACAAATCCTCTCTCAGAGCTGGGAGAAGGTGTGATCACTTCTCCAGGCTCCCCTGGGATCTCTTTTCCAGTGTGCAGAATGGGCCTCCCCAGGGCCCCTGCTCTGACGGCTCCCCTATCTATGCCTTGTAAATAGATTGCCAAGTCCTGGTCCTTCAAATCCCAGTGAGAGTGGGGGCAAAGCCGGCAGCCTCCTTTCTTCTGTCTAAGTCTGCTCGGGCTGCTGTAGCCAAGTGCTCTGTTTGAGGGGGTTGAGCTCAAGTGCCGGGATTAAAGGCATGCGCCACCATGCCTGGCTGTAACGTTCTTTCATAACTCTCAGCGATGACAGGGCCACTGCTACCTCCCTATTTAATAGCTTGCTTGTATTACCCCAAACTCTCATGCTGGTGTCTGAAACACAGTACCTTGGCACATGACTGTTTAGAGAGGGGTTCTTTCCAGACGCAATAAGTTAAAATGAAGCCGTTACTAGTGGAGGGAGGCTATCATATGACTGATGTCCTTTTAAAAAGAGGAAACTGGAGATACACACACACACACACACACACACACACACACACCATGTGAGCATGAAGGAAGAGCTGAGAAGCAATCCCAGAGACAAGGGGAAAGGCACCAAGCAAGACCGGATTCTTGTCGTCAGAAGGAGCAGAGCCATACTGTACTTTTTTGTTGGATTCCCAGCCTCAGAGTCCCACCCACCCCTACCCTGTTCTGTGCCGGTTAGGGAAGAAGAACTTCTGTTATGTCCATCAACAGAGAACATCAGCGGTCTCTAACTTCTGCCCAGGGGAACCTGCAGGTGTCGGAGACAGTGGAATGGCTTCAGATGATGAATCAGGGAGGCTTTCTGATGTCCTCTGCTCTCTGGCCCTCCACCGTTCATTCTCCTGTGTAAGTGCCAGTGTCTGTTTCTTTCTCCAGCCTCACGCTCTAAACAAGATGCCTCTGGCAGGAGGCCTGGGTAGATGGAGTCTTCCAAGTCCAATGCAACTTCACTGTTCCTGACTTATGAAGGTAAGACCCAGAACCACCCAGAAGCCTGCGAGCTTCCTGTTGGGTTACTTGTTTTACCATCTATATTGAAAAGAGTTGACTAATATAACGATCCCTTGGTAACAGGGCAGGGGATGTCTGCCCTTCACAGACATGTCTGTGTCTTGTCTGTCTGTCTCTTTCCATTGTTTGTGAAGGGCCCCCTTCTCTCTATAGAATCAAGGAACATGTCATATGGAGTCTTCCAGATTTAATATCTGAACTTGATTAACTGTCCATCTTGAGTTCTGTCTGAGTTCTGGGACCTTTGTCTTCCCATCTCTGAATCTGTGTGCTTCTCTCTTTGTTACAGCGTGAGATTTCAGCCATCTCCTACGATGAGGAGTCTCAGTCCTCATACATAGAGGGAACATTTCTGTCTGACCCTAGCAAGGTGTCAGGAGACATGCACAGTGCTGGTCTGACTTGCACTGGAATTCTTGTCTACTGTCATGTTGAGCCCTCGCCTGCCCTCTCTCAGTCCAGCCTGCCAAGCAGGGACCACAGTGGTACCTGCCACAGAACTGCACGCTGCCTGAGTTAGTTCCCATAGCTGTTAGCAAAGATCCTCAGTGACCGAGCCCCTTGTTAGAGCTGCCCAGTACTTAACAGCTGTTGAAATAAATACACACTTATTCTAGTTTTATTTTATGTCCAATATCCAATTCACTTTGAGAACAATGCCTGATACACAGTCCTTGCTAGAATGTCTGTGTGGGTTCAGTCAGGAGGCAGAGATCATAGAATGACTTGAACACTGGGAAGACATGTATAAAGATTTATTGAGCATCAAGGGAAGGTAGCTGTAGGTGTGGGATCCTGGTGGCTGCCCTTGGCTGAGAGTCTGCAGGGCAAGCTTAGAGGGGTCAGCGTTCATGGGACAAACCAGCAAACACAGTACAAGGGGAGAAAGATTTATTCATTCATGGCTTCAGAAGGGTCAGTCTATGAGGACTTGATGAAGCATGATAGATGCAGCATGCCATAGAGGCCAGAAAGCAGAGAAAAGGCAAATGGGACCACGACATCGCAAGCATGACCCAGGGGACTGACTTGCTCCCACTAGACCCCAGGCCTACAAGGTGGACAGCCAACATTCAACAATGAGCCCGTGGACTGCATTCAATATCCATGTCACAACGAGGGGGTCACCTCTCATCCAGGAAAGCAAGACTGTAGGGTGCTGGGCAATACAAACTGTGCAGGGGGCCTTGGCCAGAACTGGCCCACATCACTGGACAGCAGCAACAGCCTCCTAGTACAGGGTTGAGCAAGGCACGCAGAGAGGTGCTGCTGGTCTAGGCTTGGTGCATACTGGTGTCTGTGTAGGGGGGCCTTCAGCAAAGTAGGCATTAGGGAGATTTGAGGCCCTGAAGCTATTACCTGTGTGCTAGGACAGAGGACAAGGTGTTCTCTGCACCTCAGCCATGCATAGGTATGGCCAAGCACAGGGCAGCAGGAATGCATACAATAAAGCCCACACAGTAAAATGCACAGTATCCCTTTCCCGTCCTCTACTGGTGGATCTGAGCATCACACTTATGGTAAAGGGGACTGGTTCAAGAGAGACACCCCACACACATACCTCCAAGCTGTCACAGCAGTTAGATGATAAATTGATAACTAAAACCCCAGGTAAAAACTGTGGTATTTACCCACAACGTTAAGAAGCGTGAAGTTATTAGGATTATTTTTTAGAAAAACTGTTTAGCATTTCCTCAGGGGCTTTGTGGTGTTGAACACCTTGTCATTATGCATGTATGTGATTTACATGCCACCGTGTTGTTAGCATGTATGTTATCCACATGCCTCACATGGAGAGGTCTTTACTCAAATCCTTTGCTTACTTTTCAGTAGGATTATTTGGCGTTTACCCAGTGTTTGTTGCCACTGTTTGCAGTTGTGTTGAAGGAGTGAGTGTCTGTATATTTCAGATAGTCACTCCTGATAGTCTAGGTGGGCTGCAAATATCTTCTCGAACGCCACAGGCTGCTCTCTCTGCCGTGTGTAACATTCGGTCTCCCATAGTCCTGCTTCTCTTTTGCTCATTGCAAATCATCACAAAGTCAACACATTTCTTCCCTGTCATTTATCTCAGGTGTTTCTATATTTTGTAGTTTAGATCTTTAATCCATTGTTGATTTCTGGAGGAATGGCATGAAGGTTCAGTTTCACCCTTCTTCATTTGACTGTGCAGGTTTTGTAAGACCAGTTGTTTAAGGGACCGTTCTTGTCCCGGTGACTGTTCCCGGCTCCTGTCACAGACCAGTGACCAGGTGTGTGAGCTCATTTCATGGATCTGTATTCCATCCTACTATTTCTTGCAAATGATCTTTTAAGTTTGCATTTGTTTGTTTATTTACAGGGTGTGTGCATGTGTGCTTTTGTGCGTGTGTGGACATCCGGGGGCAACTTGTGGAATGGGTTCTCTCCTTCACTGTGTGTTCAGGAACTAGCTTGGATTGGCAAGCTTGCTGGTAAGTGCCTTACCTACTGGGCCATCTCAGCAGCTTCTGTGTATGTTTTTATTCCAGGCCCATACCGGTTGGTGCTGGTTTGAAAAAGAGCTTCACTATATAGCTCAGGGTGGCCCTCAACTCATCCTCCTGCCTCAGCTTTCTAAATTCTGGGACAGTTGGTAGGTGCCACCATACTGGCAAACAAAGCTTGTTTTGTTTTCTATAGATCTTAATAAAGTTTGAAATCAGGAAGAGTGATTGCTTCTTGCTTTGATATTCCTTCTCTAGGTTTCCTTGATCCCTTTGGGCCCCATGTGAAATACAGGATTATTTATTGTTTCTGTAACATTGAGTTTTTTATGAAGACTGTGATGAGTCTGTAGACAGAGTTTGTAGATAAAAATTTGAAATATATTACCTTATGTATTATATGCTTTTTGATGCTGTCATATGCTGAATTGTCTTCCTTTCCCTGTGGGATGGTGTGTTGATGATGTATTAATGCCATTTATTGTTGAATGTTGACAGTGTATCCTACAGTTTTTCTGGATTTGTTTGTATTATTAGTATTAGTTGTGTAAGACCCCCGAAGCTGGGCCTCCACTCAAGTCCCGGGATGAGCTGGCCAGCACCCCAATGACTCCAGAGAAAACCACACCTGATGCAAACTGCAAGAGGTTTTATTATCAGCTAGCCGAGCCATGCAGGGCAGGTGAGTTTGACCCTGAGCGGTGACAGTAGGGGGCTTTTAACAGATAGCTGAGGACTTGGGAGGAGTTGGGAGGAGAGTTGGCTACAGCCCCTTTCTGGCAAGGGGATGGGGGCAGTGAACTGCAGCCTCCTCTCTGGTGTCTAGCTCTATGTCCTTGTAGGTCTTCCTACAATTATTGCATCTCTGGCTGTAAGGCACAGAAACAAAAAGGCTTTTTGCTAGCTATAGAGAACAAAGAGCTTCTTTCTGGCTGCATTTTTAGAGATCAGGGAAAACAAGCGTGGGGAACGTCCAGGGGCTTTACCTTCCAGGGAGAAACGCTCTAAGTCGGGTCTCACAGTTGTAGCGATGTTTTGATGGAGTCTTTAGGGTTTTCTGATGTTAGGCCACTGTGTGTTCCCAGAGCCTTATCTCTTCCATTACAGTGGGTGTCTTTGTTTTCCTTTTCTTATGCAACTGCATTGGCTAGGATTTCTAGTCCCAAGTTAGGGTGGCCACTGTGAAAATGCTAACTGGAGCAGGTGCAGGTGAAGATGTCCAGGAACGCTTGTCAGTAGGAAGGTAAAATGATGTGGCCATTGTGGAAAACAGCATAGAGACTGTAAAACAAACCAAAACAAACCAAAACCAAAACAAAACAAAACACAGAGCCATCATATGATCCAACACCCCCAGTCCTGCGTATACATACATACATGCATACATACACATATACATACATGTGTGTGTGTGTGTGTGTGTGTATGTTTATAGAGAGAATAAAATAAAATAAAATGGGGTTTTGTTTGTTTGTTCCTGTATTTTGGGACAGGGTTTCTCTGTGTGGCCCTGGCTCTCCTGAAACTCATTCTGTAGACCAAATTGGTCTAAGTGTCAGAGATCCATCTGTCTCTGCCTTCCAAATGTTGGGATTATAGCTGTGAACCACCACGTGATTTAAACCTACTATCTTGAAGAGATATTTGTTCTTCCATGACCAGTGCATTGTTGCTCAAGCCCATGAGAGGTGACTAGGTAATGGCAGTGCAGAACACACACTCCATGGGCCTAGTTAACCCTTAAAAAGACAGAAGCCTGGATGTTTTTGTCAACTCAGAAGAACCTGGAATTCAAGAGGCTAAGTGAGATGAGCGAGTCACAGAGGGGTAGATCCTGCTGTCCAAAGTATTTAAATAAATCCACAAAAGTGCATACTACAGTGTGGTTGCCTGGGGCTGAGAGTGAGAAGCAGGGGGTGGGGTGGGGTGGAGTCAGGGGTGTTATTCCCAGTTGGCCTGACTTTCAGTTGTGTGGCTAATAGTGTGGCAATTACGAGGAAGCCAGATGTGCTGTCACATGACTGAAATCTCAAGGCTTGGGGAGGTCGAGGCAAGAAGATTTGGTTACCACCAAAGAAGAAAGAACAAAAGCAAAAATAACAACAACAACAACAACAACAAAAACCAAACAACAGCAAGCAAACAAACACACGAATGAAACAATAAACCCACAGAGGGTACACGGGAGTTTTGAGGTGATGGAGATGATGTCTGTTACCTTGGATTCAGTGAGATCGTCATGAACGAAGCAAACATGTCCGTAGTCATCCGTACATTAAGTGCTTGCATTTGGGGAGTTAACTGGTGGTAGCTTTGTGTGGCTCTAAACCCAGCCCCGGGGACCAGAGACAGCCAAACCTCCAGAGTGCTTGGCCAGCTGGCCTAGCTGAGTCCAGAGCCTCCTGTCTAGTGAGAGACCCTGTATGGAGTCGGTAAGGATGAGCACAATCGAAAAGACACGCGGTGTCCTGCTCTGGTCAGCACACATGCATTTATGGGTGCATGTCCATGCACAGTCATGTGTGTGCATCACACACACACTACACACAGAAATAAAGACATTAGTTATACCCCAGTAAAGCTGTGCTTCTTCAAAAAAAGAGGTCTGTTTAATGCCTCGAAAATATCTTTGTGATCTGTTTTCTTCATGTTCCTAGCATGTGAGGAATTTCTTTCTGGCTCTGGGGATACCAAACTGGGGTTTGCATGTGCAAGGCGAGCAAGCGTTCCTCCACTGAGCCCCCTCCCTCCCAGGCCTTTCTTCATGATGCAGTGAGAGAGAGTGGGCTCCTCGGGAAGGCAGCACGGTGCCGCACCAATCGTATAAGATGAGCACATTCCTGTATTAGAAAAGATGATGCCTGGCTGGCTGTACTGTGTCCCACTGCCTGTTGCCCTCCGCCCCCATCACCCTCTTCTTTTTGAGAATGAGAGAGTATAATAAAGAATGGAAGGTTCTTGTTGTCTCCTCTCGTCACCTCAGCCATGCCCAGGAGGAGCTGCGGACAAAGTGTTGAAGTCTCTAGAATCACAGCCAACAAGTGCTAACCCACCCCTTTTCCTCTTTCCCTCCCTGTCACTATCTCCCGTGTGACCTGGGATTCGCCTCTCTTGGGCCCAGAGAGCTGGAAGGAGTGACGGAAAGGCCATGAGGAGACCTGGTTTCTTGAACCATATGAATCAGTGCCCACCAGTGACCTGCAGAGACTCCACCCACCAGTGTCCTGCAGAGACCCCGACGCTGGCCCTGGCCCGGGCCCTGTGCCGGGTAAGCAGTGCTTTCTACTCTCTGTTGCTGGATCTCATCTCATGATTCTCTACAGGGTCTGCAGCATCCCCAGCTTTTACAACAAATTCCATAATCTGTTTGGTGGAGCACTGGAAAATCCTACCGAAGACATGGAAGCTACCAGACCATCTTCAAACGTGTGAAATCTCATAGCATCTTGGCTTATCCTGACAGCTGACTTCTGCTCTAAGTCCAAATGTTTGCTCATCAAGACGTCTTTGCGGACACGCACACTTGCCTGGAGACCTCATGCACACATGTGTAAGCACTCACGTGGACCCGAGGGTTTTGCAGCCTCACGGGAACAGTGCTCATGGAGGAAGTCCTGTGTGATTCATTCTGTTTGTCTGCTTGGCTGATGTTTCCAGTTTCCGTGTAATTTGCTCCTTTTGCATTAAGACAGAAGTAATGGTGTTTTGCCTCTTTTATTACTTATTATAAGCACTGTGGTATTCAGGATCATCTGCAAAACACCATTCAGCAGGAGGGTGGGCACATCGCTGGCCTCTTCCCTGTCAGGGTGAAAGCAGAGGGTGTCACCCTTGTCAGATGTCTTGATGAGGCAGAAGGGACAGAAATGCTAGCAGGGCGAGGTCCCTGACCTGCTAATAGACAGGCCCGATTTCCTCCGAAGGGGCGCTCTTGTGTTTTCCCAGCTGGCGAGGCTCAGACTCTCTCCTATCGATTATTATTTTGTATCAAAGGCTGCTGGGCTGAGCTGTCCAAATATGGCAGCAGCAGATGGAGCAAGCCCCGTCAAATGCTCAGACCATGAGGCTCCATTCAGAGGTTAGATCTTCTTGGCTTTTTTGTGGAAAAGTTTAACAGCTTCCTTCCTTCCTGTGTTCCCTCCTGGCCCTCCCAGGGGTTCATCATAGCTGCCAATGCCTCTGTGCTGCCACAGAGAGGACATCTGGTACCGGGACCATCTTGGGGCCTGGCTTTTTGCCATGAACACGTGACAAGAAAGATGGGGTGCTGGGGGCTGGAGCCTTGGCTCGGTTGGAGAAGTGCTAGTGTATAAGCGTGTAAACAAAGCCAGGGGCAGACGCATGCGCTTGTTATCCCAGTACTGGGGAAGCAGGAGGAGGAGTCCTGTGCTCACTGTCCATCCAGGCCGGGTAGCAAGCCCCAAGCAAGATAAAGACGACGCTGTTTCAAATGACAAGGTGGACGGCTCATGAGAGGCAACCCCTGAAAGTTTTCTTCTGGCTTCCATATGTATACACACACACACACACACACACACACACACACACACTCACTCACATATGAAAACAGGAAGGAAGAAAGGAAGGAGGGAAGGATGGAGGGAGGTCGGGGAGGAAGAGGAGAAGAGAGGAGAGAGCAAGGGAGATGGCTGCACATGTTTAGGATACCAAATCTTAATCTGTAACCTCTTCAAAGAGATATTGCAAGTGGCTTCTTGTTCCTGAAATGACAAATGGCCCATTTAAAGCCCCCGGCTTTCTGCAGGTATGGAATGGAAGTGTGAGGGTCATAGGTCAGCGGCCCCTCTACCCCTCCATTTCCTTCTCTGCTGTTTATGTCATGCTGATGGATGCCTCTGCTGCCTTTTGTCTTCTGAGCTGTGACTCTGTTGTGGGGAAGCAGAGGATTCCCAAGGAAGGCCAAGGCCACCAAGGCCAGCTGGTAAGGCGGGAGTTCTCACCTCTGCTTGTCTCCGGAAAGTGACAGGGCAGACCCACCTGTCTCCTAGAAGCGGGTCCTCAGACAGCCTTCTGGCCAGGCAGGGTTGGGCATCTTTCAGGTATAAACTCAGAATATCATCACGGGTGATGTCAAACCCTGACTAGTGGTGTCTATTCAGCTCTGTGTGTACACATGAGAAAGTGTGGCCTCACATTCCCAAGCCCCACAGGAGTAGATTTAGAATGTCAGTGCCTGGTCATGGCAATGGCTACTGTTTCTTTTTCCTTTCCTTTCCTTTCCTTTCCTTTCCTTTCCTTTCCTTTCCTTTCCTTTCCTTTCCTTTCCTTTCCTTTCCTTTCCTTTCCTTTCCTTTTTCTTTATTGGATATTTTCTTTATTTACATTTCAAATATTTTCTTCTTTCCAGGTCTCACCTTTGGAAACTCCCTATCCTATGCCCCCTCCTTCTGCCTCTATAAGGATGCTCCCTGACCCACCCACTCCTGCCTTCCCACCCTGGCATTCCCAATGGCCTCTCCTTCTACTGATGTCTGACAAGTCCATCCTCGGTGAACTCTTCAGAGAGACTGTAAACTGGCTAGTTTATGTCAACTTGACACAGATTAGAGTTATCACAGAGAAAGGAGCTTCAGTTGGGGAAATGCCTCCATGAGATCCAGCTGTAAGGCATTTTCTCAGTTAGTGATCAAGTGGGGAGGGCTCCTTGTGGGTGGTGCCATCTCTGGGCTGGTAGTCTTGGTTCTATAAGAGAGCAGGCTGAGCAAGGCAGGGGAAGCAGGCCAGTAAGGAACATCCCTCCATGGCCTCTGCATCAGCTCCTGCTTCCTGACCTGTTTGAGTTCCAGTCCTGACTTCCTTGGTGATGAACAGCAATGTGGAAGTGTAAACTAAATAAACCCTTTCCTCCCCAACTTGCTTCTTGGTCATGATGTTTGTGCAGGAATAGAAACCCTGACTAAGACACTCTGCCACATATGAAGCTGGAGCCATGGGTCCCTCCATTGTAGTCTTTGGTTGGTGGTCAAGTCCTCATGATCTCTGGGGGTGTCTGGCTTGTTTACACTGTTGATACCCCCATGGGGCTGCAAACCATCTCAACTCCTTTAGTCTCTTCTCCAATTCTCCATCGGGGACCCCACACTCAGTCAAATGGTTGGCTGCGAGCTTCCGCCTCTGTATTTGTCAGGCTCTGGTGGAGTCTCTCAGGAGACATGGCTAGTGTTTCTAAAAGGCTTTGTATTGCCTCAAAGAATGCTCCAGATAGACTATTTCATCGAAATCATCCCTTTAGTGCAAGGTGTCTCCCATGTGGTTCTGGATGCAGCAGAAGACACAAGACAGCTACCTGTGAAACACAGAACAATCTAGCCACACAACAGGCTACTATTTAGCCTAGAAAAAAGAAGACTCTAATACTTGGCCATAATGTGGACGATCCTTGAAGATAGGATGCCAAGAGAAATAAACGCATTACAAAAAGACAAACACTGGGATTTCACTCACAGGAGATCACTGGAGTCTGGAGAGGCAGCCAAGGTCTGGGGAAGGAGGCCATAGGAGGCCATTGATTAGTAAAGGCAGAGGTTTCCTTTTACAAGGGCTCTGGGAGGGATGCTGATGTTGGCTATGTGGATGCATGCTCGCTGCCCTTCAGCACACACTTTAAGGTGGCCAGGATGGAACAGTGTGTATACTTGTATTTTAGCATCATTTAAAAGATGATGCCTGATGGCGTCCTGTCATGAAGGCAAGGGTGGGGCTCCTGAGGACCTCCCCTTTCTAAGAATTTATTCGATGTTAAGGGTTGATGGGAAAAGGAGGAGACACGAGCTCCGACTCGGTTCTTACTTTATTTTGTTTTTGCAATGCTAAGGATCCAAGATTTCAAGCCTAAGCCTTTTTTAAAAGTTTTTTTCAAAGATTATATTTATTTTTTATATGTTTGCCTGGATCTGTGTCTCTGTGCCCTGTTTTCACAGAGGCCCAATGAAGGTGTCTGATCTCCTAGGACTAGAGTTACAGATGACTGGGAGCCATCATGTGGGTACTGGGAATTGAGCCTGGGTCCTCTGGAAGAACGGCCAGAGCTATCTCTCCAGCCCTATAAATGATTACTATTGCATGTCTATGAAGTTTCTCAGGTAACTGGACAGCTGCGAGCGAGAACCACAGATTCTCAGCTCCGATCACACCCTTGAACCAACTAGGCAGCGGGAGACTGCTGACGTCCAGGTCATGTCCCTTGGGGCTCCTTGGCCAAAGCTGGAGTGGCCTCTTGGAGACAAGGTTTCTAAAAGCTCACAGAATAGCCAGGGATGAGCTGATGACAGCAACTGTGAGATAGACAGTCAGCTCACTGAGGCCAGCCACATCTTCCAGGGTCACACGACACTGTAAACAAGCTCTTGGAAGTTCAAAATGTTCACGTCTTTTAAAATCAAAATGAGAAAAACCATACTTTTAACCTTTTAGTTTGAAGACAATGTTGTATGTAATATGTATTTATTGTTATACACATAAGTCATACAATATAATTTTATGGATTTTGGGAACAAGAAGAGCCCATGGAGGTCTCTGGGTAGCTACTAGCTGATTGCCTGTTAGTGCTACCTGGTTCCCTCTTCAGGCCTTTGCAGCCCGAATGAGAGAAAGACTCACAGCATTAAGTAGGTCAGGGACAACAAGAAGTGTGGCCATGGAGTGGGGGTGGGGAGAGAGGCCTCATGGAGCTAAAGCTGTGAAGGGAGATTGAGGGATTTGGAGAGGTCAGGCTGAGGAGGAGAGAGGGAAACGGATGAGGGAGCCAACTAGAAATACTGTCCAGGGCATCAGCCAGCCTGTAAGTAGCTTCCTCTTTTTTTGCTGCTGGTCTCTGTGAGAGCCTTTCTGTCTGCTATTAGGTGCCAGTCCTTGTTCTCTCCCAACCCTCAACCTGCACTGGGCCCTAGGCTTTCTACCCCCTTCATTCCTTCCCTTTCCTTCTTCCCCCATTTCCACAAGAGCTATTATTATTATTAGTAGTAGTAATAGTAGTATTTAACTCTCTTTTTTTTCATTAGGTATTTTCCTCATTTACATTTCTAATGCTATCCCCAAAGTCCCCCATACCCTCCCCCCCAACTCCCCTACCCACCCACTCCCACTTTTTGGCCCTGGCATTCCCCTGTACTGGGGCATATAAAGTTTGCAAGTCCAATGGGCCTCTCTTTCCAGTGATGGCCGACTAGGCCATCTTTTGATACATATGCAGCTAGAGTCAAGAGCTCCCGGGTACTGGTTAGTTCATAATGTTGTTCCACCTACAGGGTTGCAGATCCCTTTAGCTTCTTGGGTACTTTCTCTAGCTCCTACATTGGGGGCCCTGTGATCCATCCAATAGCTGACTGTGAGCAACCACTTCTGTGTTTGCTAGGCCCCGGTGTAGCCTCACAAGAGACAGCTATATCAGGGTCCTATCAGCAATATCTTGCTAGTGTACGCAATGGAGTCAGCATTTGGAGGCTGATTATGGGATGGATCCCTGGATATGGCAGTCTCTAGATGGTCCATCCTTTAGTCTCAGCTCCAAACTTTGTCTCTGTAACTCCTTCCATGGGTGTTTTGTTCCCAATTTTAAGAAGGGGCAAAGTGTCCACACTTTGGTCTTCGTTCTTCTTGAGTTTTGTGTGTTTTGCAAATTGTAACTTATATCTTGGGTATTCTAAGTTTCTGGGCTAATATCCACTTATCATTGAGTACATATCATTTGAGTTCTTTTGTGATTGGGTTACCTTACTCAGGATGATGCCCTCCAGGTCCAACCTTTTGCCTAGGAATTTCATAAATTCATTCTTTTTAATAGCTAAGTAGTACTCCATTGTGTAAATGTACCACAATTTTTGTATCCATTCCTCTGTTGAGGGGCATCTGGGTTCTTTCCAGCTTCTGGCTATTATAAATAAGGCTGCTATGAACATAGTGGAGCATGTTTCTTTCTTACTAGTTGGAACATCTTCTGGATATATATACCCAGGAGAGGTATTGCTGGATCCTCCTGTAGTACTATGTCCAATTTTCTGAGGAACCGCCAGACTGATTTCCAGAGTGGTTGTATAAGCTTGCAATCCCACCAACAATGAAAGAGTGTTCCTCTTTCTCCACATCCTCACCAGCATCTGCTGTCACCTGAATTTTTGATCTTAGCCATTCTGACTGGTGTGAGGTGGAATCTCAGGGTTGTTTTGATTTGCATTTCCCTGATGATTAAGGATGTTGAACATTTTTTCAGGTGTTTCTCTGCCATTCAGTATTCCTCAGGTGAGCTCTGAGCCCCATTTTTTGACGGGGTTATTTGATTTTCTGGAGTCCACCTTCTTGAGTTCTTTATATATATTGGATATTAGTCCTCTATCTGATTTAGGATAGGTAAAGATCCTTTCTCAATCTTTTGGTGGCCCTTTTGTCTTTAATACGGTGTCTTTTGCCTTACAGAAGCTTTGCAGTTTCATGAGGTCCCATTTGTCCATTCTCGATCTTACAGCACAAGCCATTGCTGTTCTATTCAGGAATTTTTCCCCTGTGCCAATATCTTCGAGACTTTTCCCCACTTTCTCCTCTATAAGTTTCAGTGTCTCTGGTTTTATGTGGAGCTCCTTGATCCACTTAGATTTGACCTTAGTACAAGGAGTTAGGAATGGATCAATGCATTCTTCTACATGATAACCACCAGTTGTGCCAGCACCATTTGTTGAAAAGGCTGTCTTTTTCCCACTGGATGGTTTTAGCTCCCTTGTGGAAGATCAAGTGACCATAGCTGTGTGGGTTCATTTCTGGGTCTTCAATTCTATTCCATTGGTCTACTTTTCTGTCGTTATACCAGTACCATGCCGTTTTTTATCACAATTGCTCTGTGGTAAAGCTTTAGGTCAGGCATGGTGATTCCACCAGAGGTTCTTTTATCCTTGAGAAGAGTTTTTGCTATCCTAGGTTTTTTGTTATTCCAGATTAATTTGCAGATTGCTCTTTCTAATTCGTTGAAGAATTGAGTTGGAATTTTGATGGGGATTGCATTGAATCTGTAGATTGCTTTTGGCAAGATAGCCATTTTTACAATGTTGATCCTGCCAATCCATGAGCATGGGAAATCTTTCCATCTTCTGAGATCTTCTTTAATTTCTTTCTTCAGAGACTTGAAGTTCTTATCATACAGATCTTTCACTTCCTTAGTTAGAGTCACGACAAGGTATTTTATATTATTTGTGACTATTGAGAACAGTGTTGTTTCCCTAATTTCTTTCTCAGTCTGTTTATTCTTTGTGTAGAGAAAGGCCATTGACTTGTTTGAGTTAATTTTATATCCAGCTACTTCACCGAAGCTGTTTATCAGGCTTAGGAGTTCTCTGGTGGAACTTTTAGGGTCACTTATATATACTATCATATCATCTGCAAAAAATGATATTTTGACTTCTTCTTTTCCAATTTGTATCCCCTTGATCTCCTTTTGTTGTCGAATTGCTCTGGCTAGGACTTCAAGTACAATGTTGAATAGGTATGGAGAAAGTGTCTAGTCCCTGTCTAGTCTAGTCCCTGATTTTAGTGGGATTGCTTCCAGCTTCTCACCATTTATTTTGATGTTGGCTACTGGTTTGCTGTAGATTGCTTTTATCATGTTTAGGTATGGGCCTTGAATTCCTGATCTTTCCAAGACTTTTATCATGAAGGGGTGTTGGATTTTGTCAAATGCTTTCTCCACATTAACGAGATGATCATGTGGTTTTTGTCTTTGAGTTAGTTTATATAATGGATTACATTGATGGATTTCCATATATTAAATCATTCCTGCATCCCTGGAATAAAACCTACTTGGTCAGGATGGATGCTTGTTTTAATGTGTTCTTGGAATCGGATAGTGAGAATTTTATTGAGTATTTTTTGCATCAATATTCATAATGGAAATTGGTCTGAAGTTCTCTATCTTTGTTGGATCTTTCTGTGGTTTAGGTATCATAGTAATTGTGGCTTCATAGAATGAGTTGGGTAGAGTACCTTCTGCTTCTATTTTGTGGAATAGTTTGTGCAGAAGTGGAATTAGATCTTCTTTGAAAGACTGATAGAACTCTGCACTAAACCCATCTGGTTCTGGGCTTTTTTTTGGTTGGGAGACCATTAATAACTGCTTCTATTTCTTTAGGGGATATGGGACTGTTTAGATCATTAACTTGATCCTGGTTTAACTTTGGTACCTGGTATCTGTCTAGAAATTTGTCCATTTCATCCAGGTTTTCCATTTTTGTTGAGTATAGCCTTTTGTAAAAGGATCTGATGGTGTTTTGGATTTCCTCAGGGTTTGTTGTTATATCTCCCTTTTCATTTCTGATTTTGTTAATTATGATGTTGTCCCTGTGTCCTCTAGTGAGTCTGGTTAAGGGTTTATATATCTTGTTGATTTTCTCAAAGAACCAGCTCCTGGTTTGGTTGATTCTTTGAATAGTTCTTCTTGTTTCAATTTGGTTGATTTCGCCCCTGAGTTTGATTATTTCCTGCCGTCTACTCCTCTTGGGTGAAGGTGCTTCCTTTTTTTCTAGAGCTTTTAGGTGTGTTGTCAAGCTGCTAGTGTGTGCTTTCTCTAGTTTCTTTTTGGAGGCATTCAGAGCTATGAGTTTCCCTCTTAGAAATGCTTTCATAGTGTCCCATAAGTTTGGGCATGTTGTGGCTTCATTTTCATTAAACTCTAAAAAGTCTTTAATTTCTTTCTTTATTCCTTCCTTGACCAAGGTATCATTGAGAAGAGTGTTGTTCATTTTCCATGTGAATGTTGGCTTTCCATTATTTATGTTGTTATTAAATATTAGTCTTAGTCCATGGTGGTCTGATAGGATGCATGGGACGATTTCAATATTTTTGTATCTGTTGAGGCCTGTTTTGTGACCAATTATATGGTCAATTTTGGAGAAGGTACCATGAGGTGCTGAGAAGAAGGTATATCCTTTTGTTTTAGGATAAAATGTTCTGTAGATATCTGTTAAGTCCATTTGTTTCATCACTTCTGTTAGTTTCACTGTGTCCCTGTTTAGTTTCTGTTTCCACTATCTGTCCATTGATGAAAGTGGTGTGTTGAAGTCTCCCACTATTATTGTGTGAGGTGCAATGTGTGCTTTGATCTTTACTAAGGTTTCTTTAATGAATGTGGCTGCCCTTGCATTTGGAGCATAGATATTCAGAATTGAGAGTTCCTTTTGGAGGATTTTACCTTTGATGAGTATGAAGTGTCCCTCCTTGTCTTTTTTGATAATTTTGGGTTGGAAGTTGATTTTATTCGATATTAGAATGGCTACTCCAGCTTGTTTCTTCAGAACATTTGCTTGGAAAATTGTTTTCCAGCTTTTCACTCTGAGGTAGTGTCTGTCTTTTTTCCCTGAGATTGGTTTCCTGTAAGCAGCAGAATGTTGGGTCCTGTTTGTGTAGCCAGTCTGCTAGTCTATGTCTTTTTATTGGGGAACTGAGTCCATTGATATTAAGAGATATTAAGGAAAATTAATTGTTGTTTCCTATTATTTTTGTTTTTAGACTTGGCATTCTGTTTTTGTGGCTGTCTTCTTTTTGGTTTGTTGAGGGATTACTTTCTTGCTTTTTCTAGTGCGTGGTTTCCATCCTTGTATTTTTTTTTTCTGTTATTATCCTTTGAAGGGCTGGATTCATGGAAAGATAATGTGTGAATTTAGTTTTGTCATGGAAAACTTTGGTTTCTCCATCTATGGTAATTGAGAGTTTGGCTGGGTATAGTAGCCTGGGCTGGCATTTGTGTTCTCTTAGTGTGTGTATAACAACTGTCCAGGATCTTCTGGCTTTCATAGTCTCTGGTGAAAAGTCTGGTGTAATTCTGATAGGCTTGCCTTTATATGTTACTTGACCTTTTTCCCTTACTGCTTTTAATATTCTATCTTTATTTAGTGCATTTGTTGTTCTGATTATTATGTGTCGGGAGGAATTTCTTTTCTGGTCCAGTCTGTTTGGAGTTCTGTAGGCTTCTTGTATGTTCATGGGCATCTCTTTCTTTAGATTTGGGAAGTTTTCTTCTATAATTTTGTTGAAGATATTTGCTGGCCCCTTAAGTTGAAAATCTTCATTCTCATCTACTCCTATTATCCATAGGTTTGGTCTTCTCATTGTGTCCTGGATTTCCTGGATGTTTTGAGTTAGGATCTTTTTACATTTTGTATTTTCTTTGATTGTTGTGCCGATATTCTCTATGGAATCTTCTGCACCTGAGATTCTCTCTTCCATCTCTTGTATTCTGTTGCTGATGCTTGCATCTGTGGTTCCAGATTTCTTTCCTAGATTTTCTATCTCCATCACTGCCTCACTTTGGGTTTTCTTTTTTGTGTCTACTTCCCTTTTTAGGTCTTGGATGGTTTTATTCAATTCCATCACCTGTTTGGTCGTGTTTTCTTGCAATACTTTAAGGGATTTTTATGTTTCCTCTTTAAGGTCTTCTACCTGTTTAGCAGTGTTCTCCTGTATTTCTCTAAGTTAGTTATTAAAGTCCTTCTTGATGTCCTCTACCATCATCATGAGATATGCTTTTAAATCTGGGTCTAGTTTTTCCGGTGTGTTGGGGTGCCCAGGACTGGGTGGGGTGGGAGTGCTGCGTTCTGATGATGGTGAGTGGTCTTGGTTTCTGTTAGTAAGACTATTTCGTTTGCCTTTCGCCATCTGGTAATCTCTGGAGTTAGTTGTTGTAGTTGTGTCTGGTTAGATCTTGTTCCTCAGGTGTTTATGTTAGCCTCTATCAGGAGACCTGGGAGACTAGCTCTCTCCTGATTTTCAGTGTTCAGAGTACTCTCTGCAGATAGGCTCTCCTCTTGCAGGGAAGGTGCCCAGATTTCGAACCTGCCTCCTGGCAGAAGTTGTGATCCACTCACAAAGGTCTTAAGATCCCATGGAGGGTCCTGTGTATACCTTTTGGGTGTCTGCAGACTTCACGCCCAAGGTACCCCTGTGCTGTTGTGGATCAGAAGGGACTAGTGCCCCTGATCAGGCCGGGTTTTCTGCTTCCCTAATTAATGCAGTCTCAGGTCCCGAGCTATTGGATTGGAGCAGCAGCTGTGTTCTACTCACCAGAGGTCTTAAGATCCCGTGGAGGGTCTTGTGGGTAGCTTGTGGGTGTCAGCCGACTCCGCACCCAAGCTACTCTGGTGCTGGTGGGGACCGGAAGGGCGAGCTATTATTTTTTAAAAGAAGTTTTGTGTGTGTGTGTGTGTGTGTGTGTGTGTGTGTGTGTGTGTGAGTGTGCTCTGTGTGCATGCAGGTGCCTGTGGAGGTCAGATCAAGATGGAACTGGAGTTACAAGTGGTTATTAGCTGTCATGTGTGTGGTGGGAATAAACTCAGATCCTCTGGCAGAGCTGTCTTTTCAGCCCTCCACAGAACTATTAGCATTATTAGCTTTCAGAATTTAATGTGGATAAGAAGGAAACTTCTAGAACTGTCTAATTACCCAACACAAGAAAGAATTAGTCCTGGCCATAGCTAGTCTTGAATTAGCCAAGTTAAGGTGTTGGGGTGTGGAACGTGAGGAGAAACTAGCTGTATTCAGAGTGAGCTCCAAGAGATACCCCGGTGGCCTGACCCAGATCACTAACATGGTTCTGCAACTCTGTGTGGTCTCCTGGTCCCATGGAACTGGAGATGGTGGATGGCCATGTTTCTGAGATTTTCCCAGCCTTCTCTGGTGTAGAAGCACAGAATAGATGGGCTAATGTGGTGATACCCCATCTTATGGACAGGGCAATTTTCCTGAGAAAGCAGAGAGAATCCTGGCCTTTGGCTCATTTAAAAATAGTTGAAACACAAAGCTAACTGTCTATAGAGTCTCCTGGGATCCCAGAGGGTATGTGACCTCCAACAGAAGGGAGCAGCACTCTAAGATTCCATGGTCAGTGCTTTCCAGGAGACCTAGCTGCTGTCCAGAAGGCCTGGCCCACGTGATTCCTGCCTCTTTTCAGTAGCCTAGCTAAGGAACCTATAGAGGGTGAGTGGTAACAAGGCAGCCTGTGTTATGTAAGTTGACCCCCAACATAGAGAGGTATCCCTTACATGTTGGAGGCATGAAAACGAGCATGTGTCATACTCAAACCTGGTGGTCCTAGGAGGTCTGGGTAAAGACCACACAGTACAGGGGACCTCTCACAATGCAGGCTGGTTCTCTGTGGGTGGTGGCAGGGCTGGCAGCTGGGGAAAGCTGACACTTTCTCAGCCCCACACACTCTTCCTGTGGTGAGCCTGTGGAGGAGGTGGGGACTGGCATCTTCAAGCCACGGTTAGAGTGCAACTGGGACCTGGTGCTTCACTATTAAGGGTTGTTATATGACCACACAGGCCGCTCCATGCTGAAAACCTCTTCTCAGCCCCTACCATCCTCTGAAAGTGGTTGAGGATTTGAGATCATGAAAGGCCACACCACTTCCACTTCAGTGGTACTTCCTTCTATCAGCAAACACCCGAGGAAGCATTGTCTGCCCCAGCATGTCCACCAGTGCTCAACTCCTTCTCAGGACTGGGCAATACTATTCCTTTAACAGTACAGACAGCATCCAGAGACCCTCTTTGTCTCCCCAGTAGGGTGTGTATCCACTCCCGGCTGTTCTTAGGTACACTTGCTTCTAGAATAATCAGTGCCATGTGGGTGACATGACACATTGCAGCTCGCCTTCTGAGGCTCCCAGGTGTGCACTTTTCTCTTTCAGCCTCAGTTCTTGCTGTACCAGAGCAGGGTGTGGCCCGCTGACTTCCCCTGTTCCCTGAAGCTTGCAGCCCAGGCTGTTCCCTAGTGTGTGACAGAGGATGGGAAATCACTTAAAACATAACAAATCTGTCCAGGGCAGACCAGCTCTGGGCTTCACCATGGCCCATCTTTGAGGGGGAACTATAGCCACCTTCACTTCCAGGGCCTGCCTCTAAATTCTTCAGTTTTCCAGGAGGAAAACAAGGCTTTATTTTTACTTGAATTGCTCCCCCCACATTTGGCATGTATGTGTACAATATACACACATGTGCATATAAGTGTATATGTATGAGTGTATATGTATATAATCAGGCACACATGTGTATGTGTACACAGAAGCCCAATACTGGCTTGGTGTCTTCCTTGATCACTGAACTCCGTGTGTGTGTGTGTGTGTGTACACATGTGTATATAGATATGCATATTTACAATGCACATATACATACACACAGACATATTAAAATGGGTCTTCTCATTGATTCACCTCGTTACCAGCTTGCTCTAGGAATCTCCTGTTCTGTTTCTTGCATGTTGGGATTACAGGTGGGCTGCTACACCCATCCTTCATTTCTGTGGGTGCTGGGGATCCAACCTCTGGTCCTTGTGTCTTCATGGTGGGTACTTTACCTTCTAACCATCTCCAGCCCCAAATGAGCAGCCTTCATTCCACCCTGCTTGGACTAAGCTGCTGTTAACTGGGTGATGTCTTTGTGTATGGAGCAGCGTGTGGTTCACACCCAAAGACTCGGGAAGGGTTGTTTTTATTCATCTTCAACCCAAGCCCACAGGATGGCTGTAACAGCCCCTCCTGATGCTCAGTTTTTGGAAACGTGTGCTGAAGTGCTGAGGACATTGAGTGGAATTTTTTATGATAGCAGTCTGTTCTCTGGAACCTCCTGCAAAGCAGTCATGAAGACCTGGCTGTAGACTTGACCTTGAGATAGACCCTGGCTTCTGGGAAAGCTGCAGGTAGCTATCTAGCACAGTGGCTGCCATTCTGGGGATGTCTGTGACTCTGTAGGGCAGGCTTTGGTCTCTGAAAAAGACTGTCCTCTCTTGGGGACAAGAAGCCATTGCCTTGGGGTCCTCTTCTTCAGAGTCCTTCTGGGGAGCTCATCTTTGCTTTTTCATCTGCCACCAGAGCCAGATGGGGCCTGGGGCTGCTTTCTCTCTCCATGCCTCTTGTTCTAGGTGATGGGCAGGGGTCACGGAGAGCACTAAGGTCCCGGGAAGATGATTATATTACCAAATGTCTGTAAAGATCAAGGTCCAGCTCTCCAGCCTTTAGTTGAAATCTCAGAGGGGCAGGGCCTTAGGGACTCTGAGTGACTCTGAGTCAGAGGTAAAGGCTTGGGGACTGACTTTCTGAGTAGAGCTGGTCACTTATATGCACACACATGTATACATGTTTGATAATAGATACACAAGGACACATGTATGTTCACACATATGGAAAAACATACATAGACCCCACCTGTATGTACAATGATCGCAGTAGAGAGACATGTTAATCTCTGGCTTCTACATACATGCATATGCAGGCACATACAAATGTACATAACCTACACACACACACACACACACACACACACACAGAGTAGAATTTTAAAACAATACAAATAGAGATTTGCTGAACTTGGCTCTATGTAGCTCCTCATTTTGTAGCTGCCAAGGAAGAACTGTAGACTGAACTTACCACCATTTGTGACCTCTAAAGACTGAATGGATTTGAATAGCATTGCAGGTGTCTACAAGCATCACCCCAAGATCCAGCCAGATCTGATGTGCAGGGCTGCAGCAAGACAGCTGAGCATGGCTGTCGATAGAGCACCCGCCTAGCACACTTCAGGAGCTGTGTGCGATCCCAGCATAGCAATCACAGCACTGCACCTTCTGAGAGAGGGAGCATCACTGTATCTTGCTTTGTTGGAAGTTTCTTGCCCAAATAGTCACACTTAAATCAGAGTCTTTAAACTTGCATATCAATTTTCAGGAAATCCAAAGAGAGAGAACGTATTTCAGTGGCATCTTGGGGATACAATTGGTAAATCCAGATGGCAGGGTTAATTGACTGGGTGTTTGATAATATCAGGAAATTGATCATTGTAGAAGGAATGATGTTGGTACTGGGGATATGATCTAAAAACCTGATCTTTTGGTGATTATAGTAGAACACTTACAGATGAAATGATATGATGTTTAGGGCAAAGGCAGGGGAAATGGGGGTATGGATAAAATAAGACTGGGCACTAGTTCAAAATTGTGAAATTTAAGTGGCAGATTTTAATAATAATAATAATAATAATAAAGAAAATAAATAGTTTTAATATACTATTAATATAATTATGATATAATTAGTGAATAATAATAATAATATTGACTCTGGGTCTTGTTGAAAATCCCAGGCTGACCTTGAATTGGCAGTCCCCCTGCCTCAACCTCCTGTCCTCTAGGGGAGGTTTTTAAATGTGTATTTAAAATATATGGTTCAGGCTCATAATCTCAGCTACTCAAGAGTCAGAGGCAGGAGAATAACAAGTTTATAGCATGTCTGGGCATAATTTAAGAGCATCCTAAGCAATTTAGTGAGATGGAGCCTGTCACTCAGTGATAAAGTGTTTGCCCAATGTGATCGTTTGTATATGCTTGGCCCAGGGAGTGGCATTATTAGAAAGTGTGGCCCTGTTGGAGTAGGTGTGTCACTGTGGGTGTGGAATTTAAGACCCTCATCCTAGCTGTCTGGAAGCCAGTATTCTGCTAGAAGCCTTCAGATGAAGATGTAGAACTCTCAGCTCCTCCTGCACCATGGCTGCATGATGTTCCTGCCTTGATGATAATGGACTGAACCTCTGAACCTGTAAGCCAGCCCCAATTAAATGTTGTCCTTATAAGAGTTGCCTTGGTCATGGTGTCTGTTTACAGCAGTAAAACCCTAAGGCACTGACATGCATGAAGGCTTGGGTTCCCTCACTAGTGATAAGAAAACAAACTGAACCAAAATCAAATTAAAGGTCTATATGTGCACCAGTTTCCCTGCAGTGGAGACTGAGAAGCAGTGTGTGCAGGAGGCATCTTACAGATGAGAAGCAGTGTGTGCAGGAGGCATCTTACAGATGAGAAGCAGTGTGTGCAGGAGGCATCTTACAGATGAGAAGCAGTGTGTGTAGGCAGGAGGCATCTTACAGATGAGAAGCAGTGTGTGCAGGAGGCATCTTACAGATGAGAAGCAGTGTGTGTAGGCAGGAGGCATCTTACAGATGAGAAGCAGTGTGGGCAGGAGGCATCTTACAGATGAGAAGCAGTGTAGGCAGGAGGCATCTTACAGATGAGAAGCAGTGTGTGCAGGAGGCATCTTACAGATGAGAAGCAGTGTGTGTAGGCAGGAGGCATCTTACAGATGAGAAGCAGTGTGGGCAGGAGGCATCTTACAGATGAGAAGCAGTGTGTGCAGGAGGCATCTTACAGATGAGAAGCAGTGTGTGCAGGAGGCATCTTACAGATGACAAGGACTAATGAATCAGAGCTCTGGCCAGGGCAGGAAGTGTAGGGAAGATGAGGGTGCGCATCTGAATCTGAGCTATTCACCTCTCATCAGGGAGCTACCAACAAAGTGGCCTGGCAGGACCCCAGTTCCTGAAGAGCCAGGTCCCAACTGCAGGGGAGCTGCCCTGGGGAGCTGAGAGATGTTCTCAGCCCATCTGGGAAGACTGTCTGCCAATTCTTAATGATCTGCTCAGTGTCCCAATGTCACCTACTCTGTGACTCTTTCTGGATCCCCACAGGCAGAAGCAGTCACTTCTCCTCTGGGCTCTCCAGGGCCAGCACTGGCCTCCTTTCCTGAGTACACTAATAGGCACAAGTTGTACTTAGCCTTTCCCACTGTCCCCTGTGTCCCTGGGGCAAACTCCACATAGGAGCTCCAGTCCCTCTCATGGCAGAGACTTAGTCATTATACAGCTCATTTCTCCAACAAGCCATAGTTAAAGCAGAGTGTGGACAGATGGCCACACTGTTGGGCAGCCTTGGCCATCATGGGGTATCATGATTGCCATCTTTACCCATGACCAGCTATGGCCCCAGCAGAATAGAGATCTATGTCCACGGTGACCTGAGCTGTGATTTGGCTTCCAAATCCTCTTCTCAAAATCAAAGGACATCAGGTCTCAGGGCAGAGAAGAGTTCAGAGGGCCCTTCCTACATTTTCTTGGTCCCTTGCACTCTCCCTTGGAAGTGAGCATATCTTGCGGGGCTCCTGGCTAGAACTGGAACCGAGGGTGGAGACCATCCTGCTTTGGGAGCCTATGGGACAGGACCTGCAAGGCAGCAAGCTCGGGCAAACCTCATGTACCTGGTGGGGAGCAGGTGGCCGGAAGGTCCAGGTCCCTTTGGGATCCTCCCTCTGCTCAGGTTTGGGAAAGCAGAACATCTTCCCATGATGCTGTGCTGTTGCTACTGAGACCAAGCGGCCACCACCTTGGACACATCCCTGTGTCCAGCTTCCTCTGTGGGCTCACCTGGATACTGTTTTCATTGCGTTTACTTTGGAAATCAGCTTTCAGTGGAGCATGTGCCGACAGCATGCTTCTCGAAGCTGGCTCGTGAAATAGAGTCAGAGCCAGAATGGGCTTTGGCAGACATGAATTTCAGGAGGTCCTGGTGACAGTCCCATGTTCCCACTGTGGGGGCCAGGGGCCGTCAAAGGCTGCTTTGGGCAGATGGGACCAGGAGTTGCTGGGAAGCCTCTCTTTGCAGTTGCCTCCCACTTAGGGCAGAGCGATGAATGAAAGCATTCAACAAGCGAGGTGTTCTGAGCCAGGGCCCATCTGCTGCTGCGTAGGCTGACTGTGTGCACTATCCAAAATAGATTCCGGAGAAGTCTCTTCTCTGTGTGTGCATATATGGATGCATATGCATGTGTATATGTGTGTGTGTTATACATGTACTATGTGTGTGTATGTATATGTGTGTTATGTGTGTATGAGTGGTATGAATGTGTAAGTGTGTGCATGTGTTTATGTATGTGTGCATGTATATGTATATGAATGAGTGTGTGTGGTATGTGTATGTGTGAGGGTACATATGTGTGTGTACTTGTGTGTATGTGTGTGCATGTGTGTGGTGTGTATGTATGGTGTGTGTGTGAGACTATGCTTGCATGAGCATGTGGAAGCCAGAGATTGAGATTGGTTGTCTTCTTCAATTGCTCTCCAGCTCAGGTTTTGATTGAGGGTATGTCAATGAACCACAAACTCATCTATTTGGCAGGCTGACTAGCCCACAAACCCCAGGGACCCTCCTGTCTTTACCTCCTTAAAGGAGGGATCATGGGTATAGATCACTGTGCCCTTCTTATGTGGGCTCTGGAGATCTGAATTCAGGTCTTACCAACTCTGCTTGGGATTAATGTGATGCTTTTCCTGATCTTGGGATTGTCTAGAGTCCATGAAATCAGCTTCTTACCTCTGGCCAGACATCAACCACCAAAGCCATCTAGCTCCACGCCAACCAAATGGAGATAGGATGAGCCCAGTGGTGGTCAAACCATCTAGAGCTACACACCTTCCTGGAACTCTGCACCAGAGGGTAAAGTGTAGTTGCCTGGCAGAGTCCCTCCTTCTCAGACTCACATGGCGCTGAGTCACAAGCCCTGTGCAATGTTGCGGTAAGCACAGTCTCTGTGGGCCTTGGGTATCTGTGAAACCGTGAGCACCCAGGATTCATCCCATACTCCTGGACTCCTGTAGCAATGCTTGAGCCCACTTAGCCCAGTCTACAACCCCTACCTGTCTCCAAGCTGGAGACTGAGGTGCAAGGCCAAGTGGATCATCAGGGAAGCAGTGCAGGACCACAGCTCACTCTGACAGCCTGTTCCAAGTTGTAAGCATCACACAGCCAGTCGGTCTCTCTGTCTCCTCCAGCAGTTAACTCCTGGGAGGAAACACTGGGATTTCTTATCTTTAATGTGTGTGGCCACAGGTACCCATGCAGAGCTTCTGAGAGGACCAAAGCTGGCTGTGGCCGTGAAATCGTGGGCACATGGGAGAGTGACCTGCTGGACCCTGGGTATTAGGAGGGATCAGGTGTTCTATGCATGTCATAAAGTTGCATGCCCACTGAGGAAAAGATGGCATCGGAATCCAGATACAAAACAAGGAGGCTGACTCATCCTGGCTTCTGCATGTGCCAGTTGGTAGACATCTGAGGAGAGGTGTCTGCTGCAGAGCTAGCTGAGGAAGTGGGATGGAGACCTGGGTCACCATTGTATAGAAGGCAGCCCATCGTCCATCCCCTGCCTATATGTCCCTACGTGTTAGAAAGATCAGCTAATTAACTTTTCCTTTTTAAAATCATACTGGCAGGAGGTACACAGGACATGGCTATGTGCGAGATCCTCAATGTGGCTACATGTGGCTGCCATATGTAAAATCATTCTTGGTTAAGAAATAAATATCCACAACTTGTTTAAAAATTATTTTATTGTTTTGTGTGCTTGGGCATTTTGCCTACATGTATGTCTGTGCATCACATGAATGCAGTACCCATACAGGCCAGAAGAGGCTGCTATGTGCCTCAGAACTGGCATTACAGATGGTTGTGAGCTGCCACGTGGATCCTGGGAATTGAACTCGGGTCCTCTGGAAGAGCAGTGCCCTTAACTGCTGAGCCATCGCTTTAACCCCAGTACCAACTCTTAAGTGCTCAGTTTAACTCTCAAGTGCTCTTGCAGTTGTAATGAAAATAGAACAGGAAAAGCAAAGAGGTCAGAATCCATGCTTTAAATCCTGGCTCCACCTCCTACTGCCTGTCGTCTCAAGCAAGCTACTAACCTCTCTGTTCCCCACTTTCCTCTAAAGCAGGGGTCATAGCAGCATTGGGGTCACTGGGTTTCCCTGAGTGGGCCAAAGTCTTCCGTAGAGCATGGTGCAGTGCCTCATACAGAGGCGATGGTCTGTCACTGGAACCCGCTTCTGTAGTCGTAAATACTGTGTCTGAACCAGGGACTTCCCTCTAAGATGAGTAGGGCCACAGAGGTCCAGTGATCAGGAGAGACGATGGTGGAGACGAGGAAGACAGATGGGACTCAAGGGGGGATTTCTGCTTTTGATGGAGACTCAGGTGTGTCATGTGATATTGTTCTGGAAGCTGTCTCATGACAGGATGTTTTGCTGAAGCAGACACTTGAGGGGATGTTTTGCTGAGAACAGACGTGTGGTGTTTTTCTGGAAGCTGTCTGGTGAAAGGGCATGTGGTGTTTTGCTGGAGCATCCGACACTTGAGAGGACACATGATGTTTGGAAAGAGTATAGGTATAACCCAACAGACAGTGGACAGTGTTCTGGCATTGGCCAACCTTGCTGGTCTTCATTGGGTTTGCCTTGCTGGTCTTTGCTGACTGCCCTCTGGCGTTGGTTTGCCTTGCCCTTGTGACTTCGTAGACAAGAAACGTACTAAAGAAATTCTGGTGGTGTTCTGGCTGCTTCTTGTTTCGTCGGTGGACTCCCCACGGTTTTTTCTAGATGGAGCCACTGCTGCTGACTAATGTTTGGTGTTTTGCTCGTCGACTGGCCTGAAGACAACCAAGACTGGAATTGACCCAAGGAACTACTTCTAAACAGGCTCCCCTTATCCTATTTGCCACCCTCTTCCCCTACCTTTGGTTGGTGGGCTATAAGGGAGGTTGAAGGTTTAAGAACCCTTATTAGAGTTTTGAAAAATAGAAGCCTACAGCTGCCGGGAGCCAGGAAAACCTCGTCAGTTTTCTCCTTTGTGACTGTATTGTCACTTTTCTTGTCACTGACAATACATAACAGAGCGACACACGACACAAGAGAGAGGGGGGGTTTTAAATGCCTCAGTTTCAGGGAATGCCAGTCCATCACAGTGGAAAAGGCATGGTGGTTGAAGTGGCTGAGTCAGGGGTATTAGGTGGCAGGCAGATCAGGAGTCAGAGAGTCCTAGCTGGAACCAGAAGATGTCACTTCCAAGAACCACCTCTAGAAACCCACCTCTGTTAGCTAGACCACAACTCTAAAGGTCCTCAAAGCAGTACCATCAGTACGGAACGCTGTACAAGCATTCAGACATTTCACATTCAAACTATAACAGTTACCATCTTTGCCCCTACCTGGTGGGTTTTAGGACATCTTTGGGGGAGATACTCTAGAAGAGGTTTCTGAGTAACAGGGCCTCTTGATCCTACCGGTGTCCCATCTGGTTGCTATAGTGATGGCTCCCTCCTGGTCTCCTATATACATGATATAACTAAGGCAGCTGAAGCCGTACTTGTGAAATGTTTGTATATCCATTGTAAGTGTTATGCTCTAAACATCCCCTTTGGGCCGCTCTAATAGCAGGTTTTTTGGATGGATGCCATCTCTTTGCAGGTTCTGTGATGGAGGACATTTAGACAGGTCACTATGTTGCTTACCAGAGTGGTGTCCCCTGCTAAGAATGACAAAAGCAACTGTGTGCCCAAGGCATTTGTTCGCCACTCCCTCTGGTTTGTGACGATTCCCACTGTGCTACTGAGATCATCTCTCCAGGAAAGACTTTCTTATCCATAGGCACTTGGGCACGCTTGCTTCCTGATTACGCCTACGTCCCTCAGATCTAGGCCCATCCCTTGATTAGATCTGACCTTGTCAAGGTGATCAGGAGTCTAAGCAAGTAAACCTGGAGGACAGGTAAGAAGGGACCTACTCTTTTGCCACGGTCCCTACAGCAGCCCAGGAAGTAGCACCAACAACAGAGTCTACGTTTCACAACGTTCCCATGCCCAGAACTTCCTTAGTTGCTAACAGCTGCAGATGTGGCCCTAGAATGGAATCCCAGAATCTTGGTAAGCCTCGCCATTTCTGGCAAACCCTCCCATTTCTCCTGGTGTGGTCACTGCCAGAGTCCTCATGGCTCCTGGAGGGCAGGGCATGCGAGTGTTTTGGCACCCATGGCTCACGTGGTCCAAGTTGACCCAACCTGGGCTGCCAGGCAAGCAGCCCCCATAGTTTCTAGAAGGTTCTTCTGATTCAAAAGTCTCACATGCTCCTGTCTGTGGGATCTTTTGGGGTGATAGATTTCAGAAGCCCGGACTTAACATGTCTGGGGTGCATGGGTGCATGTCCGTTCTGTTTACAAACACAGCCTGGTAAGTCCTTTTTTATGCTCTAGATCTCCTCTAGTCTAAGGAAACTTCTTCCCAAACACTAAAAACTTTGGTGGTTTTGTGAGTGACCTTCTCCTCCTGCCTCTCCGTAGTGGAGTCATAGAGGGGCGCTTCCCTCCGCCTCTCCGCTCATGGCCCATTAGTGGCAAGAACTGTTCCATTATCTGAGCCCTGATGAGCTCGCTAGCTGGAGAGAGAAGGGCCTGTGGGGGCGATTTAATTTCAAATTCAATGGCCCAGTTATTCTAGTGGGCTTTAGTCTAGACCCCAGGGTCTACAGAGGTGGGTGTAACACGACCATCTGAGATACCTGTGCTGGTGTGCAGAGAGACAAGGGGCAGGGAGGGAGAAAGAGCAGGAGGAACAGAGGGAGGATGGAGAAGCCCCACTGTAGAGCAGAGCTGCTATTCCCACGCCTACTGACCTGGGCTCAGCCACAGTTCCTGCGTGCTTTGTGGTCTGCAGCTTCACACTTAATCACCACTTCCCCCTCCAGCTTTTAGACCTAATTCGAAATGTTCTGCAGGCAAAGTTTGGTTTGCCTGTGGGCAGCGCAGTGGCCTACTTGCACATGGTAATAGGTACTTCAGTCTGCTGCTGCAGGTACCAGATAGCCAAGGGGCATGGGTGGCTATCTTAGGACAACCCTTATACAAAACAACAGGCCTGTCAATGTGTCTTGTCAACCGCACTGCTGGTCCCTCATATGTTCCTCCCTGAGCTAATTTATCCCTTCGACCTATGCACACACCCCTTCCATAGGCTTCCGTTACAGGTTCTAAATTTGTGAACACAGAGCTGCCCCTCTTCTCTCCCAAGGTCAAAGTCCTTACTCGCCAGAGGTGCTCTTTGCTGTTCTGGTATTAATATTCTAGCTTCCAGCTTCATCGAGGTATGTCCCAGTCGCAGGACATACCTGGCTGCAAGACCCTGCTTGACCTTGCTGCTCGAATCCTGGATCACATTCTCCTTCTATGGTGGTCTTTGCCCACACTAATCTCCTTGGTTAAGTGTGCACAAGTAGCCAGTGGAAGTTTGTCTAAGGGAATAGAAGGTAAGAGTGGAGCAGCGAGGAGGGGTAAGAAGGAATGGGGTAACATGCCAGAGGACACTATATCCTTGCCTAACGTTACCCAGCTTAGTGGACTAAGACAGGGTTAAGGAAAGGGTTAAGCCCTTTTCTGTCTCAGGGCTTTTGCATGTGTATCTTCTGCTGGGAACAACATTTGTTTTTTTCTTGCCCTTTTCATAGCTGGTTCTCTCTTTGGGTCTGGCATAAACTCCTCCATTTCAGGAAAGCCTGCTGAGTCAGTTAGGGTCTACAGAGCACACAGCCAGTGAGGTACACATCTATTGATTGTCGGTCTACCTACTCAGACATACATGTCTTAGTCCACTAAGCTGGGTAACGTTAGGCAAGGGTATTGTGTCCTCTGGCATGTTACCCCATTCCTTCTCACCCCTCCTCGCTCCACTCTTCCCTTCTATTCCCTTAGACACTCTCCACTGGCTACTTGTGCACTATCTGTGTATATGTAATCCTGGGCACATATATACATATACATCTGTACATATATAATCCCTGGCACATATATACATATACATCTGTACATATGTAATCCCGGGCACATATATACATATACATCTGTACATATGTAATCCCGGGCACATATATACATATACATCTGTACATATGTAATCCCGGGCACATATATACATATACATCTGTACATATGTAATCCCGGGCACATATATACATATACATCTGTACATATCTAATCCTGGGTTTCAGTAGAAAACTCAGAGCATCTGGCTTTCCGAGACTGACTGATTTGCTTATATGATGGCCTACAGTTAGATCTATTTCCTACAAATGGCATATTTTTTTCTTATGGCTAAACAATTCTTGTGTGTGTGTGTGTGTGTGTGTGTGTACATTTGTTTTATCTGTTCCTCCCTCATTGGACACCTAGGTTGGTTCTGGGACTTAGCTGTTGGGAACAGCGCTGCAGTAAACACGGATGTGCAAATATCTCTGTGATGCACCGACTTGGAGTCTTTCAGGTAAATACTGAAGGTTGATTTACATTTGTTCAAAATTGCTTGGTAAATAATGTGATCGGTGATGGAGGGAGAATGGAATAAACTGTGGTAGGGAAGAACCTGGGGGCCCCAGCCCCCACTGCTGTGTAGATGGTTCCTTCTCAGGCTTCTGTGTGACTGAAAATATCACCTTCCCCATGTACATGGAGGTCAGACTCCTGGGTCCAGTTTCTTTCTCTCTCAGCTTAAGCATCATCTGTATTACTGTTAAAAACTCTCTTCTGTGTAGTGGTTAGGATGCTCAATGTGACAGGATCTTAACTCACTTAGGTGTAGACCCAACCATGGGTATGGGGGGTGGGGAGGTCTTCTCTGTGTCTGTCTGTGTGTATGTGTGTGTGTGTGGGAGATCCTCTGAGTGTGTATGTGTGTGTGGGTCCTCTGTGCCTCTCTCTCTCTCTCTCTCTCTCTCTCTCTCTGTGTCTGTGTGTGTGTGTATAGAGGCCAGAAGTCAGTATCTTCCTCCATCACTTCTACGTTACCTTTTATGACAGGTTCTCCCACTGAACATGAAGCAGTCTATTGGCTGGCCTGGCTGCTGTAGAGCTGAGAGGTCCTCTAGTCTCTTTCTCCAGAAAACTGGGTTATAGCGCATGGTGCCTCACACAGGTGCTGGGAACTGAACTCAGGTCTTCATGCCTGTGTGCCAAACTCTTTCTGACCACGCCATCTCCCCAGTCCCATGAGAACATTTCCAGAGATTAATTTATGTGGAAATACCCATCCTGGGGTGAGTGGCATTACCCCGTGGGCTGGAGGAGAAAGCCCACTATCAACACCCTCTCTTTGTGCTTCCTGGTCCCTGGTTAAACTTGGACTCACGATTCTCATGTCTTCTCTGCACTGAAGGGCTGATCGTTCTCACACTATCAGCCCGATACATCTTCCCTCTCTTGAGGTGTTCTGTCAGCTATTTATCACAGCCACATAAAAATAGTACACTCTGGGGTCCCTTTGCTCCCCAACTTTGGCAAGTCCTTTCTGCTGACTCTTGCTTCTTCCTACAGCTTTTCTTCTAACCAACGGTTAGAACAGCACCTGAGAGAGTTTTCTGGGCTGAACTGGACCTTTCCAGAATTTGCATGTTGAAGTCCTAATGCCCCACACCTTAGATGTAGTTGCATTTGAAGAGAAACCCTCAAAGATGTGTCTGAGTTACTATGAGTAAGCTATAAATAAATAGAAAAATAAGTCGGTAGGCTGAAACCTGATTCCCCACTGGTGTCCTGACTAGGAGATTAGAACATAGATACACATACCATGGGGACTATGCAAGGAAGAGAAAAAGACAACATCTAGAGGCCAAGGAGAGAAACTTCAACCTCACTGACACCATGCCTGGAGAGTTGTAGCCTTCTGAACTTAGAGGACAGATACTTACCCTGTTTAAACAACCCTAACATATGTGCTTCCAAATCTGTTTAATTCCACCCACCCAGTCATGGGAGCCGCCAAACCCACTCCCCACATAAAAGACTCTTCCCGGGATCTTAGCTTACCCCCTCCCCCCTCCTTTCAGTTAAGCTGCTTTGAGCTGATCTCTCCTGAATGAGACTGACCTCATTTGCAACCTTCCTGTCCTCTCAGTTCTCCTTCCCTACTCTCCCTCCCACCAGCTCTCTCCCTCCATTTCCTGTCATTCCTTTCTAGATCCATGTACCCTGTGCTAGGACAGGAGTCTAAGGTGGTAGACAGTGGTGCCCAGTCTGACATTCGCTTCCAGGAAATATGACTTCCTCCATATGCCTGTCCTGGTCTCCCCGGTTTCCTAGCAGACCTGCGACCTAACTCAGCTCAGCTTTGTGAAGAGCATCACCATGTGTTCCCAAATTCAACACCGTTGCGCTCACAATGGGACCAAGAGCTTGTTTTTATACACAGAGGTGTTCATTGTCACCTTCCTGCCCATGTAAGGCTTTCCCCCAACAGATCCTAGAAGAGATGTTCAGGCTCATAGAAGATCCCATTGTCCTCACCAGGCACAAGTGACACAGCATGTGTGTGCACATTCACATCACACAACGTACTGAATTGTGATAGTGCAGTGTCAGTGAACGAGGGAGTGGAGAAAGCCTTCTGAAACACTTTGTTTGATCAAAAATTCTTGGCCCTGTACTTCGTGTTTGTTAATCCTTCTGGAAGAGAAATGCTACAGTAATGACTAAGGCATGCTGAGTTTAGCTTTATTGAAAAAAAAATTTTTTTAAAGGAGTTTAATTTGAACAGCAGCATCAGCCAGCCTCGCTTTAATTACAGTCTTCCGTTTCTGTTGCAGGTTTTGTCACGCTCAGGAGCGTCATGGGGGTGCAGGGGGTTGGGGGATAGTCAGGGGAGGTCTTTCTTAGATGATTTCAGTCGCTTTTGTAGATATGTGTGTGTTTTCTTTCTTTCTTTTTCTTTAAAATGAACCTACATTTAACGTACAGGGTGAGCAGCTGGGTCTCCAGAGCAGAGCATGGAGTGAAAACTACATCCTCTGTGTGTGTGTGTGTGTGCATGTGTGTGTCTATGTGTATGTGTCTATGTGTATGTATGTGTGTCTATGTGTATGTGTCTATGTGTATGTGTGTGTGTATATGTGTGTGTGTGTTTCCTCTATGACAAACTTCTCCTAGTCTCTCTTGTTTGTTCCCCCTCCCTTCCCATGCCCACTGCTGGTGCTGAATTAGAACCAAAGCACCACACAAATGGCATAATCAGGGATACACGCAGCTGTGGCTTCAGCTGGTCACAGACCTATGTGCTGGTGGATTCTACCAACGTTCCTCAGTGTGCTTTGTCCCACTAGTCACCTGCCTCTCTGTGTACCCTGTGTCTGGGATGTGGTGGTCAGTGCCCAGTGATAACAGGGTTCATCCCCTGGACACCCACCGGTCCTTACCCTTTGTTTCCAGCATTGGGAACAGCTTCTATTTTTACCCTGTACCAACTTGGGAACCATTTAAAATAGTCTCTTTGCATATAATGCTGGGGAGAAGAAAGCCCACAGACCTTGTGGGGAGACAGACATGGAGGCTTATGTTACAGCAAGCTATTCCAAGATCTATGTGAGATGCTTTCCTGATGTCATTCTTCTCAGGGGAGGAGTCTCTGTATTTCCCTGTTCCCAGGTGCCCAACCCAGGTGGCTTGTCCTCTCCTCTTTCAGGTAGAACAAAGTGCTTTTCCAGTGACTTCTCTCAAAAATGCTCACCAAATCTTCATACGGGGCCCAGGAAGACAAAGGCTGTTGGGCTCACTAGATTGGTTTTATGTAACAGGCGGTGTCTCGGTTTTCTTTCATATATTACCGTGGTTGCGTCACTCAGCAAAACTGATACATCACAAGAGTTCATGTGCCTGGTATGGTGGAGCATGCTTGCCATTCTAGAACTTTGGAGACTAAGAGAGAAGGATCAGCTTGGGCTACACAGTAAGATCCCATCTCAACAAACAAACAAACAAACAAACACAAAACAAAACAAAACAAAACCAAGGGCTGAGGATGTGGCTCAGTAAGAGATTTGCCTGCCTAGCATGTACAAATCTTGGGTTCTGTCTTTCTTCAAAAGAGGTTTCTTGTCTGAAATAACTGAATAACATTTTGTTCTCCATTATTGGGTTTTTAATTGGTAGTTGTAAATGTCATGTCACATTTAACATCTATTTAATATCCATTCCCTTTGGGTTTCTATACCCTCTTGGCCATTAATTATTTCAGCAAACTCCTCTCATGCCTCCCTGGATGCTGAGCCCTGGTGGGGAGGCTGGTTCAGTATAAAGGCCCTGGTAGGAAACAAGATGTGTTTATGGCTCGTATCTTGGCCTAGTCCACCTGACTCCCACATAACTTCCCAGTCTGCCCAGTGCTCTCTAGAATAGTCCGTGCTGTTTAACCGGGCGCACAAGACCTTCCTGTATGACATCCCTTCAACGGTTCAGATTTTACTTTTCATTTCTCTGCCTATTAGCCAACCCAGGCACTAACGAATCCCAAAGCTTTCTTATAATGCCACTAGGGGAGTGGTCTTTGATATAACTTCTTAAATTGTTGGCTTCTAGAGATCTCCTATGTCCAGATAAGGCAGTATCTGGACAATGCTCCTTTCTCTCATCCCTGTAGCATTTATGGAGAGGCAGTTTCTTAGTCTGTTTCTTGTAACACAGCACCACAGACTGGGAATGTTACAAAGAAGGTCACATCGGCTCTATATTCTGGTCCAGGGTAGGTGTTGGCTGAGCCCTAAGATCTCTCAGAGTATCCAATGGTGAAAAAGAATCAACCTCTCTCTCCCCCTCCCTCTCTCTCTCTCTCAATCTCTCTCTCTCTCTCTCTCTCTCTCTCTCTCTCTCTCTCTCTCCATATGTGCATGCGTGTGTGTATTTCCATCCTGTTGATGCCCCAGAACGGGGATTTAATTACAACACAGATTTCAGAAGAGACAAAGTGTATTTAAACCAGGAGAGGAGCAACTTTGGCTTGGAGGCTGTTGGGGGCTGGTCGGTCACCTGTGCTCTGTTCCTGTTTGGTTTGGCTGTATAATAGCTCTGTTGCCCTGCTTGTCTGGAGCTGGGTGGAGAAGTAGAAAGCCAAAATCACTGATTAGGGTTCCACCCTATGGCCAGAAATGATAGCCTGATACCCACTGTTAATTGTCAGCTTCTCAGGATGCAGGCTCACCTGTGGGTGAGCAGCTGGGCATGCCTTCGGGGATTATCTTTGTTAAGTGAATTGATGTGGGAAGACCCTTCCTAACTGTGGGGCAGCTTAGGGTCTCACCAATAGAGGCTTCAACTGTTCAGCCCTGTGACCCTGACATCTCTGTGTTGTCCTGTCCTGAGCGCTAGAGTGTTTGTTTCTTGGGATGCATGCCATTTTGCAATAACACTGTCTTGTTCAAACCTTGACAGCAGTATCCTAAATTGGTAAGCAAGGTAAATTGGGCCCCACACTCTGGGCTGGAGGGACTGTTAAAGCTTCCCCCATCTCTACTCTATTTGGGACAGGTACTAGCCTCTCTTGCCTCTAAGACCTGAGTTTGTAACAGATTCTCTTCATTACAAGTTTCCCTGGCTTCTCCATTTTCCCTTCACCTGGGATCTGGAAGGTCCTCAGGCAGCCCAGGGAGCCTCAGGGTGTTTGTTAACAGTGACAGTTTTTTTTTTCCCCCCAAACAAAGCTTTGTTGGGTTGAGCTTGGAGTCTGTCTCTGCTTCTGCCTGACCACACAGTTGCCCAACTTTGTAGGTCTTTTTACCCATTCTTTCAGGCGGTAAGACATTGATTTATTATTATTTCATATTTTGAAATTTTATTTTATTATTTCATGGGTATGGGTGTTTTGCCTGCATGTGTGTCTGTGCACCATGTGTGTACAGTTGCCGTGGAGACCAGAAGAGAGCATCAGATTCCATGAAACTGGAGTTACAGATCGTTGTGAGCTGCCATGTGGGTTCTGGGAACTGAACCCGGGTCTTCTGGAAGAGCAGATAGTGCTCTTAACTGCTGAGCTGTCTCTCCAGCCCCAGCAGTAAGCATTTCATTAACTTACATTTTCCTAAAAGTCTTTAACCAATCTGTTATTGACCACTGGGGCTAAATGGCTGTAACCTTGAGCCACTCAAACCCATATGATAGAACCTTAACTCCTAGTTTGATAATATTTGGATGTAGGCTGTGGAACAGAAATTGGGTCTTTGTGGGACCATCATGGGTGGAATTAGTGGCCTTATAAAAAAGAGACACAGGAGAGATGACCCCTCTGTCCACCACATGAAGATGAAATCAAGAATAGCGTTTGTATACCTGGAAGTAGCCCTTACCAGAGATCAGTTCAGCTCAAAACTTCATTGCGAACTTCTAGACCCCAAGACCATGAGATAATCTGATTTGAGTATAAAATGCCCCTATCTAGATTCACGTGTTTGAATATTGCTCCTGGTTGAAGTGTTGTTTTAGGCAGTTGTGGGATCCTTAGGGGTGTGTGAATCGGTTGGATCAGAGGAAATGAGTTTGGAACTTGGTTGTACAATCTTCAGGAGGTGAATCTTAGCTGGGAGACTTAGGTTGCTGGGGGTAATGGGCCATAAGGGTTGGGACAGTTAGAAAACCCCAGTCACTGAGCTCATCTCTGACTGTGGGAGTCTCTGTGAGCTTAAGCACATCCCACAGAACCCTGAAGCTAGCTCCTTGTGTTTTCATCTAACAGTGGGGAGAGGACAATTGACTTTACCTTGTGGTATTAGCCACTGACAGTGGCTCACAGCCTCATCTGAAGATGAGTCTCTTGTTGGGTTGACTGGAGCCAGGGTTGGAGCTTACTGTACCTCTGTGGCTGCCTACTGACTTATCCATGGTCCCCCTGAGTGAACAGAGCCATGAGAACCTCGGGGCTGAGGCTATTCAGGTTTGAAGTCTTTAGGGGTGGGACTAGAAGAAAATCAGACTGTAGATACTTCCCTACTCCCAATCCTTGCCTGAGAACCTTGTGTCCCATTTCATTGCAGAGGCTCAGACCTTTAGGATGGTTGCTGGCAGGATACTGTCTGGGAAGCATTTTGCTTTGCTAGCTATCTCATTTCCTCCCACCTAATGTGGCCTGACTCTCTCCTTAGCTGTTTTATGATATTACAACACAACTCCCGATGCTGGATGATTTTTATGAAGAGGAATATCTTTCTATTTTGCAATTCTAAAGGCTGGGAAGTTCATAGTGGAAGGGCTTTGTCTGAAAGGGCCAATTTGCTTTTCTACCCAATGGAAGAAGGCCAAAGGGCAAGAGATCTCTCGTGAGGTGGGCAGACAGGGCTGAGGTCATCTTGGTGTGAGGAACATGATCCCCACTTTCTGGAGAACAACACCATCTCTTCATTCACAACCTACCCCCCCCACCCACCCAAAGAACCTACATCACAGAACTCTTGGGTTGATGAATGAGTGTCTAATATGTCACCCTTAGAGAACACATTCAAATCCTAGCATTCCTCTTTCCACAAGGTCCCCTCTTCTGCTCCACCTGCAACCCCAGGTGCCACTAGAAGGTAAGAAGCTTCAAGCATCTTTGTGTGGCTTTTGGCACTTTGGGTATGGTCTTAAGCCCTGGAGAATGAGGGGGTGAGACAGAAGACTTTCTGATACATCCCAGACTGTCAGGGGACTATCATCTGCTTGAGCACCTCACTGATGAGGCAGATGTGACATTGCTATGCTGTGTGAGTGATGGTCAGTTTCCTATGTTAGCCAGATTAGATTTGAGTTACCTAGGAGACATACCTCTAGGTGTGTCTTTCAAGGCATTTTCAGAGAGCTTTTACAGAGGAGGGAAGACCTATCAAGAACGTGGGTGGTACCCACACACCTACGGTCACTTGATCTTCGACAAGGGAGCTAAAAACATCCAGTGGAAGAAAGACAGCATTTTCAACAAATGGTGCTGGCACAACTGGTTGTTAACATGTAGAAGAATGCGAATCGATCCATTCCTATCTCCTTGTACTAAGGTCAAGTCTAAGTGGATCAAGGAACTTCACATAAAACCAGGGACACTGAAACTTATAGAGGAGAAAGTGGGGAAAAGCCTTGAAGATATGGGCACAGGGGAAAAATTCCTGAATAGAACAGTAATGGCTTGTGCTGTAAGATCGAGAATTGACAAGTGGGACCTCATGAAACTACAAAGCTTCTGCAAGGCTAAAGACACCATCAATAAGACAAAAAACCACCAACAGATTGGGAAAGGATCTTCACCTATCCTAAATAAGATAAGGGACTAATATCCAATATATATAAAGAACTCAAGAAGGTGGACTCCAGAAAGTCAAATAACCCCATTAAAAATGGGGCTCAGAACTGAACAAAGAATTCTCACCTGAGGAATACCGAATGGCAGAGAAACACCTGAAAAAATGTTCAACATCCTTAATCATCAGGGAAATGCAAATCAAAACAACCCTGAGATTCTACCTCACACCAGTCAGAATGGCTAAGATCAAAAATTCAGGTGACAGCAGATGCTGGCGAGGATGTGGAGAAAGAGGAACACTCCTCCATTGTTGGTGGGATTGCAAGCTTGTACAACCACTCTGGAAATCAGTCTGGCGGTTCCTCAGAAAATTGGACATAGTACTACCGGAGGATCCAGCAATACCTCTCCTGGGCATATATCCAGAAGATGTCCCAACCGGTAAAAAGGACACATGCTCCACTATGTTCATAGCAGCCCTATTTATAATAGCCAGAAGCTGGAAAGAACCCAGATGTCCCTCAACAGAGGAATGGATACAGAAATTATGGTACATTTACACAATGGAGTACTACTCAGCTACTAAAAAGAATGAATTTATGAAATTCCTAGCCAAATGGATGGACCTGGAGGGCATCATCTTGAGTGAAGTAACACAATCACAAAAGAACTCACACAATATGTATTCACTGATAAGTGGATATTAGCCCAAAACTTAGGATACCCAAGATATAAGATACAATTTGCTAAACGCATGAAACTCAAGAAGAATGAAGACCAAAGTGTGGACACTGTGCACCTTCTTAGAATTGGGAACAAAACACCCAGGGAAGGAGTTACAGAGACAAAGTTCGTAGCTGTGATGAAAGGATGGACCATTTAGAGACTGCCGTATCCAGGGATCCATCCCATAATCAGCTTCTAAACGCTGACACCATTGCATACACTAGCAAGATTTTGCTGAAAGGACCCAAATATAGCTGTCTCTTGTGAGACGATGCCGGGGCCTAGCAAACACAGGAGTGGATGTTCACAGTCAGCTATTGGATGTATCACAGGGCTCCCAATGGAGAAGCTAGAGAAAGTACCCAAGGAGCTAAAGGGATCTGCAACCCTATTGTTGGAACAACATGATGTACTAACCAGAACCCCGGAGCTCTTGTCTCTAGCTGCATATGTATCGAAAGATGGCCTAGTCGGCCATCAATGGAAAGAGAGGCCCATTGGACTTGCAAACTTTATATGCCCCAATATAGGGGAATGTCAGGGCCAAAAGAATGGGAATGGGTGGGTAGGGAAGTGGGGGGCGCTATGGGGGACTTTTGGGATAGCATTGGAAATGTAATTGAGGAAAATATGTAATAAAAATATTAAAAATCAAAAAAAAAAGAACGTGGGTGGTAATGCTCCATGGATCATAGACTAGGGTCTAAGACTAATAAATCGGGGAAGCTGCATGACAGGAACTTGGCAGAGACTAAGTGTAGCTGTTTTTCATGCCTTACCTCTCCATCTTTGGGGCAAACAGCCAGCTAGGTTTGTGCTAGGCCTTCACAGATGAAGGATCATAGCTTCTCTGAGGTGGCCTCTGCACCGTTCCCTGCTGCCAGACAACCTAAGTGTAAGTGAGCAAGAATGAACACCATAGGGCCTGACCCAAGAGCTGTTACAACCTGCCACCATGACATGAGCTGTCCTCAGCTGGATGCAAAACCAGTCAAGGACCTAGAGTGGAGCTGCTTGGGACATGAGAGGAAGCTGGCCTATGATGACACAAGGGCCTTTAGCTCAGCCAGACAGATCCCAGGGGACAACAGCGAGCTGCAGGTGGCTGTGAGGCCAGCAAAGGTGCTAAGTGAGGGGACACTATTTGAAGGTAGTTAAGTCTTAGAGATGGCTAAGCAGCTGCCTCTCTTGTGTGTCTGGAACTCTCTGTCACCGTGGATGGGGCTTCAGAGGTGGTTCCACTATGGCTCTCTGGAAGAGCTGAGCAGTTGGCATTACTAGTGGGAAAGTCAGTTTTTGAAGGGCAAGTTCTTAGCTCTGATGAATGAGGATAAGGGGTTCCAGACCGACAAACAGACACTCCACCCTACATCTGCTCCCTGGGGTCAATGCACATGTCCGCAATATATCTTCCCTGAAGTATTTTAAAATGTGCTTGGAGGAGAACAGAGCCCAAGGTAGGCTCCAGCTTTCAAACTTAATGAGGATGCAGAGGCTGGATTGGCAGGCTCCCAGGGACTGTGGCCTCAACTCTTGCCTTGAGGCTACACAGGTCCCTGACTCTCCCTCCCTGCTGGTCCTACCTACATCCATCCTTAAACTGGCCAGATATCCCCATGCTCAAAAATTTCAAATGTTCCCTGGATCGATCCCAGTGGGATAGAATTTAGTGCCCCAGGCTGGCATGTCAAGCCCTATCTACTTGGTCTCCCTAAAATCTCTGTGGTTAGAGGAACATCCTAGAGCCATGGTTGGCTTGCCCTTAGTCCCTTGGGAAACAGTGGGAATGTGGGTGGCATTTTCCAAGCTGGAATTATCGGGAAGCCCAGGGCACAGCGTATGCAGCTGCTAGCCCTACCTAGAACTGCTAACTGCCTGGCCCTACCTGGGTGAGCCTTGCTCTTTGTTTTCCATGGGACTCAGAAAGTTGGAGCTTGGTTAACTCTGTAGGACAGACATAGCCGATTAGCTATTTCCCACCTTGAGTTCCCATCTCCCCTATTCCCTCACCCTATCCTCGCTTAAAAATGTCTACTCCAGTATTCCCTCTTCTCAAATGCACTACGTGCGCCCTTTCCCTCTCTCCATACTCTGGGCATGACACAGCCATTACAGCCATGGACTCACAGGATCCGGGGCAACCTGCACTAGGCCTGCAAAAGACCGGACCTGTCTATAGCCAATCATGGGAGGAGGAAGGGCTCATGGGACCCCGCCCCCCCCTCCTGAACGGATGAATTCTGCAGGAGAAGGAGCTGTTATTTTATGATGTGTGTCCAGTGCTGAACCCACCAGGCTCCATTGGACATTTCCATGCCCATGGCCACACCCAGAGTTGGGCTAAACCCAATTTGGGGGCTGGGTCATAAACTAAAAAGGTGTGAACATGGGAAAGGATCTATAGGGAGAGGAGTGGGGATTGCCGGGGGTAGGAAGAGAGATCGTGTGTGTGTGTGTGTGTGTGTGTGTGTGTGTGTGTGTGCATGTAGTCAGAATTCGTTATAAGACTGTATGAAGCTGTAAAACAAATTAATCAATAGTTAATAATTAGTAATAGTGAGAAAGGGAAAGGTGACTGAGGTCTTGAGAGAGTGAGGGACCGGGCCACATGGCATCTGTAGCCGAATATGGCCATGTCTTGATTTCTGCTTCGGGACATGTTCTCTTGACACTCCACGGGCTACCTCTGTACTGTTGGCTTGATTGATTTCCTCTAGTCCTCCTCCTGCTAGGTCTTATAAGGAGAGAGCAGAGGGAGCCACTGTGACACCAGTGTGAGCCAACACCATAGGAAGAAAGCCTCCTGCCAGTTGGGTCAGCTCTTTCTACCTGACAGTGAGTGGTCTTTGTCTGGAGTCTCTTGCTGATTCGAGGCATCCCCTTACAGCCTGTCCAAACCTGTTTCCTGCAGCGCCTCTGTCTGCTGCTCCGGGTGATCCTAAGCAATTATCTCTCCCATAAAAGTGACGGATGGTCCCTCCTCGGACACTAAATCCACAGCTAAGCAGTTCGTGCTCATTTGCAAATCAGCTCTTCTCTCCCTCTCCCTCTGTACCCATCTCACCCCCACCCACCCCCCACAGCTGTTGATGCCTGATGCAGCCCAGGATTCATGGTTTTCATTAGTCTCCTTCCAGGGGCTCAGCTGACTGTGGAGGCTGCGCGGGGAGTGGTTTCCTCCCTTCCATGTACTCCCCACAGGAGTTCTAACAAGGGGTTGATTTTCCAGGCTCATTAAAAGCAACACAATGAGCCAGCCAGGCCTGAGAGATGCTGCGGATGTGAGGACTCCGGCAAACAGTGTCTATGGGAAATCCATAGGCTAAATGAGAATCTCCAGTCTGTGATCCAGTTCTAGACCGGCCCCTACCGTGCTGTGTGACCTTGAGCAAGTGCTTCGACTCTTCTTAATATCCATTTCCTCAAGGGATTGAGCTCCCAGCTGTAAGGGAGTGATTCGGATGACTTGATCAAAATAAGTTCAAATGTACAGTTGTTCAAATGTACAGTTGGTGTACATTTAGTACATTTAGTACAGAAAGAACACAAGTCACGCAAACGTTCATTAATTTGTCAAGGAACCCACAACTAGTAAGTACAGAGTCAAGACTGAATGAATCCGAGGTCTATCTAAGGTCACACAGGATTTTGCACCTTGAAGTGTGATGGCTTATTTCCACGGTCAGCTTGCTGGGGTTAGGAAATGCCTGTGGCATTAAGGCAGTACACTTGGGTCTGTTTGAGGGGGGTTGTTTCTAAGGAAACTAGGATGACACCTGAATGTGGCATCATCCCACAGGCTGGGTCTGAGTCTGATTAAAGGGGACGCGAGCCCCACCATCTGGAGACCAGAGCTCATTCCGTACTGCTTGCTGATCCGCCCACCTGTGAGCAGGCAGCCTGCTGCTTCTACTGCCCTGCCTGCTGCTGTGCTCTCTGGCCTGCTCCCTGCATGACTCCAGATAGAGGAAAATCCTTCTAAAGCCCCACAGTTGGGCTCCTCGTCTCTAAAGTGAGGCAGCTGGACCAGTCCTGTGGCCACACCCCACAAACACTTGGTGAGGAGCTTTGAAAACACAGATGCTCAGCCCTCCCCGAGACCAGGTGTCCTAAAGAAGGCTGGCCCTGGGCGTTCACAGCTCTTGGCTAACTCTAACCTAGACATGGCTGATAGCCATGGGCAGCCCAGGTGACACCTAAGGTCATTTTCTACCCTAATATCTTTGCTGGCATAATAAGACTCTTTTCAGGGCCATTGCTATTTTGGATTATGAAGATTCTGTGGTTCTGGTTAGCTGAGGCTGAAGAATCAGCTGTGATTAACAAGACGCCAGAACTACTAAAGTGAAACCTTTGCATTACTGAGACTATTGATGCTGGTTAGCGGGACCTAAGAAATTAGCGGTGATTAAGAAGAGACCAGCACCATTGAGGTGACATCTTCTGGGAAGTGTTTTCTGAGAGCACAGAGGCTGTGTTCCAGAGATAGCCAAGGTTGTACCTTGTGCTGTGGCTGGACTTAGTAATGTGTAAGAGTTACCCAGGTGATGCTGGTTTTGAAGGCATGAAGGGGTCACGCAGAGCAGCTGAGGCTCGGCACTGTGAAAGTCCACGGAAGGCCATTGGTGAAGGTGCAGCCTCAGTTGCAATTAATGGCCTAGGACTGAAGGGGTCATGCAATGTTTTGGAGATGCCAGTACCATGAGATGACCACCAAGAACAGCAGCAGCAGTGGAGTACAGGCATCTGGAGCCTAGAAGACAAGCTGTGTGCTACAAAGGGCAGAGCTGGAGAAGTGACCCAAGCCCTTGGAGGAGCCCAGATTGTGAGTTGAATCCGAGACACTGGATGGTTGGAGATTGATTTTTGCTTTTGATTGTGACTGTGTCCTGATATTTTTTCCTCTTGAAGGAAGAGAGTGAGTATTTTAGTGGAGCCCACAGTTAAGAGACTTTGAATTTTAAAAGATACTGGACATTTTAAAGGGATCAGACTTTTAATACGTAAAGACTGTGGAGCTTTTAAAGTTATTTAGATCTTGGGGATGAATAAGAAAGTAAGAGTTGAGGCTTACTAGTGATGTGTTTGTGTGTCAAGTTGACAAGGGGTCAATTGTACAGGGTACTTTTGTGTCAACTTGACACAAGCTGGAGTTATCACAGAGAAGGGAGCTTCAGTTGGGGAAATGCCTCCATGAGATCCAGCTGTAAGGCATTTTCTCAATTAGTGATCAAGGGGGAAAGGCCCCTTGTGGGTGGTGCCATCTCTGGGCTGGTAATCTTGGTTCTATAAGAGAACAGGCTGAGCAAGCCAGGGGAAGCAAGCCAGTAAATAACATCCCTCCATGGCCTCTGCATCAGCTCCTGCTTTTTGACCTTTTTGAGTTCCAGTCCTGACTTCCTTTAGTGATGAACAGCAATGTGGAAATGTAAGCTGAATAAACCCTTTCCTCCCCAACTTGCTTCTTGGTCATGATGTTTGTACAGGAATAGAAACCCTGACTAAGACAAGATCTTAACGCAAAAGACGGTAGCATTTGGAGACCTTTGGGGGATGGTTAGTCAAGAGGGTGGGGCCTTCATGTTGGTTTAGTGCCCTTGAGAAAAAGACTCAGAATCTCTCTCACATGATGTGAATGACGGTGGCTGATGGACTGAGCGTGCCAGCACCTTGAGGCACACTGCTCATTTATGGGGATAGAAAATGCTGGGTTTTAATTTCTAAGGGCATGGATATAGTGGGTGTCCTAGTTAGGATTTTACGGCTGTGAACAGACATCATGACCAAGAACAACGTTTAATTGGGGTTGGCTTTTAGGTTCAGAGGTTCAGTCTATTATCATCAAGGCAGGAACATGGCAGCATCCAGGCAGGCATGGTGCAGGAGGAGCTGAGAGTTCTACATCTTCATCTGAAGGCTGCTAGGAGAATACTGACTTCCAGGCAGCTAGGATGAGGGTCTTAAAGCCCACACCCCCAGTGACACACCTACTCCAACAAGGCCACACCTCCTGATAGTGCTACTCCCTGGGCCAAGCATATACAAACCATCACAGTAGGCTTCATGGAGAAATTCGACTAGTGGCTGAATGTACTTTCATGGAGAAAGTGACATCTGAACAGACTCAGAGATGTTGGAGAGTAGTGAGCTGAGGTAACAGCTATCCGGGATAAGGACATAGCAGGGATAGGGTGGGGGATTGTCAGCAGCTGTGTGGCAGGCATCAGTATGCAAAGGAATGCTGGAGCAGAGAAAGTCATTCAGGCTCTGGCTAGGGACGTGCCAGTCAGTGGGTGGAAACTGAACCGCGACAGAGCCAACAGGAGGGGCACTCAGGGGCCTATGAGAAGGGACTCATGGACTGAGTGGTGAGTGCAGGGTGAGAAGTGATCTGAAGTCTACCGTGTAGGAGTCACCTCAGATAGGCTAAAGGGTAGCAGGTGACTTTCCTAAGTTGGCCCACCATTTTTGCGTGGCCTTCGATGGATGAGCTCTAAGAGGCAAGGCCCAAAAGAGACTTCATCTCAGGATTGCTTCTTACAGCTGATAAGCCTTTTCTGTCACTGTCAGATTAATATAATAATCCCTGGCCATTAGCCCACCCTAAAGCAGATTTTCTGCAGATCAATGAAGATATGCTCTCTTGTGGTAATGCTGTGTAGACAAATAGATGTTTCATAATTCCTAATAATGATTCTATATAATTCCTAAATTTATACAAGTAAATTTTGAGCCCATTCTAATACAGGCTGCAATTAGGGCACTGTAAACCTTCATGTGTCTCAGGGCTAATTGCACTGAGATAGAAAGCTGACTTGAAACAGATTTATAATCAAGGAAAATATTCCTTTTAGGCTGGTTGTCTAACCATTATCTGATAACTAAAGGTGTAAGGACAAAAATATAAAATATTGTCTGATTTATTATATAAAACTTCAATACTAACAGGACACAAGGCAGGTGATTTGCCTCTTGATAAAAACATGCTAATTTTGAGACATAAGAATTATTGTTTTAAACTCCTAATGAACCTGTGGGGCTAGTGACGGCTAATGAATGTTTAATTAGATAGCCAGTCTTAATGAAAACTCATATCATAACTTATTCAATTTATGATTTGAGTTTATGTTTGAACTCGCTGTGAACTTTTGAAAAAGGATGCTTAGGATGCCATGTGATCGTGTGTCCTAAAAAAGTACAAGAACTGGGAGGGGTGACAAGCAGAGAGCAGAAGAGAGCGAAGAGAAAGTGAGGAGAGAGAACAGAGCGAGCAGGCTTTTTCTCACCATGATATTACTTCTTTCTACCTAGGAGCTTTTTCTTTAGAAGCCTTTTTACTAACAGGAATAAGAAGGTAAAAGCCTTTTTTTTTTTTTCCCTCTGAGCAATAAAGGTTGGAGCTTAGTTTTTATCTAGAATGAGTGAATTTTTGCTCAATGAGACCTGCTTGTGGGGGCTTTGACTATATATATATATATATATATATATATATACATATACATACATACATATATATGTGTGTGTGTGTTGTGTATGTAAGTATGCATGAATGCTTGCGTAGTGGCTGAGACAGGCAGTTAGACTAGACAAAAAATGTAAGTATGTCTCTGTGTGTGTATACATGTGTAGATCTCTGTGCATATTTGCTTATGTAAAAATTTTTATTTCTACAAGCCTGGCTTTCTTTTCCTGGTACACTAAAAATTAATTGCTCCAAGCTGCCCTCTCACCTGGCCAGTGAGAGAAGAGGCTTCTGGGCAAGACAGAAAGGAGCCTTAGCAATAAATCCCCTACTGAATTCCCTGCTGCTAGGCAGCGCATGTTAATTGGGAGAGAATTAAGTAAGAGTTAAGTTTTCCAGTGCTTATTCAAGCACAGCGAATTATAAAGTAAATAATAAGAAATAAAGACTTAAGCTTCTTTAGTGCTTAATGAAGCACAGAAGAGTAAGAAAGAGTTAAATTTCCTACAAGGCCAGAGACCATCAGTCTTTTGGCCTGCATCTGATGCTGTGTCTGACTTCAACCTATTCCAGCTGGGGCAGGCCCCTTGCATTTTGGGTGTCCTTTGTTATCAATCCTCCGCCCTGTCTTCCTCTTCCCCTCTCATGCGCAGCCCCATTAGCTGCTGTACAGACCATTCGCCAGCACTCGCTGTCTGGGGTCTACTGCCTATCCCAAGAGGAACTTCCATCTAGGTCATCCTCATACCTTGAGTTCTCTGAGTCCCCTGGAAGGCTTGGTCAGCAGCTGTGTACACAGAACCACATGCACAGGGACTGAGGTAAAAGAGAGCAACCAGTTGTCATTTCCATTGCAACAATTACTGAGTACCTCATGCAGGCAAACCAGAGGCTTGCTGACCAGTCCCACTAGCTCAGTCTGTGAACTCCAGGTTCTGGGAGAGACTCTTACAAAAAATAAACCAGGGATGCTAACGAGAAAGACACTTAACATTGACCTCTGGGCTCTACACACATGCACACACGTGTATGTGCACACACACACACACACACACACACACACACATATCTATCAGAGAATCAGATCATAGAAGTGTTCTAGGAAGGAAAAAAATCGGAAGAGAATGAAGAAAAGCCTCAGGAAGGACTTTCAGGTTGCCTGACCCAACACCACTCAATATGAGTCACCTCAGAGGAGAGGTCTGTGGGACCCTTGGTGGCTGTGAATTTGCTGGACAAACTCTGTCTTTCCCTCGGCCTGCTTATAGACCTTGGTCTGTGTCTTCAGTAGAGCCTGTGGGAAGTTAGTATCGATACCCAGGGCAAGGTGTCACTTAGTGACCTGCTTTCTGCTGGGCCCTTCCAGCTGGTAGCCTTCCCTTTGAACTGCTCGGGGTTACTTCAAACTTTCTCAGTATTCCCACAGCCCCAAGCCATACTGTTTGGCCCAAGAATGTCTTTTCCAGCCACACTCTGCAGACCTGGTTCTGTTTCTGCCATCGGGATATTCAGGCACAGTTGTGCCCCAGGCCAGACTGAAGGGAGCAAAGCACCTCTGAGCAGACTGGGATTTTCAGGAAGTGGTTGGCCTTCCCTTAGACACCTTCAGGGTTACAGTTCTCTTTGTTTGGGGGGTAGTAAGGGCTCTATAAACCCTGGGGCGTGGGGAGCAGGCTTTCAGGGAGCGTATACATTATTGGTTGGTATTGAGGTTCTGGGATGTTTCATTTTCATGAGAAGGAGTTCCAGGCGCTCATAGCTGTAGTTTGGCCACCAGGGTATGTGACTACTTCAGCAGTGGTGGAGGTTAGAGTCTTGGGGATACGTGCACTGTGGCATGCAGGCACAGAACAGGGAGGAAGCCATCCTTACTCCTGCCAGGGCCAAGTGAGACATTAGGGGTTTGGATACATCTCAAACTTATTCTTGCTCCAGGAGCATCCCCTGAGGCACATGGCTCACTTGGCCCACAATGCTCTCACAAATGCAGCTCTGCAGTCCAGAGGGCTGCATTTAAGTCTTCCATCTAAGATCATGGGGCAGGTTCTCATGATCTCTGTTGACACAGGTGAGGCTCTTCACTGGTCATCTTAGCAAATGGAAGATGCCATTCCCTCTGTCCTCGAGTGCTCATCCCGGGGAAAGTTCTAGACCAATTCCCTTTTTTCTTCTTTTGCCTGATCCCTCTGGCCAGAATTGCCCTTTCTTCATTTTGTGTTATTCTGAGCACAGTTCTTCTTCTGTGTCTGGCTCCCTCTGTGTGTCTGTGGTGTCTCAGAGCCCAGGATCTGAGCCCTTCACTTCTCCACCAGGCTGGGATCTGCATGGCAGGCAGGCAGGTGACTGCCCTCTTTAAAGCTCCAAGTGCCTCATGCTTTTTCTGGAATCTGTGCCCTGCATAGGGTTGAGCTCAATGTTAGTTTAAATGAAGAGAAACCTTTGAAGATGCCCTTCTCTGACCTCTTGCCTCTACAAAGACACAGACCTCTCTGAGCACAGCTTTCCAGTAAGTTTTATCCCACTGAGCCAGCATGGGGGAGGCTGGCCTTTTGAGCAGGCCTCCCTATAGTTTTGGTTTTTTTTCTCTGATCTGGATTTATATAATATTCAGTCACTCTGGCCATCACCTTCCTGTCTTCCTACCTACCCACAGACCTGAGCAAGAGCCACAGCTGGCCAGAACATTGGGCCATTTCTCAGCTGGGAACACTGTCCTAGGAAGGACCACAGGTTAGTGACAATGTAAAAGAGATAAATTAGCAGAGATGCTGGTGACTGATGTGGGGTCCATGTGGTCTTAGATGAACATTCCAGCTCTGTGAGCCTGTATCCTTGCTGAACATCCTGCCTCTCCACCCACCCCAAATCTATGTTAACCTAGAACTTCACAGTGTAAGCTTACTTGGAGATAGGTTCTCTATGGATTTGGCCAAGGTAGGGATTAAGATGAGATTAGATGTGTCATAAGTCCTATCACCCTGTATGAAACAAAGACACAGGGGAAGACCTCTGTGACAAATGGAGGCAAAGAGAAGAGGGAAGCCACCAGAATTTGAAGTAGTTTGACATCAGGGAAGGATGATGGGTCATGGGAGCTCCAGGAAACCAGGGCAGAGAGTCTTAAGATGTGCTTCCTGCTGCCTCTCCTCTACAGGAAGACTAGACCATGAATTGCTCTGCCCTCTTGGGGAAGAGACACTGGCTCCAAAGTCTTTAGAATTCATGAGTTGATAGGATCAGGGTGAGGAGGACACAATACCTGACCCAACACTGGAGGTAACTGGGACCAGCAGGACCCAGGCACCCAGGAACTCCACCCCACCAGTGGCACAGGTTCCTTTTGGTCTGAGCCAGTGCCCTGAGAAGACCAGGGTTCGAACTCCATACCAAGCCTCACAAAACCCAGATAAAGTTCCATTCCCAGGCACTCTAACACACCCAGGTCCACAGGATCCCAGGAGTTTGGTCACACCAGGATCTAAGTGTCCCAGAGGCAGCTTGACTCCCAGTAGCTCTGACATACCCAGGATCTCAGGATCACAGGATCCCAGAATTACAGGATCAGAGACAGCTGAACTCTGAGGAGTTCTGACACAACCAGGATCACAGGAAGGACAGGCTCCAGTCAGATATAACAAGGGAAGGTAGCACTAGAGATAATCATATGGCAGGAGGCAAGTGAAAGAACATAAGCAACAGAAACCAAGGTTACTTGGCATCATCAGAACCCAATTCTCCTACCATAGCAAGTCCTGGAAAAGCAAGACTCAGACCTAAAATTATTTCTCATGATGATGATAGAGGACATTAAGAAAGACATAAATAACTCCCTTAAAGAAATACAGGAGAACATAGGTAAACAGCTAGAAGCCCTTAAAGAGGAAACACAAAAACCCCTTAAAGAATTACAGGAAAACACAATCAAATAGGTGAAAGAAATGAACAAAACCATCCAAGATCAAATACTGGATATAGAAACAATAAAGAAATAACAAAGGGAGACAGCCCTAGAGTTAGAAAACCTAGGAAAGAGACCAGGAGTCATAGATGCAAGCATCACCAACAGAAGAGAAGAGATAGAAGAGAGACTCTTGGGGGCAGAAGACACCATAGAAAACATTGATAGGACAATCAAAGAAAATGCAGAAAGCAAAACGCTCCTAACCCAAAACATCCAGGAAATCCAGGACACAATGAGAAGACAAAACCTTAAGATGATAGGTATAGAAGACAGTGAAGATTCCCAACTCAAAGGGTCAGTAAATATCTTCAACAAACTTATAGAAGAAAACTTCCCTAACCTAAAGAAAGAGATCCCCATGAACATATAAGAAGCGTACAGAACTCCAAATAGACTGGACCAGAAAAGACATTCCTCCTGTCACATAATAATCAAAACATGAAATGCACAAAACAAAGCAATAGTCATGATGTCATGGAATGGATAAATGGATTTTTTTTTAACAATGAAGACTGACAATAAAGCTGTCCATTTGATTCCAAATATTGGTTACAAAGTAGAACCATTAATAACTTTCATGTTTAGAAAAATCCTTCTCTTACTATTCAAAAAATGTTTTTAATCATGCTAATAAATGTTTATGGAGATGAAAAAAAGGAATATTAAAAGCAGTAAGGATAAAAGGTCAAGTAACATATAAAAACAGGCCTATCAGAATTATACCAGACTTCTCACCAGAGACTATGAAAGCTAGAATATATTGGGCAGATGTCATACAGAACCTAAGAGAACACAAATGCCAGCCCAGGCTACTATACCCAGCAAAACTCTCAATCACCATAGATGGAGAAAACAAGATATTCCATGACAAAACCAAATTTACACAATATCTTTCCATAAATCCAGCCCTACAAAGGGTAATAGATGGAAAACACCAACACAAGGAGGGAAACTACACCCTAGAAAAAGCAAGAAAGTAATCTTTCAACAAACCCAAAAGAAGATAGCCTCACAAACATAATTCTACCTCTAACAACAAAATAACAGGAAAAATCACTTTTCCTTAGTATCTCTTAACATCAATGGACTCAATTCTCTCCAAAGACACAGACTAACAGACTGGATATGTGAACTGGCTGATTTTGTGTCAACTTGACACAGAGAAAGGAGCTTCAGTTGGGGAAATACCTCCATGAGATCCAGCTGTAAGGCATTTTCTCAGTTAGTGATCAAGTGGGGAGGCCCCCTTGTGGGTGGTGCCATCCCTGGGCTGGAAGTCTTGGGTTTTATAAGAGAGCAGACTGAGCAAGCCAGGGGGAAGCAAGCCAATAAGAAACATCCCTCCACGGCCTCTGCATCAGCTCCTGCTTCCTGACCTGCTTGAGTTCCAGTCCTGACTTCCTTTAGTGATGAACAGTGATTTGGAGGTGTAAGCTGAGTAAACCCTTTCCTCCCCAACTTGCTTCTTGGTCATGACGTTTGTATAGGAATAGAAACCCTCACTAAGACAATATGTAAACAGGACCCAGCATTTTGCTGCATACAGGAAATACACCTTAGTGACAAAGACAGACACTACCTCAGAGTAAAAGGTTGGAAAAATTTCTTTTAAGCAAATGGTTCCAAGAAACAAGCTGGAGTAACCATTCTAATATTGAGTAAAATAACTCTCAAACAAAAGTTATCAAAAAAAATGTTAAGGAAGAGCACTTCCTACTGGTCAAAGGAAAAATCTACCAAGATGAACTCTCAATTTTGAACATCTATGCTCCAAATTCAAGGGCTCTCACATTCATAAAAGAAACTTTACTAAAGCTCAAAGCACACATTGCACCACACACAATAATAGTGGGAGACTTCAACACCCCACTCTCATCAATGGACAGATCATGGAAACAGAAACTAAACAGAGACACAGTGAAACTAACAGAAGTTGTGAACCAAATGTATCTAACAGATATTTATAAAACATTTCATTCTAAAGCAAAAGAATATACCTTCTTCTCAGCACCTCATGGTACCTTCTCCAAAACTGACCATATAATTAGTCACAAAAAAGGCCTCAACAGATACAAGAAGATTGAAATAATCGCATCCATCCTATCAGATCATCACGGACTAAGGCTGGTCTTCAATAACAACATAAACAATAGAAAGCCCACATACATGTGGAAGTTGAACAATGCTCTACTCAATGATAACTTGGTCAAGGAAGAAATAAAGAAAGAAATTAAAGACTTTTTAGAGTTTAATGAAAATGAAGACACAACATACCCAAACTTATGGGACACAATGAAAGCAGTCCTAAGAGGAAAACTCAAGTGCTTCCAAAAAGAAACTGAAGAGAGCTTACCCTAGCAGCTTGACAGCACACCTGACAGCTCTAGAGCAAAACGAAGCAAATTCACCCAAGAGGAGTAGATGGCAGGAAATAATCAAACTCGGGGCTGAAATCAATGAAATAGAAACAAAATGAACTATACAAAGAAACAACCAAACCAGGAGCTGGTTCTTTGAGAAAATCAACAAGACAGATAAACCCTTAGCCAAACTAACCAGGAGGTACAAAGACAGTATCCAAATTAATAAAATCAGAATTGAAAAGGGAGACATAACAACGAAGTATACCTTAAAGTAACTATTCTGTTTGTTGAGTATCAACAGTTGAAAATATTAAAATCATGCTCTAAAAGAAAAAAAAAAGCAGGTCACCTAGGGCATGGAGTCGGCGGACACCCCCAAGGTCCCCAGAGGACTCTCTTCACGATCTTAGGATCACTGGTGAGAGGAAGACAACACCTGTTTCAATCCAATCGCGCAGGACCTGAGACAGCAGAAGGGAAGCAGAAAACTGGCCTGACCAGAGGCACAAGTCCCTTCTGGTCGGCGCCAGCACCCGGTCACCTTGGGCATGGAATCAGTAGACACCCCCACAGTTTCCAGAGAACTCTCCACAAAATCTTAGGATCACTGACCAGACAGCTTTACGGTCCTCAAAGGAGACACCACTTCCAGGCATTGTAACATGCCCAGGATCTTAGGACAACAGGATCCCAGGATAACAGGAGCTGGGTCACACCAGTATTTCAGGGTCTCAGAGTAGCTTGACTGCCAAGAACTCTGTAACACTCAGGTTCACAGGAGCTCACATTCAAAGGATCACAGAGAAAGCTGGACTCTGAGGAGTCCTGAATCAACTGGGATTATAGGAAGGACAGGCTCCAATCAGATATATTGAGGGCAGCAAATATCTTGAGATAATCAGATGGCAGGAGGCAAGCATAAGAACAGAAGCATCAGAAACAAAGGTTACTTGGTGTCATCAGAACCAAACTCTCCAACCGTAGCAAGTCCTGGATACACCATCACACCAGAAAAGCAAGACATGGATCTAAAGTCACTTATTATGATGATGATGGAGGACCTTAAGAAGGAAATAAAGGAAAATACAGGTAAACAGATAGAAGCTTTTAAAGATGAAAACACAAAAATTCCTTAGAGACTTACAGAAAAAGACTATCAAACAGGTGATAGAATTGAACAAAACCATCCAGGATATAAAAATGGAAATAGAAACAATAAAGAAAACTCAAATGGAGACAACTCTGGAGATAGAAACTCTAGGAAAGAAATTAGGAATCATAGATGTGAGCATCAGCAACAGAATGCAAGAAATGGAAGAGAGAATCCCAGGTGCAGAAGATTCCATAGAGAACATCAGCACAACAATCAAAGAAAATGCAAAATTCAAAAAGATCCTAACTCAAAACATCCAGGAAATCCAGGACACAATGAGAAGACCATGTCCTGTGGGGATCAGTGTAATTTTGTGTGTGTGTGTGTGTGTGTGTGTGTGTGTGTGTGCTTTTCAGGCAGGACACGGACCTCTCTTCTTATCACGATCATGGGGAGAGAGATGTTCATTCTGTGGGGCCCCGGGGCACCAGTTTGTTTAGTACCCCGGGTGATTTGGTCACCAGTCTTACTACTGTGGGATGTTTCTCTAACAGCTTACCTTCCCACCAGAAGCGAATATTTTAATGTTGATGCCAGTGCTTAGGTGTAGCATGTGGTAGCCTCAGACATCATTGTAACTGGGTTTAGCTATGTGGAGTGAACTCTTGGCAGGGTATTTTCTGTTGTGTTTTGTAAAAATATAAGGAGAGAGAGAATATATTTGCTGGATGTGCTGTGGGAGAAAGGCATGCCTCTGTGGGCCCATGCTGAGTCATCCCTTCCCCCTGAGGGACCAGCTATGGTTTAGTATAGAACAGAGTTTATTCAGGGCATGGGGAGTTGAGAGGATAGTCGAGACAGAAGAGGGGGTGGGGGGAGAGAGAGAGAGAGAGAGAGAGAGAGAGAGAGAGAGAGAGAGAGAGAGAGAGAGAGAGAGAGAGGCTGGTCATGAGCATGTGGAGAGAGGGGAGAGGGGAATGGGAAGAGAGGGGGAAGGGACAAGAGGACAGAGTGAGAGCAACAAGGCAAGAGTGAGAGGAGGGGCCAAGCAGCCCCCTTTATAGTGAGTCAGGTAACTGTGGAGTGGAGCCTAGACAAAATGCCAAGATTTTCAATTTATGAAATTTTCAACTTAGGGTGGTTTCAAGGAGAAGGAGCCCTGTGATGGCTTGTGTAGAAAATGTCCCTTGCAGGTTTGTGTGTTTGGATATTGGTTCCCTGGTGGCCTAGTTTCGAAGTTGTAGGGTTTTTAGGAGGCAGAGTGATACTGGAGAGGTGATCTGAGAGACCCTTACGTTCCAGCCTAGCCAGCTCCCGGCCCCAGCTCTCTGCATGCTTTCTGGTCCTCTGAGATGCAATCAAGTAAGCAACCCCGCGCTCCTGCTACTATAGCTTCCTGCTACTATAGCTTCAAGTTGCCACACTTCCCCTCCACAAGGGGCTGCGCCCTCAAAGCAGGAGACCCGAGAGATAAACTCTTCCTGCCTCACACTGCCTCCTGCCAGGAATTTGGTTACAGCAAGAAGAAAGGTTACAAACACAACAGGCAAATGGAGAGCCATTGTGGTGTGGCTTCCCCTCTGGGCAGACCTCTCTGGTTGTAAACTGAGTCACTGGGAAGAGTGGGGAATATTCAAAAGGGGGCAACCCCCAAGGGCCGAGCTTCAGGCTGAGTGAATGTCCATACAGCCTGTTGGGCTTCCTCAGGTTCACAGTTCTGACAGAGAGGACTGGCCGGCTTCTCAAGTGTTGCCAGTCAAACAGCAGACTGAATGGGAGACGAAGCTGGCATTCTTTGTAGAAAATTATTATTTATTTTTATTTCACAAAAACCCAAGGCTGAGCCGATTCTGCACAGTGCCCTTCAGTGGTGTGAGTGTTTTCTCAGCTCTGGCTCAGGCCCGGCTGCTTATTATGCGAACGTTGTATTGTAAATGTGGAACAAATGGAGCTGAGATATCAAATTAATACTGTGATCTGCTTTCCTGTTCTGTTGCCATAACACTGTGTGGCTCTTGAAGCAGAGAGAGAATTAGGATTGTATTAAGGGTGTTTACACCGTGTGCGTTCCATCCTGTGTCGTTAGTCACTGCTGTAATAGGTGTGTTTAACATCCGCTTACTGAGACTTGGCTGCTGGCTGCGTTTTTGTATTGAGGGGTTTCGGCACAGTTTCTGCCCCACCCTTGGTTGTGAGTTATTTCTTCCTGGATATTTCTTATTGTTTACGCAAGAAGAAAGGAGATCCTATGGTCTGTCTATCTGTCTGTCTATCTTACACCTCCCCCCACCCGTGTGTGTGTGTGTGTGTGTGTGTGTGTGTGTGTGTGAGAGAGAGAGAGAGAGAGAGAGAGAGAGAGAGAGAGAGAGAGAGAGAGAGAGAGCAGAGGGTGTAAAGGCCAAAGGCTGGTGTTCTGCTATGCTTCCCACTTAGTTACAGGGGTAACTACCACGCCTCCCACGCCTTTTAAGGTCAGGCTTGCATAGAAGGGGCGTTACCAACTGAACCATCTCCTTGGAGATGGGTCTCACGTAGCCCAGGCTGACTTCAAACTCACTCTAGCCATGAATGCCCTGGAAATTCTGGTCCCCAGGGACGGGATTGTAGGTGCGCCATCATATCCAGTTTTATGGTATGCTGAGGACTGAGCCCAACGCTTTGTGTCTGTCAGGAAAGAGCCCTGCCAATGGATCGGAGGTACTCTTTAAAGTCAACTCTTTGTTAGGTACAAAACAGGAACTGGATTTAGTTCTAATTATTATTATTTTGTCCTATTTCACAGTCATTAAACCTGCTATGGAGGAAAAGTTAGAGGTGTCGGAAAGGAGACATTTGTAACGTGTGGCCTCAGGGGAGGGTGACTTGGCAGCCTGGTCTCCAACAACTCCCTCAGCTTACTCCAGCCCTAGAGGACAGTGCTTGGCTGCTCAGAGTCATCTTTGAGGCTTTCTGTCAAAGTCATTAGAGGCTGATGGAAGATTCACCACTAAGCAGAGTTATAACCTGTGTGGATGCTCAACTCCTGATGCTATAGAAATATCTTTGAAGGCAGGGGCATTTCCATGTGTGTATGTGTGTGGGTATGTGTGTGCCAGGTGAGTTGGGCATCTTTTTATTATTTGCTCTACACTATCTTTTTGAGACAGGGTCTCCCCCATCCTGCAGTCCCTCCAGCACTTGGATGGACTGATTACAGGCACTGCTGTCAATTACTTTTCCATGGGTTCCAGGGCAAGCACATTACTGACCGAGCCTTGGCCTCCACTCCAGAAGATCCGCCTAGTGAGAGCTGCAGATGCTTAGGCTGAGAAGAGAGTGAGTGACATGTGTATTTATGTGGCACTGCACAGGGACAGTCATCAGATCTCAAGTCCAGGGCAGGATGGAGTTCTTTTTTTTTGTGCAAGGCTCTTTGGGAATATGGTAGACCCAAGCCTGAGATGAGCCCTGGACAGTCCAATGACAGAGATTAAAAGGCACACCAGGACTAAAAAGAAAGTTAACTCTTTCACAAGGACAACATTGCTGTTTCTCAATCCCCGCCCCCAAGATTATTCATGATCAAAGTACAGAAATAGCTTTGGAGGTCAGGTTGCTATGCCATGGTGCTAGCAAGGGAGGCTGCTGCCTGTGACTGTGGAAACATCAGTTCCAAGGAGAAGAGTGAAGCAGATGGCAGATTAACTGTGCTCAGGAAGGGAAGGTACTTTGAGGAGGATGGGCGTGCCAGGAGGTTGTAAGGCAGGTGGGATGAGGCTCTGTAGCGCTGGCACGGAGCATTCGCCTAAAAGGTTTAGTTCCTGACCCCTTGACTGCTGCATTGCTTGGAACTGGGGCTTTTGGGCCTTTTGTAAACTCACTGCATCATGAGGAATTAATTCATTGATGGATTCATAACTGGACGGATTATGGTATGTGGGGAAACTATGGGCAGTGGCTCCTAGTTAGAGGAAATAGATTTCTGGGGTGCACCTTTGAGGGTCTATCTTACCCTGGCTTCCTTATCTCTCTACTTCTTGCGTGAGGAGATTTCCACCGCCAAGGCCTTCCTCTCTACAGGTCTGTTTTACCACAGGCTCAGGAACACTGGGGCCAGTCAGATGGGGACTTCTGAGGCCATGAACCCAAATCCATCTTTCCTCTTTTAAATGATTTATACTAGGTATTTTGTTAGAGTAATAGAAACATGACCTGGGCCACATCTTTGTGAGAGGCTAATTGTGTCGTTCAGAGTGTCATTGTCATGGAGTCCTGGGGCAGTCCTCTCTAACTCGGGACTGGTGAGGGAAAAGGCAACATGAGGCAAGGATTCTGCTTTCATGATGACCTCAGTCACAGTGTTCCATCTTAGTCACCCTTTCTGCCATGTAAGAAAGATACTTCTGAGAAGGGTGGGTAGCCATAGTCACTTCTCTTTTACTAATGGATATAATTGCTTATGAAATGGCATCGAAGCTGCTTCAGTTAAGTCACCAATTATGACTGAACTGCAACAGGGCACATATATGTGTGTGTCTGTGTGAGTATGTATGTGCATGTGAGTGTGTATGTGTAGGTATGTGTGCGAGCGTGTGAGTGCATGTGTGTTTGTGTGCATGTATATGTGTGTGCATGTGAGTATGTGTATGTGCATGTGAGTATAAGTGTGATGTGAGTATGTGAGTATGTGTGTGCATGTGAGATTGTGCATGAGAGTATGTGTGCACATGCACATGAGTGTGTGTGTGTGTGCAGGTGTGTATGTGTATGTACACATGCGTGTGTGTGTATGCCTGTGTGTGAATATGTGCATGCATGTGAGTTTGTGTGTGAGTATGTGTGCACATGTAAGTGTATGTGCACAAGCGTGTAGGTGTGGGAGTCACTAGGACTGTGCTGAATTCTTTTGCTTGAATGTCATTTTGTTCAAGTGACCCGGATGTCTCTGACTGAGAGTCAAGGAGAGCAGGTTGTGGTGACAGTGCCTGCAGAACCATGTGCATTCCCACATGTGCAGCAATGAGTACTGCTTTTAGTGCACTGAAATAAATGCCTTGAGATTCCCAGCTCATGGCTTTAGCAGATAAAAGGCCCCCATTATCCTTTTTTTAAAAGTTCATGAGAGAGATGCATTTTGAGTAGAAAAATCACACTGTGAATATAAACGTGACCCTCTGCCTACCAAGGTCAAGCACAGACCATTTATCTCTTGGCACTATTACAATTGAGGGAACTAGAAAAAGAGGCCTTTACATTAGTGAAGAGAAATATAGTATGCCAAACTAAACTTGAATAAGATGAGCAGTAACCAAGTATTGGTGAAGGTAATATCCCATACAGTATTTTGGCACACACTTATACTATAAAATTATTTGATTTTTAAAAAATTTAAATGTTACTGGGCATTGGGAATTTTCCATTATGCCCTAGCCCATAGTAAAAATGAAATCAAAGAACAAAAGCCAAATGCTTGACTTCAAAGCTTAGCTACATCACGCCTGGGCATACATGTTCAAAAGTGTCTAAGTCAGGACATTGCGTTCATTGGCATCTGCACATCCATGCTTGCCATGGCACCATTCACACAATAGACAGGTGAGAGTGCGCGAGGAGCATGAGATACACAGACATAATGGAGTTTGACTCAGAAATAAGCAAGACTGAAACTAGGTCATGGATGGACCTGGTGATCATCATGTTAAATGAAATGAGCCAGGCTCCAGAAGACTCCCTTCCCTTCCCTTCTTCCCTTCCCTTCCCTTCCCTTCTTCCCTTCCCTTCCCTTCCCTTCCTCCCTTCCCTTCCCTTCCCTTCCCTTCCCTTCCCTTCCCTTCCCTTCCCTTCCCTTCCCTTCCCTTCCCTTCCCTTCCCTTCCCTTCCCTTCCCTTCCCTTCCCTTCCCTTCCCTTCCCTTCCCTTCCCTTCCCTTCCCTTCCCTTCCCTTCCCTTCCCTTCCCTTCCCTTCCTCTTTCTTTCTTTCTTTCTTTCTTTCTTTCTTTCTTTCTTTCTTTCTTTCTTTCTTTCTTTCTTTCCTTCCTTCCTTCCTTCCTTCCTTCTTTCCTTCCCCCTCTCTCTCTCTTTCCTTCCTTCCTTCCTTCCTTCCTTCCTTCCTTCCTTCCTTCCTTCCTTCCTTCTCTCTTTCTCTCTCTCTTTCTTTCTTTCTTTCTTTTGTTTTTTCTGGACCATTCTGTCTGCCCTGGAACTCACTCTGTAAAACAGGCTGGTCTCAAACTCAGAGATCTACCCTCCTCTGCCTCCTGAGTGCTAGGATTATAGGCGCACACCACTACTGCTTGGCACATTTTTTTCTTTTTAATTTACTTTTTTAAATTGTTATTATTTTTAAGCTTCACCTCAATACACGGGCAGTCAATTGATCTATTTTAATCTCCTACATTTACCTGGCTACCCCACAGCCAAAATTCCCATAATATTAGCTTTCAAAGACTTCCCTACTCCAGCTGAACTCTTGTGAAGTCCTTCTCCTTCTTCTTCCTCATGGCTGCTCATCCACTTCTCCCTCTCTCTCTCTCCCTCCCTTCCTCCCCTTCCCCTCTCTCCCCCCTCCTCTCCTTCTCCTGGCTAGCAAAGTGATTTTTGTTTTTTTGTTGTTTTGTAATATGGAATCTAGATTGAAACAGTTGAAGAAAGCAGAAGGGAGAAGATTATTTGGAAGACAAGGAGAGGAATGGTGAGGGATCGGGTAGAGAGTCGGAAGGGTTGAGTGTGATCAAAGCACAGCAGACATGGACCTCCCAGTGATGACATTAAAGGTGTCTACCTCTGCACCTGTGAAACTTATTATCTTTTACTGTGATGGAAAAACTAAAAGATGCATTGCCGGGTTGACTTTCTTTTTCTGACTGAGATGGGAAAACTCAGGAGCCGGGGAAGGAAATGGCAGTGCAGAAGGTAGCGGCTTCCTGCCTTGGAAAGATGGAGGACACACGGGTCTTTAGAGTTAAAAACAAAACAAAACAAAACAAAACGAACAAAAAAACCAATGACGTGACATTTGCTTCGCTGGGCCACTGTGAGGGTTAAATGAGATACTACAGACAGAGCCCTCTTGGCACAATGCCTGGCACACGGCAGAGGTACCAAGTATTGTATTTATTGGTTATGAGAGGCAATTTGTGTCTTATTTGTTCTACCTCATCTTTTGGAATAAAATCCCCTGTTACACACGAGTCGCTAATGTTTGCAGGTGGCCTCTTACTGTTTGGCTGTACTCAGGATGGCTGCACTCTGTCCTGCTGTCTGAGCTAGCATGAATGGTGCCATGGCTTCCATTTGCATGTGAATCTTGTTAGGAGGCTCTTGGTTCAGAGACACCCTCTTGGTTGTAGACATCACTGTAGGTGTAGCCCGAGGAATGATGTGGCACAGGGCAAGGCTTTGGTCTGGCCTAGGGTTTTGTCACAATCTCCCCTGCACCTGGATGAGACTGTGCCCTGTATTGTTTCAGGGTCACACCACAGCTGGTGGAGCCTATTCTCGCCTAAGCTAGTTAGCTGCAAGAGGAGAGTCAGAGGAAGGGGAAGGGGAATGGCGGCTGTTGAGTGCTGAGCTTTGAGAGAGGAGAGGCAGCTAATTGGATGAACCAGCATTACCTGGAGAGTCCATCAAACTGCTGGGACTAGAAATGAGCCCAGCTCTAAGAGGAAAATTTACTGAGGATTTCTTTCCTGTACAGAACAGCTTCTCAGGAAGTCCCCATCTGTGTCACTTTGCAATCCTGGGTTGCAAACCCTGTAATACCTGTGTCTCCCTTCTTAGAATTTAGAGCTGCTTTGACACAGGTATTACATAAGGAAAGATATGAGTTTATTTTTTAATTAAAGAGTAATGTATCCAACAGACGCTGCTAATGCACCCATTGGAACCTCATTTCTCTGTCTCAGTGAACCGTAAGGATGCATTTAGTCTAAAGAAGGGATAAGGGCTGAGAGCATCATGGGTAGAGTGAAGGTTTTTGATGTAATTACTGATAAATTAAATATAGACTCTGTGTGTGTTTGCATGTGTGTGTGTGTGTGTGAATGGTGCGCGTGTATGTGCATATGTTTGCATGTGTGCATGTGTCTACATGCATGTGTGCATGTGTGTGCATATGTACATGCATGAGTGCGTGTACGTGTGTGGGTAGGTGTGGTTTGGGAATTGAACTCAGGTCCTCACTCATGTGAGGGCTCTCACTGAGCTATAGCCCCAGCCCAGTCAGTGTTCTGCTTATAAATTTAACTGTATCCCTTACTCCTATGCCAGGTTGTCATAGTCTATGTTTTTATCATGACTGTCACCATCTTGAATTGTATCTACCACAGTTGTCCCTGAGGATCCCTGGTTCATTGTCACCCAGACTGCAGGGGTCCACCTGGTTTCTTTGCTGTGCAAAACCATGTCTCTCAAGAAGTCCCCCCCTGTGGCACTTTACAACCCTGGATCCCCATGTCACTCCTTTATATTCTAGGGCACATTAGGGTCTGTTTCTCATATGCTGGAAGTAGATGTTTTGGAGCACAGGATAGATTTGAATCCTCTCTTCCCAGTATCTGCATCTTCTATATCCACCTGAGGATGCTCCCTCCCACCCTGGCCACCTTCTCACCCCCTGCCCCCTGGTCCTCTGACCTCTCTTCTTTCCTGTCTCTGGGACTGTTGTGTTACTTTATCTGTTAGGTGGCATTTTTTGATACCCATCAGTTTGGCTACAACTCTCAAAATCTTCCTCACCATTAGAAGTATTTGTTCTTGCCCTCTCGAAGCTCCAAACTCCTCATTCCTTTTTCACATCTTCTCCATCTCCACTAATGTGTGATTTTTCTGAGACAGGATCTTACTATGTAACTCTTGTTGGCCTTGAACTTAACCACTGTGTAACCAGGTTGGCCTTGAACTCCATCTCCCCAGTGTTAGAATTAAAGGCATGCAACTTAGTGGTTGGCTATTCTGCAATTCTATAAAGGATCTCTAGAACTCTACAGGAAATGTGATTTCCCTGGACGATTTCTCCTTGCTGTATAAATGCTGGCTGGCCGACCACTGTGCTACATGTACTATCCCTTTACATGTTGGTAGGTATTGTGATCATTATAGTCATGGTAAGGGTGTAAGAGATTTACTAACGTGCTTAAGGTCATTCAACTAATCTGTGACCAAGCCATGGTTAAACTCAGGCTCTTTGGCACATTGATGCTCTTGGCTAGCACATGCCATATGTCAACACAGTTCAAGGAGTGTATACCTTAAAAAAAAAAAAGTAGCTAAACTCTTAGTCAGATGGAGCTGGCCAGGGTGAGGAGGCTGCTTGCATGGCATGGCATATGGTGAGTTTCTAAGAGGAAAGTATATTTGACAGCATTTTGCACATCTCTCTGGCCACAACGTGTCCTCCTCCCTCCCCTACCCCCCCCATCAGAGATTCTTTGCAGTTTATGTTTGTAATGTAATCTGGGAAACTGTAGTGTAGATCTGTGCTTCCACGTTTGGACTATAGTGTCAGAAGAAAATAGCTAAATGTTAAAGAAGGGACAGTTGTAAGTGCAGGCGTGTGATGACTTTCATGGTCATCACATTTGTTGCTTGCAGTGTAGACCTTGTGCCTGTAGGGCAACCACTTCACCACTGAGTTATAGCCCAAGTTCAGTCACATTCTTTTTTTTTTTATTATTATTATTGGCTATTTTATTTATTTACATTTCAAGTGTTATTCCTTTTTCTGATTTCCCCTCTAGAATTCTCCCCATCCAACCTCCCCTCCCCCTGTTTCTATGAGGGTGTTCCCCCACCCACCTATACACTCCCACCTCACCACCCTGGTATTCCCCTACACTGGGGCATCAAGCCTTCACAAGACCAAGGGCCTCTCCTCCCATTGATGCCCAACAAGGCTATCATCTGCTACATATGCAGCTGGAGCCATGAGTCCCTCTATGTGTACTCTTTGGTTGGTGGTTTAGTTCCTGGGGGTACTGGTTGGTTGATATTGTTGTTCTTCCTATGGGGTTGCAAACCCCTTCAGTTCCTTCAGTCCTTTCTCTAACTCTTCCACTGGGGACCCCGTGCTCAGTCCAATGGTTGGCTTTAATGAAGAGTGTCTACTAATTTGTTTGGGTTTTACTCTTGTCAACTCTGAAAGGGTTCATTTTCTCATTTTCCTCCTAGACCAGTATTCTCAACCTTCCTAACACTGTGACCCTTCAATACAGCTCCTCATGCTATGATAGTACCTAACCAAAAAATAATTTTTGTTACTACTTCTTAACTGTAATTTTGCTACTGTTATGAACCATAATGTAAATATCTTTGGAGACAGAGGTTTGCCAAAGGCTGTGACCCACAGGTTGAGAACTGCTATCCTAGACTCAAGGAAGGTAGTTGTGTCTCTCCTGGTTTTTGACCCCTATTCTGTGGATGTTAGTACCAGGGAAAGCAAGCAGGTTGAAAACAACATATAGCTACTGGGTACTGTAGCTATAAGGGGAACAGAATGGGGACTCATCAGGGATTGATACTGTCATGATGGGATGGGAGATAGGAAGACTAGGGATGTGAATAGGGGCAAGAGAGCTTTCGGCTTGGCTCCTGGAGCTCTAGCTGCATGGTGACTGCATTCTTCCCAATGGAACGTTTTCCTCTTGCCATAGCTCCATCCTGCACACTCACAGAGGCCCTGGCCTCCAGTCTCTTCCTTGCTTTCCTAAGGCTGGCAGTACTTGCTGAAGTTCATAGTTCATAAAATGGTGAAGTCCTTTTGTAGAAAATATTTATGAACTGATTAGAAAATGCCTGTGATGATATGAGACCACCTTGATCAACTCTGCCCTTGGGGGAAATGCAAGTATATAGGTGTCTAAGAACACTTGTCTGCCTCATCATGGGCAGCCTTTCCCAGCAAGTCCCCACTAAGCTCAAGCATGGCGATATTGAATCTCAGTAGGAATGAGCTTAGGCAGGAGCTAGAGAGTCTGGGTGACTGGCCACCCATCATGAGTCTTCTGCATACTGAGAGTATGGTGCACTAGTGCCTTTGTAGAAGGAATGTAGTTTGATTAGACTTCTTTTGAAATGCTTATCTTTACTGGGCAGAGGTGACAGTGGTGACAGTGTTCCCTGGACAGGGATGGTTGTCTTACTTTTCTGTGAATCCTGGGTCCTACCCAAGTAGCTGGTATAGAGGACTGTTTACAGCAGGTCTTTTGAACAAATGAGTGATTAGTGGATTATGCCCTACCTCTTTGGAATCTATGGACAAGTTGAGATACATTTCTAGGACTTGACGCCATCCCTGGGCCCACTGGTGTCCCGGAAGCGCTGTGATCATTTTGCCCCTTCAAGGCTGTTACAGTGGCTCAGTTCTACTGTACTGCTGGTGGAATCCAGCCAGCTATAGACTCCAGCTTGCCACGACCCACAAGAACACAAGAAGAATCAGAGGAACTGTTTCTCAGAAGGGCCTTACAACCAGCTGCTTCCATTCATAGTTTTCTAGTATTATATTCAGTTTTACAGCTCCTCTGGCTTAACTGTGAGAATATTGAGGAGTATCCCTGGGTAGAAAACTTCCCTGAAAAGATGAAAAAAAATCACTTAAAAGAGATCTGCAGTAGAACCCAGGTGGATTTGAACCACTTACAGGCATATCCTGCCATCGAGGACCCAGTGCCTAAGGACTCAGGGGGAAGTTTCTTCCTGTATATCTGGGGCTCACAAGCACAATTATTCTTCCTCATTATCACTTCTGTTTTAGGCCTCCCAAAGTGGTTCCTGACTTTTGCTATGAGGCTTTTAATTTCTATCATCCTCAGCCCATTCCACAGTCAGACCTCTCTCTCTATGAATTTCCTGGGTTATTTCCCATCTAACAAATAATGCTTTGCTATCATCCCAGTCAAATCATTGGCCACGTTCCTGCATCCACCCTGTCTGTCCTCTGACCCATCCTCTCTCCCTGCCTCCATGATCACCAGGCTCTGTATGAGGCACTGATACAGGGAGGATAAGAGCTGGTTCCTTCCCTTAGAGAGCATGCATCTTGCCGGGAGACAGGCACGCACATGTGCTCAGTACCTGGTGACTAGCAGATGCTGTGCTGTATTACCAAGTTTTACAGGGAGATGAAGGAGGCTCCACATGTAGTGAAAAGCTGCTGTCAGTTACTCTGTGGCCAAGCAGTAACTTATGTGTGCTTTGACTAACAAAATTGGCTTTCTAAATGAAACATGACATGGTGCTCAGTAAAACAACAAAAACAGAGCATTTCTGGTTAATTAGGATGATATAGCGCGCACTCCACTCAGCTCTCTCTGTACTTCTAAGACCTACCTTTGCTCTCCCCAGCACAATCACACACAAACCTAGCCTGGTTGTTGCTAGAGATATCAATTTGCCTTGGAAAGGTCTAGAATCTGCAAGTCCCTGAGAGGCAGACCTACAGGTGACCTTGTCTTTTCCGTGTTGGCTACAAACTGGAAGAGCTGGGAGGAGCTTGGTGTGAGAATAATGTGTTAGTTTGCTGTCTCCGGTCCTAAGCAGCCTGCTGGCTTCATGGGGACAGTTGTCACCTTTGGACAGTTTCTTAGGAAGGGAAAATATGTTCTAGGACTTGGTAGTATAGAGCTCTGAGATGAAAAGACTGTAGATTCTAGCCAGCCATGACTGAGTTACCCACGAAACCCAGGGAGAGCCTTGAGAGGCTCTAGGCATGCCTGAGAGGACAGCAAGCAGAGTGCCAAGCTTTGACTGCACTGCTATTTATTCATTCATTGAGTCTTGCTGAACAGTTATGCTGAAATCCAACCGTCTTGAGTGTGCTCACACATACTACTAGGTAGTTTCACCTTGCTATGTTAATGGTGAAATTAAAACACACACAGGCTACAACAGTAATTAGTGAGAGAGCTGGCATTCAAACTGGGCTCTCCAGCAAATCCACACTTGGAGATCGTTATGTGGAACTTAAGCTAAGGTGAACTCATTAAGGACACAGTGCCTGTGTGTGTTCTGTTTACAGGCACACATTTTTGTCTTAAACATATCCCTCTGAAGCATCAAGAAGCTGATACCAGGCTGCTTTGGTGACCATCAGTAAGGCTAAAGAAAATGTCATTGTTCCCCATGAAGCAGCTCCTGGTTCTGACCCGTCATGATCAACTCAGAGACAACGGTTGCACCCTGAATTCCCAGGCCTGGAACACTCCAGTCTCAGGGTTGCTGACCTACTGAGAGGGGAATGTGCTAGCTTGCATGTCTCTTGTGCTGCTGAGGCTTAAAGCTCTCCTGCCTATGGCCTTGGACATGGTCTTAAAAGAATGGCCAGCTCTTAATGGCTGAGCCCAGATCCAGCACACCAATGTTTTCAATGTTACCTCTTTTAGACAGCACGATGCCACCAAGGGGAGGTTATCAAGCCCCTCCCTTGATTTGACAACACGTACCTGACCCTGGCCTCTGACAACAAGCATTCAGTTTTGGGGTGTGTTACAGGTTTAGAAATTGGAAATTTGAGGTGGGAAGAGACAGAGAATAGAAGAAGAGTCCTGGCTTTCTGTTCCCCATAAAGGGTAAGATCTGTTTCATAAAGGATTAGATGCCTGTGCCATCTTGCAGGCAGATATTTAGTTTTTCTTAGACTCATATGCAAGAAAGAGAAACAATTCTAACTTAAAATGCTTCAAGGTGGAGAGATCCAATAGAAATACCATTTTTTTTTCCAAACTGCAAGCCTGTAGAAAAAGTCAAAATCCTCTCAAAGGGCCAAGCAGCAGGCCTTCCTGGAAAGCCTAGAAACTCAGGCCTGCTCCCTCTTACCAGGAGTGACTTTGAAATCTTACCATCTCACCCAGAATGAACAAACGCTTGCTCTGCTGTCCCTCATTCTGTGGTCCAGAACAGAACTGCTCTTGTCCTCCACAGAAAATGGCTTTGGTGTCACCTTATCTGACACACACACTGGCATTAGTGGCCTGCATTCCTCTTTTGTCCCTTCCTTCAGAGCCCAAGGAGATTACACATTCGGAAGGCTTTCTAGGCTAGGATGCAGATAGATACTTTCCAGTGGTCTTGGGAGGTGAAAGGATTGTGTTTGTTTTGTTTTGCTCTGTTGCACACAGCACTTGGCTAGAGTTTAGCCACAACCACCAAAAAGACAGGACTCCAAGCCCTTGCTAAATAAAATGTACTCAGAAGAACTTCCCCCTCCACTTTTTTTGTTTCCAAAGTCCATTTATTGAATATTAATTCATAAAGACAATGATATAATTTTAATGAAAAATATCCTGTATCACTGAAGATTTAAATGAACAATGCCCCTTAAAGACACTGCTTTGAGAAAGAATCACATTCACTTTACACACAAGTCCTTTCTTAAGCTTTATTTAAGAAATCGAGTACTATATAGTTCAATATATATAAGACACATCCAGTATTGTGTTCCTGATAGCAAGTGCATAGATTTTGTTAAGATACCATTTTCACTCGATAGAAACGGTTCATGGTCACATGAAGGTAATATCTCCAGTGAATTTGTCCAAGCATGAGAGGAAAAAAAACAGAACACAGCAAAAATAGTGAACTACAACAGAATGAAAAACAAAAACAGTGAATTAGTAGAACAGTCGATTCCTGATAAGTGAATAAGCTGATTGTCTGGCCACAGTGTTTTATTCACTTATCAGGAACGATGCATGGTCTGCTTGTGTTCACTGCATTGCCTAGCCTGCTAGCTATGAGCCTGCAGATCATACCCCATTGCTTTGGCCTGGCAGGCATATGGCTTCCATCAGCCAGCGAATGCTGATGGTTGTCTGGCTTCTCATGGTGGTCTGTGCATGGGCAGACCTGCTCACAACCTAGTGGGAGTTACACAAAAGATAAACTTTGAGTGTGAATTTAAGCAGTGGCTGACTTTATAGTCACAAGTGCTTACAGGACCGAGCCTTTGTGTCTTCGGTAGGAAAGCCCAGTTTGTCTTTCAGTGCGCGAACATCATGCCCTGTGCTGAATGGTGATCATATTAGGATTTCAAAAAGAAACACATCTTGGAACAAATTTTACCATCCTCTTTCCCAGGCCTTCCCTCCCTGATGCCGCCCATTCCTCCAGAAAAGAAAAAGAAACCACACTTTGGTCTTCCCTCACTAGTGAAGCAGTGGCCTTTCAGAGGCAACTGAGCAGGCCCAGCCCTGAGAAAGCCAGCACAGGTATCACTAGAATCAGCTTTTGTCAGAGTAGGAGCAGGGCTCTGAACCTCATGCCCAGTGAGAGGTTTGGCCTAGGGAAAGAGCCACTTTTCTTCTATTTGGTAGGCCCATGGTTGTTGACCTGACTGAAGAAAGGGGCCTGAGGGGCCAGCTGAAACCAGAGGGTAGGCAGCCAGAGCTTTCCCTGACACCAGCTCAGGTGTCCTAGCACAGGCGAGAAGAGAAGGGAGCAGACAGCCATGGGAAGTACTCTTTGAGGGCAGCCAGACTCCTGAGCAAGTAGACAGTAGGGCAGGGTGGGCTTGTGGTGTTCACGGCACCGGGAGTGGGGCAGTTCTTCTCTGATCAGGGGTTGGTACAGTGAGAGCACACCTCCTTCCTATCCTGTGTCTACTGCGGTGGGGCAGGGGACGGGACAATGGACCTATGGCATTCTGAGCTCCCCTTTGTAAACAGACAGCAAGGACTTGAGCAGAATTCTCCCCACCTCCGTCATTGAATACCTGGAAGTCTTCCCACTTCTGTGAGATGTAATAATTGAAGCTACTCCTGGATTAAATTGATTAGCGAATAGAAATGCACTTCTATACATACCCATTGATCAATGTAGCACACACCTAAGCTTAACGGTTTTTACCTGCCAACCGTTGGCCAGCTGGTTTTATATTACCTTTCCCTGAGGGTTTACCTCTTTTATAAGGGCTTTCTAACCCTTTCTAACCCTGACTGTAGTCATGTGACTTCGTACTTGAAGGTAGACTGAAGAAGCCCTGGGTCTACTGCTTCTGTTCCTCCTAAGGTTTATAGGAGAGACTTCACGAATGTTAGGAACTGTGGATAGGAGGGAGGGGAGAGGAAAGAACATGTGTGGTCAGAAGACCATAAAATGCCTTGCCAAGTGTAGCCCTCTAGGCGGTCCTAGAGGGATCAGAGGGAAGCATCAGTCAGGGGCAGGCTGTGGATGAACCAGAGGTGGGATGTGTAGTTTCTTCCTGTCCCAAATCAGATATTCACTTAGGTGGAATCGACTGTATCTTTTTACACAACATAAAGAAAAGAACAGATACGTGCAACAGTGAGGTTGTGTAGATGTGTCACCAACACAGAATGATTACCAACAATACAACACGCAGAGAGAGAAACAAGTATTAGGAAAATGGTTTAATATTGGAGACAGAAGCAAAAAACCGCATCACACAATAACATACATTACAAAAATAAGTCTGACTGTTTCAACTACACGGTTATGTTCACAATGAGGACAGAAGGGTCAGAAAAAACTTCGATCTAAACAGCAAAAAAGCAAACTCCTAAAGTTTAACTAATACATTTATCCACTTAAAGTGACTGAGTACTTCTAAATCTAATTATCTTATTGTGTAACTGCACAGTACAGAATAAAGAGTGAAACTTACCGCTGTATTTTAAGACAAAATTCTAATGCTAGATATAAGCAAAGGGAAAAAAGAAATCAAGCCAAAGTTTTTAATTCTTAAAAGAAAAGCAACTTTCTTCCTATCAACCAGAAATCAAACCTGAAATCAGTCATTGTCGGGGGCCCACAAGAGTAAGCCACAAAAATTTCCATTTGTTTTTTAATCTCCAGTATAAAAAATCCCACTGGTACAAAATGCGTAAGTACAATCAGTTGTAGAAATAGGAAAGCCTGCATTTTTGTTTTTTGGCTCAAATTCCATCAAACAACAAAATCCAAATGCATCAATAAAACAGAAACAATACTCAGTGGCCTTACAGTTTCCACTAGGTTGCATGAACTTTGGCTTTTCTCAGACAATATTTAAAAACTATTTTGTAGTTCTAAACAAAATGGTATTATTAATCTACAAACAACAATTCCCACAGCACAAAAACACAAATACATCTTTGTATGACATTATTCAAAAGGTAATGAAACTACATTTTTTTAAGTTTTATTTTCTTTTAATTAGCACTTAAGATAATAAAGACAGAAACAGTAAATGATTCCAGAGTAGCACAAGCCAAGGAACTAGAACCCCTGCGGTGAAGGAAAGATGAACTTGTCACACCGTGGAGGTGCCGTCTGATCAGAGTTCTCTGAGTGAGTTTTAAAAGTCTATGCTTTCCACTTGATTTTTAAAAATGCAGTTTCCCTGTGTTTTGTCTTCCGGAAACAGGCCCTGTGCACCCTTGCGGCGTTTCCTTTTGATACTGAGAGATAAAGGACAGTCTGTCTCTGAGGAAGGCTATCTTTCTAACAATGAGACATGCAAAACCAAAACCCTCCCCTCAATGGACTGTCTTGGTTGCCTGCAGAATCAGAAACACTCAACAGAAAGTACCTGCCTGGCCCGAGCCTCTGCGGGGGCACCGCAGGTGGGTTAAGAGGAAGGAGGGCAGTTTGCTTCCATGGGGGAGAAAAAAGATTTTTATTTTTTTTTGAGATTTATATCATTGGTAACTAAATAGATTGTGAACGAGATGGTCTATGAAATACAACTGGTATTCTCTTGTGTTTCTACACGTGTACCTACACACCACCATAGAGAGACTGAGAATGTGTGTGATCACTGTTGTGAGCTGAGTGCTGCAGAAAGTACAAAATAGCCCTCAAGGATGAAGGAAGGCCCCGGCAGTGGTAAACAGTGGGCTAACACCGATCATGTCACTGGAAGTGCGCGTGCTGGAAGGAGGGAACTTTTTTTTTGCATTGTGAGAGGCTGATCCTTTCCATCTCAGGGCTATCACATTCACACACACATGAAATCAAATGGGGCGAGGGTGTGAAGAAAAGGGAGCTGAGACCAGAAGCTTGCAGGGTGTGTTTTCCCAGAGCTGGGTGTGTGTTGGGACTGGAGTCTGTCAGAATTGGGGTCTGTCAGAACAAGACACCTGCTCATAAGAAGCCTGACTCAGGAATATGGCACTTTCGAGAGCAGCAGCAGGAACGAGTCCTAGTATTTGGTAGTAATTGTGGTGAAGAGCAGCTGATCTCCTCTTACGTGGCCAACCACTTGAAATGTGTGGGCTTTTCAGGAAGACACCTTGCATATTCAGGTGTCCATATTTGTCTGAGAATCCCAAGCCAAAGGCTGACTCAGCATTACATAGGGGTGTTTGAGAAACAAAAGCAAAACTTCTTGAAAGATTGGACCACCAAAAAGCCATTTAACTTCAGGGTGTATAAAAATATTGTACACTAGGGCATACCATGAAACCCGATCTCAGAAAGCAGACATTGTCTTTAGGGTTTGTGTAGGGCTAAACTCTACCTATTTTTCCCTTCCCAGGATCTACTCATTCTCTTAAATTTAAACTGAAGGAGCACAGGATAATAGGAAGGGATAAAAAGGAAAAAACGGTTTAGTAAAACGACTTACGGGCTTTTTGGGTAGGTGTGTGACTCAAAAAACAAAAAATAACTCATAAGATACAAATGGAAAAAAAAAATCTAAACACCCCAAAACAAACCCAAGGATGACAGTATAAAAAGTCACCAACATTCCAGATAGCTCTGGGTAGGAAGGGTTAAAAGTTCAGGACTTTCTCACCTTAGAGGTTTCCAGATATTATGAAGAGAATACATTGTGAGGGCTGCCGTCACAGCATTGACGTGGAGAGGTTAGAAAAGTGACACACGGCACTTATACAATGTTTTACAAAAAACAGCATAGAGAAATAACAAACAATAACAATTTCAGGCAACAAGACCACGGAATAGCAAGTTAACAAACTTTGTAACCTTTTTTTTGTTTGTTTTAAATATTAGGGATTTATACAAAACACATAATAAAATACCATGTTATCAAATCACTTCTCACAGGAAACACGCGAAGCTCTAGGAAGGAAGTACCTTTGGAATTTGGCACTAGATAGTTTTCACTTTTTTCTTTAAAAGAAAAAACAAAACATCACATTTTGCTGAACACAAACACATCTAATAGGTCCACAATAAAAAAAAGTGACGCCAATGCTTCTCAGGCCAACACAAAACTTAGTCTGGAATAGGTTTTTTTTTTTTTTTTTTTTCTTTTTTTCTCTCACATGAACTTTTTTTTTTAAGCAAACAACTTTTTTTTTTGAAATTCTTTTTTTTTTTTTGTTTTAAGTAAACCAATTCTAAGCTTGTCTTATCAACAAATAACATTAAGACCTTAAGACTTGTGATGAGAGCACAACTTAATCCACAGAAGCACCAACATGACGCAGCTTACAGTAGCCTTTCTCCTGTACATTGGAACAGTATAAAATATAGGTAATTTCATGTGCATTAAACCATGGATTGTCTAACTGTGAGTCAGTTCAGCAAAAGGTGACACAAATAGGTAGCATTTGCCCCAAAACAGGGTAAATATTTTTCTTATACTAATCTACAAAAAGTGGTTCTATATATATATCTTAATGAGAAAGTGAGCCACCTAAAATGGCCTTATCAAAAAACTTTACACTGCCTGAAAAATGTAAAAACTATTACAGACCTCTAGAGACTTAAAATCAGACAGTTTTTTTTTTTTCTCAAACTGTTTTTGGAAGTAGTCTGTTAGAAACCAACATTCTGTGTCCCTGGACACATATTGCTATTGTCACCAGTGACCGGGCAGAATGCCAATCCCTGTGTAATACTTTCAAGTCTGTTTTATGAAAAGAAAAAAAAAATAAGAAAGAAACATTTTTGCCACAGGTTTTGTTTTCTATAATTTGTCTAATAATTTCAGTCTTGCATGAATGCAGCAATGTTTTTCACATTGACTTCCCAGAATTCATAGCTAGATGAGGTCACATGCAAATTTCAAAGGTCAAAACTAGATCAAAGGTCAGTAGGAGAACCAAATATGATGTGAGGTCAGAAAGACATCAGAAACAATGACGGGACGATGAAACTGTTTTTGAGACGCCACAGGGACATGCTAGGCAAACGATGACTAACGGGCATGAAGATGTCTGGGGAGAAAACAAGGAAGAGTCAGAAGTTACACAGAGTCTACGCAGCAGCAACATCACTTTCAAGGGTGCGGGAGAAAACTAATGCAAATCTCGGGTCTTCAGGGAGTCTATGAGCCATTCACATAATTTGCATTTCTTACACTCTTTTCCACAGCACAATGAAACCCCAAGAGAATCCATCTGGAGAGAGTGAGAGGGGATGGATTCTGGGTGTTTTGGGGTGAAGGACTAGCAAGGGACAGCGGAGAGGGTCCAGTTTGAACAAAGGTGACATATGGGGAAGTCAAGACAACTGAATCGTAAACTAGATAATGGAAATTACAAACAAAATAATCAGACAAATACAAACGACAAGAGGATAAAGCATGAACTTTAGGTCTAGGGTTCAACGGTGAAAAAAAGCCCATTCCTAGAACAATTCCTCTCGAGACTACTTCAGGAGGTTCCAGCTAGACAGAGAACTGCTCTTAGATACCCAATAAGTTAACAATAGGCAATAAATAACTTCCAGTATTTCTGAGGCAGTAAAAATTTTGTATAAAAATAGAAATGCTTTTTTACAAATAAAATTTACAGGCCTGTGGCTTTCTTTTTTATTTATGTATTATTTATGTATTTATTTATTATTAAATTTATCTTTCAAGAAACATCAAGTATTTTCACTCATTTTTATTTTATTTTTAAACCCTGTAGCTTTAAGAAACAGATCTCTAAATCTTTTTTTACATTAATCCTTTCTAAAAACAAAAATAAAACAATAACAAAATAGACAACCAGTGTAATAATCTGACCAATAAATGTCGTGTTTCTTTGAACCCTAAAATAAAATCCTACTTATATTAAAAGAAACCAATGTCGTGGGAGGGTGTTTTGTGGAGTTTTAAGTGCTTCTCCTGGCTTCTCCCTCTGCTGGGCCACCACGTCATCTCTAACCGTGGGGCCCTCTGAGGGGCGGGCGGGCGGGCGGGCGGGGAGGGTGAGCTCTCCAGGCAGTGCTCTTGGGGCACCAGTGGTTCAGAGTTAGAGCTGCGCATTAGTGTTTGCTTGCCTTTCACATTCTCAACATGTCATTTACTTGTTTATATGTTTTTCTTTAAAAAAGCAAAACAATTTTTTAAAAGAGTAAGGATATTCAAATTGCAAACAAAGAGAATACAGTGGCACAACTGGAGGAGGGGTTTACTCAATAAAAACAAGGTAGCCCAGGTTTTAATTATGGCAGATTGGGTGGGGTGTGAGTGGAAGAAATGGAGGCCTTATTGTAAAAATAACCGTCTCTCTTGGTAAAAGTTGGCATCGTGGTCCCTCCTCTGCCTTCCCTGTTCAGAACAGGCTGGCTTGTGGGACTTACCCTAAGAAAGCTAAAATAAGAGCAGGGAGCTTCTGGGGTTAGGATCAGTAAGGTTTGCTGTCGTTTTTGGAGCGTTTCAGCTGCACCTTCAAGCGTTTCATGCCGATCTGAAAGCCGTTCATAGCCTGGATTGCAGCTTGTGCAGAGACTGGATTGTCATAGCTAACAAAACCTGGAAAACAAAGGGGAAGGAGGTAGGGAGGTCAGAGTGAAGGGGAAGCCAAGCAGAAAACAGGGCTGGCGGGGCTGGCCTGCTGCTGGCTGGCAGTGTGACTGCAATGCTGAGAGGTGCCCGGCCTAGGATCTGAGCTTGGCTTTGCTAGGTTTATGCTGTCCCACCGTGGACAGCAGTGGGCATGCCAACTGGGAAGTAATGAAAGAGCTAGTTCCACGGAGGACAGAAGCCTCCCCACAGAACTACAGCTAAGTTTCTCTAGTGAACTCCATCCCTCTATGCAGTGCTTTGAAGTCACACCTGTTTGTTTTACCACACCCCAACTCCCGCCAGGGGTCCTTTGGAAAAACCCTCAGAAGAGAGTGAGTACCATAGACACTCATAGGCAGTCTACACAGGGCTGGCTGCTCAAGGTGAGTCAAGCACTGCCTTAACTGAGTGAGGATAATCTATACTAGCTTCTTAACATTCCGGAATTACTATTCAGACAACCCTAGGGAAAGGCCACATGCCTTTCTCTTTGTCTCAGGGCTTAGTCAGAGTCTCTGCATATCCCAGTTATTTGTGTCTGCAACACTAAGCCGCCATCACACAGACAGGGCATGCCTGCTTTTGAACAAAAACAAATGATATCCTACAAAGAGTCAGGAGGAGAGAATTCTGGTTGCGGAGTTTGTCTTAACAGAGTAGGAGGCAAGTCAGGAGTACCAGCATTGCTGAGGCAAGTGGTGAGCTTTTCATGATTTTGAGTGGCGACAGGGAGCTATCCCATAGATTGAGTTTCACTCCAAACACCAGCAATTTGGAAGATCCTAGCATCTTCACCTATCTATTACCATTAAAGTTTAAAGCTAAAGAGAAAATTCTTTTACAAACCAGTGGAGGGAGCAAAGGACATAAACATACTTTGAGTAGAGTTCTCAGCTGATAAAAAGGCAGGAAATCTTTGCATAGGTAGGCTGAATTGCAAAAATGATTGCTTACATTTTTATTCAAGTCTAATTCCCAGTAAAAGTAACCTCAGATCTAAGACTTTCATCTGGTGTGACTCCTTCTCTCAGGGTCTTGGGTAGAAGTGGCAAGATGATTGGAGAATGGGATGGGTCAGGAGTGACATGAACGGAAGGATGGGTAGCAAGCAGCTCCGTAACTAACCCCAGGCACTAAGACTGTACTCGCTCACCAAGAAACCCGGGAGGCAAAGCTTTTAAGACAAATTGAAAATACATCCCTGATTCTCACAGCCACAGTGTGTATTATCGGAACATATTGGTTAAGTAGTCTGACAAAATCTCTTTTCAAAGTAATGTCTCCTCAAATCACAAATACCTTGTGGTATAGTCGCTTTTAGCCTCCAAATGAACTCAGAACAGTTATGTAGCTATGAAAAATGTCAGTCTAAAGGCCTTGCACAGGAAGCCTTTCCAAAGGTGAGCTGTGGCTCTCACATGCATATACCCCATGTGACAGCTTAGTTTTCATGTTGTTCCTCAGCTGCTACAGAGGGATCTTAACAGTCCCACCACAGCAGTGCAGTGGGTTAGGCTGACAGCCTTTCTCCTAGAGTAAAAACTGACTTTCCAGAAATGGGTGCTGCATTAATCCTTCTAATCCCTGAGGTATAGACCTTCCTGGCTGGATGATGGAAGAGCCTAGCAGCAGAGCTGTATGAACCAAAACATTAGCTAGCACTCAGCCAAATAAAGTCTGAATTTCCAGCTATTTTAGAACCACCCTACGTTAGATATTTTTCTTTGTAGTATATACATTCCTATATCTTTTGGCCCATATATTATTTAATAAAATGTACTGCCTCCCACAATGTGAACTATTAAATTGTAGGAGTGATATTTGCAAAATACTGTGACACTCTCTGAGCTAGAGCTTGCTAAACAAGGCTCTGAATACCCTGGGTTCTTAAACTTCTATGGGGGCTAAATCAGTCAGACAAATAAAGATGTCATGGATTTAACAAGTACTGTTCTGGTACAGAAACATCAGGACACGAGTTTTCATTACCGTGTTAAAAAAAAAAAAGGAAAGAAGTTCCTCTCTCTAGACAGAAAGGCTACAAGGGCAGACAGCTAGGTGTCTGGGGGGTGTTTGTGCCTATTCATGCAGCCCTGCCTGGCCAATTGTATGATCTAAGCCCATCATAATGCTTTGTTCTCTGTAAGCATGGGATATACCAACTGCTAGTGCCTAGTCCACAGAGATGTAGTGGCATATGCGTGTGACGCCTGTAAGCCTGAGTCACAAGCACTGACTCGGTGTGTGAGCTATTTGAAACTGCACAAGTAAGACTTTGTGGCAGAGTTAGCAGTGCTTGTCTGTAGCACCGACTAAACATTCCTGACTCCATCTCAGGGCTTAAAGAAACAACTACTGCTCTATGGTGACAGGCAATCAGGTACACAGGAAGACCCTTTAGTATTACCTAAGGAGAGGGACTGCCACCTTTTGTATGACTCTTCCCCCTTTTCTGATTAAATACCTCTGCCCAAATCTGTGTACATGCAACTAGGTCAGGAGCTACCATCGTAAGGAAGGCCCTATTTTGACTCCTGACTGGGAAACCTGCAATATTTAGCTAGGTTTCTTTTGCATACCAAAGCACTTGCTCAGATTGGTCTGTTTGTCAATGAAGACTTTAGCAGAGATAACATTTCCAAAGGGCATGAACATCTGCAGGATGTCCTGGTCTCCAAACTCCTGTGGAAGGTGGTAAATAAAGAGGTTTGCCCCCTCTGGACCTAAAGAGGAAGAAAAAATCAGAGTAAGGTATCCCCCAAGTCTTAGTCCCCAAAGCCTCTTAGGAATAACTTCAGTAATAGGTAGGCTAGCCATTTGGCTTTTCCTTATGAAGAACGAGCAGATGGATAATGTTTGAGCACTGGCATGATATTCAGGAAAACACTAATCCTTTGAAATGTTCTCACTTGGGGTGGGGATGTGGGGCATGCTAGCGTAGCTTCTCTTTCCTAGGGAATCTTTGGATCACCTTGGCTGCACATCATCTCCATGGGGGTAAAGGTGGAGGTAGGGGCAGGGCAGGGATAGAATCCGGGCTGGGTTTCTCCGAGGTGGCCATGTTTTGTGTGTGGACTATCTCCTGAAGTGGAAGAAAGTATTGTCTGCATCCTAAGCAGACTGCAGCAGTCTAGAATAATGAATACAACAGCAGCAACGCTGGTCAGATCCTCAGTCATTTACTCGCCTATTCAGCCAGTTTTGATTTGGCAAATCTGTGCACATACACTATAATATTCACCTCTGTTAGAATAAATGGCAGGGAGTCAACAGCTAGGTGGAGAGGAAGATAGGCTTACAAGTTTGACAGGCCTTTATATTACTGAGAATTCGCCTTGGGAGTAAGTGCAGTGAATACAAGAGCTTCTCCAAGACTAAGTTAAACAAAGCTTTCCCTTTTCCATGCAAACTCCAGAAACCATGGGAGAAGGCAAAAGGTCTGTTTAGTTCTACAGCTTAGAAGGTTAGTTTTCTTAAGTTCCTCACTGAACTCAAGACTCATCTACACAAGAGCTGTGTGAAAGATACAAAAGAAGATGCACTTGACACAGAGAAGATAAAGTTGGGATATTTCTTGGATACTGGAAGAAAGGAACTCACAGAACTGGGAAAGTGACTTCTGTCCCTGGCTCTCACAGGAGAGAGAACATGCCTGTTCCCTGTGGAGATCAGGGGCCAGGATCCTATGATCTCCCTATAGAACTCCGACAATGGAGAATGATATCTATGTGTGTGGACCTGTATAAAATGAGAATTAAATGAACTTTGCAAAATAGATGAATTGGTACATTTTTGTCCCTAGAAAATTAATGAAGAGTCTTAAAGAATAAGACTTTACTGAAACTAGAGATACAGTTATTTCTTATTGATATTAACATGTCAATATCACTATATTGCTTACAGATTCTATGGCTATGTCTACAGTCCAGCCCCAGGGAGGCAGCCTGTTTTAAAGGGAGACAGCTATAGCTGAGACTTAGCCTTCACTGTTTTTTGGTCCTAGTATGGATAGATTGAAAACTCCATTGTTACAAATGGGTATGCTAGGGGCTACTGCAGCACGTGTACTTTTAGACGAGGCAATCTGCTCAGATGTGTTCTCCAGGCAAAGGATTTAACTGCTGCAAGAAGGAGTAGTGGAGCCCAGTGCACTGAAGAATGTTGCTACTCCTGAAGTCTTAGCAGTAAGTACACTTTTAATAAACAGGGCAGACTCTGTTCCTGAATGATCCTGGCAATCCAAAATGCTATAAACATCCTGAGTATGTCTGTGCCAGACAGATGGAGACCATGACCAGTGAGACAGACAAAAAGAAGTTTTGGTCCTTTTGTTTATTATTTGTTTGTATATAAATTCCAACATCTTCTTCATTCCTCTCTTCTGACGTCCCTTTACCAAGAAGTAGTTTGATCTTTTAACTGAGAAAGAAAGCAGCTCCATATAGAAAACCATCACTGCATGCAGCTGGTGTAGTAGTGGATACCAAAATCCCCCCCCCCCCCCAAATCTCTAAAAGCAATACAAACTCTTCACAACTCACCCTTTCTATCTGTCTACCTTCTCCCAGCACACTGTGACTGGCAGCTGTGTTATGTTACTGGTCCCTACGGGCTGTTGTTGCATTATGTATCCTTCACAAGGTACCCAATGTAGCACACAGCCCCTAGGCTCAGAGGCACCGATCTGCTAGAACAAAGCTACACTAAACCACCAGTGCCAACAGGCTTCCTACCAGGTACCTGGGGCTGCAACTACTCGTGGGTGTAAAGCCTGCCTCCTGTAAAGGGAGGGAGATGGGGTAGGTACGTGAGTGGGTACAGAGTATTCACAATGGCATGAGATGTGATGGGCTTTCCTCACATTTACCTCTGTAGGAAGCTTACAGCCCTTCACAAAATCTAGTTATGGAGACATTAACTTCAATAATTTGTCAAGTCTAAATGGCTCATTTTTTCCTGTGGTGGAAGAATACCCAGAGTCCATGACTAAATCCTTCAGGATACATTTCAGCTTTGACCAAAGGTCAGCATAAGGACAGAGCTGTGGATTAGGGAATCTGAAAATCCGCTGAGTAGACCTGTTCTCCCCCTTGCTATAATTTGCATTTTAAATTACATTTTACTTAAACTAATGGCAGAGGGCTGATATTCTTTTCTAGATTAACTAGATGAGAAGATGATCAAGAGAGAGGTGTGAGAAGTAAGAGACAGGGATGGGGCAGGAACAAACCAAACCAACAAAATGAACAAACCAAAAGCTATCAGTAGTACCACAATAAAGAGCCCTAGCACATACCACTGTTAACCAACATCCCTAAACTAGGGTTAGGACTTGGCGATCATGGCACCCTGTCCTTATTAGTCAAAGACAACCAGCTTACGGTAGTGGGCTGAGGCAGCTATGTCTGAGTGACAGTTATATTGCCCTGTAAAGCCATGCTGAATGACAAGGAGACCTGGCACTCTCAGGAACTATCCAGGGGTCATAGCTCTGTTCTTTACAGGTCACCTCCTATGGTGCTTACTTCTCAGTGGCTCTCAGATCCTACAGAGACTAAACAAAGATGGCCTTGTGGTGTTCATAACACAGGGTCCCTTTCAAACGCCCAGTGAAACACAGTTGTCCAAATAGCTGTGCATAGTTGAAAACCTACAAAAGAGCACAAAACCTACAAACGCTGTCACAGCTAAGAGGAAGGGGGTGGCGGGCTGAAGCAATGAGAAGGAATATAGGTCTCATGTACTTTTTCTTTTTTTGAAGATCTCTATGTTCTTTGTCGAAAATATTTTCTATGCTTTTAAGTTGTATCTCCTTAAACATCTTAACTTTGCAGAATAAAACCATGATATCAGATACCGATTACCAGACTCCTTATATAAATATCTAAGCAGAAGCATTTTGTAACTATGGTGTGAAGGTAAAAGGGAAAGAATAAGAAGCCTCCTCTCCATCTTCTGAACAAGTCAGAAAGAGAACAGCAAGTTGCTGACTGCCACCAGGTGATCCATCACTTTCTTTCTTTCCCAGAAGACATCCTCCCCACAGTCTAAGTCAGTTCCAACTGGATTCTATCATTAGTCAGAACTCTTGCTTTCTGAAAGGCAGGTACCAACTTCAAGGGATGTGGACCCCAAGAACCTAGGGAATTCAGGAGAGAAATTCTTATCCTGCCCCAGCCTGTATCAATGGTACCCTCTTACTGAGGGATTTCTATGAGGAGAGGAGACTGAGAGCTCATGCTGACTGAAGAGAGGATGTTAGAGGCATTTTTGATGGTAGCAACTAGTACGTAATTTCCTGTAAACACCTGATAGGTAAGAACTTCGGGATGAGTGAAAAAAATATAAGATGAACAGAAAACTTTTAAAAAGGGCTTATGCTTGATATTTTTAACATGGATACTAGAAATTAAGCAGGCGATTCCTCTTAAGACACTGGGTCAAGTCGCCATCTTTCAGGCACGGTCTAAAGGCTAATGCAAGTCTGGCTGGCCCCGCCAGGCCCTGGGGTACAGAGAGCTACCTACCTTCCTTCTGGCTGCCTGCAGCACTCTGCTGTTGCAGCAAGCTCTGGCTGTACAAAGTGGGCAGTGCAGCTGCCGCATACTGCTGAATTCCTGAGTAGGCCTGGGTCAGGGCGTCCATGGTGCCAGCCGTACCATTCGTCAAGCCTGTGGCGCCAAGTCCTCCATTCAGAGCCGCCATACCTGAGAGCATTTGAGCAACTTTACAAAAAACCCAACAATAGAGAAGAGAAATAGCACTTATTCATTAGTGCTTTCCAAAGGAAGTCAGAGAATCATTTGACACAGTACAACAGCAAGTGCATGCAGCTCACACAACAATTAAACCAACAGAAAGAACAAAACAAAACAAAACCACACAGAAACGATACACATGGAGAAATAAATCACAATAATGTGGAGGAAAAAGAATGAAACAATGATAACTCTCCCTCCCCCTGCCGGTGAGGCCCTGCAGTCAGACTGAACCACTCCATGCAGTGTGCTGCTGGCAAGCACCACCCAGATCTTTTGGAAATATATACCTCTGCTTCTTAGATCTTGGAAGCATGTAAAAGAAAACCGAAACCCAAACCCAACCAAACCTTAGTGGCTGAGGCCTAACACACATGTCCACTGCTGTGCACTGACTTGGTTCAGGAGGCTTGGGAGCAGAGAAACCGTTTACATTTAAGCTGTGTGGTGAGGAAGTGGCAGAGCAGACAAGATCTTATTTCTGCACCCCAGTCAGTGCCATCGACATGACTTTTCTACAGTCAAGGGTGATGTGAAGAACTGGGAATACATAACCCAGCTGGTTCAGAACAGGTGAACAGGGCACTCCAGGCTGCTCACACCCCATGTAAGGAGTAATCAGTGTCATGGTTTCTAGCGAGCTGGAACAACACTGTCTATAAACAGGGATTCTGGCAGCAGCTTAGGGGAGCTGAATGTAGCCCGCTATGTAATTCTTGTCCTTGTACCCTGGCTGCTCTACTCTGCTTGCTGACTGTGATATTTTCCTAGAGTACTCTGTCAAAACAATGCTTCATTGGAGTATGAACTTTCACATGAATTCAGGACATGGAATATGTAATGTTGCCTTTGGTTTCATTTTGATTAAAGAGGCTTTTGTTTTGTTTTTAGATTTGTTCCTGAGAAGAATGTACTGAATAATGTTAGTCTTGATGGCAATGGAGGATAGAGTAAAGACAGGGAACCAAGTCAGCAGTCCCTTTAGTGTCACCACCTGCAGTCCTCCGGAGAGAGGAAGTGGGGAGTCCTAGTTACACCCCATGTGCTTATGCTGCTAGGACAACTTCCTCTCTCAGACTGGAAGGACAAGGTGTGGGATAAGAAGTCCACCATGACTTAGCAGTAGAGGGCTCTCCTAATGCTCTGGGTTTGGAGCCCTGAAGAAGACTGAACTGGGCCTTAAGGAGCAATACAACAGACTCTTCATAGAGGCTGGGTAAAGAAAAGTCTGTAGAACTCAAGGATGAAAAGAAGTCACCGGAAGTCATTCAGCAGCTAAGCACAGTAAGAGGTTCTATGGCACCTCCTCTAGGTTCTCAGTAAGAAGAGGTCTGTTCTCTTCTATGCAGTCATGCAAACAAAGCACTGTTAGAGAGGTGAGAGTCCATCCTCTAATTACTTCAGTGATTCCTCAGACACCATTGAACCACATTTACACTACTGCCTTTTCTTCCTACCCATCCCTATTGTTGTGGCTGCCAAAGGCCTGGAGGGCAATTCTCTTCTCCCTTTGGGTTATGGTTTATGCATACTGCTCAGTATGTGTAAGATACTTCTGAGTATGTAAGTCAACTCGGAACCAATGGAGTGGATCTTTCAGCTCCACAGCAGGTATTGGGAATGCAGGCCATCAAGCTGTGGACTCAGTTCCTCTAAAGGAGGAAATTCTAGAAGGAAAGTGACTTGCCCTCTACCCCAAAGTGTGTGGTTTCACGTATGCACAGCAGCCTGTGGAACTCTGGGTAGCCCAGCTGCCTGACATGGATATTCTGAGGCTCCACTCTAATGAATACCTCCAAATCTACCTGTCATAGCTTGTCAGAGAAGGGCTGTGGAGTGTCCACACACTGTCACCTAAGTCCTGTATAAAAGGACCCAACTTAGGCTGCAGCTTGGAATTCTCCCCATTTTGTCATTTTCCACCTCTTAAATCAGAAACACAGTGAACTTCAAATCTTTCAGAACAAAATGTGGGAGGCCTGCAGCTCCACCAGGCAACATCCCAGCCCTGTCCTTCATCCTTCTGGGTAGGATGTTGTCATGGCTGGTTGTGTTCTTAGACTATATGCTCTAACCTAGACCTACTTTCTAGAAGCTCTGCTTGCTCCTAGTGCTGCTATGCATGCAGAACACAACTCAGCCTTACCTGCTTGGGGGCAGTTACTGGGAGACATTGAAACAGATGGAGCAGAGATGCCAAGGTGGGAGGAACTGGTCAGGCACCTGGGCAGGACCTTTGGGACACCTTGGTTGTCCCAGCCTAAAGCTTCCCTCTTCTATGACAATTCAAACACAGATACATTGAGAATATTTATACTATCTTGGAAAATACATTATATATTTTGGAATTATACTACCTTGGAAAATATATTTTAAAATCTTGGAGGCTATGGGTTGGCTAAGTTCAGGGAGTAACAGGTAAGGACCACATGGAGCAGCTGGAGAACCGTCAGAGGAGGACTTCAACTGTGGAGAACAACTCTTACAAACTAGCTAACGTTATTCTACATTAGATAATCATGGTATCAAACTTAACACTTATCAATTCAGCTGTCAACATCTGATTATCTCTAAAAGCCTCGGACAATAGAAGCAGAGGTTTGAGAAAATTTAGTTGAATAAAATATTTCCATTTAAAAAAATAAAGCTTTTCTTTGAGAACACTGAATGGATCAATTATTTTCCCTGATCCCCCAAATTCTCACTCATGCTGTCTAGACAAGAAAGCTGGATACAGTGAAAGGTGTGACAAACTTATGTAAGAGAGGTCTAGATGATTGGCCTGACAATAGAGTTGATGTGTCACCTGACTATTAAGTTGTTACATTTAATTACTCTTCAGAGGTCTTCACTTACGATCTAAATTAGTTAAAATGGCAGACACATCCAAGACTATAAACAAGTATTCTTGTGAGCACTGTGGAGATGGTACTAAGCAGAACTAGAAGGAGTGACCATAAGCAGATGACAGTTATTTGCAAGCCACTCTTTTTAGGTGATATAGATCACATACAAGAGAGAAAAAGTAAGGAGTGTATTAGAACACATCGAGCCTGCTGAGCTCTAAGCTAATCAATGAGGATCTGGGGGAGTAACTGAGACTATGGACGATGAATGTGAATACAGCTAGTTTCACTTCCATATTTGACTATGTCGGTAAGATCACAAATGTGCTCTGGTACACAGTGACATTCTCTTCATAAACTGCTAGAAGACAGATCAAAACAATGACTTCACAAAGCAAGTAAGGAGCAGTGTAAGCTAGGGCAACGTACTTAAGTCCTCTCTTCTTTTAGCCACATAAAGGAATTTGGAAATGACTCTCTGCCAAGTGTTTATGACTTGTTACAGTAAAAGAATCATAGTTTTAAGGACAACATGTTAAGCCATGCAGAAGAATCACATAATTTGAACCAAGAAAAGGAAGGGAGCATTTCACTTATATTTAGAAAAAAATCATCAGATAAAGGCTCTTGGGTGGATATATGTGCTCAGAGCATTTTTATCTTAATTTAGATATTAATATACAAAAATATAAAAATATTCCTATGTTTATATATTAATCAAACTATCTAGATGCAAGCCCTGAATGACACACGCTCTTTTTGGTCTTGCTGATCTGGCTTTCCCTTTAGCTGGCTGTACTTTTTAGCTTCACTCATTAATATCCAAGGGAAAGGTCAAGTTTTCAAACAGTTTAACCTAACAACTCATCTGTGAACCCTTTTAGAGAGGGGCTGGCCTTCTAGCAGGGATGGGTCCAAGTCTAGGCTAAGATGTGTCAGCTACCTATTTTCTCTCTGGCTGCTTTGTTCATGGAAAATATCTGGTTCTGTTCAGAAAACCAGAATGCTCTCATGATCATATCATACACTAGCCACAGTATCATATCTAATCATTCCTGGGACACAGCTGGGAGGAAACCATATGTAAGCTGACAAGAACTGAAAAAGTATCTCTTGGTTACCTTGAGAGAATTATCTGTAACAGGTGACATCATCTCTTTTGAGAATACTTCACCCTGAAGGGGTTCCCCTTAATATTTCATCTGAGACAAGTAGAAACTGCTCCCTCCTAGCTGATGCTGAGGTTGGAGAGGAGGCTAGCAGTAGTAACACTTAACAATCAAGAAGGAATACATTTCCATTTGTGCATAATTTTTAATTAAACATGGTTTACACTGACTGGTAGGTAGGGATACGTGAAATTAAGAACAGTCTTTCTTGTCACGAACTATGCATATTTCTATTAACCAAATTACAAAAACTGAAAAGCAGCAACTCAATTTGAAACTATTGTCCTTGCCAGAGCAAACTTTGTGTAACATGTGACCCCACACAAGGACTAGCTGTGGTTTCTCATCATTCCACACAGTTCCCCTTGGGTCCTCACAATAAGGATGGGAAAAGGCCGGCAACACAAAACACAGCAGGCATGGAGGGACAGGACACGGACATGTGGACACACAGCAGTCAGAGCACGTGCTGAGGGGGACAACCATTCCCACTGGCCTGTGACTCTGCAGACCAAGGACAGGCAGGCGATCAAATCAAAGTCCTTGTTTGAGGGGAACTAGGTCCTGGGGCAAGAGAAGCAGCATGAGGGATGGATGCACACACATCCGAAACTCGGGTGAAGGGCAGAAGGCTGGCACTGCTGTAGGACAGGGTCAAAAAGAGGAGCTGCACCAGAAACAGGACCGGGCCTCCAGGCTCCTAGGTGGCTGCTGGAAATGTAAAAGCTGGAGGCAGTTTTAACTGGAATAAAACATTCTGCTGTCACAGGTTACCAGGCCGTGTACTATATGCTAATATCATAAAAGCTATCATATGTGGAAGGAAACATTTTTTTTTTCTTCAGGATCAGATAAAACTATGTTTGTTTGTTTGTTTGTTTTTGTCTTTGGCCTCCCTAGAGCATCTAAATGAAAAGATTTAATAAAACCTGGATTGTCTACTTATTAAAATATGGTTTCTTACTAGGACTATATGAGTTAACGTTTACGTGGATATATTTTAGACTCTTTAAACACTTTCATTATATTTACTGTCTGTGTGGGAGGGGAGTGGGATATGCTTGTGGAGGTCAGAGGACAGCTTGTACAAGTCTGTGGTCTCTTCCTACTAGGTGGGGCTCCAGGGGTTGGACCCTTACCTGAACCATACCATCTTGCTGATACAATCTTTTTTTTTTTTCTCTTCAAGCTATTACCTTTTGAACTTTTAAATGTAAATTATAGTTTTTGCTTTAAAATAATTATGGTCTGATCATTCAGTAAAACAGTTTTCTACTTACTAACTCATGGCTTAAAGTGAGGCAAATGGCCAGGATCCCCAGATTAAAAATTGAAGCAATGTTACATTGCTGGGGCTGCCTGGCAGACAACTAGGTCCACAATGCAGGAACTCCGTTGGCTGTTGTGGATCTCCTGGGCAGCCAGGGGGACCAAATGGATGGATAGGCAAGCTAGCTGTCCTTGTGGCTGAGGCTCAGTCTCCTTAGTGCAAAAACCCACACCAAATGTGATCTTCAAGTGTGACTCATCCTCAGGCCTGGGCACTATTCCCCATGCACCTGAGCAACAGAACACTTAGCTGTGTGGGCAGAGGTCAGCCACCTTTCTAAATGAGCCAGCTTGTTTCAGAATTAAGTGTAATTTGGTGAGCTCTCTGTGAAGGCCTGTGCTGCTTGTTAAGGGCACCCTCTTCAGTCTGTCCTGTGGATGCTCTAGGTTCTCGATGACAAAGATTCCCCTTCTTGCACTACCTCCTTGTCAATCAGTTTCATTTCTGGTTTTTCAGGGACTAGGTTCTTGCCTGAAAACTTTGGCTTTTTCAAACTAGAGGGCACCTCAATATCATCTGACTCAGAGTTTTCAATTTTCCACTCACTCTGTAGACCAGGCTGGCCTCGAACTCAGAAATCTGCCTGCCTCTGCCTCCGAATGATGGAATTAAAGGCGTGTGCCACCATGCCCGGCTCCATTACCTTTTCTATTATAACACTCTGCCTTGAAGGAGGGCTGAACCAAACTCCTTGGAACCTGAGACTACCTGTCAAAGCACGGCACTCTAAGGATGTGATCTCATACTCCACAGTGGAAAGAAGTTGGGCGTGGGGTGTGGCTGGTTTAGAGATAAAGGCAAAGGGAAAGCTTCTGCCTATTGAACCATGTGCTCCTCCATCCCAAGTTTTAGTTCTCCCCATTTTATATCCTTTTTTGGTCAATTCTGGCTGACCATTTTCTGGAGAATTTAGGGGAAGGCTGTCCACCAGAGCAGCAAATACTCACTGTTTATGGTACCTGCTAGTGCATTAATATTATTCAATCCGACAGTGGCTCCAGCCAATCCTTGTAGAGTCCCAAGAGAGGTCAAGGAATTCATGGCCGCACCAGCAGTGGAATTGGGGGTTGAAGCAGCCACTGAAAAGAGAGAAAGGGAGAGAGAAAACAAAGTGAGAAACAACTGAAATGGAAAGAAACCTGTTGTCACTAACAGGCTAACTGTGGTGTTGCTGACCTTCAAGTTTTTCTGTTAAAGACCAATGGGACTGACTTGTAGGCCATTTGGCACATGGACTTGGTAACTGAAGCAATCACATGGTAGGTAGGCTGGGCTCCTAGCTCAGTGGCTCTGCCTCACTGCACAAGGCCTTAATTTCAGTTTCCACCCTTGCAATAGCCCACCTCTATCTGTTTCACCAGCACACCGAGTATGCTTCATTTGGTTTCCTGAGGAAAATTTTGAATGACAACACTGGAAGTTTAGATTATCCTCTGTTAGTCTGTAGGAGAATGTTGAACTATTTTGCTCACCAAACTTACTTTAGCTGTACGTAAAGTCCTTTTAGATGTATAGCCACCGTATATTACATTACAGTTTACATTTCTAGAAGCATCAGTATAGCCATTTCAATAATCATTTGCTATTCTAACTTTTTAGATGCCTTAAGTTTCTATAAACATATTAGTGTAACTGCATTCTGTTAATGCTCTAATAGTTCTAATACCAGAGGCCTTGGGTTGATCTAGATATACTACCCAACTCTGACTCTGCTAGTTTAAAAAAAAGATTTTTACTGCGTATTTATTCTATGTTCTCATTAGTGTATTAGCATATATATGCATGCTGGTACCTGTGGAGTCCAGAAGAGGGAGCTGGATCCCTTGGAGCTGAAGTCATAGGCCCTTGTGGGCCACCTAACATGGGTAATGACAGCAGCAAACACTTTCAACTGCTGAGTCGTCTTGCCAGCCCTCTGATTCCTACTCTTGGTCCTTGGTCTAACTGTATTTAATGATTTCTAAATGTGAGCTTTAATATTATTGAAAAATTATTTCTGGATATCTTTGAGGTCTGGATTGAAGATAGGTCTTTTCAGGGATGATGTCCGTTTGATTACACAAAGTTCTAGGGGACAGGCCTTTTCAAATGGACTGAGGACTTTGATTACCCATAAGGCTCATGTGAGGCCTGTTCACTGCTATAAATTCTCAGAGGGAAATACCTAAAGCACTTCTCAGCACTAAGTTTTGAGATTGGGATTTTTATTTGTAAGTTCCTAACTTCATCTCAATCTAACAATTAAGCCTTTTGGGGTTCCACAGGCATCCTGTTAGATGCCTTGATAGGCCATAAGCTTCCTCATATTCTTTATGCAGCAGGAGTCTTACAAAGTTTTGCTTGAGTTTGTCTACTTCACCAAATACTTCTAAAGTATTCGAAGTTACTTGGCTGTGCTGCTTCCTGAGTTTGTCCTATTGCTTAAGCATTCACCTCTCAGCTCCCTTACTAATTCACTACTTGCTGATGTGACTAAAGTACAAACAACATCTTAGTGTACATGCTAGTTTTCTCCCTTGCAGTGCCAGTTCTCTTTGATAGCCCAGCTCATCTAAATTACGCATATCTGGCATATTTCCCACAGACTTTATCTGATGTTAGTCTACACTAACATCACTACACTGGACAAGACTGTGCCAGTGAATCAGGTGGGAAAACTATTCATGATGGATGTTTGAATTCTAAATCAGAAATAAATACTAGGAAACCAAGGCAAACCAATGGTGGCTGTGAGTTTAAGTGGCGCGACTGAAGAACTGCAGGGACACGTAAGACCATCTGTGCATCCTCTCTCAGTATCAGATTATTATAAGAGCTACGGCTGACATCTCTAGACACTGTCCTAACAAAAGAAGAAATCCACTTCCCCCTTACTAGAAAAGTGTAAAGGTCTCTATAAGAATTGAGGGAATCTGTGGTATTTAGGCCACAGTCTACACCAGGTTCCCTTCTCCAGGATCACTGTCCCAGGATCACCGTGGTCCTGAAGATGAGTTTAACAGCAGTCCAACTGAGAGTGAGACAGCAGGGCTCCCCTCCTCACAGCTCCAAATCCAGGACTACGGCTCTTCCAGGAAGAAAAGACTCCACCATTTCTAATTAGCCCTCATCTCTTCCCCTCTGTTCTGTCCTGCACAAGTTATACAGTAAGCCACGAGGAATGTAGGACATGCCCCTAAACAGCTTGCTAGGGAAATACTGGCTTCAGTTTTACCTTCACATCATCACTTATAGGCTAGAAGTCTGTGCTAGGAAAGGCAAGTCAAGAGGCATGTAACCTATGACCACTGCACAGAAGCTCTTCTGAAGATGAGAGGTGTCAAAGAAAAGCAAACCATGGTTCCTATACCAGCTCTGAAGCAATAACACAGAGTTTCCATCTAGAGTACGAAACAGGCCAGAAGAACCAAAGATGGGAAAATTCAAGCCAAAAGTGCGACTGGGGACAAAATTTTTTTTTTTTTGGTAAGCAATTTTGAGTAGGCTGATGGTTCTGATGAAATAGAGAAAGAGCTAAGGCATGTTTTCCTAAAAGGGCTGGCTTTAATCATAACAGATTTTGGGGACTAAAAGAAAAAAAAAAAAAAAACAACCAACCAACCAACCCTCCAAACAACAACAAAACAAACTTCCCCAATTTGGAATTGTGCTGATGCTAACAGCACTGCGAGTGGTGACAAGAGAGATATATCAGCTAGGAACCTAACACATCAGGCAACATCAGGGAATGAGGAGAGTCATTTAAAGAAAGAAAAACACAAAACCAAGCCACAACCTGCCACTCATAGCTCATGGCCATGTCTTTGAGGGATGATATGAAGGGCACCATGGCAAAGCAACAGACTTTACTGCCTTAGCTTTGCTATGCTGTGAGCAAACAAACAACCAAGAAGTCAGCCTGGGAGGGAATGAGGAGGGCTAGGAACTAGATTTGCTCTATTATACATTTAAAGTGCCCACTTGTTAAGAAGACATCATAATGTAAGGTAAGAAATGAGTTAGAATCCATACATAGCAGAAGAACAGACAACAGGGGTTCAGATATTAAGACTTAGCAAGTGAAGAAATCAAAGACGATATTAAGAAGATACTCAACTAAAGGAAATCCTAAAGAAAGTTATTCAATAATGTTTAGTCATCAAAAAATACCAACGAGGCAAAGAATATAAACAAAGGGAAATTCTACAGCTGAAAAGGAGCTTCAATAACTTATTCCACCACAGGGCTCAAGAACAGATATGAACCGATATAAGAATGAGTGAACTTGAAGCTATCAAAAATATATACATTCTAAAGGACAGGGAGAAAAATAAAAAGTGAACACAGGCTCACAGGATATGGTATACTGTTGAGCACATTAACATATACATAAAGCACAAGGCAAGAGGTGATAGAAGACTCTAGAAAAGTGTCCCAAAGCATGATGGCTAATAACTTCTCAAGTTTGGTAACAGACACTGACACACTCAAAAAATGTACCAATTGTAAGTATAGTAAACTGCTATGTCACAAAGGATCCATATCCAGATAAATACGTGCAAATCCTGAATGTCAAAGACAGGAAATCCTGAAAGCACCAAAGACAAGGACCATTATACCAGAGGATTCAAGAAAGAGTCAGCTGAATTGTCAGCAGAATCATTTATAACAGGATATACTCAATGCTAGAAAAAAGCAAAGCCAAAACATACTGCCAACTAAAATTATATCCAGCAAAATTATCTTCCAAAAATGGAGAAAAGAGTTCCCAGATTAGAACAAACAACCAAACACAACCAAACTATTGCTCAACAGGCACCAGCTGTCTCCTAAGGACTGATCAAACCCTTTAGGTTTATAACAAGAGGTCTGAGATATCACCATGGGAGGGAGTAATTGCTTACTAACAAACTCTATTAGACTTTTCCTCCTAACTAAGATAATTCAGCTAAAATGCTCATAACTGTATGATTAGGTATGTGGTATAAGAAATGTAATATATTTGACAATAGTCAAACAAGTGAGAACGATGGAGGAAAATTCTATGAAAGCCCAAGTTCTTAGATCTTGAGAAAGAAGAGAACTAGAAATTGTAAATAAGGAGGCTACAAAAACCCTAGAAATATAAAGATTTATCACTTGCTCTCCTTTATTGTTTCTCTAAAAGACATAAGATTATGGAAAATAATTATAATATTATCTTGCTAGGTTTTTAACATATTGTTCATATAAATAATATTTAAAAGGTTGAAAAGAATTACATGAAAAATATTTTTTAATCTTACTAAAACTAGGATGATAAATCAGATGTATGATCTGATAATTTATAATAATCACTAAAGTAATAAAATTTGAAAGCATGAAAAATCATTAACAAAATTAAGATGTTGTATTAGTAAATATTCACTTAATAAAAATAAAGAAGACTAGAGAAATGAATAGGCATGTAAGAAAAAAGAAAAAGGACACACCCAGATTCGCCTTATTTATAGCAGTATTATCTGAAAGGTAGAGATGACCGGACTGTACTCAACAAAAATCCCCAGCTTAGATTTAACTATGCTAAGGAAGGAGACACACTTAATATTCAGAGACAACACAACTTGAAAATACAGGTGGACGCTCACTCCTGGGCTTCCAAAAGAACAAGAATCCCATACAAAAGTGGAAAATATCCTAAATTGGAAATATATTTGCTACACCACTCTACTGAATATCCTGACTCAGCAACACAGCTTGGAGGCCTGATGTTTCTTCTTGTGACTGTGTGGATGACTGGCACTGTGGTTCACTGCTGCTCACATGGGAAATGCTGAACCCACGTATCAGTACCTCAGGAGAAGATCACAACTCAAACTTTGAAGTATAGTTTCCACTGAACACATACTGCTTTTAGAAGTAGATCCATACGTTTGTGAAAGACCAGAAAACACATATCCTGTCAACAGCAGCCATAAGAAGCTACACTGGCTACACTCATATGAGACTAATATAGAACATGAAGAGAAAGAAATACATTGGCCTAACCTCTTGCATTGCAAAGGAGTTTCATATATTTTGACAAAGCCTATATTTCATCAGGTCCAAAGCCAAGTACAAGGACTTCTTTCTAATGGATGTAGTCAGTACAGTACCTCCAGTGCTAATGGTACCACGCCAACCACAAGTCTGACTTCACTCAGAGCTTCATTTTTCTTTCTCTTCCTCATACTACTCAGGGCAAAGAGATGTGAATGGAAACAACAGGCTGAGACATGAGATAATCCTCACACAGTCTGGGAAGTAGACAGAAAACAAATTTGCAGGGGGCATGGACAGGAGGAAATTCAGGCCCTTGGTCATCTGACAAATGTGTTGCTAGAAGCTGTCCACTGCCTGCCTATATATAAGTGAATATAAGACAGAAGGAAGTATACTCAACAGCAGCTTACTTCATCTTAAGCATTTCATTTGGTGCCAAGAGAGAAAATGACACTGGAACTGGTGGGTCCTATGACTCATGGATGATTTTAGGGGTTTTTTAGGTTTGAGAGGTGAGTTTAGAGGTCCTCCAAGCAAGCCTGTGCTTAGGGAATATGAGTGGTGCTGGGATGGTCCTGGAACCACCGGACCATTGTGTCATGAACCATGAAGAAGCAGGGTGTAAAGAATAGGTCAGTTTACACCTTGTTTTCTACTTAATTTAAAAGCACTTGGGACTGACTATAGTAAGGTGATTGAATACAGTTCCTCACATCTTCTTGTACTATTTTTTCTGGAAATCCTAGTAGAAGAAGGCAAAGAATAGGAGCAGAGTAGAATTAAGTATGAAGTGCCTTAGAGTGAGAGGACTCTATGTATGTATGCTGTATCACTGGCTAATACTTTAGAAATTTGCCCTAACTTTAGTCTTAGTTGCAAAGAGATCTTTCTATCGCATGTGGAATTACCTTTAAAACCCTTTAAACTTTAACAATCTGTTTAAATTCAGATTTGTCCCAGGGACGATCTCAGTCATGCACTTAATGTAAACGAAATGTTTAGCAGATGCACAATACAGAAGATAATCCTCAACGCAACTGAGAAACAAACTAAATGCCATCAGTCCACATTTTCCTGTTTCAGGGTTAGCACACTGGCCATGGGCTGACTCAGGCAATTGCAGTCTGTCCTCCTGAAATTCTCTTCAGTATCCACTGAAGTCTTTCACTTTCTCACTGAACCTATTTGCAAAATGCAAAAAGAGCACTCCAGGAAATGTGTAGTGTTTAAATGTTGGCTGCTTTTCCAAGAATGTCTATGGATAGGAGGCTGCTTTGTTTCATACAAGAGGCTGCAGAGCAACGTTAAGGAGGCATGCAAATGGATCCAGCAATATTGTTTTACCTTGCTTATGTTGTGACAATGACAACTGTCATACATGACATTTGAGGTCTGCCTTACAGTTACATCCTACCTACCAGCTTGTAGGTTCTAGCAAGCTGGCTAAAAGGAAATAAAATGAAATATAATAGAAAAGTCTTGTCTTTCAGAAGTGGTCCAAAGGCTTTCCTTTAAGGATAAAAAGCATGGATTACAGTGTTGAATGGATTGAGTCAGTACATATGAGGGGTACATATGGCAGCTAGAATTCCAGCTGTGAACAGGGTCCACAGAAAGACCACATGACTTTTCATGCAGGTATAAACAGAAATCCTTTTTAACCAGCAAATGAGGACAGGTAGCATTAGTAATCCTTGTTAAGAAAGTTTCATCTGTGGCGAGGGGTACAGATCAGAGACAGAACACGTTTGCCATATGCACGGATCTGAGCTCCAATCTCAGCAATAGAGAGTTTGTTTTCTTTCAGAGGTGACTTGTGCCTTTTTCCTTCCTTTCCCTAGATTTCCAGACATGAGAAGACCATAACCCTTCTCCCAGTATCATCTTTACTTTGCTTTTGGGAAGAGGGGGACTACTTGGAATGGAGAGACGGGCAAGATAGATCCTGCACTCATCTACGATGACCAGCGCAAGAGCATTGAACTTCATGAAACAAGATGGCACGGTGCTTTGATAAGGCACCATGTTTGATAAAGAACACCAAGCCATTCTCTTTCTGTCCTGGGTAGGCAAATAAGCTTTGGTTCTAGACAGACTATTTTTCAAGAAGGATGTAGGCAGAACAAAGCTCTCTCTCGAGAGCTTTAACTGTCCAGGCGTTAATTCTTAGAGCCTGTGACTATGCTAGGCTGTGCGTGATGAAGACAAGCTAAAGATGGAGTAGAGTTGCTAGTTGGCTCATACTGAAATGAGGACATTTTTCCACAAAAGTGGAAGTGAGAACTGGAAGAGAAAAACTCCAGGATGTGGCAGCACGAGAAGGATTTGGCCCAAAGTCCCTGGCTCTGAAGATGGAGACAGGGCCCACTGGCCAGAAGCTGGAAAAGGGAGGGCTTGGGACCTCGGAAGGAATGTGACTGGCTGGACTCTGATGTCGGGCTGCATTATTTTTCTGTAGAACTTTAAGATGTGTTTGAAGCACATACACTGTGGTAATCAGAAACAGAAAAGGAGAACTCACTTTCATTAGGAACAGCATTAATAATGCTGACATCTAATACTTTTGAGTGCATGCCAGGTGTTGTGAGCCCAGATTTACATGCACCTCGTTAACTGTAGAGGGTTAACCCTTTGTTGACATTTAATTTAAAATCCTATTTTGTGTTTTGGATTGACTTTGTGGGTATTGCAGAGATTTACTTATGGAGGCAACAAATTTGCTTGTAGGTCCTAGATCTACCTTTAATGTTTTGACTTTGTTGCTTCCAATCTACGAGACAGTAGGGATCTCAATTTAACTGAGGCTTAGCATTAGTTCCCAAAGAAGCAGCACTAGAATTTGTTTCTGGGAGTGGGCATGAGAACCAGACGAGATGACAATGGTGTTTGCTACACAGCAAGGGTGAAACCGCTGGGAAACCTCTGGCCATTCTGTCCTGAAGAAAAGTTTACCAGCACAGCATCATTCAGCAACATTTGAAGATCCAATGCTTCCCTACCCTTTGGTAGCTAGATAAACAATGACCAACTCTATAGCTTTTACTGCTAACCTAGTTACACAGAGACACACCATCCCTCAAACTGTGTGCACATCTGTGTAGTTTTGAGAATATCCAGGAAGATGATCAGATATGAAAGTTAAGGAAGGAGAAAGTTTAAAATGTAATATTTAGTTCACAAAGAGAAAACCAAGGGATGAAACAGTCTTAGGTTCTGACATCAATAAAGTATTCTTTGTAGTTAGGGAGATCAAAATTAGGATCAGTCGATGGAAATTACAGTGATAGATTTCAGGTTAATATGGAGACATAGCTGAGAATATATGTTGTCTAAAATGAATGTTGCATCTACTTGTAAAGATATGAATGCAGAGACCTAAATAATCGCATACGAAGGGCTTGCTGCAAACCTTGGAGCTAGCTTTGGTAGCCTCGGAGATCCCTTCAGTGAGCTTTAAAAAGCTCTTCATTTTTTATTTGTTCCAAACACGGCTTCCATCTCCAAAATGAGCACTTCAATGAGGCAGAATTCTCACAGTTCAAGGCACAACTTTTGGAAAGCTTTCAATTTTACTTATGACATAAATGAGGATGTGAAATGCTCAGCTCTATTTAGACAGTGAGGAATGAGGATCAGAGGTATCTATGCAGTTTTATGACTCACCCTGCTTGCCATATTTGTCATTTCTGTCTTCTGTCCACGGGATATTTACTAGCACACGCCTCTCCAATTCCAAATGAACACCACAAAGGCCAGGTTTCTGTGTTGTAAACCCAGAAGCCAGTGAGGCTAGGTGCTATCTGGGCCATCTGGGTGATCTTGTCAGAGTTGCTCTGGTTGTTTTGGAAACAGATAGCTGTAACCATATGCACTTAGTGATACAGGTTTTGTTTGTTTGTTTTGAAGAGGTAGTTAGGACTTCCCACATCAGAATCAGGAGATCCTTGGGGCTCATTAAATCCACTAAAAACACTCTGAGTGTGAGGGAGGGGCTCTCAGAAATCTGATTTCAGAAAACCATCTTCATACTTCTTTTTGTATGAAAACCATCTGCATACTTCTTTTGATTGGGAAACATTGGTCTCAGGGATGTCTGATGTGGTTCTATTAATTTCCCATAGAACTGGTTTCGTATAAACTTTACTTTGAGTCATATGACAGTGAAGGTTTACGGAGAGAGGTAAGGTTTGGCTTATGACCAGAAAAACAAAAACAGTTGGGAGTCAGGGAAAAATGAGTTAAAAAAAAAAAACTGTAATGGGTGTGGTTCTATTCTATGTATTAAAAATCTTACTAGAAGGCAAGCATATTAAAGAATAGAAGCTTATGCCTGTTTTAATTTCCTAGAACCACAGAACAATGACACACAGTAGCTACTAAGTATCTGCTAAATGAGTGAATGGAAGGCTGAGGCAGGGGGCTAGGATGTTCTTAACCTGTTTTCTTACAGCAAAGCTGATTTGCAGATCTTAGGCAGGTAAGGGCACATCTCTCTTTGGGTTACAGCCTTACTGACGGGCTCCTAGTGATTCAGAAGAAGCAGTGGCCCAGGGAAGACTTACCAAACTGTTTCTTTCTGCTATATGCCAAATAAAGTAAGGTATTTAAAAATAAAACTGAAGAAGCCAGATGCCTTCGTGTCACCGGAGTAGGGGCAGAGACACTTCCATTCTTCTGACACAACTCTTGGGAGGACATGAATACATGTCTACTCTCAGCTTGCAAGCAGCCACCCATGTGCATAAGCAGGGGTTGGGAGGCCCAAATCCAAGCCCATGTGGTGACTTCACTTGCCCGGAGACCCCTTGGAAACACACCAGGCAGCCTCCTTTCTTATAGCCTGCAGAAGGTAGGACAGGGAACACCACTCCTGCTTGCGGAAGACTGACTGCTGACTGCTAGCAGTGAATGCTCTGAACTTAATCCTTTAAAGAGTCAGATATGCCATGGAAGGCAAGAAAGTGCATTAGGGGTTTGTTCATGTTTCACACTGGCCACCTCTTTACTGAAGAGTTTTTCTTCTTTAAGACATTCCCTTTACTTGTGTACATGCAGGCCATAGCTAGCACTCTACAGAACATTCACAGGGAAAACCCAGATTTTCTTATATTGATCCTCTTCCCTACATTTTTCCAAGCAGGAAGTGTTTTCTTTTAAGCTACATAAAACAACAGTAGCAGAAAGAGCAAGAATTGCCTTCAGTGCATTCATTAACCACTCTCCACAAAATAATTAGATCGTGAAAGCAGTGTCTTTGTGGTTTAGGAAACAAAACAATTGTAAATACAGAGAAAATATCTACTAAATATAAGACTGAAGCCTGTGGTTGCTGTCTTGTCTCTGATCAGCTTGGATGCTATATTCCAACAGTGCAGGGAAACAATGTGAGCAGCAGAATAATTATGCAGTGACATAGGCATTGACATTATTAGCTAATCACAACCCTGGGGCATTAATGAAATAACAGAGTGCCTCTCCTCCTGGGGGCTGAATTATTCTCCAATAACCATACTTCTTATTTTAACTTATTTCTGAAAAGTTTTTTTGGGAAGGGGTGTGGGGAGGGCGTCCTGGGTGGAAAAGGAGAGTGTGCTAGATAATAGCATAAAAGGTTTCCAGTCGGTGTCCGCTCAGTACTTGACCATCTGTGGTGGTCTGTGTTTTATCCCATGTACACTGGCGACACCTTTCACTGCCCATTTGGTGGGAAGTATATGTGACTTGATGCAGCACTGAGACAGAGGCTTCCCTAGAAGGTCACAGAGAAAAAAATTCTGTCTCGGCACTAGATTCTGACTTGAAATTAGTTTTGAAATTTTTTATTCGAGAGCCAAAATTTTGGGAGAGGAGAAACCAATGTGGATAATCCCATACTTTGAACATACTACGTTGTCTCAATTACTTCACTGCTTTAATTTTCATTTCCAAATGCCTTCTGGAACTCTCACTAGTTTACTTGAAAGAATTCTATCACAGTAAATGTCAATAAGCCAGGTATTATTTTTAGTATGTTTTCCAGTCCCAAGAAGACACACTTAAGAATGAAAACGGCCTCTGAGGGTTCGAGTTTAGAAGAGTCCTTTTATATAATTTTACCTCACATGGGTCTGTTAAGAATGGCATAGGAAAAAAAGATATCATTGATACCTAAATATTATTTTGTTCATGATTTATAAAAATAAAAGTACTAAGCCAGCTGTGGTGGGGCATGCCACATGCCAGCAACTGGGAAGCAGCAACAGGCAGGCAGGAGGGCAGAGGGCAGAGGGCAAGAGGGCAAGAGGCAGGGGCAGATGCAGTTGTATCTCTCTAAGTTCGAGGCCAGCTTGGTCTAATAGTGTTCCAAGCCAGCCAGAGATACTTAGTGAGATCCTGTCTTTAACAAAGTATGTTACCCTGCTCAGTTGTCCCCAGACAGACTTGTGTTTTTACAATGGTCATGCCTGCAGACTGAAAATGAAGTTGACAACTACTGACAGGAGTGAGAAGATGGGAATACAGAGGTCCAGCAATAGAGGTCTTGTTTTCCAGAAACTCTTGCTCTCAAGTCTCTCATAGTGCAGAGAAGTAACTGTCTCAACACCTGTTGGTAAACATTCTCCCCTCAGACAAACTGTCCTTTAGCCTCTGGCTCCTTGTCAGGATTATGAAGAAGGTGTCTGGAGAGATGACCATGAGGACTTTTGCGCTTATATGATATGGCCAGACTGTGGCCCCGGGAAAAACAGTGTGAGGAAAGAGGGCCCACACCATCTGCATTACTAACGACCTGCCTAATGTCTGGCCTTCCTCATGGTAGAAAGGGAGAGTTTTTCCAGATAAGAGGATGACCACTGCTATGACACAGACTTTCCTTTGGGTAACAGAATCTCAAAAGTTCACGTCATTTGGAAACAGAGATGTGAGCTTATCAGTGAGAGAATGCATATCAGCAAAGCTTTGTCTCTCTAAGTAGCCAGCAGTCAGACATGGGTGCCTCACTCTATTTAGCCCAGTAGCACTGTTTTGTCTTTGGCTGGGAGAGCTTAGTCTTCCAGCCTTGCATTTTAAGCATTGTGGAAGCACTAAAGGGAAACAGTGAGAAAATAGCACTAGCATTTCTAGTCACATTCTAGCACTTTTAGGAAGTCTGCAGAAGTGTTTGATTTCCTCAGTTCTCCAGGAACAGTGCCGTATGCAAACATATGTGTATGTATATATGTACATATATGTATATAAACTCACGTATACCACACCTGGGTATTTCAGTGAGGAAAGTGAAACAATTCCATCTCACAAGTGAGAAAATTAAATGATTACCTCCACCGACTCTTCTCAAGGTGTCAGCATTCTGTATAATGACAAGGGCATTATACTTTTTTTTTTTTTTTTTTTTACTGTTTTTTAAACGTCTACCCTGATTAGGAATCTTTGTTTCCAGACCTAGATATTAAACATTTCACCTCTATGTGAGATAAGTGCTTTCCTGTTTCGCCTTCTGGTATGTTCCCAATTCTGCTGAGCTTTCCTCATGTCTCAGAGGCTCTTTCTAGTCCATGACCGGCAGGTTCATTTAAGCAAGACGACACACAGTCATAGTCAGGCTTATAGGGTTAACTGTTCCAAGTCCAGGTTTACAGTCGATGAGTTATCCCCCTCTCTCCCCATATTCTGCAGTACTAGGGATTGTACAGAAGGCTAAGCAAGTGCTGTATTAGCGAGAAATAGCCTCAGCTCTATTTTATGACAGGGTCTTACTAAGTTGACTAGGCTGGCCTTAAACTTGTGCTCCTTCTGCCTCAGCTTCCCAGGTGGCTGAGATGTTCTGGCCTGGCTATGGGTGCATTTCCCCCCAATACTTATCACTTTGGAAAGCATACACACAGAAAAGGGGATGGATTCCAAGGACAGTCCCTAAAACAGGCTTTGGAAAGGCATTTGTAAGATGTTAACCAGGTTGACAAATCAAGGCGGTATCTCCAGTACACTTGGCTGGGGTTGAAATACTGACCCAGTGAGCCCAGGTTCTTTTTTTTTTTTTTTTTTTTTTCCCTGAGGGCTTCCAGGGGTAAGTCCTATTTAGCTGGGTTGAAAGTACTGGGCAGGATGGCCAGGCTAACATCTAATCCTTGGGAAGACTTCTTGGTGCCAGTTGGAAAGCTCTAAGTGTACCATTCTTTGTGTTAAGGCCCACCTTTTATCCTGCGCACTTAGCTGCTTGGGGAGAGGAAAAGGCAAGGGCTGGGGAGTGTTATCAGAGAGATTCATCTGTGAGGTCAGCATAGGACTGACCAGTCCAGGAGTGTTCTGTGACTGTCACAGCCCTCCACTCTGCCTTCCCACCCAAGTCCCTCAGTGCCACACTTACATCTTCTTTGTTTCTGGATTCTTCTGTTCAGTCTAGAAGAATATTTATGTTTTGTCCATCTTAAAAACCATTTCCTTAGCAATGATGCAATTCTCGAAAACTTTTAAGATTCTCTCTCTCCTCTCTCTTTCCCCTTCTCTCCCTCCCCCTTTTCTCTCTGTATGTGTGTATGGGGGTGGGGTTTGGGGGTATGCATATGTGAAGGCAGATGCCTAGAAAAGCCAGTAGCATTTGATCTCCTGGAACTGGATGGTTGTCAGTATCCTGAAGTGGGTGTTGGGAACTTAACTCATATCTTCTGTTAGAGAAGTATATGCCTTCAAATGCCAAGCCGTATCTCCGAGTTCCATGAAAAAGTTGTCTGCAATTCCAGTCTTTAGCTCTCTTTTCTCTGCCCACAGAGCTGACCTCTGCTCTGCTAGTGTAGATAGATGACCACTCCCAGAGAAGCAACCACAACATCACTCTGCTGCTCTGACCTGTTCCGATCGGTTTTCTTGAGACCTGATCATTTGAGGAGCTTCTAACTCTTGCTCCATCCGTCTATCCCACAAGTACAGAAACTAGGGGTTTATTTATATACACAGTCCTCTATTTTCTTGTAGCTGGTACTTTTATGACTTACTTTAAGTTTTATGTCCGCAGCTTTGTCCCTGTAGCTGATTTTCAGTTCAGCTGTGAGGATAAGCTAGTCAACTTGTTTGATATATCCCAGCAAGGCTCAGTTTGTCATGTGATAAATCAGATCATTGCATACTACAAAGGTATCCTTCCCCTTAAACACCTTTCTACCACCACAAGCACTGCCCAGCTGCTCACCAAAACTGTACAAGCTGGGGTCATCTCTTATCCTTCTTTTGATCCTTTTCACATCAAACCGGCACTAAGTCTAATAACTGACATCCTAGGGCTGAGGTCCATACATGGATGGCTCTTCAGTGCTGCAACAACTTCTGTCCCTAAGCTTCAGCTCTCAGAGTCCTCCATAGTTAATTATTTTCTGTAGATCTCATACTTTGAAATAAATGAGAAGATCCATTTTCTGATCAGATCATTTTACCTACATGTTCACATTTGACATAAGTCTTTCATTCTATTTCTACCTGTAAAAAATTCTATTAATTCTTAAGATTTTGGCTTAAATATCTATTTATATTTAAAATATAATTAAAAACCAAACAGAAATACAGATTTTGAAAACCAAATAGTTAGAAATACAGCAGTCTTCTAGGGAGAGGTTCTCTCTTCCAAATTCTCACTTCCTCAGGACACTCATCCCTGCCCCTGCCCATGCACTTTGCCTGTCTGAATGCTTTCCAACTACGTCTTACAGTTTGCAGCATTTTGCTTATTTTTCTATGTGTCTCTGGTACATAATTTATAAGGAGTTCATGAATTAATCCACACATAAAATGAAAACTCCTTTAGTTATTCTTTTAAAGTTTCTGCTTGGGCTAGTGAGATGACTCAGTGGGTAAGAGCACTGACTGCTCTTCCGAAGGTCCTGAGTTCAAATCCTAGCAACCACAAGGTGGCTCACAACTACCCATAATGAGATCTCATGCCCTCTTCTGGTGCATCTGAAGACAACTACAGTATACTTATGTATAATAATAAATAAATCTTTGGCCAGGTGATGGCGGTGCATGCCTTTAATCCCAGCACTTGGGAGGCAGAGGCAGGTGGATTTCTGAGTTGGAGGCCAGTCTGGTCTACAGAGTGAGTTCCAGGACAGCCAGGGCTACACAGAGAAATCCTGTCTCAAAAAACCAATTCACAGACCACATGAAGTTCAAGAAGACAGACAGACCAAAGTGTGGGTGCTTCAGTCCTTCTTAGAAAGGGGAACAAAATACCCACGAGAGCAAATATGGAGACAAAGTGTAGAGCAGAGACTGAAGGAAAGGCCATCCAGAGACTGCTCCACCTCGGTATCTATCACATACAGACACCAAACCCAGACACTTGAGGATGGTAACAAGTACTTGCTGATAAGAGCCTGATATAGCAGTCTCCTGAGAGGCTCTGCCAGAGCCTTGCAAATCCAGAGGCGGATACTTGAAGCCAACCATTGGACTGAGCATAGGGTCCCCAATGGAGGAGCTAGAGAAAGGACCCAAGGAACTGAAGGGGTTTGTGGCCCCATAGGAAGAACAACGATATCAACCAACCAGACCCCCCAGAGCTCACAGGGACTAAACCCCCAACCAAGGAGTACACATGGAACAACCCATGGCTCAGGCTGCATGTGTAGCAGAGGATGGCCTTGTTGGGCATCAATAGGAGGAGAGGTCCTTGGTCCTGGGAAGACTCGATAGATGTCCCAGTGTAGGAGAATTCTAGGGCAGAGAGGTGGGAGAACACCCTCATAGAAGCGTGGGGGGGGGTGGAATAGGGTGTTTCGGGGGGGGGGGACCGGGAAAGGAGATAACATTTGAAACGTAAATAAAGAAGATATCCAATAAAAAAATGAAAAAGAAAATTTAAACATGAGAATGTTTTCCTTGCATGTATGTTTTGGTATCACTTGTATGCCTGGTATCTGTGGAAGCTGGAAGAGGGCACGAGACCCCCCCGGAACTGGAGTTTCAGAGGGCTGTGAGTTGCCATAAGGGTGCTAAGAATTGACCTTGGAAGAGCGGCCAGTGCTCTTAACCACCGAGATAGCTTCACCCCCAAACTCACCATTTCCGTGATGAAAGGTGTCATTTAAAGGAGGCTCCCTATTTTGAAAAAAGTCTGGTTGAGAAATATTTACATGCTTTCCCTCACTCACGGTGCCTGATCCCTGTCAGATGGAACTCTCCCTGGAAGACTACTGTATTTCTAACTATCTGGTGTTCAGAATCTCAGATTTTAATATCTTAGACAGAAACAATGCACCCTTGGTTATCATGTGCTGCTTCTCCTGGGAACCTACCAAGCAAGAGTGGGAGTAGACTCTCCTAGGGCAAAATCCCTGTGCTTCTAGTTTTGTTTCAAATCGTCAAATCTACACATAAAGACAACAAATACCCAGGGCTCCTGGTTACAGGGAATACATAGGAAACATACAGCTTAAAGAAGACAAGAAAAGCTCGCTTCTCTCTTGCCTCTTGCTCCTTTTTGTTCCCCCTCTCTCTGCATTCCCTTTCCCCCTCTTTCCACAGGGTCATGGCCGGCCTCTACTTCTCTCTCTCTCTCTCTCTCTCTCTCTCTGGTTCTACTACCCTTTTAACTCCCTACCCATGCCATGAATAAACTCTGTTCTATAAAAAAATAAAAGAAAAGAAAAAGAAAAAGAAAAAGAAAAAAGAAGAACACTAGAGAAGGATCTTTCCTCATTTCTTATACTAAAGTAAAAAACTTTAGTATAAGGTATAAAAATGTTACATAAAGTTGTTTTAAGAGTGCAAAAATTATAATTTATACTTAAAACTGGCTAAAGTTATTTTACTATGGGGAGTCTTATTAAAAAATAGTTTTCAAAAAACTAGCAGTAGCATGAGAGAAGACTTTTTGTCAGCTTTATCTACCAATGTGTTAAGTACTTATAAGAACTCCAGATATGAGGCCAGTGGCTTACAGCACTTGATCTTGCAGAGATCTCAGGTTTAAATCCTGGTCCCACACAGTGCCTGCAAACCATCCCTAACTCCAATTGTGTGCACATATACACAGGCAGGCAGAATGTTCATATACATAAAGTAAAGAAGGGGAAAAGGAATCCAGGCAGACAAGAGATCCTCAACAAGTATGTGCTGAGTGAATGAACACGACATCAGGAGATTATAACTACTGCTGTGGCTTTTGGCTTATAGAAGCTCGTGTGAATCTTGATTCCATTGAGCTCTATAACGTCAGGACAAGAACAGACGTGGAAAACTTTTAGAAAAAGTAGCTCAAAAATGTTGAAACTTATAGAAACGAGGGAGTACAACTTAGAGGCAATGAGACAAGGAGTGAATGTCAATCTTTTCTGTACTGTTTTGACTCTGCCTAATCAAAACACATACAAAAACAGCTACTATAGGGCAAGCTGACTGCCTTGAGATTCATTTCCTTCTTGTAATGATAAACAACGAAGAACACTAAATGTGAGGGGAGCAATGGGCGGGCATGAAACTGAGATATTCCTTATGAGCATGGTTCCTGCACTACTAAGACGACCCATGTTTTATAAGTACACTACAAGTAAAAAGTACTCTAAGCTAAATGGATCTCATTCTTTTCTAAGCACTGTAGGTATCCCATTGCAATGTGGAGTTAGTACTACCCATGTAACTCACAGATAGATGCTTGCTAAGGATGATTATATCAGTTTTCAAAGTCTACCTTTCGTCCGTGGTTCTGAAAATGAGGTGCTCTCGATCAGCCATGCTTCCTTATTCTGTATTATGAAATAAGAACATTCTGAAAGCCATGCTTGGTAAGAATCTTATAATAAAAAGGCCAAATTACCCTAGATAACTTTGATCTAAGGTGCCAGCATTGATTAATTCTGTTTCCTGTCAGAAGGAAGAATCCTCAGGAGCTAAGTCCTATGTGACCTTGTCAACGTCACTGACCCGTTTGGGTATCTCCTCAGAGATGCATGCACTGTACTAGACTAGAATGAATGGCGCTTATACATTGTATGTAGACTTTTCACTTGTCATAAAAAATCAAAACCTCAGAAAAAAATCCTAGGCAAAAGCAGGCAGATCTCTGTGAGTTTGAGGCCAACCTGGTCTACAGAATGAGTTAAAGGACAGCTAGGGCTACACAGAGAAACCCTGTTTTGAAAAATAAACCCACAAAATAGAAAAAAAAAACAAAAAAAAATCAAAACTAAATAAAACCAAAAGGAAGGAAAGAAAGAAACAAACCAAGCCTTTAGAAACTAGTGTGATGTGATGTTTCAAATCAAGAAGGAACTATGAACAAAAAACTTCCTACTTTGAAAGTGTATTCCTATCTAGACTAATGGTTCTCAACCTATGGGTTGAGACCCTGTTGGAGTTGCATATCAGATATCCTGTATATCAGATATTTATATTACGATTCATAAAAGCAGCAGAATTATGAAGTAGCAATGAAAATAACCTTATGGTTGGGGGTCCCCACAACCTGAGGAACTGTATTAAAGGTTTGCAGCACTGGGAAGGCTGAGGACTACTGACTAGAGTGTGGGACAAAGGCATATGTTCAAACGATTATCTTACAGAGACACGATGAGTGTTACAATGGAGTGTGAAGCAAGCACTTTGGCAGAAGAAAGAAAAGTGTTATGACATTCACAGGATGCTTATCTCATGTAGACACCTCTCTTCCATCTCTTCTGCCCTCAAGGAGCTCCTTCCTGGGAGGTCCCTATGAAGGAACTTCTATTAACTTGGGGTTAGACTTAGTTAAGCATTTATGTTAAAATGATAATCATATTCCATGGAAAACTTAATTGATGAGGAAGACATGTGCACTGATTATTAAAATATAAGTATTGAGATATTTGAAACAATTTTTAGCAATTAAAAAAAATCCTTTACTGTAGTTTGATTTGCACAAGTAGTAATATGTGGTTTTAAAAAAGCCACTTTTAAGCTGGCATGGTGGTACACACCTTTAATCCCAGCAGTCAGGAGGTAGAGTCTGGTAGATCTATGGGAGTTGTTCCAGGCTAGCCAGGGAAATATGAAATCTTGTCTCAACAACACAAACCAAAAGCCAATTCTACCCCTACATGCCATGTCAAGAACAAGCTCTGCTCTAAGCAGGAGACGGCTGAGAACTTTCCAAGAATGAGCCAAAGGAGGAATGCTGACATTCTAGGAAGGCAAAGTGCAAGAAGGAGGGACAGCAGGCATATGATGAAAAGTGACACCCCAGGAGCAGGGAAGAAAGAACATCCAGACAAGACCAGGAAAGCCACAAAAAGGAGGTTGTTTTAATAGCCTAGATCACACAGAACCAAATTTAAAGTGCTCAACAGGGTAGAGCATGGAAATTGCATTGGAGCCTGTGTAGTAATAGAGGAAGTGAAAACAAGGCTCTCCATGAGGCTAGTGTCAGCGGGGAGAGATGGCATTTGTAGGACGGACCAAGCAGGCTGAGAGCCGATGAGGTATGCTGCTGCTGTGTCAGGACTGAGACTCTGCACTGCACCTATCAGGATGTGCGGAGTAGGAAGGTAGCAGGAAGAACAGGTCAGTGGACATGCCTAGTCATGGACTTCCTGAAGTTCAGGTGTCACAGTGTGCCTTTTCTCTATCTAGGACTCTGGGCCTTGGCATACACTTACAAGTCACTGCTTGGGAGCAGTGTAGGGCCTAGCACACTTTAATACACTTGCCACACTGAAAGGCTCCTAAGTGTGACTCAGAAATCTGTGAATCACTTTTTTCCACAGAGTGCACAGGCTTTCTGGTGATGCAGATACAGGCACATTTAATAACAAAGCCCCCTACACACTGAAAGGCTGCAGGATAACCTCTAGGGACAGATTTTGTATCTTGTTATATGCATCTGCCTGAGTGACACAGATATGACAGGGACAGCATCCACTCTGTAGTCATCTGTGTGTGAGGGGGCATGACTGGCCTGAGCCCATGAAAACATCCCTCCCTTTCTCTTGCCTTAAGTGCTCCACCAGGTCGCATCAATATTTCCCTGGAACTCAGACTGTTGCAGTCTTCAAGGAGACTGAAGATAGGGAGAAAGACTGCCTACCGAGAGTTTAAAGGGAAACTCTTTGAAGAGCCAGCAGTGGGGGTAAGGCAAAGCCTCCTGACATTTTAAGATGGCTCATGCTATTGAGAGAAATTATCCATTATCTTCAAGTGTGCACTTGACTGAGTCTGCACTTACAGAAACATTCAGAGAATTTTAAAACATCTTTTTATTAAAAAAAAAAGAAAGAAAAAAGAAAGAAAACAGGAGGCTAAGAAATAACACACTAGACAAGTATGGTATTGCAGTGTTAGGTTTTAGACAGAAAATGCCAAAGAAAAGTTCACGTATGGTCAAAGTAATGCTGATGTCAAGCTCTGAACATTGCCAGAGAAAAACAACTCATCTATAAACACTGTAGGAGACAAATATTACTGCCTTTAATACCTAGCTATCTGCTGGACATACGGTTCATCTCTTTCTAGAAAACAAACATGATTCTCAAAAACAGGTTCAAAAGTGGGTAATAAGAAATGACCCAAGAATTAATTAACTAAATAGACGACTGAAGTAAATAAAGGAAAAATTACCCTATCAAAAGAAAAGAAACGCAATTAAATCAGGCTCCAGAAGACCTATGAGGAGCTCATAAAGGGAACAATATGCACTCACCTGCTTTTTAGTCTTTCATGATTTAATTTCTAATTTTATTCCCTACTATCTGATAATTGCACGAAACACTTATTCTAACCACAGGCAATTTAAACTATTTTAATTTTTATTCCAAGGCCATGAGACAAAGGAACCTATTTATTGCTTAAGGGTTTTTTTTTAAAACAAAAATTAAGGCTTAATCTTTCATGTTTTAAAGCCAAGACTATTTAAAATCATTTATAATAATGCTGTAGGGAGACTTTTTCTCAGTATGCAAAATTGAAAAGATAAATTTACAATTATGAAAAAAATTAATAGTTTGGGGATTAAATTGTCCTTTTCCTTTGTAGATGAATTTATCTGGAACTTATGAGACATCTTTAAACACAGGGTAAGTTCAAGCCCTGTGTGGAAGTGTAAAGATGAGGCCTCATGTATTTTATAGTAGGACTGTTCATGGTATAGACCGTAAACTCACTGGACTATCATTTTAAACTGTGAGTGATAGCACGAGCCCTGTGATGGCATGTAGCACTTTATTTTATAAGCAATCATCCTGAAGAATAGAGGCAGGAATGTTACTAAGTTACTAACCATATTTTCTACATCTCTGAGAAAGTCCCTGGAGGGAGTTAGGAACTTTTACTTAAATTAGGGACATTTATTTTTATTTAAAAAAATTTTTTTTTACTTACATAGGAAAAATACTCAAAAAATTAGTTTTAAATTGCTTTTTTCTGTCACACTTAGAGGTTCTAATGAAGTCCTCTTAGCTATTATGAAGAGCGTTCTTTGCAGGGAAACCTCTTTCAGTGATCCTTAGGCAGCAACATCTACTGAAGGACAGCATGCTGCTCCAAGAAGACTGAGAAGGACTCATTGCTAATGGGACATTGTGACAACATCAGGAGGGAGGCAAAAACATTTTCAAATACATTTTCTCTCTGGCTATAAGAATATGAGATGTTCTCAAATAATTAAACTTCCCTTCTGACACAGGCCATCTTCCTAGACTGAGCACCCTCTGTTTTTAGAAAGTTCAAATAAAATTCATAACCAGGCATGGTGGCACATGTATTAAAGCCAGTACCTAGGAGAGAGGCAGGCTGATCTTTCTGAGTTCCAGGCCAGCCAGAGGTATACAGTGAGACCATGTCTTAAAACCCCCAAAATACAATACAAAATAAACAATTCGTGATTTTTAAAGTATTGGCTGAAATGGTATTATAGTTGTATCCGAAAAGTCTCCTATAGACTCATATGTTGAGAGGTTATCCCCCTAGCTAGTGGCATGATTTTGTAAACTTATATTAACTTCTGGAGTTAGGAACCTACCTAGAAGAAGTAGGTCACTAGGACATGTTAGAAGTTGTATCTTGCCCTGGCCACTTCCTGTATTTTGTCTTTACTTCCTGTTGCCATTAGACAAATAGCCCTCTCATCTATACTCCCACTAACAGTGAAGTTCCTTGTGATAGGCTCAGAAACAGTGTCAAATGACTGTGGACTGAACCCTCTGAATCATAGGTAAGACAAGTTATGTCAGGTATTCATTCTGTCAGAGTGATGGGAGAGCTAACACAAACAGCTATGGATCCAGTAACATGGGCTTGTTTCTCTTCTCTTCTCTTCTCTTCTCTTCTCTTCTCTTCTCTTCTCTTCTCTTCTCTTCTCTTCTCTTCTCTTCTTTTCTTTCCTCTTCCCCTTCCTTCCTTCCTCTCTCTCTCTCTCTCTCTCTCTCTCTCTCTCTCTCTCTCTCTCTCTCTCTCTCTCTCTCTCTCTCCCCCCCTCTCCCTCCCTCCCTCTCCCTCCCTCCCTCTCCCCCTCCCTTTCTCTCTGACAGTGTTTCACTATTTTCTCTGGCTCTCCTAGAACCCATTATGTAGCCCAGACTGGTCTCAGAGAGATGAATCACATAGAGACCTAGTTACCTCTGCTTAAAGTGCTGGGATTAAAGGTGTGAGACACCACACCTAGTTAAGCACCACTGTTTCCTCGCCTGCCCCTTCCCAGAAGTAGCACTACCCTTGCTAACTTACTATCACTCTAAGTTCCTCCCTCCCTCATTGCATCTGTCCTTTTTTGAAGACTACATGGTTTCTTTCACTTCATTCAGGCTTTGGCACAAATGCTACCTTCTGACAGAGGGCTTACGTCCTTCAGATCCTTCACTGTATATCTTATTCTGTTTTATCACTATCAACAGCCTTATGTCATTTAAATTAATATTTATTTCTTATTTTCTGAGGTCTCCTGAAGACTTAAAGACTCTTAAGTATTATGTATTTCTGGTTTAATTTGCCATTTTTTTTAACCACAAAGACACTGTCTACCATTATAACATACCTTACAGATATTACTTACCGAATTATAATATTTTCACATGTAATATATTTTAAGGAAATCACTGTTGTTTTCATAAGGGAGAAACTAATAATGTTAAAGTTGTTTGTGATGCTTAAAATTGACTGTCAGCTTAACAAGATCTAGAACCACCCAGGAGACAAACCTTTAGCTGTGTCTGTGAGAATATTTCCAGAGACGTTAACTGAAAGTGGGTTGTACTGCTCTCTGATCGGGAGGGGTTAATCAATAAAAAGGGGACCATGAGCTGAGTACCAGCCTTCATCCTTTCTTCAGACTGTAGAGACAATGTGCCCAGCAGTCTAAGGTCCTGTAGCTATGACTTCTGTATGCATATGATACACATAAACCTTTGAACTCTGAGCAAGTAAAACTTCTGCTTAAGATGGTTTTTTTTTTTTTTTTTTTCCAGAATAAGGAAAGTAGTTAGCATAGGGTCACTAAAGGAGTTATTAAAGCTATACGTTCATTTCTTGAAAATATTGTCAAAAGTTGACTTTTCAGTCTCCACGAAGACTAGGATGGCTAGAAGAATCTTCACCTTCCTCAAGAATGAGTACCTGGATGAAGGAGCCAATGCTGACAGTCCATGGGATAGCCCTCACAACAGCCACACCCACCAGCTGCCTGTGCGAGATAATGGGAACATGCCCTCAGCAGCCTCTGGGCCCAAGCCTGGAATGGCTGCAGAACCTGTGAATGCTCCTGTTGATGGAAGAGGCCCCTTCCCTGTTGCCCTCCAATAAAAATGTGAAAACCAACCCTCCCCAAAAGTTGACTTTTCATGAATATCATTTATTCCAAAAAGTAAAACCCACATAGAATAATGGTGTATTTTTAAAATACTTGAAAGAATTAAATCAACATACGCATGGGCTGTTGTCTAGAGATTTTAGCACATTAGGGGTGAATTCAGGAGATTCTTACAAACACTGCTTGGGTTTTTCCTTCTAGATGAATAATGCTTTATAAAGATCCAAGGGCTGTTTCTCCCTTCAGTCCTACAGGTCTGAGGAGCATGTCTCATTGCTTCCTGAAGTCAGACTTCTTGAGAAAGCCTTTGGGAATATGCTGTAGCTTTCATTTCCTATTTTTCCATAATAAAACCTTGCACAATTACAATAAAGTTCTGTCACCACTTAGCTAATCGTCTGGACACAGGTGATAGAAGGTCACAGGATTTTCAAAATTAGAAGCAAGATTGCTGAAGCACACTCCCTCGTAGGTTACAGAGGAGGAGAGGACCAGGAAATCCAGAGAAGGAAGCCAATGACACACTCCGCTTTCTGTTTATTTTTTAAAAATAGAGGAAATAATTCATGATAAGTGTGCAACCCTATTAGGTCTTTCTTGTACAAAAAAAAAAAAATGTTACTAGCCCTTGAATAAGGCCAACAAACTTTCTAAGGAAAAAAGATATCCAATTATATAAGCCAGCATGTGACCATAAATGAATGCACATTGCCCTTTAGTACTCAAAGGTACAGAATAGAGTTGGTGTGAAAGTCAACACCAAAGAGATCAGAGTTTGAGACCAGTAGAAAATTCTTAAACTTTTTTCCCCTTTAAGAGAACAGGAGACAAAAGTGGAGCGTGAGACTGAGGGTTGCTGTAGTAATTAATACCCAAGTATTGGAAGAAAGAAAGGAAATGTTCATAAAAATAAAGAGACTGAAATTCTTCACTGAAAACTTGTCTCATTTTATGCTTGGAAAATAAACACATCCATTCAAGTTTCTCCTTAAGAAAATAGGAACTATCTTAAGCCAGAGACCCTGTGCAGGCTTCCCGACACCAGCCTAACCCCCTGCCTCAGGGTGCATGAAGACATGCATGCACACAGATCTTGCCATGTGGTGAAGAGCCAAGCTTCTCACTCACCGGGGCTTGTGAGGGCTCCCAGGGCACTGCTTGTGCTAGACAGAGGGTTTGCATTGGTGCTGGTGGCTGAGGTTTGAGCAGCAGCTGCAGCAGCAGCCAGTGTTGCCAGGTTCTGTAACTGTAAAGCATTCATGCCTGTAGAGGAAAAAGAAAAGTGATATTAGCCACAGGCCCAAATTTTTCAGTTTCTAAAATAAAATTGAGTACATGCATACACACACACACACACACACACAGAGCCTCCTTGCACTTGATCCTGTGATTTGCTCATCAGAAGTGCCTCGGGGATACGTCCAATTATGTCTTAAATAGAACCTGGGTTTGGTTTCTCAGAAGATCTCTGAGTGTTAATGAGGTCATCTTCCACTACTCGAGATGGAGTACTAAAAGGGGCACCTGCACTGTACCCAGTACGTTTAAACAGACAGCTCAATGAGGTAGACTAACTTGGGCTGTCTTCTCTCGGGATTACAGAGGTATTGTGGAAGTTAAGAGAGGACTCTGTACAGACCTGCCAGGGTAATGGGGACTTAGCTGTGGTGAGAATGGGGAGGTGTGGGCAGAGGTGGTTGCAGGACAAGTCTCGGTAACTTCTACACTCCCTAATCTTACAGGTGCACAGATAAAACACAGGAATTATATATAGTTCATTGCTTAAAGGTTCCTGCTCTAAAATTCAACTGGCAGGGCTACTAATCTTGGCTCTGTTATTTTTCCAGATATGTAGATGTAGGCAAATGACTTAGCCTCTTTGTTTCTTGGTGGCCAGGCTAACTGTACCTGAATGCAGGATACAAATATGATGAATGCAAATTACTCTGGCATGATCTAAGTAAATACTCCCTGAATGTTAGTAATTACAGTTGTCCTCAGCTTTATCTTATTATCTGCACAGTAGGAACTCATTATGGGAGGAGCACAAACTGGCACTGCCTTAAATCACTTTAGCTGTATTTGCATTGATGCCTGAAATCCATCCTCAGGAGCACTTGACAGAAGGAGAGAACCACCTCCTACAAGCTGCCTCTGATCTACACATGTATGTGGTAGTAGACAGACACTCTGTCTGTCTCCTTTTTCTCTAACACACACACACACACACACACACACATGAAACCTACAGCCAGTGTATTTTTAACTACAATGACCTTCTGATTAGTAAAAGTTAAACAAAATCCACACAATGTGTAAGAGTGTAGGATGGGCTGAAAGACCTTGGGCCATGACTGCTGCTTTTGCTGCTTATCAACATCCTTTTCTCCCCCACTCCTGTTTCTAATCCACAGGTTCTCTAAATACCCCAGGTATTTCCCCCATAATTCTCTTCACAGTAAGCAAAGGCAATGAGGTTTTTCTTCTTCTTTATTTTTATTTTTTTTAATTAGGTATTTTCTTCATTTACATTTCCAATGCTATCCCAAAAGTCCCCCATGCCCTCCCCCCTCCCACTTCTTGGCCCTGATGTTCCCCTGTACTGAGGCATATAAAGTTTGTAAGACCAATGGGCCTCTCTTCCCACTGATGACCGACTAGGCCATCTTCTGATACATATGCAGCTAGAGACACGAGCTCGGGGGTACTGGTTAGCTTATATTGTTGTTCCACCTATAGGGCTGCAGACCCCTTTAGCTCCTTGAGTACTTTCTCTAGCTCCTCCATTGGGGGCCCTGTGTTCCATCCAATTGCTGACTGTGATCATCCACTTCTGTGTTTGCTAGGCCCCGGCATAGTCTCACAAGAGACAGCTATATCTGGGTCCTTTCAGCAAAATCTTGCTGGTGTATGCAATGGTGTCAGCGTTTGGAGGCTGATTATGGGATGAGCTAAAGAGTTCTATATAGAAAGAGTTGGAGTCCAGTAATCAGCTTAACTTTACCATCTTAGGACTTGAATCCAGATACTCAATAACTATCTGTACAACAAATCTGCTCTGTTTAAGAAGAGTGGCCTGGTAATGGTCCATTTGTGCTGGGGGAAGGGAGATAGATTTTTCTAACAATATTCCTAAACAGACTGCTAGCCAGCAGTGTATAGCTGGCTGAGTGCATAAACACTGGCCTGGCTTCTGAGCACTAGAAACAACACTGTTTCTGTGTGCTCCTTTGCTTGGCCTCCTGATTTCAAAAGAAGCTCGTGAGGGTTTTGCTGTAAAATAAGTTCTCATTATGCCACAAATCACACCCTGCCTTCCTTAAGGAGCCATTGGACTTGTTGGGCTATGGTAGAAATCAGAACAAGCCCCCACTTCTTTGGTGTCACTGCATAAAAGCAGGATATGGAATTTGTGAAATCTGGTGATCAAGTGTGTTTGGGAGTAAGGCTCTCTCTGTCTCTGATAATGGTCGAACAGTGGCACATTATTAGAAACACTGTGGGGATTAAGCAGCACTGGGCTAACTTTTCTGTTTCACTTTAGTAGAGTGCAAGTAGAGGAATGGGAGCTGCCTGGCGTTAGTGAGACCCATTCAGGCCCAGAAGGCTGCACTTAACACACTCCATACTCAAGTATGACAAGAGCGCCTGGATGTGGGTGATTTTGCAAAGACATAGGCCCTCTGCTAGATCCATCTGTCCATTTTTTATGACTAATAGTCCTTTAATGTTCTAATGATGTAGGCCAGATGACCACACTACATCACCAACAGACAGTTGGGCATATAAGATGGCTTAGCACTGAAATTAAAACCTATACCATACACCTAATAGCAATTAATAACAGACCATTATTACAGGCTCAGGCCAGAGGGCCCTTTTCCAGTTTATCTGACACTCCCCAAGGGGGAAGCGTAGTATTGGACCCAGTGTCACAAGTTTCTCTACCAACTGGCCTGGCTGAGTATGTTCAATGGGTTAGCAATATCAGGTCCTTGTCTACAGCCTTGAGCATGGCCTCCTGAGACCATGACCACTACATTCTCCTCACTGCTTCACTCTGACAACACCCAGCTTGTATCTAACGCATCTACTTTCAGTGTGTTTCTACAAGCTTCTTTACTCGCTCTGTGTCTCTTATAACAAAATACTAAGGTGTTCGAGGGCAAAGATTCTCTTATTCATGTTCAAATCTACCCAAACACACACAGGCAAAAAAACACAGACACAGAGGGTGGACCTGGGGCAGAGAATTAATACATGGTAGGTCATTGATAGACTCTGAATAACAGCACAGAATTTTAATAAACTGCTATCAAGAAGACTGTCTATACAGCCAATCATGCTTTTAGTTTTGCCCATTGATAGCTCTTTGGTATTTATATCTGTATCAAATGTTTACTGTTTTTCTTCAGTTATTATCTAATTAAATGTACACTTGTTAGACAGGAATACTTTACCTTATAGCTTACATGCTGACATTCATTACAGGTCTTGAAGCTAAGGTGACAACAATGTGACTCTCTCTTCCCACTGTCCTGTCCCTGTATGAATTCAGAGTGAGGGCCTGTGACCTTTCCAAAGTGACCTTCCTTATTTCCCCTTTCACATATGTCACCACCTGAGGCAGTCTCTGCCACCCTCTTCACCTTTTCCTTGCTGGTAAGTATAAAGGCCAGGTAGACGGATAGACTCCAAGATACCACTCTGAGGAATGGCTCAAAGATGTTAAAAAACCACTACAATGCAGAGACAAGCTATTGGCAAACACTGCCAAGATAGCAGCAGAATAGAAAGGCTACTGTAATCCTCAGCGTCTGAGTGATGTGAGGAAAATGGAAAGGGGCAGAGTTTGACAGAGTCCATCAGTCCATCCCTCATCCATATAACTACTCAGTATTTATTAGAGAGCAATGATAGGACAGTCCCTGTGCAAGACACTGAGAATAAATGGGCAATAAGGAAGACTGGGTATAGGCAGAATGTGTCTGTGCGTTAAGGAAAGCTTTTCCTTGTGTTACTGAATTGCTGATTTCTCTGCCCTCACACCTTGTTCCAGTCTGGACACAACATTATAATGCTTATGTCAAGAATCCATCTCAAGTTTGTGTAAGCAGTTCTTACCATTTATTCTTAGTCTTGTCAATAAATGCTTATGAACCAAGGGTGATTAGCACAAGAGAAAATAGGGCAGGATTTCCACAAGCCAGGGGAAGGAGAAAGAGAGAGGGAAGCAGATTCAGATCTGCCATGAGGAGGAGGGGAAAGAGCTCTTGAGAGCTCAGCAGAAGCATGGAAAGCCATAAATCCAAGGACTATTGGGATCTTGGCTGGAGGCGGCCAGTTCAGGGGATTAAGGCAGATTGTCTGGGTATTGAGGTGAAGCTTGAGAAGAAATCTTGGTCTCTCTGTTGGTCTCTCATTACTGGGAACTAGGAGAATAAAGAAATCCTACTAGGAGCTGCATTAATTTACTGTATATATTTATATTAAAATTATATACGAAGGCTTGCATGCACAAGGAGGCTGCTGGACACTTGAGTAGGGGAAGGCAGTGACTGAGAGCAGTCCTTCTAGTTTACTAGTGTTTAGAGACTACACTCAACCACATTATCACCAAAGCCTCTGATCAGATGGAACTGAGAGAGGAGCAGAGGAAAGCAGTGGTCAGCTGAGACTCGGGGGATTACTGACTTTCTCTGGAATGGTGTCCACATCATATTCTAAAATGTAAGCACTCAGTATCGTACCTGCTACTTCCTAGATCTAGGACCCCTATTCCTAAGCATGGTTTCCACACTCCTGGTTTTTCAAGGTAGCCCTGGTAAAAACCTACCATCTTTTACTCTTGACTTTTATTCCTAGTACCTTGAATGTACACGAGTCTATGTTGGTGACAACAATCACTATATTACAGCAGCGTCCCCTGGTGAAGAGTATGCAGCTCTGCTCTGAGATAGCCTGGATGTAAATAAATTCAGCTTTTTTCACCCCAGCTATCTGGAGAAACCTGACTGCTTGTACCTTGGGATCTCCAACTAGAGTATAATTAAAATAGAATCTATTTTCTGAGAAATCAATATGTTCAAAGACCAAAGAATGTGACCTGGGTAGAGCTGGGTTCAAATAGTGTTCTCTCTCTCTCTCTCTCTCTCTCTCTCTCTCTCTCTCTCTCTCTCTCTCTCTCTCTCTCTCTCTCTCTCTCTCTCTCTCTCTTCGTAATCTGGTTCAATGTGGTTCTTGAATGTAGCTTTAGAACCCAGCAGAACATCTAGCCTGTGCTGTACGGCCACCCCAGCTCAGAGGACAACCAAACAGATTAGAAAGCAGGAACATGGCAGCTGGTAAGTCCGAGTGCAGACTCTTTGAAATATGTCTGCTTCAAGCTGTGAGGAAGCGGAGGTCCAGGGATCGAAAGCTTTTCGGGAGTGGCCTTGTTCATGGGTAAGGGGTCTGAGTTGAAGTTCCAATAAGGCTCTGCAGTGGTGGGCACTGGCTGTGAGGCAGAAGCAGCACACTTCAGCTCACTGAAAACTGGGTCTGCCCCCACTGTATTTGCCTGACAAGAGTTAATGGCTATTACCTTGCTAACATTTCGTAAAGGAAACAAAGGATGCCTATGCAACCAACCTCACAGTGAGAACTTCTGGCTTGTGCACAGCCAGTGCCAGAAGGGGGGAGGAACAGCTTTTTCTTGCCACCTGGCCCCGGCACCTTTTGGGGTGCTGAGGTCCTGCCAATGCTTTGTCACAAAGCCACAAGCTCCAGGTTTCTTTGTAAGGACAGTAAAGGCCATTTGTTAAATATCTGGTGACCTTTCAATTGTCTTGGCCTTGAGTAAGTTCTCTTAACTTCAGCTAGCAACAGCAATATTATCTCAAGTAAAGACTGTGAGAATGAGGGCAAAGCAGGGACCAGCACACCTTTCTTTGCTTTACATGTGGTCTCAGGATTCATAACAAAACCATATGGTATATGCAGCACTACTGCTGAATAGGTCACAGACAGGGTCCTGAAATATGCAAAGGTCAAAACACCATTCCTAGTCCTTAGAAGCCACTTCTGAAAGGTGCAGTCCTAGGAAGTCTGAGAGCATCCTGTGCTTTCTTCTTTATATACTTGTCTCCCTCCTGCTAGTCCAGCCTTTCCATTTGTCCTCTCTGTCCTGGTCCTCACCTAGGGCTCTTTTGCCTTTTCTTCCTTCTGCTGTAGTTCCCATTTACTTGACTAAACTGTATCTCATAAGACTTTAGAAGGAGCAGGGAGAAAGAGAAGGGACAAATGTACAACATAAAATTTCAAAAGAAAATATGGCTGGGACACAGAACTTCCCTGTTCCTAATGGTTACTGCAGTGGTCTTGTTAACCTCCAATACAATCTAAGACAACTAAAGCTGTCCAGTGAGTCATTTGGCCTTTATGACCTAATGCAAGTCCTGTTTGGTGGAAATGTCAGGTCTTAAAGTCAGTACCTGAAACTCAGGGTAATCTTGCTTAGGACTAAGTGGACCAGGGACCATTTCAAACCCTGTGCTCCATCATCTTTCTGAATCAGTTTTTTCATTTCTTAATTTCATCTCTTTATACCCATCTTCCCCTGTTCTTCTACTCATCTCAGACACAACAGATAACTGGCTATAGTTGCCTCAGTGAACTGATGGATCACTGTGGTCTCTTTCTCAAAACTAAAGCCTTTATCCTTTCTCCCATGTAGCTCAAGGTCCACTGATGGGGTTCAGGCAGTCCATGAACCTCCTAAGCTTTATGGAAAAAAAAGTGTGCTTGTTATGTGTAAAACTTTTGTTTTTCTGTGAAGGATCCCAGAAAGTTGTATATAACCTCGGACTTACCAAGATAACTGAAAAAGACCAAAGTTCTGGGGGAAAAAATTGAATGAAATTTCTACAGATGGGGCAGTAATTATATGATATGAGAAACCAAGAAGAAACTGGAACTAAGGAATGGTAGGAAAAGAAAATGATCCTCTTTTTCAGTGTAAATGCACACACACACACACACACACACACACACATACACACACACACATGCACACACGACAGAAGCCAGAGAGCCTGTGCTCCTGTTCCCACAGGTACAGCTGACTAGTGGACTCAACAGAGATTGAAGCTAGGCAGTGCCACAGGACAGCCTGAGGCCTGAGAGAAGCCCCCTTCATCTTCCTGTGGCTGTGTTACCACACCAGCTGAACATGAGGATGCTTGGTAGGTGAGCACAGGGCACAGTGCCTTCTCCCTCGACCCAGTCTGACACAGGCCAGACACCTCTTCTGGCCATCCCTCTTTGTGGCCGCCTCACATCAGTCTGTGGTCTACAAGCTCCTGACATCTTGTATTCTGTTTATAACGGGTGTGATCCTAGGTGATTAGAAGGAGCTTGGGAAACTTACTGGGCATGGTACTTTTCAACCCTTCACTGACAACAGCACAGCCCTGGTGACAGGTCTGGGCTCTTTCTGCCACAAGCTGGTACCTGGCCAGGGCATTCTCATTCAAAATCAGACGCGTCATTGATTATGACTCCTTCTCTAGGGTCAGATGTGGGAGAGAAGGTAGGGTTCCATGTAAGGAAAGCAGGTGCTGCCCACCCTCACCAGACTTTCCCCAGCAGAGGTTACCTTCAGCCTCACCTTAGCTGCCTTCAGCTGCTCCCCACCCACACGTGTTCCTCTCCCCCCTTTACTGACTCTGCCTGACTTTCCCTGGGCTCCACAGGCAGCCTTTGCTTCCAGTCATTTGGAATCCTCACTGGGGGTTTCTTTCAGTCCTCCCTGTGGTGAGGAGTGCTCCCTGCCTTTCCTTCTTTCTCAGCCCCTGCCTGCAGTAGGCTCTTCTCCCACCTCCACTCAGACTTTCTCTTTCACCATGAAAGGGCACCAGACTGGAAGGCGCCTGTCACCCTTCTTTAGAAGCTGGTTCCTGCTTGGCAAACAGCTTTTCTGAGAAGAAAAATGGCCACATTTAACTTGTGCTCAGCTGGGCACGTCTCAAACCCAAGGCAGTAAGGTAACTAAACATGCGAAACACTTAAGTTTTAGGAAATCCAAAAGTGAGTCACTATGATGACAACAAAAGAAAGAAGTAGGAGTAAGGAGATTTAAGTTTTCATTCATTACTTAAGAAGAAAAAAATCCTCCAAAATGAGGAAATTATGTACAAAACAGATGCACAAAATTCCTACTTGAAATTTAAGATTAAAAAAATTATTTATAAGGAGAAGGGCATCAAAATTTAATTTAATGTTCACCTTAGGTAATTTTGTGTCTTATTGTTCATAGCAATTACCATAAATCTGCATATCAATAAGTGAGAACAGATGTCAGTTGTTACAAGTGCTTGCCAATCAGGTCTGTTAAAAAGTGACAGATGGGTGGTTACAGAGCTCTCTCAGAAGGCCTATTAGCACATTCACAGGAAGTGGCTGTGCTGTGGACTGCTGGAGACTCAGGGAAGAGCGCAGGGCCTCTGTGGGCCCTGAGCACACTTCATGCTGGGAGCTGCTCCGACTGGAGCCTCTCTGACTGCCCAGACACTGGTTTTGCAAACCCTCTTCTCTATTTGTGAAAGACACTCTCAGACAATCTTCTCAGAGACTGAGTTTTTAATTCCTAAAAGAAGCATCTTGTTGTCTTAAGCAACTGTTTCAATTAATAATTTATTATTACCTTCAAAATTTGGAGCAGATTTTTAGAAGGCAATTAGTCAACTTAATCAAATTCAAACTCCAGCAGTTGTACTATTCCTCAGTAGCTAATTCCTCTTCACCTACAGCTTCAGATCTCTATGATTTCTTAGGAATGTTTGATTCTGGGGATAGGATATAGTTCAGCTGGTAGACTGCTTGTCTGTCATAGCAAACCCCTGGGTTCTGCATCCAGCACCACAGAAACTGGTTGTGGTAGTGCATACCTATAATCCTAGCATTTCAGAGGGTTGAAGCAGGAGGGCCATGAGTTCAAGGTCATTTTTGGTCAAATACTGAGTTGGAGGCAAGCCTGGGTGAGACCCTGTCTTTTAAAATAAAAAATGGCTGGAGAGATGGCTCAGTGGTTAAGAGCACTGGCTGCTCTTCCAGAGGACCTGGGTTCAATTCCCAGCACCCAGGTGGCAGTTCACAACTGTCTGTAACTCTAGTTCCAAGGGATCTGTCATCGTCACATAGACATACATGCAGGCAAAGCATCAATGGTCATAAAACAAAAACCCTTCTTGTTCTAGAATATATTCTTGTTTGACATACTCAGCCTTAATAAGTTGGAAACATTTTCCAGAATGAAAGGAGGCAGTTTCTTGTTTTCTCTGAGCAGCTAGTTCTTTAGCAGCTGTGGGGCTCTACTTTCAGCTGGGATTTGTGATTTGCCATTAGGCCATCTGGGTAGGTACGTCACTGGAGCTTGAGGTTATGCAAAAATACCTGACCTGGCTGGGTCACACTGCACAGACAGAGCAGGTTTTGGACCAGGTTAACTGGGCTTGAAATACGGATCCATATCCACAGCTCAGTGACTTGTATTAAGTTTGCTGGCCCTTCTCACCCCTTTTCAAATGGCATGCTAAAAGTCGCATATTCATAAAGTGGTTTTGGGGAGGTTTGTATCCTAATTCATACCAGTCCACTTAATGGTGCTGGCTGTGGTCTCAACATAACATTTAACCTTTTTTGATTGCAGCATAATAAAGAGGTGATTTTGCCTTTTATATTCTTGAAACTGTGATGTTCTAAGGATCTAAGTTAAATGCAAATGTGAAGTGTTCTTCTTTTCTCATTAAACAGTCTGCTAAGGGGCTGCTACAGTAGCCATGCAGAAGTTAAAGACCAAAGGCGACCTGGTCCTCGTTCTTTCTCCTTCACCTCAGGTACGCACTCTTAGGAAGATGCAGATCCCACACTTACCAAATTTCAAAAATTCATTGAACAAAGACTAGAGGTGAGTAGAATATCAATATGCTGTGTTAGAAGTTTTAAAAGGGAAAGTCAAATCAGTGAAAAGAAGGCTCTCTCCCCTCCCCTTCACAGAAGCAGAGTGAGCACACAGACAGGAGGTTAGCCGATGAAGAGCTGACTCTAAATCCACTTCTGCTATAAAACTCCTTATTTAGTAAAGGTTCTGTTTAGAGAAATAATAAAAAATTTGTAGTTTCAAGGGAAAATGGTTAACACTTTTCGAAGAAAACATATGGCTGATGTATAGTTACAGTATAAAGTATATAGCTCATCATACTATATACACTGAAGACAGAGGCCAAATGCATCTGGTTTGGGGAAAGAGCTTGCTTATATGAAATCACCCTTCAGAATGAGCATTGTAAGGCCATTAGGAGAGACATACCAAACCAAAGACAACATGATGGGGCCTTGAAGGGAGAGAGCCTTCTTATTAAAACCTGCTGTAGCTTCATTAGGAGAAGACCTTGAAGATGGAAGGAGGAGACAGCCACCATATGCAGCATGATGAGTTAGTTAAGGAAAGCCTTCAGATGCTCTGAACAACGAACGGGGTTTTCTGATTTCTATAGATTTTTCAGGAGGTGGTGGAAGTCAGACATCACGTGATTTAGTATAGCTTAGTGTAAGTGCCAAGATTCAGGCATTATTAAGTAGTACTTTAAACTTACCTTGCAGTGGCAAGAGGGAGGGCCTGCAAGCATACTGTATAGCATAGCCTCTTAACTATCCTAGGAAGCTCTAAGATTTGGCTTGATTTCTGTGACTGAGAGAGAAAGGAAACTAGCTACAGAGTCTATGGTCTAACAATTAGATTTTACTGATGCAATTATTTAGTAATATGTCATACAAATTTTATTTTTTTGGTTTTCTTTTTCTTTGCCTTTGTTTTCTCCTCAGATGAAAATGTTTTGGTCATATAAACAAACCAATTTAAAATCCCTATCTCCTGAGAGACTACTGTGCTCTGAAAGCTGCTCATAGACAAACAGTATTGGCTTCAAAATGTTCCACTCCTTGGCAGTATGATTCGTGTACTTTTACTTTGTTAAACTTTCTGATGTTTTTCCTACCTTTAGACTACCAGTCATTCAATAAACAGTTGAAAACCAGGTGTGGCTGGGATTAAATGACCTCCTGGGTCCTCTCAACTTTATTATGCTATGACTTCTACTGTGTTTGTTGTATAAACTCTGTAACAGGCTTTATATTAGACTATCTTCGAATTCTCCATAACACAACTTTGACGGCAGTAACGATAGTTTTTCTGGTGCTTTTCAGTTGATATGGACAGCTAAAACTAGGTTTTGTAATTAAAAACTGAGCACCTGACTTGCACTCTGCAGGGAATACATCCAAAATACAAATCTACATCGTAACTCACAAACAGCTTTTCAGTCATCTGCTCAGAAATGGTCTCTAGCCTCTTTACAGGAGGACTGGCTGTGCCATTAAAGCACTGGGCAGGCCTTGCTCTCCAGGCGTGCAGTGTGCCCTTGAGTGCTGAGCTGTTTGAGGAATGCAGGGACACTCTGGTGACTGGGGTGAGAATGGCCCCATGGGTAGGTAAAAGGTAAGTGCAAAAAGTCAGACCTACCAAAGGAAGCCCTATTGGGGGACAGACACTTCATTGCTTTACTGAAAAGATGCACTACTTAAATACTTGGAAAGATGAAACTCCACCACTCATACAAGCAACAAGTACTTTTATAAAGCTACACCAAAAGTGGCAGGCTGCCTATTTTTTGATACTTTAACAATCTGGGATGTGGCACATAGTGGACTGTTCTGTATTTGATTTTCAGTATGTGCTAACTTAGTGTGGTGCATTCACCATGATGAAGGTTCAAGAAACAGGTATTTTGGAAACTCCAGAGCATTTACAAAACATCTTTAAATTAGCTATCTGCTCTATGACACCTTTTAGGGGCACTCCTAGATAACCTCAGTTTTCAGATGAGCACAGAGCACATGTAGATGCTAATATCCTGACTTGTAGCTGACATGGCAGAGGCACGCACATTCCAATGAAAAGCGGGAGGACATTCTGTCCATCTGGGAAGACATGCTAGGCAACAGCTGCAGGAATAGGCAGCCTTGTCTGCACAATGCAGCTCTGGGAGTAGGGGAGCCCAAGGCTACTGCTGAGGAAAACCCCTAATTTTGAATCTGGGTGGATCTGTGCTACTAGAAGAGGGACAATTCTCCCACGTGGTCAAAATGTGACCAATGTTAGCATGTATTTTAGCAGCTTATGACTGAGAGGTTTTTCTTTTCCTTTCAAAGCATAGGAATTCCCCTGAATGTTTTACTAATACCTCTCTAGTTTCCTTCCCAGATTATAAATACATTAGACATTAGCCAGTCAATGTGATTGTTAGTTCTAAGACCAGCATCCTAACATGACTTCTTAAATATAATTGCAATCATTTAACTATTTATCATTTTGAAACAATATTTTGAATAATGTGAAAGCTGTATTATGGTGATAGCAGTAGATATGAATAAGTTATACAATCTGACGAATTGCCCTTACCTTGTGGACCACAGTGGAAAACTGGGCTGTTACTCAGAGAACACAAGTGGAGAGAAACCTTTCAGAATAAACACCACCACCACCAAAACTAACTAAAGGCGCATATTTGGAAAAAAATTAAGTGGAAAAGATGAGTCTCTATACTGACAGATAACTAAAACTGGTTTTTATTTTCTACATGTGAATTTCATTTAATTAATCTGAGGTATCCTTAATGAAAGAAAAGTGATCCACTCTAACCCACCTCCCTCAGTTTCTTCCATGCCTTTCCCACACCTACCCTTTTGGAATCAAACAAGGAGAAAGCCTTCTCTTGATCCTCCTGCATTCTGAGTTCCTGCACACACTGCCTCTCTGGCCCTGAGCGAGGGTAGGTGTCAGCATGGAAGGTGGCACAGGAGGACTGACCTTTCACTAATCACTGTGTTGCTGCAGCTACTGGCACAGCTCATTATAAAAAGGAATCCTTCAATAAGCTGCTTTTCAAATCAGTAACACTTTGATTTTTCTGAGAACAAAGATTATACTTTCAGATAAAAGCCTCCGATGCACAGTTCTGTTAATTGGGTTTAAAGTTTAGAAAAGGCGCTGTGTTAGTTGTCATTATCAAGGGACTACAAACTGTATCAAATGTATGCTGGTGATCTTGGCTTTTGTTATGGAGGCAAGAACATTTTTATTGATCACCTATTATTAAAAATTTTTTAGAGATGTTAATTATTTCAACTATCCTTAAATATAGGAATATTGCCAGAAATCTCCCAGTCATCATTCCATTAACAAAAATCCCACAAATAACTAAAGAATATATTCTGCAGAAGTCTGCAGCCTCCCTCCTAAGTGTTCTGCAGGGTGAGCTCTGAGGATAAATGCAAAAGCAGGAAAACAGCTCTGAGAAGCTGACTGCAGCTTTAATGCCCACAGACACAGATGCTAGTTATCTGCTAACTGCTCTTTACTGTTTCCCTTCGGCTCTTTCCTTTATGGGTGGAAACAACCAACAATTCAGAAACTAGTATGGTCAAAGGGAATGGCATGTTTCATGACTTACCAGCCATTTGCTGAATGCCACTGAATGCACCCAGGTTGCTGGAGGAGGTGGCCTGCTGCAGAAGCTGCAAAAGAACACAAGAACTCAGTCAGAACAATGTGGAGCATTATATGGGGTACAAAATTAGTTTCCTTTATGTTTATATAGTTGGCTGCCATTCCTTGTTGACAGGCTGAAGGTGCCCAGAGTTGGAGGTGTAAATTCATACTAATGTCTAATCTCCATTGAAAAACACAGGCACTAGGAACTAACACTGCTGCCTTAGAACAATTAATCTATTTACCTTTTTCAGAAACCAGGTGCTAAAATTTGAGACCAACAAAGCATGAGTAGTTCTAACTCTCTGGAGTCTCCTAGCTACTGTAACTCATCTGTCAATCAGAGTCCATTTTCTCCTCTCTTCTACTTTCCTTCCTAGCTCAGTTTTCCATTATTCTTTATTAAATGATACTCAAAAAGATTTATTCTTTAAGAATTTTATACATGTGTACAATATACTTTGAGCACCATCTTCCTCCTCCGACTTCACTAATCCCTTCTATGTATCTCCCTTTGGATTTCATGTTTTCTCTTTTTAGTATGTCACCCATATGCACATGGTGAATGGGTGTGGGAACTCTCCTGGAGCATAGGCAACTTATCAGGGGCCATACACCAACAAAAAGAGGTCTTCTTTCCCCAAAGCCACCAAGGGTTAATAGCTCCTCAGCTGGAATCATGTGTGTACAGATTCAGAACAATGGTAAGAACCATAATGATTGCAGCCCCAAAGCATCTATTTGTAGTCACAGTACACACACGGCCAAGCAAGTGGACAATTATTCTTAAGATGGTCTTTACCAGCAGAAAAGACAAAGTATTTGTCAAAACCTGGAATTATCAGGTATGTATGCTGAATCTGTGTATTTTAGGTATGTCAAAATCCTTACAAAAAGATATTAATTAGTATGCCTACGATAGTCTTCATTTTCTGTCTGTTGTGCAGAATCAGTGGATGTCACAGCATAAAGACACAAAGCTCCAGTTCTGAAATGTACTTGTTCACCTTTGCTGGATTGCAAGCTAATTTAGAACCCATTCAAGACACTGAGTAGATGTAAAGAAATTTTTCTTTCTGTAAAGTAGATCAGTAAAGATAAAGTTTATATGTAGGTATACATGCAGCTGCATACTCACAAGCCTGTTCCCAGACTCACATAGCAAGTGGAGACAAGACTGTGGAGTGACAAGAGTGGAGAAGGATGCCTAGACACACTGATATCAGGAAAATACTTTTCAGATGGGGTCATACAAACACATAGCAGAGCTTTCTGTGAGCTGTGGAGCAAGGGAAATGTCATAATACTGGGACAGGTACCTATCTATGTTTTAGTTTTCAGAACCGGTAGAACAAGAATCTGGACTCATAGAAAGTATAAAAAGGCAAGCATGATGTCATCCGTGAATAAACATTCAGGTACCTATCGTTAAGGTGACTTGTTAATGAAGTATACCTCAGTAATAGAATATATAAATACGAAGGTATAGTTTCAGGATTGTCTAGCTGCGGCCATAACGTCCACCCAAATGTGAGCTGGACAAGGATGGCACCAACAGATACGCCAAGCTGGATGCGGAAAACCTTGTGAGGCCTCAACCCTCCATAAAAGCTAGAGGCAAGAGAAGAAGAGAGCTGGCTGAGGGAGAGGCAAGTGAAGAGAGCTGGCTGAGGGAGAGGCGGGTCTTCCCAGGGAAGAGCACACTGATTGGTTATCCAGTGCCACACAGCCCTGAAAAATACAGGTTCTATTTAGGACTACATATGTATATAGTTATGCATATAGACGTATAATAACAATAAAAGAGGTTATGAATTTGAAAGAGTGGGTATATGGGAGGAGTTGGAGGGAAGACAGGGAAGGGAAACACATTAGAGTCTCAAATTTTCTAAAAAGGTAAAAAGTGAATTAGAACACTGATTACTTCTGGAAAAGAAGAAACACTGGGGTGAGGATGGGAACAGAGGAGCTCTAGGGTACAGGTTACGCTCTTCTTTTGGAAATAAAATCACTAGACAACAGACTAGAAAAAAAGCATGGCAGCACATATATGTAGGTTTAAGCACCAATCCTGGCAAAGATACCCATGGTATCTTTAAGGAAAAGATAAACAGCCAAAAAATGACAGTAAAGGTAGTCAAACTTTTACTGGCTGAAATGAAGACAGGAAAAGAAGCATGATTCTCATCATTCATTCATTCATTCATTCATTCACTCATTCTCTACTGAACAGCTCCTTCACATGACAGACTCTGCTGGGGAGGGAGGTGGTAGTGGTGGAGATAAAGACTGAAAATCTAAGTTCCTTGAAGGCCCATAGACACTAGCAGCTGTGTGTTGAAGGTAAAGGCACTAGGCCTCCTGGGGCCCCCTTCCTCATCTTCCCTTTCAGAGCGGAAGGGAAGAGGGTCTTACAAAACGGTATAGCTTTGGCTACAGAGTAAAGCCCATGGATGATATGCTCCTGTAAAGTGTAAAGTGACAGAATTAGAAAGAACATGCACATGTCCTTGCTAACACTCTCAGAATAAAAGGCGTCAAAATCACAAAGTGAAACATCATTAATAAACATGCTGTATGGAGTTTAGATTTCCAAACAGTCAAGTGAAGCAGAGAAGCAGGCCACTCACTGCTTCCCAGCCCACAAGGACAGTTTCTACAAAGGCTGCCACTCTCAGCTGTTGCATGGTTCCAAGTCCATGCATGGGCTCGCTCTTCAGTTTGCTTACATCCTAAGAGAGGGAATGTTGTAAGTTCTGGCCACTGTATTTCAATAAAGACAATGGCAAAGAGAAATGATTAATATAAGGGGAATAGTCAGAACCTGAAAAATCTAAGAGATGGCTCAAAGAGCTGAGTCTGTTTGGCCTACACAGGAAAGAGTAGTGCCATCCATTAATCCTGCTTCACAGGAAAAGACCCAGGATGAAGACTGAAGTCTTCCTAACTAGTAGGGTAGTATTACCCTGTCAGCTGGTGAGCTCTCAGCCAATTCTCCTGGAATCTATAGAATCTAAAGTTTAGATGCACAGTTTTCAAGCATGCAGCACTTCTAGCACTGGCTTTTTACTGTGCCTTAAAATACTGTTTACAAGTCTAGTGTATTGAGTTTTGGTCAGTTGTCAACAGGCCAAAGTTAAGTTAGGCACATTTTTATGCTAATCAATTTGATTAATAAAATCCTGCCCTAATGCTGATTTCATAATTTCTGGGACTCAAAATGTATAGGAAGGAAAATTTTGTCATACTTAATAGTAGCTTTTGATAGCTTTGGACTTGGTGTTCTGTTCCTTCATGGATCCCACAGAGACCCATGTTCTTGGGCACTTACCGCCAGGTACTGTGGGGTAAGTCCACCCAGTCCTGTTAGGTTCCCCCAAGTGGCAGTGTTGAGCTGTTGCATCTGCTGTGCAAGCTGCTGCTGGAGGCGCCTTTGCTCTTTGTCCTTCTGAGTGTCAGCAAACTTCACCACGATTGGTGAAGAGCAGCCCTGTGGGCAGACATTGGAAAGTAAAGACAGGGTACAGCCTGATTGAATCCCTCTGTAATGTTCAGTCATCACTGGATTTCTCTCTCTTAGCTATCCTGGAGCACATGGAATGGTGTGGAATGGTTTTGGATGGTTTGATAGTCCGTCTTCTCTGAATGTACCATCAACAGAAAACTCCATATCCTGCCACTGATGTCTTTAAAAGGGGCCTGTTGCTGAAGCCACTTGTTTTCTGGGTTTGATTAGTACATTGTCTCTCCTCTCTTCACGTGTCTTCCTTCAGCTTCCTTCAGAACTTCCCTCAAGATAGAGACCTTATCTTTAATTAAGCTTCATGGTTTGCTTGACTTAAAGATAACTTTGTCTTCATGTGTCTGCTATTTCCATATATGGGTAGAGGATAAAGGGACAGAAATCACAATTGGAATGAAAATAATATCACTCATTTTTGCCATTCGTTTATTTTCAGCTACGTATTTCTGAACACTGGAACAGTGGAAATAGTTTTGACACAATAAAAGAAAGAAGTGAGTTTCATTTCCCTCTGAAGGACAGAGAATTGGGAAACTAGGCACTGATTAAAGTAATTATGCACATGGTCTCAGGGAGGTCTCTTTTCCTCCATCCATGTCACTTCTGTTCTGTCCAAAGTCTCCAGAGCAAACCAAAAGATTCAGAAGCACACCCTGTCTAGTCAAAGCGGTGGGTCTTAAAGGTATCAGTCTACCCAGCTCCTTCTCTATTCATCTCACCATTTGACAAGTCTCATTCAGTTCTCATTTCCTTTAAAAGGTAAGGAGTAAGAATAGTGAGAAAGAAATGGTCAAAGGTCACATAATAAAGTAAATTAATTTTGACTTAGATATTGTCTTTGGGAAGTTATCAGTCTAGTACTTCAAACAGAATGGTCCTATCCCAAGCACCTTTAGAGCATCTGCTTCCGGTAAGGACTCAGCTGAAAAGCACCCCTCGTCCCCAGCCTTTTTTTGTCCTTGGTATGGCCAAGGAACACGTGCCGTCACTATTCTCTTACATTCGGTGGAGCTTTTTAAAAGGTATGTCACCTAAGTGACTAAACAAAATCTTATTGTGTGATAATAGACTTCTCTCACAAAAGGTATATTCCTATTTAAATGAACTTTTTCCTTCTTTTCCTGTTAGGTCATTTTTCTTTTAAGATACAAGCTTGCCTGTTTTCCTTTATCACTTTGGTTAGTTACTGAGAATTTAGCTATGGGTTACATTAGGCTATCAAGTCTGTTAGTTAAGAAAGTAAAAAAAAAAAGACGTAAGTGTTTCAGTGTAGAAGCTCTAATCAACCTATAGCTCTGATAGGCAGAATCACAGGACAGAATGTTAAATGACAATAAATTATATAATAATAACATTTCCGCCATTAAAAAATCCAATACATTTTTATCTGCTTCATATTTCAGTACTTTACTACTTCTTAAGAGAGAGCAAAATATTCTGAACATGAAAATAACACAGAGGCTCTGCATGGAGAGTGTTCTACTGCTGCACCAAGTGCTCTATGACAAACACCAGCATCTGCTAATAGTACATTTATTGGCTTCTCATTCTTAAATGTGAAAAAGGGCATAAAAGCATGAAGTTAGGTAAACACTTGTAGCTTTAAAAGTGACCTGTTTAAGTCATGAGAGAAAAACAAGTGGGGATCATGTAGGAAAAAAAAGGGAAACAGATACTATATGCATGTTCTAAAAACAAATCTTTGAACATTCACATTATTGTAAGCTAAATAATACTGTCTTGCTTAAAGATGCATACCAAAGTCCTGAAAACAATGTAATTAGTTAAAACTCAAGCAAACATCTGTAGTTGTATGGTTATAGTAGAACTTTGTGGTATGTAATGTTCTATTCAGAGGCCAAAATTTGTAAATGGAACCGAGGGTCTTCTGTTTAAGCATGGGTATCCAGTTTTAAAGATGAGCATACAAACTGTAATCTGAAGAACATGCCCGTGCCAGCCTCACGGCGTTCTCTGCACAAAAGCCTCCCATGGTTTGGTCATGCCCACTTCTGCCTTGGGTCCTGAGCTCTGGGGCAGTAGAACTGAGACTCAGACCGTGTCAGCACTCTCTATGAACTCATGTGGGGATGGCAGCTCTTTTAAGTGTCAAAAGAACTTTAAAACCTTATTGGGGAGATCAATTTTGGTATACAATCTTCAATTATAGGAAATAAAAATAGCTAAATGCATATATGTAAATAAGTATATATGAGGACTTTTTTTTTTAAAACAGCACTTTCATTTTAATGGCTGAGCTGAAAAACAGCTGGAAATCCACACATCTGGAGCAGCCTACAAGTAAAAGGAAGCCAGAACATGGAGAATGTGACGGCAAGGTAGATAAAATTGGAATCCTGCTTATTATTTTCTACCATGTTCAATTTTCACCTGAGCTTGCCTTCAGGTATGGGGGTGGGATTGTCCTAAAAATGCATTGCACTGCAAGGAAAACACATTAATTATATATATTAGGAATATCAAAGGCAAATGAATGTTCAAAAAAGACAATAGGCTTTGCAATGCTGATGTCACAACTCAAAAAAGTACGGTAAACACTTAATGACAATGCCATGCACACCCCTTCCAACCCTTCCACCCTCCCTCTGAATTAATATAAAGAAGTTTCCCATAGAACATGACGCATAATGATCACTTAGCTCCCAGCATGCTTTGGAAGATGCAGCATTGCAAAAACAAACAAACAAACAAACAAACAAACAAACCAAAAAATAAAATCCCAATCAAAGGGGAATTTCAAAAAAAGAAGCTCAAACAATTACTATTTTTTTGCACATTAAATAAAATTGCAAAAAAAAATTTGTTCAAATAGGAAAACACAGCTTCATATAACAGCTTAAGGCTACCACGTCTGGAGAAAGTCACCCTACACAGACACAGTATACGTAACACGGCAGCACATGCACTCTCAAATGATCCTATCAGACAATACAGAGTAAGTGATGGCATGTCACTTTTGGAATGTTCTTGTGCAGAATTCTGAATCACAGAGCGAGCACAGAGAGCGTGCGTCTCCACCTGTGGCATATTTCATACTGCTGAGTCTCCTGTTCCTCCAGTCACAACCTTTTAGGAGGTTGGATTGAAGCATTGTGCACCTTTGAGTAAGGGGACCAATCTGATTATTCAGGAGACTGAAAATTAACATTTCACTGATAAATAGGAGAATTATTAACTTTCTTCAAAATTCTTGAGATGAAAAGAGTCTGTTTGACTATATTAAGATCTGTAATAGGTGAACTGTCCCAGTAGGGACCTGAGGTGGAGGTTGATTAGTATAGCCCATACCAGCCCTGTTGTGGGGTACATAGTCAGTCCTCTAGGTCCACAGTGACATTTTGCATTGAGTGCCTCATATCTCAGAACCTGTGTTACTCTAATAAAGGCTCAAAAGACAGCTGTAGGGCAGGTGGAAGGTCTCACTAAAGTACATTTCCAGTCATGAGGGGGAAATGCAAGTGGAAAGAGAGAAGAGGGAACGAAGTGAGGAGGGAAACAGAGAGAGAAAGAGAGGGGGATGAATATGAGTGAATGAAAAGCGGACCGGTGAGAGCTTAGGTCTGTGATTGTCATGTGAACAATCCACACAGGAGAGAACTGCTTTACCATTCCCCATCATTTGCACAAAGAAAACAAAGAAAGGGCAGATGATACAGTACCTCCATGGTCTGAGACTGATGCATGGCTTTGATTGCATTCTGTGCCATTGCCCTTGTAGAAAATGTGACAAACGCACAGCCTGTGGGAAACAAGGGGACAGGGAGCAGGAAAGACAAAAAACAACAAGACAAAAGGGTTGGACGCTTGTTAAACCAACACAGTCTACGAGAACCGCCACAAGACCACACTGTTCTCAGTAGTACATAAAAGTAAACAGCTTCTCTCTTTGGTTTTAGCTCAGTTTGTTTTTTATTCACAGTCCTGAATTGCTAATCTGACCAAAGAAGAACAATTTATTCATTAGCTTTTTTTTTTAAAGGGAACTAGGGAGAACGTTGTATACATTTTGTTTTGTTTTGTTTTTTGCCAAAAGGTTTGAAAGTAGCAAAAGGTAACTTGCATTTTCTAAGTTAAAAGTGGGCTACTTTATCTCTCTTCCTTGGCTGATGCTCTCTACATTGACAGCATGCATACACTGTACATATGACTTTGTATTTCAAAATGCATCACTGAATTTTACGAAATAAAGAATTCATCACACCAAGGGCAAATTAGCAAATAAATTTCAAGAGCTCAAAATGTTAACAAATAAATATATCTAATTCATCTTGGAGAGTTAAAACATATAAATATAAATTGATGCTATTCAAATGTAAACAAATATACCAAACCTATTACAAAACAGTAATTACTAATTATTAAAACAAACTATTACTCTGAGAAAAATTCAACAGTGCAAATGAAATAAATTACAAAAACTGTAATTTGTACAAAATTCTCATGACTTTGGAAGTTTTAACTATTCTGAAAGGAATGAGAGATTGGACCTAAAGTTTAACACACACAAGACAATGCACATTTCTCTGAACATCTACTGAGATCTATAAAGCTTCCTGTGTTTATTTTATCTAGTGCTATAAAATAGCTAGCATCCATAGCTATGGATTCCTGCTTCAGATGGCAGCACTGGCCACCATGCAGGCCACCACTTGAAGTACTTGGCTCATTGCTCTTTGTACCATAAAAACACTGCCTTGTGAAATTTACATTTTATTCATCATGTACCCTTGGGCTTGTTAGAGAAAAAGGCTGTGAAATTAATGCAGATTTAGGCTGATTTTATAATAATGCCACAGCACACTAAAAGCTTAGCTAAAGCAATGCAGACTTATTTCATTTATGATCTCTAATGACTTTAAAAGTGCATTGATTTTCTAGCTTCTTTAGCCTTGCACAGTTTGAACTTAGGTATCAGCGAATAATTTAGTGTTCCACTCAATTTCCTGAAAACATTATTATTATTACTACTTAAAAGATTTCCAAATGAAGCAGATCTAAACACTGAGAGGCGGAAGCTTATTGTCATCTCACAGCAAATGCATGAAAACAGGATTCTGGCATCAGCAGGATGAGATTGTTGCCCCTGTGGCCCATAAACAAAACAGAACATTCTACATTCAAACAACCAGCAGATTGTTTGGTTTATGTAAATTAGTCATAAATATATTTTCTTCTTTTGTCTTGTACTATATACCTGGTGAGAATATCAAACCAATATTGCTATAGTGCCTTCTAATCAAACAGCACTAAGAGAAAGCAGTACATGTCCACCATCCCCAGTGCACAATGGCATCCAGTCATAAAAGGAGCTAAATGCGGTTTTTTTGCAACATGTTATGAAAAGTTCCTAGAATACAGGGAGGTCGCCCCACATCCCCCCATTAGTTGAGAAGATCTTAAGAAGCAAGCACCAAGTCCAGCTTGAGTACTGAGCTGGTGCATGCAGTTCTCTGACAGACAGCAGTGACAAAGCCTCCTATTTAAACATGTTGCATGTGCCTAGACAGGACTGTAGCACGTCATCCACAGAAACAATGGCCTTTTCTCTCTCTCAGGTGTCTAGACCACATGTGTAACAGTGTGTGAGAGAGATGACAGTGCCTCCGCTGGACTCCATATTGATATTAAGGTCTGAAATTATAGCCTTAAATTTATCATCTGTTTCAAAGTAATACGGCTTCAAAATGATTATCACTAAAATTACAGAGGAAATAAAACTAAAGAGATTTTAATTTTTCCACTTCTTGCCTTGAGACTACAATGAAGGCCAAACCACGTAGCAGAGATCTGTCTGAAAGCATATGAAGCAGGGACTAGATCTGCTTTAATGGTCACGGAGACTGTTATATTCACTTTGTTTGCTCATAGTATGTAAGGAATGTGTGCCAAGCTGACAGTTTCCAAATGGAGGTTAAACATGCATAAGAAACATGTAAAATGTCAATAAGAATCAATAAGGCAAGCTTACTCACTTATCACAATTTCACATAAGTAACTTGTAAGTAACCATTGTGAGAAAGATAAAGCAATTAGCAGGCATAATAAAATCTCTATCATTTCAAACCACTGCCCTCTGCAATTAAAAACCAGAACAGTGCTTCTAATTTTACAATACTAACCCATTCAAAAAATGACCTGACAAATGTGATGGCTTCCTTAACCTTTTTATTCTACTGGCAGTGTGTGGGAAAAGAGAGAAGCCATCTCCTTAGGGGCTTCTGTCAAATTCTTTACTGTGTTCTGTACTCAATTAGGAGGAAAAAAAAATGTGTCGTTTAAAAAGTGGGAATGCATGGTGAAGAATTTTACTCTGTATGCAGTTAAGCAACTGGGAGTCAACTGGTGTTTGGAATAGTGAATCTTGTTAACCTTTGTGATTTCTATCACGAGAGGCTGTGGCAGTTATATGCATATATTCTAAGTTATTTCCAATGCAAGTACAAACATGGTAGTGGCTCCAGCCCCAGGTCTCTAAAGTGTGACTCTATCAACATAGGACCATAGGAGCTCTACTATGAAAACTGGCCTCTGCCTTTTCTACAGCTGAGTCAGAAGTACCTTAGTCTCAACCAGTCCTCCCTTCTGCATGAAGTGGCACTGACTGAGTCCTTACAGGACAGTGCCTTAACTATTTAGGACTGTAAATGTACCATCTTGGCAACTAGTCCTCTTGTAACTGACCTCAATGCCAGAGAAATCAGACTGGAGGAAAAAAATACACACTACTCATTTCTGGTTTGGATATAGTATCATATATGCACACCACTGTCTTAAAACTGCTGAATACATATAAAAGAAAAACAGATTTTGTGGCTAACTTGTAGTTACGTGTAATTATTGTCTCCCCTTTGAGAATGTCAGAGATTATTACTAGGAATGAGGAATAGAATTTTTCTTATTTCAGTGAGACTGCCTTCTTGCTGCTAAGACAGAGAGATGACTGACCAGGGAAAGGCTTCAAAGAGCTTTCCTCCTACAGACAGGATCTAAGGAAAGCTCAAAGCCCTCTTCATAGAGGGTGGAGTGCTTGGGATAGGTCTACCACACTTGCCATTTCAATAAAAAAGGCATCTTTCCCCATTTCTTTTCTTTTTCCAAGACAGGGTTTTTCTGTGTACTGGAACTTGCTCTGTATAATAGGCTGGCCTTGAACTCAAGAGATCTGCTGGTCTCTGCCTCCCATGTGTGCCACCACCACCCACTAATAGTGGTCAAGAGAATTTTATAGAACTAAATGAATTCTTGCTCCAAATAAAAGGACCAAAACTGAAACCCAAAGAAACCCCAAAGTTAGAAGTCCTTTTAAAAGCCTGAAGGATGCCAGGGTCTCTTGTTCTTGTGCCTCTTTCAAAGGGGTACAGAGCTTGCTGTATCTCAAATAGAAGAAACATGATTTAAGTTACTGTACAGCATGAAGGAGGCTTTAAAGGACGAAATAGTTACTTACAAATTAATTATCACCTGACAAAGGATGACTGCAGCCACTGTTTGCTGTGTCTTTCAGCACTGGCCGGAAGGTCAAGCACACAGTACCACATAACACTTGGGCCCGTGCATTAGTAATCTAATCTGTCAATGTTGGGTTAGGATATTGAAAACATTAACACATCAATCATCTGAATTTGGGTCAGACTAGGACCCACTTAGCAGCTGGAAGATCTCATCTCTTACATGGGGCTGGAAGATTATTTGGAACAAGATGGCATAATGTAGTCAGTATTCCATGAGACATGTGATGAAGGTTTACAATGCAGATGAATATTTAGGTACTGGGTGGGCAACACTAAGCTGATCAATACAGTCTAGTCCATACACCTGTACCGAACATTCCGAAGCCCTATCTTAATATACTGCTTGAATACAAACAAGGGACAAACAGGGACTTAACTGCTAAGCCCAGTCTGTGCTCTTCCCTGAAAACATTCATGTGTTAAGGGTCTAGGCAAGGGAATGCTGGAACACAGCTGGAGTACTCTTATACAAGGAGAAAGAAAGCTACCTTAAGTGGTAGTGAAGATTCTATGACAGTTTGTGGGAAAGAAAAATGAAATGAACTTGTTCTACTGACTCTAAGTATACTCAACTGTTCTTGTGCACAAAAATCTCAAAGGTTAGATCTCAGTAACCTTTGTGACTGTAGGTATCAGTGAGAACATGTTTATTTAAGTTCAATGTCCTAAGGTAACACTGTTAAACATGTGCATTCGGTGTGGAAGCTTCCAGCTTGCTTTTGAGCATAAATGTCTCACTGGAAATGCCACAGATGGGTTGTGGTGGCCTACTTGTTTTCTCCTGGAGAGCTGTCAGGTGTCTGAGAGGTGCAGCTGTCCTTGCACAATGGTGTAGCTATTGATGTGAAGCTGTCTGAAAGTGATGAGCAACATGCTTTCAAAAACAGGAGAGGCAGCAGAGTGAGTGACCGTCCCCAGTGGAGGAAAGACCTTAGATTTGGCATACTGCCCTTTGTATTGATGAGCCAGAATATTTGGTAGGTAGTTCTATGTGAGTGGCAAGTTGTTTCCATGTAGACAGTTAACAACTGTTTCCTGAGAGTGTCTGTCCTAGGACATGGACTAGTGACAGTGAAGTTTGAGTTTTGTTTTCCCCATCCCCCAAGGATAATGGCTCTGATAGAAAGTATAAATCGGCTTCGATAGGCACTCTGAGTCCTGCAGCTTTCAGGTCTCTATGCTGATGAGTGGTGTCCTAAGTCAACATGTCTGAGGAGCGTTGGCAGTGCGCTGGCAGCAGGAAAGTGTGTGTCCTGCTTCTCTCACAGGGCAGCATTAGTTCCCAGTCACTGGCTCCTCCCACACCTACTGTCTGGATGGGCGCATAGAGACCATGAGTGCGAAGCTGTGTGCTAGCTTCCTGCCTTCCTGATGCTTGGCTTAGACAGCTAGGAAGTGACCCGCTGGCTCACTGCCTCTGCCATGCAGGGCAGGAAAGTGGTTGAAATGTTTCAGGAGGAACCCAAATGGCTGATGTGGCAGAGGTGGAGTGCTAGGGGACTACCACTAATCTTGGTAGTCTCTGCTTGACTAATCTTCACATTTATAGGTGAAATGAGTAAACCCAGACAAAAGGTAAGTGGCTAACCCCCGACTGCACCTTACCTCTGTCATCATTAACTGTCTACCGTAGAAGCAGTCTTACTGAGTAGTGGATACCCTGGTTCATATAAGGTACTCCAGAGCAGCCATGCTTTCATTTCACTTGATTTTGATTTGTTATTACTTTTTCAGCAGCTGAGCTAGCAACAGACACTGAGGGAAAAAATGCCAAGTGCCTTTCATCTGGAGTATCACTAGTGGGAGACACTTACTAATATTTTATTGAAAACTGAAATTCCTTTGAGAATAAAATCGTACCATGAAAGAGAATTATTCTTTTATCAAATACAGTGATTCAGGAGCAGGACCCTGTGGCCAGAAGTCCGTAGGTCCTACTAACTGAAAAATGTACACTGACAAGGCTCCTATAGCTTACTATAGGAACTGGCTCCTTCTGGGAGCCCATCCAGAGAGTAGGTGTGGGAGGAGCCAGTGACTGGGAACTAATGCTGCCCTGTGAGAGAAGCAGGACACACACTTTCCTGCTGCTAGCGCACTGCCAACGCTCCTCAGACATGTTGACTTAGGACACCACTCATCAGCATAGAGACCTGAAAGCTTCATGTGTTGGTTAATCACCTGAATGGCTAAGTTCTCCTATTGAGTAGTGACTGTTCTGCTCTTTCCTATGAACAGCAATGTAAACCTAAAGACACCCAGAACATCTCAACCCACTTTCCTTTCTTTCCCTGCATGGCAGAGGCAGTGAGCCAGAGGGTCACTTCTTAGCTGTCTAAGCTAAGCATCAGGAAGGCAGGAAGCTAGCACACAGCTTCGCACTCATGGTCTCTATGCGCCCATCCAGACAGTAGGTGTGGGAGGAGCCAGTGACTGGGAACTAATGCTGCCCTGTGAGAGAAGCAGGACACACACTTTCCTGCTGCCAGCTTCTGAATGGGTAAATTAAGAGACAGGAATAGGAAAGCAAATGGACTAAGGTTCAAATTCTGGGACTGAAAGTTAAGTCTCACTGACCCCTGAGCAACTATAAGCTCCACTCTATTTAAATTTCCCTGCCTCCCTCTCTTTTTCTGTCATCTTCATGCTCCCTGCATTCCTTGTTTCAGGTACTACTAAGTCTGTTGTTCAAGGGTGACATTCAGTATCTTCTTCAGCATTTAGACATTCAGCCTTGCTGTTAGGCTTAGATAACATGTGTTTCTGAGGTGACAGAATAAATGACTTATGGCTTCACACTGCTCCCTGCACCCCCAGAACCAGAGTCAAGAGCTGGTGCCATTCTATCCCCTCTTCTCCTGACGGTCTCCATTAGGACCTTTGGAGGTGGATGTGGGTGAGACTTTGGTCCTCTGAGATTTTAGTCCTAGGAGCTGACAACATGAAGCTTTATGCCTAAGATGGAAAGGAAAACCTTCCTCTCAGTTTTGATTAGGTAACCCCAGTGAGGCAGGTAGAAATGACTACCGTGACATGTATGGCCTGGCCATTTCTTTCAGTGAATGGTGTGGGTACAGAGCTGGCCTGAGCGTGAGAATGAGCACAGTTCTTAATTAGCTCCATGGGAACTGCACTGCAAAATGAAGACTTATTGACAAACTGAAAAATGTTTGACATATACAATTCTTTAGATTGACTTGGAAAAGTACAGTCAGAGTAAGTGTTGATACATACTGTCAACCTTCTTGTAGTTTAAGGATGTGGGTACATGGTCTTGTTAAGGAGGAGGAGGGTCTGGAAAGAGAACGGTAATCCCCACTGATTCCTACAGTGGCTCACAAAACTGTCGCATTCCCCAGGGCTCTAAACACACCTTTTGCTTCCATTGTGGCAAAAGAAGAGTTTATGATTTTCCTCAGGTCAAAGTCACTTTTCTACCACTTGCAGGGTGGGACTGGGGACCGACCAGAGGCTGGATAAGACAGGGCAGGACAGGTCTCGTCCCTGGGAGGTACTCTTTCTGTTCTGCACTGCGTGAGTGTGACACTCTCTCTAGGCTTGTATGGCTATCACGAGGACCATATCTTCTACAGCCCGAATGGACAAGCAGAGAAAAGTCTGGCTGAGCATCCATTTCCATCCTCCACTTCTCTCCTTGTCGCCCAAATGTTCTCAATTTGAGGATGAAAGGGGGGAAGATGTAGAGCAGCCTGACAGCGTTCCATGGGACCTGGGCTAATATGTTGGCACTCAGACCTTTTCACCTGGACATGTAAGACATGATCATTTTGGTTACAGAGAAAAGTTCAGGTTGGATGACTTGATCACATGTGATGTACTGCAAGCTGACCCCTGCTGTATGTGATGCCTACGATGTCTACACCTCCCTTGACTGTGACACAGAGTTCCAATTAGCACCTAAAGAAAAAGACTTTACAGAGAACACACTCACCTCGACTCAGCCCATCAGGTCCCCGGAGAATCCGGCATTCTTCTATCTGACCGAATGGAGAAAACATCACTCTGATATCATTCTCGTTACATTTCTTGGAAACCATTCCTATGAACAATTTTCTGTCTTCCACAGCTAGGAGATAAAAATAACAAACGAACAAAGGCCATGTAATCTCTTTCTCGTGTAACCAATCATTCGTTACCACACCAGGCTAAGCTTGGCCATGAGAGAATGAATCAGTCTTAAAGCTAACTGCATACTTGTATCTGCCCTTACTCCTGCACGTCCCATTCTCACCTCTTTCCTGCTCTGACCTCAAAAACAATCTGTTTAGCGTCTAACTAGTCAGACTGCTTACACTTGAAGCACAAGTTGATTTTTCTAGAGGAGAAAATTGTTGTTCCTTGAGAATCATCCCTGGTAGGGGCAAACCCAAAACAGAAGAGCAAGGAGGAAAAAAAAATATGTATGTATATATATATCCTATAAGGCCAAATTACAACTGATTTCAGGACAGTGCTTGCAGCCTTTCTAGGAGAGAGGCCCTTGTAAAAGATGTCTGAGATGCCCCTAGAGATAAGACCTGTTTATCTTCCTGCTTCACTTTATCTGTTTCTCAGAATTAAGTGTGGGTCAGGGAGGAGAGAGATAGCCACAGCAGAGACCTGGATCAGTCAGTGTGTGCATAGCCTTTGTTACTGAGGCTACACCATCATCTTGCCATTGCTGTTTAAAAGTGACAGTTACTTTGGTGTCTTTTAGCCTGTGTAGGGCAGGTCGAGTTTCCATGTGAAGAGTCATTGTTTCTGTGGATTTTCTGGGTGCTGGTCCCCTGGAACTCAGGTTAAGGCATGGACAGGAGTCCTCTGGGACTGCTGCAACTCAGTGACTTACTCTAAGCAACACTGAGCCCAAGTCCTATGTCTGTGCTGCCTCATATGCAGCAGTGCCATGTGAGTGACCTCACAGAACATTTAAAAGGATGATTGAGAAACAGACTTTTTAATGCTATATCATTTTAATTTAAATTTTCAAAGCCTTTCATATCTATTATATTGGTAAGTGCAGCTCTGAAGAAGCTAAATGAAGAAGCTAGATGTTCTGTGTCCTAGAATTCCATGTAATAAAAAGAGGACGTATTCCATCTGTGTATAAGACAGACTCTGAGTCCTTACGAGGGAAACCAACTTTCCTAGGGTCATTTAGGAAGTGTGTGATCTAATATGGACACATCCCACTTTCCTGCCCCCGCCCAGGGTTCTTGTTCCTTCACTGTTTCTCCCAAGCTGGAGGAGGCAGATGAGCCTTAAAGGCAGGAGGAATGATTACAAGGAATCTTACTCTCTGTTTTAGTACTTTCATTGATTTGTAATGTAGCCCTGCTAATCATCTCACCTTTGTCAGCTAAGCTTCCTTTACTTTCTTTTTCCTTAGCACTGCCGAGAAGGCAACAGGCTTCGTGCTTCAGTTAATGCAAGAACTGGGGTGCTAGAGCAGTGTGCACAATGCCCTTCTTACACCCAGGCACTTTCTAAGACAACTCAGAGGTCTAGGGATCTTTTAATGTCCTCCTGAGATGAAACTTAGGAAATAAAGGCAGAATCTAGAGACACACGTAGTGGGAGTGGGGAAAGAAGGTACTGAACATATAAGGGACAAAGTCAAGAACACAATGGCACATCTGAAAAAGAAAACAAATCTTAAGATCAGAGAATGAGCTCAGTGATAAGGAAAGTGATAGACTTAAACATCACTGGATGGGCTATTTATTTGGATTTTTTATTTGGATAAAAACCTTTAAGTACTGTTCTTTTTATACCTTTGGAAGAAGTGAAATACCAGTGATCTACTGTGATTTAGCAAAAACCTAGTGATCCAGGGCACCAAGCTTCAGCAACCTCAGATCTCTTTATAAGGAGTCTTTATAGTCTCCTGACCTGTACGATTGATCATAGGCTACCTGTGAGCTGGCCCCTGAATACAGAGCATTATGGGCAGTAGACCCTGTAAGGATGGGGCACCGCCCCCCCCCCCCCCATGATGGAGATGTGTAAATGGATGGAGAAGGAAGGGAAAGACTATTAGTCTCCAATTTTTACTATTTTCTGCTCAGGACTCCTATGCCTACCCAACTATGGCTGGCAGCTGTATGAGAAAAAAAAATCCTGTCATATTTCTTACCTTGAAGAAACTTGCTTTAGTTCTTTAAAATAAAAGCAGAATCAAAAAATTTTATTTGGTTTCTAATTTCACTGCCAAACTTGTAATTACAGTGTTTAGCTAAAACTATTTGTACATTTTGGGTTCCAGAGTAGTACCATAGTAAATGCACATGCAGATCCTGAGTAAGCTAACATAGGACACCCCCTCTGTAAGATGAGGACTCTGAAAATGGAAATCACTTCAGAGAAGATGTTGACTTCTGGGTACCACTAAGAATAAACTCAAGCAGATTCCAAGGAGGAAGACAATCCTCCTTTAAAATAACATTAGCTAAGAAAAAGGGGGAGGGGCCTCTGCATGCTAGCAAAAATGTTCATTTCTTCTTCTCTGTGTTAGGCTAGTATTTAATTTTTAATCAGTGAAATTATGGATTGCTTAAATCAATCTATGGTATCCAGGGTAGTCTGGTAGGTGCTTTAGGGGAATTTAAAAACAAAAGTAAGTTCCCTTCTCTTCGGGGGAAAACCATTTTTCCCAAGGATGCTAATGAGCTAAGCAGGGATTGACTTTCACATATGGAATGCTGCCTACCTCATAGATAACAACAACAGAACCACAGCCTCCAGGCCAGTGCTCAATAAAACATCTTCTCTCATGGGAGAATAAGAAAGGGTTAATATTTTGAGTAAAAGGGTAACTTCTTCAAGTTAGAGGTCTAGAAACTTCATTTTTAAAACATCCCTAATTGTAAGTCTGTGCTAACACCCTGGTATACAATCTGTCAATGTCACACCTGGATTTGGGCTGCTTGAATTAATTAACAACTTTCCAATGTGTTGGTGCTAACATATGGCATTTAATTACTGCCTCCAAATCTTCAAGTGGTTCCACTTTGAATTTCAAAATTATTTTCCCATCTTCTGTTAAATCAAAAAGTGAGTGCATGAAAATACTGAGTGATTCCTATTTTCAATGGTGGCTTTGAAGGTTTTCACCTTCCCATGAAAATAGTTACCATGACTTCGACTAGCTCTAAGCTTGACAAAAAGACACATAAGTTTCAGAGCCTTGAGAAAAAAAGACAGGTCTTGATTAGCATTTTTGGATTCTAGGTTCCTCAACACACTGTAAGATTGGAAGGCTAATACAGAAGGTGTTCTATGTTCTCTCTATAGAGCATCTTCCTTGAAATCAGGAGCATGGCAACAGTCAACACTGGCTGTAGCCAATGAGAGCCAAGCACAGCACAAGAGGTGAGCTCCTGCTTCAGCTCTCCCTCACTCATCACATCACTACCTTCAGCAGCTGTGTTGAAGTTTTGCACAGATGGTACCTTCTACTTCATATTAAGAGGACTGAGAGCTGACTGAAGAGAGAAAGCTGCATGGTGCAGAAAAATATACGGTACACAGAATGGAAGAAAGTAACTGTGCTTCTGCTAGTTAATGAAAGCCCTCTTATCCATAACTCCTCAGACACACTTCTCATGATTGTTCAGTTTTCTATAGTAGAAAACTAACAAGAAAGCTGAATTCCGTTAAAGTGTTCACATTAGGTACACCATCAATTATTACTTATCTGGAGTAGTATTTTTTTTTCTCTCTTTGGATATTTGGGATAGCAGCACAGAAAAAAAAAGCATGGATTAGCATGAATGTAAGAGAGGATGCAGATTTATTTATTTTCTTTCGGTTACTTTATTTATATTTCAAATGTTATCCTCCTCCCAGGTTTCCCCTCCACTAATTCACTATCCCCTCCCGCTCCCCCTGCTTCTATGAGGGTGCTCCCCCACCCTTTCACCCACTCCTGCCTCACTGCCCTAGCATTCCCCTACGCTGGGCCTCCACAGGACCAAGGGCCACCCCTCCCATTGATACCAGATAGGGCCATCCTCTGCTACATATGCAGCTGGAGCCATGTGTACTCTTTGGTTGGTGGTTTAGTTCCAGGAGTTCTGGAGGATGCAGATTTAATGGCACCTTTTAAAGGGTGATGGGTTATAGGAAGCATTCCAGGTTTAGGAAGTCCATTCAGTAAGATCCAAAAGTGCAGGGCTGATGTACAAGCATCTAACATTTCTGGGCTCACTAAAGATTCCCTATATCAGGCTGTAGTGGCTAGGGATTCAATGGTGACTGTCTTGCTGGAATTCACTTGTCCATAACTAAGTGATCTTGATTAGCAGTCCTTGCTCAGAAAATAGAGAATTTCAAAATCTGAGCACACAGATAATGAAGACGGCAACTCTCTAGCTGTGATGAGTTCTTTGTGCTATACATAAATGTCAGCAAACTCAATACAAGTGCAATTAGAGCTCATTATACTTCTTTCACTGCTATAGGAGCTATTCAGAGAGTCTGAACCAAAGAAATGTTTGTGGTTTTTTTTTTTTTTTATGCTTCTGAAGCTATGCTTACCTGTCAGAAATGCCATGAGCAATCAGAAAAGACTGCAACACGAGTTAGAAAAGTGTGCATTTCTTCTGATTCCTAAGTTAGGTCCAAAGGGAACTATGAGTTGTTCATATCTATGCAAGACAAAGTTCCATTTGAACTCCCATAATAGAGTTCTTGAAATATAATTGTAAATCTGCTCTCATGGTTTTGACTTTTTTAATAAAAAAATTCAGAAAATCAAGGCAAAGGAGCCTCACCCTATGTGTAGGTTTGTGGGTTCTCGGTCTGTGTATAGGCCTATTCTGTCATGTAAACAGTATGGGTGTGACAGGCCAGGGCCATTTAGAAGGCAGTTTGTGAACTACACTGCTGATTTGCCATTAGTATAACCCAGCAGCATTATCTCTCTGCGGTGGTCTGTTTGATACATTTCCCCTCTGGGAAGCCTGGTTCTTTGGAGAAGGTTCTGGAGCCTTTTAGAGTCTTACTGGAGGAGGCATGTCACTGGAGATGAGCTCTGACAGCTCTACAGCTCTACAGCTCCACCTCACTTCCAGGGCCCTGGTTCCTATGTGTGGTTGAGGGCTTGAGACTTGATCTCTCAGCGTCCTGCTCTGCTCTCATGCCACCATGCCTCCCCTGAAACTATAAGCCCAAATAAACCCTTTCATCCTTAAATTGCCTTTAGTCATGGCTTTTTTTTTTTTTTTTTTTTTTTCAGAGCAACAGAAAAGTAACCAACACAGAAATTGGTACCAGAGAGTATTGTTTTTGAGAAGAACGTGGGCATGTTGCTTTTTGAAGTGATAGGAAGACTTTGAACCTTTGGACTAGAAAAGTAGTTAAGTGTTGTATGTTCTAATGGGTCGGTGAAGCCAGCAGTGCTGAGATAGTAAAGACCCAGCTCAAGAGGCTTCACAGGGAATAACAACCTTATTAGCAACACAGCTACAGGCCATTTCTTCTATGATATTTTGGCAAAGAATCTGGCTGTTTTCTGTCTATCTCCTGAGAATCTCTGTGAGGCTAAATTGAAAAGAAATGGACTGCTAGGTGTTTAATCCCAGCATTTAGAAGGCAGAAGCTGATGTATCTGTGAGTTGGAAGCCAGCCTGGTCTATGTAGTGAATTCCAGAACAACCAGGGCCACACAGAGAGACTCTGTCTCCAAAACAAACAAACAAACAAACAAACAAACAAACAAACAAACGCCTAATTTCTTTGGTAGAGAAAATGTCAAATCAGCACAATGTTGCATCTGCGGCCTGACAATCACTAAAACCTCTTATGGAGTCCTACAATACAAAAGAACAAATGGGCAGCAAGAAAGAAAGCATATATAGCTTGGATAGAAACAGAGCACTAGGAAGCTGAATGTTTCAGCTAAGGCTTGTGCTAAAAGAGAGACTGATTGTTCAGGAGAATAAGGCCATGAAAGGGAGGCCTCCTGCTCTGTACTGGAACAATAAGAAGGATGATGTCAGGAATAGACTCCATCCAACTAAGATTCCAGCTTGTGAAAGGAGAGGGCCTAAGAATTGCTTGCCCATAGACAGCAAGTGCTTCAACCCATAAAAGATACTGATAATGCAGAAAATGGGACAAAGGTCTATCTTAAGCTGGCAGTTAACTTGGCAGTTAATCCAGATGGTACTGGATTTGAAGACATGAAAGATTCAGGAGGGAGGGGGTCGTACACTCTTTCTCCATAGTTTTAAAGAGTGACTAAGGTCATTCTCCATAATTTTAGAGAGCAACTGAGGCCAGGCAACATGTGGAGTCTGTGAAAAGGCCATGAGAGGCCATTCCATGAAGCTGCGAAAGTGAAGCCTGGTTGTAGTGAAGACTAAAAGATGTTGGAGATGAGACATCTCCCAAGCAGAGCTAAATATATGGAAGAATCAGCTCACAAAGAGATGTATGTTACAGCCAGTAAAGCTGCAAGCCTTAGACACCTGAGTCATTTCACTTGAAAGCCCTAGGTACTGGACACGGAGCCGTAGGAGGTGGCATTTTCCCTGATGTGTTTTAGTCTTGTTTTGATCTAGCATTTCCTTACTATGTTCCCCCTCCTCCCTCTTTGTTTATGTTTGTGTGTGTGGGGGGGGTGATGGTCACAGTTAAGAGATTGCCTTGATATTCGAAACACACTTTGAACTTCTGAGCAAGGTTGAAACTTGAAGGACTTCTGAAAGTGGATTAAATACATTTTATGAATGTGGTGATGTGAGTACAAAATGCCCCCTAGGCTCATTCATTTGGTTCCTTGGTACATGTTGAAGCTTGCTTATCTACTGCCCTGTACAATTCCCTCAAAAGGGGCATTTTAAGATGCTTTTTATTGTAGTAATAAGGAAACCCAAATCCTCCTCAGCTTTTGAGATCATGAAAAATCTGGAGCAAATGGTTTGGTCTGCAGTAGACTTAAGCAAATACTGTGTCCAGGGTTGACACTGGAGAATACAAACAGCACAATCACTGAGGACTCTTGGCAGGAAAGGGTTACACACACGAACAGTAGACAATACTGAGAAGAAAATATACCATAAATACTGGGCATTTATGGTCCTATGTGCTCAACATCAAATATATGATTCGTGAGTTTATAAATACAACCTAAAGCTAAAAAAATAAGACAGACCCCTTACAACAGACTTTCATTCCATGACTTATGCTTCAAAATAATTTAGAGAAGTCTGGAGTCAAAGGATAGGTAGAGCATCTCTTGGTGGCTAGAAACTCCATGAAGACGTAAACTGACAGGATTTGTCCCCCATGATTTATCTGTTGCTATTAAGGGAGAAGAGTATATGGGCGTGTCTGGGGCAGAAATCGCTACCTTTAGAGGAAGGTGTGCTCAGCAAAGAATGATATACAGCCCCGGCATACCTCTGGGAGGTAATAATTAACACTTTAATATGTGTTCTGTCATCTGGGCCATGGTGGTGCAAGCCTCTAATCCTAGCATTTAGGAGGCAGAGGCAGATCTCTGAGTTTGAGGCCAGCTTGGTCTATAGAGCAAGTTCCAGGACAGACAGGAGTACCCAGAAAGATCCTGTCTCAAAAATAAACAAACCAACCAACCAAAAGACAACAACAACAAAAACCAAGGTGTCTCCATCATTTATAAAGACTGTTGCAAACATCTTATTTTGAGATTCAAGAGGAAACAAAAAGCCAAGCCATAAGGCAGTAGTTACCACTATTCCCTTTTTATGAATGAGCAGATGCAAATTTCCATGTTTTAGGACTATAATTAGGTATTAAGTCATTAAAATGAATAAAGTTTCCTGTCAGGGTCATAGTCTTTTTTTTTTATTTTCTTCATATTTACTGTTGCAATGGTATTCCCTAGACATCTTTCCTGGTACACAGTAAATGATATATGAGTAGCTAAGGAAGGAAGGAAGGAAGGAAGGAAGGAAGGAAGGAAGGAAGGAAGTTAGTTAGGAATCTGATCATGGTCTCACACAAAGAAGTGGTAGTCTTTTGGAAGTTTCTTGTGATAAACACCAGTGTTTACACTACAGCAGTATAGGGAGGGAGACTGGACAGTTGTGGAAGGTACGAGAAAGGCAACAGCATCTGCTCAGAAGAGGGTAAGTGACCGAGAATAAGTCCTGTCTGACAAACCAGTGCTGGCAGCCCTTGGGACAACTTGGGAGTTCTCTTCCAAACTTTCCAGTCTGTGAAGAAGCCAGAAAATGGGATGCACTGCAATTAGCCATAAACTACCTCGTGGAGAGACTCCAAGCCCAATCATAATTTACATTTGCAGATATATAGATCTCTAAGTGCATGGCTTCTGCCCTGATTACTAATTAATGAGGTGCGAAGCTGCCTGCTGGAAGGAAACAAGGCTGATTACCTGGGGGACAGAGGAGCTCTGTGGTCCACGACGGTGAATAGTTCTTTTGAAAATACATTTTAGAAAGTTAAAAAGAACAAAACCTGGATAGGAGGCTTATAGAGAGGGGAGCAAAAACTTGATAAAAATATGGACTATCAACTCTGAAGTGCCTTGAAGAGGCGAACCTCAATTTTATTATAGATCTCATCAAATACACATTTATTCTGCAAATGTATGTTCCTTTAATCAGCAGACTTAATTCTGAATGGATCCTGATGCAAATGTATTGGTACAGTTTAGAGAAGAATATAAGACAGTCAAAGAGGAGTAATGAGAGACAAAAAGTGGTAGCCTGTTCTTTATGGGCTACTTACTTTCCGCTCGTGTTCTTCCCATCCATTAGGTGTTTCTGTGTTGTACCAGGAGTACACCAATACTACCAGATCCCACAAGGCCACCACATAGAGCAAGGCCTAAGCAGAGGTCGTGGAAGATTGTCCCTTGCCACAGTCTTCTCCACAGTAGCTGTCCACCTTCCAGAGGGAACAACAGCTAGAGCTGGCCCCCTCCCCAACCTGAAGTAATCTAAAGTAGCAGGCACTACTCAATCAGACAGTTGGTCGACACCTACCGTTTGACTTTTCACTATCTGCAGGTTTCATCTGAATGGGATGATGCATCTAAAAATATAAAAGTGAGAAAGTAAAGGCAGATTGAACAACTGTAAAACCAGTTTCAGAAATGTGATATTATTCAAGTACTGCTATAAGTACAAAGATACGTCATTAATACCATGGCCTTTAAGGGGTGATATTACCTTTGTCTGTGTCCTCAGTTTTATGTTCAGGAACCTAACCTTCAAGCCAGGGAACAGTGGAATAGTACTTAGGAGCTAACTATAACCTCTACCTCTATATTATAGGTAATCCTATCTGAAATCTATTACAGTAACCTGGGCTAGGGGGAGTTCTCTAGTGTAGCCTCCTCATCTGTGACGTTATTGGATGACACCCACAGAACAGGCCCATGAGGGTTAAAGGAGAGCACACATGTGAAGTGCTTATGCATGAGCAGATACAGAGGGATGTGCTGAGGAAGGTAGGATTATGGCTGTTCTACTTACAGGATAGTATTTCTGTTGTCTACCACCTACTCTGTTTGATTTTTGGTTTTACCTTAAGTCTCAATAGAAATGATTTGAAGGTCTTCAACTGGCTTGATTTAGTTACCACTAAATAGTAGAACCATTGGGATACAGGAGAGAAAGACAGGAGCAAGGGCAGGAGAGAGACATGAGTCTTAGAAGTACAGTTAGCTTATATGCAGAAGACAAAAAACTTGAAACAAATGAGGCTAAGATCTGAACCATGGCAGACATGGATGCTTCATAGTTCGTTCTACAAAGCTGATAACACTGCTGTGTATGACCCAGAGTTTACTCTAATCATGGAATGCTCCCACTATTTCCAATTAAACTAAATTCCTCAAAGTATTTCCAAAGGTCGTCTTATTTGATATTTCATCTTACCCCAAGGAATAAGGAAGCCCCAGGATGGATGGAATCACTGGCTGTGCAAATGCTTTTATTATAATGGGTCTGCTCTTTGTGAACTTTTAATTTCCCCAGTGGACTTCCATTACTTGCAAGCCACAGCTCTGGGTTTTATCTAATTTAAATGAAAGGAAATGGTACTTAGTTATGGCACTTATGTGATAGGGACATTATTATCAGGCAGTCCATGTGCACCAAATGCCCACCAGTGTCTTTAGAATACAAGGGAAGAAGACAGTAAGAACTGCCAAGGGATAAGACCCTAAGTAATTTAGAGCTGCCTTTATGCCTTTATAGACAGGATGTTTTTATCCATAGAGCATGGGCCATGAGATGCAGCACCTACTAGCATCTCCATTCCATACATTCATATATTTAATTTGTAGAGCAGACACTACTTGAGGATGTAATGTTTAGGTGTCCTAAATAGTCCTTAGAAATACCACAGAAGAAAACTGTAGAAAGTTCTGGTGTGGCCAGGAAATCGGGAGAGAGCTAGGTTTAAGGATGATCAACAGAGCCTTTGAGTAGGTTGCCCTTTGCTTCCATCTGACCACGCATTTAGCAAGCACGGTCTTCTTGTATTAGGCTCCAGGCTATAGCCAGTTAGCTAGCAAAGGCCTTGAAAGAAGTTTTCCCCTCAGGTGCTATATGGCTGGCAAACAGTTAGCAGAGCAAAATGCTAAGTGCTGGAGGAGAGGAAGCACACAGTTAAGAAGGAGAAAGTTTCCTAGCAATCATGGTTTCTAGTTCCAGTTCTTAGACTTGCTAGCAGAAGAGAGAAGATGGCTTGTCAAACCTATGGATGTCCCAGCAATGACACAATGGTAAAAGTGAAGCTGTATATGACACTGGTCAGGTGGCCAAGAACCTGAGACAAGGTAGGCCAGGGACCTATGGGAAAACCTAATGACTCCTAATGCATTCTGCTCTACTCATAGATCAGTGCTTTGCCCAGCCATCATTAGAGAAGCTTCCTCCTGCAGTAGTAGGGAACAAAGATAGAGAACCACAGTCATACACTTTGCAGAGTGAGAGGCCTTGAAATACTCAGTTCTAAAGGGATGGCAGCATCAAATCTCTCCTCTCAGAGCTCTATTAGACTATTATATATTACTGGACTATTAGAATAGGAGGCAGAAAGAGTGTAAGAACCAGAGGGGATGAAGGACACCAAGGAAACGAGGTCTTTTAAAAACAGCAGAACCAACACATAGGAACTCAGAGGCTGTGGCAGCATGCACAGGGTCTGCTCTGGTCTGCACCACATGTGGTCCCAGTGCTGAGTGATGTGGACACCAGCTCCCATCCCTAACCCAGAAGCTATCTCCAACTGATAACTACTTGCAAATGAGAAATTTGTTTTCTTCAATGGAATCTCAATGGGGATACAAGCCAAACAACTCTTTTCCCTGATTTTACTGAAAGTAGAGGATTTTTTTCTCATACAATATATCTTGACTATGGTTTCGCATCCCTCTGCTTCTTCCAGCTCCTCTCCTGCCATCTGGCTCTACTCCCTTCCTGTCTCATTAGGAAACCAACAGGCTTCTAAGGAACAATAATACAATAAAATAAATAAAGTATAATAAGATAAAAACAAAAACTAACACATTGGAATTGGATAAAACCAACAGAAAGAAAAGAGCTCAAAAGAAGGTACAGGAATTAAAGACCCAGTCATTTGCACATTCTGGAACCCTATAAAAACACTAAACTGAAAGCCATAATACACATGCAAAGGATCTATAGGGTACAAAGATAAGGGGAAATATATGAATAAATTAAAATTTAAAAATAAAATTAAAAGAGAAAAAAGAAAAGCCCTGAGATAACATGTTGAAACAAGGACCCTTCAGAGATGCCTTTGAGTTCTTCTTCTATTGGCCATTTCTCTACTGATGGGCTTATAACCCACCCTTAAGAGTAGGTCAAGGGACCTGGATGAGGGCAGGTTGGGGATGGGATCAGGTGAGGGGAGAATGAGGGAAAGACAACTGTTATTAGGGGACATTTCTGAGATGATCTTGAAACCTAGGTTAATGGAAATTTATAAGGGAATTTACAAGGGTGACTCTAGCAAAGACTCCTAGTAATGGGGGACATGGCGTCTGAACAGGCCATACTCTAACAGGCAAGACTGGGACACCAACTCAAACACACAACCTTTGACCTACAGTAGGTCTTGCATACAAGATGTGCTGAGTTAAAGATGGTACAGTAGTTGAGGAAATGGCCAACTGTACTGGCTAGTTTTGTGTCAACTTGATACAGGCTGGAGTTATCACAGAGAAAGCAGCTTCAGTTGAGAAAATGCTTCCATGAGATCCAGCTGGCATTTTCTCAATTGGTGATCAAGGTGGGAGAGGCCCCTTTTGAGTAGTTCCATCCCTGGGCTGGTAGTGTTGGGTTCTATGAGAAAGCAGGCTGAGAAATCCAGGGGAAGCAAGCCAGTAAGTAATATCCCTCCATGGCCTCTGCCTCAGCTCCTGCTTCCTGACCTGCTTGAGTTCCAGTCCTGACATCCTTTGGTGATGACAGCAATGTGGAAAGTGTAAGCTGAATAAACCCTTTACTCCCCAATTTGCTTCTTGGTCATGATGTTTGTACAGGAATAGAAACCCCGACTAAGACACCAATCAATGATTAGGCCAGCTTAAGACCCATGCAGAGAGAGAGAGAGAGAGAGAGAGAGAGAGAGAGAGAGAGAGAGAGAGAGAGAGAGAGAGAGAGACCATCCCTTACACTGTGCAGATGGAGGCTGGATATTCCAGAGACCTAGGATAGAACCAAACATGACTGGCAAAAAGAAAAACAAACAAACAAAAAGACAATGTAATGATTCCTAATACTATTCTGCTACTCATAGATTGGTGCCTAACTCAATTGTCATCAGAGAGGTTTCACCAAGCAAATGATGGAATCCGATGCAGAATCCCACAGCTGAATATTAAGCAGAGTTTAGGGAGTCCTGTGCAAGAGGGGGGAGGAAGGATTGCAGAAGCCAGAGGGATCAAGGACACCACAAGAAACCTACAGAACCAATTAATCTGGGCCCATAGGTGCTCTCAGAGACTAGACCACCAATCAGGAAGCATGCACCGGACTGACCTAGGCCTTTTACACATGTTACAGTTGTGTATCTTGGTCTTTATGTGGGGCTCCAAATGGAGCAAAGGCTGTCTCTTGGTCACCTGCCTTTGGGACCCTTTTCTCCTACTGGATTATCTTGTCTAGCCTTACTAGGAGAGTATGCATCTACTCTCACTGTAACTTGAGACTCTAGGGCTGCTTGACATCCATAGGAAGGTCTGCCCTTCTCTGAAGAGAAATGGAGGAGATGTGAGGGGTGGGTGGAGGGTGGAGAATGGGTTGTGGGGGAAGGGACTGAAAGGAGAGGAGGGAGGGGAAACTGTGATTGGTATGTAAAATAATAATAATAATGATGATAATAATAAGAGTAGTTTGTTTCTCCAGTGGGATTCCCTGGAGGGAGGAAACTAAATGTCCATTTGCAAGTGGTTCTATATTGGAGAGTACTAGCTTAGGAGTGGACGCTTGTCAGTCTACTACTTCTTTCATCTCTATGGCCCCATTTGGTGCAGACCCAGGCAGACTCCATACATGTTAGTTGCTCCAATCTCTGTGAGTTTATATGTGCATTTATCATGTTGATTTAGAGGCCTTGTTTTCTTGGTGTCTCCATTCCCTCTGGCTCTTACACGCTTTCTGTCTCCTCTTACTGGAGGGACACATACAATTAACGTCAAGTGTTCCAAGGTCTCTCACTGTCTGCATACTGTCTGGCTGTAGGACCTGTGTTTGTCCCATGTGCTGCAGGAGGCAGCTTCCCTGATGATGGCTGAGCAAGGCACTGATTTGAGAGTACAGAATGCCATTAGGATCCATCAGGAGTCATTTTACTGCCAGTGGGCTCTGCTCTGTTCTGTTTCTGTGTTTTTGGCTTTGGTTTGTTTTTGATTTTTTTGTTTTGTTTTTTTTCCCTAAACAACATCACTGTTTGGGATATAATACACACTTAATGGTAGGACCCATGGACAGCAGTAGATGGCCACCACATAAGTCAATGGCACCTTTGGAAATTCTTTGTCTCATGTTTTTTCAGGGAATCTTTTTCAACCTTACAGGTCATTTGTGTACATATTATGGCTTCTGGTTTTGTGTTTTTATGGTATTCTTGGGTCTACTAACGTGTGTCTTTCTGATTCTATAAGTGTTTCTCGTGCTTTTTTTTTTTTTGGCTTTCTTTCTTCCGTTTGCTCATTTTTTTGTCCTATTTCATTTTGCTATTTTATTTTATTTTATTTTATTTTATGATCCCTTAAATGCCTGTCCCCCACCTCTGAAGGAAAGAGAAAGGGGATAGATCTGGATGGAAGGTAATATAGGGAGGAACTCGGAGGAACTGGAAACATAGCCAGAATATATTGTATAGAGAAAAAAAATCTATATAGTCAATAAAGAAACTAAAAAGTTAATATATTTCTTTCCAAAAGGAGTTTATCATGCCAGCAAAAACAGCAATGTAAGGGTGCCAGGGTGGTCAGCATCCAGGTCTTAGAGGGCAGCAGCAGGCTGTGAGGGTGGTCAGCATCCAGGTCTTAAAGGGCAGCAGGAGGCTGTGAGAGTGGTTAGCATCCAGGTCTTAGAGGATCTTGTTAGCTAAGAAATTGATGGTTTGTGAAGTGTATTGTGGGAATTCGAGATTTAAGCAGTAAAGGCAACTGGGCAGAATTTTGAGTTTAGAAAAAAAAATTCAGTTTGGTGATACCATTGAGGATGGATTACATAAAAGACACAGGAGTCAGGATGGCAGCTAGTAAATAGTCCCAGTAATATGAAGTTATAAAATTCAGTGCTAACTGGCTCTTTTGGGGATTGAGGTAGAAGAACTCCACACACAGACAGCCATCCAGATCAAAGAGTCATTGATCAATTAGGAAAAATTAGAGGAATCATGTCAGAGGAATGATGCCAGCCTAAATATGCTAAATTTGATGTGACTATGGCTAACAAGACGTTGGAACTGCAGGGCTCAAGCTTGAGAAAGGATTCAGTATGGGAGGCAGCAATGGAAACCCCAGGAATTGATGGACTAACAAGAGCCAGAAGCCAGGACAGAACCACTGGTGGTATATGTCAGCAGCCAGGACAGAACCACTGAGGGTATATGTCAGGAAGACAGTATCTTGAGAGGACAGAGCAAGGAGCTGGCAGAAGGGCAGGGGGCCATGATGGGAAGTTCCAAGAATGAGGAATTTGGAGTGGAGAGATGTCTCAGTGGCTAAGAGCACCAACTCTTCTTGCAGAGGACCCAGATTCAGTTCACAGTACCTACATGGTGGCTCACAACTGGCTTTAGCTCTAGTTCTAGGAGAACTTTCTGTCCTTTGGGGGCACTACATGCACATGGTGCATATGCATACATGCAGGTAAGACATTCATACACATACAGTAAAAGTAAAGAAAGCTTTATTTAGGGATTCTTATTCAAGGCAGTAAGATAGTGGTGCCAAATGCAGGTTCTGGTAAACAGAGAAGTGAGCGACGGGGAAGACAACATTGCATGTGATAAATGAAGACTACTGCTTCTCACAGTTACAAAGGGATGAAGATACGAATCTTGATAGATGCAAACAATGGAAGATGGCACCTTTCCCTTTCAAGACAATAAAGAATTATATGGGTTAATACACTGCAAAGTCATGTGAGATTTACAGTTTAAAGATACAAGAGATGGAAGTGTTTATATATATATGTTGTATGGAAATGTAAAGATGAAATGAATGCAGTTCTTGCCCTTAGGAAGCCTACTGTCCACTATGGTGACTGATACACACATTTTATAAAAGGAAGTGACAAACACCAGAAAAGGATCAGGTGTTGTGAGCGTCAGGCCTAAGTGCTATGCCATCCAGCCTTATCTGTGACATACACAACACACTAGAGGAGAGATCTGGGAGCCATAGGAGCAGCATCTTTCTATTCTAAAGCTGCTCTCAGTTGCAGTTATGAAGGAACAAGGGTCTTCACTAAAGACACACAGCTGGTTAATGACAGAGCTGGGATCAGAAGTCTAATCTCCCTGCTTTTAATCCAGTGATGACTCTCCTAGACCGCACTGCCTCTTCACAAAATGTCTACCATGGGACTTGGACATATGGGCTTTTAATTAAGAACTCCAGGCTTTACTCACCAGCGCTGGCAAACGCTCACACAAAGTTGCCTGAAACATGCCCTTAGGTGAAAGTATTCTCCTCCTCTTTAACTCCCACAACACTTGCTCTCTGTAGCTTTATGACTAGCAGAGTAGGACAGTAATTCTTCATTCCTCATCTTCCTGCAGCTGGACAGTATCTGACCCTAGAATATCTAAAAGTAATGGCAGCCATAGTAAAGCAGCCACTGCCACTATAGGCCCGAACTGTTTTATTCTTTATTAGGTCCAGGGGATAAAATCCCATCCACAGAAGTCTGGGTGGAGTCTTGAGTGGGTGGTCTACTTGGGTACATTCTGAAGACAATGTGGACAAAGTGTGTAAAGTACTGCAACTTCTGAGAAAGGTGTTTAATCAGCTCTATGCATTTTCATACATTCTGTAATATGAAGGAAATGAAAGAGTCTGTCATGATGGACCATGTAGAGGATACTGAGACAGATCCATCAACAGTTTTCTAGAGCAGAGTATATGCTGAGCTAAGACAATATGGGAACTCAGAAATGCCAAATACAGACTAAGGAAGCACGAATTGAATATGGTGTCTTAAGATGTTGCTTCTTGAATACATTCTTGCTGAGCCTATGGTACAAGGATTGTGAGTTTAAAGTCTGCCTAGGCTATAGACTTGGTACACAGCCAACCTGAGCAACTTTGTAAAACCATGTTTAAAAGTCAAAGAAGACTAGTGATACAGGTTAGTGGTGGAGCACCTAAGAAGTAAGCATGAAGTCCGTGCATTATTTCCTAGTACTATCAAAAGCTGGAGGAATGACATCTCAAAGAAGAGAACTCATATGTAAAGGCACAAAGCAAGTGAAAATGAGATGCAATATTATAGAATGATGCTATGACATTCTAAGCAAATCATGCTATTATAGAATGGTTATTATAGACTTTTTGATCAAAGCAACAGGAGTTCTTAAAAGAAAGAAGACCACTCACTATGATCAAAGTAGCTGAAGCCTAGTATGACAAGGAAAGAAGGACGTATTCATGAATCCGTTTCAAGGAAGCAAATGATTTGACTACTCAGCCATGAACTAAAACTGGCCTCATCACTAGGATTGGCAGCTAGAAGTCACACCCTCAGCACCGTTCGTAAGAGCTGACAGTAGAGGGCTTCCGGGTCTGTGTTCATTCAGAGATGATGCACCTAACCCTCAAGAGACTGGAGGCCCCAGGGAGCTTAGAGGTCAGGTCGGGTGGGGGGGGCATCCACATGGAGACTGGGGGTGTGTGTGGGATGTGGAGTAGTTGGAGGGTGGATGGGGGAGGAATGGAATATGGAGCGTAAAAAAATAAATTAATTTTTAAAAAAAGCATTTTTGCATTAAAAAAACAAACAAGTGTCTTGTCCAAGAAAATAAAACAGAGCAGCAGTCAAGTGTCCACCCCCGCCCCCCCCAAAAAAAGAGCTGAAGATGAAACCAGTGTTGACAGTACGCTGCTTCCTAACACCTTCCAACCTGACTATGGAACCTGCTGCCTAGGCTGGAGTGGTCCAACGAGAGACTTCCATGTTATGAGCTGCACCTGGAAGTTCTGACTAATGCCAACAGAGCAGAAAAGGCTCAGAGAACTTGCCAGTCTCCATTTCAGTGTCTAATGTCTCAGCAGTTGTAAGGAATTCCAGTCTGAACTGCATCCAGTTCTTAGCAGCAAGTGAGCACACAGGATTGTCAAGATTTTTCCAGAGGTGGGGAGAACAAGGACTTTGTCTTCACAATCATATAAAATTGACCTTGTTGGAGGGACATATTCAGTGACCTGTCTACACTGTCACAATCAGCCTGAATTTCTGATGAATCTATGAAGTTTAGAAACACCAGCCTCTGGCATGTAGAGGGGAGTTTTTCTGAGTTGTGATGAAACAGGAGTAATGAGTCCACAGCTTATGTTTGACTCAGGTGTCTTGGGAGGAAACAGAAAACCCACACTCCTCTCTGTGGAGAGCGTGCTTTCATGAGAAAACTGATAGGTGCTAGCTTTACACCAGACATGGTTCACAGGAGTGCAGTGGACCTAAGACCCTCATACACAGACACTAGGTGTGCAGTGGACCTAACATACTTTAGGTTGGCATTTCTATGAACAAAGTTGTCTAGATTTGTACTCCTATAGATTTTTTTATATTCCTTTTTTATTAGATATTTTCTTCATTTACATTTCAAATGCTATCCTGAAAGTCCCCTATACACTCCCCCCTCCCTGCTCCCCAACCCGCCCGCCCACTCTTGCTTCCTGGCCCTGGCATTCCCTTGTACTGGGGCATATGATCTTCGAAAGATCAAGGGCCTCTCCTCCCATTAATGGGCAACTAGGCCATCCTCTGCTACATATGCTACTAGAGACACAGTTCTGTTTAGTTCATATTGTTGATCTATAGGAACCTTCTATTCATTCACTATGGAATAACAACATTTTGCCCATAGTTACACTTGCTGGCTAGTTTCTTGGTCTTTATTTAGCTTTATCTGTTTTGAGTCAAATGGAACATAATGAAAAGGGAAAATTTAATAGCTCTCTTCCTCATTTTTTCACTGGGGTTTGGGTAGTTCTAAGTGTCATTTCAGTTACAATCAACTACTAGCATCATATATTAGTCAAAGCAGAACAACGCAAAGCACTAGATCTTACTTCAGCACACTAAGGGATGCTTATGTGGAGCTGCTTAGCTTCAACTGAGAACAAATTCATACATCACCATCTTTTCTCCCCTAAAGCTACGACTCTGCACCATCTACAACATATAGCCTGTTCTGTACGATGCACCCTGACTGGTGCTGCAGTACACAGGATTCCTGCATAAAGCCTCCCCAATTTGACCCCTCCTCTTAAGTACAAGGTGCTCATTTTCCTCTTTTCCCTTCATATACACAAAGCGGCCTAGAACTGATCTGTCCACTACTGTGCCCAGAATGGCAGTTCCCTGATTGAAACAGCTATGGTCCACCCCCGAAAGTGTTTTAGGTTCATCACAGAAGCAGCCAGCTGTGGGTGACGAAAATGAAAATGAGTGACCGGTGTTTAGAAAGTACATTGTAGAGGAGCCTAGACCATGGCTCCTGTAACCTCACCTCTGTGTGCAGTTGCAGTGAGCCTACAAGGAAGACTATGCGTTACATCACCTATCACTAAGGAAGTCAGAGCAAAGTGAGACCATAGCTTGGATGAGTTCTTACACAGAGGAGAACTCAAGTTCATCACCAACTGATGAAGTAACCACCTCTCACACGACATTTTAAAAATGCCATTGCAAATCTGAAATAGATTTTTAAAAGTCCCTGTTATAGTCTCATTATTAAAGCTATTACAATAGCTTCATATAGACCAGCTATGCTGGCATATATTATAATATGCTTACTGTAACAAAATCTTTAAAAGTAAAGAAAGAGGGGAGTGAAACAGGCAAATTTATGAAAGAGCTCCATGTTCAATGAGAATGAGAAGGTTCCAGTTTGTAAAACCAAAAACCAAAACCGAAACACTAGCATGTTTATTTCACTCCATGACAACACAAAAAAAATGATTTATGTAGGGTACTTGGTATCTTGTTTGCATAATAACTATGAGACAAATGCAACTATACTATACTATCAGAGTTTTTTATAAAAGCGATTTTGTGAATGATAAGTTGTGAGAGAGTTGCCACCAACTGTAGGTAGGCAATTCTCTGAAATGGATGACTCCTTCTTAGAGCAAGACAGCACACAGTTATCTCGTCTTGCTACTTTATGTACTGTCATCCTTCTAGTTACTGTGACATCATGCTCTGCATTAGGAGATAAGCACCAAGGGTGCTCAGCACTGAGCAGGAACCTCTGCAGTTGCTTTTCTTTCAGTCGTAAACCAGCTAAGATATAGTTACAAGAATGATTGCTAAGTAGGAACACATGACAAAAAGAATTTCTCAGATCAGTCAAAACAAAATATTGATTACTGACATTAATCAATATTTATCAATTATGAAAACAGGAAGTCATCTTTTCACTCTTAATTTTTCAGGCATGTGTTACAGGTTTCTTGTAAGTCAGTTATTTTTCTCAATGGCCCTGTTAAGTTGACATTTAGAAGAATCAAGAAGGCAGGGAAAAATACCCTGGCAAAGTCACACAGCCAAAACACAGGGGTCAGAATGTTCACTCATGTCTATCTGTGGCAAGAGCCCATAGCCTCTATTCCATACACACGTAGTTTTCTATATGTATGAACATTCTAGAAAATACAAATAAACACATTAAAATGTCTTTCTGAGATTGCCTTAATTCACTTAGTATGATTATCTCTAGTTGGAATCTTTAAAATCAATCAGTGTATGACCAACTTCCCAGTACGTAAGCCATTACTCTCATACTGAGGCTATGTTAACTACTTAGGTTACTTGTTATGACAGCTCTTCCAACCATGCTTTATAAACTCTACAGAAAGAGGCCACCTTCTGCACATCACATTCGTGGAAGAGCACAGTGCAGACCCACCCCCCTCAGCCACATGGCCATTCCTCACCGCTCTTCTGGAGCACTATGACTGCGCCACAGTAGTGGGTACACGGGGAATTCTCAATCACTGTTTGCTGGCACACTTTTATATGTGTGTTCTAAGCCCAGAAAAAAGAGGAGATTACTTGAATGGATAGTAACAAGAACTATGACCCAAAATTTTCTTCCCATGGCAAATCACAACTGAAGAAAAACTCAGTGAAAAAAAATTATGATTTCTTTCTCAGAGTCATTGAGCTATGTAAAGTGTCCAATAAAGTTCTTATGATCATTTTTACATAGAACTTGCCCTGAGGAGTTTTGTAAGGGCCCATTTGAAAGCTAAAAGAATACACTATAAAAAATGGCCTTTTCTGGTCCTTGGGAAGCAATGTTCAACTCTGAGCTTTTTGATACACAATAATAACGCAGTGATAGAAAACACAGAGAACTCAGAATTCTGTGTCTGCTTTTTGCTTAGTGGGCTCCAATTCTGCCTTTTCGAGTCACAGTGACATGACCTATTAATATTTCTGCTAGAATAATGCAGTGTAGTAAAGGGGATAAAACAAGCAGTATGACTATTTAGTCTTGGCAAAATATAAAATAAAATATGGCAAGAAAATTAGATTACTCTGGGTAGAATTCTATGAGGGAATTTGGAGTCTGTTATGGTGATTAAGTCATCATTTCTGACAGATTACTCTAATCGGCTGTCAAATAACATTTCCAACCCCATCTGTAACTTGGCACCCTAGTTATTCAGCCCCTGCTACCTTCTGCGTATAAAATGCACACCAAACAAGAGAGATACACATGAGCATGTATTATATTCATTAGCTGTGATTAGATTCTGTTTTCATACTAGATAAAAACACAAGCTTCCACTTTGCTTTATTTATTCCTAAAAAATAAAGAAGAAAAATGAATAATTTTGAAATAGGAAGAATAGGCCATAAAAAAAACTTTCAGAAAAGGTGCTATTTAAAACAGGTAATGTTTTTTCCTTTCCTTTCCTTTCCTTTCCTTTCCTTTCCTTTTCTTTCCTTTCCTTTCCTTTCCTTTCCTTTCCTTCTGTCCCCTCTCTTTTTCTTTCTCCTTCCTTCCTTCCTTCCTTCCTTCCTTCCTTCCTTCCTTCCTTCCTTCCTTCCTTCCTTCCTTCCTTTTTTAAAGTTTCTCTGTGTAGTCCTGACTGCCCTGGAACACACTCTATAGACCTGCGTGGCCTTGAACTCAGAGATCTGCCTGACTTTGCCTCCCAAATCAAAGGTGTGCATCACCATGCCTGGCTTCTTTGACATATTAGTGATAAAGGCAAACCCATTTTACTTAAAAAAAAACTGGTTTATTTTTCTTCTATGTGTATTAATGAATATTTGCCTGCATTTATGTATGCATACAACATCCATGCCTGCTGCCCTCAGAGACCAAAGAGGACACCAATTCCCTGGAACTGGAGCTATAGATATTTGTGACCTGTGATGTGGTTGTTAGGAACCACACCTGGGTCTTCTGCAAGAGCAGCAAGTGCTCTTAAACACTGAGCAATCTCTCTCACCTCTAGGCCATTTTTAACTCTCTTAACAGATATGGTTCATACACCTGGCGATTTCTTTGGCAAAAGGCACTGCTGTTACTGTGCTTAGCACTTACTGAGTACACATTTCTTGGGTAACATTTTGGTCCTTTCCAACTTGACACTGTATCTTTGTGATATAAATATCTGGTCTAGACAACTGTACTACTAATTACAAGCAAAACATGCTAAGACTGTACTTGGTTTTCTTAAGATATACATGTATTAAAGATAAAAACAAAACAATCCCCCTCCCAAACAAAAATAAACTTAAAGGCATGAAACTATTTTAAAATGGAAATAAATGTGGGAATTCAACATGAGAAAAACTAAGATTTACAGTGCTGCTGAGATTAAAGACACAGCAGCTACAATTAGAGCAAAAGAGTACAAAAATTTTGTGTGACAGCCTGAAGATCAAAATCACTGCTGATTAATGAGCCAAAATCAAGAGAAAGGTGTCCTTTCTGATAAGGACGTGAAAAATTCACGAGTAACCTTTCTTACTATTTCTTTTTATTGTTGAACAGTCTTCCAAAGTCGGCAATGATGCTCTAGCAGTCATTTGTCCAGATACTAAACAGATGCTGAGTTAGACATGCTGTTTAGTGGAGCAATGGCATACACAGAAACAGTAATGCCTTACCTCGCCATTAAGGAGTAGCTCAATGACCTGCTAGTTTGTGTACACTTCTACTATGAAATCCCATATACTATAAAGTTAGTATACTCTCATACTTTAAATGAGTCTAGTTTTAAAATAAGCTATCTTATTGCTATTAGTCTCTGTCCATAGTTGTCATCTATGGCCTTGCTCTGTCCCTAGGCTTAGGTGCTTTCAGGTTTGTCAGTTCCAGAGTTGGGATGAAGAGGCCTGCACACAGGAAAGAGGTCACAATGCAGTCTTCATTCTGCCCACTTGGCTTCCTTCACCCCTCTGCCTGCTGGAGTCTCCTCACCTGGAATGACTTAACATTCTCACCGGTGGTTCCCACCCTTAGTAGTGACTTCTTGAATTGCTTCCCAGAGAAATCTTTATGCAGACTTTTAAAGACACATCATTGCTTTATCTTCACAAGAAATAGTTTTGGAAAGAGAAATCTGACAACTAGCCTTAAGTTTTAGTGGCCAGAGGAAACCTAGGTACTGGACTGAGGCTGCTGCTCGTGGAGCGCCCTTCTCTGGCACCGGCATAAACCTCACCACAGAACACTATGGCTTGAACACTTAAATATGCTTAATTTTCTTCTCTTGGAGTTTCCAGCTCGGGCCCATTTTTACTCACTTTATCTCTTGTCACACTTCTTCCTATTTTCACAGCCATTAGCTTAGGCTAGTCTTCATTTCTGCCAGTCTGAATGCTGTCCGTGTCTTCCTCAGCTGTTCTGGTTTCTGCCTGCCAGACTGTTTTCTATACCACTGCTGTCTGAATTCTCTCCAAGCTTAGGTCGAGTTTTCCTTTGCTCAAAAAACAAGCATCTTCTAATCGGATTCCTGGCTCTTTGGCCTGGACTGTAGGACACTGCACACTTCAACCCAGTGCACTCTTGCTGGCTTGGTTCTCATTGCAATACAGTGGTTCTCTTTCATTCAAGCTGATTGATGCTTTCTTTTTGGAACTTCTGCCATATGCTAACCCACAAAGAAGCATAAGAACCCCCTTTCTTATGTATATACACGGTGTTTCTTTTTGCATCATAATGTCTGTAAATCTGTTCTATACCAAGCGTATAGTTCAAAGATTTAAAAAAATTTTTACTGCATGCGTGTATGTGTGTGTGTGTGTACATGTACCTGAGAGCAGGTGTGTGTGTGTGTGTGTGTACATGTACCTGAGAGCAGGTATGTGTGTGTGTATATGTACCTGAGAGCAGGTGTGTGTGTGTGTGTGTACATGTACCTGAGAGCAGGTGTGTGTGTACATGTACCTGAGAGCAGGTGTGTGTGTGTGTGTACATGTACCTGAGAGCAGGTGTGTGTGTGTGTATACATGTACTTGAGAGCAGGTGTGTGTGTGTACATGTACCTGAGAGCAGGTGTGTGTGTGTGTGTGTGTACATGTACCTGAGAGCAGGTGTGTGTGTGTATGTGTGTACATGTACCTGAGAGCAGGTGTGTGTGTGTGTGTGTACATGTACCTGAGAGCAGGTGTGTGTGTGTGTGTGTGTGTGTGTGTACATGTACCTGAGAGCAGGTGTGTGTGTGTGTGTGTACATGTACCTGAGAGCAGGTGTGTGTGTGTATGTGTGTGTATACATGTACCTGAGAGCAGGTGTGTGTGTGTATGTGTGTACATGTACCTAAGAGCAGGTATGTGTGTGTGTGTGTGTGTACATGTACCTGAGAGCAGGTGTGTGTGTGTACATGTACCTGAGAGCAGGTGTGTGTGTGTGTGTACATGTACCTGAGAGCAGGTGTGTGTGTGTGTGTGTATGTGTGTATACATGTACTTGAGAGCAGGTGTGTGTGTGTGTGTGTGTGTGTGTACATGTACCTGAGAGCAGGTGTGTGTGTGTGTGTGTACATGTACCTGAGAGCAGGTGTGTGTGTGTGTGTGTGTGTGTGTACATGTACCTGAGAGCAGGTGCCCAGGAGGCCAGGGTCTTTGAATCTGGTGGATCTGGAGCTATGGGTGGTTTTGAGACATCTGATGGGTGTGGGGAACCAAATCCAGATCCTCCACAAGAGAACCAGGTTACTCTGAATTAATTAATTGATTGACTAACTAATGCCATCTCTCCAGCCCCAGATTTACTAGATTTACTCAAGTTAACTTAAACAGTCTTTATAACCTGACTCTGCACTCTAAGTCCACCATTAGTTAGTATTTTGCACTCAACCAAACAAAAGCTTCTTTCATTTACTTCAAACAACTTCAATGCCTTACTATTACTGATAAATGCTTTACCTAGTAACTGATATCTTCCTTTGAGCTTTAGGACAATCTGAACTCATCATAGAATTACTACAAACAAACAAATTGTTAAAACTGGTCTCAAAACTAACTTGGCTGTATTTTATCTTGAACCTGACAGGATACATGTATTTTATCAACACAATGGAAAAGCCCCACCAAATCCTATATTCCAACGATCCTTTCATAGCTTGGTTTCTGAATCCTGAATGGAGTAATTTTATGCCATATTAATTAATGTCTAGTATATGCACCTTTCTTCAAATTCCATTCTCCATTTAAAAAATACACAATTTGATTAGTTTACAATAGAAAAGTAAATTCCATACCTTAGTCAAAATTATCTTTCCTTTTATTTATTTAATTGCCTCTATACATTTTGGGATTCCTACTAACTGAATAAAGGCAAATAACCAAAGTAATTTCTCTTTCTAAATTATGTTTGAGACAAAATGATTTATATTCTCTTGCTGTATGTTTCCATTCTCCTCTCCCCTATACCCCTCCCCCGCACATATATCTGGTCAAAAGAAATCCTAGTAAAAGGAGACAACAAATTGAGAAAAAATATGCTTCCTAGACAATTTCATACAAGCCATGATTAAAATACAAATCCATTAAATACACGAGCAGGACACATGATGCTAAGTTAGAGGCTGTATTTCTCCATCTCTTTTCTTTTTCTTTTTTTTTTTATTCATGTATTTAATGAAATGTTCACATCTCATCACATATAGGTATTTAATCCATTTACACAGAACCAAGGACTTCTGAGGCACAGTATAGGGCTACAGATAGCATTTACAATGGACTTATCGAGTGACATGATTTACCACTTGTACCAAGCATTTCAGATGACAAGAGTCCATCTCTTTTCTTACTGTAGTACTAATTTTGGTTGAAACTTTTCCAAATGAAGATCTTCTTTCTAGTGCTGCAAATTCTTTATGAGTCTGAGTTCATTTAACTGTCTCATTTTGATCTCCACCTTCTACTCTAATATGGGACATCTTTTACTAACTTTAGAAATTCAGAAATTACCTATTGGCAGAGCTTAGGGAAATCATGATGACAGTCCAACTATTCTATTACAGATACTGTGTATTTAAGCTCAGTTTTCTAAACATTAAATGCAAATATGAAGTTTTCAAATACATAGCATGTAACTACAACTTAAATGGCAAAAGCAGACACAGGGAAGCACACAGACCAATCAGAAATGAGGCTGGAAACGATGGAGGGACAGCACTTACTTGTGGAAAGAAATCTACTTTCCTAATTTCTTACGTGCCTGCACATCAGACATTTAACTGGGGCTTGGGATGTTTGGGCACTTTATTTTGTAGTAAAAAGAAGACCATAATTAAGATTATAAGGTCTAGATTTGACCATATAGGCTTTGCCAATTTTAAAAATTTATAATAAAATCTCTTGATACACTTAAGTTTTGTTAATAAACTCAAGCTTGAAGCAAGTATTACATTAGGAAAGTCAGTTCACTGATTTTGAGGTCATGATACAAATACATGATATAAATACAAGTGTGTGATAAACCGTAAAGCACTATAGGGTTTTAATTTTACTTCTGTTACGTAAAGATTAGAGTAAGAACTTCTTTATGACTTTGGAGATGCTCAGGTCTCACTGTGTGCTTCTAGCTTCTAGAATAGCCTTCTATCCCTCTGCAGTGGGAGGGTTCAGGCTTCAGATCACCCTCCTTCCCCCTCACTCCTGCCTCACCAGCTCAGGAAGGACACGTGATGCTTCACGGCAGCCAGTCCCTCCAGTCCATCCCTCCATTTACATAATTTACTTATTTACTGAGAGAATGTCTATGACCAAAGCTACTCTTTAAAGTCCGTGGATTCAGAAGCATCTGTTGTGGGTACTATCTATGGTGTGCGGTTCTGACAATGTTTTTTTCTCTACAGAGAGTTTGGACTTCAACATGGGAAGGGCTGAAATGCTAACAGGGAGGAAGAGTTCAGTCTAGTAGGTGGCAGGATGGATTTGAACACTTAGTTCAGTAGACTGCAACAGAATGTTTTGACTCTTACTCTTGTATGATTATGAGCTTGTGAGTGCTCATGTATAGATGCAACATAGTATGTGGTCAGGAATGTTCTGGAAGCTGGAGAAAGAGGAAGAAGGCTTTTAACCTTTCAGACTCAGCAGTCATCTGATTTTCTTGTTTTTGTGTTTTCTGCTACAGGATGTACATATCAGTGCTTACACACTACTGTGAGCATGCCAAGGGTAATGGACAATTCTAGGGACTGACTAACTCCATCCCAGCTTTCCTCATTCAATGGTGCATTTGGCATCTATTCAAAGAGTGCATCCACGAGAGAATGAAGATGATTGTATGAGACTACAGGCTTCTATTGTTGGGAGTTAAGACTCTTGACACTTCACTTTGACAGAGTTGCCTCTCATTAAGAGTCCAGCTAAGGACTCAACATGCCTTCTCTTCTTCCTCTCACATCTAAGAATGAGGTTATCCCTCTGAAGCAAATTACGTAAAATAACACGGATGTCTCCTTAAAAATCAGTATAGTCCTCTTAGTCATCAAGATCATCTGAGTTTCCACAAGGATAAGAACATCTTTAATTCTGTTCTTTTCTTCCTTTCCAAGCAACAAGATTAGTCAAGTGGGCTCAGAGTCCATAGTTAATTTTACTAGTGGGTTGGGATGCTGATTGTGACCATGTGATTTCACTTTTGTGTAAGCTACTGACATTAGATTTTTTTTTTCCCAAAGACTAAGGGCCAGAGAGAGAGAGAAAGATATTTGACTCCTCTGACTTAAGAGGCATAGATACTGATGAGAAAGCAGAAAGGATTTAAATCTTCACAAATACACCAGTAAGAAGCTGCTAAGCTTTCATTCTCAATCTACCAGTGCAGCCTCAATCAGATACTGAAATACCAAAATGAGAAGATGAATGTAGATAAACATATTTACAAACTCATTTGACAGGGTTTCTACCTTGAGTTAGTTATTTGACTGTAATGAGAATTCTAAGGAAAGCTTGGCTTTCCTCTTCTATGCCACTTACCCCTTCCTGCGTGTCATTTTCTGTGGAGGTCTAGCACCCACCTGGCTGATGTTAGTCCTGGAGACTGCTTTCCTCTTGGGGTATGTATTATCTCTAATTGGCTTCCTTTTCTCCATGGATCATCTACCCATGACTTGCTCTGTATTTGGTCAACTGACTGAAGCTCACCCTTTGATGATGGACTGATAAGCACAGCTACTAATGTAAACAAATAAGTCTTAGTCTTATGTGTAACAAACAAATGTACTAACAGGCTGCTAGTAAGGATATCTATTGGACTACGAGGACTCACAAGAACCACATACTGTAAAAACTCCTGATCTATAAGAAATAAGACCAGCTCAAAAACTCACTAAAATATCAATCTTACAACTGTGCAGGGAAGATGCCATTTTTTTAAAGTCTTCTAAACTGTAGAGAGGTGAGTGTATACACAGCATCCCTTATGATGCAGTATTAGATCTACCCTAGCATTGATGTGATTGGTAAATTTTCTTCCTCAGCAAAAGTCTTTTAAGCTGTGGCTAGCAAGAAAAACAGAATAATGTATAATTTGCTTTCCTAGCAAGTAATTTCAAACTCATGAATGATGAAGCAGATGGAACTCTCCATTCTTATGGCTTCTATACAGTAGAAATGGGTTGCTAAAGTATTACTGATTAACTCATTGTGGGTAGAAAATTGCTCTTCATGCCTTAGGATTCATTTATTCTGGCCAGGAATAAAACAAAGGAAAACTGCTTAGAATAACATCAGTTCCATTAATCTCCGTAGTATAGTCTTGGATGTATCAACTCCGTGTAGTTCCATTCAAAGATTTCCCCAGCAGATTTAAAGTACCAATGAGAGCAGAAAATAGTTACTCAGAAAAAAGACCCAGAAGCCATGAGACTCCCTCGGATACCTATTTACTTCTTTTCCTAGGTGGTTGGATTACCTTAATTTCTTTTTGAACATCTGGGGGAAAAAGTCACCAATGAGTCTTTGGTGAAATAGTAGATTTTGCTTCTTTTTAGTTGTCAGATGAATGTGTGTAGCAATTCAGCGATTGCAAAAGGTACATCTTTATGTATATTCAGACTTGCCTCATGTTTACCATGAGAGAGACCCAGGAATACAGCTCTAGTGACACTCAGTCCTATCAAAAAGTACCTCTGAAATCTTACTATATGTATGACCTATAACTTAATTTAACTTCTGAAAAGTGTGTCCTGTACACACAATGATATTTCATCCTATAGACAAGAAGCACTGTGAAATGAGTGTCGCATAAAATGAAGAAACACAAAACAATCTATCTGTGTGTATGTGTGATAAGAACCAGGGTCCACTTATTCATAGGTCTCAAGTGAGCCTGAGAGCCTCATTTCTTACCCAGTCTTAAGTGATGTTACTGCTGACAGTTTGCAGACCACACCTTGAATTAGCAAGATCATGTTATACTTGGAGGAAGATAATCAGCCATGAGAACCCAGTGAGGTGAAGCCTGATGGATCACGGGAAGGGATGTAGAAACTGCCTATTAAAAAGAACTGGCTCCTCAGTTGGATCTAAAAATCACTAAAAATGGGATGAAATCATAGCATCTCTGTTTTTACTGTACATTGCATCTGCTTACCTTTACATGGATTGGGGCATGCTCTAGTAGTCACCATTGTCAAATTGAAAGGATCTAGAATAAGCTAGGAGCCAAACAACTGGGGATGTCTGTGGGAGCTGCATGACTGGGTTTGCGGCTAGTAGGAGGGCCCATGCTAAGTGTTGAGGGTGCCACTCAAGGGGTGGGTGCTGCACTCAGGAGGAAGGGAGCTGAGCACCAGCACTCTCCTCTCCCTGCCCCAGCTGTGCATGCAGTGTGACCAGCTGCTTCACACTCTTGCTGTCATCCTTCTCCTGCACAATGGACTGTATTCTTGAACTGTGAGCCCAAATAAACCTTTCCTTCCTCAAACTGCTTTTATTAGGAATTTGGTCTCAACAAGGAGGTAATTAATATACCCATTAACCTGTCAGGCTACATCGATTGAAAGCTACAGTATTTAACTGACCTCATTCTTCTTCAAAGCTAAAGTCACAAAGGTAAGAGTGACTGAGACTTCTTATTGTGAGTATACTACAATGTCCATCATATTCCTGATCTCCAAAATGTGCCTAAATGTCTTCAGCTAAATGTTCCTGAACCTGCAGTTACCTTGGATTTCAGGAACAGCAGATTCTCACAGGACAAACCCTACGCCAATTACGATGGTAGAGCTGCACCTTAAGCATGAATAATCATCTGAGAAACAACTTGTCCCTTCAAGAACTAAGGACTGTTTGGAACCCCCCTACAGAACCAGGACTGAGAGGGGCCAAGACAATTTAATTATGCATATCTCTAACCCTCTGCCAGAAGCTCTCTATTTAAACCTAAAGCCAATGTTAGTATGTGAAGGTGAGACTGGGCTGTACCGAGTTTCTCTTCTCAAAGAAGTCTCATTTAAGTCTCCACTGTCTGCTTCTCACTATTAGTATCACTCATCTCTTTAACTGCCGTGGTTGGCAGATTATTGGGCTTGCTGGGGCCTTTAAACCCCAGTGACAGAAAAAGTCAACTCTATGTTTGTTCATCAATGCCCAGTCCTTGGAGCTGATGTTGTCTACTTGAACTGGCAGTCTGAAACTTACCTAACACTGGAACCCTTTGGGAAGCTTTAAAAACATGGATGCTCAGCTCCCATCTACAAAAGAGTCTTATTTATTCTACCCATGGTAAAGCTTTGCATATATAATTTTAAAATATTTCCAAGATTCCCAAAGTCTTACCTTACAGATGAAATTGGGAATCACTGCTCTAGTTGCAGTTACAGACAGAGTTGAGTATTATGGGTTGCTGTCATTTTCTTCTTTAATTTGTTTTAAACTCATCTGCCTCATGATCATTTTAGATCAATTGCCAGAAAGATGATGATGATTTCTTTAGGTTTTACTCAGAAATAAAAATGAAGAAACAAAACACCCACAGCCTGAATGAATAAACTGGTGATTTGGACTCTGAATTTCTGAGTCTTTATAACACTGCGTCTGGCATAACTTCACAGGAAGACGATGAGGCCATGACGTGCTTTGTTGTCCTTTTTGACTAATACTTGGTGGTTATACTTAGCACACTCTCAGCTGACCTTTCGGGTTCCAGGCTCTTCATCTATAATGTAGGGAGGCTGGCTAATATAAGCTCCTACAGTGTGACTATTATTAGATTTAGCCTACTTTCTCTACTCCATATATTTTTTTCTTCCTCTGTTGGCCCACATAAGAAAGTGAAACAAAGAGAAACCTATTTTAATGAGCTGTAAGGTTTGCTGAGATTTTGACTCTTATTTTCTGCATGGATACTTAATTTTGGTTAACGACCTAGGAAGGTTTTACACTGGGACAACTGTGACTCAGAAATGACTTAAAGACAGGTTCCTGAGCAAGGGATTCAGTGGTACTTGGGAGGACTCTCTTGAGGAGCTGTGGTCATAGTTACCTTCTATGAGCTACACACACACACACACCACACCCAAACAAACAAACAAACAAACAGAATCCCCCAAATTAATCAAAATCCAGACAAGAGTTCATGTACCTACTTAAATGATAGCTTATAAATAATTGTTCCTAAGTCATATCCTGGCAATGAGTTAGAAAGACAGGAGGAGCTAAACCTCAATTAAATGACAGTTGTTTTCTAGGTTATATAGTAAGCAGTAGTCTGAGGTTTTGCTTTCCATAGTTAAATAAAGCCCTGAAACATTACATGGGAATTTCCAGAAGTAACTTGTAAGTTTTAAATACCATGCCATTGTGAGCTTCATGCTGAAACGTTGCTTAGTTCTTCCCTGAATGTGAACCATCCCTTTGTCTGGAATACCAATACTATACTCTATGCATTTAAAAGTACGTTTGCAAGAAAGAGCTATAAACACGGTTCAGTGCTATGAGGTTTCAGGTCTAAGCTGGGGGTAATGGAACCTATCATCTAGGATAAGTATACTTTTTACTTGCATCTAGTTGGACAAGGTCATAAAAGATATTCATTTGATGATTTTGTTATTTGAAATTATTTATTAGGTATAATCACTTTAGCTTTCTTAATCTTAACAGACCTCTGGTTGAAAAGGCAACCAGAAACAGAAAATAAATCATCAGTATTTTATTATCTATATGTTATCAGATATAGGTTTGTAGGTAGGTAGTAGGTAGGCAGATAAGATAGCACTCTTGGTCCTGTACCCGGGAGAGTAAAGACAAGCACTATTATTTTAAAACCTTTTTTTCTTTATTTTCTTTAGCTTCATTTTTTATTTTATATGTACTGGTATTCTGCATGCATATGTATCTACATACTACATGTGTGCAGTGCCTATGGAGGACAGAAGAGGGTTGTGGATCATGTGGAACTGCAGTTATAGATAATTGTGTCCTGCCATGTCAGTGCTGGAAACTGAACCTGGGTCCTCTGGTAGAGAAGCCAATGCTCTTAACTGTTGAACCATTCCTCCAGGGTCCAACTATAACTTTTATTGATGGAATATTTAGTATTATTTTATTAAATTATTTAAAATTTGAAAGCCACTGAAAAACAGACATTGCATACACAAATATTTATAGAAGCAACATTTGATAAAAACGTGCTTATGCTGATGTTCTGTAGCTACATCTCTGCTCTACGGCCAGCAAATAAAATTTATGAAATGGCAGTAATTTATTTACAATTTCACAATTCCTATGACTTGCTGATACAACCTCTGTATGGTGGACATCACAGACTACTTTGTACAAAGTATCTTATATCATTCCTTGGTATGCACTTAAAAAGATGCTCCTCCGAAGAAACGATGATACGGTGTTTGGGCAAGCTCATCAGCTGCTCACCTCACAGAGCAGAGAATATAATTTGGCTCAAGTCACTGAGTTAAGCTTCCCAGGGTAAAGATGGATTTCCTGTCATTTTCCCCTCCTATCCCTGATGTATAACAGTGCCGTGGAAACTGTGGGCCTAAAGGGATGGCAAAAGTAATCTGCTCCTGAATGTGAGTGCTCCTTTAAATTCATATGGAAACAAGAGGCCACAATGAACAGATTCATTTATTCATTCTACCTCTTCACTTGATGAGAACAGTTCAGTGGGACAGAGAGAACAGGTAGCAGGCTGGGAAAAGGGATGGTAGACACGAGTACGTCTGCAGCCGATATCTCGGTCCCGAGTACAGCAGTCGTTGCTTTCCTTTGGCTGGGTGAGGACTGTGAGTAGTGTCATTACACCACGTCTAAGGAATCTGCTGCCTGCTTTGTTTCTCAGAGCCCTCACCTGTGCTGGAGCACATTGCCGTGCTGGCAGGGGCGGTGGAGCTGTAGTCGCTTCTCCCATGGTTATGAAGACTTCACTCCACCAAGCCGAGCTTCCTCATCAATAAAGCACAGGGTAAACCCAGCTGCTTTCAGAATTCCTCCAAATTCTGTGCAGCAGAGTGTGATGATGGTGGATAAGTTGACATTTGGAGTTGTTTTCCCCTTTTCATGACAGTGACATGATTCTTTTCCCTTACTGCTTCAAGCTGAGGCGTTTTTGCTTAGTCTTAAAGTAAGCCCCAGGCTCTGTCCTGTCTGTCCCATAGGAACTGAACAGAACAATAGGAAAGGGTAGGGAATCCAGTTTGATAGATAGACCTTAGAATGCATATGATGGGCTGGCACCAAGCCTGTGTGTATAGAGATAAAGAAAAGCCCCCATAACATGAATCTCAATGGGATGATATTGGTAAAGCTATACACTTCTGAAGAAAGGTGTTGCATTTATAATCATTGTTTTGCAAAGCTATTTCTCTTAGGGTGATTCTTTGATAATTCATATTCTTCTTTGAGAACTGTAAAATAGCAGCCTTGTATTTGAGTTTTTAGCCAACTTCTTGCTTGGCCTACAGTGTTTTGTATGACTTGTGACTGCTAGAGAGTATGGTTTCATGTCTGGGCTGAGCTGAGCCAAATATGCTGTAGCAGGATCAGCCCATGGTGTGAGCACACGTGAAGATATCTATATGACCTTATGGTCTCAACTGCTGGTGCCATCCTGCACAGCTGGAACCCGCATAGCTGTCTTGACTCCACTGATCGCTCAGCACACCATGCTGTCATCTGCAGCAGGATAAGCCAGAAGATTCCTCAAAAGGAACTCCTAGACTTGACAGGTTCTGATGGCAGGAACGAGGACTGTCATGACAGAAAACAGTAGAAAACCCTTCATTGATTCCATAATCCAGACTCTCGGCTTTGAATCTGACTACTTGTAAAGTTAGTTACCAGTTGGGTAATCCAAACAGGATACCCACTCTCTCCCTCAGTCTTTCTATGTCTCTTTCCTCTCTCCTCTCTCCACTCCCCTCCTCCTTCTCTCGTAGATTTTCATGTCATCAAAACCAGGCAATTCTTTGAATTTCCTTAGTGTATGTTGTCACGTCTCCCTTTTTACTTCTGATTTTGTTAATTTGGGTACTGTCTCTTTGCCTTTTAGTTTGTTTGGCTAAGGGTTTGTCTCTCTTGTTCATTTTCTTAAAGAACTAGCTCTTGGTTTTGTTGAGTCTGCATTCTCCTCTTTGTTTCTAATTGATTGATTTAAGCCCTGAGTTGCCATCTATTCCTCTTGGGAGTGGTTGCTTCCTTTTTACCCCTAGAGCTTTCTGGTGTACTTTTATGTTGCTAGCATGAGAACTCTCTAATATCTTTATGAAGGCACTTAGTGCTATGAACTGTCCTCTTAGTACTGCTTTCATCATGTCCCATACGTTTGTGTATGTAGAACCTTTGTTTTCATTGAATTTTAGAGTTTCTAATTTTTTTTTCTTTCCTGATCCAATGATCATTGAATAGAGTTGTTCAGTTTCCATGAGTTTTTAGGTTTTCTGTTGTTTCTGTTGTTGAAGTCCAGTTTTAATTCCTGGTGGTCTGATAGGGTACAGGGGTGATTTCAATCTTCTTTCATCTGTTGAGGCTTGCTTTATGACTGACTATATGGTCATTTTGGAGAAGGTTCTCTGAGGTGCTGAGAAGTTATATTATTTTGTGTTTTGGTGAAAGGTTCTGTAGATATCTGTTAGGTCCATTTGATTCATAATATCAGTTAACTTCATTATTTCTCTTTTTAATGTCTGTCTAGATGGCCTGTCAATTGGCGAGAGTGAGAAGGTGAAGCCTCCACTATTAATGCATGGTTAACCTTTAGTAATGTTTCTTTTATGAATGTAGATGCCTTTGCATTTGGGGCATGTATGTCCATTATTCTACAGGGACACTTGCTTAACTGTGTTCATAACAGTTTTATTCACAATAGAAACTGGAAAAAAACTAGATGTCTTTCAGCTGCACAATGGATAAAGAAAATGTAGTACATCTATACAATAGAATATTATTTAGCTATTAAAAACAAAGACATTATGAACTTTGTAGGCAAATGGGTGGAACTTGAGAATATCTTCCTGAGTAAGATAACCCAAACTCGAAGGACATGCATAGTATGCACTTCCTTATAAGTGGATATTAGCCATAAAATACAAGATACTCACACTAGAGTCCACAAACCCAAAGAAGCTAAACAAGAATGAAGGCCCAAGCAAGGATGCTTGAAGTCAAACTCAGAAGTGGGAATAAAACAGTCACCTGAGGCAGATGAAGGGAGGGAAATGGGTAGTAAAGGGGATGGGGAGGGGAATGGGGGATCTTCAGGATCAAGAGTGGGGAGAGACAGGGGAGAAGGCCAGATGGCCAGAAGAATGAACAGAAATCTGCAGCTGGTGGGGGCAGGGATAAGGGAGGCTTCCAAGAATTAACTGGGTGTTCTTAGCTGAGACTCACAGCAATGGGGATATGGAACCTGAAGAGGCCACCTCCTATAGCCAAGCAAGAACATCAGTGGAATGATAGGGACACTCACCCACCCATAAAACTTTTGCCCCCCAAATTTATCCTGCTTACAAGAATTGCAGGGACAGGGAATGGATCAGAGAATACCCAAGCAGTAACCAGCTCAACTAGAGACCCATCCAATGGGTAAGCTCTAATCCCTGACACTACTAATGATATTCTGTTATGTTTGTAGAGCCTACAGGAGCCTAGCATGACTGTTATCTGAGAAGCTCTACCCAGCAGCTGACTCAGACAGGTGCAAAGACAGCCAAACATTAGATGGAGCTTTGGGACTCTTATGGAAGAGTTGGAGGAAGGATTGAGGGCCCTGATAGGAACTCCACAGGAACAACAGAGTCAATTAACCTGCATCCTGGGGGCTCTCAGAGACTGAACCAAAGGGCATATACCCTTTGGACATAGCACCTCCTGCCCCCCCCCCACCAGTACACATATGCAGCAGATGTACAGTTTGGTCTTCATTGTGGGTTCCTAACAACTGGAGTGGGGGTGATACTAAAGCTATTGCCTGTCTGTGGAATCTGTTCCCTTAACTTTGCTGTCTTGTCTGGCCTCAGTGGGAGAAGAGCCTAGCTCTGCAGAGACTTGATGTGCCAAGGTGGGGAGATATCCAGGGGGTGGGCTTCTATTCTCTCAGAGGAGAAGGGGAAGGATGAGTGGGGAGAGATTGAGAAGGCGGAAGCGATTGGGATGTAAAGTGAATATACAAACAAGCCAGCAAGCAAACAAAGAGGACATGAAATTTTCAGGAGAATGAATGGAACTTGAGAATATAATCCTGTGTGAGGTAACCCAGACCCAGAAAGACACATGTACTTGCTCATAAGTGGACATTAGTTGTAAAGGGCAGAATAACTATGCTACAATCCAGACCCAAAGAAACTGGGTAATTAGGAGAGCCTAACGGAGGATGTGTGAATCTCTCAGAAGGGAAACAAAACAGTCATCATAGGTGGATGGAGAGAGGGAACTGGGTGGGAGACAGGGTAAAGAGGGGTATAGGAATGGTGACCAGGTATGGGAAGAAGGTGTGTGTGGGGGGTAAGACAGGGTTGGGAGTGAGAATGGAAATTGGTGGGGGACATCATTGGGACTAGCTGGAGACCTGGGATGAGGGAGGTCATGGGAAGTCTATGGGGCTAACCCTAGCTGAGATTCCTACCAGCAGGATATAGAGAGAATAAAGTGGCCACCTCCTGTAGGCAGTCAGGACTGCCAGTAGAAGGAGGAGGGCATCAATTCACCCACAAAACCTTCATCCCAAAGTCTGTCCTGCCTACAAATGCACAGGGATAAAGATGGAACAGGGCTGAGGAAATGGCTGACCAGTGACTGGCCTACCATGAGATTCATCACAGCAGAGAGCCAATTCCTGACATTATTAATGATATTCTGTTATGCTTGCAGACAGGTTTCCTAGTATGGCTGTCTCCTGAGAGGGCTTCATTCAGTGGTGAGTGGAGACAAATGCAGAGAGACTCATTGCCAGGCATTGGGCAGAGCTTGGAGAGTCTTGTCAAAGAGTGGGGGATAGTGATATAGAGGGGTAAGAACATAAATAGACCTACAGTCAACTAATCTGGGCCCATTGGGGGTTCACAAACTGAACTACCAACCAAAGACCATGCAGGGGCTGAACCTAGGTCCCCCCCCCATCCTCGTTTGTAACAGATGTGCAGCATGGACTTCAAGCATGTCCCCTATCAATTGGACCTCACTGGGAGAAGAAGTGCTTATTCCTGCTGGAACTGGATGCCTCAGGGTGGTGTTGGTGCCCAGGGGGAGCTTTCCCCTCTCTGAGGATAGTGGGAGGGATTTGTGAGGGTGGGACTGGGAGGAGAGGAGGGAGGAGGGATGTGACTGGATGTAATATGAATAAAAAAATTATGGGAAGAAGACAAATAAGGCAATTCAATGTATATTTTGTGAAGCTGCAGACAAAGTTAAGACATAGTGTTAGAGCTTCCATATGGGCAATTAATCAGGAGTATGACTGCAATTGTTTTTACTCATGTTCCTGTGTATAGGTATGTATAAGGGTTTGTTTATGTGTAAGTGCAAGTGTATGTGTGCATGTCTGCAAAGGCTTGGGGCTGATGACAGTCAGCTTTCCTTGACTGTTTACCTTATTCACGGAGGCAGTATCTCTAATTGAACCCAGAGCTCACTGTCTGGGCTAGTCTGGGTAACCAGATGGTTCTTGGCATACTGTCTCTGAGTGTCTCTTGGAACTGCATGCAGCCTGCCACATCTACATTTACCTGAGTGCTAGGGATTGAAGCTCTCTAGTCCCCATTTTAGAACAGCAAGCACTTTACCCACAGAGCCACCTTCCCAGTCTTCTAGCCATGGTTTTTATTACTGTGCTGTGTTGTTTCTGCAAGTCATGTTTCCCTCTCTTTAAAATACTCTGTCTAAATCCACTTACAGGGCACTGATACTAGACCCTAACAGACTCTAGTTGTTACTGCTTTGCTAGAGGAGGCCAGAGAAATTAATCTTTGAGACTTCAATGTTGCCAGTTTAACAAGGTGAATGCTATTGATACACCCCTGAAACATCTTTAGAAAGGATAACAAAAAATAACCCCATAGACCTATTTACAGATGACTCATTTGTCCTCAGCAGCGTTAGACAAGAATCAGACAGATACAAGGAGCCCACCAATAATTCTAAAACCTGATTAGGTTAAACATCCCGTCCTTTCTAGCCTAACCAAAGGCTGTAAACAAGGGACTAAACACTTGACAGAGTTCATTCTCTTTCCCTTTCTTTCTGCCTCTGGATGGAAACCTGTAAGTGCTGAGCTACCTGTAAGTTCTTAGGAGGGAAAGGGAAGCAGGTGCCTGGAGAATTTCCAAGTGAAGACTGAAGCGCCGAGTCACCCAGATTTTTTTTTACATAAAGTACTCTCCAAATACTAACCAATAACTGAGGGAAGTCAAGTCACACAGATGTAGGCTTCCCCCTCACTAAGCAGGACGTGATTACAGATAAAGTATAGAAAGCAGAGTACAACTGTTTAAGGCTGGGAAAACATCCTTAGAATCAGCTAGTCCAGAGCCTTGATTTTGTAAGAGAAGAAGGAAAGAATTTCCACAAATGCTTTAAAGCGTTAGTGGAGGGAGGAATGGTGCAGGCATATGTGTGTCAAGTCCTCATAGGAATCAGTGATAGGAACAATGGAGAAGATGAAAGAGTATTTGCAGACTCCCACACATACTGTTCAGTGTTTCTTATCTCAATGACTGTGACAGCTGTAACGGCATTTTGAAACACTGTTTTATTATAAAAACATTTTCATAGTTTATGTCATACTGCTAATGAGGCTTCCTGAGCACCTGTGTGCAATGCCATCCACGGTGAAATCACACAGAGAAATCCATGAGTTCCCTTCTGTCTCCCCTTGGGAGTGACCTGAGGCCTCCTCTGCACTAAGCAGACCTAGGCGAGCAGTGTGCTTCTAAGTTTTCTTTGGATTCTGATGCCAGGATCTTCTATTCTCCACTTCTTGGTAGATGAGGAAGAACTCTGGTGTTCTCAGGAGAACACTCTCCACACTTACCCATGTTATACTTTTATTTATTTTGGGAGCCTCAAGTTTGAGGCTACGAACTGTCAAGCCTGCTTCAACTGGACATAATAAGTTTCTTACCACTGAAGGATTAATGTTCTGCCACTATTCAGGCAAATTCTTATGAACATCTCATACTAAAGTGACAGAATTTGGAGAATTATCTGGCTTTATTTCAAAATTTCTATCTTTGACCCTGAAAGCCCTTATTGTCTCTTTCTTTATAGTTCCATGGAGACCTTTAATTAAATTCATAGATGTTTTCCTCTATGCTTTTCCTTTAAAGTTTTATCAACCTTTTGGGATCTAAGGTCTTAAAAGTAAACTTAGCCTTCCAAGTTTACTCTTGAGCAATTGTAGACAAATGGTGATGTCTCAAATCTGTTACTTTAATTTGCCATTGTGTCATTCTCCCAGTCAGTCACAAAGCATAATTAAATCATAATCCCTTTCAAAGAATAAAAAGAGCAATTATGAAAAGCCATGGGAAACCAGTGCTAGGGGTATTTACACAGATTCTCTCATGAAGCCGCACAAGAACCCTATGATTTCAGCATGCCACTGACATGACATTGCTAAATAAAACAGAATCACCTTCTACAGAATTCACTTATTTGTTTCTAAGGTGGTGTACTGAATATCTATTTTTATCCTGTGCTGGCATTTTCCACTTTTCATCACTAAAGAACACTCAATTTTGTCCTGTACACATCCTTGTAGTGAACAGGCCATGTTTGAAAGTATCCTGTTTTTCATTTCATTTAATCAGAGCCATATACAATAACTGTCAGTGAAAGCTTCTAAGCGTTGATAGACTGCCAGCCCAAAGCAAACAAAACCTAATACTGCCTGAAATGAGTATTTTCCCCATGGTCCTTAAATTTATTTATTTAATTACATGTATGAATGTTTGGCCTGTGTATCTGTGTACTTTATGTGTGCCTGGTGCCCACAAAGGTGAGAAGGCATTGGATCCCTTGTAGATGGAGCTATAGACAGTTGTGAACCATCTTGTAGGTGCTGAGGATAGAACACTGTCCTCAGGAATTATAGCCAGTACTCTCAACTATAAAGTCATGTCTCCAGCCTCCACGGTCTTTATTAAAATCTTCCCAGGTCTCTGGGATCTGTCAGGGACTACAGACTGGTAACAATTTGGCTAAGGTTTCTTTCCAGCCTATAACTTTTTTCCCTCTAAAGCCATGAACTTGGAACAATCTGATATACTTGACCGGAACCTGCAATCTCACCTGGTGTAGCTCCCAGGGTTAAGAAGGGACTTTTGCATCTAGGGGACTCCTGTGAAGCCACATCTTAGAAGGCTTTGTTATAGCATTAAGTTACCTTAAAGAAAATCAAAGACCTTACTTTTTAGTTAGCTTGTATTTCTAAGCATTATATCAAAATAATAGCAACAAGCAGGGCATGGCTCTTTCTAGGCAGTCCTATGAAGACAAATACTTTAATTCGAGTTAAACGTTGCAAATGTAACACTACAGAAGGCAAACAAACAAACAACTCTGGTTTATATATTCCATAGAAAATATACTCTCTGTGCTGGGTGGCCGACTACAAGAGTTCATGCCTACAGAAGCTACCAAGTAGAAACAATGACTTGTAAGGTCAGATTCCAGATTATAGGAATTTCACAGGCAATATGCCACTTAGTGTCCGAGTATTCTTTTAAGGGGAAAGGCAGGGATCATCAGTATGTAGTAGCAGCTCTTAAATATTCTCTTACAATGTATGGTGTATCCACCAAGACTCTCACTGAACTGTAAGGTCTGTCATTGCACCAAGGAGCTAAGACAATGATGAGGTCTAAGACAAGTGACTACACTGAAGCAACTAAGAATAAGTTGGCTGGCAGAGTAAGAGAGTAGGACTTCCGATTTAATATTCCTGCATTTACTTGACTCATCTCTTTATAGCTGTATAAGACTGTACATGAATATACGATTTGTATATGCAGAATAAGCCAAATCACCATTATATATATACATATATATATATATGGAGAGAGAGAGAGAGAGAGAGAGTGCGCTATGCACTAACATAAATCTATACTTATCTGTATTAGAACTTGAAAATACTTGACTACTTTGGAAATACTGGAATAAATAAGATTACCCTATTATTTGTAAATTAAACTTCTTATAGCTACTTCTTGGAATTTTACTTAGTATAAACACGGTGCAGTCATTTTCTTCTTATTCAGTTATGTAGGGCAATGGTACTATTCTGTATTCCCAGGTATCCAGAATAGTACCTTGAAGACAATAAAAATGTACTCTTTGTTCAGTGAATGAATGCATATTTTATATTACACATGGCACAGAATTTTGGAGGTGCAAACCTACTTATGCAGATGTTTTGGCTATTCTTTTCATAAATTTAAATAAAGGATAACTGAGAAGAAATTTACTCAAGTTGGTTTAGACATTAATTTAAATAGTGTGATTTATTTGGGGGGTCATAATTCCATGATATAAAAATAGAAAGAGTTGGGAAATAGAAGGAGACAGAAATAATGATGATAAGAAAGGTAAAGTTATATCCATGGCTCTGAAAACAAAGGCATTATTAAATACACACTAATGATTAGCAGAAATGCTTCAAGGAAAAATGAGTGACTCAAAATAGGTTACTATGGGCAAAGTGAATTTGGTCCCAGGGAGATTCCAGTATTTCTGCAGAAAATACTAAACCCTAGCATTCCACTGTTAAAGGACATGAAAATAATTCTATAGATAGCTTAGTCAAATTCCACTTGGGATAAGGTGCCTACCCACGTGGGTAAATTATTCCTCCAGGGCAGTCAGGGAGGGCCCACTCACATCATATGAGTGGACATACCTGTTGCAGGAGGTCATTTTATTTTCAGCCTTTTCCTAGTTTATCAGGACCATTTGTTTTTATAACTCAAATCTATATGTAGTCCTTGCTCAAATTGCATAAGGTACTATAAAACACCTTTTACTATGTATTTACCAAAATGGAGTGCTATAAACAAATGTTCACTTAGGCAGTATCTCCTTAATATAAGTTGCATTTAATAAAACTGGTAGCCATTCTAAAAAGGAAAGGATAAGGCATATTCATAAAAATGTCTGAAAGAAATTCGCAATTAATATTTTACAAGACAGTTAGATTTCAGATTCCTCTTTACTGTTAAGGTTTAAGAGCTTTCTTAAAATTGTATTCTCATATATTACAACCTTAATGAAATGAGTTTGTAAAGAGAATGCTCGACTGATAGAGCTGTGGATTTTAATCTGAAAGTCTTGCTGACAAAGACGGTGTGCTAAGACCTTGAGAAAAGTGGCTCATGGCACAGTGCTATCGCTTGCATAAGGATATCTTGCTCTAATGTCTGATCACTGAAAAGATCTTAGAAGCTTTTCTGCACCTCAGACTACCCCCTTTTTTTTTCAAAGTCTACACTCTTTTTTTTAAAATTAGGTATTTTCTTCATTTACATTTCAAATGCTATCCCAAAACTCCCCCATACCCACGCCCCCCCCCACTCCCCTACCCACCTGCTCCCACTTCTTGGCCCTGGTGTTCCCCTGTATTGAGGCATATAAAGTTTGCACAACCAATGTGTCTCTCTTCCCCGAGAGTATCATCCTGAGTGAGGTAACCCAATCACAAAAGAACTCTCATGATATGTACTCACTAAGTGGATATTAGCCCAGAAACTTAGAATACCCAAGATACAAGATACAATTTGCAAAACACATGAAACTCAAGAAGAACTAAGATCAAAGTGTGGGCACTTTGCCCCTTCTTAGAATTGGGAACAAAACACCCACGGAAGGAGTTACAGAGACAAAGTTTGGAGCTGAGACGAAAGGATGCACCATCTAGAGACTGCCACACCCAGGGATCCATCCCAATATCAGCCTTCAAACGCTGACACCATTGCATACACTAGCAAGATTTTGCTGAAAGGACCCTGATATAGCTGTCTCTTGTGAAGCTATGCCGGGGTCTAGCAAACACAAAAGTGGATGCTCACAGTCAGCTATAGGATGGAACACAGGGCCCCCAATGGAGGAGCTAGAGAAAGTACCCAAGGAGCTGAAGGGGTCTGCAACCCTATAGGTGAATCAACAATATGAACTAACCAGTACCCCCGGAGCTCAGGTCTCTAGCTGCATATGTAGCAAAGGACGGCCTAGTCGGCCTCAGACTTCTTAATTTTTGTTTTTAATTGAACTAAATAAGGGAGATAAGTGAAAACAAAGGCATGTAACCCAGCTGCTGTCCTGAGAACCCCCTCTTGAATACACAATGGTGGACGTTGACACTCCTCTGATGATGTCATCCATGCTAGCTGTAGCTGTCTGGAAGGAGACTGTGGAGAGTGGGCACACACCTGTAACCCAGGCTCTGGGGAGGCTAAGGCACACACATTTGAGACCAGTTTGGGTTGCACTAGTTTTTGCCTCAACAAGGAAAGAAAGGACACTATAATTTTTGTTTATGTTTATTTTTGAGATTATAATTTAATTACAACGCTTCTCCCTTCCCTTTCCTCCCTCTTAAACCTCCCATGTACCCCTCCCTGCTTTCCTTGGGACACTATCTTTTTTTTTTTTTAAATATGACTTATATATTGTCTCTGTGTGTGGTACTGGGCAAAGCTTTGTACATATGAGGCTAGAACTCTGTGTTTGGGATATATTATATTATCCTGAAAGGAAGCATTCTTTAAACCAAACCTAGTGTGTCACACCTTTGGATCAGAGGCAACCAGAGTATTTTAAAGAACATAAATGGTGCCCTTCCGGTCCACTCGAGCACCGGGGGTGCCTTGCCAGAGGAGTCTCCGGACACCCGAAAGGACCCGCACAGGATTCTCCACGGGATCCTAAGACCTCTGGTGAGTGGAACACAGTGTCTGCTCCAATCCAATCGCGTGGAACCTGAGACTGCATTAACTAGGGAAGCAGGCAACCCGGCCTGAGCTGGGGCAAAAAGTCCCTTCTGGTCCACTTGAGCACCGGGGTGCCTTGCCAGTGGAGTCTCTGGACAACCGCAAGGACCCACAGAGGATTCCCCACAAGATCCTAAGACTTCTGGTGAGTGGAACACAACTTCTGCCAGGAGGCAGGTTTGAACACCAGATATCTGGGCACCTTCCCTGCAAAAATAGAGCTTGCCTGCAGAGAATACTCTGACCACTGAAACTAAGGAGAGATCCAGCCTCCAAGGTCTGCTGATAGAGGCTAACAGAGTCACCTGAGGAACAAGCTCTAACCAGAGAAGACTATAACAGCTAGCTTCAGAGATTACAACATGGCGAAAGGCAAATGTAAGAATCCTACTAACAGAAATCAAGACCACTCACCATCATCAGAACGCAGCACTCCCACCCCAACTAGTCCTGGGCACCCCAACACAACCGAAAATCTAGACCGGGATTTAAAAGCATATCTCATGATGATGGTAGAGTACATCAAGAAGGACTTTCATAATTCACTTAAAGAAATACAGGAGAGCACTGCTAAAGAGTTACAGGTCCTTAAAAAAAAAACAGGAAAACACAACCAAACAGGTGATGGAAATGAACAAAACCATACTAGACCTAAAAAGGGAAGTAGACACAATAAAGAAAACCCTAAGTGAGCCAACGCTGGAGATAGAAACCCTAAGAAAGAAATCTGGAACCATAGATGCGAGCATCAGCAAAAGAATACAAGAGATGGAAGAGAGAATCTCAGGTGCAGAAGATTCCATAGAGAACATCGGCACAACAATAAAAAAAAATACAAAATCCAAAAAGATCCTAACTCAAAACATCCAGGAAATACAGGACACAATGAGAAGACCAAACCTACGGATAATAGGAGTTGATGAGAATGAAGATTTTCAACTTAAAGGGCCAGCAAATATCTTCAACAAAATAATAGAAGAAAACTTCCCAAACCTAAAGAAAGAAATGCCCATGATCATACAAGAAGCCTACAGAACTCCAAATAGACTGGACCAGAAAAGAAATTCCTCCCGACACCTAATAATCAGAACAACAAATGCACTAAATAAAGATAGAATATTAAAAGCAGTAAGGGAGAAAGGTCAAGTAACATATAAAGGCAAGCCTATCAGAATTACACCAGACTTTTCACCAGAGACTATGAAAGCCAGAAGAGCCTGGACAGGTGTTATACAGACACTAAGAGAACACAAATGCCAGCCCAGGCTACTATACCCGGCCAAATTCTCAATTACCATAGATGGAGAAACCAAAGTATTCCACGACAAAACCAAATTCACACATTATCTTTCCACAAATCCAGCCCTTCAAAGGATAATAACAGAAAAAAAAAAAAAAAACAAAACAAAAACAAAACAAAACAAAAAAACAATACAAGGACGGAAATCACGCCCTAGAAAAAGCAAGAAAGTAATCCCTCTACGAACCTGAACGAAGACTGCCACAAGAACAGAATGCCAACTCTAACAACAAAAATAAAAGGAAGCAACAATTACTTTTCCTTAATATCTCTTAATATCAATGGACTCAATTCCCCAATAAAAAGACATAGACTAACAGGACTACACAAACAGGACCCAACATTCTGCTGCTTACAGGAAACCCATCTCAGGGAAAAAGACAGACACTACCTCAGAGTGAAAGGCTGGAAAACAATTTTCCAAGCAAATGGTCTGAAGAAACAAGCTGGAGTATCCATTCTGATATCAAATAAAATCGACTTCCAACCCAAAGTTATCAAAAAAGACAAGGAGGGACACTTCATACTCATCAAAGGTAAAATCCTCCAAGAGGAACTCTCAATTCTGAATATCTATGCTCCAAATGCAAGGGCAGCCACATTCATTAAAGACACTTTAGTAAAGCTCAAAGCACACATTGCACCTCACACAATAATAGTGGGAGACTTCAATGGACAGATCATGGAAACAGAAACTAAACAGGGACACAGTGAAACTAACAGAAGTTATGAACCAAATGGACTTAACAGATATCTACAGAACATTTTATCCTAAAACAAAAGGATATACCTTCTTCTCAGCACCTCACGGGACCTTCTCCAAAACTGACCATATAATTGGTCACAAAATAGGCCTCAACAGATACAAAAATATTGAAATTGTCCCATGCATCCTATCAGACTACCATGGACTAAGGCTGATCTTCAATAACAACATAAATAATGGAAAGCCAACATTCATGTGGAAACTGAATAACACTCTTCTCAATGATACCTTGGTCAAGGATGGAATAAAGAAAGAAATTAAAGACTTTTTACAGTTTAATGAAAATGAAGCCACAACATACCCAAAGCTATGGGACACAATGAAAGCATTTCTAAGAGGGAAACTCATAGCTCTGAATGCCTCCAAAAAGAAACTAGAGAGAGCACACACTAGCAGCTTGACAACACATCTAAAAGCTCTAGAAAAAAAGGAAGAAAATTCACCCAAGAGGAGTAGACAGCAGGAAATAATCAAACTCAGGGGTGAAATCAACCAAGTGGAAACAAGAAGAACTATTCAAAGATTTAACCAAATGAGGAGTTGGTTCTTTGAGAAAATCAACAAGATAGATAAACCCTTAGCTAGACTCACTAGAGGGCACAGGGACAACATCCTAATTAACAAAATCAGAAATGAAAAGGGAGACATAACAACAGATCCTGAAGAAATCCAAAATACCATCAGATCCTTCTACAAAAGGCTATATTCAACAAAACTTGAAAACCTGGACGAAATGGACAAATTTCTGGACAGATACCATGTACCAAAGTTAAATCAGGATCAAGTTAACAAGCTAAACAGTCCCATATCCCCTAAAGAAATAGAAACAGTCATTAATAGTCTCCCAGGCAAAAAAAGCCCAGGACCAGATGGGTTTAGTGCAGAGTTCTACCAGACCTTCAAAGAAGATCTAATTCCGGTTCTGCACAAACTATTCCACAAAATAGAAGTAGAAGGAACTCTACCCAACTCATTCTATGAAGCCACTATTACTCTGATACCTAAACCACAGAAAGATCCAACAAAGATAGAGAACTTCAGACCAATTTCCCTTATGAATATTGATGCAAAAATACTCAATAAAATTCTCACTACCCGAATCCAAGAACACATTAAAGCAATCATCCATCCTGACCAAGTAGGTTTTATTCCAGGGATGCAGGGATGGTTTAATATATGGAAATCCATCAACGTAATCCAATATATAAACAAACTCAAAGACAAAAACCACATAATCATCTCGTTAAATGCAGAAAAAGCATTCGACAAGATCCAACACCCATTCATGATAAAAGTCTTGGAAAGGTCAGGAATTCAAGGCCCATACCTAAACATGATAAAAGCAATCTACAGCAAACCAGTAGCCAACATCAAAATAAATGGTGAGAAGCTTGAAGCAATCCCACTAAAATCAGGGACTAGACAAGGCTGTCCACTCTCCCCATAGCTATTTAACATTGTACTAGATGTCCTAGCCAGAGCAATTCAACAACAAAAGGAGATCAAGGGGATACAAATTGGAAGAGATGAAGTCAAAATATCACTTTTTGCAGATGATATGATAGTATATATAAGTGACCCTAAAATTTCCACCAGAGAACTCCTAAACCTGATAAACAGCTTTGGTGAAGTAGCTGGATATAAAATTAACTCAAACAAGTCAATGGCCTTTCTCTACACAAAGAATAAACACGCTGAGAAAGAAATTAGGGAAACAACACCCTTCTCAATAGTCACAAATAATATAAAGTATCTTGGCATGACTCTAACTAACGAAGTGAAAGATCTGTATAATAAAAACTTCAAGTCTCTGAAGAAAGAAATTAAAGAAGATCTCAGAAGATGGAAAGATCTCCCATGCTCATGGATTGGCAGGATCAATATTGTAAAAATGGCTATCTTGCCAAAAGCAATCTACAGATTCAATGCAATCCCCATCAAAATTCCAAATCAATTCTTCAACGAATTAGAAAGAGCAATCTGCAAATTCATCTGGAATAACAATAAACCTAGGATAGCAAAAACTCTTCTCAAGGATAAAAGAACCTCTGGTGGAATCACCATGCCTGACCTAAAGCTTTACTACAGAGCAATTGTGATAAAAACTGCATGGTACTGGTATAGTGACAGGCAAGTAGACCAATGGAATAGAATTGAAGACCCAGAAATGAACCCACACACCTATGGTCACTTGATCTTCGACAAGGGAGCTAAAACCATCCAGTGGAAGAAAGACAGCATTTTCAACAAATGGTGCTGGCACAACTGGTTGTTATCATGTAGAAGAATGCGAATCGATCCATTCCTATCTCCTTGTACTAAGGTCAAATCTAAGTAGATCAAGGAACTTCACATAAAACCAGAGACACTGAAACTTACAGAGGAGAAAGTGGGGAACAGCCTTGAAGATATGAGCACCGGGGAAAGATTCCTGAATAGAACAGCAATGGCTTGTGCTGTAAGATTGAGAATTGATAAATGGGCCCTCATGAAACTGCAAAGCTTCTGCAAGGCAAAAGACACTGTCAATAAGACAAAAAGGCCACCAACAGATTGGGAAAGGATCTTTACCTATCCTAAATCAGATAGGGGACTAATATCCAATATATATAAAGAACTCAAGAAGGTGGACTCCAGAAAATCAAATAACCCCATTAAAAAATGGGGCTCAGAACTGAACAAAGAATTCTCACCTGAGGAATACCGAATGGCAGAGAAGCACCTGAAAAAATGTTCAACATCCTTAATCATCAGGGAAATGCAAATCAAAACAACCCTGAGATTCCACCTCACACCAGTCAGAATGGCTAGGATCAAAAATTCAGGTGACAGCAGATGGTGGCGAGGATGTGGAGAAAGAGGAACACTCCTCCATTGTTGGTGGGATTGCAAGCTTGTACAACCACTCTGGAAATCAGTCTGGCGGTTCCTTAGAAAATTGGACATAGTACTACCGGAGGATCCAGCAATACCTCTCCTGGGCATATATCCAGAAGATGTCCCAACCGGTAAGAAGGACACATGCTCCACTATGTTCATAGCAGCCTTATTTATAATAGCCAGAAGCTGGAAAGAACCCAGATGCCCCTCAATAGATGAATGGATACAGAAAATGTGGTCCATTTACACAATGGAGTACTACTCAGCTATTAAAAAGAATGAATTTATGAAATTCCTAGGCAAATGGATGGACCTGGAGGGCATCATCCTGAGTGAGGTAACACAATCACAAAGGAACTCATACAATATGTACTCACTGATAAGTGGATATTAGCCCAAAACTTAGGATACCCAAGATATAAGATACAGTTTGCTAAACACATGAAACTCAAGAAGAATGAAGACTGAAGTGTGGACACTATGTCCCTCCTTAGAATTGGGAACAAAACACCCATGGAAGGAGTTACAGAGACAAAGTTTGGAGCTGTGACAAAAGGATGGACCATCTAGAGACTGGCGTATCCAGGGATCCACCCCATAATCAGCTTCCAAACGCTGACACCTTTGCATACACTAGCAAGATTTTGCTGAATGGACGCAGATATAGCTGTTTCTTGTGAGACTATGCTGGGGCCTGGCAAACACAGAAGTGGATGCTCACAGTCAGCTATTGGATGGATCACAGGGCTCCCAATGGAGGAGCTAGAGAAAGTACCCAAGGAGCTAAAGGGATCCTCAACCCTATGGGTGGAACAACATGATGTACTAACCAGTACCCCTGAGCTCTTGACTCTAGCTGCATATGTATCAAAAGATGGCCTAGTTGGCCATCACTGGAAAGAGAGGCCCATTGGACATGCAAACTTTATATGCCCCAGTACAGGGGAACACCAGGGCCAAAAAAAACCCAAAAAACTGGGAATGGTTGGGTAGGGAAGTGGTGGGGGAGGGTATGGGGGACTTGTGGGATAGCATTGGAAATGTAATTGAGGAAAAGATGTAATATAAAATATTTTAAAAAAAGAACATAAATGGTATAGGAATACAAAAGTCAATGAAATATTGCTGCTGGAAATGCAATGGCTCATTAGGTGACCTAGCCTATGCTAATTTCCATATTTTGTCAGAAAAGCACTAATGCATGGATCAAGTGTGTATTAGCTCTCTACTGTCCTCCAGCTAGACCAAGAGGCCTTATCAGGATTAATCCTGGTTATTTCTATATTGTACATGGGACACAACAGTTGCTCAGTAACTAGTAGTTTGTTAACCTCATGAAGAATTAGCAATGACCAAACAGTATGATTGATCTACTGCTTAAGCAATAAGCAACCCCTTCTAGAAAAGAGCTGAAAAATAAAAGGACTCAGACTCGGATTTCTCCCCACACACGGAGCTCTGGATTTCTGTCTACTATTCTCTTTCTAGGGATTTGTGCTGAATATGGAGATACAAGATCTGGGGGCTTTCTCGTTACACATTTCTCAGAACAGGCTGAAGATATACACTTGGGTTACCAAAAAAAAAAAAAAAATTCCCCAATTCTTCCCTTCAGTCACATCCTACTTAAGAGCATACACATCAAATGTCTTGACATATAGACAGACGTTCCTATTGGTTTCTTTCCCTTCTCACAAATCAAGTTCTTTGTTTCTTTCAAGATGGGAAAATGGTGCACAAGACCAAAAGGGAATCCTGAACATTAATCAAGTTCCACTGTATAATAAAAATTCCTTAGGACATAAAACATGAACTGTACAAGAAAGAAAAAGCATACTATTTGATCTTGCTATAAACTGAAAGTTTTAGACACTTTAGGAAAAAGGCAGCAAGTAATGGACTTTCTCCACATGCAGAAGTCACAGTCAGAGAAGATGCAGAGTGTCAGTTGATCATGTGCTTTTCTTTGTCCCTTTTATTTTTATTCATAAAGAAACTGAAGGCATATGGCAAAGTGCATCATTAATTTCTTATTAATTTTATAATATGAAGGCAACCAGTTAAATAGTAGTGATACAACTTTAAATTACTGAACTCACTGGGTATTTAATGAGAGATTTAGCACAGCAGGGTTTCTGCTAAATTAAGTCGTGCCTTCACATCTCAGTGGGAAAACAGGTGTATATTGGTTTAGAATTATGGAAATGTTGACTAATTCTAAGGCTTGTAATCAAACAGCAAGGTACCCTGTAATAATTTTTCTTCAAGAATATGCATTAATCTTTTATGTCTGGGCCCGTTTCTTCCTGCCTACCAAAGGCTTACAACAGAAAGACGACTACTTTCATGTCTTCCCTGCCGCTGTTAAGGGTGGCATTTGTAAGACACAGCTACACATAAATGTAAGATGTGAGGTTTTATCCCCATCCACCAAGAGCAATGTAGCAAATGTATGTACTGTGGAGACCTTTGAATCTTACTAATCATATCTGACTTGTCAAATTTTTGCTTAACCTGCTTCAAGCAACTGAGCCTATGAAACTGAGATGGGAAAAAGAAAAATATTCCACTAATTGTATTTTCCAACTCTTAGTTTATTTACTTTAAAATTTAAAAGTATCTTTATTTTATGTGCATGGGCATCTTGCTTGCATGTATATTTGTGTACCATGTGCCTAGTTCTTACAAAGGAGGCCAGAAAACAGCATCAGACCCCCTGGGAAAGCTACCTTGTGGGTGCTGGGAATTGAACCCTAGTCCTTTGGGCAAAGCAGTCAGTGTTCTTAACTGCTGAGAGATTTATCTTGTCCCTCCCACAACTCCCAAATATTGTCCTTAATTACAGGTTTCCAAAGTCTCCATTCCTGAATTTTACATTCAGAATTTTAGGAGAAAAGAACATGCAATATGTGAAAAACATGCAGAAGGACTACTTGTCTTTAAGAAGCAGAGTTAGGATGTCCCCAACCCAAGAAAAGTTGTCAGTACTTCGCATTCATATTCCCCCAGGTCTCCAGGAAATTATACTTATCAAATATCACTGCCATGGAAATGGGAAAACACCGCCAGCCTTATATTTTCTGTCCTGTGTCAATACAAAGCCATAAACTCGGCAATAAAATATTGACATGTGGTCAGCTGGCTTTATCACCAAATTCTGGGTTTCTAAAAAACACCTTTGCAAAGGAAGACAACAAAGTGAGAACTCAGCTTCTTCTCAAGGGCTGTGGTCCAATGAACCAAATAATACGGCATCTAACTGCACTCCTCATATAGTAAAGAACAGTTCATGACTAAAAATAATTTTTAAAGCATCAGGAAGGGATTTTATGTGCTAATTATTGTAAACCATTCATTTGTATGAGCAGGAAAACAAAAATAATTTGAATTAGAGTCTGGACACAAAAAGTTAATTTTCTTCTTTTTTTGTCCAAGGCAATACATATTTGGCTACAGCTTTCTAGAATGATATTGGAAAACTTACCTCAAGAATGAAGCTTAATCACTATTACTTTTTAAGTCAAAGATGAAAGATTTAGGAAAAGCCATCCTACTACAAATGACTTTGGGAGTCCCGGGAGGAAGCACCACAGAAGGGCCATCCTGTCACCACACTCTTGCTTTTTAGCCTTCCATTTGCTCAGATGAAAAAGAGAAAAGCCAAAGTGGGATGGCTGAACACCTGTGCTCATTAACTGATTACTCTTGGTGATGAAGAAGTTACTATTTCGGTGGAGTGTGATGACACTTGCCTGCAACTGCAACCTCAGCACTTATCCATAAGTTAGAGGTCAGAAAGCACATTAGACCTTGTCTCAGAAGTCCATCTACCTCAAACAGAGCTTGTAGTTTGAAAATCTTTTGCTGAGTATCTTTCTACTACAGACATTGTAAGTTTTCTATGGGCCTAAGTTGAATTACACAAATTCTAACTTTTGGGGAAGCCAGAGGCTAAGCACTTATATGTACCCATATATGCAATTGATGCACATGATTTGTGTATGTGTCCAGTACAGCAAGGAACCACACACCAAAATGATACCCTGTAACATCAGAACATTTTATCCTTCTTTTCTTCTTACCAAAAGACATTTGAATAACACCACAGTACCTTGAGTATTTACCACAGGTCCTTTATTATAACTAACACACATCATTATGCTATTAAATTAACTCACCACTGACATTTAGGTAAATGGAGAAAATATACCAAGTATACAACAAAGGAAAATTTGTAGTACCATGCAATATATAAAAAACCCACAAAAGTCTGATCAAGCCTGATGAAACTGTTGCATGTAATGTGAGCTCATTTCTAATGAGCTGTACTCAGCAGCAGAGTTACTGGGAGGGGACAAGATCCAGCACCACAAGCTTCCTGTGCTCTGTTCTGCACCAACATGAAGGAAGGCGCACTGAAACACTGGCTTTGTTAACCACCATTGACTGTTTAGAAGTCATTAGGAGCTTTAACATTATGTCTATACAGAGTGCATTTTGTCCTTTAAATGAAAACCTAAAGACGGAAATTGAAAAGGGGGATCCTGGGGAGTAAAAGCTTTCCCTTTTCCATTTGCTTTACTTGTATGTGGAGTCCCCCACCTTTAAAATCTCAACCCACCCAATACTCTCTTGGCAGCTGCTGTGTACCCAGCAGGGTCCCTCTGATTTTCTAACCAGGGGATATGCTATTTGAGAGTTCTTCCCATCAGTGCTAATGCCAGCCCTTTTTTGTGGGCTGGCCAGCTAGTCTGGCTACTGCAGGGAACAGAGGGGCCAGCGTGTACTCCTTAAAAGACCAAAGCCATTTTTGGCACTAAGAACCCATAACTAGAACCTTTAGTTGAAAGGACCATTTTCAAGCAATAAAGTGATTTTGGTACAAAAGTAAACCGACTCACCCCAGGTAAAGTTTTAATATTGTGCAGTGCATTCTGGGCCTCAAGTGCAGCTTTTCTTGTATAAAATGTTACGAAACAACAACCTACAGAGAGAAATGAAAAGGTTTTAGAAATTTCTTTGAAGGCTTTGCTTAGATATAATGGAGACTGTGGTGAACAAATAATCTACTTAAAAGGATGCACAATCTACAGATAATAAAGCACACGAGAGCGGTAATAACAACACCCCACACATTTACACAGTGCTTTCATCCTAAATCACATTTATTAGCTTCACCCACATTGGAGATCAATCCATTCCTCTGTGCTAACTGCCTGGGATACAACTATTTAGAAATGAAGGTAGGCGGTAGGAGACAGAGGGAAGGTGCTGCTGGAACTTGGACCATAGCAACTTCAATAAAGAGAAGCACTTACTCAGAGTAACATTGGCATAAACTTATATTATGTATAATTTTCTTAGAGTAGCTCTAGAATGTTACACTTATAAAACATATTCTAAGCTTAAAAGTTTAGGAACTAGATAGACAGGAAGGCTCTTAAAGGCTGGGATAGTATTCTCTCATCTCTACCATGGAGTGCACAAAGCCAAGTTCTGTACACTCAGTCCCCGTTTGTAAAAAAAACATTAGATAATTTTAACCATTTTAAAATTAAATTGAGCCAGTCATGTCAGTGCATGCCTTTAATCCTAGCACTCAGGTGCAAAGGCAGGAAGATCTCATAGTTCTAGGCTAGACTGGTCTACAAAGCCAGTTTTAGGATAGCCTCAGCTATATAGAGAAATCTTGTCTTGAAAACCAAAACCCACAACTAAGACCACTTAGCAATATGAATGAGTAAGTACCCGAACAGATGCAAGGGAAACCTGGTTCATGCAGTAAATAATGGCCGTGGAACATCTCTGTATTGTTAATTTCTAAGAGCTGATAGAAACCAGGCCAAAATCCCTCCAATGCAGTTCAGCAGACACCTCTTTGAAACCAGTCTTCTCTGCCATTCTGTGATCATTACTTCAGGGACCTGAAGGTTTGCCTTTCCCTTTTACCAACTTAAAAGATATTAGTTAACATTAATATAAAAATTCTCAACAAAATCAGCGTGGGAAGAAGTAATATACAAACACTTTACAAATTGCCAGCTAAGGTTACACAGTGAGACCCTGTCTCAAAACAAAACATCCCAAATAAACGAACAAACCACCCCCAAACCCTTTACTAAGTTATTTAATTAACTAGTTAATCATATGCTCACCACAGCACAAGGGACAACTTGGCAGGAGTTAAGTGTCTTTCTACCACATAATCTCGGAGATCCAATAAACTCAGGTTGTCAGGTTTGGCTGTATGCATCTTGCCCAGTGAGTCATCTTGCCCCATCTTTACAAATTTAAAGAAAAAAGATTCTATCTTTGATCTGAGCTGTCTAGTAAGTTACAACCCAGAAGTGAACTTTTAGGCTTGATCCCATAGCCATGTCCCCTGCAGCTCTCTCTGAGACAAACAATGAAGTTGTCCAAGCTGGGATGTAATGCCAGTCTCTTATTTTATAATTTCAGTCCCAACTGGTACCTGGCTATTCCATGATCCCTATCATATATGTTATGCTGAACTAAATTATGGGAAGTGAAACTTCCTACCACTCCTAAAAGTCTATAAAGGTCCGTGGGTTGTGTGTGCGTGCGTGTGTGTGCGCGCGTGTGCGTGTGCGTGTGTCTGGAGATTAAATGTGGTCTCTGAAGGGGCTCCTCCAGCCTCTCTCCATCCCCCTCTCAGGGTCTCTTTCTCTCAATATCTCTCTCATTTTCACTTTGAAAGAAGTTCCTCTTCAGACTTTAGTGGAAAGTCTCTCCTCCCTTCTCCTCCCCTCTAAAGTCCTGCCATGTTTAGATATAGCCATATATCGTATGTTGCTGCCTAATGATGGCCTTGGTGACTTTACATTATAATAAACCTCAACCTCACAGAAGGCCTTTGTGAATTAAATGCAAGCCAGCCAAGGCTACACAGTGAGACTGTCTCAAAAATAAAAATCAATGTGCAAATAATCCCAACAAAAAAACAAAATTCAGGGGTAAAAATAAATTTAGGTTCAAGAATATACAGATTAGTCTAGAAAATAGAGGAAAGACAGGGAATTAAAGATTAGGAACGAAGCAGAAGCAGCAGCAAACACAGAGGACATAAATCTCCTTCCACACTGAGCCCAGTTGAAGAGTCCTGACCCAACCGTGCAATCATCTCAAGACTAAAGATGCTGTCAAGATCACTGCCACTCCCGCCTCGTTGGGAAGCACTGAGGCCCACACACTGCACTGGCAACCTTGAGGAAGGAGGCGTGTGACTGTTCTAGCCACTTCAATGTGAATTTGGCTGATGCTTCCATCATGAACAAATGTCTTTTGGTGAACAAAAGGTAGGTGAGGTGTGTTTTTCCTTTTTAAAATGTTTCTCAGAAAGGGAAAGTTTGAAGATGACATTTGAGCAGTCATGGGAACTAGGCGCAGAAGAGAAAGGCATTAAAGAAGCTAAGTGGCTGATATGCAGAAGAGAAAACTCAAACCCACCCAAATCTCCTGATCTTTCTAAGGCTGCGTAGGGCCCATCCACTCTACCTGAGCAGTCACCATGGTGACATCTCAGACAGATCACTACTTATCCTTTCAAAATATACACGGCTCACCAACTCTGTTACTGCACATCCATTTAGACAGAGACTCTTTATATTATACTAAGTTAAGCTCTGGCTTTACTCCAACACCAGAGAAGAATATCCTGAAGACCTGGGTAAAACACTTTTGCTATTTGCTCATTTGCTGAACCCAGCAGCTCAGCTTCATCTTAGTGAGCAGATTTGGAGCTTTTTATATAAATTAAAAGCCATCCTACTTGCTCCAGAGTGGATAGTTTCTTACCATAGTTCATGAATGGTCTAGACTACATCTCTGTCCCTAATCACATCCTCAGTAGGGAAGACTGTCACAATGAACAAATCTTAGTAGTATGGGAGAGGTGTCATTGGACTGCCAATAAAACTAGAATTATTAGCCTGTATTTTCTTTTTGTTTCACTGTCTGGTTCCTGGATTACTGAGGAGAAAATACATTTCTTTCTCTGTGTCACTGTTCCTTTGTAGTTCCATGAAGGAAAACTTGTCAAGCAAGTTTTTTGAAAATATACAACTTTTCATTTTGCTAAAAGTGACTTTTCATTTTTCATAAATGAAAATGATTGTCTTAAAATTTGCATCGCAAATATAGACATCCGTATTTAAAGAGTTACCATAGATGCAGCATTTAGTAGGATGAAGCATTAGTCTCTCCCAGTGGGATTTTGATTTGCATATTTTCAGAATTAGAATGTATTTATAGATTGTTTTAGGGTAGTCTTTTAGTTTATCATAGACTTTCTACCAACCTATCTCTTAATTTTAATTTATCGATGGAGAATATCTCTAAAAGGGAAGAAAACATATCATCTTCTCTGATTTTTAAAAATATAATTATGGAAAAAAGGCAAGGAACAGCTATGGATTTCAGATAACCCATGACGGCTTAAGCAAGCATAAAACTGTCTTTCTTGCTGTCCCTAACCAAAAGTACAGCTGTTAAGGGAACCACCTGCTCTTAGATTTCCCCACACCAGCTGTAACTCAGGTCTGGAATGTACTGAATTCATTTCTAGGTCAGATGTAGCACCATATGGCTTAGCCATCAGATCCAGAGACAAGCCTCTCTCCTTCTGCATGTTCTGCTTCAATACCAGTTTTTCAAGGTGGGTGGCTAAACACCTACAATACCCAGATGGTATCCATGGTCAGTGGCTGCAACATGTATCAGAGGGGTTAGCTGTCTTCTGGCAGTGTTCATTACTGAAGCTCCTTGTTCACACGTACCAAGAAAAGCTTTGTTCCCCTGCAGAGAAAAGCAGTGAGCATCCCAGGGACTCTGAGGATCACCAAAATGAATAGTTTGACTCGTGTGCTTTGACAAGTTCAAACCTCTCTATTTCTGCTTTATGCTGCTTTCCTTTTGTGCTTCATGTTTTTCTATTTTGTTCATGTGATACTATTTAATGAGCACATACACTTTATGATTTGTCTCACACATATCTACTCATTTAGGAGTTTCTGCCAGTGACAGCATTTCAGTCTGGACTTTTGGCAAAGTTCAAATGTAGAAAAGACAAACACAATGCCCTGATTACCTTATCGCATTCCTTTTGCAACAACAATAATTAACTGAGTTAATAAAAGTCAGAACAGAAAAAACATCTAATCATCCTTCATGTGTCCATTATCAACAACTCTCTACTGCCTCCAGGGCTTTTGACATTCACAGAAACTGGTTCAATGGGAAAAATTCAGAGGTAATTCCAGAAGCAAATATTGTGCTCTCTATGTTGAATCTAATATTTTCACTCCTGATTACTCTTCTGGTGATACTGTGCATATCTAGGGCGTGTGTGTGTGTGCACTCGTGTGTGTTAGTGTTAATATTTTGTGTTTTTTTTTTTTACAGACTACTAACAACTCACTAAGAATTAATTATGCTGTTAAACTTTTAAAGCTCTATCAATCTATAGAGAATGTAGAAGGGGACATAGTCATAAGTATGGAAGAGATGGGGGTACACACATTGTATGAAGGCATCCTGTGTGTAGCTTCAAGAAGAAATCCTCAGGGTGTCAGGAGATAGTGAGGCAATACTAAAGGACATTGAGAACCACAGTAAAGCACTTATTCCATCGTCACACCTGTCATCCCATCTACCTTCTCACAGGACTGTCGGGGCAATTGGAGCCTTTATTGTCCATGTTCCAAGAAATGGGCAAGTCTAGCAACACAGTTGTATAGGACTGGTTGGTAAAGCAATCTGTAATAAGTATTATAACTATGAGATGTGACTGACTGTACCATCATGTGTCGGAAAGCTGAGAGTGGTAATTCCCAGACAAGCCCAGAACCACATAGTCTAAATAGGGTAGTCAGTGTCTATTATATTTTCGGTAACCGTTTCTGCTGTCATAAAGAGTTCCCTTGGGCATTTTTCCATCTTAATTGCTGAATAATTTGTGACATTGTTAATTTTTTTCTGTTTCCAAAGATAAAGACCTTAACAGACAGGCCAATGGAACATGCACGTGCATACAAACAGGAACTCAAGTGCACACACATTCACACACATGCACACACACACTTTTTCTCTGTCTTAAAAAACCATTAAAAAAACACTCAATTTTACTGAAAGAGTTTAATTTTAAATTATCAAGCACATTTATTCTGAAAGAAACCATCTGGGTTATTGCAAATCTTTTCAAACCACAGATGTTTCTCTAGAAAATTTGCACTTGGAAATTTTTGGTAATAATATTCACAGGGTGGGGAAAGTAGAACTTGTGTAGAGATAACCACTTTATATCCTGGCTTGCCCTGATTCCAGCAACAGTTATAGTCTTCAGTGTGAAAGGTAGCATCAACATAGCTCAAGAGGATGTTGCTAATAGATCAGATTTTAAAGTTAAGTCTGCCCGTAAGGAAAGTGACAACAAGCTTGTTAAGAAAATCGCCCCTGGGATGTTTAAGCTATGGCCCTGGAGAGGGTTACCTCTCTGAGCTCATGCTCTGCAGGTGCTGGGTTATTCTAAAAGACCCAGTTCTTTAAGCCCTTGACTCTAAAATATGGAGAATATGGTAGATATTTTTAAAAATTTAATGTGTGTCTCTATTTAAAGAATCCAAGTACAAAGACAGGAGGCTAATGACTTGGATTTTTTTTTTTTAAATTCCAGAAATAGTAACTTATTAGGGGCAGTAAGAAATCTCAGGTAACATGCTAGTAACAGCTACTTCACTGGCTGGGGCCCATCCCGTGTGCTGTTGGTACTAAGAAGGCAGGCCTCATAATTTCTCTTGCAATCACCAGCCTGATCCAAAGACAAATTGCCCTCTTTTAAAGTGCTCTTTAAATAGAAAAAGTGGCTTATTTGCAATGTCCATTTTTAAACAATTTTTTTAATATGGTAGACTGTGCTACCTTTAAAAAACTATAGATAACCATGCAAGTAGAGGAGCAAGAAGAGAAGGTGATTGAAAACAAGTATTTCCGATCTGAAGCTGACTCTGTTGTGCACTCATTAGGAATCTGCCATCAACAAACTCAAGGGGTTTATCTAGTTTGTTTTCTAAACTGAAGCAAATGAGGATTTAAAAACAGCTACAGAATGAGCATTTAATGATTGAAGCCTGGATGTGTGACCTCCCCCTGTCCCAAAGTAATAGTCCTGACAAAGAAATTCAATTCAAGGTATACTGGAATTCAATGTCAATAGTTATCACATAAATTAAAATTTTCTTTACAAGCTACCTTTGAATTCTGAGGGGCAGCAAAATCAGGCCCTGGAAGGCCAAATCAGTAAGCCTCATATAGTTTTCTAATTATAAATGTAGTGGGATGCTTTTTTGTATCTGCATTTATGAACAAATCAGACGATTCTTTTTTTGGAGTAGGGTTTCAACTGGATCTTGCATGCAAGCTAGTTTAAGCCAAAAGAGGACATATTCTATACACACAATTTCTCTTGTAATCTATTTTCTCCCCAAATTTTAGCTACTCTGCAGAGAATATATTTTTTAAAGAGTCAGAAGGTTGTTGATATAAGTTGATTTTAAGCTCAATGAATTTCCCATACACTGTAGTTTTACCTATCAATTTCTAGCTCTGTCCTGGTCAAGACCATATATTTGCACTTTTTTATAAAGGAGTTACAGGCTTCAAAAAAAAAAACCCAAAATTCTGATTAATTTTTCAAAGCAATGTTAGGATTGATCTTAAATAAAACAAAACAACAAACAAGGCAAAACAAACAAACAAACAAACAAACACAAGGCAAAACCAAGTGTGTTGTTCAATGGTCTAGAATGTAACTATACATTTAGTGTTTTGAGGTTAAAAAACAAGGACAAAACACTATTTTTAGAAAGTCCAGAGATGCTCCAGGAGGCTCTTAGGGCCACTGAAGAGTCAAAAGGGCAGCTCTTCCTTCAGCCACATCTTTCTATCAAGGAGACTTGCCCTTGCCAATGAAGACATATCAGATGTACCTTTACTAGCTTGTGCCATGGGGATAAGTGCTCTGTGTGTTCATTCATTCTAATGAGGGTTTTTTTTTCCAAATTTTTTATTAGATATTTTCTTCATTCACATTTCAAATGCTATCCTGAAATTCCCCTATACCCTCCCCCAGCCCTGCTCCCCTACCCACCCACTTCTACTTCTTGGTCCTGGCGTTCCCCTGTACTGGGCATATAAAGTTTGCAAGACTAAGGGGCCTCTCTTCCCAATGATGACCGACTAGGCCATCTTCTGCTACATATGCAGCTAGAGATATGAGCTCTGTGGGTACTGGTTAGTTCATATTGTTGTTCCACCTATAGGGTTGTAGATCCCTTCAGCTCTTGGGTACTTTCTATAGCTTCTCCATTGGGGGCCCTGTGATCCATCCTAGAGATGACTGTGAGCATCCACTTCTGTATTTGCCTGGCACTGGCCTAGCCTCACACCAGACAGATATATCAGGATCCCTTCAGCAAAATCTTGCTGGCATGTACAATAGTGTCTGTGTTTGGTAGCTGATTATGGGATGGATCTACTGTATTCTTAACACGCGGTTTGCTTATGAAAAATGTGAAATATGGTTTTAAAAGTGATATTATTAATTTCACAAGCTGATACTTAAAACTTGGCTCCATATCTTCTAACCATATTCCTGTACTCTTGATTATGTTTTAATTCCTGTGGCTTTTCTGTGCCGAGATGGGGAGCTGGGGGCTGAAGTGACAGGGGCACAGAGACAGGCATAGCAGGTATGGCATGTGCAAATAAAGCAAAGCTCATCTCGCTAACCTGGAAATGCACAGGGAATGAGAGGGCATCTTTGTATGCCCTCTCTTTCTGATTACTTCTAACCTCCAAAGTAAGGAGAAGAAAACAAGAGAAAATAAGGGCAGAGTTACACTCTGTGGTCTTTGTGTCCTTTTCTGTACCATCACACAGTTTTACAAGCTGACTCTTCCAGCCTAGTCTTCCAGCTCCCCCATTTTACAGACAGCTTTCAATCACCTACTTAAAACTCCAGGTATGGGAGCACATACCTATAATTTCAGATCAGGGAGGCCAGACAAGGCTACATAGCAAAATTCTGTTCCCAATCAAACAAAACAAACAAACAAAAGACTCAGGGAAACTTCCTGAGACTTGCCGGCAGAGGAGTGTCCTTCCAAGGCACTGCCTATCATACACAGCACAGGAAGACCTCCCCCAAACCACTTGATTGGTTTTACGTTATTTTCAAAGATCCAAGAGGTGTTTGAGCCTCCTTTTGTATCACCTATGTCCTTTTATAACCCCAAACTTAACTTGTTTTACATGTCTCTAAGTCACCCAAAACACCCCTTTCCTTTTTAAAAGTATTTCTAAAACAGCAGGAACCCTAAAAAACAAACAACAACAATAACAACAACAAAGCCCCATCCTGTATGAATCAATTTTTAATGAAGCCTTAGCCAATTAGCTTAGGTTTATAGAGTTTGATATAATTGGCAATTGTTTTTTGTTTTTTGTTTGTTTGTTGTTGTTGTTGTTTTTTGTTTTCTTTTTCAAGAAAGGGTTTCTCTGTGTAGCCCTGGCTGTCCTGGAACTTACTTTGTAGACCAGGCTGGCCTCAAACTCAGAAATCCACCTGCCTCTGCCTCCCAAGTGCTGGGATTAAAGGTGTGCGTCACCACTGCCTGGCCCATAATTGGCATCTTGATATACAGAGGACTACCTAGAAATATAGGCTACTTGTTTTTAGAACTTTTATCATGTGGGCACCACTATCTGAATTACCAAATGCCATATTTGTTCCTCTGGTCGCCTGGGGTCGGGGCCCCAGTGCTTTCCAACAACTTTCAGTTACTTCAGACAGAACCACACCACACAGTAAATTAGACATAGTGTCTCAGCTAATCTGGGAAAGGAACAAGTGCTGATCACACCCAGCTAAGTGGCATCCTACCACTCCTTCACATTCTTCCTGAGAAGGCACTTGTACTCACTGTCAGGAGAGCCAGGCGAAGCCCGCTTCTCCCTTAGCTTCCTGGGAGGGGTCATCCTCTCTAAGTCTCACAGCACTCTGAAGAGCCTTGCTGTTTTGAATCTTGTGCCAGAAAAAAACTCAGATTTTTTTTGTTGTTTGTTTTTTCTGTGTTTGTTGTTACTCAAAAAACAAACACATTAAATGTGTATTTTCTAGACTTCTGGCAAAGAGTCCTGAGGCCTGAGGTATGTGTTATCCCCTCCTAAGCTATCACTTTCTAAATTCCAAGTATGACTCTCAACTGAAGAAATGACAAGGACCTATGCTGTCCTCTTCTGGGTTCTCTGGAATAATCCTTTAAAGTATCTGACATTTGTAGAAGTATCTGAAAAAAATGTTGAAGTCATTATTTCCCCCCTTCATGGAGCAAGTGCTACAATTAGCTGTTTCTTTAAACACTCTTGCCCCAGTTCCCAGTATTAGAAATGTAAGCTCACTGCTGAGCTTATGAATGCTTGTTCAGACCTCATAGGGGACAGTGCCAATGAAGAAAGCAGGTTCTTTTGTAACAGGAAATGCTGTTTGTCCTTTGGAATAAAAGATAATAAGCAAACAGAAAATCTGATTACACTTTCTATTCTTTAAGTACTAAGTACAGAGAAGACAGGAGGGCCTGGCTGTTCCCATAACTAAAGGAAAGGAAAGGAAAGGAGAGGAGAGGAGAGGAGAGGAGAGGAGAGGAGAGGAGAGGAGAGGAGAGGAGAGGAGAGGAGAGGAGAGGAGAGGAGAGGAGAGGAGAGGAGAGAAAAGGAAAGGAAAGGAAAGGAAAGGAAAGGAAAGGAAAGGAAAGGAAAGGAAAGGAAAGGAACTTAAGGTAAAACATAAGCAGTCAGTAAGGAAAGTCACACTGAATGGCTTCCCTAAGGTGACAGCGGTTACTATCCCAAGGTACTGTCCAGTCCCTTTCCCATGTCATCCTGGTGAGGTAGACTAGATGTCAGTAGGGATAGCAGTAATTGATCAAGGAGGAAGTGAGCCAAGGTATCTTAACACTGATCAAGGAAGACAATCCAGCACTGAATGCTGTATATGGTAGCTTTGTCTTAAATTCAATTAAAGAGGAGAGAAACTTCTAAAGTAGTGAGATAGCTCATTAAAACAAAGTTTCTAATATAAAATTATTTTATAATACAAATTGTCTTGAGGACAGAATGGCATTTTTATTGAATTCCAGTGGCAGAGCGAATAGGTTAAACTGCTACCCATTTCCACACAAACCTCAATTTCAGCACACTGGATTATTAGATGCTGGTAGGCCAGGCCATTTTCTTCAATCTTGTGGTTTTGTTCAGTTAGTATATTAACTTCCATTCATAACAACACAGGCCCTCTAATGTTAGTCTGGCTAAACTACAACCTAGCCTCATGCCTAGTCTGTATCAGTGGTAACAGTGCTCTCTTATTATCATTTTTAATGGGTGACTTCTTGGATACTGGTAGTCTGAGCTCTGCAAGGGGGCACTTGTAATACAAACAGAACAATGCTGTTTTTGATTTTAAGGATCTATTACCCTTTCTTCCACACTTTGGCCTTTACATAATAAAACAAAGAGAGAAATCCTTTGGCTATGGAAACCATGTTAACTGAAGTAAAGACTGTACTTACTGCAGACTTTCTGAACCCTTGAGTTAATATTTGCAAACACTATTATAATCGTTTCCACCCCATTCCAAAGAATTAAGTAAGCCATTTAAAATGGTGGAAATCAGGTAAGAAATACGTTTAGGAGCCATGTGGAAAATTTCCTTTAATTTTCATGGCTGATGTGACAGTTTTCTAAGTACTACTTGTTATTTCTCTATTTCATTCATGATCTTTCCAGCAAATCTCATGTATTATATGGCATCCTGTGCCCTAACTACCCACATTCCATGATTAAAAGATATTCTGTTGTCAGACTCACAGGTTTGGGAAATTATTCAAGATGGCAAAATGGTGCTCCTGGGACACTACAAGGCAAGCAAATCAAGAAAACAAGCTACTCTTCTTTAGCCTGTGAATTAGATACAGATGTCTGCATCTAATTGTGGCATCAGCAAATAGAATCTTGATGTTACTCAGGTTTGGTCATAATGCCCACCACCACTGGATAACATATCTGGTATATCAGCAAAGACACCTATTTCCAGAAAGGCACCCCAATTAGGACAATTACTTTAATTGACATGTCTCACAGTGTTCTCAGGTGGGAAGCTGGCATGAAGGTACTGGGAACCAAACCCTGGTCCTCTGCAAGAACTGTAAGTGCTTCTAACTTCTGAGCCATCTCTCCAGATCCTAGGGAGCATATCTCATGGTGAATAATGGTGGCAGAGAAACTACCAATCTCACTGATACCTATGACCAGGCCTGAGAAATCTCTAGATGGTTTTCCTGCCTGCTTTCTTCCTCTAATGAGGACTAAATTGCTCAAGATATTCTCTAAATTGTGCTCTTAGTAGGAATTAAGAATTATTAACAATTTCACTTTTTGTGTGTTACAGATACTACCTCCCTCCATGGCAAGCTCCAAAGATACATACTACCACCACATGGCTATATTATGCTCTGGATCCTAGACATCACAGTCCCTTAGGTCAACCTCTGTCTGAGATACTCAGACTGCTGCCTGTCCCTCATCATTCCTCTGGTCAGCTAGAAGCAACTGAGAGGCACTCCCAAACCCCAAGGGTGACTTCTGAGAGTGGGGAGTTAGGAACTCTGAGGAATTAGATTACTCAGTTGGGAGACAGACAGGGAGAGGGTCTAGGCAATAAAGGTGGTGAACTTTCAAGATGGCTGGCTTCTGCCTCACTGTCCTAACTTGAGACAAAAACTAGTTCAGCTAAAAACAAAGGCCTGTAGGCTTTGTCTTCCATTAGCAGCCCTCTGCTAATGGACTGGCTCAGCTAGTTCAAGGCCTGATCAGGGCATGTTATGCAATAATTGTGGGCCAATCAACCATTGTAGATTTCTTCAAACAGACCAACTCCAAACTAGGGGAAGAAAACTAGAGACTTAAAAAACAAAACAAAACAAAACCAACCAAACAACCAACCATAAAAACCTCCAGCGTTTGAGAAGAGATGGGTTTTCATGTTCCCTAGTCTCCCCTCTGGTTTGAAGATCTTTTTTTCTATGTATCTGCTGCATGTATGCACTCCATTATCCACAACAAATGCCTTTCCTCAAGGCATTTTTCTGTTGGCTCCTGTTTGTGGTGTTCCAGATTTGTCTGCTGTTACCTGTCTCACTTGAGACTTTTCTTGCCTTTTTAATTCTTTAATTGGGAGAGAAAATGAACCCAATCAAGACCCCTAGACTGTATCCAGATACTTGTCCCTTCTTTGGGTCTCAGTGTGATGGCACGTTTGACAAATTGCCTCTTTAAGCCTCTCATTCTTTTTTTGTAATGTAGGGTTAATAATAGGATTAAAAACAGAGGAAATACATGAAAAGTTCTTCTTGGATGTTAGAGATTATTATCTATGTTTAATTTATCAGGTTTCTCTCAGAAGCCTTAATCACAAGCAGACTCTAAGCAGGTTTCCCTTTGAGGCAGGTGGGGGTAAGCTACAATATTCCAGTATTCCTCTCTTTTAACAAAGGACACTGGAATAAGGGAAGGCAGCATTGACAGGCTCATCACATGCTAAGCTGCCTCAGTGAGTCTCTGGATAGGAGGAGGGAAACGGGACCTCTTTTAAAGTGATGACCACAAATTCTTTAATAGGGTTTGGGATTGCTTGTCTTGACTGGCTTTTGAATGAATCCCTCAGAACCATCCATGTTCAACCATTTGCATGGCTTTGACTACTCTGAGCATCCACTTATACAGTCTCTAAACAGAAAATCAATTTTAATGGAATCATTTTAGCTGACTTTTTGTATTTAAGGTATACCAACTTTTCCCCAGTTATACATTCTATGGTGTGCTTCCATGTGGCATACATTCTTTTAAACAGTTCATTTGATTAACCTGTTTCTATACCATCACCATGCAGTTCTCATTTCAATTGCTCTGTAGTACAGCTTTAAGTCAGGGATGGTGATACCTACAGACATTCTTTTTATTTATTTATTTTTTTAAATTAGGTATTTTCTTCATTTACATTTCAAATGCTATCCCAAAAGTCCCCCAGACCCCCCCCCCACTCCCACTTCTTGGCCCTGGTGTTCCCCTGTACTGAGGTATATAAAGTTTGCAAGACCAAGGGGTCTGTCTTCCCAATGATGGCCGACTAGGCCATCTTCTGATACATATGCAGCTAGAGACACGAGCTCCCAGAAGTTCTTTTATTGTACAGGATTATTTCAGCTATCCTGGGATTTTTGTTTTTCCATATGAAGTTGAGAATTGTTCTTTCAAGGACTGTAAAAGAGAGGCTCCATCCAGCAGGCAATGGAAATAGATACAGAGATCCACAGCCAAACATTAGATGCAGCCAGGGGAGTCTTGAGGAAGAGTTGGGAGAAAGACTGAGAGACTGAAGAGGTCAGGGACTCCACAGAAAGACCAACAGAGGAAAAAACCTGGACCCTTGGGGGCTCCCAGAGACTAAACCATCAACCAAAGAGCAACCATGGGCTTGACCTAGGCTCCCTGAACATATGCAGCAGAAGTGCAGCTTGGTTTTCATGTGGGTACCCAACAACTGGAATTGGGGCTGTCCCTGAATCTGTTGCCTGTGTGTGGATCCTGTTCCCCTAGCTGGGCTGCCTTGTCTGGCTTCAGTGGGAGAAGATGTACCTAGTCCTGAAGTGATGTGATGTGCCTGGTGGGTAGGGGTTCACAACCCAGGGGGTACTCCCCATTTGCAGAGGAGGAGGGGGTATGGAGGAGGATCTGTGTGAGGGGTTACTGGGAGAAGAAGGGGGTGATATTGGGATGGAAAGTGAATAAATAAATAAATACAAATAAAAGGATGCCTCTAAGAACTTCTTAAAAGCAAAACAAAAAACAAACAAACAAACAAAAAACAAGCAAGCAAGCAAACACTTGGTTGAAAACAAGCCTGCTGCTATCAACGAGGACAACCAAGTGCCAAGTCTTTAAATCTAGTTTTGTCGCTTTACTGTAAGTCAATGACACAGAAAGAAAAAGGCAGCCATCCTAGGCTTTGCATGGAGATGCAGTTTCCTGGGTGCTAAGGACAGAAAGGGAGGAGGGCAGTGTGGAGTACATGGAAAGGTGTTCCCAGATCTGGACTTTATTCTCAAGTTTCTCATCAAATAGGAAATGCACTGTGATAGCCCCTTACTTGCCTGGAAAACTTCTGCTTCTTGCTGCAACTCTATGGTAACTTAATTTCCATGTTACCTTAATGATCACCACAGCTCTGTGGGCTTCCATGGCTCCTACTTGTGGCATAGTATGCTGTCAGGTATGGTATCTCAACACTAGGTTTTTAAATTTTCAACTAAGTTTTAAAAAAGTATAGGGATATTGCCTACATGCATGTCTATACACCATGTACATGCCTTGGTGTCAGCAGAGACCAGAAAAAGGCATTGTTTCCCCTTGGACCAAAGATAAAAATGGTTGGTGAGCTGCCATGTGGATGCTGCAGATAGAACCCAGGTCTTTGCAAGATTTCTCAATGATCCTAACTACCAAGCCAACTCTCCAACCCCAAGACCGTAGTTTTAGAATTAAATGTTCATTTAAAGACCTTCCCCCATCTGGTCAACCTACAACATTATAATTTTCTTTTGTGGTTTATATTCTATAAGCCTGTCCAAATTGAGCCACAAGCAGTAAGTACTGTCCATGCAACATCCCATTTTCTGAGAATGGACTGGGTATAATTTTCCAATTTCTGATCCAAGGCAGTGTTGTTTAGCTGTCAGGCAGAATGCATACATTTTGTTTGACCATTTAGTCACCTAATGTTCATACATTGCTAAATCCCGACTCTGGACTTAGAACAAAGGAAACAGAGATAGGTTCTTTTCTTCCTTTTAGTACCTCATTTAGGAACAACATGAAGACCACCCAGGTGATGGCATTTCTGAAAGTGGAAGGTGTAATGTTAACAGTGATTCCATCTTCTGCTCTAACCATTCCTCTCAGTTGTTTTGGGATTCATACTTTTACTTTATAGCTTAGATTGACAGTAAAACAAAATTTCCTAGTAATAAACTGTACTATGATTTGCCTTCGCAATGACCTAAACTATACTGTAATCAACCTGTGATGACAAGCTTTGATAAATGTCTATACAGTGAGAATGCTGTTGCTGAGCAAGCCATGAGAGAGTTGTGAAAGAGGAAAATAACCCCCAGATTACATGCTTGGGGCAAAGTGACAAACTTTAACCACACTGTGGTTTTGAACAAGCAATCTTTCTGATTTCCCTGTCATCAACTTCTAATGTTGGATTAAAGAAATAAGTAGATCTTAGGAACAGCCATCTAATTTAATCGTCATTTCCAATAAAAGAAATAGAAGCATAAAGAGGTCTTATCTTAAGAGCATACACACTGGTTACTGACAAAGCCTAGCCAAGCAGGCAGATTTACACTTCTCAGAGGTTGCTACTTCTTCCTTGTTCTTCACCTCTAAGTGGACACATGCTAAGTACGGCCTTCCATTTTTTCAGAAGATCAAGTAAGATGCAATGATCTTGGATAGAAGAAGGATAGAAAGTTCCTGTTCCTCGACCCCCCTTACCTGCAGTTAACTTCTCATTCATTAGCAGGAAAAAGGTGATCTGTATTCTATGAAAGAGAATCTTACCCTAGAATACCTCAGAAAAGGAAAAATCCTTGATTTCATGGTTTCCAAAACTTTTTAGTGCCGTGAACTGAGTGCCAGAGCCACTGAGACCATGAGAGGAAGAGTATGCCATTTATCAACTTTCCCATACTGCATGCATGTCCAAGTAGAATTTGATCTAAAAGTTTTCACTTTTTGCTATCATAGCCAATAACACTTATTCTTCTATTAAACTTTTTTAAAAAGGGAAAATAAACATCTCCTGGGCTTCCAGTTCTTCCTCAGATGACTAGATGTAGATGAATTCCCATGCACTTTAGCCTTTTTGTATTTCAGGGTCATTGCTTTTATAGATTTTACCCCAACCGCACATTATTATGGGGCATGAAAAAGCTTGTTATAAAACAACAATAACAACAACAAAACCTGCCAAGAGCAGCAAAGCTGTAGGTAGGAAAGATTTATTTGCATAGAAAAGCCAATGCTACTCTATTACCTTCTAATTGTGCGGGAGACAAATTATACTAACACTTCTTTGTGATCAAAAGAGATTTCTCCTCGACCATGGGTCTCATAGTTCTAATTATATTCTATAACTAGACCATCAATAGCTCAAGTGATTCAAAACAGTGTACATTCCAAACAGCTTTCCCAAAGTTCTGGAATACTTCAGATGTTAGTGACAGGAGCACTTACTTTAATCAATATACCTATCTAGGCTATTACTGAAGCTGGCTGGAAGTCCCTGAATAAATTCCAGTTTGTCAAAGAGCCTTTGCTCATGTAGCCTGGTGAGCAGCACAGGGGGCCAAGCATTTAAATTTACTGTGAAAGATTACTGAACAAATGCCCTACTCTAGCCAATAGACAAGCCATCTACACAAAAACTAAACAGAACAATGCTGGAGGTGACTAAGGTTATAAACCAAATGGACTTAACAGATATTTACAGAGCATTTCACCCAAAAATCAAAAGAATATACCTTCTTCTTTGTACCTCATAGAACTTTCTCCAAAATTAACTACATTCTCAGACTCAAAACAAGTCTCAACAGATACTAGACAACTTCAACAATACCCTGCATCCGATGCAACCACCATGGATTAAAGCTAGGCATCAACACCAGAAACCACAGAAAGCTCAAACTCATGAAAACTAGTGAGTGAAAAATAGGTCAAGACAGAAGCTAGGAAAGAAATAAGACTTTCTAGAACTGGATGAAACTGAATACACAACATACCCAAACTTATGGGACACAATGAAGGCAATTCTAAAGGCAAGTTCACAGCACTGACTATAAACACATCATATACATATACATATACATATACATATACATATACATATACATATACACACAGAGCTCTCATACCAGTAACTTAACAGCACACCTGAAAGCTCTATAACAAAAAGAAGAAATCACACCCAAAGGAGTAGATAGCAAGAAACAGTCAAACTCAAGGCTTAAATCAATAAAACACAAACAAACAAAAATTACAAAGACTCAATGAAACAAGAGTTGGTCCTTTGAGAAAAGTCAATTAAGACTGACAAATCCTTATCCAAATTAACTAAAAGGCAGAGAGAGAAAACCAAATGAACAAACTCAGAACTGCAAAGGTGGAAGTAACAGACACCAGGGAAGTACAGAGAATCAGAAGGACATACTTTACAGACCTTCTCTCCACCGAACTGGAACAGCTAAAAGAAATGGTCAATTTTATTGATACGTACCACTTACCAAATTTATATCAAGAACTGGTAAGCCCTTTAAACAGACCTGTAACCTCTAATGATGTAGAACAGTAATCTAAAAAATATATATATATATATACCCTATACAAAAAAAAAAAAAAAAAAAAAAAGCCCAGGGTCAGGTACTTTTAGCCCAGAATTCTACCAGAAGATTTTCAAAGGAGACTTATTGCCAATACTTTAAAAATTATTCCAGCAAACAGAGATAAAAGGAACATCGCACAATTCACTTTAGGAGGCTACAATTACCTTGAAACCTACACTACATAAAGACCCAACAAAGAGAGTGAGTTACAGACCAATTTCCCTAATGAACACAGATGCAAAAAGTCTCAATACTGAACCTGAGAACACATCAAAAAGCCATCCGCTGTGACCAGGTAGACTTCATCCCAGATATGCAGGGATGGTACAACATACATAAACTGATTAATATGATCCACCATATAAACAAACTGAAAGACATAACAACAACAACAACAACAATAAAACCAAAAAAAACCATGATCACCTCATTAGACAAGAAAAGACCTTTGAAAAAAATCTAACACTCCATCATGATAAAAGTCCTGGAGAGACTAGTGATACAAAGAACATAATAAAGGCAGTTTAAATCAACTTACATGGAGAGAAACTCACAGTTCCACTAAAATCAGGGACATGACAAGGTTACCCACTCTTTCCACACCTATTATGGAGTTTTTGAAATCTTAGAAAGAGCAACAGGACAACTGAAGGAAATCAAGGGGAATCAAACTGAAAAGGAAGAAATCAAAGTATATATTTTTACTTTCAGCAAAATAATTGGATACAAAAGTAACTCATAAATCCAGTAGCCCTCCTATATACAAATGACATACAGACTGAGAAAGAAATATGAAAACAACACCCTTCACAATAGCCTCAAATAATATAAAATATCTAGGGGTATCTTTAAATATGCAAGCTAAAGACTTGTATGATACAAATTTTAAGACACTAAAGAAAAAACTGAAGAAGATATCAAAAGATGGAAAGATCACCTATGATTGTGGATTGGTAGGATTAATATAGGAAAAATGGCCATTCTACCAAAAGCAATATGCAGAGTCAATGCAATCCCCATCAAAATTCCAACACAGTTCTTCAGAGATCTTGAAAGGAATAAGTCTGTTTCATAAGGAAACACAAAAAAGTCCAGGATCGTTAAAACAAACCTGAATGACAAAAAAAAAAAAACCCAAAAAACAAAAAACAAAAAAAAAAAAAACAAGGTAGGTATCACCATCCTTAATTTCAAATTGTATTAGTGAACTATAGTAAAAAAGGCAGCATAGTATTGACAAAAATCCTTACATGTTGATCAATGGAATTGACTTGGGGCCCCATCATAAATCCATCCACTTATCGGAATATGATTTTTGATACAGAAGACAGAAACACACACTGAAAAAAAGAACACCTTCAACAAATAGTGCTGGTCAGCCTGGATGGCTGCATGGAGAGGAATCCACATGGGTACATAGTCATCACCTGCATAAAACTCAACTCCAAGTTGATTAAAGGCTTTGACATGAAGCTGGATATACTGAATATGATAGAAACATAGACAATACCCTTGAACTCACTAGCACAGGAGAAGGCTCTCTGAATAGAAGACTGTTAGTAAGGTACCAATGTCAACAATTAACAAATGGGACCTCATGAGAAGCTTCTGCCTGGAAAAGACACAGTCATCTGGATAAAATGGCAGCCTACAATGCCAACTCTATATCCAATAGAGGGCTAATATCAAAAATATATACTGAACTAAAAATATATATCAAGAAAACAACCCAATTAAATGAGGTACAGATATAAACACACAGATATCTCAAAAGTAGAAGCTCAAGCAGTCATCAGGAAAATATAAATTGAAACAACTTTGAAATTTCTTGTCAGTATGTCTAAGATCAATAAAACGAGCACCGCCTCATGCTTGTGAGCTTGTGGAGTAAGGGGGCACTCATCCATTTCTTTTGGCAGTGCTTTGTACAGCTACTGAAATCAGTGTGGCAAATCCTGAGGAAGACAGGAATCAACTTATTCCAGATATACCACTTTCAGGCATGTATCCCAAAGACTTTTCACCTTATAGAGACACTTGCTTAACTATGTTCATTGCTGCTTTATTCATAATAGCCAGAAACTGAAAGCAATCTAGATGTCCCTCCACAGAAAAATGGGTAAAGTGTGGTACATTTACACAATGGAGTATTATTTACCTGCTAAAAATATGAAATCATAAAATTTGCAGATAAACAGAACTAGAAAAAAAAATCACCCTGAGTGGGGTATCCAAGACCTAGGAACACAAATAAGTAAATATGGTTTCACTTATATATGGGTATTAGCTGCTAAGTCAAGGATAAACAAGCTATAGTCCACAGAACCACAGAAGTTAGGTAAGGGACTACGTATCTATACTACAGATAGGTCTTATTACGAATGGAAGGGGGGCTTGAACAGGGGGATCAGGTTGGGAGAGGGAAGTGTAAAGACAAAGGGGTAGCAGGGAGGTAATCTGAGAAGAATCAGCTAAAAGTAGGCCATTTGGAAGGTAGCGTGAGAAACGAATACAGTAAAAGCTTCTTAAAATAGGTACATCTGAAGACAATCTAAATGAAACCACCAAATAATAAGGGAGTCTGAATTCCACCTGGCCATCTTTGGTCATCAATGCAGCTTCTAGTACTGGGATTGGGTTACATCTGATTGAGTTCTTGGGATTTTGTGGGAATCCCCAAGCAACCTAGTCTGTTGTCAGAACTATAGGTTGCTCTCCATAAATCGACAGCAAGGCCCTATTGCTGAAAACATCTACATAACCAACTGGACATGGAGAAGTTCCTACAGAGTCTCACCCCTCCACTGTCCAGTCTTTGGACAGGAAGGGACTCTAGATACTATCAAAGGAGAAACGCAAACACCAACCTAGCCACAAAACCTCTGAACCTACAATGGTGTGCTGCCTGCAAGACCTGCTGGGGCAATGATGGCACAAAGCTTGTGGTAGTGACCAACCACTGTCTGATTTGACTTAAGGTCATTCCACAAGATGAAATCCATATCAGACATTGCTAGGGTGACCAAGAACCAGAGACTAGATAGTCCAGGAATGTAGAGTGAGACCAAATACCACTGTTCTAACCCTCCATCCCCACAGCCAACCAACCAACCAAACCAACTGAAATCAAAACCAAACCAAGGAACCAAACAAACAACCAAACACTCCAGCAATAAAATGGTCCTTGACTCAGACATTGAGGGCTATGTGGAGGATGACAACGAAGAAGATGAGGAGGATATGATAAATATGCCCAGCTAGTGGAAGATGAAGATGAAAAAGATGAGGAAGAAGGGGAGGAAGAGGATGTGAGTGGTGAGGAAAAGGATGAAGAAGGTTACAACAACTGGGAAGTGGAAGGCGAGAACCATGAGGAAGAAGCTAATGAAGAAGAAGGGAGTCAGAAGTGAAAACAAGAACCTGAGGATGAGGGCAAAGAGGATGGTATACTGGCTAGTTTTGTGTCAACTTGACACAGCTGGAGTAATCACAGAGAAAGGAGCTTCAGTTGAGGAAAAGCCTCCATGAGATCCAACTGTAAGGTATTTTCTCAATTAGTGATTAAGGGGAAAGGCCCCTTGTGGGTGGAACCATCTCTGGGCTGGTAGTCTTGGTTCTATAAGAGAGCAGGCTGAGCAAGCCAGGAGAAGCAAGCCAGTAAAGAACGTCCCTACATGGCCTCTGCATCAGCTCCTGCTTTCTCACACGCTTGAGTTCCAGTCCTGACTTCCTTGGTGATGAACAGCAGTATGGAAGTGTAAGCTGAATAAACCCTTTCATCTCAACTTGCTTCTTGGTCATGATGTTTGTGCAGGAATAGAAACCCTGACTAAGACAAATTGGTACCAGCATAGTGAGGTATTCCTGTGACAACCTGACCATGTTTTGGGGAGGACTGTGGAAGGACTTTAGAACTTTGGGCTTGAAGATCCATTCATTGTTAAGAGCTCTGTCGGATGTTGTGTAGGAGCTTGGAAGATAATGTTCAGAACAGTGCAGAAGATGGAGGCCTGGCTTGGCACTGTGAGAGGCCATGGAAGGCCATTGGTGGAGGTGCAGCCTCAGTTGCAATTAATGGCCCAGGACTGAAGGGGTCATGCAGTGTTTTGGAGATGCCAGTACCATGAGATGACCACCAAGAGCAGGAGTAGCAGGCGTCAGCCATCACCACAGAAGCTTTCTCTTGTAGTAAATGAGAAAAATACAGAGAAACAATGCAGAGTTAGAGACCGTGGGACACTCAGTCCTAAATGGGATGTCACTATCAAATTTCTCCCCTCAAGAAACCCCAGGGAAGAGGAGGCATAAAGAGAATAAAACCCAGAGGAGATGGAGGACCAAGAAACAAATCCCTCTCAGTGAACATGATGAAAGCTCCTATGAGCTCCGAGACTGAGGCCTACGCACGGGGCCCGCACATGTCAGCACCAGGTCCTCTGCATTAGGGTTATGGCATTCAGTTACTGAGATTTATGAGATTCCCGATTGCAAACTCATGGGTCTCTAATTCTTGAGCTTTCTCTTGGGCTCTTTTCTTTTGCTTTTCTTGTCTAATTCCAATGTGTTTGTTTTGTTTTATCTTACTGTCTTTTATTTTAATTTGTTTTTCCTTATAAGCCTGTTTGTTTTCTAAGGAAAGGGAGTATACCTGGAAGGGGGTGGGAGTGGGAGGAACTGGGATGAGAAGAAGGAGGGGAACCATAATCAGGGAATAGTATATGAGATGATCAGGATATATTATATGAAAAAATAGATTAAAAACAGGAAAAAACAAAAACAAACAACGTCAGCAACAACAAAAGAATCCCTGTGGCAGAGAACACTGGCTGTTCACCACAACCCATGCTCCGCCCCCCCCCCCCCCCCAGCAGTGTAAAAGATCTAGTAGAGCACATACTAAAATCCACATTTCCTAGCTGGTTGCATGAAGCCACACGTATCCAGGCAGGTGCAAGGAGAAGTGACATGTCCTGCCCCAGGTCCTGACATGACAGACTACCTCACATTCTTTCCCTTTTGTGCCGCATGAGTGGAGATGGCACAACTAAAAGAAAAAGATGTCTAGATCCTTGGAGCCTCATGGGGAGGCAAGCCATCTATCAACTAGAAGTGCCCATGCAGGATTCTTCGTTATTGTTTTAAGACAGGGTCTCTTTGTATGGCCCTGACTGTCCTGGAACTCATGTGTGTATACCAGGCTGGCCTTGACTTCCTAGAGCTCTAGTGCAGCTGATTCCAGTGGTTTGAGATAAAAGGCATGTACCATCATGACCAATCCACACTCGATTTTCAATGCTAACAAAAAGTAATCTGCTTTCTAATAGTTTAGCTTATCCTCATTAATGTAATACCCAATAGCTAAAACCCCTGCATGGTAAAGTAATGACAGCTCAGGAGAGGTCCTGACATGCTGCGTTCACCTCACACCTTCAGTATATCTTCTAGTGACTCTCCCAAATAATTATTATTGCAAATACATGGTAAGGATAAAATTTGGTTTTAGGATATTAAAAATGTGCGTAAAAGCTATGTAGACAAATTAATGTTTAACTTGGTGAGAATACTGTTGTTTTTCTTTTAAAACAAACCATGTGTGGTAAAATTCAAAAGAATGAGAGAAAATATACTTCTTGCTAATTATGTCCAACATTTTATCATTGTTAATAATTCCTAAATGTCATGTGTTCATAAGAAAAAATGGTGCATGCCAAGATTTAGATCAAAAATGCAAAATTCATTTCTATCCTTTTTTCCCTACTTATTCTTTCTTCTGTCAGTACGTTTTAATTTTAAAACATTATTTCTATCATTACTTTTTATTTGTAAGGGTGCTTCACCTGGATGGTTGTCTTTCTAACCATGCATGCCTGCTGATCCTGGAGGTAAGAAGAGGGGTTGGAGCCCCTAGAACTGGGGTCATAGATGGTTATAAATGCCATATGGGCCCAGGTCCTCTGGAAGAGTATCCAGTACTCTTAGCATTTCTCCAGCTGCCTGCAGTCCTTTTAAACAAGCTACTCAGTGGTCACACTAAACGCCACCCCCTTTCTTCACTGCTTCCCTGGACTACTAGTGTCTTACGTGATCCTGGAGACCTGAGAGACAGATACATGGTAAGTGTGAGGGTGATGGAAAGACATTGAACTATAAATATCTCAGGAAGCCTCAGATGACTTGGTAGGGAAAAGAAGCAGGGTCGCATGCGATTTTTTGGTAAATTACGAGCTAACAGATGGCGTTATGAAAGTTCCTGTACTGGTATGGTAGGAGTAATAGGAGTAGAAAGGGGTATGCCATCAAGATCAAGAGAAGTGACACCAAGTAAATAAAAATTCCCCATCTTCCTTCCTCCTCACTGGGTAGGATTTCATGTAACCATACAGCATATAAAGACTATCAGCTATGGAGCTGGGCAGGCAGGGATGGCCTGGCTGATACTGGTGTTTGCACCAAGCTTAAGGAGCCATATTCACATCTGCTTCCACAGGCAGCAGCAGAGAACCAACTCCTGCAAATCATTTTTTTTTTTTTTTTTTTTGGTTTTTCGAGACAGGGTTTCTCTGTATAGCCCGGGCTGTCCTGGAACTCACTTTGTAGACCAGGCTGGCCTCGAACTCAGAAATCCGCCTGCCTCTGCCTCCCGAGTGCTGGGATTAAAGGCATGCGCCACCACGCCCGGCTACAAATCATCTTTTGACTTCTGCTCTCACTCTGTGGCACACCCGTACTTCCTACAAATAAACAAATGTAACTGAAAATACAACGTATCGTTGCTATAAAGATAGTCTTAGAGTTTGGCCAATCTGATATTCTGTAACAAAGAAAAAATATTTTCAATGAAAATCAAAATGAATTATAAGAAAGATATCCACATAAATATTTGATACTTCAAGTAAAAGGAATAGAAATCACTGGGACAATTTGTTTCTTGAAAACTACTTATTTGTATCATTCTCCCCGTGACCTCAAAGAGTCCACTCTCCCTAACCCATTTTTCCTACCCTTTGAGGTGGTATTTAGAAAGTCTGGGTGAATTTTAACATCATTTATTCTCAGCCAAAACTGCAAATCCAGACTCTTAAAAACTGTACCCAGAAGATTACTTTAAAAGGTATTATCCGGAACATACTCCCATGACCCAGTTTTGTGACATCAATGCCAGGGCACATCTGGGTGCTGGCTGCTTTGGAAAGTCCCCAGATAGGAAATTCAGGACATCCAATTAGGGCACTTCTAAGTTATCTAGACCCTAAAGACTCAGATTGGCTTTTACATCATTAGTTTTCTTCATACTCTTTATTTGATGCTAAGACTTCTTTCGGTTATACCACTTTGGAGAAACAATAAAAAGATTTCATTGGTATTTAAATACCAAAAATGTCTAAACTCTATTTTAAGCTAGGTTTGTCTGCTAAAAGCTTTTAAATTCCTGATGGTTTTCCCCCTCAAATAGAATCTGGTGGCTGGGGGGTCTGATTGCAACTTAACAGATGTAGACTTCTTGTACTTAACCATCTTTTCCAGAGAGACCCTTGGGAAGGCGGGGGATGTGGGCACTATTTAAATGTCTTTGTAGGCTAGCTACATGGAACAGAAAACTCGATAGTATGTGCTGTATGTGCTTTCTTGTTAGTTTGATTTCTTCTTTTGGTATTTTGGTTAAAATTCATACTGTGACACACAGGGTGTGGCTGCAGGGCTCAGTCAGTTTGGAAGTAATTAGCTAGACATTCAAGTAGAAAACAGAAGGAGCCAAGAGATGGCTGATGACTGAATCCTAGAAAGAAACAGAAATACCTTCTATCTTCTTAATCAATGCCAATGGCTTCCAACTAGTTTCCAATGAAAGTTTTTTTTTGGTGCCACAACTCATTATTTTTGAGTTTGAATGAAATAATTTCTATCTTGATAATTTTTCACCTAAATGAGAACAGCCATGCATTTCCATCCCACCCATCCTACTTTTAGCGTCTACAAACCTCTGTTCCATAAGGAATTCCTAGATACTTTACAGGCAAACTCATTGTGGCTGCAATAACAGAACTATACCACAGTGCGATACATTGTAATTCTTAATCAACCAAGGGGGGGGGGGGGGACAAAAACATGTGACACTTACTGTTCAAAAATTGTCCCTGTAATCTAACCTTCTAATCTTTGTGTAAACCTTTTTGCATCTCAGGTTTCCTTGAAATATCAGTAATAGTATACAGATTGCCTGGAAGTAGTAAGACAGATGAATGGGAGTAAGTATGCTTAAATGCACTGTACAACATTCTCAGAGAATAGTAAAGGTATTTTTAAAACAGTATACAGACTACTTCCAATACTTCTGCAAACAGGAATGACATCTCTAGAGACTACAGTTAAAGAAAAAAGTCTGATGATTTTTTTTTAAAAGATAAGGTTTGTATAAAATACTAGATCTTAAGCAAACCATGTCACTTGTAAGTCTCCTTTATAGTCATAGCTGCCTATGAAAGTAGAATATTTAAAAATGAACACTGGCCTACATTTTGTTTAGAAATCTACATTCTGCACCAAGTATCTTGGTTGTTTTCAGAACAAAAGAAAGCTGTAAGCATCAGCATTCTTAATTCCAGGGTGTCTACCTATGTGTAACCAAGTGAACAACAGCCTTGCCTAACCACACTTATCTAAAAAGAGCAAATGTACAAAACTACATTGGCAGTAGATGAATTATTCTGTCTCCTAGGGCTTGCCCTAAGCTTATGGCTTCTAGGAGGTCTGATGATCATAACCTGTGCTTTCCTGGAAGAAGATAACAAAACAGAACTAAACTATCAATTTGGGAAAGGGGTTGTGAGATGCAGTTTATCAGCTGCTTCCTTTTGTTCTCCTGTTAACTACAGCAGAATAATCAGTTTTGAGATTGTACACTGCCACACAGAACAAAATAAACAGAAACACTAGAAGATAATGGGCTGATTACACAGCCATCTTTTAAACATTTCATCCGTCTTAGAACATGAGATGAAAGAACTATTTCATGTGTACCAGCAGGTTCCATATTAACCCTGCAGTGTTAAAACTGTAGAGCCGTATATCAGCTGATTCTAACTTAAAGTAACAAATCACTGGAGGATCCTAAGTGACAGACTCATATGTGCTCTGGTTACCAGGTGATAGGTACTGTAAGTTTTAATCCAACTTCCACATGGAAAAAGAATTATTTTGCCGCTGCCTTATAGCTGCCATAAGGGGTAATTTTTTTTTAAAGGAGTAATAAAAAGTCAAAGAAATATCCCTATAAAATTGTCAGCAACAAAAAGACACAGAAGAAGAAATAAGAAAACGCATTAAAAACTACCTAATAAATTGTAGCTGTAAGCTAAGTGCAAAAGAAATGGACCAGATTTTATCTATGTGCACCCAAGCACCAGAATCAAGACGATAAGTGTGCTCTCCCTTTCTCCTGCTACTGACTGTCCAAGTCAAACAGAAGCAAGGTTCTATTGCATTTATCAAGCAAGGCACCCCAAAGGACAGTCTGTATTACTTCCACAGTGCATTGTTTAAAATAAAAGTACTTCACTGAGAGCTGACCAGTGAATGTGGTGGCCGCTGCTTTCATTAGAGGTATTAGAAAACCTGGTGACTGTACTGTATTCTGAGAGCAGAGAAAATGACTGCTTTCTTTCCCCGTGACATTTGATAAGGGACTATTTGCTACCATAGAGTCTGTTTATTTTATGGGAACTGAAATTTGAGTTAAAACGAAAGCTACCTTAAGTCGCCTTTTTCTTCCCAAGGGTATTGTGTATTAGGACAAGGGCCTTGAATTCCACAGTCACCCAGGTGTAAGAGAAAGAGTAGGTCTCAGAGGTATTGAGACCTTAGTCCCACTTCTCATAGATGAGTCTAATCACAGAAGCCTTTAGACTAGAGATTCCTTTCCTGTGAGAAATGAGGGTACTAAAGCTTAGTCTGTCTTCTCTCTGGGCCAGAATGATGTGAAAATGCCCCAATTGCAGGTGGATTCCCTTCAAATGTAAGGTTTTATTAACTGAGCATCCAAACTCTCTAGGCAGAAAACCTATGGTAATAGCGGAAGCTAAGCAGTTTTCAACAGGTTTCTTCACATGCTTCATTTTTGTCCTCCTGAAAAGGGGTGGACAATTCTCATGTGCTTCCCAGGGCTCCTGTTGGGTGACTGGTCTAAATCCTCTCAATTACATGCTGACAGACAGATGATAATACACAGGTGCCAACTAATGAAAGTATCTGAATTATGAATCCAAACTATAGGCAAATATAAATGATAAAATAATCCTTGAGGGACTAATTTTTTCCCCTGTGAGCTGTTCTTTCATCCACGATATGAACAAAGGCAGTATTTTGCAATGTTCAAGAAGAAGTATTAGCACTTTGTGTGACACCATTTGTGAATGAAGACGTTCAAAAAGCCATTATGCTTTCCACTTGGGTTAATCATAGGCTGTTCTCCACCCTCACTTTGGCACTGCTGTGATGGAAAGCAGTATGGATCAAGGTACCAGAAGATAAACGGCGAGCAGGACACCTATGCCAGTCATGGAAACACTGCTAGGCTGGTGATCAGTGCCAAGCTGCCATCCCTTCCCTTCTTCTTCAGGAAGCATGCAGCTTAGGCGTCCAGGTCTGCCAACAGAGCTTGGTTTATGGTACAATATGATGATAAGTTAATTTCTGTTATTCCAGTCAGATTCCACCTAAACTTCAACACAACTTATTTCTTGTCCATCTTTCTATTAGTGACACTCCTTTCTACAGGCATTGCTTTTGGGACAGATAGGTGTGGTAGCTTACCTATGATAACTAGTGAATAAAATACTGAAGGATAAAAAGGGAACCTAGCCAAAGCGTAAGGAGTTCATGACTTATAGCAAAGTCAAAAAAGTAGGAGTCAGCAAATACCAAACTGTACCCATTGTCTTTTGGATGGCCCACTGTATACAAAGTCTCCTCCATGACAACTCATGTGTTTCTGCTATCTACTGCACAGAAAAATGAGCCAAAAATCAATGACTACCCCCAGAAAGCACTTTAGGGAATATTCTAGAAAAGGACAGTAAAAGCGCTATCTGTGGCATTAGTTTGTTTTAACAGAAGGAAATACTGTGACATCTAGAAGCAAGATACGATGTGAGCTTAAGTTCACAGTTGAATACTGACAATAATACCGTAGATCTCTGTTTCTAAAAGGGTACTTCAAAAGCTTACCCGTGCAAGGAATGGCTCTATCATTCCTATTATAATGAACTGGCACTAATACCATAGGATGCTTCAAAGAGGCTCATTAAAAATTTAATCCTGAGTATGGGCTAGTCAAGTACAAGTTTACTTCCATGCCTTTGTGACTATAGTTTATCAAAGAGCAATCAGTATATCTTGATAATCTAGATGGATTTAGAAAATATAGAGGTTAGCTACTTCCCATGAAACAGACAGCACTTAAAGATACAGTTGAGGTTCTCTATTGTCTGAGACCATTGTCTCCTTCTTCCATATTCAGAAGCTCAATTCACACATTGAGAAACTCCTAAATTTCTGTTACAATTTATTACCTGCTGTTACAATAAAATAGCTGATATATTAACATGGATTGATCTTTACTACTAATAATGGTGAGCCTATCAGGAGTCTTCTTAAAGACCAGGTTATCATCTCTGTATGTAGTTTGCTTTACTATTCTTAATATTCAGTGGTAATATTTTGGTCCTACATGTTTTAAGACACTGGCAGAAAAAGGACTGATTTCTTATACTGGGTGAGATCAATGTACAGTCATAAACCTGTATTTTGGTTATTGAGCAAAACTAAATTTTCCAAATCTACTTTTCCCCTAAAAATGGAAACCCAATAAAATTTTATTTCTAACAACTTAGTAAACCAAACAAAAAACACAAATGAAAATTATAAAACAAAAAAAGTACCAAAGTGAATATTTTAAGACCAAGAGTCCATGAAATTAAGTCCTGATACACGGAATTCCTAGCTATGAGCACTATGTGACCTGTGAGAATCTTAGTTCTTGCTTATAAACTCATTTATGAGATGGTTAGTGTTCCTCCAAAGCTTCTGAAGACTCACTCTTTGTCTAGTTCTAAATGAAAGGCATGCTTTAGAATTTGTTGGGAATAAACCCCATTAACAAAACATTTCAGAAAATTAACGTCTGGAAAGTTTACATTCTTCTAGTTGACTACACGATTACTTTCCTACAGTGAAACTTACTGAGGATCCCCAAGAGGTCTCATCTATTATACTTAAAAAAAAAAAAAAAAAAAAAAAAGACCCAAGAGCCAGGGTTGACTGACTTCATTTCCTCCCTCTTCCACATGAACTAAACAGTAATCCTTGGCTGAAGACTGCATTGGCTTAGGCATAACTGGAGGAGCAGTAGCATAGAGAAGTCCCCAGTAACTCATCTACCTCCTGTTGTAGAGAGCCTTTGTAGTTAGCGCAGTTTGCGGTGAAAGTTTCCTCTGTACTCATTTAAATATAACTGCTGCACTTATCTTGACTCTGTGAAACTTTTGAGCTGTCCTCTTCACATGGTGTGAGTTCCTACACACACAGAGCTGTTAATACTGAAACTATCTCATCCATTAACCGTACTCCACCCCCACCCAGACTTATATCTGGCATCTTTCTCTCTGAAGGAGCTCTTAAAGGTTTTCCAACCAAGAGGAAATTACAGCCTGCTTGTAACTGGGGGTAGAGGAGTAGTTCTTAAAAGCCTCCTTCTTTCCTACAGAGCTATTCCTGGAAGCCAAGGAAAGGCTGAGGATTGGTGGCTGTCTGCTTTCAAGCCTGTGAAACTGAGCTGGTGAATTCTCACTAAATATGAACTGAGGTAACAATGGTAGGGAAAAGAAGTCATCAATGATTATAATACCTTTATGAGAAGAGCAATGGAACATGTAGTGACAGCCACACCATACTAAATACAGTCAAGCACCCATTTCTCATTTTTAGTACTTTGAGAATTTTGTACATTGTTTTTTATCATATTCACTCTCTCCCAGTGGAGTCCTCTAAGATCTAGTCCTTTCTCTCTCCCCACCCAATTTTGTGTTCTTCCCCCCTTCCTTGTTCTCTCTCCTATCACTCTCCCTCTCCCCGTGGACCCTCCCTCCCCCATCAAGTGTGTGCTGTTTATAGTCTGTATCTTCTTAGATGTTTCATTTAGGAGTTTTTTCACTTGTGGGTAGTCAACCAATCAGTGGCCATGGATTGCTGACTCTTCTTTAGCAGTTATGAACTGGCAATAATACCTGAGCTGCGTGTAATGTCCCATCCACCTTCCCTTTCTATACTAGACTGTTGTCTGGCCTGAGCTGGCACAGGCCTTGTATAAGCTGTCTCAACTGCTCTGAATCCACATGTACAACTGCCCTAGTATGTCCAGAAAACACTGTTCTTTTGTAGCCAAGCATTCCTTTCTCTACCTGTTCCTGGTCAACTCTAGCTGTAAATTAGAATCACCCGAAAACCTTCAGATGCACCCGAGTCCTTCTGTAGAGGAAATAAACCAGAATCCATAAAGGTCCATGCCAGGGTCTTTGTTTTCAACTCCTCTAGGTGATTCTAATGTACAGGAAGTACTGAAACCTTCTGCCTCACACATCTAATTTGCATTTTATATTAAATATGTGATGAGCAATCTGTGAGAGGGTGGGCCACACAACTGCAGGCCACAGGGTGGGATGATACTGCCTAGGTCCCATCTCAAGGTCCCTGACTCCTTTTTCAACTGTTAGGTTATGACAGCTGGTCATGGGGCAGAGGTTACAAGGGAGGTGAAAGAGTAAAGTACTGATTTCCAAGCAGCCCTTGTACAATCTGGGACAAGGTAGTCCTAGCAATTGACAGCTCCGCCTCCCCTCCAATGGTCAGTTCCACAGTGGCACATTTTTGCCAGAAGGGTGCTAGCACATGAGAAATGGCTTCCCGGGACTCTAGAGCATCTGTGCTTCTCGGGGCGTGAAGGGAGGGGAGCTGTGGCTGCTTCCCAGTGACTGCATTCCTTTCTGCAACTCCCAAGCTCACAGGGACAAAGCCAGACAGGAATCCTGGAGGCAGGTTTCCTCAGCACCACTTGCTGGAGTGGGTGGGATTACACTGGAGAAGCCGCATCTCACGCGTGACTAACTACTACTTAGTGAGTAGGAGTCTGACAAGACTCCAGCCTGAGGGGCTGCACAGCTGCACAGGTGGGACAGCTGGCTCCTTAACACTGATGAAAAGCTAGAGAAGAGCAGGTGACAGTCCTTCACTACTAATTGGCTCTTCTGGGCAAACTGCAACAACCTAGAGAAATTCTCTGTGTTGTCAGATTCCTAAGAAGGGAAACTGACAGAGGATGTAGAGGGAGACTATAAATCCAAAACACTTGAATTTATATGCAGACACTATTACACATTTCCTCCCTCATCTACAACCAGCCTGCAGAGAACCACTGGATTCAGAAACATAAATGCAAATGGAACAACAACTAAATGACCATTTTTCACTTACAAAAGAAGTTCAATCTAATGACTTATATTCAATGACATAAGTCTATGACATAAATCTAACCTTTGTTACAGAAGAAGCTATGGAGTATGTACCAGGGGAAGGCACACTTAAATAAGGCCAGGAAGAAGACTAACCCCAGGCTCTAAGGAATTAAATGGCTTCAGATTTCAAAACAGCATCCTGATTTTTACTCCTGCACATCACCATACTGACAGATCACCTCCCATTGAACATCCTAGTCCCTATCACTATAGTAAGAGTCACACCTCAGAGACCAGCAGGCCAGACTCCAATACATTAGGCTACATTTGTTGACAAAGAAACTGAGCCAGAGGGTAAATGGATTGTCCAACATTGGATGATTTACTTATAATTCTTCCAAAGACATGGCTAGGATTTCAATGTCCTCTTTTTCTTTTGTTGAAACATGTACAGGAAAGCCACTTTAAGGGTACAGTCTAGGGACTACCTACACCAGCGTTGTGCAAGGATAACCACCACCCACCTTCAGAGCTACTGCATGTTCTCTCACTGACTCTTACACTCTCACAAAAACTCAGTCTTCCAGCCCTCTCTGGCTACTCCCAATTTACTTTCTGTCTCTGAATTTTACTACGTAATGCTGTAGAGCCTATGGCACTTCAGGACATTAGTGGAACCTTTAAATGTGGTGCTCAATGAGAGAGAGGACATTACACTATTTGTGCATGTCTTTGATGAGGCTGTCTTCTCGTCCTCTTCACACTTGGCATGAATCACATGTGGTTTTCCATCACGTGTTGTAGCTAATACACATATAACACTTCTTCCACGTTCTCCACATCAACAGTGCCAACCAATCACAGACTGAAATTGCCAAAACTGAACAAGAGTAAATCTTTTTTCAAAATAAGTTGATTATCTTGGGTGTATTTCTCAGTAACAAAAAGGTAACTAATTTAGCTAAGTATGTCCTATAAATGGAATCATTTCAAATTATTTTTTCAAAATGAGATTACATACTCTGTGTTGATTGGAAGTCAGAATTTAGTTTCAGGCTTTCTCCTTCTTTGGATACTTTCCATATTTCAAAAGCTCTTTAGAAGAAAAAGTGATCCTAACTGCTTCTTGGGTATGCTTACTTTGTGGATTAAGGAAGGAAAAAAAAAAAAAAAGAAAGCATTATTCTTTTGCCAATACCTCCCACTGAGAGTTACTGCTGAGATTAAACAGTCATTTATTGAATGGAATGATTCTGGGTTGAAGGAATATAAAAATAGCAAACAAAATTCTCTGCCTTCAAGGCTCATTTCTTCAAAGGGAAAGGGGCACTCCTATGTGAAAACTGAGGCACAGAAGAGATCTATCCATGGAAGAAAGGAGTGGAATCCAAACATCCTACAGAGTCAACTCTATCTTCCCACTGACTTTTAGTGTAAGCCATTCATTATCATTGGGCTAAGACTTAATCAATATCCACTCAACTGCCCAGTTTCAATTTGGAACGAGTGCACTAGGTGGACCTGTAGGGCTTCACTACTACATACACTTTGTTTAGTTTTACCTACATGCAGATGAGATTTACAGAGAAAGGAAATGAGACATGAGAATAAACAACTTAAGACAGGCTAAATAAAATTAGCTATACATAAAACTTGCCAGGAGTTTGGATAAAGAAGGAGTTAATTTCAAGTTGGAGATGTGCTGTAGGAAATGGTTAAATCCTGAAGGAAGGAGAGATGGCAGCAGAGCTGATATGCAGGAATTCTAGCTAATAGATCTGGACAAATGGAAATTAGTATTACAAGGAGAATTAAAGAAAACAAACTGGTTTCTGAATGGCCTGGAAAACACAAGTAAAGAAACTGGGCTCTGTTAGTAGGCAAGGGTGTCACCCAGGGTTCACACATCAGCTCTTTGGGTCCTTTGGATAAACTGGCAGAACTTGTAAGAAAAGAACCAAGGAGTAGACACATAGTAGGAAAAGATTCTGATTCTGGCACAGGTGGACAACCCTCCAACCCTCCAGACTGAACAGAGCTTACTGCTGTGAACTTACCAGGTCACAACACATGGAGCTGGAAGCTGAGTGGAACTCTCCAGCTATCCAAACTTGAGGATCTGGAGCTGAATGTAGTGAGAATTCGAGTTCAAGAATAGTCAGTGGAGAAGATCAAGCTGCATAACTGAAACCCCGAGGATCCCTAGCAGGTCCCCTCTAGTTGTTAGAGTTCTGACCAATGTACTACATGGAAACAACTACTAAAGGCAAGGAAAAACACTGGAACCAACCAAAGGCTCACAAGCACAGTGGTGCAGACCTGTAATGTAGAGCTCAGGAGGCAAAGGCAAGAGGGTGAGTTTGAGGCCTTGTCTCAAGAAGTAGTAATAAGAGAATAAAAAGGTTTAAAAGCTCAAACAGTAGCTTCTTACCAGTTTAGAAAACCTTGTAATTCATAGCACATTGAGAAGAGAACACAGGAAGGCTTAACTTTAAAATGCAAAAAGAATAAAGTTGTGAGAAATCTGCCAGGTGTGGTGGCACATGCCTTTAATTGTAGCACTTAGGAGGCAGTGGCAGGAGGATCTCTGAGTTCAAGGCCACCTTGGTCTACAAAGTGACTTCTAAGACAGCCAGAGCTACACAGAGAAATCCTGTCTTGAAAAAACAAAATGTGAGAAATAGCAAAGACTTCAAATGTAGCTATTTGTTATATATTCAGGATGTTCCAAAACTAAGACAATAGAATTTTTACAAGAACTCAAACTGGAATTTTAAAGATTAAAACTATGTTGACATGAAAAGGACAGTGAATGAGACTAAAGAAAGATTAAGTATTGCCCAGAAAAACATTAATTATCTGCATCTGAAATTCAAACAGAAAGAACAAGTCCCTAAAAAAACAAACATCAAAAGAAAAGCAAATTAGCAAGTTACAGGATATATGAGAATGGAATCTCCAAGGAGAGAAAGAGACAGTTCAAAGTACTAAAGTAAGGCTGAAGTCTTACCAAATTTGATGAATACTGTGAACTCAATGATCTAAGAAGCTCAATAGACTCCAAATACAAGAAAAGAAGAGATGGAGACCCAGACACAATGCAACTCAAGCTCAGTCAGCATGGTAAGATTGCAAACTGGTACAACTCTCATGGAAATCAGTGGGAAGAAGTCTCAAAATGGTAAAGACAAAACCAAACAAAACCCTAACCATGTGACATGGAAAAATGTGCTACATCGATACTATGGGGTACTCTTCAGCTGTATAAAAGGAAAAAGCATAATCTTGTCAGGCAATTGTACTGAAGTAGAGCAGTTAATACTGAGTGGGGTAACAGAGCTAGAAGAGACACACTGGATGCTCACTCTCTCACTGGAGACTCCTGGCTCTAAGTCTCCAAATGTAAGTGTCTAAGACTGGCTTGCTACAGACACCAGCAATGTAAAAAGTGACCATTGCAGGGTGCAATAGACAGAGGAATAGCACCGTACCCGGGATCTGAGTAGGGACATGGGAAGAGAGGGAGAGTAAAGTAATAGTAAGGATGTTTGAAAAAGTCCTAAGGAATCGTATTACTATTTTCCAAAAAACACCTATATAAGCATATATCTTTGTATAAATATACATATATAGCTTAAATGAAAATTTCCCATCTGTGCTGACAAGACTCCCTCAAAGGTCCAAAGATAACCAAACAATAACCAGGGGTTAGAAGCTCGCTTTGGAGGTTTCAGTTAGGGTTATCCTATTGCCCATTGGTGGAAGGTAAGGTAAGGTTTTATTGCTGAAGACAGCATGCACTGGAAAGACAGCACCCTGAGGACTCTAAACCATAAATGAGCTGAATGCTTCCCAGGAAAGCATCCAAGGGAGGAAAGCAACCTACAGTCTTCCCAGCTACAGCCACAATAGCATATGCCACTCCCCCTACACTAGAATTAAATTAAGACTATGCCAGTTGTTGATAAGAATGTGGAGACTGATACACTAAGAGCTTGTAGAAGTATAAAATGGTACAGTTACGTTAGTTTCTTTAAAAGCTGAACATAACCCTACTCTACCTGAGGACATGCAGTCAGGAGAAACACACATGCCTTACAGGTACTTGTGTTTGAACAAGAGCTTTAAAAATATGGTCTCAAGCTATCAAAAAGAGGAGATCAGATAAAAATGAATACACATGGTGGTGTGCACTATAAATCCCAGCACTCAAAGGGGCTTCAGCAGCCAGCTCTCTATGAGTCTGAGGTTAGCCAAGCACCAGAGTGAGACTTTGTCTCAAAAACAAAACAACAACAGCTTCGGGTGGCAACAATAAAGAACGTATGTTTAGTATATCCATTCAATAGAATACTACTTAGCAACAAAATCAAAGAAGGATTGATTCAAAAGAACTACTGGCTAGTCAAAGATCCAGACTCAAAATAAGTACATGGTGGATTGTTACTGTTATGGTAAATTTGGGGAAATAAAAACAAAAATATAGCAACAGAAAACAAATTAATGTGTTTTGTATGTATGTATGTGGTGGTGGTAATTCCAAATAGCCTGAAGAGGCTTTCAGGTACTAAGAAATATGTCTATTATTTAGATTATAGTGATGAATTCACAGGTATATACATATGTTACAACTTACCACATTTTAGATTTTACGTATACAAAACATACTGCTTATCAACTATGTTTTCAAAACTTGCTTTGAAAAGGCCATTGTAAAGACTACAGAAGAAGGAGTCAAAATATCACTTTTTGCAGATGATATGATAGTATATATAAGTGACCCTAAAAATTCCACCAGAGAACTCCTAAACCTGATAAACAGGTTCAATGAAGTATCTGGATATAAAATTAACTCAAACAAGTCAATGGCCTTTCTCTACACAAAGGATAAACAGGCTGAGAAAGAAATTTGGGAAGCAACACCCTTCTCAATAGTCACTAAAAATATAAAATACCTTGGCGTGACTCTAACTAAGGAAATGAAAGATCTGTATGATAAGAACTTCAAGTCTCTGAAGAAAGAAATTAAAGAAGATCTCAGAAGACGGAAAGATCTCCCATGCTCATGGATTGGCAGGATCAATATAGTAAAAATGGCTATCTTGCCAAAAGTAATCTACAGATTCAATGCAATCCCCATCAAAATTCCAACTCAATTCTTCAACGAATTGGAAAGGGCAATCTCCAAATTCATCTGGAATAACAAAAAAACCTAGGATAGCAAAAACTCTTCTCAAGGATAAAAGAACCTCTGGTGGAATCACCAAGCCCAACCTAAAGCTGTACTACAAAGCAATTGTGATAAAAACTGCATGGTATTGGTATAGTGACAGACAAGTAGACCAATGGAATAGAATTGAAGACCCAGAAATGAACCCACACACCTTGATCTTTGACAAGGGAGCTAAAACCATCCAGTGGAAAAAAGACAGCATTTTCAACAAATGGTGCTGGCACAACTGGTGGTTATCATGCAGAATGTGAATTGATCCATTCCTATCTCCTTGTACTAAGGTCAAATCTAAGTGGATTAAGGAACTCCACATAAAACCAGAGACACTGAAACTTATAGAGGAGAAAGTGGGGAAAAGCCTCGAAGATATGGGCACAGGGAAAAAATTCCTGATAGAACAGCAATGGCTTGTGCTGTAAGATAGATAATTGACAAATGGAACCTCATAAAATTGCAAAGCTTCTGTAAGGCAAAAGACACTGTCAATAAGACAAAAAGGCCACCAACAGATTGGGAAAGGATCTTTACCTATCCTAAATCAGATAGGGGACTAATATCCAATATATATAAAGAACTCAAGAAGGTGGACTCCAGAAAATCAAATAACCCCATTAAAAAATGGGGCTAAACAAAGAATTCTCACCTGAGGAATACCGAATGGCTGAGAAGCACCTGAAAAAATGTTCAGCATCCTTAATCATCAGGGAAATGCAAATCAAAACAACCCTGAGATTCTACCTCACACCAGTCAGAATGGCTAAAATCAAAAATTCAGGTGACAGCAGATGCTGGCAAGGATGTGGAGAAAGAGGAACACTCATCCATTGTTGGTGGGATTGCAAGCTTGTACAACCACTCTGGAAATCAGTCTGGCGGTTCCTCAAAAAATTGGACATAGTACTACCGGAGGATTCCGCAATACCCCTCCTGGGCATATATCCAGAAGATGTTCCAACTGGTAAGAAAGACACATGCTCCACTATGTTCATAGCAGCCTTATTTATAATAGCCAGAAGCTGGAAAGAACCCAGATGCCCCTCAAGAGAGGAATGGATACAGAAAATGTGGTACATTTACACAACTCAGCTATTAAAAAGAATGAATTTATGAAATACCTAGGCAAATGGATGGACCTGGAGGGCATCATCCTGAGTGAGGTAAGTCAATCACAAAAGAACTCACAGGTTATATACTCACTGATAAGTGGTTATTAGCCCAGAAACTTAGAATACCCAAGATATAAGATACAATTTGCGAAACACATGAAACTCAAGAAGAACGAAGACCAAGGGGTGGATACTTTGCCCCTTCTTGGAATTGGGAGAAAGGTACCCATGGAAGGAGCTACAGAGACAGTTTGGAGCTGAGACAAAAGGATGGACCATCTAGAGACTGCCATACACGGGGATCCATCCCATAATCAGCCTCCAAACGCTGACACCATTGCATACACTAGCAAGGTTTTGCTGAAAGGACCCTGATATAGCTGTCTTTTGTGAGACTATGCTGGGGCCTAACAAACACAGAAGTGGATGCTCACAGTCAGCTAGTGGATGGATCACAGGGCCCCCAATGGAGGAGCTGGAGGAATTACCCAGGGAGCTGGGGGGATTTGCCAGTAACACCCCCCCCCCCACCCCCGAGCTCATGTCTCTAACTGCATATGGATCAGAAGATGGCCTGGTCGGCCATCAGTGGAAAGAGAGGCCCATTGGTCGTGCAGTCCTTATATGCCTCAGTACAGGGGAACGCCAGGGCCAAGAGGTGGGAGTGGGTGTGGGAGGGTGTGGGCGACTTTTGGGATAGCATTGGAAATGTAAATGAAATAAATACCTAATAATAAAAAAGAAAGAAAGAAAGAAAGAAAGAAAGAAAGAAAGAAAGAAAGAAAGAAAAAAGAAAGGAAGGAAGGAAGGAAGGAAGGAAGGAAGAAAGAAAGAAAGAAAGAAAGAAAGAAAGAAAAGAAAGAAAGACAGACAGACTACAGAATGGTCACAGGAATCCTGAATGAGCAGGAGTAAGTCAGAATAGCAGAATTCAAGACTGAAAGCAAGGTACCAGGAGTCACAGATATCCCAGGACTGTGAGCGTCACTGACTGGAAGTACAATGACTACTGCTGTGCAGGAGGACAGTAGAAAGACATGTATATAAAGCACATGTAAAGCCGTTTGCTAATAGATCATCTAATTCCACAGAACAGCTAACATTTGCAATGAGACAGGACAGGCTAGAGATTACAACATTCTGCACGATTATCTTAACTACATGCTAGTCGTTCTTTGTGTCTTTCCACTCTTGTCCCTGATATTAATTTGTTTCTGTGTGTCACAATCTAAGTTCTCAAAGGTAAACAATGAACAAACCAACAAAGGAAGAAAGCACCTCTGAGGTCTGAGGAATTCCATTCACCACGCCCTTCGAGGATCTTCTAGGGTCACACCCTAAGGAAAAACCCATCATCATCTTACAGCTCCGAGCACACACTCACAACCTGGGGTTTTCACAGCCTCAGAAACAATGGTAGATGTGTTGGCACTTAGTGAGCGGAAACAAGAAATGGGTAGAAACTACGAGGTTGTTTTTGTATGTGGTCACGTCCCTTTCACATCATTCCCTGTGAGAATAGAGTTGTTCTGAGAACTGCAGCATGGTTCTTCACACCAGAGCCAAAGGAAACATCTGTAGGCCTGGCAGGGTTTCAGGTGAGCACACTGCTGAGAGGCCCAGATCCTATTGTGGAAGAGATTCAGACTACACACCAAGTTGTTCTTCTTCTTCCTTTTCTCACTTTAAATGTCTAAGTGCTTCCTTCACTCTACAGTGACACCCTAAAGTGACACCTTTACTTTTGTTTTAGTTGAAACAATATTATTTCATGCTCCATAGTGTGCCCACCAGTTGACTCAAACCAGGAATACAATGGATTCTGTAATTCAAATATGAAAAGAAAAAGACGAGCTGAAAGATAAGATAGGTCTCTTTCTGCAATGATTGGCTGTGTGAAGGCACTGCATTGAGTTCTAAATGTACTGATGGATTAAAACAGCCACATGGGCATGGTAATACACATCTGCAGTTTCTTTAGAGGCTAAGCGGGAAGATTCTGAGTTCAAGGCCTTTCTGGGATATAGGACTTTGCCTTAAGAAACAAACAGAAGCAACAAATGAATATAAAAGACAAATAGATAAAATGGCCTCTGAAAGCAAGAAACCGAAAGTTCAATAAAAGTGCACACAGAACTGCAGCATAATACAGAACACACGAGGTATCCAGAGAGGCACAACGTGCCCTAGATATTTCTGTGAGAATATGTAATAAGAGTGGAGAGTAGGCCCTTGGCACTATCCAGGCACATTAGCCGTCTTTAAGTATCCATGCTGTAATTACTGTCACAACAGTGAGGACTGCTTTTACTGAAAGGCCAAACTGCTTTGAACAAAGGCTGTTCTCATCTAAGTTGTACTTCAGCTTCCTCAGCTGAAGAAACAGCTTCTTGGACATACGGCATCAATGAGTGCTCTAAATTAGGATCTCCTTTACTTAACTGTGTAACAACCCCGTGTGGCTTTGTTGATTAGGAAGCCAAGGCAGGAGAAATCAAGTAGCTTATTCTAGATCATGGAGAGGTTGGAGGTCAGAGACTGAGGCAGTTACTATCTTACTTCAGACACCCTGTTCTCAATCATGACCAGTAACTTTTTCAGTTATACCATCATTCAAGTCCATACCTTTTATGTAAAGTTAGTGTTCTATCTGGTAGGCGAAGGGGAAATAGAAACTAAACATGGCACAGAGATGTACTGAAACTAGAAAAGAGCATAGGCCCAAATACCAAATGTGTAAGTTCAGCAATTTATAAAACACACTGTTGGTCTGCTCCTTCTGGTCCCAAGTAACTGAGGGTTATAAATGCGTCAATAAATAGAACCACACATAAGAAACACCTCACTTCTGTACATTTTGGGGTGCTAACAGATATCACAACAGGATTGTGGATAGAGCAAACATCTTAAAAAAAAAAGGTGTGTGTGGACAACTCTGTGACATCTGTTCTTACCGACCCCCTTTATGTGGGTCCTGGGGATCAAACTCAAATCATCAGGCTTGTACAACAAGCACACTTAACCAATGAGTCATTTTGCCAGCCCAAGTGAAAATGTCTTTTTTAGCTTTGCTGAGTAGAGGTTAGGTGCAGCCTTCACTGAAACCTATTAAGTTCTACTACTAGAAGTCTGTTTTTTAGTGTGTATCTGATAAGGTAACGCACACATTGAGAATGAACACAGAACAGTACTGATGTTCTTTTGTTTGATTTGTACATTACTATGGTTAATATCATTTCTTGGGTCACAGCTTTAAAAAATAATGTCACAATTCCCCTTTCTATAATACATACATGTATGTGCAAGCACAGACAAACACAAATTCAACTATAAAATGGTACACTCTACTCCAATTTCTAAAAGAGTATTAAAATCCTGTGTACCTAGACCACACTGCTCTTGTATTTCCAGGCTACCTCACACTGTCTATCACATACAGGTAGCAAAGTAAGTGCACAGAATGTACAAAAGCTACTCAGCTATTAAAAAGAATGAATTTATGAAATTCCTAGCCAAATGGATGGACCTGGAGGGCATCATCCTGAGTGAGGTAACACAATCACAAAGGAACTCACACAATATGTACTCACTGATAAGTGGATATTAGCCCAAAACTTAGAATACCCAAGATATAAGATACAATTTGTTAAACACATGAAACTCAAGAAGAATGAAGACCAAAGTGTGGACACTGCCCCTTCTTAGAATTGGGAACAAAACACCCATGGAAGGAGTTACAGAGACAAAGTTTGGAGCTGTGACGAAAGGATGGACCATCTAGAGACTGCCATATCCAGGGATCCACCCCATAATCAGCTTCCAAATGCTGACACCATTGCATACACTAGCAAGGTTTTGCTGAAAGGACCCAGATATAGCTGTCTCTTGTGAGACTATGCCGGGGCCTAGAAAACACAGAAGTGGATGCTCACAGTCAGCTAGTGGATGGATCACAGGACTCCCAATGGAGGAGCTAGAGAAAGTATCCAAGGAGCTAAAGGGATCTGCAACCCTATAGGAGGAACAACATTATGAACTAACCAGTACCCCGGAGCTCTTGACTCTAGCTGCATATGTATCAAAAGATGGCCTAGTCGGCTATCACTGGAAAGAGAGGCCCATTGGACACACAAACTTTATATGCCCCAGTACAGGGGAATTCAGGGCCAAAAAAATGGGAATGGGTGGGTAGGGAAGTGGGGGGGAAGGGTATGGGGGACTTTTGGGATAGCATTGGAAATGTAATTGAGGAAAATACGTAATAAAAAATATATATATAAAAAAGAATGTATAAAAGCATGTGCCTGCTTGGTGAGAATAACTAAAAACGGGTAAGCTAGTGCTAAGCCATAAAGTAGAGCTCATTTCATTCATTCAATCTTCAGAGAATTTTGAATGTCTCTCTCATTCTAGACACTGATCGAGGCATAGGAGTTTTGGAATACAAAAGACATTCTTCTAACAAGAAATGTATGAAGATTTATGAAAATAAGTCTTAAAAACTCAAAAAGATTTTCAAAGTGTTCATCGAGCTTTGATTTTTAAAAGGATAATATTATATGACTCTTTTTATTTGAAAAAAAAAATGCCAGGAACAAAAAAGATGGAGGCTAAGCTGCCTTTTGAACTTCATACACACTATAAAGGTTTAGATCAAGGTCACGAGAAACACACATGGTTTAGGTAAAAGAAGCAGGAACATTAAAAATTACTCTGAACGATGTGTTAGATTTTAAGACTAGATCAGCAATTTCCCTGGGATTATAAACTCTGTTCAAACACACCACTTAATCTTTGTTTCAGGTTCCTGTTCTATAAAAGAGGGTCCATTTTCCTGAGGGTGTGGGGGGGAAATGGCTGAGGGCAAAGGAGGATGCAGTGCGGTTTAACGGTTTCCTGACTTTGAAGTCCTCTCAAAGCACAGTGTTTTCATTGCAGACATGTGATGGAGAGTTGGCAGCACAGTGCTGTTGCTAGGGCAGCTCACCACAGTTCTATTCACTCTCATGCAGCCCCTCAGCTGATACATGGTGAAGGAAGCCAGAGCCAGGATCTCTTCCTTATCTCCCAAGCATCCCAGTCCTGAGGACGTGCGGCAGGCCCACCAACTAGTGATGAGCTTGGTTAGACAACCACATTCTACCATGGCACTGAGCTTGGTTAGACAAGCAGGTTCTGCCATGGCACTCTCCTTTTGTTTCTTAAATGATCACAAACTTATTGGCCTTGGGACTTAACCTCTGGAAAAAAGTCTGGCATGTCTGGCTTAAAAGCAGTGCGTCCAAACACAGATTAAAGCACAATCAGATAAAGACTAAGACCTAAAAAAGAAGCAATTCTTAAATGTGGTATATTTACTCATTACCCTTTCTTAAGTCTTTCTACCTTCACCCAGATTAGAGCAAAGTCTTGGCTTCCAGAAGCATTTTCTCTGAAGAGTCATAGACTTGTGGAAAGATTGTGTTTTCCACTTCTTGAGTAGAACAACTCACACTGGACTCACAAAACAGCTAAGGCCTGTCACCATCTGGCAGCTGTATGACGGCCTGTGTAAAATGAACTGCTAGTCACAGTTGAGCTCCCATTTGACAGATGTCCACTTCACAAAGAGAGTATCACACTCAGCAGCCTGGTTGGCGAGGAGTGGGGACTGGGCCTGGAAATGGCACTTACTTTTCTCTGCCTAACTGGGTTGCTTAGTAAAAGACCAAGTGACACTGCAGTAGGACAGAGGGCACACAGCAGGTAATGGGGCAAGAGCTCCCAGTCAAAGTTTACCTTCTCCCAGGAACCCTGTGCTGCTGTTTGTTTGTTTGTTACTTGTTTTAATCAGGCTGTGTGAATTGAGCTACACATGGTTGCCCTCTAAGGACACTGTTAAAACATATCAGCTTCCCTCAGGATGGATGGAGATTGTAACTGCCCACAAACCTCTCCTCACCTTTCATTACAGTATCAGGGAAAAGGTTTTGGAAACAGCAGGAGGTAAAAGATCTCCTTATCCTGTCCTGGGCTAATCAGTAAAATCACCAATGAACAAGTTACTTAAGGAGTCGGAAAGAGAAAGGACAAAATGGCCCTTCACTATAAAATGTAATTCCTTATTGAGTATTTTACAAAAGACTTTAAAATATATACAAATAAACAACCCCCCCGCCCCCCAAAGTGCAGTTTTGTTCTGTCCCAATGAAGCTTGCTGCTCAATGCCAACAGTGAAGCTGGGTGCTCCCTGTCTCTATTAGGAGCAGGGAGAAGGACAATGTGCCTGGAGCACAGCAGTACTGTGCACAATGAAGTAGTTCTTTCACTGGTTACTCTCAATGCAGTCAAGCATGTTGGTTATATTTTCTTTTAAATAAACCCATATTCTGTTGCTAAACATTCTCACAGACATAAAGAAAACAAATACCAAACTACACTGATTTAAAGGAGAACCTTCAAAAGTTCTGTGGAAAGTGAGAATGATTAACCATATTTACTTTGTTATGCAGCCATACTCACGGACACATGTGTGTGTGTGTGTGTGTGTGTGTGTGTGTGTGTGTGTGTGTGTGTGTGTGAAATACAGCAACAGGACCAGTTCCGAATTACTATCATTTATCATAATATTTTCCTAGTAAACACAATTTAAATCTTTCTGGAAGGGATACATATATTAGCTAATATATGTTTTAGAGAAATGTATCTATCAAAACTGTTAACACACTTACTTCCTTCTCAGTGTTGTGGTTTCTGTAAGAATTTTCTTCCCCCAAAACCAGGTCTCTGAAAACAGTGTTGGTTCTGGGTAGGGAGAGGGGGGGTAAGAAACAAACTAGCCTCTCAGTGAGATGACTTCTCATTACTGACATAGTTCTTAGAGATTCCTGCCACCCAAGTCAATGAACCTCCTCTACTGCAGAGAACAGAGCTGTAAAACCAACTGCTGTCTTCAAAAGTAGACAATAGCTGGCAGCAAGAGAGGTGTGCAACAGCTAACCAAGTAACTGGCATAAGCAACGAAACGTGGTTCAGAAGGAACGTGTTGCAGAGATTTCAGTTGTAATGTCAATTTTGAACAAACCATAAAGTCAGCATGTAAATGATAAAAATTTAAACCTGAAAATCCTCAGAAAATATTAAATAATACTAAACAGTCCAATATGTAGAGGGATGTAGCCTAAGATTTATGCTACTAACAGGATGCCCAAGGGAAGTAGGGCTAAAATAAATGGCCATGTCATTATTTTAAAGGGGTCTGCCATCTTGAATGTCAAGAGCACTGGGATCAGGAATTTGGAACACTGACTTAAGCTTGGGATTTAATGAGCTCCTCCAGAGGCTCTGATTCCAAGTAACCAACCGTGTTGCCACCTTCTCGAGAGATCACTGGCATACTCGACTATTCCCATCCCTTGACTCATTCTACCACAGTCTTGTAAGTATTAAGAATACTTACCTCAACTGTGTCTATTTTCTAGCTACATAATTAAAACACTCAAGATTTTCCTACCCAAAAATCCAGAATGAACATTTCCTAGCTTATCCAGCTTACAAAGCCAGGTATTACTTATTTTGCTTTCCTCTCACTGCTTTCTTCTACTCTTTCTCCTTTTTACTACTCCTTATCTAGTTCCTAATGTGTGCTAAATTCTCCCCTGAGCAATGATCTTGCAACATTCTATACTGTAGTCCTCAGAAGTCTTCCAGGGAGGATTTCACATCCATTTTGGGAAAAGGGGCAAAGAAAAAACACAATTTCAAGTTATAATGAAGTTTAAAATAATAGATAAGAGATTAACACACAAATACACATACTTCCTCTGAGGATTAAGGGGACTGGTCAGCTTAATGTGAAGTAGTATCTATTAGGTAAGGGATGGTAGTTCTTTCTCAGCATCTGATGCTAAATACCATTACAGTAGAAAAGGACTTTGCACTGCTGAACCAATCAGGCTGCAATGAATACCTAAAAGTCCATGGTCACAATTCTTGTTAAATAAACTCAGTGTGTCACAAAACAAACTGAAAAGCCTTGAACATGAAGAAGGGATCTGTCAGGAAGGGACAGGCAGGGGACATGATAGTGGTCAAAATGCATTGTACATATGAGAAAGTGCCCCAAACAAAAAAGTAAGACCAAATTTGAAAAGGTGAGATTTGAAGGCCTGCATAGTTATTTTTCTCCCCTCCTGGAGAGAAAATGGAGACTTGCAAGACTCAGGAACATCACAAATGTAAAGGAAGGCTCCATTTCAAGGTTATACAGCCAATAACACTCTCCAAGGGGACAAGGATAGGAGACCACTAAGTGGCACTTCTGCAAGCTGGGCAAGAAGCTCCAGCGATACACCCTTCCTGCTGTCACCCATGCCGGGAGGACTTTTTTTCGATGCAGCTGCTCACAGTCACCCATGCTCCTAGAAGAAACCTTAACATAGATTGGGTGGAAGAATTTTGCCAGTCTGTTACCAGTGACCTATCTGGATAAACAGATGCTTGTTCATGTTTCCTCGGGGAAATGCAGCAGAAGGCCTGCTTGATGCATTGGGGCCGGCTCATTATGCCAGTGTAAAAGCTGCACCAGGCCTCATCTCCTTGTATTAATTTAGAAAACCTTCAGAAAGGCACTCTAGAAAGACTTTAACTGATCTTGTTCTAAATTCCACAGCGAGATGAAAGAAGGAACACTAAAAAATGAAGAAAAAGAGGAAGGGGGCTATGTAGGTATGATACTGAAAAGGGAAACGTCACACTTCCTGTCACATGACCCCAGCTCCCTTAATCTGTCACTTCATCTCTATCACAGAGAAAGCACTGAACTCTGGAGCACATAAGCACAATACTTTCTGACCAGCAGGCCACCAAAAGATACTGACTGCCACATGAGTCTGGGCCACCTATTTCCCTTTCCATGATCTCTTAACCTTCAAATCATCATTATAAAGGGTTTTGCATCAGTTCTTTTAAGACAGATGGGCAAGGTCCACTCTTGAGAACAGTGAAGTTAGCTGCTGCACCCTTGCCTTCTTAACTTTTATTCGGTGCTCTATGTTTACCACTTCTATATACAAGTTTGGCTCATACTCTGTACTTTACCTGATATTCCAACATTTCAAGTATAAGCATCAGAATCCCATGGTTTAGATTAATTCAAAGAGCTTATCTATACAGAGCCTCACTCCGTACTTTAGAATCTTCAAAACTTCAATCAGAACCTTTTTTTTTTTTTTTTTTTTGAGAACACAGCCCCTCGTCTTAATTCCGTGCTGTGGGTTTTCCTCTTTTCACCCTTCTGGCTTACTGCTCAGTCCTTTGAAGTTAACCTGCTAGACCTTTCCATGTGGTCCACCTTCCAGACTTTGTGATTCACGCTGCTCCCCTTTGGAATGCCTCCATCTAGTTGATGTAACTTCAATAATACTTGCTAATACTGGCCATGGTGTCCTAGATAGCAGCAAAAAGGCTTTGCATGGTAAAAAGTTATTAAGCTACTTGCTCCATCCAGCTTGCTGCTTCTGGAATCACTTGTAACACTGAGCAACTGGGGAGCAGTTTGGCTCATTATCTTGTCAGATACCTTTTTTCCTACACACCTCAATGCCTATAATACTCATATAACTTTCTATATGTCTATAAATATGATCTCCATTGAATTATAGTAGCATCTGTACTTTAAAACGAAGTTAAAATGGACAAAGAGGGTAAAAACCAGCTGTACTTCCTGGATCCTGTAGGAGGACACATCTTGGTCGCTCGGGCAGGCTGGGTTACAGAATCTGCTTCAGAAACCTAAGGCATAACTCACCTGACAATGCTTTCTAATGCTGAGACTCCAGGAGAGCTGAGGGCGATCATCACAGAACATTCCATTGTAACCCTTTACTTCTGTTCTCTGATTCCAGCTTATAATCTTTTAATAGGAAGAGAAATTATGTTCCTTTATTCTTCAACATAATCACTGCCTGAAGTATATATTATGAGTTTCTCTAATTTGAGTTAATGCCAGAGTGTGAATAGTGGATTAGTAGAAACTTCTCTCTCAGTCATTTACTAATAGAGTGAAAAAATACTGATCTTAGATATCAACTTCTGTGGTGTCTGAACTGCTATCCCCATCTACCTTGATCATTTTTTAACCACCGTGGTTTGTCCTCATTCATGGATCAGCTCTGTGGAGGGAAACCTGCTACTTTGCATCCCACTTCCATGTAGCTGACCACCCAACTCAGATAAAAGGAAGCCTGGAGAATGAGGCCCACCATAGTGTATCATCTCCCATGTGCCTTCTGTGCTCCTCTCTATGAATATACTCATCAAAGTTGACCTGAGGCCCAGTTCTTTAATATGTCTAACTGTTCTAGTTTGCTGTCAGAGTGTTTCTAATGTTAACCCCAAAGTATCACTGAGACTCCTAAAGTTAATTTTCTACAGAGTTTTATAATATGGGCCAAAATACTTTCAGTTTCCTTAACCAATTTTCATAAAAGCCAATATATTATTAGCATCTATCATTTTTGCTACTCAAACAAATAATTTTAAGACAATTATTATTTTAGGTTGATTTCTACTTTCCCGTTTGTCTAGTTACCTAATTACTTGGTAGTTTTCAAAAGTTTTGATGATCATAATGATTGTTCTATGTATACTCACTCACAGTGGAACCTTCAGGATGCTTACTTGTAACTGGAGGAAGAACACGTCTTGTAAAACAGTTTGGATTAACCAATATTGGAAAATAAAGGTAAGAATAGGTGGTTCTAGAATCACTAAAATTAGGATAAAGAACCTATAATGTGAGACCTTAAGTTTAAATAAACGTTCTTAGCACTTTGGGTAATATATGTAAGAATAAAAAGTGGTATTAACTGCACTAGCATAATTGTACATCTCACAGTGGGTAGAGTTATGAAGGATAACCGGTGCTTTCAAAAGGTATGTGACATTGTTTTTAATATGCACATTTCAAAGACTTTTAAAATCAATTTAAAACTTTCGTCAGAAGTAAAGTTTGAAGATAGAAGAAAGTAAGCCTTTTAGTCAGAATGTGTGAATTTTTAGGATCACTGGATCCAAAGTTGGGAAGTAAGGCACACCGTGACAGCTCTCTGGCAATGCTGAAGGCAATTCTTCCAAATAAGTAACGGGATTGCGGTATGGAGGGCATTCTTTCTGGAGAGGAAGCTGGACTGCTTATTTCCAAAGAGGTGGTGTCATAATGTCCCCCAGCCTGGTCATTTAAGTGGCACAATTGTGTAACGGTGCTACAGCTTCTCTGCCACACAGAGAGTCTCATTGGTGTCACTGAAAGGTGAACGTGACTTCTCAGCAGGCAAGGTATCAACACAAAGTGGCAAAAGCAAACAGCGAGGCTGTCTAGATGTCAGTCTACATACAGCCAGCAATATGTGCCGGAGGCATTCAGAGAGACACGAGTCATGAGCCCTCGGTTTTCTCTCATGTGAGATTTCTACCAAAACAAGCTTTCCTCTTCTGTCCAGAGTCTGTATTCTTTAAGTCTTTGGAAGCTGTAATTCCAGAAACCTAAATCTACCAGGGACAAGACAACTGGGGCCTTGCTGAAGGCTTAATGTTCCAGACAGAGGAGAAGCAAAACAAAATAGTCAAAGGCAGTCCTGAGTAATTTCTTGTCTTCTTTGATACTGGCAGTCTGTGTGTTCTGTATCTCTCTCATTCCCTTTCTTCTTCTTTTCTCTCCAGAGATAAAGATCAAATGTACCCATGGTAAATATTATTTGCTAGTGTAGAAACTGTCCTTTGATCGAAGTTACAGAAATCAAACATATCTCAGCCACCCTCTCCACAGTACGAGCCATTAGAAAGGATTCCTTCTTATGAGAACGTAAAGAAAATTATTTTTCATTTCTCAGTCCTTTACCTTAAATCATCCAATGGGTGGTATTTAAAACTCCATTTGATAAAAATCTATATTGTTAATTCTTTCATTTATTTTTGTGTGGTGTAATGTATGTACAAATGTATATTGGTTCCTGTTCATGTATGTGAGTACAGCATAAGTTTTGGAAGAAGTCTTCTGTCTCTAGGCACTAGGATTACAGATGCACACTACCATATCCAGCTTTACAAGTTCCTGGAAACTTGAACTACGGTCTTCACACACTCATAGCAAGCACTTTGCCCTCATTAAGCCATTTTTCTAGACCTCTAATGACTCTTTTTAACATACCCATGTGATGTAACTAGTACCCATCTTTCACAAGGCAAGATTAGGATTCCTGCGTACACGTACATAGAAATTCTGATTGTGTTTTATATTTACCCTGCTGGTCCTCAGTCAGTTAATAATGAAAAAGTATGATGGTAAGTAATACAGAGACTTCTGTTAGGATAAAAGAATTCTTCCTGAGGACCACTAAAAATAGGACAGTCTGACATGATCTAGTGTGCAGTCTTACCTTTTAAGAAATGTAGGACAGTTAGATGTGGTGACACATACCTGTAGTCCTAGCACCATGTGTATTACTTAAGGGTCTGATAGAGGTTTTAGGAAGAAAGGAATGGCACAAAATGTAGAATTGTATTTTAGCACCTTACTGCACCCTCTGTACCCCTAGACCCATACCATAAACTGGACAAGGGATTCTTTATAAACCTGTAACATTTTCTGAGAAGAATATAGCTTGTAAGATGATCAAGTGCCATTGTACTATACTAACAACATTCATACTTGTTATTTATTGAATATGTAAGACATCTCCCAATGGTAGGTATTACCTCTATCATGTGGATAAAAAATGGAGGTTCATTCTGAGCTGTCTTATAGTCATAGTCGTAAGTACCAGCTGTAAGTCTCCTGTCTCCAGGGCCCATGCTCATTCTATCAGAACAAGAAAAATCCTCTGGATTGTGAGATGTCACTCTGCCCAGTTCTGAAATTATAACAGTCAGGCCTTTGTGTCTTCCTGTCACTGCTCACTCGCTGGCCATAGAGCCTCACTCTGAAGAAACTTACCTACGGTACTGAATAAAGACAGAGCAGGCCAAAGCTAGATTGCATTGATGGATAACTTTCAAACAGTGAGTGAGGTCTATGCGATGGAAAGAAAGGCCTTGCCATCACATCCTAAGATCAATGGGGCCAGTCTCCCCGTCACCCAAACAGCAGCCTGACTGAAAGCAAGAAGATATTGCAGCAGTGTCCTAAGTATCATGGGAGCTGCTCTTTTGAAACTTGGAGTTAAGATCTCTGGCCAATGGAGATATGAATTTAACTTGTGTTTTCCCCAGAAAACCCAGCTCTGCGCAGTGCAGGGGTACACAGCTGCATCAGTGATGCTCTCCTAACACACTTCATGAAAAAAGGTAAGTTTTGTTTTTCTGGCCTGGACTATATGGAGAGTCAACACAAATCACTTCCACTTTTGTATTTCTTTTTTTTTTTTTTTTTTTTTTTTGGTTTTTCGAGACAGGGTTTCTCTGTATAGCTCTGGCTGTCCTGGAACTCACTTTGTAGACCAGGCTGGCCTCGAACTCAGAAATCCGCCTGCCTCTGCCTCCCGAGTGCTGGGATTAAAGGCGTGCGCCACCACGCCCGGCCACTTTTGTATTTCTTAATTTTTTTATTTCTTAGGCTTAAAAGTCATTAAGGAAGACACAGTAAAATGTGATCAGCAATGCAGTAGATTAGGACTGTGGTTCTGTTCCTGACTAACAGTCTCAAAGGTTAAGTTATTTTAATTTAATCACTTATTTTTCATTCCTGTAAAATCAGAATATTAATTTAAATTTAGAAAAACAGACACAGCATTCATTACAGAGCAAGTGTTTTCAGAGGCCATTTTGATTTTGGTCCAACCCACATATTTCGTTAGCAGTAGTTACAAGTCCCATGCTTGGTCTTGAACACAGTATCTCCATCTTCCACTTCTTCCAGCATGAGATTCTGCCTTTTTCTCCAAGACAAAGGTATAATCTTTCAGCTTCACCATCTCTATACTTTAGACCTTGGAGAACATATTCCAACATATCTGCTCCCCTTTCGGTCCTTTACCACATCAGGTTAGCCCCCCCATCCTCAGGTTCTCTGTGATTCCAATTCTCTGCCTGTTTACAGACCACTAACATGTTATCTTTTCTTGTCTTCTGAAGTTCTCCAGAATCACAGCCTCTTAGGGCCCACTGTGAAACACAATCTGAGTGTATCAGGGTCCTTTCTGCTTTTCAATAGTTCTTCTGTTCAATTTTCTAAACCAATAAAGTCTATTCTTCATAAGCCCCCAATTTATCTCTCAGAGAGTTGCTATTTACTACAAAACCAGAGAGGCATCGCTACTAAGTATTATCTACTAAATATTGTATTTCTTCCTCTATGCTGACATTTTCTAAATGTTACTTCCTCCTAACCGTACTGCTGTCTCAAATTACGTCTCTTTAACCCTTCTCCTGGTGCTCCTCAGCTTTTCCTTCTCTCTCTTCAAGAGCCCTGACTCAGGTGGGGTTTGTATTTCTATGACCATCTTTGTTCTGTCTTTATATTAACTGCAGTAGCAGTAACATCAGCACTACATGTATACAGTGTTCTTTCATTATCAGAGCGTCAGTAAGGAAATCTATACTCATGGCCCCTTGCATTCACTCCCAACTCCTCCTTGCTTAAACTGCCACCTTCCTTTTGAAATGCTGCTTAGTCCTCACCAGCACAACATTCAATGTATTTTCTTGGCCCTCATTCTTCCCGACCCTTCTGGGGCACCTCAAAATTAAAACAGTTTTTGTGGTTCCAAAATTCTCTCCTTATCACTGCTGCCACCATTGTAAATGTCTTCCCCATTTCTTACACACACACCATGGCTTCTTCCTCCCGACTGCTCTAGTTTATCTCCTAGTCCCTTCTTCCCACTGCTGACTGTGCCCAGTCAGTCACTCCTCTCCCTTCTCTGCGCACCGTACACGGAACTCACTTCGTTGTTGCTTTTTGCTTAAGTAACATTTCCAGACCTCCCTTTATCTAAAAGAGAAATCTTATTTTTTTTTAAAAAAGATCCTACAACAAAGACTCTCTAAAACCTGGCCCTATCCTATAAATTCTTAGCTTTATGATTTTCCTTTTTTCTATTTCATTTCAGACTATGCTCTGCCCCCCACCCCTCTCTCTCCCTCTCTAAATTATGCTAAGTTAAGTCTATCCACTTGTAACATTTAATATCAACTCTATCTACTAAAATTCCATTAGTGGTTTTAAATTTTGGTAAAGATGCTTCCTTTTCCTATATATCATAAAAATAAAATTCATTTCTTTCTTCTGTGAACTCTAATTTCAGTATGTATATCTTCTTTTCTAGTTACTATTATCTTATTCTTTTATTGTAATGATCCATGTGTTTACTTTATTGTTTTTCTTAGATTTTAAGTTTTTAAAAGACAGTTATGATGATTAACAATTAGAATAATAATCTCTTATATCAGGCTCCTACCGTATTCCAGCATGGCTATCACTAGCTCAGCATTCTATGAGGACTGTCCCCATTATTTTGATATGACTGACAGAACTGCCCAGTGAAATACCTAAAGAGAATCAGAGCCAGGAAGTGGATTTATGCATGTCTGGTTTTACAGGCCATGTTTTACCCACTCTGTACTATTTCTTATCATCTGTAGAAGTGGCAGATAACCATGGAATAAAACATGCTCCTCTTGGGCTGAGGAGATGGTTCAGTGAGTAAACCACTTGCTATACAAATGTGAGAATCTGAGTTCAGCTCTGCAGATCCGTGGAAAGCCAAGTGTAGTAACACACATTTGTAACTGGAGCATTCCTACATAGAGATGAGAGGAAAGCAGCCTCCAAAAGGCGGCCTCCAAAGTGTGTCTGGCACACACTGGAACAAAGAAGAAAGAGATCAAACAAGGTGGAAGGCAAGGCCTGACCCCTAAGGTCATCCTCAGATCTGCACATGTGTGTTCTCACATGTCTGTACACAAACATGTACACAAATAAAATGGGGATTTTAAAAAAATGTTCCTCTTAACTCTTAAAAGGGTAGGACAGTCTACTTAGACTTCCTAGTTTCTGAATCTGCTTGACTAATGCATCTGTAAGAAAGAGGAAGAAGAAGAGGAAGAGGAGGAAGAGGAAGAAGAGGAGGAAGAAGAGGGAAAAAAGAAGAAGAAACAGACAGCTTACACTTCAACTCTTAAAGAATGAAAACAGGGTAGAGCTTTTACTCCTCAAGATGAAAGAGAACATGGGATGCAAGGAGAGAGAAAACTCCGACCCACCTGGACTAAGGAGCGGCGCAACTTTTGCCTCTTTCCTTGGAACCATCAAGGCCAATGAGGCAATGAATCAAGGCCATCCAAAAGCCTTGCGTAGGTAATTTAAACCACGTCTAAACAAGGCCTCCAGTAATTCTAGTTTTTGAGGGTCTGGCATCAATACATGCCATGTGTAAACATGGTAACTGTACTCTGCTGACAGAGTCAAAATCAATGTAAAGTTGGGATTCAGTTTTACATATAAACAGGTAAAATTATATGTGGTATACACGGATACTGATGCAAAGAAAATGGTAGCTGTTGCTTTCTATATGTAAGTACCTAAGAACTGTTTGCCTCTGAGAACAATGTCATTACAGGGCCCAAATCCCATCACAACAAAGGTGTCTGTATAACAGAAACTCTTTCAAGCCTTGGCTGACAGCCCCTATATCGCAAGCAATATTTAATCAGAGACTTCAGTTCACAGGAATAGAAACTGACCCGTATTTCCAAAGGTAAGATTTGAATGATTTCATCTCTAACTCCTATTCCATGATACCATGAGCTGGAGGGATGTACAATCTAAACCCATGAGTACAAAAACTAAACACAAAGGCAGAAATGAAACCATCAGTGCTCTTAAAGGGAGACACCCAGTCTTTTTACTTGGGGACACTAAGCTATGAAAATGAAGCCATGAAATGAAGCAGATGATGCTTTTGTTTCTTTTTAATCTCATCTCACTGAGAGACAAAACAGTTAAGCTTCTGAAGACTGGTGAACAGTGTCCAGAGAGTTGCTACTAGCTGGGAAAACTGGGCTCCATTTCCTAACTTTTATCAGCCTCAGCATTCTTATCTGTACACTGTGACTGATACTATCTACCTTCAAACTTTTGGTAAAAGCTAAATGGAAACATATATAAAGCACTCAGTAGAGAGTCTGATATGTTGCACATGCACCCCAGAGTCCCTGTATTTAGTTTCTCTCCCTCTTCAAAAGCTTGACCTTCTTAATTACATAGAAAGACCAGTGAACAGAAGTTGAGGAAATATATAGTCTCAAATGTAGTCTGGATAAGGTATTGCTCAAAGGAACACATGACTAAGCCATACACAGAATATACTTGCCTGGGAGAAAGGTCTTGGGACCAATGTAAGATATACATACTCAGAAGACATAAAGCAAGTCACCTGGAATCATAGTCACAATTGACTTCTGGGTATTTTGCCAGTTACCCTTTTGAAAAAGGCCAATAAAGCCACTATCAGTGTTCCGTTTTCCTAGGTGAGGATGCAGATTGCCTGCTGCTGTAACTAGGTTCTTTTGGGTACCACTTTAGGTAAAGGAAAAGGACTTATTTAAAAACTAATTAGTCCAGAACCATGCATTATGCTGTCTCCCTTATGTAGGATAGTATGAAAATATTACAGTGAACTCCTAATTTCTCTGTGTGGAAAACATCTAAATATTCACAAAGGTTTCTAACATAATTCTGATTTCTGTGGTTTTACATTTTACTGATTTTAGATATTAGAGCCTACTTATCTAATTTTATTATTTGTAGTTACAACATTCTAGTCTTTTTAAAACAGCCATAGTGTTAAATGTTATGTTGGGGGGGGGGGGCGGAGGCTACTTTATTAACAAAATGTGAAGGTGGGTTTGTCTACCTTTACAAATCTTTGGGCTTTTAAATTCCTTTAAAAAGCTCCCAAAGCCCAGTAACCCTCAGTACCATAGAGTGCAGGAGATAGCTCAGCATTTCACAGAATTACAGAATATTAGCCTTACATTTTTCTTATTCTTTTATTTTTAAAAGGCTCAGAAAAAGTGTAAGGTAAGGTTCGTATGCCTACTAAATAGCACATACAAGTCAGAAGAGGAGCTCCCTCTTACAAGATGCACATAAAAATAAACCAACAAGCTGGACAGAAATAGTAAAGCCCAGAGAAAAAGGAACTGTGATATCCTTAGGAAAGAGGCCCTGAGAAGAGAGATGAAAAAAGAACGAAGTCACTAAAGCAAGAAGGTTAAAATAGCAACAGAAACCAAGTGTTAGCAGTAGAGGAGTCTATACAGAGCCGACAATGACAATGTAGGACTTAAAAACACAGAAGCATCAACCAAATTCTTGGCCTCTATTTCAATAATTACAACCTCCACCCAATCCCCATTATCTTAAAATGGAGGCAGTAACAAGCATCAAACGTTACCCTTTGATCTTACCTCTGATAAGGGTGTAAGCCTTGACTATTCTGAAGACGTGTTAACTACCTATGCCACCAGGGCACTAACCCTTGTTCCAGCAGGCACAGTTCTCTTAATGATCTCTGCTGCCTCAAAGAATGGGCATCTGTCCTCAAGGTGAACCCTTTCTCTATTTTGCAGGTCATTTCAAGGTCTCTACAGGCTATAGAAAGGTGTAATGTACTTGTGATTACATGAGAAGTCATGAAAAGGTAGCATAGAAAGAGTTAGCTCCTGAAGTACAAGGCTAAGAAATACTGTTCCTTAAAGAAGCACCAACTCCGCCCAGAGATCACATTGCTTAGAACGTGACCTCATAGGAGCAATCAGGAGACCATAAAAAGCTGGGCAGCATTCCTGCCCTCCTTCTTGAGCCCCACCTGTCCCAGCAGGCGGGAATTCTGGGAGGAGCCCTGAGGCACAGCCAGAACACCAGGGCTGGCAACACCAGCTGCTCTCAGCCTGCCCTCCCTCCCTCCTGTCCTACGTACTGAGGGTTCTGGGATATCTAGGCAGCTCAGGGGTGTCCCCCCCAGTCACTAAGCCCCCCCCCCCCACACCCGAGTGACCCCTACCGCGTGCACCACATGCTTTTTGTACCTTTACTCTGGGGAGGGTTCTGACTCCGGTCTCGGAGGACGTTGATCTGGTAGACAGCTCCATAAGGCTCAAAAAGTTCTTTCAGCTCCTTTTCCGACCAGGACCTAGGGATCTGTCCGACAAACATCTTAATGGCATCTGGGTCTGGCTGGTCTGAATGATCCAAAGCTCCGTTCATCTTGTTGGCTGTGCCGTTACTGTCAAAAACGGAACCAGGAGCCAGAGTTAGGGCTTCAGGGTGAAGGACAGGAAGAAAAAATAGTGGGGGTTGGGGGTGAGGAGGCGGAAAGAGGAAGAGGAGCACAGGGGAAAGTGCCTAATGAGTCGTAGAAATTTGATGAAGTAAAACAAAGCAGAGGCACCATTAGGTTGCTTCTCAGCAGCAGCGCGATGCTTTCACTGCAACTGCTGCTGTTCAGCATTGACTCCGGAGCACAGGGCAGTGACTGGCCTCCTGTCACCCAGGGCATGGGCATCTCAGAACCCAGGCTTGGGAGGCAGCTGCAAGTTAAGTGCAGGTCTCAATTGGCAAGGCTGCCATCAACACATCACAAATCAGCAGCATTATCAGCTCGGCACTGGTTATCCCTGAGAAAGAAAGGCAGAGCTGGATTTCTGCTGGATTTCTCACCCTCTCCCCCATTCCCCGCCCTTTTTCAGAGGTTTTGGAAGAGAGGTGGTAATAATAAAGTCACATGGAAAGCAAATGAAACACTTGGCAGTCCATCAGATGACTAATGCAAGATGCTGGTGATGAATTTGCAGAGTGCGAGAGGCATCCATGTGTGCATCAAATTAGTACCTTGTTGCTGCTCAGAATGGAAAGCGCTCCAGCTATGCAGCTCAGTGCAGCTGATTGGCTGCTTGCACTGGAGAAAAGGGCCAGAGCATGGGGGGGGGGTCCCCTTTAAAAAGCACATTGTTTATGGGACCCAAGCACAAAGGGCTTAATTCAGAGAGGCAAAAGTGATCTCAGAATTGCCTGCTTTGTGTTGGGGAAAAAAATACACCACAGAAAGTTGAGTTCCCACTAAAGGACACTGAATATTTCAAATCTTTCACACTCCATAAATTGTTCTCTGTATATCTGACTTCCAGATGTTGCACTTAAGTTCTAAACAATCACACGTTTGGGAAAGAGAAGAAAAAGGTCTGCTTTTCTTCTCCTAGCTTCAGTAAATATTTGGGGTGGATACAAAGAATAAGAATAAGGCATAAGCCTTTATATGTCTTCCTATCATTTCCCAGACCCAAATCTGGGAGAGAATACTTGTCACAAGTCTGATATGATGAAGTCATTTCTTTTTACCTGGGGCTACCCCTCTGACAATAATAAAGCAAGCCAAATACCGTTTCCTCATAACCCCCACCCAACCCCAGGTCTTCTCTTTAGAATGCTAACTGCTTCTTAGTTTACTTCATCAGTCTGTGGAAATGCAAAGAGCCGGACATGTGCAAAAAGCCAGCAGCCTTTTAAGCAGGCGACGACTGCACTAGTTAAGCATGTCAGAAAGAAGAAACACTAAGCAGGTGTGATTTCACTGTCGCCTAAGAGAAATACCAAAAATGCACTAGAAAAAGATCTTAAGCAGAGAGAGTTCCTTATTTTGTTGCCAGAAACAGACAAACAAAAAGAACACTTTAAAGACGCTGCAGGTCTAAACTCATTAGACTTGAGTGCCCCCCCCCACCCCCTTAAAGCATGACTGCACTCTTGAGCATGGGAAAAACTGGGAGCTATGGAAGGCAGTTCCTGAATTTGAGGACATAGTGAAAACTTTGTCACATTCACACAGACAACCTCCTCCCCCAAAAGCATTTTCATTTCAAATTTCCATTGTAGAATGAAAAAAAACAAAAAACCCAAAAAACTCAATTCAGATTAATTCAGAGAGGCAATGATGTCAGACCCTCTTCAGTAGGTGTTGCCTTGATCTCTACATCTCTACCACCTCCCCATGTGACCACTTTGTTTTTTATCACTGAAGTAACATGATACATTTTTAGAGCATTCGCTAATCGATCTTATTGTTATAAAAATGCTCTACTGAATAAAATATTGAATAAAAAATCTTTTTTTTAACAATTCAGGTATAATACAATGCTTGTTTATGTTAGCCTAGACCATTTATCTTGCTCTCATGCACCTATCTTATTTCCCATCACTGAGAATTCAATAAACAATTTAGCCTGTGGAGCTGTGACGGCACACAGTGGAGGTGGCTCAGCTCTTTGCAGTAGAGGATACCATGTTTATAGCACTTTGAAAGCTGAGAATGTGGCAAGACTTGCTTTTGGGACAGGAAGGACTCGTGGTTGCTGCTGTTGACAACCAGCTAAATGAGAAGAGGAAGGTATTGCCACAAGTCTAAGCTAACAGAAAGCAGAAGTTGGACAATGGCTCATATAGAGCAAGAGTTAGACTGCAGTACAGTTGTCTAATATCTAAACAAGAGTTCTGGAGCAAGCACTAAGGAATGCTCACATCACAAATGAACATTCCTTTTATGTTTTCCCAAATAACAGAAACCAAGGGAATCAAAGGAGGAGGGAAGCTGCCCAGAGCTCCTCTGGCCTTTCTACAGTAGAAAGTGCTTACTTCATGTCTCCCAGTCGTTGTCTCCCAGTCTTACACCTTGGACCCCTTACCATTCAAAGGGCAAACACATGGGCTCTGTATTTGGACATCAGAGCTTTCTACTGTGCCACTTTGAGCTTCAGATCCTTCATCTATAAAATGGCAACAACAGATATCACCTCATAGAGGCACATAGCCCAGAATGTTCTATAAATGTCTTGCTATTCTCACTGTGAATGCGTTTCCTTTACACACTCACCACAAGTAATCACCATAATTCTATTTTTTACTTAAAAATTCTTTTGGTATAAATACAAACATGACTCATATCTTTAGTAATAATAGTATCTTATATATACCAATACTACACTATGTACACTACTTTTTAAAAAGTTGGTCTTAGTTCTTTTTTTGTGTGTGTGTGTATGTGTGTGTGTTTGTTTTTTCAGTCTTACTTTGTAGACTTGGCTGCCTGGCCTGAACTGGCTATGTAGAACAGCCTGACCTTGAACTCACAGAGATCTCCTTGCTTCCCCTTAACAAGAGCTAGGATTCCATGGGTGAACAACCACATCTGGCAGTGATTTACATTTTTTTTTCTTTTTTTGGTTTTTCGAGACAGGGTTTCTCTGTGTAGCCCTGGCTGTCCTGGAACTCACTTTGTAGACCAGGCTGGCCTCGAACTCAGAGATCTGTCTGCCTCTGCCTCCCAAGTGCTGGGAATAAAGGTGTGCGCCACCACCACCCGGCTACATTTTTAATCTTTAAGACAACCCTATGAGAAAGTAGTTTTTCAAATGGCAACATCTGAGAAATAAGTCCCTTCCTAAGGACACCAGATTATGAACTATAGTTAGAATCTAAATCTATGCCCCTGGGCCCCAAACTGCAAAGTATTTCTAATCCACCATGTGGCTAAACATTCTGTACAGTATGGCTTGAGTGGAGTACAGACAGCTCAAAACAAATCAAAGACAAATTCCAAAGCAAGTCTTACTGGGTTTCTTGAATCACAGTCCCAAATAAAAACAGGAATGCTGGAAAAATGTACACACACCACTCCTCTATCTCTGGGAGACAAGCTGCAAACCACCCAGTTTATGAGCCTTTAAGGCTGCTTTGAAACCCACATCTTCTCAATTACCACATAAGAAGATCACCATCTGTCCAGAGCCTTTCTTCTCTACTTCTAGAAAGTCACTCGGATGAGTAGCTGCCACGTATCCTTTTTTATATCCCCTTTTGTCTGCCATCTTGCAAACGATCATTTGGGAAGTGTACAATAATTCTGTCTGTAGGAAAATGTAGTCATATAGTATACACTAAAACCACCACCAAACACTCCCAATCAAAAACATTTATTTGGGCTATTCATATGACAATGACCCTCTTATTATTACTGCATCTTGGTGTATAAAAATTTTGCTAACTTTGTTTTAATACACTTTAACTTCTCCTTTGGACTCTGAATCTTTTCTCTTGGCTGAAGAATATTTCTTTTAGAAATCTGGTGACTTCAGTTCTCATGTGGCTGTAGGGACAGAGACTTCGAGTTAGCCAAAGATCATGTGTTAATCATGTTTTAAGTTAAGCTTTTGGGGGTTCTTGCCAGGGACCATAGGTATCCAAGGAACTTGTCATAGAGAATTATAGCTACACATACCCCCATCTCAGCCAAACCCTCTCCTAAGAGCTTTGTCAGAAAAGAGTCTGCATGACTTGGAATGCTAGGACTAGCTTGCTTTTCTTATTCTGTACTTTCCAAGGAACACAGTATAGTACAAGTTTAGATTCAAATCTAAATAATATTAATAGAGGGCCTACCCTTTGCCAGAAGCCGTTGCCAAGTATCTGACACACAATATCATAATAGCTCTTTGGAACCATCTTCATTTTAGAAATGAAGCAAATGAGGTCCACAGAAGTAAGGTGCCTTTCCCCAATGCAACTTTGTAGGGAATCACACTATAAAATACGGATACAGTAAGATTTAAAAGCCAATTGTCTGCCCTTCGTGTTCCATGACCTCGACTTCTTTGGCGAAACCCTGAGGTAGTGGTGTTTCACGAGACTCTGTGGCCACTTGCAAACCTTGGACACAGACATATACGTCTGTGGGCACCTTGCCTGAAAACTTCAACGAGACCCTGAATAGCAATTGTGTTTTGCCCTTGGCCCTCTAGGACAGGTGCCAAGTGGAATGGGAGCATAAGTCAGTGAGCACGCGGTCAGGGACACTGCTGGCATGAGCCTCAGAGTCAGGATGGAAAGTGCCGCTACTGGAAGGGCCACAGGAGGGCTCACACGCAGCTCCCAGCCCTGACTGACCTACTTCCCTACTCCATTTCCTCGCAGAAAGAAATCATATCAACAGAGACCATGCGCACCCATCCGCGCGTCCTCTGAGAAAGCAGAGCACCATTCAATACAAGGGGCTCAATGGATTATTATTATTATTAACTTCAGGAAAACATTTTATAAGGCCTAAAAATTTTCAAGTTTCCTTTTCAAGACTGGAAGCAAAGAAACAGATTTTTGATTTTGTATTTTGTCCTGTATTTGTTTTCTATATTTAATTTCCTTTATCTCAAAAAAGCAACGAACTTACAAAGCCAAAACTGCTATGAAAAAAAAATTCCTGTCTCTAAATACCGTTGTCTGAAGATAGCTGATCTACTTGGTGTTAATAAATAATAATATTGTTCTTACCCTTTTATTTGTTTGGTCTTTACCTTACTGTTTTTATTTCTTGGGATGAGTGCATTGGTTCACTCTAAGTCCATGCTGATAGAAATGATCGCCATCTCTATATCCCTATCACTAGCCTACTGCAGTATGCCAGGCAGTGGCTACATATTGCTACTGAGTACTCAACTATGGTTAAGGCAACTATATAAACACATTTTTATTAATTTTATTTAGGTAGCTCTAGAAAGAAATATACCTTCTTTCCTCCTTTTAAAACACTAGTTAGAGCTGAGACTCACTTAAACATATTATTCTGAGGGAGCCGTTTTGAAAATACTATTAAAGCCCAGTTGCCTAACCATAAGCAGATAATGGGCCAAAGGAGCTGGCCTTGGCTCAGCATCAATTTAACTGTGTGCCCTCAAGGAAAAATCAAACAACTCCTCTGTACCTCATTCATCCCACTGTAAACCAAAGAGAACAAATAGTAATTTAATTTTATTTAAACATAAATTATAATATATGGTTATAATTTCTACAAAAGGCTATAAAAATATAAATACTTGTATTCATATAAATACTTGCATTAATGTTTACAAAAATATGCTATCTCCAGTGTGTTGGATGCAGAGATGACTTACTGAAAAGATAATTTAGATAGTATAACCAGCTGCTTGAAACTTTGGTATAATTCCACATCCTGTGTCTAATTTAATCCCCAAAGCTCAAGGCATATACATACAGGCCAGAGAGTTGACAAGGTGTCATGTATGCTGTGGGGAGCAACACAGGCTTAGATGGAACTGTTAGTGGCCAACTGCCAAGGGTGCTACCAAAGAGCCATCTCTCTCAATATGTCCCAACATTCTTCCTAACAAAATGAGCTGCATCTCAGTCAGCTGACAAAGCCACTCTTTACATGGGTTTAGGAATAATTGTCTAATACCACGTGTACTTAAGAGAAAGCGCACAAAAGACTAGACTGCTTGGTTGTCATGGAAAGCTATCCAGGACAGAGCTGCATAAGGCAACAGAGGAAGAGGACTGGCAATGTGTCTGGTGCTTCTAGAAGGCTACAGGATGGGCATGAAATTCAGCAGTACTAAAAGTCTTCTGCAGTGTCCATCTGGGCAATGTTGGTCATTTAAAAAGAACATTATCTTCTCCACAGAATGGCAACATGGCAACCAGGAGCCAGGCAAAAACACCATATAGAGTCTTTAGATGCCACAGCTACCCACATGTGTCCTAACTGTAGCTAGGTTGTTACATAAGATGTAACTAGAATGATGCTCCAGTATTTACTTGGAAGACACCGTTATCTCTTACCATGTATAGCAGAACCTTTTGAATTACAGGCATGTCAATTATAAAATAAGGGCCTACATTCTCTGGGGTGAAATGGCACCATACCAGCAACCAAAAACTTCATGGAAGATTAACTGGAATAAATAATACTCAAAATATCTGAAGGAGATAAAAATTCCTTTCCGATCATCAAATTTTAAGTAAATTAGCTTGTGTTATTCTGAAGGAAAATTCAAGGTTACTTTATGTACATGTAATATTGCTCGTCCATAGGATTTTTACAAAACATAAGGGAAGAATCCCCAATAAAGGAACTAGAGAAAGTACCCAAGGAGCTGAAGGGGTCAGCAACTATAGGAGGAACAACAATATGAACTAACCAGTACCACCAGAGCTCGTGTCTCTAGCTGCATATGTAGCAGAGGATGGCCTACTCGGCCATCACTGGGAAGAGAGGCCCCTTGATATTGCAAACTTTATATGCCCCAATATAGGGGAATGCCAGGTCCAGGAAGTGGGAGTGGGTGGGTTGGGGAGCAGGGGGTAGGGGGTTATAAGGGATGTTCTGAGGGGAAACTAGGAAAGGTGATAGCATTTGAAATGTAAATGAAGAAAATATCTAATAAAAAACATGAGGGGAAAAGAAATGTCGTAAGAGTATATAGGACAGATGGAAGGCACCCAGAGGCCTGCCTGCTGCATGGCCCACCCAGAGCAGGAACCACTCAGAGTGGTGGAGAGCTGGGAGAGAGAGAGTTGATGGGTTTGAGCACTGTGACAAGACGTGGAGCTGGACACAGAAGAGTGGAGAGAAATAGCCTGAGCTGAGAAGCCTGTCCTACCACCTGAGCTCATTGAGAAGTCCTGGCCTGTGCTGCCACTAAAGGCCATGTCTCAGTATATGGCCATGCAGCAGCTGGGGTCTGTGCCAATATCCATGGCTCATATTACCACCAAAGGCCATGGGGACATCCCTGCAATGGGCTGCCACCTAAGACACTGTTGCTGTCCAAGGGCTATGCAAAGCTAGTCCTGACCCTTACTGCTGCAGCACTCTAGAATGCTGGCCCCACACTTCACCTGGGCAGCACGTAGCTAGCCCTGGTGGAGAGGGTGGGGGTGAGATGGCCCCAAGGCCATGAGAGACAGAGAGCTGGCCTTGCCTTTTGCAGCGGGGGCACTGAGTGAGCTATCAGGCCGTGCTAGAGAGCTGGAGACGGTGGTATGAGTGCCAAAGAGCTGCAAGGGTGACCAAGTCAGCTAAGCTACTACACAAGCCCAGATCCAGGGCTTTCAGTTTGGTCTATCGGAACCCCATCTACGTGGACAAATGAAGGGGTGGAGCAAGCAGAGTGAAAGTAGCTTAGGATCTGCTGGATCTCCTTGAAGCAGGACAGCAACAGGACATCTGAGGGGAGTGCTGGTGAGGATCCAGTATTGATGGTGCAGCAGGAGCCAGAGGCCTTGAAGCAGATCAATGACTCACTGCAGGTAACATCTGCAAGTAAAGGTGTGTGGACAAAAGGCTGCACTGTGGGACACACTGTGATACACTACAGCTTCCACAATGAGATGTGGGCTTTTTTGGTTTTTGTTTTTAATTTTTGTTGTTGTTGTTTGTGTTTTGTGTGGGGGGAGGCTGCAAGGTCAGAGGGTGGATATGAAGGAATGGGGAGATAGAGTAGTATTGGGGTGTATGATGTGTAATTCACAAAGAATAAATAGAAAGTTTTTTTTTTTAAGGGTGACATTTTTTTCTTTCAAAAGTAACTTAGAAACAACACACTTGTCATGGATGTTTTACTAACCCACTAGAGTTAATACTGGATTGTATTTGGTCAGAGATCTGAAAGCTATACATCTGTTACCAGGGTAAAAAGCAACCATGACTCACAGGGAATGTTCCTCTTTAGAAAAGGTCACAGAATACCAGCATTTGGACTCACCAAGTGAAAGGAAAACCTGATTACCTTATCTCCCTCCATTTGACTGCTAGTAAAAGGCAGAAAGCTGGAAAACCCCTACAAAGAAGTAAATTTGGAGGCACGTGGGGGGTGCATGATGACTGAACACACAATAACCCTTGCTGGCAAGGCTGCCAAGCACCGGCTGCAGACTGCCCTTGATGACAATCTCCTTTCCTGCTGTGCTTTGTCAGAAACTGTTCCGTGGACCTTGGGGCTTGAGCAGAAGGCATTTTCACTACGCTGATAGGTATTTCTGACGAATGTTTAGAAATGGCACCAGGGAAACAATCATTTTAAACAAGAGATACAGAGGCCCTCATCTTTCCAAAGTGCAGCCTCACACTGACACACCCTCCGGTGACAGCCGACTGCTTCCACCTTACAGGGTCAGAATTCTTCAGGCTGCCCATTGAGAATGAATGTCTTCCCAGTTTGTTTTACATGCTCATACCTGACGTGCTGAATGTGCCTGTCTACTGAGGGCAAGGAACTGAAATGGCTCTTTAGGAAGATTGAGAGAATATTATTTTGGCTATCAATAAACTGAAAATTAAGATTGTAATGAAATGAAGAAAAATACTGCAGGAAATCAGTGTGGGTTCCCACTTCTCAAAATGAACACTGATTTCTTCTTTTACCTACCTCACCTGTGTATAATCTAACTTAAAGTAGTAAGTCAATAAAAAATAAATGTCACACAAAAGAGGGATAAACAATATAGGCATGATGTAAGGTTTCCTGCAGACCAGGTTTTTCCAGCTGTAGTGAAAGTAGTGTCCTGTATAAGCCAGCTCCCAAGGAAGCCTCCCATCAGCCCCTACTCACCGAATGCACCACCCCAGCATGCTAGATCCAAGTCTGACTCTATGATCGCTCTATGGAGAATCCAAGCACCCTACAAGTTATCACCACACAGAGTCCTTGTCATTTCTTCCCATTCTTGTTTGCATTTTATAATTTGTATGAACATATGTGTATGTGGGTACATGCTCACATGCTTGTGTGTGTGTGCTTACATACAGAGCACGGGTGCACATGCATGCTGAGTGTGGAGGCCAGAGGTCTATGTTTGATGTTTTCCTCACTGTCTTACTTTAACAATACATTACATTTATTTATTTCTAGTGTAAGATATATATATCTTACACTAGAAATAAACATTTATATTATATATATATACACACACATATATAAATATAGTATATATATACACATTATATATATTTTATATATATACACACTAGAAATAAACATTTGCATTATATACACACATATACATATATATATATATACATACACACACACACACACATATATATATATAAAATGTTGGTACAGGTATCACAGTGTGTGAGGATGTGGGACGGTCAGAAGGTGACTTGAAGAGTTTTTTTCTCCTTTTACTATGTAGATCCTAGGAATCAAATTCAAGTCACCAGACTGTTCAACAAGCAACGTTCCCTAATGAACCATCCAACCTACTTTCCACTTTCTTTTCTGACATGGAGTCTCCCACTGAATCTGGAGCTCATTGGTTCAGCTGGGCCAGCTGGTTCAAGAGCCCCAGGGCTATGCCTGTTTCTGCCTGCCTCCCTGGCGCCAGTATTACAAATACATGCTGTGCATCTGTTTGTTTGTTGTGTGTGCGTGTGGATGTGTATGTGCATGTTGGAGCACTGGGGATCCGAGGTAAGGCCCTCAGATGTGCTGGGCAAGCACTTTACCAATGGAGGCAACTCTTCAGCTGCTGCTCATTCTAACTGTTAAGGACTTGTTTATGTCAGACATGTGCTAAGTATAATAGAGATAGCTGAATAATGTATAACTTATATTATTTATGAGCAGAAGCACATATAAGAATCAAGATGTAAAGTGATACCATCTTTAATAGAACACAATATATAGCATGGTCTTTTAGTAAGGCAGCAACACGTGACTAATATAGTCAAGGTCAATGTTTACATTTAAACAAATCAAAGCCAAAGGATGGTGAACTCTTGTTATTTCGCATAGATGACCAGGAGACTGAAAAGAGTAGGAGGGGAGAGGCACCAGGAGAGTGAGAGAGGGGGTGAGGCAATGCTGACTAAGGGGATGAGCCCTTGGAGCACTTCCTCCTAAGCATGCCAGTGAGACCAAAGGCTGAGGGCCACCAGGAGAGAACTCTGGCAGAGATCCCTGGCTGGGATGGTGGTCAAGGGTGCTATTGGCCTTGTAAAGGGTAACAGGCTAGCCATTCAACCAATGCTTATGGTGTGTATCCTGGAGTCCATGATACAAAGCCATTCCTCTATCATATATTTATAAAAACATGCTATCCCATATAGGACTATTCTGTAAAATCTTAATATAGTCAGCACTCTTAATCAATAACAAATATAACATACTGATTTGGAAATTTATACCTCTTCTTTTCAATAAGAAATTATCTTTAGAATCTTGACCAATAAAAATAATCTAATATCTTCAATCAACAATAGGCTTTGGCATTTAAATTACATATTCTTAAAAATGTATACCATCAGACCTATAGAATTAAAATGAGACTAAATGTGCTCAAACACAATGGCTCTTATGCTAAGAGACAGAATATCATTATATAAAAATTCTCCCCAGATAATTTTTGAGACATTTCTTCATTTTTTGACATTACATCTGGCACAATGAATACAGATGATCATGTATTTATATATCTGTGTAAGTGCCTTTCCTAAACACAGCCAGATGGTGTCTTCCAAAATGAAATTAATTTTAAATTAATTCACTCTGGACTTACTCCATTTGAGGCAACAGCCAAATCAACACGAAGTCATGAACTTGAGAGAGCTCAGGTTTCTCACCATCAAGGGAAAAATTAGTATAAATATTTTCCCTCCACCCTAAAAGAAATTATTCCGGTGCCATCACAAGCTGGAAGAGCTGGACTGAACAACACTGAATAGTGGCAAGATGGGGTAAAATTTTCTTTTGGGTTGAGATTAGATCAGGGCAAATATTACATTCAGTATTCATAATGACTTGAGATGATTCCAGTAAAGATCAGTATCATTATTACTAACATCATCGCTGAAGATGTTATAATAAATTTGCCATACAGGCTGAGCCAGGTACCACTGTGACAGGAGAGAGTTAATTCTAAGTACCCAAAGAGCATTTTCCCTGTCTCTAGCTGTAGCTACTGAAGGAACTATAAACAAAATGTAACTAGGTTTTGCTTGCTGTCAATCTTGGTGGATGCCTTTATTATCATACTTGTTTCAATTGCAATTTAGGTTTCCATGGAGACACAACAGTCAGCTCCAGAAAATTATAAGATAAATGTCAGGCAGCGATAACAGTGTTAATGAAGCTTCAGTGACAAGCAGCTCTGTGCTTCAATAATAAGCCTATTTTCTATTAACATACGCGGAACCTGTCAAAATCCTGGAAAGAATTAAAAATTAAATATCTACCTACCTATATTTAAAAATGGGAGAGATCATTCCAAATATAGCTTACGTCTCTATGGCGGGTAAATTTTGCATATGATGGCATTTTTTTCCCAAATATATGGCAAAGGTGGAAGTCCTTATTTTAGGAGAGGAGATGTCTACTGATTCTGGCCATGACACATGAAGAGCTTCAAAGAGGTTCCCACACAACTTAAGGTACATATAAAACCCACCTATTCTTCTCTGGTCTAGATTAGTAGATAACCAACTGGAGCACCAGTATTCTGAATTACACTTTAATGCTCTACAGCTAAGGATATGCCACTGAAATTTTATCAGGTCGAAAATGAAAATTGTGGACCTTTAAGAATTTGATGCATTCTAACGATGCATTCTGAAGATGGGGGCTAAAAATTATACCACCAAGGGATTATTCTATTATATAAAACTGAAGGGAAAACAAATTTCATTTTTGGGGAATAGGTATAAATGTTTATTAGGAATGAAGCACATTTTTAATGTTATGCTCAAAAATATCCTGTCAGGATCCTTTATTGAAAGGCGTAGTCAAGTTAAAGTGGTCAAGTTACAGGTGGTATTTTTGCAAACCCAAAAGACAGACGTAGATACACCTGTTCATCTGAGTTTCTCCTGCACAGCTGTTGCTCTTTGCCATCCTGCGCACTGTTATTTAACTGGTATTATTATTAATATAGAGTGGTGTATCTCTACCTTACCTAGCAGTGTTTACTCACTCTACTGTATGCCAGTTACTGGGTGTAGGTCACAGTGACACATACTATCACTATCTCAAGTGTCTCATTGTTTAATAGATTGTATAATACAAAATCCAAGGTCCTAAACAAGGTGTGCTTTTTTTTTTCTATTCAAAGTTTGGTTCATTTAAAAATTATTGTATGCGTAAGTTTTTCTGGGGCCAGCCTACAGTTCTACTTTAGCAGCAGCAGGCTGTGTAAACCCCTCTGAGTCACTGTCACTCTGGGTTTCTTTTACTCAACTCAACTTTTAGGAATAAAGTTAATAGGACTCAAACCTAAAGCTTAGGAACCAAGTGGCTACTGGGCTAGAGTGCTCACTCTCTTCCAGCACCACTTATAGTATTTCTCCTGCTTAGATCGCTCTGTGTTAGCCCTGCACGCCTTGTGTAGGTTGCACAGTGCAGCTTCCCTTTCAGATGTGTGCCATGTGAGCAGTGAGATTCAGCAGAAAGTAGGGAAAGGACGAGTGACGTCACCTGGAGTCCCACTTACCCTTCCTAGTTAGACTTAGATCTAGTCTTTTCAGTTGGGTTCATTTCATCATGAGACCTGAGAAGTCAGGGGTAGATTTAAAGGTCTGTGCCACAAGCAACTGCCTTAGGAGGCTGAAAGTGGCTCAAAGGTCAAAACCACCTGCTACTTATACAGAAGACACAGGCTCAGACCTGGTACCCATTCGGTGACTCAAAGCCAGCTATACCTCCAATTGCAAGGGATCCTATACTCTCTTTTGACCTGTGTGGGTACAAGAGATACATGTGATAAACAGATACATTTGCAAGTGAAAATATTCATACATATAAATAAAATCAGTCTAAACAATTTTTAAGAAGCTACCTCAATTCCTTTTGGTATAAAACTGCAAGGATGTTTTGAATGTCTTGTAGCCAAGCTGACTATCCAGGACATTAAGTTTTATGCTGTGGCTTATAGGCCACAGTGTAGATAATACCTGTGCATCTGCAGGAGTCAATACACCCATAAACTTCAGAGCCCCAAATTCTACCAACTCATAAACCATACCAAATACCATCAAAAATCAATAATAAAATCCTGTAACATGCTCCCTCCATACTTACTGGATGATTTTCCTACCATCCTACCCATGAAAAAGATATACAAGGGAAAATAATTGAAAAGCACACACAAAACCCAGCATACTGGCCCTATGACTGCTGTGCAGGTTCAAACTGGTGATGTGGATGTAGGGAGCTCACCGGAAAAGCTGTAAAGCTTAAATTTAGCAACTTTGATAATGGAATTTAGAATTTAGAACTTCCAGGTATAAACTAAAGTCTGCTATGTTACTACAAACTGGATAAGGAAACTTCAGAGATCAGATGATGAACATATAGCTACCTGAGTAGCTCACCTGGGAACAAGCAGCAATGGGGAAGAATGAAAGATGCTCAACTGACTCCCTAATTATGTGCCCATAACTTCAGACACACTGAGCAGCTTGTGTTTGAGATTTCTACACAGAAATTTCATTAGTGACCCAAAGAATGGCAAACTTCAAGAATAGTTTGTCTTACCTCACATTACCAGGGAGTTCAGAATAAGAGAGTGTAGAAGGAGGTGAGAGGAGACTATGAGCTCATTTGGCCAGCCTGGTCTACAGAGTGAGTTCCAGGACAGCCATGGCTATACAGTGAAACCTTGTCTCGAAAAACCAAAAACCAAAAAAACAAAAAACAAAAAACAAAAAAACTCAAACAAACAAAAAACCACAACACTAGGAACAAGATTCAGGCCATGCTCAGAGAGTGCAGAGCCTCAGGGGTTTTGGCCAATCCTTCTGGAACCACACTACCTCTAGCCACTGTGATCATATTTATTGACACTGGGTTTACAGAATGGACTCAGGCTTTAGGACATTCTACCCAGGTGAGATAAAAACCTAAAAAAAAAAAACTATAGATTTAGCTTTGTAGGAAATTACAATCTCATCAACTAATGGAGATGGGTGATGCACTTAACACACATTAACAATCTATATGCGTGTGGATGCAGGGCTCTGTCACATTAGGAGGTTGCCTCTGCATAGGTTCCAGCTAGAATGCACTTTATCTGTGAAATCACACAACAGTGTTTACTCAGGCAATTTTCAGTAACTAGCCCCCACTGACAGGTTACTGGGCTTGTTTTCAGTAACTAGCCCCCGTTGACAGGTTACTGGGCTTGTTTGGAGTTTTTTGTTTTTTGTTTTGTTTTGTTTTAGATAATCAATAATAAGAACAATTTGGTTGGTTGGGCCAAAGTAAGTATTGCTTCTTTTCTTATTAGCAAAAACATTGAAAACTCTGGTTGAGAAAAATTATGGTAAAATAAATGAAGGACCTCTTTATGAATGAAATCATATATTATTAAAATGACTCTGAATGTGTTCTTAATTTAAATAAAGGTAGTCATTTTAACAAAACCAAGTGTCTCAAGAATGAGGAAGGACAGAATGTTATTCTAACCCAAGATATAAAAGTGAATTGCTTTGTCAGCAGCCAGCAGGGTATTATACTGCCCTTGACTTTTATTAAAATTCATGTATGGCTCTAATGCTGGATAGATCTAGCTTCAATTATTCACAGCCCCACATTTCTACTGGTTAAAGATAGGAGAAAGCAAGACATTAGGTAAGATGCACTTCTTATATTTACTCTTGGTCTAATATTTTTAGATCAGTCAGCAAAAGCAATTTCTCGTACTCTGTATTGGGTAAATGAAGGCAAAGACTATTTCTGGTAAAATCTAAATAATGAACAATGCAACAGCCCAGAGGTCCTATTGCTAATAAACTTAATTGATTGTGGCTGGGGTACGTACCACTTGTTATGCTGATTCTACTGTATGGACATAATTCATGCACTTAGGACGCATGAGGAGTCCATTCCTGAGGAAACCAAATCCCCATCATATACTGAGGGGCCTTGCTGCTGATCTTTCACAGATAAAGCAGCACGGGTTTTTGGTAGCTCTGCAGGGTGCTAAGCTGCAGTGTTTCTTTAATGGAAACTTTATTTTAACTTCATATAGGTCTCACTGACACCTTCAGGCTGATCTTCAGTCTGATATGTTATTCTCTCAAAGCCTCTCTTGTAGCACTATCCCACCTCTCCTAGTGAAAGAAAGCAGGACCTGTGCATGAGCCCCGTCAATGGCATTTTTACAGGCTTATAAACAGGTACTCACAAGAAGGGATTTCAAGTGATACAGTACTACACAACTTCCACCTTATGAGCTGAGGATAATAATCAGAGCAATTTTCTTCTAATGAAAGGCAAACAGTTATATGCATGCTTCTTCAATCTGGCTTTGAATCTCAGCACTCACATGATGGCTCAAATCCTCTGCCTTCTATGGACACTACATGCATGTAGTCCACTGACATAAATACAGGCAGAACACATTATACACATAAAATAAAAATAAGTAAATATTTAAGAACATACAGAGGAGTAAGAAGGGAAGATAATTCAAGGAAATGATTCCTTGAGATGTCTATGTGTGATATTTAGATATGTGGCTATGAATTATAAATTGAAGATGAAGTCTCCAATGTCATAGAGAGTCAAGGGGCCTTTGGCCTTGGAGAAGAATCGTAAAAAGACTATCTAGACTGTAAAAGGAGTCCATTCTTTAAGAGAGTAAACAGGAACAATCTACAGAATATAAGGGCATGAGTGTAAGGGCGTGAGGCTCTTCAGGGAACCACAGTGTGGCTTAGTGATCCAATCAAATTCTCCAATTTGCTTTCAGTGAAAAGCAAATTTTCCAATTTAATTCAGCCAGTGAAGAATGAACCAGAAGACAGACATACTACACAATGGATAATAAGGGGAGGGAAAAATGAAGTTTCCCATTGAGATTATAACAAGAATCTTTCCTTTACTGTGCAAGTTTTGAATGTTCAAATATGGAACACAGCTGTGCTTATTATTTTTGTACTCTATTTTTTACAGACATACTTTTGTTTTTGTTTTTAAGTACCCTTAGAGCCAGCTATGATTGTACATGCCTGTAATCCTAGCACATCAAAGTGTGTGTGAAAAGATCAGGAAACCAAGTTCAGCCGTTTGGTCACAAAATGAATCTGAGGCCATTCTGGCATGTATTGAGACCTTGTCTAAAACAAAACAAAACAAAAAACAAAACAAAACAAATCCAGAATAAGAACGAGAGAACTAGTGCTATTATGTCACACACACATTACCTATAGGACATAGAAAAATCAATCAAAAACCAATCAGGAAGCTTCCTGTCTCCTGCCAGCTTCAATAGTGGCAGACAGTAGCAGGTGGGTATTGGGGGGGTGGGAGGTGTTTTACTAGTGCTGGACTCTACAAGGTACAATATTGACCTTCCAGGCAAGATGTCACCACTGGTGCAATAGGAGCATTACTGTTATAGATAGCTAGGTGCATTTTGATTGAATTTGAAGTCTGATCCATACAAGGGATTTCTAGGCCGGCATTGCAATCTAGGTCAAAATTCCAGTGACTATGACTGAGGAGGTCACAGATCTAGGTTAGAACCTACTGTTGTTAAGTGGTTATATTGTCAAGCTGTCTTTTAAATATTTATGTCTATACCCATAAACCAAGGTAACCCTCAATCTCGGCTGGAGACATTTCTTTGTGCAGTGAACTGCATCAGTGCGGAGATGCATTATCTAGCTAAAGTTCTGGAAATAAGACACAGGGGTTCAGCCCTAAATGGCACATTTTGTCTTACTTATGCTACATCCCAAGTCTCAGGGAGCATTATGGAGAAGAAGATAGAAAGATTGTAAGAATTTAGTGATAGGAAGGAATGTTGTGAAGTACAGATTTCTAGACTTGGTTTGGCTATTGAACTCATGAGACACACGCAGCTAACATTTCAGCATAGATGGGAACATCCTCTCTAGGCCCAATCCCTTACTGTGGAGGTGTGGACAGTTGATAACTGCCGGGGAGGGGGAATCATTCTTTCTTTTTTGAATGTGTGGCCACTGGTAGATTCTCCTTACTGTAGTAGATGGCCCCATGCCTACAATATATGGGCAGCATAAATGGACTAAATATGTAATTTAAACACATTTTAAAAAAGGAAAGGAATAGAGAGGGGGGCCAGGTTGAGGGTTTGGGAAGAGTTGGATGAGGGAAATGGGTGTGGATATAACTGAGTTCTGTTGTGTACAGGCATGAATTTATCAAAAATAATATTAAAAACCAAAAACAAAAAAATAAAATTTTTAATTAAAAAATTAAAAATATTCTGGTAAAAAGCTTGATTAGCATTTGGGAATTTTCTTTGGGGGGGGGATTCACAGTTTTATGTATCGAATGTTCCTAGTATGTAATTATTTAAAATATTTCATTAATTGCAATGACTGTATTGTGAGATAACTTGAGAAAGAGTAATGAACTGGCGGGGTTTTGGTGCTAGCCAGACCCAATTCTAAATTAACAGTATGTAGCAGCAGCCTTGGCAGTGTAAGCCTGGGCAATTTACTCAGAGTCCCACATACCTCAGCTATGGGATGAGCACACGAGGATTCTCTGTGTTCTCTTACGATTAGACAAGAAATGTTGCATGTTTTATAGAACTGTGAAAGAGTAGGGACTCAATGCTTTCCCATTTCAAGAAATAAAAAATGTGGAAAATTTAAAAAAAAAAGAATTTATATTAAATACTGTTTTTCATACAGATTAAAAAAAACAGAATACAAGTACACATACATTTAAAAAATAGAACTCTCATAGCTTTAACTGCATCCACTATGCTAAAGAAAACCTAATTGTGTTAGTCACAATTAAGAGTTACACAATTACAGAAGTGAGAGGAATAAGCAGTCCCCATCCACCTCGGAGGCCCGCCTAGGCTCTAAGCCCTGTCTGCTTCCCTGTGGTTGTTCCACATTCAGGCTGAACAGAGTTCACTGTTCCACGATGTGCTCTTCCACATGATGTCACCCACAGCTCACTTCTGCTCTCCACTTCCTGCTTTCTGCACTCCCATCTTTCTTCTGTAGCTTGTTTGAGAATATAGATTTCCCAGAGCAACTCTATCCTTTAATATCCACTCCAACGATTGGCTCTATGCAGACAATCCTACCTGATTCTCATATTAAAGGTATTCACTTACCAGGCAACTGTGTTTTCAAATGTAAGAGCCTCCGTACAGCCTACAATTATTTGCTTGGTCAGCACAAAACCTATTTCACAGGACATCATGAGTCTTGATGCTCCTGCAAACCCATCTGAAGCTCAGCCAGCTCTTTCAATGATACAGAAAAGTATCTCTGCCACACAGATGCCTGAGTCCCATTTATGGAACAATTATAAAACTTGAGCAGTAGTGTTTCACATTTGTTCAATTTTGTATTTTTAGCTCAGCCTTTTTCCTTTCACAAATTATGGTAAATACAACATTTACTTCCAGAATGTGTGACTTGCTGGGATCATAAAGGAAAATGCACTACAAGCAGGTTACCTTTGGCTATAGCATTATAAGGAGCCAGACAGCTGAATTTAGTCATATTAAAATTCTATTATGTTGTCTGGCCTATAACAGAAATTGGTGTGTTTTCAACTTCCAACCCCCTGTCAGGGCTTCACCAGGAATGCTTTTTTAAAAGTAAATAAATATAGTTTATGTTTGTTAGTGTCTACATTTGCTTTCCTTAGTTTACTGTTTTATAATCTGCCTTCTTTGCTAACATAGCAGTCTGAATACAGCAAGTACTTGTTCTGGAAACTACATACTGTCCATCTTTAGAAGTAGAGTAAATATTTTACCTGTTGTATTTTGTTCAAAGAAGATGACATTCCTTATGACAGTATATTCTGTAGTTAAATCTATTCCTACCTCAGTCTCCAATTTTTGTATTTTTTTCTAATTGCAAAGTCACAACATTCATTGAGTATAAGAACTCTTACTTGTCTCATAAAGTCTGCTCCTTTTCTGACCTCGCCACTAATAAGTCAGATAGTGACTTGTAAGTGTACTGCTGCAAACATCTTAGAGGCAGTTACTGTGAAACTTCATCCTACCCTGATGAAATGTATACTTTCACTAGATGATGTCCACAGGAGGCACTACTTGGAGCTCAGAGTGACTGAACGTGGAGCACAACATTAGTGCAATGACACTATGCTGCTTTGCCTCGCTCTACATAGTGAGGTCCTGCTACATGCTAATACTAGGAACATATAGAAGATACTCACTCCTCTAGTTTAAATATTTTATTTAATAGTTTCACATGCTTTGAAAAATAAGAAATTTATCACTCAAAATTCTTATTCTATAACCCTGGAATACATTTTGAAAGAAAAACATGCTTCCAGATTATAATAAGTTAAAAAATGCTAGGAGACTACCTAGGTTAATGTTTGATATGGTATTTAAAAAGTTAATTCAAATCCTAGACTAAGACTAGCACTTGTGACAGAAATGACTAAATGAAATAAACAGCATACAGTTTTGAGGGGTAACCAGATAGATGCTACATATGCATATGGGAATGCCAAAGCAATTCATCTGGGAAGAAAAGAAGCATTCAAAATGCACATATCCCAGTGCTGATGAAGGTTGGATTCATAAGTGGTTGTGATTCTTCTAGACTCTTCTGATCTGCTTGTTGTGCAATTTTCTTTATGATCCATCAAATCACACATTCTGGAAGTAAATTGTATTTATCATAATCCATGAAGGGTAACCCTAACCAAATGTAAATAGAAATGAATAGAATAAGAAAATCACAAATTAATGGCAGAGTCTTCTCTAGGATCTGAAAAGTAGTAATGTGTTTTGTTTTGCTTGTTGGTCAGTTTTGCTTCTCTGAAGCTAGATCTGACTATGTAGCCCAGACTGGCCTCTAACTTGCAGTGTTCCAGCCTCTCCCTCCTAGTTTGGGACCTTAGGCATGAATCTCCATGAATGCCACTGTAAATAGTTTGCTTTTGTTTTTCCAAGTCTAACATTTCAAAGGCTTCAAGATTTCCAAACTTCATAAGCATGGAGATTAAAGAACAACAAAGCACTTCATATAACAGACTATATAAAGATGCCATGAACAGTACAGGAATGGGAATACAAGCGTGGTAACTCAAGGTTCATAAAAGATGTGAGGAAGAAACAGAACAACCACATATGTTTGCCACTGGAGGAAGGGAAACCGTGGATCAATCAGAATATCTCCCTACCTGGCCTTACATCCTATCCTGCCATTCATTGCAGGTGATATTTCAGAGTTCCCTTTTCTTTCTTTCTTTCTTTCTTTCTTTCTTTCTTTCTTTCTTTCTTTCTTTCTTTCTTTCTTTCTTTCTTTCTTTCCTTCCTTCCTTCCTTCCTTCCTTCCTTCCTTCCTTCCTTCCTTCCTTCCTTCCTTTCTTTCTTTCTTTCTTTGTTTTTTTTTTCCCCGAGTACTGGAACTCACTTTGTAGACCAGGCTGGCCTCGAACTCAGAAATTCGCCTGCCTCTGCCTCCTGAGTGCTGGGATTAAAGGCATGCGCCACCACGCCCAGCTCGAGTTCCTTTTTTCTGTTTCTTGCATACTATTTAGAAAAGGCCATACACTTTAAATACTGACACTAATGTTCTTTACTTTTAAATAGATTTCACAGATGAGTCTAAATCTTTTCAAGCTCTCCTACAAGAACCACAATATACTAAGTCTCACACATTGCTGTCTGCTTCCATACATTTCTTCCTTTACAGTAGGACCCTGGAGCTGGCATCCTACTCCATTAAGAAATTATCACTCAAGACAGACCTACCAATTTTCCAAATTTACCACATAGCTCTTCTCTGTTCAAGTGTCTGAGGAGTTATATACAGTGTCACATATTTTTATCATATACACCACCCCATAATCTTATTGTTTAATAGTGTAGTAGCAAAATCATATACCTATGACTTCAAGCAGCTGGTTTGGAATTATATTGATGAATTGTGTCACAAGCTTTCATTTAGAAAACGTCAGTTATTCTCTGAGAGATCACAGTATTTTAAGATCAAAAGAGGCATTGCACATAAAAATTCACTGGAAGGTATTAAAACATTATATACTATACATTATGCTTTTGTTTTTCTTCTAAAATATACTCTAAATGTCTTGAGGACAGGAATCAAGTCTAATAGTTCTTTGAATTCTCAGTTTCATTTATCAAGACACAACCTGTGCAAGAGGAACTAACTAACTAAATACGCAGAGATGAATAATTCTGTACTTCAAAGTCAATGGCCAAGGGCCCGAGGAAGCACAGCCTGTTGCTTGGTATTCTTTCCACTTCAAGTGTGTCGTGTCCACACTAATGCATTTTCCACTTTCTTCTGGAGGACATTTGAAGGATGTAAATATGTGCCTGTTGCTCCTTAAAATCTTTTAAAGTTCCTTTAGACAATCTTCAAACACTTGAAAATGGTCTTAACTTTCTAGAAGCCGGCTTGTGTCTGATTCTATATAACTTCAACATTATCAATCTATCCTACTCAAAGTCTCTGTCTGGACATTAGCTTATCATGTGTCCCAGACTCTGCCCAACATACTCTCCCCCACTATTCTCCAGCATGGGAATGCACACCCCTTATAAAACCAATGTACCCTCCACCCTGTCTCCAACATAGGATTGCATACCCCTTACCCTCCATTTATTTGGCAAAATTTTATTTGCTGCTGAAAAACATCTTAGAAAGCTCTAAATAAATAAAGCTTCATGAATATGATTTAGATAAGGGTCCTGTTCAAAGAAACCCTGTTTTCATTTTTAGAGCCTGCACAGATATAAAAAATACATACTGAAGAATACCTATAAAACTCTATGAATGAATCTAAGAATGTTATATATCTATTATTGTATCTATATATATGTAGATATGTGTGTGTGTGTGTGTGTGTGTGTATAAGAGAGGGAGATAGACAGATAGACAGAGACAAATGGGATAAGGGAGTAAGGAGGAAAGGATAAAAGAAAAAAGAGACGAAAGGAGAAACAGGAGAAAGAGAGGGGACAGGGAGGGACGAAAGAAGGATAAGAACGATAACTATAGAAAGGCACACAGACTGACTCACTGTGGATCTCTGGTTAGCCTGAATTCACTGTATAGGTAAGGCCAGCCTGGAACTCACGTACCTGCTGGCCTCTGCTCCCACTGCTGGGCTGTCCTATTTTTTAACGCGAGTCTGGACATGATTTCAGAATTTTTTTTTCGAGACAGGGTTTCTCTGTGTAGCCCTGGTTGTCCTGGAACTCACTCTGTAGACCAGGCTGGCCTCGAACTCAGAAATCCGCCTGCCTCTGCCTCCCGAGTGCTGGGATTAAAGGCATGCGCCACCACGCCCGGCTACTAAATTTATTTTTAAAGTCATTTATTTTATGAAAGAGCATTACATTATGCACAATGTTCTGAACAAATGCCAGGGACATGTGGACTGCTGTCCACCACCATCCCAGGGACATGTGGACTACGGCCCACCACCACCCCGCCAATCTTAAGTGACCACAAAGCAAGATATTCACAATAATTGCATGGAGGGACTTTTTAAACCACCAATAGTGAACAAATAATTGCATGGAGGGACTTTTTAAACCACCAATAGTGAACAAAAAATAAAATTCACTTGCTCTGGTGCCATTTCAGAGTTTCAATATTAGTGTTTATATGCCTTCCCCCTAGTCCTGTCTGTAAGGACCTAACCCATTACATCTGGTGAGCAGTAAACACTCACTACAACTCAAACGCAGAGCACCTATGAAGCACAGACGTGTTGGCTTCTTAGACAGAAGCAGATTTTTAAAAAAAGATTCAGGACTTCTTCAGTTCTTCACTAGTCTTAGAAAAGCTTTCCACAGCACTGCTTCACATGTCCAAATATAGAAGAATGCACACAGAGACATACTTATTACCCCTCACAAAACTCAACGCCAAGTGCTTCCAAGACCCCAACAGAAAGTTAATGTTTTTAAATGCTGAGGACATTAAACTGAAATTGATATATTTATAAGATAACAAAGATAATCCAGTATTTTATACATGTTTTCAATATAATACAAAAATTTTTATGGTTAGAAACACATGTTCATAAAATGCAATGACTTTTTCAAAGCCAATGTAAATAAATAAAAGGTTTTCAAAAAAGGAGACTGGGCAAACTATTATTCCCACATGAGAAGGGTACTGTGACAGCCAAAGAGGATGACTTCCATGGAATTACTGACCTTTTGGGTACTTACAAATACATACCAAGTAGATTTCTTTTAAATGAAGTTGAGTTATCTCTGATTAACTGATTAAACTGTGAGTAGGTCTTCCAAGGTCTTACTGGGCTATATATGGCCAAACCCCTAAAGTGTCCTTTTGGGTTTTTTTAAATATATTAAGTGAAATACTCAGAAGGCAGGTAAGAAACTGGAAGTGGTTTAGTATGCAATGTTAATGATATGGAGTGAGGGAAGGGAGTCCACAGGCAGACTTGAGGCACATGTAGATGTGACTTGAGGAGAAGTTAAAGAAAATAAAGATAAATGATGTAGTTGACTTCAAGGTGCTAGAAATGGAAAGGAGTGGTGTAAACTATGTATTTGGCCCAAAATATTTATGAGAAAACCTTATTATGGCTACTTTTTACACATCATACTATTGGTATTAGTGCAAGTTTTTCCTAGTCATTTCAAAATATTCCTCAAAAAGTAGGTTGAGGATTGAAAAATAATCATGAATTATAACAGTATTTCTTTTTAAGATTCTTTACAAACAATTTAAAAGTATACTTTGCACATATATTTCCTTAAAACAAAGTTTTTATCACATAAAATCTAACTTTATAACTCAAATGTTATGCTGTGTAAACATCATCTATAAAGCGGCATAGGGACGAGCTGAGCACCACACTCTGCTTCTGCTTCCCACCATAACCTCGCGCTTTGGCAGAAACATCACATTCTTTCATTCCATTTTCCTTAACAGTAGTATTTTTCAGAATTACTACTTGTATAGTTATTCTCTATATGTACCAACTGACAAGCTCTACTAAAAAACAAGACAAGAACAAAAAAGTATCAGGCAGTGGTGGCACACACCTTTGATTAAGCACTTGGGAGGCAGAGGCAGGCAGATTTCTGAGGTCAGCCTGATCTTCAGAGTGAGCTCCAGAACAGCTAGGGCTACACAGAGAAACCCTATATTTCAAAAAAAGAAACAACAACAACAACAACAACAGTACAAGTTCTTAATACAATGATAATTTATTTTCATGAATTGTCATTAAGCCTACATTTGGAGTTATTATATTGTGTTTTCCAAAGGAAAATAGAAATAGAATATAATCACTATGATTACACTGTAAAAAACAGTAATTACATATTAGCTACCATCAGTTTAGTTACATACCATTCCAAGTCCAAGTTCATGGTAAGTACTGACTTCTTAGACTTGATAACTTAGGAAGGACCCTTTTCAGTACAGCACCCGAGGTTCCATCTTAAGTTACTACATATTTTTAGGAGGGAGAACATTGTTCAACATATTCAAAAGATGGACTCCTAATGAACATATACCATTCATTTTAGTATCCTGGCTTCCCTAAGGAAAACAGATTTGAAACAAACTAAACAAAGGCAGCTCATGATACCTGTCCAAATATTATTTTGTGTGTGATATGTGTGGGCACATATATGTGTGTAGTTTAAAGGAACTCTGAGAAACTGGCTCTCTGCCTCCACCTGATAAAATTACTTTACTTTTTAGAAGTTTTTTGTTTGCAAAGCTTTGAATTGAGTAAAAAAGAAATGTTATTCTTGAGAGTTGCGTGGCTTTCAGCAAGCAAAGGAGACACAGTGCACCGTCTGTGCACCTGACTGCTGACCTCCACTCTAATCCATCCGTGAAAAAGAGCGCCGTCGGGGATGTGAGAAAGCGCTAAAAGGAGGTGTGCGGGTTAACATACAGGTTGAATATAAAGTATTTTAAAACAAGTACTGAGCCTTCAAAGTACTGTTGGAAAAACCTTGAGCAGTATTTTTTCACATAGCTTAAATAAAACTAAGAATAAAATATTGTCATAATATGCTAGAACTGATAGGTGCAGGTGATTTCTCAAAATGAAAGGTGCAGCAAGTTGAAGCTGAACATTCATTTTTTTTTTCTCTTGCAGTGTCCTTCAACCTTGCAAAGCATTGGTTAATAAACATACCTTTTTACAAAAGGAACCTATATGGATTCTGGGAAGTTGCAGAAACCAGCATTTTAAGGATCACCTGAGGACCTAAAATTGCAACTGCCATTGACAGTAGGCACTGTGATGGTGATATTCTGTTAAACCAGAGGTTACGGATGTTTTTACTATTTAAAAAGCAACATGCATTTAAATAACAAACATATGACCCCCTGCTAAGGTCCCTCATCTCCAACCAGCAGCCATTCTGAATGGTGGAGGCAGAGGAAGGGACAGTTTCCTTTGTAGCCTTTGATTCTTAGCTTTGCTCTTCATAGGCCACTGTAAACAGTGTGAACACTTAAGGACAACATTCATTCCTTCTCTCACCTCGCAGACATTCACTGGAGGTCTGTAACACAGCACACATTTAAGCACCAGAAGGAAAAGGACAGCCTGTCTTGGGAGAACACAGCAGTGATAGCCAACCAATCCCAAACGCCAAAGCTTCAGATCAAAGCTTTATATTCCAAGCCTCACTTGGAGTCATCTAAACTTCTGAGCGGACTACATTTCTGAGATCATACCCGATGGATGACCTGCTCCTGCTTCGCGCTTGTGTTCAGAGCTCCCTAAAGCCATCTTTCCCATTTGCTCTAAAGAGGAAGAGCCACAGCATCAAAGGAGAGCTCTTTAAACAGCGCAAGGGCAAATGTCCCGCTTGCAGCAGCAGTCTAGCGCTGGACAGGAGCTTGTGCTGACTTGTTTACTGGGTACATGCCTGTGCTGTGGGGCTAGAATAAGGGACAAGACAACAATGACACTCTTTTCTCTTCTAAAGAGAATTACTGTTAACCATAGCAAAGTATATGTTTATGCTAATCATTTAATAGTCTGTGGAATGAATTAATATTCATGTATGTATTTGTAATCTAATACTCAAAAAAATTTACTTCTGATAGAAGTAAGGCATCTTTGAAAATACCTCACGAGTTATTACACAAATACTGAGTTTTCCTGGTTTTGCTTAACATTTGCTGAGAAAAAAAAGGACTTCTTTTGAGAAAACTTTTTATATGTGTGGGTGGACTGGCAAAGGCCAGATGAGAGCATTGGATGCTCTGGAACTGTAGTTACAGTGGGTTCTGAGACACCCAATGTGGTGCCTAAGACCTGGAAGGAGCAGCTCACACTCCAACTCTGAGCCACTTTCCCAACCCTGACAAGGAGCTTTTTTAAGGATTTCAAAATTTTAAGCGATCTGTGCCAAAGGATTATGTGATAAAGCATATGTTTCGCTAGACTTTCAGGGCTGAGAAGCTGGTTAGTGAAGATCAAGTCAGGCAAAGGCTGCAGGTCTGCAAGCAGAAGCAAACAGAAGGAACCAACTGCTACAGTCCCTATCTAGTCTTTTGAGGCTCAAATTCCCTCTACAAAAGTGTTGAAGATGTTAACAGGGCTAAAGCAGAGATGATGTAAATATGTCAGGTCAAACTTCATAATCAACATTTCCCATGCTGATTAATCTTGATGGTCCACTTGCGTAGATGAGGGATACCTAGATTAGTAAAGCATACCTCTGGATGTGTCAGTGCGAGCACTTCCAGAGCCAAGGATAGCAGCTAGCTCGGACTTAGTCCGCTGGTGGATTCCAATTTCAGCAGACTATTTAAAAAGTGGCGGAATGTTGCGGTGAATCTCCAACCCACATATGCCCCAGCAATGAAAACACAACACAATTAATATGAATACATGCTGTGCGCCGAGATTGGGCAGATCTACTGCTACACTACCATCTTCTCCATCTATGAGACCCCTTAGAACTTGCGGTTTCTCCAGGCCATGTGCTTCCTCTCTGCTTTTCTTCCTCCTCCTCTGTGTCCTCTCCCTCTTCCATTTTCTCTTCCTTCTTTCTCTCCTCCCACCTTTTGCACCACCTTTCCTTTTATCTGCCCAATCATCAGCTATACTTTATTTTACAAATTAAGGTGGGAAGGAGGTTTACAGGAAATCACCTGAGTGCTGACTCTTTCCTTGTTTTCTGTTTTAAGGTTGAGAAACTCTGTTGGTGATTAAACAAAGTAGATAACACTACAAATAATCAATGTTGTGAAAGCATGATAACAAAGGCCTAAGATTTCTATTTTGTGTTTCCTATGATACCCTTTGGACATGCAATTAGACAACTCTGTGTCATTTTCTATCCAAGGCAGACATTTATCACTGCTTTTCCCTGCAATCTTTTTACCAGTAGAGTGATGTTGCTGCTGTCAGACTACATTATGGATATTAGGCCTTGAATGAGCTGTAACTTTCTATAACTGAAATTGAAAATAACACCAAGACTATTTCATTGGTCCTGTCATTGTTTAGCGTACTTAACCTTGAGTATCCATGGTCACATTGGTTCCTAGGGCTCTACTTTCTTCTGTGGAAGTATGAAAGTAGTGTGTTTTCCCTCCTTAGCTGTACTGTTAAGGCCACATTAGCCTTTATCATCATTGAAGGGTATCTTTAATTTTTCTCTTAATACTCTGCTGTCCTGTATGGCTTTCCCTCTTTAAGAATATTCTACTTGAAAAAAATGTACAAGGATCCAGCAATACCTCTCCTGGGCATATATCCAGAAGATATCCCAACCGGTAAGAAGGACACATGCTCCACTATGTTCATAGCAGCCTTATTTATAATAGCCAGAAGCTGGAAAGAACCCAGATGCCCCTCAACAGAGGAATGGATATAGAAATTATGGTACATTTACACAATGGAGTACTACTCAGCTATTAAAAAGAATGAATTTATGAAATTCCTAGCCAAATGGATGGACCTGGAGGGCATCATCTTGAGTGAGGTAACACAATCACAAAGGAACTCACACAATATGTATTCACTGATAAGTGGATATTAGCCCAAAACTTAGGATACCCAAGATATAAGATACAATTTGCTAAACGCATGAAACTCAAGAAGAATGAAGACCAAAGTGTGGACACTATGCCCCTTCTTAGAATTGGGAACAAAACACCCATGGAAGGAGTTACAGAGACGAAGTTTGGAGCTGTGACGAAAGGATGGACCATCTAGAGACTGCCATATCCAGGGATCCATCCCATAATCAGCTTCCAAACACTGACACCATTGCATACACTAGAAAGATTTTGCTGAAAGGACCCCAATATAGCTGTCTCTTGTGAGACTATGCTGGGGCCTAGCAAACACAAAAGTGGATGCTCACAGTCAGCTATTGGATGTATCACAGGGCTCCCAATGGAGAAGCTAGAGAAAGTACCCAAGGAGCTAAAGGGATCTGCAACCCTATAGTTGGAACAACATTCTGAACTAACCAGTACCCCAGAGCTCTTGTCTCTAGCTGCATATGTATCGAAAGATGGCCTAGTCGGCCATCACTGGAAAGAGAGGCCCATGGACTTGCAAACTTTATATGCCCCAATATAGGGGAATGCCAGGGCCAAAAGAATGGGAATGGGTGGGTAGGGAAGTGGGGGGATATGGGGGACTTTTGGGATAGCATTGGAAATGTAATTGAGGAAAATATGTAATAAAAAATATTAAAAATTAAAAAAAAAAGAAAAAAATGTACAAATGGATTAATGAGGTAAGAATACTCAGAAGCTCCTTTCAAAATTATATCTTTAGCAAGAAATAGCAAAAGTGACTTTCTGACCCTCTCTTTTATGTCTTGACTTTACACTAGGGGCAACTTTAATCACCATAGAAATTCTTAAACACAAAGGCAAGGGGACCAGATGATAAAACTAATACAGGGAGAGTTAAACCATACACAGATATGCTGTATGGTTTAAACACAAATGGCCCTATAGGCTCATATATGTTTGAATATTTAGTCTTGAGTTGGTGAAACTGTTTGGGAAGGATTGGGAGTGTCATTGCTGGAAGACGTATATCACTGAGGCTTTGACATTTGAAAAGCTCAGGCCATTTTGAGTTAGAGCTCTGGGTTGTAGTGTGGATCAAGTGACTGCTCTAGTGCTATGCACCCGTGCCTGTTGCCGTGTTTCCCACGATGGATGATGGACTTTAACCCTTTCAAACTATAAGCCCAAAACAAATGTTTTCTTTTTTAAGTTGCCTTGGACATAGTTTCTCATCACAGCAATAAAAAAGTATCTAAAACATGGATATAATTCTAACTTGTTTAATAAAGATCTGAATTATCAGAAGTTTTCACTTTTTATAATGAGTTTTACTCCAGAATGCAGTAATTAGAATTTAATTGATACCTGGAAATATATAGAGGAAAATCAGGAATTTGTGCTCATCCTTAGCTACATTTTGAGTTTAAGGCTAGCCTTAGTTTACACGATACTGCCTCAGAAAACAGAAACAAATCAGTATCTGTTCAAAATATTTTTTCAATAATAAAGTATTTTTCTATGAGTTAGTAGAAATTCAATTTCTACTAAGTAAAAGTGTTAGCATTCAGTAAAAGTGGTACCTTTATGTCTAAGTACCTCTAAGATTCAAATGATTGCTCTTTGACTAAGGAACTGTTTTTCCATGAAAAACAAAACAAAACAAAACAAAACAACGCCAAATAAAACCAAAGTCCATTTATCACTGACCTCCCAGAAGCTACAGAGCATATCCTCCATAAAGGAGTGTAAGCTTCCCTTTGTCCTTCGGCTTAGGTTGTTCTATAGCTTCAGTCAAACACCACGGCCAAAGGCAATGTGGAGGAAATGGCTTACAGGTTACAGCAGAACCCAGAGGCAACAGCTGACACAGAGGCCACAGAAGAAGGCTCCTTATAGCCTTCTCCCCAGAGCTTGCAATACCTGCTTTACTCTTACAGATAATAGTAGCCACCTGTCTAGCAATGGCACCTCACACAGTGGACTGGGCCATCTCAGGTCAATAATTGATCAAGAAAAAGCTCTACAGACTAGGAAATTTTATGGAGGTATTTTTTCAATTGAGGTTTCCTCCTTCCACATAACTCTAATTTGTGTCAAGCTGACAGAAAATGGAACTCACACACACACACACACACACAAACACACATACACAGACAGACAGACAGACACACACACTCACACATCTCAACAACCCGAACATAGTCATTATAATATGCAGTTATAATAACTACTACAATAGTAAAAAATACAACACACAGCTTCATGGGCAATACTATACAGACAGTACTAAAGGAGGTAGACTATGATTAATAAATGGCCAAAATTGTTTGCCACAAAATCTTGTTTGTTTGCTTTAGTATACTGGGATATTACGAACAACTCTGAAACCTATAAAGCTTTTAGAGCATGTTTTTATATCTAGGGTTTCCAAAAGCTATCTGATTTTTGGTTTGTTTTGGTTTTAAAGAGTAAAAATCCGGGCTAGAGAGATGGCTCAGTGGTTAAGAGGGCTGACTGCTCTTCCAAAGGTCCTGAGGTCAATTCCCAGCAACCACATGGTGTCTCACAACCATCTGTAATAGGATCCGATGCCTTCTTCTAGTGTGTCTGAAGATAGCTGCAGTGTACTCATATAAATAAAATAAATAAATCTTTAAAAAAAGAATAATAATCCAAGAGATTGACACTGCACCTGGTCCACAAAAACAATATGGCATCTTCTCTGGAGTAACAATCCTTAATGTCCATTGTGTGCTTCTGAAACACAGTACCTTTCCTGAAACTGACAGTACTGCAGAGAGCAGCACACCTGTAATGCATGTGTTAAGGTCACCATGATCTAGGCATAGCCTCAATAGTATCTCTAACTGATAAGTTTTTTTATTATTATTAAGCCAAATAATCAAACACTAAAGCTTTATTTTCATGAGGCTTATTTTAGTGTAATTGCAGAGCTTGTGAAGCAAGTCAGTTTACATAATTTCTTGGTTACAAATTGTCTCTGTGTGTGTGTGTGTGTGTGTTGTGTATAAAATCTTGGATATTTTGATGGAAATTTTCTTTCACAGTAAGTAACTCTGAGATCGTTTCAGGGATATCTTGTATTCTATCATTAAGTGGATAAGCCTTCTTTAAATCTAGTTGTATATAAACTAGCAATAAAAATATATAAGAAATAGTTGTATATAAGATCAAGGTGGGAAAGTGAAGCAGAAAAATAGTTATTAGATTTACAGACATATTAGTTTCGGAAATTTGCATACTTCCAAACAACATTACTAGTTAACAAATATATTTTAAAAGAGTAGTATTGTAATATATACAAAGTAGATTATGATCTTAAACATGTAATCTGGTTATAAACAGACTCTTTTATTCTTTAAAACTTGGCCACTGACACAATTCAATAAATACAAATATATATTTCATATCTCAATACTTTTAATGATAAATGCCTTAAAGTAATAGTGTGATGTAGGGCATCAGGGTAAAATATCAAAACTACTTAGGGACCATGTTTGTGTAAACATAATAATCATAGATAATAATAATAGATGATAGTGTCTAACTCCAAGGTTATCAGATGAGACAATTTCATACTTCTAATTTATAATTAGGAAAATTTTGAGCAGTAATAAAGCTATCTCAAGGTAAATACATAAATGAGTGAATGGCTAAAAATCTTGTCACAAATGACTGATGAAAAACACATGCCCTGGGATGTGTAATAAAATGGTAAGGTAAATAAATGCTAATTGTTACAAGCAGTGGGAGAAATTGAAATGTGAACTACTAATAGTATCTTCATTAAAAAATATACCAGACTACACACACTCATTCAGGGTCCAGCCATAACTGTTTTATCCCCTTCCCCTTCTAATCAGTTTTGTGTACTAATCCAATTGTTGTGAATAGAGATCTGTGAATATTAAATAGCTACAACCAGATTTGACCAAGAGAATGACATTTTAAAATATATACCAACAATGATTGTCTCAGCAAAGTTTTGAGAAGACAATCTCATTATATTGATAAAACATTGATATATATGTACACTTTTGTATGTATAATACCACCTTAGAAATTTCTAAAGATATGTCTAAATCCTCTCTTGTTGCTAATTTCTTTAACATTATAGTCTTTGTGAGAGATGAATTGAAACCTAGGCTGGCATTTGGATCTAATATTAATATCCAGAAGCATGAATAGAAAGATGTGTGAGAGGGAAAAAAGAAAACAAAACAAAAAACCAAAAAAAGGACACTCAAATAAACAAAACAACAACAACAACAACAAACCAGAAGAATTGGCCGATAGATACAAAGATCACATGTGGTTTTAAAAATAGGATTTCTTGGTTATCAAAGAAAGGATTATGAGAGATTATTTAAAAAACATACTGTGGAAATTTAATGGAGTTATTGATCCTGCCCTCTTCTTTGCTACTAGTCATAGAGCTAACCATCCTCAAAGGTCCATTGCTTTCTAAACAGAACATTTTGACTAGTCAAAGAAACGGGAGCTACCATAATTGTCGGCTCTAAGTAGCCAGAAAGTCCTCTAAAGAGTGATGAGAAGAAACTTCAGGAAAAGCACTGAAAATACACTGTGTGTGTTTGCCAGAGGACTGAGATAAATCGTTTACATCAATAGAAAGAAAGAAAAAAGCAAATCAAAAGGGAGAGGTTTTACAAAACAGAAAATTTAGAGAACATAATATTACTGTTTTAAAACCAGCAGACAAGGATGGGGGGAAAATGGCAGACATAAATTAAGTTGCCAAGGAAGATATTAAAAAACAAAACAAAAAACCCACAAATATCTAAAGGAGTTTTAGGAGGCAAGTAGACACTTTAATAGGAGTGGTTGGAATTTAAGGTTGTAGTGACAAAGTAAGGAATTGGGATAGTGCAACTGAGAGGTGACAGGCAATGTAACAAAATGTAACTATTACATTAGAAGCATCAATTCTAGACCACTTGCTGTATTAAAGCAACTTAAAACGAAGGCAATTATTAAGTAACTGGCCCTCCGTTTATTAAAAGGAGGTAAAGAGTTGATGCTCTCAATCAAAGGCTTCAGAATTTAGGTTTGAAGGTTGTGTTAGCTAGCTTCTGTTGGTTGCCTGTATGAAAGTGATTTTTTTTAACTAAATTATCTGTTTAAACTGCCTTTCTTTATTAATGGTTCATACTCAGGGGCTTCTCCCCTATGCCCACATTACAAATAACAAAGGTCATTGAATAAACGTAATTTCTGGCTCACAGTAGTTTAGATTTATGTTCAAGAAAATTAATTTTACAGTCAACAAGAGAAACGACCATGGTTTCTCTCTCTAGACTCTGGTTGGATGGCAGCTTAGGAGTCTGGTTTGTCTGGGACCTGCTGTTTAATGAGCTGCTCTCAGCTGGGGCTCAGAGGTCTTCACACTACATTTGTCTAAATTCTTGGCCATTGCTAAGACTGATCAGGTCAGATTCAAAGCAGAGCCTTACTTAATGGTGCAGCTAAGTGGTTCCTATTAGAAAGGAAGCCATGTAGTTTGAAGTAAGTAGTGAAACAACCACACACGGTATAGCAGAGTGTTCTGCCATATGCCTGTCTGGAATATTCCTGTTGTCTCAAGAAAGACAACTTCAGTCGGTTTCTTTTTGCTCTTCCATGCTTGTCTGTAAGAAGCAATTTGAGTATTTTTAAGAGTAAGCGTGAATCAGAACAATATGTTACTCATAAGATCTACAAAATAATTAGAACTGATGAATATCTATCAAAACAGCTTTCAATATTTTGAACATCTTTTTCAGTTTCATCCATAAGGTATAATGAATGTATGGCTGTAAATCTATATATTAGTTCTTGACACAGTGCAGGCATTTGACAAATATGTGTATATGTGTGTGCATGTGTGTGTGTGTGTATGTATAGTGTGGGGTAAATTAATGAATGATTTGCACTGTTACATAAAACTTTTTGTGTTTTGAAGATTTTAAAAACTATCAGTTTTATTTCAGAATATAACCCTGGTTTGCTGAGCTATGAAAAATCATGGAGTGAATCAATAGGATGCACGTTACGCTGCTTCGTACTTGTGATGAGCTACTGTTATCTCACCGCCATTTTCATTTTCATCTTTACTAGGAATAAAAACTGGATTGCATTTCACAGAAAAATCAAGAATAATAAACATGATTATATTGTAAGTGTTTTTGGATGCACATGTCTAATCAAGAGAGGAAGGAATAAGGGTAGAAGAAAGGGAGAGAGAAGACACAATGGGAGGACACAGGTGTTCACACCTCTGTACATGTTAGCTTTGTAAGATTCCACTTGTCAAAAGTACTTCACCAGGCTGTCATCAGGCAGTAGAGTCACTAGAGCAAGCTTAGCAATGTATAAGACAAAAGAAACATGTATTCTTATAGACTACTTCCAATTCTCAAAGAACCATTCCAAAATCCACAAACTATTCAGCCCAGCCACATTGCAGACCTCTGAGAAGTCTAACCAAATGTGAGTTTCAACTACCTATCTTCATTCTGTCTCAGAAATGGGATCTTAGCTATGTGTAGGAGCCTCTGCAGCACTCAGGAGGCAGAAGCAGGATGATCTCCTCAAGTTTGAGGCCAGCTTACTCTGCAAGTTTCAGACTAGCTAGGGCTCTACAGTGAGACCTCAAACCCAAACTAGAAGAAATCAAAACAAATTAAGAGGCAAAAAAACGAACTCTTCGAACACTATTGCATATATTGGCATCAGAGTCATACTGTGTCTCTTAGGCCCATTATTTTTATATTCTTTATTTCTTAATACAGGCTGAGTTTTGCAGTGGTCAGAGGAAAAGAATGGAGAAGGGTTAAAGATATAGCTATAAAGGAACGACCAGAAAAGTCTAAAGCCAGGAATTATGACTCACACACACTGGGTTCTGGCCTCCAATACTCAGTTATTTCATGTACCTGAAGATTTCAAAAAATCTTTGTAAACAAGGATACTTCAGAGCACTAAACTTCCCAAGGTAGGAAGTGCCTTCCCCCTGTAGATCACTGTCTACTACATACTTCTATTCCAAAGATTGCCAAGCAGGATAGTAGAGAGTGGGTCAGGGAAAATTCACGTTAAACGTATTTGTCCTCCCTTTCCTTCTTTTCCTTTCTTCTGACAGCCATACTTTGCATGTCTTCTCTAAAATCTATGCTGAAACATAATTCTCAACACAAGGAAGTTGAGTGGTGGGCCTTATAAGCCCTGAGGAGATTAGGGAAGTGCCCTATAGCTGGATTCATGCTACTACAGCAGGAGAGGGTTGGGTATCTCAGTGTGAGCTGCTCTGTGTATGTGTGTGTGTGTGTGTGTGTGTGTGTGTGTGTGTGTGTTCTGTGTGTGTGTGTTCTGTGTGAGCGTTGGCTGTCCTGGAACTCCCTCTGTAATCTCAGTGTGAGCTGCTCTGTGTGTGTGTGTGTGTGTGTGTGTGTGTTCTGTGTGAGCTTTGGCTGTCCTGGAACTCCCTCTGTAATCTCAGTGTGAGCTGCTCTGTGTGTGTGTGTGTGTGTGTGTGTGTGTGTGTGTGTGTGTGTTCGGTGTGAGCGTTGGCTGCCCTGGAACTCCCTCTGTAGACCAGGCTGGCCTCAAACTCATGGAGCTCCGAGTGCATCTGACTTTCCAGTGCTGGGATCAGAGTGTGCAGCTCCACAGTCTGGCTTTTTTTCTTCGTTTTTGATTTTCAGTGGATCAGCTTTTCTTCTCTGTCTTGTGTTTGCAGGACGACCCTTCTACAGTATTATGGCAAAGCTTGAAGGCCCTTTTCACACATCATAATCACACTCATGGGCCTCCCAGCTTCTAGAAACTTCTTTTTTTTATAAGCCTATCAGACTTGGTTAAACTTTTGTATTAACAGGAAACAGAACAGTGCAGACACTGATATTCAAAAATATAAATCTGGGTCCAAGCTGTGACAGCATTCTATGATAGAGCAGATGTTCTCCTGATTCCTGCAGGAAGGTTCCTGTAAGCTAAGCGCTATCCTAACTGGCCCTGAACCAGCTACCCTGACATCTCCCTTCCTGATAGCAGTTTCAAGTGCTACAATAATTTTCTGCTTTAGTCCAATAGTATAACTTCACTAAAAGTTATCTTATTGGCCAAAATATTTGACCTGTAGATATTGCTGTATATAAATGGCGCTTTAAAATTCTGCAGAGGACATTATTTCATTTTATTTGGATTACTTGCGTTTAGGAAAGTATTTCTTCTAATTTTAATGGAGCAGATGCAGCATGAGGAGAAAGGACAAGTTACTATAATTTATCTAGTTAGAAAGCACTTACTAGCTATGAATGAACTATTTCTTGAAGACCTTTTGAATGAACACCAAAATATAGCTTTAGGTTGTTTCTGTCTAATGGGTACAGCTAACTGGTTGGAAGCCAGCAAGACAACCAACTAATATTACTACCACTTTTTTTTTTTTTTTTTTTTTTTTTTTACTTTGCCAATATCTGAACATCATGAAAGCTTCTGGAATTTGATTCTACATTATGTAAAACACATGTCCTTGGTTACTAAACTCATAGTAAGCAGTGTACATCATTATAATGGCTTCTATCCTCATTGTCAAAAGCAGAGAAGCGAAATGAGGTCAAGAGGCTAGAAAGCACAGTAGTCCTGGCAGTGTTGGTACTGTCATAATGCCATAGTCAGAGAAGAAGATCCAGGACATAGCCAAGGCCTGCAACATTGATACAGTTTCAAAACAACCTCTCCAAATGCAGATTGGTACCATGTACAGAAAGGAAAAGAAGTGTTTCTCTCTTGTAAACACAACAAGAATAGAGTAAGAACCAAAAATCAGTAGTCACAGATGCTCTATTTTGGTGGTACATGCGCTGGAAGAGATGAAGTGATTCTAAGATGAAGTGATTTTCTGCCTGTCATTCTAGTCTACAGTTATTGGGCAAATCCAAAAGACAAAGGCCCTTTAGCTGGTGCTGGGCCCTTCCTTTAAGACCTAATTGACTCACTTAAAGGTATTATGTTTACTTTTCTGTCACGAGAGCCTTTCTTTAAGCATACTGAGTTCTATGCATTCAGAAGAAGACTTCCCAAAAGCCCTAAAGACAATGCCTACAAGAAGCATCATGGAAACATTCTTCAATAATAAAAAGGCACAATCGTGTTCCAGAAACCAAAAGTTAAAAAAAGCAAAGAAGCTCACCAACTTTCAGCTCTGAGACAAAACTTTCCATTGTACTTCTCAAAATTAACAATTTATGTTTACTTTGAAAATTAAGTAACTGTCTAACTTTATTTGGCAATAAGATACTCAAGTTAATGATTCACTTTTGTTTCTGTCCATAAAAGTGACCACAAAATAGGACGGCGGTTGACACACAGTAACACCCCAAATAACTGCAGAAGGAGAAATGGAAATGCAGCAAGTAGAGAAGGAAGAGCAGTACAAACTGAAAGTGATGGACATAGTGACATAGCATTAGAAAAACAGACTATACCTAGACATACTCAACTATCTTATAAGTGCTATTCAGTCACAAGCTCATGGAGAGTGATTATCCTGAAAAATACCAAGAGAGATTATATTATATTATATATATATATATACATATATATATATGTGTGTGTGTGTGTGTGTATGTATGTATATATATAATTAGATATTTTATTTACATTTCAAATGTTATTCCCTTTCCTGGTTTCCCATCCGAAAACCCCCTATCTCCACCCACCTCCCCCTTGCTCACCAACCCACCCACTCCTGCTTCCAGGCCCTGGCATTCCTCTACATAGGGGCATAGAGCCTTCACAGGGGCAGGGGCCTCTCCTCCCACTGATGCCCAACAAGGCCATCCTCTGCTACATATGCAGCTGTAGCCATGGGTCCCTCCACATGTACTCTTTGGTTGGGAGCTCACTGAGAGCTCTGGAGATACTGGTTAGTTCATATTGTTGTTCCTCCTATGGAGCTGCAAACAACTTCAGCTCCTTAGGTCCTTTCTCTAACTCTTCCATTGAGGACCCTGTACTCAGTCCAATGGTTGGCTGCAAACATCCACCTCTGTATTTGTTAGGCAATGGTAGAACCTCTCAGGAGACAGCTATATCAGGCTCCTGTCAGCAAGTACTTGTTGGCATCCACAATAGTGTCTGGGTTTGGTGACTGCATGGATCCCCAGGTGGAGCAGTCTCTGGATGGCCTTTCCTTCAGTCTCTGTTCCACACTTTGTCTCTGTATCTCCTTCCATGGGTATTTTGTTCCCCCTTCTAAGAAGGACTGAAGTATCCACACTTTTGTCTTCCTTCTTGAGATTCATGTGGCCTGTGAATTGTATCTTGGGTACTCTGAGCTTCTGAGCTAATATCCACTTATCAGTGAGTGCATACCATGTGTGTTCTTTTGTGATTGGGTTACCTCACTCAGGATGATATTTTCTAGTTCCATCCATTTGCCTAAGAATCTCATGAAGTCATTGTTTTTAATAGCTGAGTAGTACTCCATTGTGTAAATATACCACATTTCCTGTATCCATTCCTCTGTTGAGGGACATCTGGGTTCTTTCCAGCTTCTGACTATTATAAATAAGGCTGCTATGAACATAGTGGAGCATGTATCCTTATTACATGCTGCAGCATCTTTTGGGTATATGTCCAGGAGTGGTATAGCTGGGTCCAATTTTCTGAGGAACTGCCAAAATGATGAACCCACACACCTATGGTCACTTTATCTTTGACAAAGTATCTAAAAACATCCAGTGGAAAATAGATGGCATTTTCAACAAATGGTGCTGGCTCAACTGGTGCTTAGCATGTACAAGAATGCAAATCCATCCATTCTTATCTCCTTGTACAAAGCTCAAGTCCAAGTGGATCAAAGACCTCCACATACAACCAGATACACTGAAACTAACAAAAAAGAAAGTGGGGAAGAGCCTAGAGCACATGGGCACAGGGGAAATTTTCCTGAACAGCACACCAATAGCTTATGCTCTAAGATCAAGAATTAACAAATGGGACCTCATAAAATTGCAAAGCTTCTATAAGGCAAAGGACACTGTCAATAGGACAAAACAGCAACCAACAGATTGGGAAAAGATCTTTACCAAGCCTATAACAGTTAGAGGGCTAATATCAAATATATACAAAGAACTCAAGAAGTTAGACTCCAGAGAACCAAAATAACCCTATTAAAAATGGGGTACAGAATTAAACAAAGAATTTTTAACTGAGGAATACTGAATGGCTGAGAAGCACCTAAAGAAATGTTCAACATCCTTAGTCATCAGGGAAATGCAAATTAAAACAATCCTGAGATTTCACCTCATACCAGTCAGAATGGTGAAGATCAAAAACTCAGGTGACAGCAGATGCAAGGATGTAATGAAAGAGGAACACTCCTCTACTACTGGCATGTTTGCAAGTTAGTATAACATAGCTTTTCTAATCTGAATTATTTTAGAGCAAGTGTGCTTCCTGAATGTTGTCTTGGACTTCAAAATAGGACTTTGGGATTTTGTTGTTGTTGTTTGTTTTTTTGTTGTTTGGTTGGTTTTGGTTTTTCGAGACAGGGTTTCTTTGTATAGCCCTGGCTGTCCTGGAACTTATTTTGTAGACCAGGCTGGCCTGGAACTCAGAAATCTGCCTGCCTCTGCCTCCCGAGTGCTGGGATTAAAGGCGTGTGCCACCACTGCCTGGCTGGGAATTCTTAATACACAGATTTCAAAGGTGGTGCAGATTAGGTAATTCTTCAAATAGTTTGATTTTGAGTTTTGTATTCTCTTGGTAAATTTGATGTTATTTAAAAATGATACTAAAGTGCTAGAACATTAGACACTTGAGGCAAAACTCACCTAGTTGTCTTTTCCCTTCTTGGACAAATGGTAAAGTTGAGAACAGCCCTACTATTTGATAAATAACTACCCAGAAAGTATGTGCTCAATGGCTATCAAGTAAGGTGTTCATTTCTTCTCTAATGTATAAATTAATAGGCAGAAATGTATACTTCTATCAGCACATTACTATAGTTCCTGCTGTTACAAACTCATCAAAGATGACCTCTGTGTGACTGGTAATGGCATCTAAGGAAAGACTGACTTCTGTTGCAAACAAATTCATAACCTGGAGAACTGGCACTGGATATATCTTCACATCAAGTTCCTGTCATAAACAAAGGGAAAAGTCTGAGACAGGAAAATTGATATATGAAGAACTAATGAGGTTGAACAACTGTTTTCAAATATAAAAACTCATCACACTACATAAAATGGTGAATTCTACTTTAGCCAAGTCAGAATTTGTTAAACAAAAGGCAGAAATCAACCACCAATTAAATAGTAGAGTAAGGATTCAAACCTAAGCACACCTGAACACACCTGAATCCTTTTTAAATAGTCATTTTTAATAGTATGTATGTGTGTATGTCTGAGTCTGTGTGAGGTATGCCATGAGAGTGTCAGCACCTCTGGAGGCCAAAGTTATCTGGAGGCAGGATTGTTTGCAATGCTGGTGGTGAGCCACAGGAAGTAGTAAGATGAGGACTCAGGCTTTCCAAGAACAGGCTGTGCTCTTTCTTACCTGCTGAGCTATCTTTCCAACCCCAACATACTCAGCCCTTGATTTTATACTCTAGTCCCTTTGGTCACTGTGGATAAGTCCAAAGGTATTTTCATGTATATTCGCCCTCTGCATTCTTATGTGAAAAGCTAATTTATTTTTTACCTGTTTTGGGGGAGAAAGATAGTTTTCAAAGTAAAGTATTTTAAATACTCTAAAACTATCATTAAAAAGGAAATAAAAATTTATAGTACAAACATGTAATTTCTGAATGAGTCAATTCTCTTTGAATTAAGAGGACAAGCAATTAATGGGTAGATAAATTTGATTGTTTAGTATATATTTCTATTAAATTTTTTGGTTGTTTACACAGAGAAATTTTACTTACATGCATTCATAGGGAATCTATGTCTACTTACATGAATCAGGAAATCTTCTACATCTTCAGACATAGCTAAAAAGTACTATTTCTTAGCAAGAGGGTCATAGTAAAATAAAACTTGACTTCTAGAAAACAGGCTTATTAAATCTGTTCAACTGACTGCTTTATTTTATTTAAGTGCAAAATTAATTTGTTTAAGTTTGTTCACAAAATATAAAGTTTAAGGAAAAAAATATTACCTCTGAATGATTGCACCCTAATTAACACAGAGGGGAGAACAGAAGAAAGAGGAGGGAGGGAGGGGGAAGAGAGAAGAGACAGGGGAGCGGGTGGCAAATGTTACCCCTTTCCTGGCGCCTCTTGTTAGAAAGCCATCACTCCTTACTAGAGTTGCTGTCCGTCATGTTTCTGCACAACTGGATGGATGGTGGGCTGGCAACATGCCATAAAGCAGGCCAATCTCTCTGAGCAGCTGCACCTTTCCTGATAAAGTCACTGTTTGAGACAGGCAGAGGAGCAGGGCCTTCCATGCTCATTTAGCAGAGAGTGACAGAGAAGTTAAGTGACTTGTGAAAGGTCATACAACCAGTCATTGGACAGGACAAAAATAGAACTGGGGTTTACTGACCTCCTTGTCTCCTGCTAAAATGATTCAAGGACAAGAGAAATGACTTCTGAACTGTAAAATAGCACAGTCTTTTGATTGTCTCATCCTTGTACAGAATGAGTTCAGACATTTATGTAGTTTAACATTCCCTTGGACATCCAAAGGAAATGCTGTTGAGTTGGAAGAAAAACATGAAGCTCAAAATTTCAAAAGTTAGTAACTCTAGTTTTTCTGTTACGTAGCTGAAACCTTCATAAATGTCCTTACTAAATAACTTCTTACATTTCATGCATGTGTGTTGTGCTTACATCATTCATTTCTCCTCGTCCTTCCAACCCCAGTCATGTCTCCATTACCACTCAAATTTGCACAAATATATCTCCATCCACCTGTGGCTAATAAGGTCATAGATCTTAGATAAGAATCCACAACTGCTAAAACCCCAATCTAGTATAATTCCTAACTGCATTCTAACGTTTATCCTTACACCTACAGCTAGCGTAGTTCTCCTCTTTAAAACACTTTCTTTTTGCAGCTATGGAGAGAATTGTGGAAAGCCATGACTGGTCCCAACCAGAGAACAACTGACAACTGCAGTTTTAAATTCATTTTTAAGCAAACAAGGGCAGAGTTCTAACTTTACTCAAATCTCCAGGATGGATGATATGAACATGGTTTGGGATCATGCCATTTAATACAAAAACAAGAATCCAATGTAGGTGACATACTAACAATACCTTGTTCCCATTGGAATGGGATAACAGAAAAAAAGAATGGAAAGTCTGAGCACGAATCCAGTGTGGTAGACATCCTACAATGCCACCAACCTTTGAATTAAATTACAGTGAAGAAAACTGGAGAAGAAACACATATTTCAATGGAATTTAAATATACAACTGGGCAATAAGCCTTTAGTTTTGACATTACTAAACAGCACATCATCTTTGCTGGCCAAGTCAAGATGGACAAAGGACTGTATCTGTCAACAGACATGCTTATCCTTTTGAAAAACTAAAAAAGTATAGCTTTTAATTCTGATTTGTGGAATTTCTAAGACAATTAAGCCATTCTGATTACTCTCTTAAAAACAAGCAAGCAAGTAAGCAATAACAACAATGACAATGACAACGACAAAGACAAAAATACAACAAAACAAAACAAACAAAACAAACACCAGAAAAGCAGAGAATAAACTTTTCTACATAGCCTTTAGAGAAAAACACCTTTTAAGACAGATGCTTTGAATACATTCTGCCTTATAAAAACTATAAAAAAGAATAGCACGGAAAAAGGCTGTGAGGCATGACATGACCTATCATGTTGTGCATGCATGAGTTAGCTTTTACAGGATCAGAACCACAAGCTAAGATGGATACTAGCAGCCTAGGCCTGATGCTTTGAATGTTCAAAATCATGTTGCTCAGGGTCAGTGGCAGACCAACCAATGTTACTCGTTCTGGAGAATCATACATTTAAAATTACTTGTGCGAATATGTTACTTATCAATTAAAATAGAGATTCTACTGCTCCATTTTAATGTGAACAAGGATCATGCTCATGTTATGATACCTATAACATATGTGCATTTTAGTTTTATCATGAATATTAAGTAGATGTAATGTCCTAAGCAGGATATATGTCTAGCATATATCTTGAACTAACTATATATACACACAATGGCTTGCGCTCCCAATGTTCTTGCTCCGATCTCCTAAGTGCTGGGTTACAGATGTGCACTGCCATGCATGATACCTTAGTAGCTTTAGAACGCAATGCCATTTAAAATCAAGGCCATCACTGGATATCCAGTCTACTGCCCTAGACTTGCCAGTCATTCCTAATTTATAGGTTGGAAAATTATTAATAAACTCTAGGAAATAACTGCATGAGTTGAGCACAGAGAGAAACATACTAAGTGAAAGCCGACATCGTAGGCGGCTACAACCAGCACAGCCCTCTATTGGGGCCCGAGTCTTCCAGTCAGTCCTTAGTCCATCCCAGCTTCTAAGGCTTCCTTCCCACCCTGAGCCCTTCATCAGTATACTCTCTAAGATCTAAGTCGGGGAAGAAAAGGAGGAAAAGCTCTACTATGGCTTGGCCTTTTGATCATCTGAAGAATGATGGCCCATTTGTACTGTCTGGAGATTTCACAGAAAAGAAAATTAAACACATTAATTATACTAGTACACTCAAAATTCTACTTTAGAAACTACTAATAGAACTTTAAAGAATATTTGCCATTTCCTGCATTCATTACTTGAAAACAGAGCTAGGCCGTTCCTGACTGTTACAAGGATTAATGTCCTCTATATTTGTCTTTATATACCAATTGTCAAAGCATGAATGTCAGATATATTCAAAGGAAGGCAGTACAGAATGTGAAAAATCAGACAATTTTTCACTCTGATAGGGTAAAAAGACATATATAAAACTGATTCATATGTAAACTATTTTTCATACCACTGACAAACTGGGAAAGTAAGGAACTGGATTAACAATAGTTAGGAGTAGTTTGAATCTCTACATTCTCTCCCATATTCCCACATTTTCTTCATTAGATCTATCGTTCCTCCTCTGTGGCTCTGTCATGCCTCAGCTATGACTTTGGAGCAGCTTTGAGTAACAGTTATCAACTCATGTTCTGCACATAAAGACATTCTCTAGCACCTGTTTTTCTAAAATTACTGGAGCCAATCACCAGTGATTAATAGTGGAAGGGACAAGTAGGTCTCTAAATTTACTTCCTGTCTGACAGCCCTTCTGCAGATAGACATCCCGAGATGACTCACAAACAGCTTCCCCACAACATGTCTACCTAACAAAGGGCAAAACTTTTTTTTTTTTTTTTTTTGTTTTTTGTTTTTTGTTTTTCGAGACAGGGTTTCTCTGTGTAGTCCTGGCTGTCCTGGAACTCACTCTGTAGACCAGGCCTGCCTCAAACTCAGAAATCTGCCTGCCTCTGCCTCCCGAGTGCTGGAATCAAAGGCGTGCGCCACCACTGCCCGGCGGGCAAACCTTTTTTTAAAAAAAACTGTCTTATTTATTTACATTCCAAATATTGTCTTCCTTCCCAGTCCCCGCTCCAAGAGTTCTTCTTCCCATTCCCCCTCCCTCTTGCCTCTGAGAGGGCGCTGCCCTCCCCCAAACCCCCAACCCTCCACTGGAGATCCTATCTATCTACTGGACTTGACCTCTTCAGTTTGTCATCTACTTTGATGCCTGGGAGCCTCCCACCTCCATTCCAGACCTCTTGGATTTCCCTCTGCCTCCCAGAATATTTTGTTTCCCCTTCTAAGTGGGACTGAAGCATCCTCACATGGGCCTTCCTTCTTTTTAACCTTCTTATGGTTAGTCTATGGGTTGTATCATGAGTATTCTATACTTTTTGGCTAAAATCCACTTATCAGTGAGTACATACCATGCCTGTCCTTTGGGGTCTGGGATACCTCACTCAGGATTATATTTTCTAGTTTCATCAATTTGCTTGCAAAATTTATGATGTTCTCACTTTTAATGGCTGAATATTTTAAAATGAGGGCAAAACTTTTTAATAATCAACTGCATTCTGTATTCCTCTTACAAGAACTAAATAGAGATTTGAGAAATGCATAACATTAGGATCTATGCAGCTGCTGGGATGAATATAAAAAGCTGCCTTATGACACACAACTTTAATTCATCAGAAAGCCATTAGTGTGAAACTTGCAACTAGTTTCCAGGCAATGTTACCAGTCAAAATGAAGCTGAAAAGAATGGAAGTTTGTACCAGTGTTGATGTTTCACCTTACTTACTGGATTTGTCACAAGTACATTTCCACATACCCACATGGGACAATTTGTTTCCTAAATGTATGTATATATATATATATATATATATATATATATATATATATATATATATATATATATATAATGTATATATATATATATATATACATTAATATAAATAAAAATGTCTGCTAAACTCCTAATATATGCCAAAAGCCATGTGCTACATTTTTGCAAACCAATGCTAATACAAGATAGGTGGTGTTACACACTAAAACTCAGTTACCTATTGAGCTAGTGAACTTTCAGGAAAAAAGGGAGAGTTTGATGTGCTTATTAAATGTATTGCCTGAGGAGAACTCAAAATTACACGGTAAGGTTGCTGTATTTTCTGTTGCATAAAATTGACTCATTTCTAGTCTTCTCAGAGTAGAAACATCTTTGTGAGGCTAAAGATTTTTGCAACATTTAAATTGAACAAGTTGTTTTTTAATAAGCCTTTTGCTAATACACAACTAGAGAATCACTTGTAAGAACCTTGTCGTCACAGAATCTGTCATCATCCTCCACTCCCTCAAATCACACAAGTTTTCAGTGTCAAAATTTCAACCACAATCTAAACTCTATGATTTATGACTCAATAAGAATATATCTAAGTAGGAATGTATATTTTCAGTAGCTATTAAGTGTCTTGCAACAAATACAAATTTTGTACAATCCAAAGATTTGGTACAGCACTGAAACACTACATTGTCTTCAGCAAGCTATATAGCAAGTTTACTCTTTAATAACTCTCACATCTACTTTATCCTGGCATTGTAAAATAATCATAATTAACCTGTTACACTTGTAATTAATATGAAATTATTCCAGTGTTCATAACAGTTTTAGAAGTATTTTGGGTCACTGTTAACTATCGTGTTAAGGACTTCTATTCTCTGTATGTGCTGAGCAGGTCATTTGCTAGGCTCTAGCACAGTGGTTCTCAACCCATAAATCTCAACCTTAGGGGTTGAACAACCCACTCACAGGGGTCACATATCAGTTATCATGAATATTAGATACTTATGATTCTTAAGAGTCATAAAAAATACAGTTGTAACTATATATGGGATGGAACCCAGGTCTCTGGATGGCCTTTCCTTCAGTCTCTGTTCTACTCTTAGTCTCTGTATCTCCTCCCATGGGTATTTTGTTCCCCCTCTAAGAAGGACTGAAGTATCCACACTTTCGTCTTTCTCTTCTTGAGCTTCATGTGGTCTGTGAATTGTACCTTGGGTGTTCCAAGCTTCTGGGCTAATATCCACTTACCAGTGAGTGCGTAGCATGTGTGTTCTTTTGTGATTGGGTTACCTCACTCAGGATGATATATTCTAGTTCCATCCATTTGCCTAAGAATTTCATAAACTCATTGTTTTCAATAGCTAAGTAGTACAACATTGTGTAAATGTACCACACTTTCTGTATCCATTCCTCTGTTGAGGGACATCTGGGTTCTTTCTAGCTTCTGGCTATTATAAATAAGGCTGCTCTGAACATAGTGGAGCATGTGTCCTTATTACATGTTGTAGCATCTTCTGGGTATATGCCCAGGAGTAGTATTGCTGGGCCCTCAGGAAGTATGTCCAATTTTCTGAGGAACTGCCAAACTGATTTTTCAGAGCGGTTGTACCAGCTTACAATCCCACTAGCAATGGAGGAGTGTTTCTCTTTCTCCACATCTTTGCCAGCATCTGCTGTCACCTGAGGTTTTAACCTTAGCCACTCTGACTGGTGAGAGATGGAATCTCAGGATTGTTTTGATTTGCATTTCCCTGATGACTAAGGATGTTGAACATTTTAGGTACTTCTCAGCCATTCGATATTCCTCAATTGAGAATTCTTTGTTTAGCTCTTTACCCCATTTTTAAATAGGGCTATTTTGATTTTCTGGAGTCTAATTTCTTTAGTTCTTTGCATATACTGGAAATTAGCCCTCTATCAGATGTAGGCTTGGTAAAGATCTTTTCCCAATTTGTTGGTTGCCGTTTTGTCCTATTGACAGTATCCTTTGCCTTACAGAAGCTTTGCAATTTTATGAGGTCCCATTTGTCAATTATTGATCTTAGAGCATAAGCTATGGGTGTTCTGTTCAGGAAATTTTCCCCTGTGCCCATGTGCTCAAGGATCTTCCCTACTTTCTTCTCTATAAGTTTCAGTGATTCTGGTTTTATGTGGAGGTCACTTGGACTTGAGCTTTGTACAAGGAGATAAGAATGGATTGATTTTCATTCTCCTACATGCTAACCCCACCTGGGGATCCATTACATATACAGTTACCAAACCCAGACACTATTGTGGAAGCCAACAAGTGCTTGCTGACAAGGTCCGCAATGAGTGAGCTAGAGAAAGGATGGGAGGAGCTGAAGGAGCTTGCAGACCCATAGGAGGAACATCAATATGAACTAACCAGTACACTCCCCAGAGCTCCCAGGGACTAAACCCCCAACCAAAGAGTACACATGGAGGGACCCATGGCTACAGCTGCATATGTAGCTGAGGATGGCCTTGTTGGACATCAATGGGAGAGGTCCCTGCTCCTGTGAAGGCTCTATGCCCCAGTATAGGGAATGCCAGGACAGGGAAGTGGGAGTGGGTAGGTTGGTGAGCAGGGAAAGGGGGAATGGGATATGGGGTTTTTGGAGGGGAAATGAAGAAACCAAATAACACTTGAAATGTAAATAAAGAAAATGTCTAGTAAAAAAAAAGTGCCAATTGTAGGTGGAAAGAAATGATCTTAGAGCCATGTGAGCTATTAACCTCAGGAGGCCCCAGATATTCCAAAACTGATGAAGGCTTTTGCCTTGCTACTGGTTGCTTGTCAACGTTAGACAGTAAAGCCCAGTTGCTGAAGACACCACACACTTTGGTTGTAAGACTTGGAGATATAAAGCTGGAACTGAACTAGAAAAAAATTACAGTCGTGAAATAGCAACAAAATAATTGTATGGTTATGGGTCACCGTATCTTGAAGAACTAACTGTATTAAGGGGTCCTAGCATAGAAGCACTAAGGTAGGATACGAAAGACAAAGGAGAGACAGAATCCTTACATGAGATACTGCATCTTACTTTTCAAAATTAAGCACGAGGAGAAAGAGGAAAGAAACATAATAATCAAAGCAATGAATGATTTCCCATAATTGGATTTATGAGCTATTTTTGCTCAATTATCACCTGAATGGAATGAGTTATATTGCCCTGCAACTATGTTTTCAATCTAGAGGAAGCCAGACACGCGGTATCATACATGAAGCTAACAGCAGCACATTTCCTGACATCAAAGTCTCCCTCTAGACTCTAAAAAGCATCAAAAGAAAGAAGAAATAAAAAGTGATGGACTTGGAAGATGATACCTGTGTAATCAAGAACTGCCATTTCATTTCTCATGTTTTAGGGAACGCTTCATAGAAAGGATAGGCTGGGAATTGAGCCAGAACTTCAATTCAGGCAAATTCACATATGTAGACCTGCTGGAAACACGGGTTTAATAAGGGATTCTCAAGAACTTAGCTCCACTGAAAAATTAAACCTTTCCCAACAGCAGTTGAACTAATATTTGCTTCCAGTGAAAGATATTTATAAAGCCTACTTTAGTGCTCTATTTTAATTTAAAAGTATAAGTTTGGGAGACCTCATCTTTCACCACGGCTACATTTTATCACCCTATCTCCAAGACAACTTTAATTAGCAAGAAGAGTTCACCAAATGTTATCCACCCTTTCTTCTATGCTATAATAGATTCCTATATTCCCCTAACAGCCAATTAGTGATTGCAGACAGGAAAATGGACTCTATAATATTCAGGGTCCCTAATTCCCCACACACCATCTAGTGGTGATGATAATTCTATTAATAGTAATGATGATGCTGATTATGTATTCTCAGTGAATTTAAAACACCTAAAAAGACCACTGTAATAGCAAATAAAACAATTGTGACTTTCCTTTAAGAAGCATTTCCCAAACATCATACATATAGCACACTGGCAAGGATCACAGTGGCTTCCAAGATAGAATTTAAGTTTAGGTCCTAGATATTTTAAAGTCAAGCATTGATATACCAAGGTATTAAAAAGAATATTTATTTCCCTTTAAAGGCATAGCATGTAGGCAGAATGAGGGGATTGGGTAAGGAAAGCAGCTGACAGAGCGTGATAGGGTGAAGATGACTTAAGTACATGTTAAATATGTTCAAAAATTATCAAAATGAAACCCAGAATTTTGTAAAAGATACACTAGTAAAACTTAAATGGTGAGAAAAACATCCATTTCCTTGTCCACTGGCTCTCTAAATACCAACAGTGGGGTTAGAATACCAACTTCTGAAATGCATAGAGAAGAAATCCATTCATTTGCATCTCAGCTTCAAAGCTACATTTCATCATAAATGTGCATTTGACATTGCCCTGTTCACAAATCATTTTTATTTCATTAATTTCTTTTGCCCCATATATTACTATTGATTTTTCCAAAATGTATGTTGTCATCTATACTTCACTGCCACTTTAAATATTCTTCCTTAAGCAAATATTAAGGAAATTATATGGCTATTCCTCACCTACCCTACACTTTGCTGCTAGAAGCATGTATGAACTTAAAAAGCAATAAACAGTCCCTTTTGAAGTACTTCCTTTTATTACCAGCTGGAAAACTAATAAGCCTATAGTAGTTCAACCAACTCTAGCATCTCTAGTGTGAACTGTATGTGTCCTCATGCATACATGCACACATGTATGTGTCCACATGCACACTGCATGCAATCATGTTTCAGGAATATAGACACACAGGTTTACCCTATATATATATGCTTTTCTACGAGTGTAACTTTGTTACTGCCTTTAATTTTTTCAGTTACTCATTCCCTTTCCCAGATCAAACAACTCATAATGTCAAATTGTGTATCCCTATGATTGTTTAAATATACTTTCTACATGTTGAGATTCATCTTGGAAAAAAAAAAAGAGATCATTTTTCCATGGCTAAGATGAAAAAACAGTATGGAAAATTCTATCATTAATAAGATTTCCTTGAGTAGAACAGTCATTAAGTATTGAAAAATTCAGTGTTAATATACTATGTATATTTAAAGGTATAAATATAGAAAACATACTTATAAGCAAAAACTAGAGACAAGAAATATGTTGGAAAGTACTAAAAAAGCTACTAAAAGCTACTGTGGGGTATTCTCTAGTACTTAGTATGTTTTCCTTATAACGCTATGCTGAGGCACACAAGTAGCACAGACTCATCATTGTCAAAGTATAAAGTGCTCCACACTGAGCAGGATTGTGTGTGTTCTTTTGACGTGGAGGCAAGAGACTGATGTTGGTGTCTTTCTCAGTTACTCTCTACCTTGTTTTTTGACACTGGGGCTCTCGTTGAACCATGAGGATCCCAACTTTTGCTACAGTGGCTAGCCAGTCACAAAGATTATAGGTGTGTGCCACCATGGCTAGCATTTTCTGTGTGTGCTACAGGACGAAACTGCTCATATCCCATGTTTCAGAGGACCTCTTGTCTACCAAAACATTCTGATTTATGCCTAGGTGTATCACATTCATTAAATATCTTCAACTTCTATGTTATGAGTTAGCATATATATGTTATAACACACATATAGCTATGTATATACCTACACACACACACACACACACACACACACACACACACTACGGGATGCCATGCTGAGTTTTCCGTGTCTAATGGGAAGTAGGCCATATGTAAAAGCCTGGAGTGTTTAACTCTCTGCATGAGGTTTCATCATTTCTGGCACCTCTGTCTTTTTTAGAGGACTCTGGGGCCCAGGTCTGTTTGAATCAAGGTTCTCAAACAGATCCTTGTGTATGATGTGGCAATTTTTATAGGAAAGAGGGAAGAATGCGAATCCTTAAGAAGCAGGTAGACACTTTCCAAGATGGATGCCGTACACAGACAGAAAATGATGATGCCTTATCTTACCACCTTGGCACCATACAACAAGATCCAGCTCACTCCTAGTGAATCATCTGTCAAATGAAAGGGCACACTGTATGGCCCTTATTGGAAATGTCTGCTTCTAGAATTATTTCAGATTTCAGGCTTTCAAACTTAGCAGTAAAGCACATTTAATCTGAGAAGCTGAAATCTGAAACCTTCTGAAAACAATTCTTAGGTTATGTGCTACAACACATTTCAGATTTCTGAATTAGAGATGTTTAATATGTATAATTAAGAAAATAAGAGAAATAACTTACATTGGAAAACTATGTCTCATGCAAATGGAATATGAAAAATTTCTTAAACATGTAAGTCCTAAAGGAATACATATATGCCTGTATTATAAGAGTATAGTAACAAAATGAACAAGAGTTATTTACCATATAAAAATGAATGAAATAGAGATCCAACTATATAAATGAATGAGGAAAAAAGAAAAACAGAAAGATATACAAAAGATGTAACTGATAATTGAGAGAAGAAAAAAATTCCAAATACTAATCAGTATATAAAATAAAGTTCTATTTCAGAGAACTGCAAATAGAAATGATAGCCATCAGCTACCTTACTAAAAATGCAAAGTCAAATAAATCCAGGTGGTGATGTGGGAAAACAAGAAACACTACTTACAGCTCTTTGCAGGCTGAGTGGGTCTAGTCACTGTAGAGGGTGGTCTCTCGCATTTGGTGAGATGAAGTGTGTACTTACTCTATAGCCCTGGGTGCAGTATTAGAAAAACTGCCCATAAAGCCACACCTGGACTTTCACAGCAGAACTTCCTAAAATGCCCAAGAATGACAGATTTCTTGGGGGTGACCACTACTAGTAGGATAAAGTGAAGATTTACATGAGAGGATATCATGGAAAAGTCAGAAGAAATGAGATCCATCCCTAGCAACCTAAATTGCTCTAAAAGTAGCAAAGAAACAAAACACAGGAACTAGAAATGTATAATCCTACTTATGTTAATTATAAGATTCACTCATGCAAATGTATGGTTTCTATGTTTTATTAAATAAAAACAATGTAAAAAAATCTGATGATACAACTTTGTCTTTAAGGGAAAAATGACACAGCTTAACCAATATTCATCATTCATCGTTCTGCCAAATCTCCCACTAATCCTTCTCAGGTGTTTGTACTGTCCCGAGGGCCTACGGACACAGGAGTTGGCACTGCAGGTAGGAACTCCCTGCTGGTAGGGGAAGTAAACTTGCAGCCCTTTCAGCCATAGAGGAGGCTGTAAGACACACTGACACAGAGTCCTAAGTATAAGTTGTGTAAAGCTTCCTTAAAGCAGGCACTGAGCCCCACTGAACTAGCACTCCACTTTCTTTGGAATCAGAAGTAGCAGAAAATAACAAAACACAGAAAGGGAAGCTCTCAAGATCTGTGGTAGAAAGTTACTCAAACATATGAAGTCCCCCCAAAAAAAACTTTTGACAGCTGGAATTTTCACTTGACAGAAAGCATACATGCCCATAAGTCAGTCGCCCTCCCTCAGACAGGACTTGCTCAAGTACCACACTGAGTGTTTCCTGCTCAGATATCATCCTCTTTCCATTAAGATGATGAAAGTACAAGGAATGACTATCAACTGTTAGGTTTATATTACTTTTTGCATCCTTGATGAAAATATTCAATGCAAGTGCTATGGGAACTCTGAGAATTACACCTGAGGACATCTGAATCTTTGTCGTCCTCAATTCATAGTTCTACAAAATTAATATACTGCTTATACTTTAAGAACAATGTTAAAAGAGTGAAGATGACTAAATTCCAGCTTCAAAGGTTCTTTCTGGAGTAAGCCTGTCTTTAACATTGGTTATACCTTCTCAAAATAATTTTGGAAATTCTGGTGAGAGCTACACTGCCATATTCTTTACAATGTAAATTTCTGGTACACAGTTACAAAGTCCAATCACAATATTTAATAGAATACTTATTTTGATAATTATTCTTATCAACACTGATTTGTTTCAATGCAGAAAAATCTGTAAGTGAATATGCTACACAGGTAATGCTAAGGGTAGGGCTAAGTATATACTATACAAACTAGTAAAGAAAGGTGTAATTTTTAAACATTAAATTATATTTATCTATCTGTAGAGCAGGGAGCACATGTGCCAAGGCATGTGTATGGAGGTCCCCAAGGTCAGCAGACTACCTGTAGAAGTCAATTCTCTTTTCCACCAGGTAGTCCCAGGACCTTCAAACTCAGCAGAAAGTACCTTTCCTACTGCTCACTGAGCCATCACACCAGCCCAAGAAAAACCTCTCTGGAGAGAGAACGTTGGATCAGAAACTCAAATTAAATGGGGGAAACTCCAAGCTATGCAACTAATCTAAGGGAGGAGGAAAGCAAGGATCCTGAAGAAGTACTCCATGCTTCTTCAACCATGAGAAAGATCAGAGCACAAGAGAAAGCAGATACAAGACAATGGGAAGAGGGGCCATTTAGAATAGGTTGGGACAACAACAAAATGCATTAAGTTACAGACACATGTAGATATACAGAACTTACGAAGAAAGCTCAGCAGTGACTGTTACTAGGTAACTAACAAATGCCAACTAACTATCACAAAAGAGACTGAACACACAGCAATGCAGTATTGCTTTTGGAGGCAAATAAAATTGTGGGTTACTCACTTGAAAGGTAAGCGCAACTGTGGCTACCTCTCCTCACTCATTAGGAGCTGGACTTTTACAAACATCATTTCAATTGCTGCAATACCAATTTGTGATTGGGATGTAATTATTCCATTCTACTTATGAAACTCCATAACCAAGCTAATCAATTCAAGGTCATACAACTAAAAACTCGCTGCCCTGTCCAAAGGACATTCCAATTCCGCAAACGCCAGAAGGCAATCCAAATATCCAGAAATGAGCTCAACCTATACTTTAGGAAGATTTCTAGTAGTTAGAGAGAAGCCAGCATTCCTCAGAAACTTTATATAGTTCCCCTCCACCACAAGAAGTCATTTCCCTTACTCCTGGCAGAAGGGACACATGGCTACCTGTGGCACCTAAGAGCATATCAAAGCACATGCTGGCCTCTGGGCTCCCTCTGTATTACACGTACCTGTTACACATTTCAAAGTCTATGCTAGTATTCTAGCTCTTTATACCTTCTCCCGTACCCTAAGCTCCCTCTAGCTCCCAGGCTCCCTCCCCGCAGATACTCATTTTCCATACAACCCTGTTAGTTTTGCTACATTCTCTCTCTGCTCTTGCTTCTACTATATCTTCTCTACTCTGTCTCCTGCTAGTCTCCCATCTTTTGCAAATATTCCTGGTCATGCCCAATCTGCTGGCCATGTTCAATCTACTTCTTTCTCGCTCTGTTCTGGATTCTCCCAGCAAAGCCAGATTCAAACTCAAGCTGGCCCAGAACTGTGCTCTTCCACACTACTGTAGAGAGAAAGAATACCTACTTTGACTTTTCATCTAGGGGAAATTGGGACTCTTGATTAATTTTGAATTAAAAATTGTTTCTAGCATATACTCTAAATGGACATATATTGAGATCAGTGTTTTAATTTTGCTGGTATCAAAATCAGGTTATTAAAATAAAGATGTTCAGCCCAAGTATTAACATAGCTAAACTAAGGCTTTATTCTCTGTAGCTCTTCAGAGATGCTAACAAACCCCTACAAGTGCCAGCTACTCCAGTGGCAATGCTCACACCCTCACAAGCTGCTGATCCCTATCACATAGTATATGTAGCATAACTATAACAGTTACTAGTTATCATCCATTTCATGCATTAACACGAAAGCTCTGAATATCCTACTTTTACCAGAAAATGACTATACTTAAGTCCAAATAGCAATAAGAAAATAAGATGTATCTCATTTATGTAATTTTTTCTTATTGTGTAATTCAATACCATTTCTTATCCATACACTATTCTTAGTATGTAACCCAAGCTTTGTAAGTAGAACTCATTAGGATCCTTTGTACATTGTCCCCTGAGTGCTGACAGGTTAAAATCTTCATTGAGGTCAAAGTTATCTTCAGGATCAACTTGACACAACCCAGAGTCTCCTGGTAGGAAGGAAATCTTAAGTTGAAGATCGCTTAGAACAGACTAGTCTGTGAACATTTTCTTGATTGTTATTTGATTGTTATTGTGATTTGAAGCTCACTGTGGACCATATCACCTCTGGATAGACAGTCCTGGCTTGTATAAGGAAGTTCTCTGAGTAGAAACCTAGTAAAATTAAGCCTATAAGCAGCATTACTTCATGGTTCCTGTTTGACTTGCTTCAAAGACGGACTATGACCTAGAACTGTATTAGAAAATATACTCTTTCATTCTTCCCTTAAGTTGCCTTTGTTCACTGGTGTTTAACACAGCAAAAGAAAGCAAATTAGCACAATTCTAGATTCTGGTTCTCTGATAGAGCATCACAATGCTTTACAGACATACAAACAAGTGCAAGCAAAGAACCTTGAGTTACTAGACGATCCTCTAAAATGTATCTTCCATCAAATGTATGGAATTGCATCATTTCACATAGTTTATAATACTTTTACACATTGGCACAATATGGATAGCAGGCATTGCCATTGAAAATCAAATGGATGCTGGGATTCAAGTGCCAGAAGTTAAGGAAGAGTAATTATCAGTCCCTTTTTCATATTTCAGTAACTAAATATTTCCCATGCTTTCCGGAATTAAAAAAAAAAAAAGACTGAATATTAACAACATAACCAAACTTCCCATTACACTAAGGCCAAATTTAAGGGTTATGACATTCCATCTTTTCAAATTTTAAATATCTAATAATTAGCCTTCTAATCTCATAGAATAGTATTGTATCTCATAAGAATTTTTACTTTCATGCTTGAGACTATTAAACTAACACCCACGTGAGTTAGCCTTCTTGCTAAACTTTTATTAAGTATTTTGACTTGATTTCTGTAAATCCCCAGTTATTGTTACTCATAGTACTGAAAGAAAGACACATATAACTATTATCACAGCAAACACAACATATGCCAAGTAAAGTGTTAATACACCTTAGGTATTATAACAACCCTTCCAAAAATTTATAATGATGAAAATAAGATTCAGGGAAGTAAAAAAAACTTAGTTCAATAGATACCTTTGGTATGAATCAGGCTTCAAACTCATGCTTATTTAATTCACAAGATTATGCCTTTTAAAAGACACTAGGCTTCCAAGCTTCCTATAATTATGTTAATAAAAATATAAAAGGAAATGTATCACAAATTGATACAATGTCATGGGAAGAAGAGAAGAATTACCTATATAAAAATAAATTACTTATCATGTATAGAAAGGCAACTGACTCTTGAATGCGGAGGATTCTGAATAGCAGGGTGAAGAGTGAATAGGAATTACTAAAGAAGACACTGGAAAAGGCAGGCTCAAGTCTCACCTCGAGGGGTTCTAATGATATGCTAAGAAGTTGAAACTGCATCTGTGAGGGAAGGGTAAGGTGTTGGAAAATTATATATAAGGAATAAGATAATAAGATTTGGGCTTAACAAAATCAGTGTGTTTAGTAAGCCTGCTTGGGGTGACTGAAGAAGTTATGGCAATTGCACAGCTGAGGAGAGGGCTGTCTATATATCAAGAGAGAGGGGTAGAGCTTTAAGTTGTACTTAGGAAAGAAGACTGAAGAGGATGAGAGTTTAATTAGCAGTTGAGGGCGAGAGAAGGAGCATGATTATGATGCATGCTGTGGAGGAAAAATGAAAGCCGGGGATTTCAGGTTCCATTTGACACTTACACGTCACTGTCAATACAGACATCCAATGAAAAGCAACTGAAATTTAAGCAAAAAGAAGGACTTGAGATAAAGATGTGGAAGGCAGTGTCGTGTGGATACCTTTAGATACTTGATACTAGGAGGAGAATAGGACCCAGAATTTGAGGAAAAATAGCACCCGTTTCTACAAGAGTGACTGATACTGTTCTGGGTGTAATGGCAGAAGAAAAGCTCATTTTAAGGAAAGTACACATTAACATATAAAGACTTTTTATTGCTATCCAAAACCTGGGCAGAAAAAAATCCAGTTAAGTTGCCAGAAGAATGAGTTACGTAAATTCTGTTCTGTCTCATAGCAGAAGCTGTTTCTACAGAGAAAATGGAGTTGTGTTATAAAGTAAGAATTACTTAGATATTTGTGATTCGTATTGTATACTAAAAATAGCAAGCTGATGTTTTCTCCTTTTTTAAAAACCCACTATTTTTAAGACCACATACTGATAAGTTCTCTTGAATTCTACTGAAGTCCTAATTTTGTTGTGGACTGGAAGGTAGGGACAAGTAAACAGTGATTACTATTTTTAATACATTTCTGTGCATGTAATAAATTCATTGGATTATAATTTGGTCTAAAGATGAGCATCAAATTCAGAAACTTCAATGTGGTAACATAAAATTTAACATTGGTCAATCACAGTAGTTCTGCCGTAATGATTAGCTCAATAAAGACTCTTGATGTTCCTATACAAAGGAAAAAATTAAAAATACATTTAAAAAGTTGGACTGCAACTTTACTGTGAGAATTTGATGCTTTTACCTAGGAAATGTCTTTAAACTAGGATATCTCTGCAACAATGACATTTTGTTGTCATGAGCCAAATTGTCAACAAAAGTGAATAGCATTATAATCCCATATAAAACAGATCAAATGGGACAGTAAAGTAGACACATTTCCCACAGGGTAGTATAAAGTAAAATTGTTACAGGCAAGGGGTATACAGAGGTAGGATATTTCTCCCCACATTTCATTACAGTGGTAAAATTTATCTATTAATAGTCAGTTAAGAAAGATGCATCTTTGCTGATTTTCTACAACATAATTTTAAATTGTGGTGTTACCAATATGTAATTGTGAATGTGACTATGCTGGAATTGGTAGAGAACATACACATTTTATTCTTCATGTTATGAGTTTCTTTGAGTTCTGAAAGCTATCTTGGCACTCAGCTCACCTTCTGGGAAATTGCTGTCTACCTCCTGGACAACCACTGTTGTGCTCCTGAGCACATGAATCATGAAACCAGTGCACTCACTCCACAGTGCAGTGATTCTTACATACACAGAGCTAACAGGTCTTCACCTGAGATCTATGAATGCTATTCATCATTGCATTTCCACTTGCATTTCTCAAAGGGATGACAACCCATCCCATACCCCTAGCCTTAAACACTTCTCACTGTTGTCTCATTTCCCCTACATTCACTTCTCTCTGATGTCAGTCTTGCATCACGCCACTCACTGAAGTACACACAAACTCTGGAGTCACTGCACCTTCCATCTTGCTCACTCACCGGAGCCAAGCCATGATGCCCTACTGGCTTCTCTTTCCAAATCAACCCTAAATGTTCAATTAAACAGTGTGAAGGATTGAGAGCTGCATGAGAGACAGTCAAGCTCCACAGCTGGAACTAGAAAGCCTCAGAGGTATTAATGAAATATCTAGTTTTGACTGGTGTTTCAAAATTTCACCATCTCAATCCTACTAGAGATTTTGTTTTACTGACTGAAGCTTTCCAATTCACAGACGATAACTAGACAGTGACAAACACAGACGAATGTTTCCTTTCCTACCTGCCCTGAGGTGTATGGCTTTGAATACTAAACATTTTTCCATGCATTAAAAGTGCTTCATGTTATAGAATACAATGGGAGCTCTTCCCAAATGAGAAAATCCTGTCCATTGTTACAGCCATAAACTTCACTGTTCACATACTGGTGAGAGGTGGAGTCTACAAGAGTGGCTAAGCATCATATTTTACTTTCATTACTTACTTATTTTTATTTACTTATTCATCATCAGAATGAATGCTAACTTCACAATACTGATTTTTTTTTATTTTTCAGAAAACAGTCTACTTACAGTTATTATGAACTCAACCTAGATAATGTTGCTTATGAATATCATGTGTTGACTACCTTTAAAGGGAAAAATATTCTTTTCTTTAATTAGTATCATTCTTAGCAGACATTCCACATACATTATAAAAATAAACATGTTTTTAAAGAGTAGGAAAACCAAGTTTCTAATAATAGGGATAACGAGGTTACATTTAGTAAGAAAAGAATTCTGACATGAAAATGGTAGCAGCTTACTCTTTTCCTATTTTATATAGTTGAGAGGAGAAATAAGTTACTGACCAAGACAAGTCAAATGTGTAAGGAGAACAACCTACAAATGTATTGGGTAGGGAAAAGGTTTTACTTGATCACGAATAACAATACAAACTTCTAGTAGAATCAGTTTCACTGATATTAACTGGATTACAACCAAAGCAGAAACAGAACAAGATCTAGAATTCCAAGCCTGTGTGCTATGAGGATACTCAACTTTCTCTTCTCTTCTCTTCTCTTCTCTTCTCTTCTCTTCTCTTTCTTTCTTTCTTTCTTTCTTTCTGTTTTGAAACATGTTGATCTTTTTTTGTTTTTTTGTTTTTTTTGGTTTTGTTTTGTTTTTAAAAACAGTAAAGCACCAATGAAGATGGGGAAAAATTGACTTCAAGATTATCTTTAATGGCAAAATCTGGAGGGAAGATAGGCCAGAATATATTGAAAATGGATTTTTCTTCTTCCAAAATGTTATTAAAATATGAATGTTTGGTGAATTATTGCCAAATATATTTTATAAGCTCTCTGGTACTCAGATGTACCACGCTGTACAGTGTGATGGATGGGGGCTATTAATGATTTTTACTGAAGAGCAGAATAATTTTGCAACATATTGGTATTAAAGGTGAAGGTATTCTACCAGTGCACTCACTTCCTCAAGATGTCACAAGTTCATGTAACCCCTATTTTTCCAAACAACTCTCCTATTTTGTAGATTCTGAAAGATGAGAGGAACTCATGAAGTTAAAAGACAGTCTGACACCCCAGGAGGAAACTTTCATTTCTCTGGCCAACATCTCAGCTGAAATCATCTGTATTTCTTGAAGGACAACCCTAAATGCCTTTCTGCCTGTTATCTGCATTTTAAACTCGGTTTTACCTTTGGAATCTACTCAAATTGAAGAGATAAGAGAGTTATGAGGAAGTTGTCTCCCCTCTCCTCAGATCATAGCCCAGGTGGTGTTATCACCCCATGCTCAGGGCCAAGCTGCCATCAAAACCCCTGTCCAGTGGTAATGGAAATTACAGCGAGGATGAGACAGCCCCGTTAGCAGCAGAGAAAGAACAGATATGCTATGTTATACAGAAAGAAGGGTGCTTTTATACTTACTGTTATAGTCAATGTTTTCCTGTCTTAAGGCTGGTGAGACAGCTTAGCAGGTAAAGGTTCTTGAAACTAAGCCTGAGCTCTGATCCCAGGAGCCACAGAGTGCCTGATGGAATCCTACACATTGTCTTATGACTTCCTTATTTCTGTTGCTGGATGCACTTGCTCTTGTATACAACACACACACACACACACATACACACACACACACACACACAAATGAATATATGTAACAGAGAAAAAAATGTAGCAACTGTCTTAAATGAAGAGAAAGTAACCTGTAGTAATTCTTTCTTTTCTGAAAGGATGATGTCAATGATTGCTGTCTCCCTTTTAGAACTCCTTATGAACTCCTCTGAGATGCCTTTTTCTATGCCAGAGATTTTTGTTTTTATTCTTCCCCAGTACACTTGGATCTGAATTGTTATCAAACTTGCCCTGACCCAAGAACAAACAGACCTGAGCAGGAACAAGAATTAGCATGTGCTTTTGAATTAGCCTGGCCTCTAGACCAGAGTCTACTGCTCTCAGATTAATTAGAGAAAGGCAAATAGGTTCATGACCCTGCCTAAACAGAACGAAGATGGCTGAAGAATAGCTCGTCTCTGTTGATGGTAAGAACTTTACTTATCAGCTTCTTTATTTCCACTATTACAGTCCTTGACTTGGTCTATTTGATCCAAAGTAGGTTATATAAAATATATATCTCATTTGTCAAAATGACAAAAGTCCAAGCTTCACTAACCCTTCTTTCAATAACCCTGGATTAGCTTTCCTGGTTAGCATGTGGGATGCTGTGGTTCATAGCAGGCCTCATGACCTTCAGTGAGTAACGTGGTATATCAAACTTCAATAACTGAAGCACAATGATGAGAACCTAAAATTCAGTGTTAATTTTAACATCATGTGGTTATATGGTATTATACCCTGGAAGGCCAGAGCTTGGACAAGAAACCAACCTATAACCAAGTGAAAAGTCTTTCATTAGAGGTAATGATGGTCGTAATACTGGTGTAGAGCAGACAAACCTACCATCTGGGGATGTTCCTAGTAGAAAAAGCAAAGTGGTAGGAAACTAGAGACTCAGGCACCAGCAGGATCCTAAAGCCAGGAATGGAAGAGCAAGATAGATACTACCTGTGTACTTGGTCACAAAAATCAAGCTATTTTTTTGTGACAGCTATTTGTGTCTCAAAGTAAAGACAGTGGACAGAAAGGACTGGGGGATGCCTGCTTCTGAAATGCGACGCTGCATTTCCCCAATCTGATCCCAGGGTCCAGAGTCCAGAAAACCTTTGAGAAAATGGGAGTTAAGTGTTCTAGGTAAAGGAACTACCCAGAAAAGTCACTGAACTGGGAAGTCAGGTTCTACCCTATTTTCATCTTCTGTTTTTAACTCTGAAAAACTTCCCCAACTTGAAGGCGTACTTTTAAAATTTCTGCCCTTTCTCTAGGTATATCAAGATTGGACAATACCATTGAAACACCTTTTGGATATGTTAAGTCAAATGGAAGATGTATACTTGTTTTCGAGGGCTTTTTTTTTAAAATTAATCATTCAAGGAAATATCACTTGCAGCTGTGGTTTCTTAATTTTTACTATAGACATACCATAAAAAGAGTAATGCGCAAGACAGCTCTACTTGAAATACTTCTGGTAACTATTATAACCAAATTGCATTAGATAAAGCAATACGAATGCTGCCGGGAGCCATCAGGATCAGAATTTTATAAGAAATAATAGTATACCTTGAACAAGATTCAATAAAAAACTCCAACTGATTTCTTAACTTTATTTTCTGTCTTAAATTTTTTTAACATTAGGTTGGAATGCATTTGAAGTCATAAGAAACTGTTACTAATGCAGTAGAGTGAGGAGAGAGACCTGGTAGTACTGAGGGTCCTTTTCCTTTCAGATGCCTTTAAGATTAAATACAACCATGGTTCTCGCTCTCTCTCTCTCTCTCTCTCTCTCTCTCTCTCTCTCTGTCTGTCTGTCTCTCTCTTCAGTTTATTTAAGTTAGGGTTATAATTATTTGAAGGTGTCAGACTGAATCACAGACAAGAGTGATTACCTATTGTTTTATAACTTACAACTGAACAATACTGAGACCTGCTTAGCATCTGAAGTTCTGGTATGTTTATTTTCTGTTATTTTGGTCAGAAGGGTTCCATGGCAGTCCTTGATTTGGCCAGACATCCAAACACATGCTTTCAACTAGCTTACTCAGATTTTAGAGATGGCAGAATTTACCCACTTTGTTAACTGCTTTTATTTTCTATTTGACTTACAACATACATACATTTATTTATTTATATTTTAGTGATTTACTCTTCTTTTTAATTAGATATCATGGTACAGCTAGTATCTTTTCCTTGACAATGCTGTTTTCCTTCAAAATAATGAGCTTAAATCAATATTACAGTTGCCATTCCTTTAAAGGGTTTGTGAAGGGGAAAACAGCCAAATAGGTTTCTCCCTTTTCTTAACTAATACAAATCAGAGGTTAAACAAAGAGGAGAGGCAACAAAATTTATACTTTAAGTATAAAGTTGATTCATAACACTTATCAAAAAGAATGTTTTAACAGATTGCTTTGGTAATGCTTTACTTAAGCATTGGTTATTTAGATCTGGAAGTAAATGAACCTGCTCTGCATTTGGTGCAGAATCTCTAATAAATGTAGATGAGTATGGCTACTTGTCTTTGAAAATCAGATCTGGCATCAGCACAAAGGTAAGAGGATGTAGGAGAGACTAACTTCTAAGGATGCACAGTGGACATCTAAACACACAAACTAGTTTTACTCTAAAAACTAATTTAAAATAAATGCATCTCTTTTTTTAACAAGAGAACTTTACAAGAGGTTTCACCATTTTCTCAATTCTAAATGTCGGTCTCACGTTTAGTTGCAAAGTGTCATCTGTCAATGTGATGAACGCTCGTGTCCAGTTTATCCTACAAGGAGTATCCCATGTCAGCATTTGTCCTTCTTTTTCTGTCTACAAACAAAATTCACCATAACGTTTTTCATGTTGAAAAGCAATAAGACCTTTTCCTAAGCTGAAAAATTATTTCCAAATAATGTGTCATAGATAAAAACTTGAGCAAAAGAAATGAAAGTTTATATGCCTTTTAGAAACTGCTGCTGCCCAGTCCCGAGGGGCTGTGGATTACAATGCTCCCTGCTTTCACCTTGATGCAGGTAGATTAGTGACTGGGAAATAAGACTCTTCTCCAAGACCATGTTCTTTCCTGCGAGGATTCAGTGTCCATGACACGCTGGCATAGACACATGCCAGGCTCCCATCTTTTCCCACCGTGCTTGTAAAGTTTCCTCACGTGTTTTTACACTGTAAAAATAAATCAGCCAATGTGGTAACATATTGACATGACTTGTTTTCTTTTTTCCTCCAACTTTCAAAGAAAATGTTTTCAGGGGGGAAAAAAAGTTGGTTGCTATGGAGGCTGTATTGTAGATCACTTCACTAAGAAAAGGCTGGGAAAACAGTAAGCTGTTTCAAGTCACCTTTTTAATTAAAACACTCACAGGTTCATCGGAATAAGAATGAGGAAACCCTAACAAAGTAATGTCAGAAATCTCAGTCATCTCAGTGCAGGTCCTTGCTCATAAACTGATTTCATATCTTAGTAACTGAAATCTCCAAAATCACTCGCAATTCTGACAAACTTCTCTTGCAAAGCTATTTCTTTGAGATGATGGTCTTTTAGAAAAATAAGTTTCATATTTCTAAAATTACATTCAGTTCTGTCACTGTTACATACTTAGTATAAAGTGAATGCTCACAATTCAACTCATTCCAGCCACAAGGCCTCAAGCAAGTTAATTTGCCATATAGATAGGCTTCATAAAAATCTACAAATTAAGCATTACAACCCACAAAAACAGTTTTCCAAATCGGCCCGCAAAACAGAATCACTTCCAATACCATTTGGACACCTAGTCTCTGAGAACTCATATGGACTGTCATGCTGTGGATCCAATCTCATCTGTAATACCATTAGCAGAAATGAACTGTAGCCAATTGTAAGTGGCTACTAATTGCCCATGACAATAATGGAAAATACTGACTCAACCTTAGAAGAGTTAATTTAGTCTGAATGCAAGAGCTAACGTCTGTGGCCATCATAATTATATCACAGGTTGCCGTTCTCATCATTGATTCTGAAGTTGTAGCTGGAAAATACAGACCAAGGACTGACTAAAAAGCTGAGATCACACCGACAATTTGAGCCCGGTTAACTGCACGATCTGGATTATAAAGGATGAGACACTGCAGCTCGGACACCATATGTAAAAATGCTCTGCACTCAGAGCATTTGCTCATCCAACAAAAGCGCACCTGTGGGGCAAGCTTGGAGCTGTGAGTTTGATCTCTGGAACTAATGCAAACATCTGGATGTAGGAGTATAAATCTGCAATCCCAATGCACTTATGAGGAGATAAGAGGTGGAGACAAGCAATTCTAGTTCAAGTTCATGGGTCAGGTAGCCTGGAATCAAATAGTAGAAACAAAATAGACAACAGTTGTTGCCTTAACAAGGTAGAACCAGAACCATACATAGCAGGTTGTCCTTTGACAAACAAACAAAAATTTAAAATGTCATTCTCTGATAAACTCAAAACCCTAAATTATTTTACATATATGGAAGTTATTGCTCATATGAAGTATTCTTGAGGCTGGGGATGTAGATCAGTGGCAGTGGGCTTATCACCTAAAAAGCTTTAGGTTTAATTCTCAGAAATGATGATGATGATGGCAGTGATGGTGGTGGTGGTAATGATGATAAAAGTTTGTTTAACACATAGGAACACTGTAGTGCACGGTCCCCAATCAAGAGAAAGGATGCTCCTTGAGCTGTAAAAGCTGGCATTCTTATAGTCCCGCACAAACATAGCACACCCAGTTTTAAAACATCTACACAAGGCACTGAGAGCCAAGGCATAGCGCAGGAGTTTTCGGAGGGCTGTATCACATGTTTATGGCCTCATTTCTTTTAAGGCCTGGGCCTACGGGTCAGGCTGTTGTCAAGCCTGAAAGAGGCTGATGCTTCTTACAATATTCTCCATTCCTTTGCTGAACAGTCTCCTAGGAGGGATAGTCTCACCTCCATATCCCTAAGAGACCAGCAATCTCAATTAACACCCTCAAGTGAGCTGGCTACATGGCAGCTGCTTAAAATAATGAAATCTGAATAATGGCAGGAGTGGGCTGGCTTCCTAAAGTAATGTTATTTTAAGAAACTAGTTAAATAAAAGAGCATAATCAAACTTCAAACTCTAGGTAGGCTTCTCTCTCTCTCTCTCTCTCTCTCTCTCTCTCTCTCTGTGTGTGTGTGTGTGTGTGTGTGTGTGTGTGTTGGGCTCTGTTTCCCCTCCTAATATCATTCTACTTAAAAGAATGGGTCACTGAGTCTAAGCACAGTCTATTGCTAAATACAATGTTGTCAATGTTGCCCCCAACTCTTTAATTTCAAGAGCTTTTAAAGCAAACACTCAGAATTCTCTCCAGTGAGTCTATTATGCGTTCCAAAAATAATAACCCACAAAATGCTTTAAAGGGAACATGTATAGAATCAGACATGACTTACTTCCTATTTCCCAAGGGTTAAAGCTAGAAAGCCTTTCGTTTGAGGGACTGCTTTTTGCTGTTTAAGTATGCACTGCAGTGTTAGGTAAGAGTCTCTAGCCTGCTGCATCTTTAAATGCCTCCTCTCTGCTTCATCAGATTAAGATGCTCCACAGGCCGCCTTTTGTTACTTTTCCTTGTCACACTGTTCACTTTCTCCCTGAGTACCTACTTTCTGTCCTCTGCCTCTACTAGTCACTGAACCTCCTTCAGAGGATCCTGTAAAGTTCTCTTTTCTGGGGATCCTTTCTTAGTCCTGACTCCACAGGCTTATGTTCTCTCAAGTATCCTGCTGGTTTCTTGTGCTCCTTTTCTTGTTCTGAATATAGAAAGACCTGAAAGAGCTTTGCTAATCTATTCCTGCCTTCTTCTAACTTTACATAATCAGCCCTTTAAAATAGACTGAAGTATTAATTCCTTAATTTTTCTATGCCTTTCCCCCTCCAAAATCCTATAGCTATCTCAAATATGTGAAGAACAACACTCAGCTGTTGCCAGCTGCCAACCTCCACTTTCGACAGACTAATTTTCAAAGATGGCTTCAATAATAATCCAACATTCTTGCACAATAAACCATACCATTTCCCAATGAAGAAAAGGAGATCTATTCTTTCCCTTTGAATGGAGGAGAGTGTATACGTGTTCTAGTCACCAGGTCTAATACAGCACAGCTTTCAAGGACTCTTATCCTGCATGTTAGATATATAAGTGAAGATGCCTCCAGATGCCCAGATGATACCAGTCTCAGGCATCTGAGTCATCACAGCTATTTGAACAGCTGCAGCTGAAGCTAGCTATAAGACACTGTAGGGCAATACACAGTGTCCTGACAGAGTTTTCAATCACATGGTTAGCATTCTTAAACCACAAGTTTGAGGTGACCTGTTACACTACAGTAACAATAAAATCACAAATTCTTTTGGGACCCTCCTGCCATCCAGGAATTGGTTGTCTCATATCCACTCACACAGGTTAAACGAGTCAGCATATTCCAAGGCAAGACAAAGTGAACAGGAGTCTGCACACTGATTATGTTTGTACCTTATCCTCTATGACCTGATTCTATCTCTGAATCGGTATTTTTAAACTACAGATATTATCATATCACTCCAACACTTACCGATCTGTAGCATCTATACAGAAAATCCCAAACTCCTTATTGCATCATGCCAAGTGTCCTATGATTGGGGTGACATTTACACTTTATGCCTTCTTTATACTGCTGATCATGTAACTCAATGGTTCAGTGACCCGTCCTCTGCAGAGAGCCCTGATCCGCTCATGCTCATGCCTTGCTGATGCTGTTCATGCACTTTTCTTCCATACCATGGGTATAAATTCATATCTTATTGCACAGCTCTGCAATACTCAAATATCCTCAGTGCTTATTATCTTCTGACATGCCTTACCTTTATATTTTTTCTTGTCTGTTGAACTACAAAATTCATTAAAGACTCACACTGAACTTTTGAACTGCCTTAGTTCCTAATATGTTGCCTTGCACAGACACCATCAGGAGAAAACTGGTTTAAAAATTCTTCTACTTTCACATTTAACAAACACAAAAAATATGCAAGGCCGTGAAGTTCCAAAAAAGCAAAACTAGTTTATTTTAGGGAGAGAAAATGTTAGAATAAAACTTGAAGCTTACAAACTTGAAGAAAATGTTTTGTCACAAGGAATATGGTCAGTTTAAAAGGCATGAATTATGACACAATGTTTCTGTAAGTGTATACTGTTGTTATAGGGCTATTGCTACTGGTAGAATAATATTGAGAAAAGATCCTATCATTAAGCACTGACATTTTTAGAAGAATACGGACAGGAAAAGCTTCTTGTTTGTTAACAAAGGCATCTCCCAGGGCAACTGTGATGCCCACAGAAAAGCATAATTTAGAATTGAAGGGTGTTACTAATATCCTTCAGCTGGGCAGCCTTAGCTAGAAATCTCATGAGCACTCAACACACACTCATTTTTTTCCCTGTGAGTTTTTAGTTATGGAACAGTCTAGTGTCACCTCTTAAAACAACAGAAACCAAACCAGAATCATAGAATCACTTACAGACAATCCAAGTGCACAGGAAATATATCTTCCACCATCTACAAACCCTTCCACCATCCATCTGCTCAGTATTTGAGGACCATGCTTGGAGCAATCCAAGGTCTACATGGCACATTTTATAAATCATCAAAATCCCTGAGGCCACTATTTTTCTTTTGGGTATTTTTCCTAAACACACCTAGAAACACCTCTCAATGACTTTATTTTATTTTATATAAAAGAATAGTAGTAGCTTTAGAAACTAATATTGCATAATTCTGCTGTGTACTGTAACCTAAACAAACCCACATTGTAAGACAGAACACAAAAGCCATCAGATGTCTCCAATGAAACCTACCTATTAGTCTTCCTGTCTTAAACTCATCTTTGAACATCCAATTTGTTCTGCAGTGACTGACACCCATCTCTCCCTCGCTCTTTAAGAGAGTAGAACCATCATTTGCTGGAATTTATAGAAATGTATTTGTAAGTGAAATTTTAGCTCTGTCTAAGCACACAAGAAGCTATTACCCATCCGTTATCTCTATGCGCATGATTAGGAATAATAGCTGATTTGTGCAGTTATCTATTACTGGAAATAATCAAGATTAATGAGCCCTGTGGCACTCGCTGAATGCCTCCAGAGATTTATTGTTCGGGCTGTGCACTTCTCTTGTGGTGGTGTTGGGGCTGTCAGGCGCTTTTTCTACAAATGCAAATGGCAACATGGATTAATTGTAAAAGAGGGGGAAAGCTCTTTCAATGTTATCCAGCATTTTAGACTGTTCAGTCACACCTTTCTCAATGACACTGTTTTACTTTAAGTACTGATGTAGCCCCTCAATCCCAATCTCTAGATCTGCACATTGCGTAGCTCTCATCCTCAGTGACACAGGAAGCAGACACAAATGAGTGTTCAGTTAAGAGTCTTGTCTCAAGTCAAAAGAATCTAAAAGTGAAGGGAAAAATGGTTGTATCACTGTGAATGGCAGAGGAGTTAAAATTACTTTTTCAGCCAGGGAGTTCCTGCCTCTTCCTCAATGGCACTGCCCTACAGTTACAGAGCCACACAGAAGGCAGAACCTACGTACCTTCTTCTGAATGCAAAGATATAGAATTCAAATGAAATATAAGCCAAATTATTTTAAAGTCTTTAATGTATTTTCTGTGTATGAGTGTGTTATCTACAAGTGTATCTGTGCACATGTGTGTCTAGTGCACAGAGAACCCAGAAGAGGGCAATGGATGCCCTAGGATTGGAGTCACAGATGCTTGTGAGCTGCCATATGGGTGCTGAGGTTCTAACCTGGGTCCCCTGAAAGAGATTCGGTGCTCTTAACCACTGAGCCTTCTCTCCAGTTCCTGCATCTTTTTATTTAACCAACTATATAGTTAATATGAAATTATAAAACTACTTTGACACACGGAAAATGGAAAGATAAGAACAAAACTTTCCTCTGACCAGATCTCATTTTGAAGAAGCAGAATCGAGACTGACTCAGATCATCTGCTTTTGAATTCAAGCTCTGTAACACAGCTATATATGAATTTCAGCAGTACACTTTTTACATTTTCTGGTTTATATATAAGCCAAAAAGAACAACATTCCTAATAACATGAACTTGTTGGGATAGACTAAACAAATATAATACATGTAAAGGTGCTATGGAGATCTTTTAAAAGGGTGCAACTGTTTTTTCCAATAACAACTTGCCAATCAAAATACTCAACAACCTCTTGTTCTCTTAATTCATAGTATTCTGAGAGGCACTTGTCCAAGCTTTTTAACCTATTTTGCCCAGTAGTCAAAATTGGTATATTAATAAATTAGAAATTAAGAGATCTGGCTGCTAGACTCAGGTCATCCATGAAATTACAATATGATCTTGGTCAAGGGACTTTATTCTTTTTGGTTTAGTTTTCCTTTCTATAGTGAATAGAAAGCTTATTTATAATGTCTTAGATGATAGCATTATATAAAACTTTAGATTATACTTACCCTTCTCTTAAATTTTAGAAGAATAGTATAATATAAAACGAACACAATTTACTCCAAATTTCGAGTTGTAAGAAAAAAGGAACATAGTTGGATTTGAATATTTAGAAGATCATTGTATTATCCATTAGCAACAATAATGAGACTTTACGGTATTTGTGGAAAAATTTCAGGAACCAAACCTTTCACAAAATTCAATAATAGGAGACTACCCCAACAGGATTCTCTTAATGTGCTAGAGCTTGCATTTCCATAATGATATTAGCAGGATCATTGGGTTCACTTAAAAGTATATACACTGACAACCTTAGTGTTTGATGATAAAGGGACTTTTTTGTTGGTAAAGAGTTCTGTTAATCTCTAGACTATAATTACCCACTTTGGTGTCAAAATTTAGAATAAACTATTATTTCTTCCGTTCCCCTTTCCAGAGATTGTTTTTAATTATCAAGAGGATCTGAGATTTCTACACCAATGGAAATTTAGCTATTTTTAAACTACTGCTTAAGCAATAGTTAATTTTCCAAACAAAAGCAGAGTGCTTGTGAATTTGAGTGCGTTGTTTCATAATTCTGTCCTAAAACCTACCCATGATTTTGTATGTTAATATACCATACATCTTTTAATTCAAAGTCCAACTCCAGGCCAGTGCCATTTTTAGCTTTTCCAAATGGTATTCATCTCTCCAGTAATGCTCTAAATCCTTTTCTTTTCTTTCTTTTTTTTTTTTTTTTTTTTTTCTTTTTTGAGACAGGGTTTCTCTGTGTAACACTGGCTGTCCTGGAACTCTGTAGACCAGGCTGGCCTTGAACTCAGAAATCTGCCTGCCTCTGCCTCCCAAGTACTGGGATTAAAAGCGTGGACCACCATGCCCAGCTCATCTAAATCCTTTTCTATTTCCAATGAAGCATTTTGTACAGACTTGTAAGTGTACATTTTTTTAGGTGAACCTTAGGGAAACCCAAATAAAATCAGAGCCCATCGATAATCCAAGGTAGCTAAACATAGAGCAAAAACTATCACCTGTTTGTGCATTTCCTGTTTCTCCAACAAGAGCTAAGCACAGAGATGACCTCTTAATTAATGTTTGCTTCCACCACCATATGTGGCATGTACCATCAACAGAAGTTGTTATTCAAGCATGTTTTGAAATTAATTTTACCTTTTTAGTTATAGCCAACTAGAGAAGATAGATTCTTTTGGAGCCCCCCAAAAATTATTTAAATGACAGTTTCTCTCTTACCAAATAAAATATGAGCCAGACCACTACCAACTAGCAAGGTCAGATCTTCAGAGCAGGCTGGTAATTGCTCTGAGTATAATGGGGGTCCAGGCCCTAGTTCCAGCAAATGACAAATACTATCAGATTCTACTCTGCCAAAATAAGTGGCAGAAACAAGATTCCAACTCAAGCTGTCAAAACCACAAAATTCTCTACTACATAGGTCAAAATAATTATATCTCTTCCCTATTTCAGGGAAGAGGGATGAGAAACAAGAAAGGAAACAGGTAAAGAGAGTGGGATGAGCTGCAGTTTTATAAAGGAGACATGGCATCCCCTAGCAGAAGCCTTTTACCTATATATATGCCATAGTCGCCAAACTACAGGTAAGGCAAGACTTCACTATCTTCTCCTAAATTCAACTAAAATTACTTTAAGAAGAATTCTTATATAAGATTCACAGTGATGACTCAAAAAGTTGAAATACTTTTTGTTTCTCATTATTAAGAACCTACCAAATGAAAGAGGCCCCTACTACCCCCAACCAAAAATGAGCATCTTTCAAAACAGTAGCATCCTTATACTAGCTTGTTATTCTCTCAGTGGAAGTGTCAGCTGTCAACATATTCCATGGTATGAACAGAGGGCCTTTAAGATCCCTGGTCTCAATGCCAGTCAGGAGAGAATAAAATCACAATCTATCAGGAGAAGGATCCTGCTTCTTTAACCAGGTCATAGTGTTCATTCCTGCTGGCACAATGAAAGAAGGGAGCTCGCTCACAAGCTGCTATGTCACTTGTAACTCTGTTTTCAACTCTAAAAGAGCACTTCAGGGCAGGTAAGATGGAAATAGGTGTATAGGAAAGGTGACTTTCATAGTCTCACCCACCCTAATGAAAAATCTAGAGTATATAACTTATCCATGAAGAACTGACCATACACTGATAAACTAGTCAATGCTACAGAAAACTTTGAAATTTTCTCCAGAGAAAAGGTAGTTTGATAGCCTCAGAATAAAGGTTGAGTCTCTGTAAATCAAAAAGTATACAGAAGAAAGTGTCAATGCAAAGGAGGGAACCTGAATCTAGGAAAAATTTAGCAGTAAATGATCAGTGTGTCCTTAAAGTCTTTCCATCTTATGAAACAGATTTTAATTATGCTTAGTTGATATACACTAGAACCCCTAAGTGGTAATTACTTATCAGAGTAGACAAGATAAGGTGTCAAGTGCTCAGAAAAAAATCCATCCAAATCTCCATGTCCCTTATGAGAATCCCCACGTAGCCTGCACGTGGTAGAGCAAGGAATGCTACTGATTGGTCTTCTGATCTCAACTCCTCTGCTGCTTTCAATTCTCTACTTACTTTTCCAAACATAAATCATTCCACGTGTGCTAAGATGTATACTTAATGAACTCAATTTCTTTTTATTATTTTATTTATTTACAATCCAGCCATTGTCCCTCCCAGTCCCTCTCCCACAGTTCCTCATCTCATTCCTCCTGCTGCCTGTCTCCCTGAAAGAGAATGACCCCCAACAAGGCCTCCCCGGTCCCTGGGGCCTCAAGTCTCTCCAGGATTAGGCACATCTTTTCCCACTGAGGCCAGACCAGTTCATGAATGCTGCCTGGTTGGTGGCTCAGTCTCTGGGAGCTCCCAGGGGTCCAGGTTAGTTGAGACTGCTGGTCTTCCTATGGAGTCACCCTCCTCTCTCAACTTGTAGCCTTTCCATAATTCAACCACAAGGCTCCCCAACTTCAGTCAGTCCATTGGTTGGGTGGAAGTACCTGCATCTGTCTCAGTTAGCTGTTTGTTGGGCCCCTAGGAGGTCATGCTAGGCTCCTGTCTGTAAGCACAACATCGCATCAGTAATAGTGTCAGATCTTGGAAACTCCCCTTAAGATGGATCCCAAGTTGAGCCTGACATTGGACCTCCATTCCCTCAGTCTCTTCTCCATTTTTATCACTATAGTTTCTTTCTTTTTTTTTCCTTAGAGAGGAACACTTCTGGGTCAAAAGTTTTGACTGTGGGTTGGTATCACCATTCCTCCTCTTGAGTCCTTGACTATCTACTGGAGGTGGACTCTTAAGAGCCCCCTCTCTCCTTTATTGGGCATTTCATCCAGGGTCACTCCCATTGAGTCCTGAGAGTCTCTCACCTCCCAGATCTGTGGTACTTTCTAGAGGTCTCCCCACCTCCCACCTTCTGAGGCTGCATATTTCTATTCATTCTGCTGGCCCTCTGGGCTTTTCTCCTGCCCACCCCCATACCTGATCCTGTTCCCCTTTCCCCTCTCCTGCCCAAATCCTTCTCTCCTTCCTCCCTTGATTATTTTCTTCCCCCTATTACGTGGGATTGAAGCATCCTCACTTGGCATTTTTGCATGTTAAACTTCTTATATTCTGTGGGTTGTATCCTGGGTATTCTGTTTGTTTTGGCTAATATCCACTCATTAGTGAGTACATACCATGTATGTCCTTTTGGGTCAGGGTTACCTCACTCAGGATATTTTCTAGTTCCATCCATTTGCCTGCAAAGCTCATGATGTCCACACTCTTAATAGCTGAATAGCTTTCCATTGTGTAAATGAACCACATTTTCTCAATCTATTGTTCCTTTGAGGACCATCTGGATTGTTTCCAGCTTCTGGTTATTACAAATAAGGTCACTATGAACATCACAGAGCACATGTCCCTGTGGTATGGAGGAGCATCTTTGGGGTATGTGCCCAAGAATAGTATAGCTGGGTCTTCAAGTAGATCTATTTCCTATTTTCTGAGGAACTGCTAGATTGATTCCCAGGGTGGTTGTACCAGTTTGCAATCTGTTGGAGGAGTGCTCCTCTTTCTCCACATCCTCACCAGCATCTGCTGTCACCTGAGTTTTTGATCTTAGCCATTCTGATTGGTGTAAGGTGTAATCCCAGGGTCATTTTGATTTGAAATTTCCTGATGACTAAGGACTTTCAATAATTCTTTTAAGTGCTTCTCCTACATTTGAGATGCTTCTGTTGTAAATTCTCTGTTTAGTTCTATAACCACTTTTTAATTGCATTATTTGGCTTTTTGGAGGTTAGCTTCTTGAGTTCTTTATATATTTTGGCTATTAGCCCTCTATCAGATGTGAGGTTAGTAAAGATTTTTTTGCCCATTCTATAGGTTGGCTATTTGTCCTATTGACTGGGTCTTTTGGCTTACAGAAGCTTTTAAGTTTTATGAGGTCCCACTTATCAATTCTTGAACTTAGAGCCTGAGCCATTGGAGTTCTGTTTAGGAAGTTTACCCCCTGTGCCAATGAGTTTGAGGCTCTTTCCCACTTTCTCTTCTATTCGATTCAGTGTATGTGGTTTTATGTTGAGGTCCTTGATCCACCTGGACTTGAGATTTGTGCAAGGTGATAAATACTGATCTATTTTCATTTTTCTACACCAGACCAACAGTTAGACCAGCACCATTTATTGAAGACACTTTCATTTTTCCATTGTATGTCTTTGGCTTCTATTTCAAAGATCAAGTGTCTGTAAGTGTGAGGACTTATTTCTGGGTCTTCAATTCTATTCCAGTGATCAACCTGTCTGAAAAAGTTCCCAACAACAATGCCCAGGACCAGATAGCTTTAGAGAAGAATTCTACCAGACCTTCAAGAAGAGCTAATACCAATACTCTTCAAACTATTCCGTAGAAACAGAAGGAACACTATCAAATTCATTCTATGAAGCCACAGTTACTCTGATATCTAGACCACATAAAGACCCAACAAAGAGACAACTACAGACCAATTTTGCTTATAAATATGTATGTGAAAATAATAAAATTCTAGCAAACTCAATCAAAAAACCACATCAAAACCATCATTCACCACAATCAAGTACGCTTTATCCCAGGGATGCAGGGATAGATGGTTCAATATATGAAAATCCATTAACCTATCCACTATAAACAAACTCAAAGGAAAAAGATCACATGATCATCTCATTAAATGTTGAAGTATTTGACAAAATACAACACCCTTTCATGTTAAAAGTTATTGCAGAGACCAAGAATTCAAGGCCCTTACCTAAACATAATAAAAGCAATATATAGCAAACCATCAGCCAATATCAAATTAAATGGAGAGATACTTGAAGCAATCCCACTAAAATCAGCAACAAGACAAGGCTGCCTACTCTCTCTCCATATCTATTCAATATAGTAATCGAAGTTCTAGCTAGAGCAATAAGACAACAAAAGGAGATCAAAGTGATAGAAATCAGAAACAAAGTAGTCAAGGTATCACTATTTGAGGATGGTATGATTGTATATATAAGTAAGCCCAAAAATCTACCAGAGAACTTCTATAACTGATACCTTCAGCAAGGTGACTGGATATAAAATTAACTCAAATCAATAGCCTTCCTTTATAGAAATGATAAGCAGGCTGAGGAAAAAATTCAGGAAACAACACCCTTCACAATAGCACAAATAATATAAAATATCTTGGTGTAACTCTTTCCAAGCAAGTGAAAGGTCTGTACGATAAGAACTTCAAATCCTTGACAAAAGAAATCAAAAAAGACCTCAGAAGATGGAAACATCTCCCATGCTCATGGATTGGTAGTATTAACATAGTAAAAATGGCCATCCTATCAAAAGCAATCTACAAATTCAACACAATCCCCATCAACATTCCAACACAGTTCTTCAAAGACATGGAAAACGCAATTCTCAATTTTATATGGAAAAAAAAAAAAAGAAAAAACAAGGTTAGCGAAAACAATTCATAACAATAAAAGAACTTCTGGGGGAATCACCATCCCTGACTTCTAGCTATACAACAGTGCAATAGTGATTAAAAAAACCTCATGGTATTGGTACAGGGGCGAACTCAAAATTTAAATCAAATTAACTTGAATTTTTAAATGGTACTCTCTACTGAGATCTTTCATCTGTTCATCTGTTTCCTACCTTATGCTAATAAAACAGAAAAATCACTGTAAATGTTACTGTCTTCAAAACATCTTAAGTTTGTGCTACTGATGTGACAGCAGCCCTGCTTTATAATCACTATTGCATTTTATAGCACCAGGTAAATTATCAATGTTTCATTCTTTACTAAGAAACTTACTACAAGTTTGAAGTTGCCCTGTCTCCCAAGTTAACATGTTACAATTTAATAATGGTATATGCACTAAAAGTTTAATTTGTATAAAATAGACACTGAACCAACATTTAGAAATTCAACCAAATACCTATTTTATCTTTCCAAGTCAATTTACAAAGAGAAAATAGAAGCGTGTTGAAATAGCTCTAGCACACCCCTGAAAAATGGAACTAGCTAAACTTAATTCTAATGACAACATGCATGGATCAACTCACAGTTCACACAATTTTCTTTTCATTAAATGGATATTAGGATTTCAGTCCAAAGTAAAGATTGGCCCTGCACAAAGTCTGCCCACTGTCCAGAAGAGTAGCTTATCATGTAAGTTTTAAATTGAGTACTCAGATATTCAGTTCTCTCTGTTAAACAGGACCTTCAATGTCTGAGTCAGAACCATACAGAAAGTATATTCTTACACACTGAGTGTCGGAGAGAGTTGAAGGTAGTAGTAACACATATGAGAACTTTCACATCTACTACCATCTTTGGATCAACTTAACAGTCAGTAGTAATTTGTTTACATTTCTAGATTCTCATGTAGTTGGTGAATATATTTTTGAGTATAACTGAGAAAGCTGCAAAATCCATGCTTCTGGATTTCTGGAGAAAATAGTATCCACAACCAACTAAACACAGGTGCCATCCACAAACTTCTTCACTCATCATCCACTCAGTAGCTAGCAAAGGCCTAATACAGGCACTAAGAAAGTATGTGTTAATGATGTTAAAAGACTTGAAAATAGATATTTAAACAGATATAGAAAAGACAAAGCAAAGTTAATAAAGGGCGCCAATATTTGGGCTATTGTTTAATACACTCATTTAATTTTTATGAGGAATCTTTCTCTTCCCCTTCCCTCATCCCTGATGAAGACATTAAGGCTCCTAAGAATTAAACTGATCACTCGGAGTAAGAATTACTACGTCAGCACTTAACTGGTGGCTATTACAAATAAAGTTGTTTCCACTCTTATCAAGCTTTCATAAATAGGAGAAAAACACTAAAAAACTTGAAAGCAATCCATTGTAGTTTGTTACTTCTATGATTTAAGGCAGACTCATGTTTTCTTAGTGCTGTGAGTACACTAAGGGTAATACAAGTAGTGACCAACAAACACCCAAGTGATAAGTTTTACTACTAAATGCTATTGATGTTTGCTCTGCATTGTTGGAACTATGGTCATTACACCATGATACTGCTGGGTAATAGCAAAGGCTAGCCCAAGAGTGAAGGCTGAATCATTATTTCTCTACTAGGAACCGCTCAACCTCACAGGTGTATAAGTAGGCCATGTGTGTCTTCTCTGCATTTTTTATAGAGCTGACAGCTAAATTTCAATCTAAATATTGGCATTGGGTACACACACGCGTGCACACGCTCACACACACACACAGACAAAGATACACATGTTGGAAGATGGGGGGAGGAAGGGAGGGAAAGGGTGAGCAAGCAAAAGCATATGTACAAAAATTCTTTTAAACGATTAAAGACTAGAAAGACATTTGTGTATGAAGAAAATATACTGTTAACATACCTCAACTGTACATATAAATAGATGAGAAACTAATCTATTATAGTTCAACTGTTTGCTTCCTCCTGGTAGCATTTACATTAAAGCTGGGAATGGCATCATTATTCAAATGAGAGAAACTGATGCGCAAGAGCACCATCCCTCCACGTGAACAACTGATGGGCTTGAAACACTCCTTGCTAGGTCAAGAATACATCATAAGCAAGATAACTAAAATTGATGCCTTGTTTTGTTTTTCTTTTTGTTTTTAAATTAAGAAATGGAACAATCTACATTTGTTATCAGAAATAATCATTCATTCTTCTAGTAAGCTTGGTACATATACTATTATAGTGTCATTTCTCTACCCACAGCTGGGTAGTTTGTGAGAAGGGTTTGGAGTGTAAACAAATTTTAGAGAATGGAGGATATGGAGATCAAGTATATTCGATTTTTTCTTACTCTGAGGGCTGTGCCCTGTTTGGGGTGGAATGACCCTTTCACAGAGGCTGCCTAAGACCATTAGAAAACACAGATTCATAACAGTAGCAACACGAGTTATAAAGTAACAACAAAAACAACGTTATAGCTGGGAGTCACTACAGCACGAGGAACTGTACTAAAGAGTTACAGCATGAGGGGGAAAGCAGTACATCTATCCCTTTTGCCATCCTCCCATCTACAATCTATGAACACCGATAGTTCTAGATTTGTCTCAGGGAAAGCAGTACATCTATCCCTTTTGCCATCCTCCCATCTACAATCTATGAACACCGATAGTTCTAGATTTGTCTCAGGGAAAGCAGTACATCTATCCCTTATGCCGTCATTTTATCTAAGTAAAGCATAAGGTCACCAAAGGTAAAATTTGTAGAACCCGAGAGAGAGACCTTATGGAAACTCATTTCCCATAGCAAATATTCCCCCGTAAATTTTCTTTAGATGATACAAGGAAGGGCAACTACACAGAAACTAGAAAGGGAAAATAAATTAATAGAAGAAATGAGGCTGAATGTGGTGTAAAAACTCTGAAATGTATGTATCTAATAGATTATGAACCAGTCCTCAAAAGAAAAGCATTTAGAACTTAAATGGCTAAAATGGAAACTACAGGCCTAGGCAATGCCCTGACCGTGCAGAACCTGACCTATCTCAATCTTCCTCATGGGTCACTCTCTGGCTCTCATTTACATGTTTCATTCCCTGTGGGAAGCTTTTTTCTCAAGGGTTACTCTGGGTTTCTAAACCACTTGTATGCTAACCTAGATTCTACCATATATATACCTAAGTACTCAGTTCAGTGATGAGCCCTTAGAGTAAACTGACACCTTTCAACAATGAAGGACTAGGCTAAAGGCCAAAATTACCAATTACTCCTAACATTTGGCAAAAATAAATAAAATAACAAGAAACAAATAACAAAACTATCTTAACGAGTTATTCCTGGCCTTTGAGCTATCTTTTAAATTATTTTTAGTTCTCTTATGTAACAATAATTGAACTCTTTGTATTGAGCAACTCAAACTTTCCAGGATACAAAGCTACTTTGAATTCAGTATATTCTTTACAATTTTTATGTTCGATTGATCAAAAGAGCAAAAACGGATTTAGCAAACATCCTAACTCCCTTGTTATCTGACACATACCATAGCTCACAGAGAGGGCGGGGCAACTCTGAGTTACAGTGGTTTGAAAACTGCAGCCCTTCCAAATCCAGAGCAGACGGTTTTTCTCTAAAACAGGTATGCAAAGCTCAAATTTTGAGATCCCTAATCATTACAAAAAAATTTATCTTACATTTGATTTCACTGTGGAAATATTTATTTTTTAATGAACAAGATAATGAATGTCCTCACAAAATATAAAGCACAGATGTATACTGGTAAGTTCACACAACATCACACCACCTTACTTATACCCAGAAGTATCTACCTCTGTCCAGTGGTTAGTGGTAAGATAAGTCCTCTGGCATTCAAGGTCATTTTGACATAATAATAATCATTAATCAGTGAGCCATATTTGAGTACAATATAAAACCATTTCACTTGAAGCCAAATATTCTGCATATAATGTATTAAGGCACAATGCCTGATCCATGGTAGGAGTCTAAATTCACATTAAAATTAGTATATATTTCAAATGCTATTAAACTATTAATACTGATCCATGCTGCATAACTATGCTTGAGATGATTATATTATTTCAGTTCTTTTTTGCCACTGTCATCGCTCAGTGGTAAATCAATCTATCAGCATTCCAGAAAAGGTTCCATGAAAAGACAACACCAGGTGGAGAGGTAGAGAATTAACTTTATCAAGATAAAACCAAAAAGCTTTCAGAGGGGAAGAATATCACAGTAATAGGAGATCATATCTCCAAGGATAAAGGTGTTATTTACTCGACAGGGAGAATGTGAAGCATAGTGGTCACACTGTTGGCAAACATTAAACCTAAAGTTCCAGCTGGAGAGATTTCAAAATGTTTAACCCTTAAAGTATTGTTGCTTTGATATTCAAAACAAAGCAAAACTGTATTAGCATTAATTTATCATGATTAATTCACATAGTTGGTAAAATATATCATTTAAAACTTGTATTAGTAGTATACCTATATAAGACATAAATAAGTTTAATTCAATTTTCAAAAGGACTAATTAAAAGACCAAGTCCATTTGGAGAAATACCATATGAGCCGCATTAGAAAGCAGCCTCATGCCAGTGCCTGGCAAATACAGAAGTGGATGCTCACAGTCATCTCTAGGATGGAACACAGGGCTCCCAATGTAGGAGCTAGAGAAAGCACCCAAGGAGCTGAAGGAGTCTGCAACCCTATAGGTGGAACAACAATATGAACTAACCAGAACCCCCTAGAGCTAGTGTCTCTAGCTGTATATGTAGCAGAAGATGGCCTAGTTGGCCATCATTGGGAAGAGAGGCCCATTGGTCTTGCAAACTTTATATGCCCCAGTACAGGGGAACATCAGGGCCAAGAAGTGGGAGTAGGTGGGGAGGGGAGCAAGGAGGTGGGGGAGGGTACGGGGGACTTTCGGGATATCATTGGAAATGTAAATGAAGAAAATACCTAATAAAAAATTGAAAAAAAAAAAACCCAAAATATCTAATGAAAAAAAAAAAAAAGAAAGAAAGAAAAGAAAGCAGCCTTAAGCCCCAGTTCCTCCTGCCTCAGTCACCTATATGCTGGCATTATAGGATGGTGCAGCACCTCTGCCAAGGACCTAGTCTTTGATTTGAAAATCCTCTGAGAGAGATGTTTCATTACTTAACCTTTGCTACTATTTGTGTGAGAAGACCTGCAATGAAATGTGGAGCCTGACATCTCTGGGTATGAATCTTATCTCTACCTCCTCCTAAATGATTGATCTTGGAAAGGAAATTTCCTTCTTTAAATAGTTTCATCACATTAAAATGTAATAACAAATCAACTATGAACAATAAATTTGATGTAACTATGGCTGGATGCCTAGTCCAATACAACCTCATTACCCTCTATTTGAATATCAGATATTCTCTATATCTTACCATAAAGGTTAGGGAGAATTCAAGGAAACTCTTGAATTTGAATGTTCAAAAACATGAGCATTCAAGTAGCTTATACATGTATACTGATTTAAATTAAGGCAGAATTAAAATTAATACATTAAACTAAAACAAAACATAAACATGAAAATAAACAGATTCACTGTTATATCTGCTCACTTGATACTACTCTCTTTTCTTCATTTAAACAGCCAAATTTCTCAAAAACAAACAAACAAAACAAAAACCCGACTTAACTATTTCACCTCCTATTTCATAGATGCCTGAAACCATACTACGCTATTGAATTATTTCTGCAAGTATCAAATATCTTCATGTTGAGCAATTCAAGAACTTTTAAAGCTTCCCTCTTACTTGACCCCTCACCCTAATATTAACTGCTGACTTCCTTCACTTAAAATTCTGGTGAGTTCATCTATGCCAGTGCACTTTTCTCAGCCTCAGTTACAAGATCATCTGCCTCTTTCTGGTGGCCAGGGTACCAGGTACTGGGTCTTCTCTCATTTTACACACCTCACAGGCTTATTGAATATTGTTAGTGACCTTAATAAATTAAGATTTCCAGCCAAACTAAAAACAGGTAAATTATAACCATACATCTTCAGTTCAGAGCTCTCATGGGCATCTTTCCCTCATGGGGAAAGGGGTGCCTACTTCAATACCATTTACATATTTCAAAAGCCACCTCAAATGAGCTCATCTCTTTTTTAAAATGCTCGCTCCTCTACTTAGACTTATTTGTTGACTTTTCAATTCTTATAATCCTCCAAAGACACAGAAGCACTATGTTCACTTCCTACTACAGCCTAGTGCTGATTACCACCTCTGAATTCCAGCTATGCAAGCCTCATCCGGCTCCTCAGGTGAATCAGTCTGCTAAGTTCAGGACTGTTGCACTTGCTGTTTTCTCCACCTGCTACGGAGTGGGTGTGGCATCTACCTTTATATACTCACACAGTGCTGCCTCGAAAATTCTTTCTATACCAGAGACTCAAAGAGATAAAGGAACACAGGACAGTGGATGGCTAAGCAATGCCAAGACAGGATAAGCTAGTCCTTCATAATTCCTGCTTCACTTAAGGTCTGTCAGATGTTTTGGGAAGAAAGGCTGAAGATAGATGCTCTAACATTATAAGAAATATAGGGGCTGTCCAGGTAGTCAGCTATCTCTGTCACTTCTATGATTTTTGGAAGCTATGTCCCTGTGCGTCCTGCATTCTCAAACAATATTTATTCTTTCTCAAATCTCTGAGTTATACTCTCAAATTAAACTTAAGTTGTTTAGTATTAAAGAAGGTGTTGTAGATTTTAAAAGATAGTTTTAGGATGATAACACAAGTTAAAATCAAAGATGACTTACATACAGAATTGTAAACTCGTTAAAATAGTATAGATAATACTTTAAATAAATTGCCAAATATAACAGACTGGATGTTATAAATGTATATCATACCTTATAATTTTCATAATTGTTATAATTCAACTTAAAACTGAGAGAAAAGAAGCCTTTTATTGGACTAAAAAGGAGAATTATTGAGGTTTTGTCTTTTGCCCTGTATTGTAATGATAAATGCAGATTATCATTTATGATAATGCAGATTATCATTTAATGATAAATGCAGATTATCATAAATCCTGATTGCCCTAGAGAGGAGAGATTCTTCATATAGACCCAAGTGATGCTATGTAACCTTGCCTCCAAATTATTTCTGATTGGTAAATAAAGATGTCAACAGCCAATAACTGGGCAGAAGAGACATAGGAGGGTTTTAGGGTTCCCGGGCCTGGGGAGGGATGTTGAGAGAGAACCATTAGGGGGAGAAAGTGAATGGAGGAGGTGTCACCATGGGTTAGGTGAGTTCATGAAAATGTGGCTCTGAGGTCTGGCCAATTGGAGTTAAGAGCAGCCCAGATGAAACATAAACATAGTAAGTAATAACTCGGGGTTATCTATAGGAAAGTAGATATAGCATAGAGGGTAGACGTCTGCCCAGCTGTTTAAGGCTTATTGTAAATAATAAAGGTTGTGTATCTTTTATCTGGGAACTGAATGATCAAGGCAGGGTAGAAACCCCACAATTGAGATAAAGAATTTCTATAACAGTTATCTATTTTCATTCTTCTCCCAGTTTACTCCCCATTGTGTGATCCTTGATAGTTACCTGTAAAGGACATATTTATTAAGTATCTACTAGGATCAGGTGGTTCCTATTTTAATTCTCAAATTATTGAAAAATGAATACCTATTACTAGTCTCTATTACTAGATGGGAAGCTGGGATTTAGGAAGTTAAACAACTTGTTCACAGACACAGAATCAATAAAGAAAAAAGGAGATTTAAACTCATGGCTGATCTGATTCTGCCTAGTTTTCTCTCTGCCCACCTACTGAAGGACACTAGAGAAGCAAGCATGTTCTATTTCTGTTACAATTATACAGAACAGGGAGTTTATTAGCTAGAAAACAGTGGGTACTAAATGGAACTATCAAAAGAGCTATGATAAAGTTATTTGTTTTGTGGGTTTTTTGTAAAGCTGTACTCTCCTCTCCTTACATATGGAAACTTATTTAAAAGTAGAGTATGTGCCACTGATGTTTTGCCAGACATTTCAATTTTCTTTGGAAAATAAGGATAACAGCAGGTATGCCACTGATATGCCACACAGTTGCAATTATCTTTCCTTATCAGATTCAGTAAGGAAGACCCCCACAAAAAATGGGGGATTTACTTCTTACACACTTCAAAATGTTTGTACTGCATACGAGAATGTTTGTTTTCACACAATACAAAGAATCTAAGAAGCTCATGGTTAAACCTGTCTTCTACACATGCACTTACATAGTTATAATGGCTTCCTCTTTGGAAATTACTTCACCTCATATATTGCTATTAGAGATTTTACACCCTCCTTTCAAAATGCAACAGCAAAGTCATGAGGTGATATCAATAGCCATAAAAAGGTTGAAGTGACATCAAATGAGAAATAACATGATGTTAGAAGAAATTGAGAAGGAACTGAAAGTCACAAATTCAACCCCTCTACATAATTTCTACCATTAAGCAGGAGTATCTATCATACCACATGACAGTTACTGCAGAGCAAAAAAATTGCTATTCTGACTGTTTTACTTCAACCCAACAATAGCCATACCAGTGGTATCAATAGAGAAGGAAACAATTTAACATGAGCACAGTAGACACGTGTAGCAATCACCCCCATCCCAAATCCCCACTTCCTGTAACGCAGAAAAAAATGTTATAATTTGGTCATAATTATGTCTTACATAAAGCTGACTAAAGTAGCAGTTGACTCTGCTTCCCCTTCCATACCTACTGATACACACACACACACACACACACACACACACACACACACAGAGGTGGGAGAATGAGAGGGAGAAAGAGGAGAGAAGGAGGGAACCAGAGCCATAGGTTCTGCATGTACTTCCAGGTCAATGTGTAATTCTCACTCATCTTTCAGGCATGGGAATTAGTGTTTCACTCCAGAAAAGACAGAATTGACGGTAAAAAAAATTCTGATAAATATCAAGACATATATAGGACCAGGTCATTTACTCTCCTGCTTGATCATTTTCAAAGTTTTCCCTGCACTGATAAAATCACATTTTTGCAAGTGCAAAACTGCCCTATCCTCTACCCATCAGCTCATTTTACCCCACAACTGCCAAAGTGGTTCTCAGGCTTCTGTTCCAACATCCCTGTTTCCCAGATCCTTGTCACTGGATGTAACTTTTACCTGGAGTGCCCCGACATTCCCATATGGTATACCTGTTATGTCCTTGTTAGTTTTCATGTATCTCCTTCTACATTAAGCCCACACTGACATCATTTTTAGCCACTTCCTCGCCAAATCCCCTTGCCTGCTCTACCTCCTCCAGCCCACGCGTCTCTGAGCATAGTTGTTGTATTACAAATTTCCTATCTCTCCTACCAGATTGCGTAATCCATAGAGCTATAAGAAACTGGCTGCTTTTTCCTTACTAGTCAATAAGCACTTGTTGAATGAAGGAAATCTGAACTTCATTTTACTTTTTAAGTTTTCCCCTGCTAGCTCTAAAAGTAAAACCATATCTTATTCTTTTCTAATTTTGACATTAATAAATCAAAAACCACTAATTAAAATGATCAGAAACCTTTAGCCAACAAATTATTCACTGGATATTAAAATGACTTGTTTTATGAATTTGTTCTGACCCATCTGGTTTTTTTTGTTTGTTTGTTTCTTTTTTGTTTTTTGTTTTTTTAAAGAATCTTACTAGTTTATGTCTTTCTGGTTTAAGGAGTTCCCTCTAAGAGATTTAAGAAGTTAATGGCAGATTTATGGGAAGAAATCTGAAAGGGACAAGATAATCTCATATTTTCAAACAGCAAGTAAATGATCAATGACTAGTTTTTCTGTCACTTGATACAAGAGTCTTTTTGGAAGAGGAATCCTCAATTGAGAAAATCCCCTATCAGAACACGGGCAGGCCTTTGGACCATTTTCTTGTTAACTGATGTTGCATATCAGCTCACTGGACAGTGCTACCCATGGAGAATGACTCTACTATAACAACACTTTACAACCTTCCTATGCTGCAACACTTTAATAAGAACTATACACAGTTGCTCATATTGTGGTGACACCCAACCATACAATTATTTTTGTTGCTACTACATAACTAATTTCGCTGGTTTCATGAATCGTAATGTAACTATTTTTGGAGACAGACATTAGACTAAGGGATTATGACCCACAGTTTGAGAACCATTGTGCTATAAGAAAGTAGGTTCAGCAAACCCTGAAGGGCAAGCCAATAAGCAACGTACTGTCATGGCTTCTGTTTCAATTTCTTGTCTCCAGGTTCCTGCCTTGTTTTCCTCCCCCAATTTCCTTTCTTGATGGATTGTGGCGTGGACCTATAAGCTAAAATAAACCATTTTTGCCCCAAGTTGTTTTTTTTTTTAATCATGGTGCTCTATGACAGCAATAGAAACCTTATGACACAAATGCCAACACTTACATACACAATACACTACATTCATTTCTAAATCAGGGATTGTCACTCTGGTAATGACAACTGTTGCCAAACTTGCAGCTATCTCAAATTCCCAAGATACACTGACCAACTGTCCAAAGAAGAAATTCTTTGACAAAATGTGAACTTCCCAAGTTATAAAAAACAAACAAAATAAGTTTAAAATATAAAAATTGTTTAATCACAAAACCCCTTTGATAAGGGTTCTGTACTAATAAAGGCATGCACTGCAGGATTACCAGGTCTAATCTAGACAACTAATTACACACACAGCTTGAGAAAGAACTATTCTTGAAATAGAAATCAGACCTGTAAGCCTCTGCACTACTTTTCCTGCCTGGTCTAATTTTAGATGATTTTCTGACCACTGAAGAGTTTGTGCTATGCCAGGCTTCCCCAGCTCAGGCAATAGATTTCTCTCTCTGGCTGTAAGTCACATTATCTCATGAATGAACTGTTATTTAGGTCAGTAAAGAGGCTCTGGCCTAATTGAATGTGAATTTCATCCCTGATGTTCATGCTCTATATATCAAGATTTTTGTAGTTATTGAACATAGACAGAGACTGTTATAAAGATACAGAAGAGACTGTGATAACTAGACTACATTTAAAGCAGAACAGTTCAAAATACCAGAATAATTTCAAATATTTAATTATTTCTTTCAAATTACATCTTTACTTATTTTGTGTTGGAAGTGCTCACACACTATGGTGCACATACAAAGGTCAGAAAACAACTTGAAGGAGTTGGCTCTTTCCTTCTACTATGTGGGTTCCAGGAATGGAAGTAGGGATATCAGGCTTGATGGCAAATGCCTTTACCAGCTAAGCCATCATATCATTCCAAATCTTTCATATCTAAACAATACTTTTGAATACTCACTTTTTAAAAAGGTATCCTATCTGGCTTTAACTCTGGAAACTAAAGTTATACAAAGTCAGTCAACTGTTTCTTGATATTTTTATTTATTTTATTTGTTTATGTGTGCACATAAGTTAAGTGTGTGCACATGTTCTCAGAAGGTCAAAATCGGGGATCAGATACCTGGAGCCGGAGCTTTAGGTTATAAGCCACTGGATGTGGGCAATGGGAACCAAACTCAGATCTGCACAGGCTGTAAATGCTGCTGACTACTGAGCAAGGCCCTTTCTCTACTACATGCAAACAAAATATGATCCATCACACTCATTATGAGGTGATGATGGTGGGACTGACCTTGGTAAATAGTGATTTGATCCAAATAAAGAATGTGGTTGAGAAGAAACAAGATCCAAAAGTCTTAAAGAAAACAAAAAGGTGAGGCCCTGTGAGCTGACCAGAACCTCAGCCTGTACCCACAAATTACCTTAAATCTGCCACAGAACATGAGATGATTCTGCTAGCGGTACATACAGATTTAAGGAAAACTGAAATATCTTTCACCAGAACTAAAATATGAACTCTAGGATAATATCCTGATGAAGTCTTTTCCAGAAGGAGCTGGCAGTCAGGCCTGGATACACGGCAGCCATACAAGGTATTTTTCTGAACAAACGTATGAGTGTTTAGCATTTGTTGTAATACAACTGAGTGACTACAACTCCAATGAACACAGCTCTACATTACAATATTCATGTAGAGTGCAAAAGAACATATCTTTTCTCCCTCTTTCTGCCTAAGGTAAAACAAAACAAAACAACAACAACAACAACAACAAATGCTAAATGTTGAAGCTCCACATTCAGAGACTATAACTTAGCTGGTCAGCAAGCCACCTGAGTATCAGTGTTTTTAAAATACTACTTCGGTAAAGTTCATGTATATACAAAAACGACAACCACCAATATATCGGTGTAACATTGATTATGTTTTCTTTTGTTTTAAACAGAGTCTCACTATGTCACCTTGGTTGGCTTAGAACTCACTATGTAGGCAATGTAGACGAGGCTAGCCTGAACCCAGAGAGTTACTCCCACCACTGTCCCTGCTTCATGAGTACCTGTATTATAGGCATGTGTGGAGATACACTGAATTCTTAAGTATACAATAATTTCCCATGTATACTGATAAACTACAAAAGTTTTCTTTTTATTTAAAGATAATTGCCATACTGGTATGACATCTCAAAACAGTCCAATATTCAAATTTAAAATATGAAAGCATTTTCTAATTATGTCTTATTTACTATCAAATGAAGTAATAAACCTTATTTACATGATGCTTTCATGTAAAATTTGTAATTCCAAATTACTCTTAAAAAGAAAATGATGCACACGATGTCTAACAGGGAAATGTGTTTGAAGTAAAAATGGATAATTAAAATACTACAGCTCCAATAATTACTTTTAATGTGTCTATGCCTGTGTTTTAATAGGAAAATCACAAGTATTATAGTAGCTGCTTAACCATTTCAAATCAGTATTTCTCGTGTAATGACTTCTAAGCACTTCCTTCACAGATTTCAAATAAGAAGCAAATATTTAACAGGCTTCGACCTCTTTACATGTAGCATGCATATTTTTAAGCACTCCTCCTCAAAAGTGCATCAGAGAAGGATGACCCTGAATTGCTAACATGCAGCAGAAGTAAAATACAGTAGTGAGAGGCTATAATAGGAAGAACATCAGAAACACCAGGACACCACAGCACAGAAAGTATGTCCTATAACCAACGCAGCGGTTTTCTATAACCAGTCATATCATAGTGATAGAATCTGGCCTGTAGCTACCTTAGTCCTTAGGAAGTACAAATGGCTTTTTGTGCCAGAAGAGCAGCACCCACATCTGCCCTACAGTAGCAGGTGTTTGAGTGATGCTTACTTATATCTATGGGGTAAATTCAAATGCAAAGCATATTCCATGGTATCTCGGGCAGCAGAACAAATCAAATTCTGTGGTCTTTCCAAGGACAAATGGTTTTGTGGCAATGTGAGACAAACTGAGCTTTGCCTTCAAATGTTCTGTGCTCTTTTGCACTCGGAAGCTGGTTTGCAGCACCAGTTAGGAACTTCTTCACTTCCTTTTTGTTCTCTTTTCTTTTCTGAGGTCTGGCCTCCTAATTTCAGAGATCAGCATTTCAGAAACTTTTGTATTAAAGGAATCAGAGAAAGAAAGCAATGGGCCAACTCAGCACTTTTAAGTACCTCAGCTGTGACAGACCAGCATCTCAAGGTTGAAATCTGATCAACTTTAGGAATTTACATCTTATGTTCTCATCTCACTGTCAGAAGATGGGAACTTAAGTTAGAGATTTCAGAGAGTCAAGAGAAGCTGCTACAACGACTCCAGAAGTGAAAGCACTCTTCTCTAAGGAGCTGGAGGGTAAGCCTGCTCCTTGTACTGTCCGTCTTCTGCCTCCAGGGCACACGCGGACTGTGTGCAGCCACGAGCTTACTGCAGCTGCACAGCTCTTTTCTTTGAACTCTAGAGGTTTAAAATCTTCCTCTATATGGGAGACATAACGTGGTCTGTGTTTCACCATCTTTCCTAATTTCTGCTTCCAGCAGGCTTTTCCTTAAGAAGGACTATGAGACAAGGGAAATACTTCATTATGAAAATAAAAAACAAAAACAAAAAAACACATTGCCCCCCCTTTTTTTACTTGTTTAGTAAATTCTCTGAGGTTGCTTTCCAGCTCACCAAAATGTCCAAAAAAAAAAAAATCCCGTCATTCCTGTGAGGCTGACCAAGTTATTAGGTACAATGTAAAGATAAATGCACTGAAACATTCTCTCTCCATTCCAAAACAAAACATTCAATTTCCTTCACATCAAGTGGAAAAGTCAGAGATTAAGAAACAGAATACACATGTTAGCTGACCCCTGAAACAGCATCACCAAGGGACAGAGCCAAGGGAGAGGATGGAGAAAGTGCTGGAACGTGACTAGGAACACCTGTGTCTGAGCAACAGTTCTGGTCTAAGCACAGAGCGTGGACTGAGCCTTAACCTTTTCTACAGTTTGTCTCACATCCAAAGGAAAGAGAACAATTTCACTCCCAAAGTGTGTGAGTGGTTAGTGAAAACCATTATACTTCATACTTTAATATAACACATTCAAGGAGAGCTGCTAAAGCTAACAGTTGTAAAAGGTATGGTGGAACCCTGTTAAATATATCTTTTTTTTTTTTCATCAAGAAGACATACCATTGGCAGGCACAGCTAAATATATTATGCCTATAGGAAGACAATTTGTAGACAGAAAAGCACTGAAATCTTATTTCATTGCTGAGCTCAGGCTAACCTAGTCAACTATTGCTACATCCACTCCAGTAGTGACCAGTGTGACAGGCCTAGAAACCTGGACGTGGTCCCGAGGTGAGAAGTTCATGGAAACTTAGTCTCCTGGAAACTTGGCATCCTGTATAACCAATGCTCCAATGTCCTTGCTTTAGTCGGGGAGCGGATCTGTGTGCTTTCCCTCAGTATTGTTTTATTATAGGTGTCTCTAAGCAATGACTTGCCAAATACCTAAGCAAAATTGACTTTGCTTCCTGGCCTTCACCAATGCCCTAGGTAGTCCTTGAGCCGACCATGGGCTTGGAATTCAGTAAGAATGTTGCCTATTCAGTGACATTCTGAATTGCCTCTAGTATTGTAAGAGAGATAGTGAAAGAAATCAGGCATTACTATCTACTACAGAGAGTTAGAAATCTCAGGGCAAGCTTAGCAACGTAAGTTCAGAATTCTTATTATAGTTATGTATGGCAGACTACATTACTTATTAGTAGAAAGTGTCCCCACACTATCACTCAGAATAATAGCCGAGCTACTCCCATATGCAGGAATTTACAATGATCTAGGAAGAAGGAAGGTTGTGGTCTAGGGAGGAACTAGAGTAAATACTTAGAACTATAGATAGCTGAGTTACACCCATACACAGGAATTTACAATGGCCTAGGGGGAAGGTGGACTGTACAATAGACTAGAATTGGAACTATGGCAAGGGCAAGAAGCCCCTGCCCCTGGCTTCTAAGATTAAGCCGACCTTAGGTAGGGCTGTGTTTGATCCCAATTGTTAACATCGATTTTTATCCCAGTTGGTTCCAGTTAGGTTTTAAGTATGTATTCCTCTGTTTTGTTGTAAAAGTAATTTTGCATCTGATAAATTCAATGTACCTTGGATGTCCTTAATATATCACTTAATTTCTTTGTTTCCTGTAATATAAAAGACTGATGCTCACTTTGACAAAAATACATTCAGATACTATACTCTCTTGTGTTTGTATTTGTTTGTCAGCCGTGCCAACTCTTGCCCACCTATAATGGGCACCCAAGGACCCAAGTGAGGTCCGTCTGCAGCAAGCTATTTTATCTATAAATAAAGAGTATACTCTTTTACATCAATCACATTTAAACATATTTTTCCTTCAGACAACACATTCGCCCTTTGCTGGGAAAGCATTTCATGGTGTTTTACCTCTTCCTTCTTTTGAGAGAATGCAAAGACCTGGGTAGGGTAAAGACGGAGAAAACAGGCAGCGGTGGCATGCGCAAGCCTTTAATCCCAGCACTTGGGAGGCAAGTGACTGGACTCCTTGGCTCACTAGTTCTCACTGACCCTCAGACACATGCAGATAAGAACTGGGCTTCCTGCCTTGGGTTCCTCTCTAAGGCCTTTGTCTTTCACTACATAAAGCTTCCCTGCTTTTCTCATTTCTGTTTTGGTTTACATTCAGGAGTTACTTCTAATGTTTATCCACTCAGCCTGATTAGAATGCAACTGTAGTTCAAAATGGCTGGTTTCTAGCACTTGCACTTAGCATCCTCCTTACCCCCTAAGATTAGTGGTCTGCTGTGCTAATGAAAATTAATCCCATCTGCCTTGCATGCTCTAAAATGCTTATTGAGGCTTCAAACCAAGAAATGCATCAGCATTCTCTGTACACATTTCACTTTTGCTCTTTCTCATCTCAGTTCTCTTGGTATAAAGTTCAAAATCCTCCTTAATGCCTTGTTTCCTTAGAGATTCAATAACACATACCCATTTCTCTCTACCTTTTACATTACTGTGTATCAAGTAGGACGTCTACTTTTAACTGAATCGTAGAGTTCCTTCTCTTTATCTGTCTATGTGGGAAAGGTGGGTAAAAAAAATTACCAACTGATGGATTACAAACTATAGAACATGCTATCTGTTATATATTCCCAGCTGTGCAATTTTTGAAAGGTAGATGTTATCTACCAAAATATGTAATTATTCATTTTGCATGAAAATATTTCATTTATGGAATAACCCTATAAATACCAAAGAATGTATAGTGGTATAATGTACATATAGAATAAATTATTTGTAGGGTCCTAAATGCACACTAAAGTCTTTAATAAATGATGGGATATAAGTACATGATAAACACACACCAATACATAGAATAGAAATCCTGAGTCTCTGGAAAAGAAAAAAATATTCTCCATTTTCAACAGACAAACATGCTGAAGTCAATTAATTCTACCTAAAACAAAAACTCTAAATGCATTTCCTGGATTTAGGCCATTGTCACAAAATCTCTACTCTTCTGTGTGGCTCCCCTGGCTGCTTTTAAAGCTTTGTTTTCTGATAGAAAAGCAGATTTGAGCACTGCTGTAGCGTGTGCTGTAGATGGGGTTTAAATAATACAGCAGTAGGGACTGAAGAGGAACCTTCAGCAAGGGCCAGATAGGGGACAGTGCAGATGGGGAGAGGGGAAGAGAGCAAGCCAGGCAGGCTGCACACAAGAGCTCTCAGCACGGGGGACTGCTCAGCATGGAGACTGCTCCAGCATTGTACTCAGTCTACTACTTCTGCTGTATCTTCTACATATGCAAACTTTGGGCAGCAAAATAAAACTGTTTTCTTCTTCAGATTTCATTCCACAGTTTAGGACCGATATAAAAAGCATCCAAATCAAGCATGCGAATTCTACTTATCCACTCATAGACTCATGATGTATGAGGGCACATGGACGACAAAATAAAAACAAACTCAATGCACCCTCTTAGCTTGGGTTGTCTGCTAATATTAAAACTGTCTTTAGCACTGTCTCTCACCAAACCAACACATCCTATTTTCCTCTGTTATTTCAATTCAGAAACTTTGAAAAAGAAATCCAGGTGTATAAAATATGATTATAATGATACCATAATACAAAATTAATGGGCATCAATTTTAAAGACATTTGACAAATGGAAAACCTATTAATAATTTTGTGTGAATGTTCTTCAGTTGTAATTCATACTTAATAGTAAAATAGAAAAGGAGGAAAAATTATGAAATATGAGAATGTCTTTTCATTTTTTTCTGTTTTCTGTCCAACAGAAATTGGCACAAATATATAACACATGGGCTATATATTATGACCATTATGGTAACATTCATAATGTAATCAAATTTATAATCAACAATAGTTTGCAGACGTATATTACAAACTATGCTAGCAAAGTATTTCAACAGTCTCACCCTCGTGCCCTGTCCTTCATTTGCTCTCTTTGGGTCACTTGATGGTTCCATAGAACAGTACACAGACTAGAGGTCTGCCACAGTTTCCCCTAAGCAACTATGAACAGGATCAACAAGGACATGAGTGTCTGTTCTGATACAGAATCTCAAACAGCCTAGGCTGGCCTCAAACTCACTGTGCAGCTGAGAATAATCTTCAACTACAGATTCTCCTGCCTCCATCTTAGAAGTACTAAAATTACATGCTATCATATCCTGAAATTATTTAAAACACAACTTCTAAAGAATCTTTTCTCTAATTGTATTTTTTTTATTTTATATACATTAATGTTTTACCTGTGAGTATTTCTGTGTGAGGATGTAAGATTTTGAAATTACAGACAGTTGTGAGCTGCCGTGTGAGTGCTGGGATTTGAACCCAAGTCCTATGGAAGAACAATTGGTGTTCTTAACATCTGAGCCATCTCTTCAGCCCCTAAGAGAGAATCTTTTTTTTTATTAATTTATTTATTAATTTACTTTACTTCCTTATTGCAGCCCTCCCCCAGTCCCATTCCCTCCTCTCCCCTTCTCTGAGAATGGGAGGTCCCCCTGGGACATCAAGTCACCCAGGACTAAGCATATCCTCTTCCACTATGGCCAGACAAGGTGTCCCAGTTAGGGGACTAGGATCCACAGGCAGTCAACAGAGTCAGGGACAGTCCCCACTGCAGTTGTTGGGGGATCTGCATGAAGACCAAGCTGCACATCTGCTACATAAGTGTGGGGGTCAGGAGGCGGTAGGTCCAAACCATGCTTGCTCTTTGGTTGGTGGTTCAGTCTCTGGGAGCCCCCAAGGGCTAAAAGATAATCTAAATGTACATTTATCATCTACTTCTTTTTAAAATATGTGAAGTAAATGACTAATAGCTAGTTTTAAAAGTCTTTCACTGTCAAATAAAATCTAGAGTCAACATGATAGTAAATAAACTTATAATTTAAGTTTTGGGGGAGGCTGACGCAGTACGAGTAAAAGTTAGAGGTAGACCTAAGTTACACAGTGAGAGCCTTCTTCAAAAAAAAATCTATGCATTTTTAAACACCCCTCTGAGTCCAGGAAGCACTTCCCTGTGTACCAAGCACACTCTTCCTAATGACACAAGAGTAAGCAATCACAGGATGGCAGGTAAGGATGGAGAGATGAAAATCAAAGCTTTATTGAGGGAGAGGTAGGACGGAATCAAAGATATCTGTTATATGATATGACAGCCATACAAATGTGTACAAGCTTTAACACAGAATCAAGAGTACTTACTGTGTATTTCCTATATGTCAGACTCTAGATTAACTGACTTATGTAGATTAATTCACTCCTCACAACTTGAAAAACTTGGAAACGTGTTGCTATCAAAAGATACTAGCAAGTATATACCAAAATTCCTTGTGGTAATATTTGGTAATATCAAAATGGACTTTCTTTTCTTTCTTTCTGCACATCTTCACTTTCTAACCCTACTTTTTTAGACTGAGTTTCATGATGTCTCCATAGCTAGCCTGGAACTGGCTACGTAGCCTGAGCTGGCCCTGAAGTCTTGTTCCTACTGCTTTAGCCTTCCTAGTGTCTAGGTTACAGGCAATGTGTCTTACCACACCAGGATATTTATATTTTAAAATCATTCAAATATAGTATTTGTAATAACATTAATAAAACCTGTAACGGTAACTGTCAAACATATAATCAAGATGAGCATCAGGAGAAGAATCAAATGTCTACAGAGAATGTTCACAGAGGTTGGTTTGCTTCATTAAAATCCATGTTTTATACAACAAAGACATGATTTGTTGATATAAGAAGTAAAGTTCCATTAGTTTAACCCTGGGAGTCTTAAAAAGAAAGATGATAGTGAGCTATTTCTCCTAATCAACACAGTTGTGATGGTACCGACTGCATGGGTGCATTTGTTCCCTTAGTTCTGCTTCTCAGGGCATGGAAAGGACGGAGAACAGTACGAAGTAGGGTTTTGCACTAGAAAATGTAAAAAATATCAGGTCACTTCATTTACTTAACTGAAAAGATGGTCTATTGAAGAAAAACTAATTAACAGTTTACCCAAGCAACAAAAGAATATTATGCAACATTTTGCTATCAAAGTGTCTGGGGGGAAGGAACAGAGAAAACATCACACAATTACAATGTTTATGATTTGTAATTTAAAGCTATTGTTAAGGTGCCCTCGCGCCCTGAGAATTTTGTTATAATCTTGATTTTCTAGAGAGAGGAGAGGGAGAGGGAGAAGGAGAGGGAGAAAGAGAGAGAGAAGCAAAAATAAAGAATAAATCAGAAACCTTTTTAAAGGTTCTAATGAAAACACCAAATTAAATAACATAGCATGAAATTTCATATTCAGGTATCTGACAAATTCTGAAATACTGGTACAGAGCAGCTACAAACACTATGGAAACCCACAGATATTGAAATCGTGTGCTTTCTACACACAGCACACTAGTTCTAGAATGCAAAGCCACTGCCTTCATCTTCCCAAGTTACAGTTCCCTACTGTAAATTCCACTATAACATGAGGACCAGCTACTTGGGAACCATGCTAGGATCAAACAAAATATCAACAGAGTTTACTGTACAACCTTCACATGGTTACTACAAAAACATTCACCAAAATCCATAAGTGCCAACCTGACGAAAACTAGTACAGAATAGAATTCTACTTTTTCCTATATGAAGCTAGTTTTTCACTTTAACATACTGCACTGCACTAGTTAGTTCTCAACAGGGAAAAATCCATCTGATATTCCAAAGGCTGCTACCTAAAGTCCTAACAGTGACCATGTAAAGAAACATAAGTGAGATGTTCCACTCTGGTGATTCTGAACTCAAACAACCTAGAGCTTAGTAAGAACACACAATTACAATCTTAGCTGACTAGGTCAAACAAAACTGAACCACAATAATAAAAACTAAAGCACGTAAACTAAATTTTCTACTCTGTGTAAAAATGTCTTCTACTTGTTAAACTCCTCTCAGACTTTGCCTAATTATAGTTTTAACAAATACATACATTTACATATTACATACAATACACATAAAACCAAAAAATCTTTCAAGTCTGAGAAGCATCATATGATGAATCTTACAAAGGAAATATGAAGCTCAAACTTTTCATCACTTCTCAGTTGGCTGCACCTGCACTTCAATAAATCTTTGGTAATAAGTCACACAATTAAGTATTCATTAGTTAGTTTTAAATGTAGCAAGTGCAAACCTAGTAGTAATATTAGTATAATATATTATAATAGTATTAAGAAAGCTAAAATAAATTAATAAAAATAAAATATTATAATAATATGAATAAAACCTATAAAAAGAACACAATCTGTTTGGGAACCATATTAACATAGTACCTTCCCTTGTTACTTAGTATGTATGGTTATTCAATAACCACTAAATAGGTTAAATAGAGACATCTTGTTCATTTTCACATACATTAGTTAGGTTATTATTTTTTTTAAGATAGCTCATAAAGAGAAGTAAAGCTAAAAGCTAAAGATCCTATAAGAAATGAATGTCTTGCATAAATTACAGGAAGTAGAAGCCCAAGATAAATATTTACAGTTCAACTATACAATATTCAAAATGTAAAGAAAGCACTTCATGTGAAATATAGAAAAGATGTTTTTAAAGTATGTCAAATCATTGCACAGTTGGTTTATAAATGTCCTGTTTAATAAGCCTCTAAAAGGCAAATTATTTTCAAGGATAGCTATCATTTTTTAAAAACCAAAGACTATAGCTCTTTAGCTCAGAATCCATCCCTCTTCCACACTGAATTCTGTTGTTATATTTTAAGGAGGCAAGGCTCAGTCATAGGACTGTTCAGTCATGCTCCCATGCATCTTGATCAGACTGATAAAAATGGCACACGTCTTAAAAACAGGTGAATTTCTCTCAGAACTTGGTTTTTTGCTGATCTTTCCTTCAACCTAAATAGTAGCTTTATGCAGAACAATAAAGATAAAAGCAAAGAGGCAGGCAATGATAGACAGGCTCATTGATGCAGTGAGTGAAAAGTAAGACAGAAGAGACATGGCAAGGAAGACTAGTGTGCAGTGTCCATGAACTACTGTGAGAATGGGCATGGCTCCACAGGGTAGGCTGCTAGCTACTGGGGTAGAAAGTGCTGGAGTGAACACAAAACAGATACACTTAAGAATCCAGATGGTAAGAGCAGCGATGCAGTAATGAAGAAGAAAGACCCACTGAGAGCTGAAACAAGCTCTATAGAAAACAAACTGTTCAAACCAGTGTTAAAGGAAGAGTATGCTAGGTATCTACCTATCTACCTACCTACTTATCTATCTCTCTATCTACCTACCTACCTCTGTCTGTCTGTCTGTCTATTTACGTACCAACCTACCTACCTAGTTACATTTAACTGTGAACCAGTGAAAAATAGCATTCCTCCCCAACAGTAGTTTATAACAGTCTAGAAGTACCAAACTAAAACAAACCAAGGTCAAGGAAAGCAACATTACAATAAATGTCTTCTACTTGCCCCAATTTCTGTCTTTTAGTAGCATCAAGCATCTCAAGCATGTCCCAGAAGTTTCTAAAACCCAAGCTCAACATAATGCTCAAGCCATGTGGTTTAATGACTTTTAAATGTTCCATTTTCTTTTGCCATTCAAAAGAGATCAACATAAGCATGATGTTTTAAAAGTCTTTACACTGGGTTTCTCTGAAAACTTTAGGGACAAAGAGTTGGGGACACAAGCAACATTCTGTTCTGAGAGAGCCACATTCTCAGTGGCTCATTAATTCCTCCCATTGCCTTTAGGTTCCCTCCCCTTAGCAGGAGGCCAGTTCATCAAGAAAACCCAGAGGGAGCAAGAAAGCTGTAGCAGTCCAGCTGAGCCACAAATCCAGATAAAACCAGTCAAGTACTGCCTGCCTCTGCTTGTCCTTTGAAGACTTGATGGGTCACAGGTGCTATGTGTGACCAGCAAGTATTCCTGACAGCCCTGAGAAAGGAAACACACAAGGGAAATCTACGAAGATATTTACTAGTTCTCCATACCGGTCATGTGCTAGCACCCTCTTTAGTGTAATGATACAGTTTATAAGTTTTATCACATTTAGCATTGGCTTATCTATGAGCTATATCCTGTTTTAAAAGTGATTGCCTAGAGAAAGATGGTAAGACATTTTAACAGTCTCTCTATACCCTTTTCTATTTCAAACTCTAGGAACTGATATGCATATTATGTACAGGAAACATCGGGTAGTGCAGAAAATGAGAGATACAAATATCAAATTATAAGTAATTTTTAAAGAAAAGAGAGTAAGTCAGAGAAGCATAAGTACAGGGAGAAACACAGCTGAGAGGCAAAGGAAGAAAGAGCAGAGGCACCAAATAAAGGCATCTTACAAAGTGATTCAGACAAGGAAAACATCAGAGGTTGGGGCTCATGTTTCCACAAGCTATGTCTTTAGCATCTTTTCCATCTACATTTATGATAAAATGATTAGACACAAACAAGGAATCTGGACTAGTTAAAGCCTATTGATATTAGAACACAGGGTAAAATGATGACAAACTCCAGCACATCTGAACACACCGTAACCTTCTAAAGACATAAAATATTAACTGTAAGTCAAACTGCCCTGGCTCTCAATCTAGACTTCTATCCCCATTGCAATGCAGAGATTCAGTTTGGAGGTGAGAGAGAGGCATACAGAAGCACACACAGAGTACAGCATCATCAGGGTTTGGAAGACTGAAGGTTCCATTTCATTTTTTCACCAAGGGAAAAGTAAAGGCTTAAAAAACAAACAAAATAGTGTGTTCATGGTTACGTAATAACACACAGAAAACAAATGATTTCTTTCTTGCCAATGCTTCAAGCTAATAGGTTACACCCATGATCCCACTCAATTCTCTGCACAGTTTGTAGTTTTCTTGGCTTCTCACACATGAAGGCAGCATGCAGAACAAAAAGCAATGCTGTAACATCTAATTTCTGTTTTCCTCACAATTCCAATGATGTTTGTGCCTCCTGTCATTCATTTAAATTAGGTATTCTAGACTGGAAACATTTACATGCGACACATTTATAAGTGTGCATGATTTGGAGTTTTTAAGCCAACTAATTCACACACCTCCACTCATGATTACAGTCAGTGAATATGAACCAGATTGGCTGAAACAGAAAATGACAGTCCTCTTTACTATATCAAGTTAAAAGTTTGGATTACTCTGTAAGAAAACAGGAAGCCTGTGTTCTTAAATTCTACTTTAGATGCTTATGGATGCCTGGTCACAGTGCAGTGCATCTTAACAAGTATGATACTGCTGTCAAATGAGGTTGACCTGTTTCCACATGCTGATGGTACTTATGTGAGGGACAAGTGGTAGACTGAGGCAGTGAATAATTACTATCCTTAATAACCACTCAGAGATTAAAAGTTCAACTATACTACAAACCTGAAAAAAACCCTACTCTCGGGTTCCCATCCCTTTTGTGAATGCAATACTAAAACAGGTAGAATGCATGTTCTCTTCACTGCAAGTTTTCTTCAAGATGCAAGAGCATAAATGCAAAGAAAAGAAAAAAATGTCAACTTTCTATTGTCAGGAGTGTTAATAACCTGCAGCTATAAAACTGTACTCTTTCCTTTGACACTGTCGTAGAGATTAAAAGCCTCCACAGTTCCAACTACACCTCCTTGACATTTCCTAGTGAGCAGGAAAAGCAGCATTACAGGTAGAATATTGCTAACTAGAATCCTGCCTTGGGGAGGGGGAGAGGAGGAGTGCAGACGATGAGCCTGGGAAGAATATGAATTGGCAAAGAACACCTCGTCCATCTTGGCAGAGGATTCACAAACTTGTTTAGGATGTAAATGGTGGGACCTTAAATTGATACTTGAATTTTCCATAATTTTGAAATTTGACAGAAATAAGGGGTCATATAAAAATTTCCCTGCAACTTTTCATTCTAGTGCATCTGGCAATACTATCAGACTGGATGAATTAGACAATGGAACTTTGTGCAAATAAAGGCACTAGAGAATGAAAAAGTCACTATCTCAATAAAACTTTAGACAGAACTCACTATTCCAGAAAGGCCCCGAGGTCTCACTAGTAAGAGAACCACGGGGCAGAAACTCCTCACTGCCTTACGTCTTTCCAGAGTCCCACTAGTTCTCTTCCACCCGAAATTAAAACAAAGCTTTGGACCTCCTACCGGCATGAAGAGCTCCGCTTTCTACACCTGAGTCCTCCTGACGGGGGAATGAGTGTGGTTTGATGTACACTGTACTTCCCAAAGTCTGGTCAGCTCAGTGTCAGTACCAGAGGTATTCATGGTTATATAAGGTCTGAAAATATACCTCTCTCCTTACCCACAATTTATAACAACCATCAAACATTCTGGAGTCCCAAATTAAACACACCTGCTAAACTTTGTTTAAAGTTGTTTTACTAAGTTTTATTTCTGCTGAAGTCCTTTTCATCCACACAACATCCTCCTAATGTCCCAGGGACTCGAAGGAAAACAGTACTCTGAAAACTGAATTCATATGTTGGCTGTGGGCAGAGGGACAATTACATTCAGAAAGTCAATGGAAAAGACATTGAAAACCTGTGTACATACAGTATTTTTCTTCTTGTGGTGTAATGAAGGGTCTGCAACAGTCAAAGCTTACAAAACTTATAAAGGCTGGTTTGGGGCTATTCTGTGTTTTGTTTTGGTTTTGTTGTTGTCGTTTCCTGTTTTAATGATGGAAAATACTCTTTCTCTCTAAAATGCTTTAATAGGAGGAATATAAATGATATGGCAAACAATCTTTAAAATTCTTTTCTGGTGAGGAAATATTCACATGCTTACACTCAGAAAATCGTGAGAAAAATAAACAATGAATTTAGCAATTCCAACCATCTTTTTCTCTACAAGCGTAATTTATTTCTTTTATTCTCTTTTCTTTTTATATATCTTCTCTCCAGTAACTCAGTCAAATGTTAGCTTAATGGAAGCAGCTACAGTCAAAATTTCATTTTATTTACCGAATTCTTTGCAAAGTACAGGGATTCTCATTCACTTATTAGTCCTACGGGCTCTACTGGACGTTATTAGTAATTTGCCTGAAATGAGTCAAGAAAGAAAGGGTAAAGAGAGCCTGGGCTTAGATGACAGTGATAGTACTTCAGGGACCACAGGAGCCACGAAAATTAGCACTGAGCCCTCATCTCCAGGACAGAAAAGAAATCAGGACAGTCTTAATGAGAGTCAGGCAGTGCCCCTAAGGAGAACCTTAATATACTTTATCTTCCCTTTATATTTCATTCCAGTGTCATTAGATGCAGTGAACCAACTACCACTCATTGAGAGCATACTATGTGCCTAACTCTGGGAAGATTCAAATTACATACACCAGCCGTTGGCAGATGTGACTTGCTGACCAGAAGCACCCAAACCAGAGCCTCCTCCTCAGAACTTGTTAGAAATGCAAACTCTCAGCCCCACCTGTACCCTCTGAAGCTGCAGCCTGGGGGTAGTCTTGGGATTTGGTTTTTGTTTGTTTGTTTTTGAACAAAACAACACAAACCCTGCAGTGATTGTAGAAGCACTGGCCTCTAGCATCTCTGGGGAGCCATGAAAATGTGGAAAGGCAGCAAAGTTGAGAAGTACACAGAGCACAAGATCTGGTAATCTCACTGAAGGTTCAGACTCTAGGAATGGGTTGTTGCTTTTCAAAATAAAACTAGAGCATTTGAGAGTACCTTCTCTTCCTCTCACTTCTACTGCTGGAAGCATACACAGAAAGAAGAATATGGAGTCACAAATGAACACATGATCCAGTGAGTCTGGAACAGACAAAGTGCTACAAAAGAACCAATTCTGTAGCTTTAGATAAGTGATAAACAGGTATACGCCCCCAAGGGAGTCTATCGATTCTGAACTTGCTACATTGTGTTTAAAGGCAGCTCCAGTTCTCTATTCAACCAATCATTATTAAATTCTTTTTTTAATTTATTTTTTATTAGATATTTTCTTTATATACATTTCAAATGCTATCCCAAAAGTTCGCTATATCCTCCCTCCGCCCTGCTCCCCTACCCACCCACTCCCGCTTCTTGGCCCTGGCATTCCCCTGTACTTGGGCATATAAAGTTTGCAAGACCAAGGGGCCTCTCTTCCCTGTGATGGCCGACTAGGCCATCTTCTGCAACATATGCAGCTAGAGATATGAGCTCTGGGTTACTGGTTAGTTCATATTGTTGTTCCACCTATAGAGTTGCAGATCCCTTCAGCTCCTTGGGTACTTTCTCTAGCTTCTCCATTTGGGGCCCTGTGTTCCATCCTATAGATGACTGTGAGCATCCACTTCTGTATTTGCCAGGCACTGGCATAGCCTCAAACGAGACAGCTATAACAGGGTCCCTTCAGCAAAATCTTTCTGGCATATGCAATAGTGTCTGGGTTTGGAGGCTGATTATGGGATGGATCCCCAGGTAGGGTAGTCTCTGGATAGTCCATCCTTTCCTCTTAGCTCCAAACTTTGTATCTGTAACTCCTTTCATGGGTATTTTTTCCCTATTCTAAGGAGGAATGAAGTATCCACCCATTGGTCTTTCCTCTTCTTGATTTTTGTGTTTGGCAAATTGTATCTTGGGTGTTCTATGTTTCTGGGTTAATATCCACTTATCAGTAAGTGCATATCTAATGACTTCTTTTGTGATTGGGTTACCTCACTAAGGATGATATCCTCCAGATACATCCATTTGTCCAAGAATTTCATAAATCCATTGTTTTTAATAGCTGAGTAGTACTGCATTATGTAAATGTACCACATTTTCTGTATCCATTCTTCTGTTGAGGGACAACTGGGTTCTTTCCAGCTTCTGGCTATTATATATAAGGCTGCTATGAACATAGTGGAGCATGTGTTCTTATTACCAGTTGGAACTTCTTCTGGGTATATGCCCAGGAGAGGTATTGCTGGATCTTCCTGTAGTATTATGCCCAATTTTCTGAGGAACCTCCAGACTGACTTCCAGAGTGGTTGTACAAGCTTGCAATCCCACCAGCAGTGGAGGAGTGTACCTCTCTCTCCATATCCTTGCCAGCATCTGTGGTCACCTGAGTTTTTGATCTTAGCCATTCTGTCTGGTGTAAGGTGGAATCTCAGGGTTGTTTTGATTTGCATTTCCCTGATGATTAAGGATGTTGAACATTTTTTCAGGTGCTTCTCTGCCATTCGGTATTCCTCAGTTGAGAATTCTTTGTTTAGCTCTGTACCCCATTTTTAATGGAATTATTTGAATTTCTGGAGTTCAGCTTCTTGAGCTCTTTGTATATATTGGATATTAGTTCCCTATTAGATTTAGGATTGGTAAAAAGCCTTTCCCAATCTGTTGGTGGCCTTTTTGTCTTATTGACAGTGTCTTTTGCCTTACAGAAGCTTTGCAATTTTATGAGGTTCCATTTGTCAATTCTTGATCTTACAGCACAAGCCATTGCTGTTCTGTTCAGGAATGTTTCCCCTGTGCCCAAATCTTCGAGACTTTTCCCTATTTTCTCCTCTATTAATTTCAGTGTCTCTGGTCTTATGTGGAGGTCTGTGATCCACTTAGACTTGAGCGTTGTACAAGGAGATAAGAATGGATCAATTCGCATTCTTCTACATGATAACCACCAGTTGTGCCAGCTCCATTTAGCAAAGCAGAAGTGATATGTTTGCATTTTATTGCTCTATTTGAAGCTCTTACTCTCTTTACCTGATAATCTTTCCAGCATCACTTAACCAAGGAATGCACAATGTTAAAAAGCATTAACAGTAGTAATACCTACAGCAAGCATTATTGCTCATTTTATAATACTTATTTGCTTTTTGTGGTCTTATTCACTGTCCTGGTTACTCATTTTACATTACAGAAGAAAGATTAGCAATATTATAACCCTCACTGTTACACAGCACATTAAAATATAAATATGAAGTTAAAATTCAAGCCTTCCTACAAATGACTACAGGATCCAAGTTTCAGTCACTATCTCATGTCTTCCTTAATTATTTAATGCACTAGACCATTCTCTGCAAAGCTAATTTTAACCTTACTTCTCTTTGGCAATTGCATTAAATCAAACAGAAGGTGAGACAAAAGCTAAAGGCACTTAATCTGGAATTTCAGGTGAAAACATGTAATGTGGTTTAAGAATGGCTTATTAAAACAAAAAGGTATAATTTAAATATACAGATATATTTTGTGAAAAATCCCCTTAGATAATAGCATTTTACATTTTAGACAAGTTTCTCAATGGCAAATTTTTATTCTGGATATTTATTCTTAAACTATGAAAGCTCAGTGTGCATATAACTGAGATCCTTATAGTGGAACCACAGTAATAAGAAATTATTATATTATAATATTATATCCTAGGGTGCTATAATAGAAGTTTATTACCACGTGCTTAGCTAATAGGGTCCACACTATTCTACTAAAATTAGATTGAGTTATAAAAATTATATTATCATCATAATCCTTAGTACTTATGAGAAAAACATCTTTCAAATGAGATCTTAAGGCCTAGAACTACTGCAAATTTATATATAAAGAAATCAAGTTATAGGAAGACAGTACCAAAATATAGGGACACCTTTCCAAAGTGTATGAAAAGATTAAGGCTCACCCAATGTAGACTGGCAGCACAAATGTTACAAATGATTCAAGGGAGAAGAAATGAAATACCTATTTATTTAATGTTATTTGCTGACTACCTACTATTAGGTAGGTATTCTAGGCTATGCACAAACAGCAGCCAACCAAAGATAAAAATCCTCCATTGTCTTGAAGCATACGCTCAGTAAATAAGCTAGAAAAGAAACAAATCAGCATACGCTATCAAATAGTCAAAATGTCTCACACGAGATTTGTAACAACAATAAGAGAAAATGCCTAGCTGCTAGCCATTGGTCCTGACGTTAAAACACTGTGCTGCTAAAGCAGCATGTAAGGCAATTTTAAGACCTGTGCTGGTTCATGATGAGATGGCGCTCAGTGGCTAAGGACACTTGTTACCCAGCCTGACCACCTGAGTTCAACCCCTGGAACCCTGACAGTGGAAGGAGAGAAGTGACTTCTACAAGTCCCCCCGACCACATATGTGCTCCGCAAGTGTGTGCATGAACACACACACACACACACACACACACACACACACACACGACTGAAGCGATCAGAAGAATGGCTCAATGTTGACCACAAAAACAGCTCAGCTGATTAACTAGGTCTGGAGAATGGGAAATAGGAGGCAAGAACATGAGGAGTTCCCCCAGCACCTGGCACCATTTAGAGAAATAGGAAAGTAAAGGATGAGAAGACTGGGTTTGGTCTGGGAAATGCAAAGTTCCACGTGCCCAGTGTCCACTGAAGTAGACAGTTAAGTGGTTGGCTACTCAAGCTCATTAGGATAAAGGCTAAGGCTAGGAACATACAACTGGGGATCATCACAGAAACCAAGAGAATCAATGCTGAAGGCCTAACAGCTGGAGCACTGCATACAAAGCACCAGAGATCTTGCCCTCTCTCCCTTGCTCCCCGCCTCCCTTGCTAAATCATGAGATTACATTTCTACCAAGTTTAGCCCCTTACTTGGCCATTTCCTTATGCCTAACTCATTTCTGAAGCTGATCACCAAGGTCCAACAATCAAAACGTCAAAATTCATTTTTTGGCTACACTGGCTAACTTGTCCAATAAGGACTTACCCTCTCATCCTTACAGACACTACCTTTTTCTCCTAACACCACTCCTGCAGAAACACCAGCTGCTGTCTTTGCCCTATCCTGAGGCAGGCCTGACTTGTCCCCCCAGGGTAATAAAATCTCCTCTGTGCTGATAATATGATGCCTGAGTGTGACTGTACGGATCCCATAGCCCTAGTCAAATGCTTTTTGGTTTTTTTTTTTTTTTTTTTTGGTTTTTCGAGACAGGGTTTCTCAGTATAGCCCTGGCTGTCCTGAAACTCACTTTGTAGACCAGGCTGGCCTCGAACTCAGAAATCTGCCTGTCTCTGCCTCCCAAGTGCTGGGATTAAAGGTGTGCACCACCACGCCTGGTATTTTTATACGTATTTTTCGTATTTTTATACGAAAACAAAATAGATACTTCTAAATTCTTTCTTTTCTTCTGTCCTCACTCAGCTTTCCTGAAGAAGTGTAGCATATTAAAAAAAAAAATGGTTTTGACAAGGAGACATGAGTTCACAGAATGATACTGGGACAGACAATAAAAAATGGAAAGTACATGGAAAACTGTAACTCATACCCAGATAGTGGTAAGGTAACACATATAGTCAATGTTTCGATGTCTATTGAAAATAGATTGGCAATCCCTCAGAAAGTACCACATGACCTGTAAATTCTATCCATAGGCTCATATTCAATTAAAATGAATGTTTTTATAATATTTTGCTGGGCATGGTAATGTAAGAAGTATGAACAGAATGATTGACAGTTCCAGCCCAGCACGGTCTACAGAGAAAGAACTTGTACAACTTCATCTGCCTAGCCTGAGAGATGCTATTGTTTGATCCCAGTACTGAAAACAAGTTCCCACAGAAGCCTTGTACATGGGTTAATACTGGCGGCAGAATTGTTTCTTACAGCCAAGACAACCTAAACATCTAGCAACTATGAATAAATTGTAACATTTGTACATTTGATGGGATACTATTTGCCACAAGAAGGGATTAGCATAAACTGTATGGATTAACATTTAAGGAACTACTATAACATGAAAGAAGCTAAACACAGAAGTCTATATGTTGTATGACTACATTATATGAAATGTTCAGAAGGGGCAAGCAGGAAAATTAATAAATAGTATGTTACAGAAAGGTTGCTACAGCTGTAGCAGCTGGAGAAGGGCTGGGAGGTAGAAATTATGGGGTATGAAGTTTCTTTTAAGGGTGATGAAATTGTTCTGAAAATGCAGGTAATTACTGCACAACTTTGTGAGCATACTGAAGACATAACTAAATTGTACATATTAGTAGAGTGATGATCATGGCTATGAATTATAACTTAGGGTTTTGTACTTTTTTTAAAAAGTTTTATTTGTTTGCTTGATTGTTTTAAAACAAAGATGGTGACAACTTCCCAGAGAAAAAGAAAAACCAGACTGAAATCTTATTTGTTAGAAGAAACATTAATGAGAGTATCCTAGAGGTTGTCAGGATATTTGTCCTTCCCTCCCCAGGCACTCATACCCTGTGGTAAAGTGGACTTGGGACTCACAACCCTACATCCCCCTACTCCACAGTGCGTATAAACTATGGCCTCAGGTACGGACATATTATGCCTCTGTCTTAGTTAGGGTTTTACTGCTGTGAACAGACACCATGACCAAGGTAAGTCTTATAAAAAACAACATTTAATTGGGGCTGGCTTACAGGTTCAGAGGTTCAGTCCATTATCATCAAGGTGGGAGCATGGCAGTATCCAGGCAGGCATGGTGCAGGAGGAGCCGAGAGTTCTATGTCTTCATCCAAAGGCTGCTAGTGGAAGACTGACTTCCAGGCAATTAGGGTGAGGATCTTATACCCACACCCACAGTGACACACCCATTCCAACCAGGTCACACCTATTCCAACAAGGCCACACCTTCAGATGATGCCACTCCCTGGTCCAAGGATATACAAACCATCACATTCCACTCCCTGGTCCCCATAGACTTGTTCAAAAACATGACTCTATGGGGACCACACTTAAACATAGCATAATGCAAAATGCATTTAGTCCAACTTTCAAAGTCCTCATAGTCTATAGCAGTCACAACAATGTTAAAAGTCCAAAGTTCAAGGTCTCTCCTGAGATTCATCCAACTTAATTAACTGTAATCTCCAAAGCAAGGCAGGAAACCAGCTGGGCAAACTCCAAACTCTGCATCTCCATGGCTGATGTCAAAGTGGTCTTCAGATCTCCACTCCTTTTTCATCTTTGTTGACTGCAACAAACTGCTTTCTCCTGGGCTGGTTCCACTCCCTGTTAGCAGCTTTCCTCAGCATGTGTCCCATGGCTCTGGCATCTTTAACACCTTTGAGTCTCTTCACCTTAGCCTCAGGCAAACTTTTCAGACAAGGGCAAAAAGTAGCCACATTCTTCACCAAAATACCACAAAACCAGTCTTTATGCCACGTTCTGAAATTCTTCTCCTTTGAAATCTCCTGGGCCAGGTCAACACAGTTCAAATTACTCCCAGCAACTAAGTCTTCCATATTCCTAATAGGATGACCCATTAAGCCCCATTTAAAGCATTCCATTGCTATCCAAATACAAAGTCCAAAAATCCACATTCTGTCAAATAAAAGCATGGTCAGGCCTATCACAGCAATACCCCACTCCCAGTACCAACTTCTGTCTTAGTTAGGGTTTTACTGCTGTGAACAGACACCATGACCAAGGTAAGTCTTATAAAAAACAACATTTAATTGGGGCTGGCTTACAGGTTCAGAGGTTCAGTCCATTATCATCAAGGTGGGAGCATGGCAGTATCCAGGCAGGCATGGTGCAGGAGGAGCCGAGAGTTCTATGTCTTCATCCAAAGGCTGCTAGTGGAAGACTGACTTCCAGGCAATTAGGGTGAGGATCTTATACCCACACCCACAGTGACACACCCATTCCAACCAGGTCACACCTATTCCAACAAGGCCACACCTTCAGATGATGCCACTCCCTGGTCCAAGGATATACAAACCATCACAGCCTCCTAACACAACATTGCTCCTTAGCTCCCCAGAACCCTAACCCTCAGCACTCAGTTTAAAGCCCATTTAACATAATACAGTTTTTAGGCTTTTAAAAGCTCTTCTTTACAAAGAGGCCCTACTGTGAGAAGATAACAGAGGTCTTAAAGAGGTAAACATAAAACTGCCTCTGTCACATAGACAATAAGCTTCCTGGTGATCTCCTGATCTTAGAGGTGAACCCTTCCATCTTACAACTGAAATTTTTATCATACTAGCATACATTTCACCCCCAAAGTCATTGGCACCCTTGATTCTACTATGGCTAACACAACATCCAGAATATGTCCCAAATGGGTAGATTTATATCAGTAAATTGCATGGTAGATACTATGAAAGCTAGACAACTCGGCCATCAGTGGAAAGAGAGGCCCATTGGTCTTGCAAACTTTATATGCCTCAGTACAGGGGAACGCCAGGGCCAAGAAGTGGGAGTGGGGGGGAGTGGAGTGGGGGGGTGAGGGCTTGGGGGACTTTTGGGGTAGCATTGGAAATGTAAATGAAGAAAATACCTAATAAAAAATAATTAAAAAAAGAAAAAGAAAGAAGAAATATACAAATAAAAAAATAATTAAAAAAAAAAGAAAGCTAGACAACTACAGGAACCAATACCAATTAAGATACCAAATACATAAAAACCAGTCCTTTCAGAATTTTTTAAAAAGATATAGTCACAGGATTAATATCAACTTAAACAGGATGTCAACTCTCTAGGATACATTGCATTTCAAAGGAATTAATGCTATATCCTGAAAATAGTCTGACAGGACTGTGAGTGAGTTAAGGCAGAGAAAAGGGTCTATCTTTTTGTGAATGACTGTATAGTAACTTCACCGTAAAATTCTTTTAAAAGTCAGGTGAGAAATTTTCATGTAACTTAATTGGGACAGAAATTTAAAATCTATGGAGAAAAGTAAGAAATAAATCATGTTGTAATTATGAAATCTTACATATTTGACCATGCCTATATCTACACTTTCTGTTATTCTTTTCTGCCTGCATTTCATAAGACGGTTTGGGGACTTGGGGAAAATAGCTTTCTAAGTGCTCGTTCCCAGATTCTAAAACAGAAATCCTAAGGTATGTGTCTAAGGACATTCTCATGTCAGTCATATCTAGGACATATGCTGTTTGTTATTTGCAATGCTAGGACTCAAACTGAAGGTCTTACAAAGATTAGGCTAGCGCTTTACCACTTGACTAAACCCAGCCCTAGCTTGCAGGTCTGGGAGAGTTGTCTGGTAATCTGATTTAAAAACACAGTGCTAAGCCAAAGACAGTGGGGACTGAAGACCCTCAGTCTCTCCTGGGCTTTGCTTTTAGGTGGACTCTCCAGAGTCTGCTATTGACTGACTGACTGACTGACTGTGTATTCACAACCTTCCTAAAACTCCATGTTTAAGTTATAACTTCCAATGTGATAGTATTAGGAAATGGGGACTTTTGGACAGTGATTATATCAGATGAGGAGCCCCTGAGCGGATTAACACCCTCATAAGAGGAAGAAAGGGAATTAGACAAGGAGGTCATATGAGGATGCAATAGAAAGTGATTCTCTGTATGCCAGTAAGAAAGCCTTCACAAAATCCAAACCTACAGACTGCATGACAACCTTGAACTCCTTAGCCTCCCAAACCGCAAGAAATGAATATAAGTTGTCTAAGCCCCCACCCTCTCTCTGTCTGTCCATGGTATCTTGTTACCCAGCAAGATGCTGTGAGTGGAAGGAAGACAAGGCTAAACTAACCTTTCTGAAAGACAAAGTGAAACAGAAACAACATATAACCCTGGAGGTTGGAAAATCCTAAAAGGAAAAAGGCTGAAACCTAAACATAGCATAGCTATAATGATATAAGCTGCCATACAGGATTATGGCTGACTCTTATTGCTCCATAAATAAAATCCCATATGAATTATGACTTTAAACATTTTATAAGTTATTGTTATTTTTATAGGATACAATTTGTCTGCTATGAAACTGTCATTGTAGATTAAAATCTTCATCAAATGGGATACATAAAAGAGTATGTTTATAAACAGAGAACCTATTTTGTTTCTTTAAAACCCTGTATCTACAACTTGTCAATGCTTGTTATGAATTGTCTGCACACTGTGGGTGGCAATTCACATAAGAGCACAGCAAAGAATCCAGAAAAATCACTGTGAACCTTTCCCCTGCTTTGCATTGCCATGAGTATTTCTTCACTTCCTCTTGTCCTACACTTACCTGAAATTCATGTATCCCCAGATCAATAAGAGAAATTTTGTTTTTCTAAGTTGCACTAAACTCTAAAACAATTAAAAAAGAAATAAAATCTAGCTGTCCAGGTGTGGTGGAGCACAAGACAGGAGGTTGTTGTGAGTTAGAAGCCAGCCTGGACTATGCAGTGAGACCATTTCAGAGAAAAGAAAAAGAAAAGCAATCTCTTACAGCTCAAGGATATCAACTCAGTACAATACCCTTTATTCTTCTCAAGGACCCCGATGTGTGTGTGTGTGTGTGTGTGTGTGTGTGTGTGAGAGAGAGAGAGAGAGAGAGAGAGAGAGAGAGAGAATGTGAGAGTGTGTGTATGTGTGAGAGAGAGTGTGTGAGAGTGTGTGAGAGTGTGTGTGTGTGTGTGTGTGTGTGTGCTCAGCTTGACAAAAGCTAAGCACACAGGGACAACACTGCAAAACTCTTTGCCAGCCTCACCTTCAACATATCACTTAGAATTAAGACATTTATCTACCTATTTATTTGGATTATGTAGCCTGTGTTTTCTTCCAGTGTCAACCAGTATATAGTGTAAAATTTAATAGATCATTATCTATCTCTTAATTAGCCTTAATGGTGATAAGTTTCCATTTTAGTCATCAAAGTTATAATGTGCATTAATATATCTTCTATTGACTGGCTTTAACCATTTTTAAAAAGCATAATATTTTTCAATAATATGAATCTAGAAGCTTATACATGCTACAAAAAGAAGAAAAGGTGTACCCAGACAAATATGAAACAAGTTATGAAGTCTCCTGACGTAAATAGACAAATCCTAAAGATTAGAGTGCTAATCTTATGGCATGTTTGGTCTATACTGTAATTACAGCAGTCCCTGCTCTCAACTGAATACATACGACTAGCAGAAGGGAACACTACTCAGAAGCCTAAGGACTACAGGGTATTTTTGCAAAATCTAATAAAAATGAGAAAGTTGTTTAAAACAACCTATTTCCAAAAAAGATGAGAAAAATCTGTTTTTATTTACTACTTTAATTCAACCTGATATCCACATTTATGATTTTTAAAAATTAAAATCTAACTAACTATGATACACACACCTTTGATCCCAGCATGTGGGAGGCAGAGGCAAGCCGGTCTTTCTGAGGACATGGCAAGCCTATCTACATAGAGAGTTCCAGACAAACAAGGACTTGAGACCCAGTCGCAAAAGAAGACAAACAACAAGAAACCTTTAGGAGCATGTAAAAACAGAACACAATATAAAAGCTAAGTATCACAGCAAACTCATTTTAGGGTGAGTAATGAAATGTCAGTGAGAAATTAACTCAAGCTAGTTCATGAAGTCCTTTTATCTAGAAGACTCCTGAGTCAAGTAAATGAACGTCTTCAGTTTTAGTAAGCTAAACTTGGTTGAAACTGCAATGCTTTTAATAGACCGTTGAAATGAGACTCTGGGCAACTGAGGAATGTCTATCAATAAGCAGGCAAACCTGACCCAGGCTGATTCTAAGCCTAGCTACTGAGGCTAAAAAACAGCTCATGGGGAGACAAGCAGATAAAACTGTCAGATGTTAAAGAATAACACCTGTACTCCATTCCCCTTCAGCCTAGACATGGTAGATGTGTATGTAAGCTCCCTAAAGGGAAGGTGAAAAAGGAAAAAGGGTTAAGAGACAAAGCAGCTCTTACTCAGGCAAGACCAATGGGGGTACGAGGAGTAAACAGAAAGGGAGCACGAAGCACTTAAGGAGACAATTACAGACGTGAGAGAATGACCCTGTCCTCTGACAGTAAGGCTCCCTCTCCCTGTGATCCACCAGTGAGGGGCTGGAGGGTAAAACTGCCTATGTAATAGTTTCAGGACACCATCTTCCCATTGGAGATAGGCCTAGGCGGGTCAAAGGAGATCAACATACCACCAGATGGCAATATAGAGTCAAACATAATTGCCATTTATTTATCTATAATATGTAAGGACACTAGACCATAATAATGGCCAATATATCAGTTAAATATATTACTTTTGTGTCAATAAAAGAGTAGAGAAATAAAAAGCATGTATCCATAGAAAGATAAATATTGAGATAGAAGAAGCTACCTGTCACTATACAACACAGACCCTCAATTAGTAACTGTACCTTTACTGTGTAAACGGCAGAGGAAAGTAATTAGCAATTAATAGAATCTGTCCTCAATTTAAAGCCTTGAAGGGAAGTAATTAAATTTAGTAAAAGCTGTAGCTTCTAAACAAGGATACATCATATAAACACAAAAGAAAACACAGATTTGAATAATAAATGCAAATTAAAAACAAGATTTGACTATAGAGGTTAAAGAAAAAATGATCATAAAATTATTTTTCTGAAAAGAAAATCTCTGTTCAAGGAACTAGTTTATGGACCTATTTTAATCTAAGCAAAGGCTTTTATTCGAATCTTGGCTGATGTTTCCAAAGTATAATCTTGCTTCTAGTATATTTATGCATGCAGATCAGACAGCTTCCTGCAGCTTGAATTAGCTGTACAAGTACCTTTCATATCAATGCAGATGGATTTGATATACACTGTCAACATTACTACCAGGGACTCAGATCACAAACATTGCTCTGCTTGTTGGTCATGAAATAAAATTGCCAAGCAGATTTGTGTAGCTCCAGAGGGGAAATTAATGCAGGCAACATGGTTATCAGCAGTCTTTAGCCTGCCTCTCTAAGCTTCTAACAGCAACATTTAGGGAGAGGAACCATTACGTCTGGCTACAGCTGCACATTACACGGTCCATTGAGACTCATGCTGATGGCTGCACTGAATAACAAACAGCTGGGTATAAATGTAAAAATCAGAAAATCAATTTTAAACACACATAGTTCACAAATCCTCTGAAATTCTAGTACTGTACAACAAAGATAACTTGACATTAGAGAGTGAGAAAGTATCCCAGAGATTAAAATTCAAAAATGAACTTGGGCAGCCTGGGGTCTTTATCCCTCAGCTGAGCTCTTGTGCTGTGGTTTCAGGAAGGGCAGTGTGAAGTCAAGCAAAGGCAGGATCATCTGAGAGGATCTGACTCAGGTCACGCTTGAGGTGACAGTCATCAGCTCCTAGCTCAACTTTCCAGAAATGTGGAAAAGTTATTTCATGACGTCAACTGAATAAGATTTCCCTCTAACCTTTTCTTACTTTCAGGCTCCTTCATCAAGAAGCTGGGAACTGGGGAAGGGTGTGAACAGAAAGCTGTTCCCCCAAATTTCCAATACAAAGGATCTGGGTTAAAGAATAAAGGTAACCTAAGGAAAAGGCAAAGGGTAAAGTGCCCTGCAGGGTGCTAGCACGTTAGAAACAATAATGGAAAGCCTGTCACAGCTTTGCTTGCTTAATTAGAGAGAAGATAAAAATATCTTTTCCTGGACATTGTTGTAGAAAGGTCTGTATTAACCTCATGGATCTGTTTTTGGCAGTCAGCACACCTTTATAGCTACAAAAGCTAGTGACAGAGCTGTACCTGAGATGGGGTACCACTGCCTATCATTCAAACCAGGTCAGTTTTTAGAGCGAAGGAGTACACAGTTGATGATGGCATTGGTACAACCGTGACAAGCTGGGATTAGCCTAGCAGAGCATGCCACACTGTGCCTTTAATGCTAAGAATGTGAAAGGGAACTGGAGGTCCTAACTGAATGCCAAGTAAGTGGAGGCTATCCCCTCTTCTCACTCTCAGCCATTTGTGCCTTCTTGCTCTCAATCACTATTAAAATAAAAAAGTCTTCTAAAGTATGTTCAGGGAGCAAAAGATGGACCAGACAAAAATCCCCTCCTCTTTGCTCACACAACTCGTCCTGCGGGTCCCAGAAGACTCAAACCTGACCTAGTGGGAAGGACACTACTCTCTTATCAAACCTGACCTAGTGGGAAGGACACTAGCCTCTTATCGATTTCTCAGAAGGAAGAACTACAATCTTCCTACTTTTGATTGATGTTGACTTCCTGCTATCACAGCTAACTGAACCAAGATCACAAAAGTACTAACGTACATGAACACTGTCATGGAGACAATGTATTTTTTCCAGTGGTCCTGGTGATAAGTAATATATTAATTATTTTTACAAATATGATGTGCCAATGTAATATTAATGTTACATGATCTGTAGGTTAAAGAGTTAAAGTCCCAACCTGGGAGATGGCTTGTAGGTGAGGGAGCTTGCGGCACAAGCATGAGGAGTGGGCAAGCCCAAATGTTAAAAGTTTGATGTTGATAAAAGGCCTATGACCTCAGCTCTAAAAGGACCCTGGGTGTTTGCAGGCTGTCAGCCTGGATCCAGGTTCAGTGGGAGGCCCTATATCAAGGGCAAAAGGTAGAGAGTAATAGACTGTGTCCTCCCACATGTGTGCAGACCACATATACATGCCCCACACTGCCTTTCTCTTGAGCTTAAAGATGTGCAAATTTTTCAACTTTATTATTTTTCTAAGTTAGTGTATAATGTATGGGATATTACAGCATTTTTGGACAAAGTGTGAAATTACTCTTTTGAAAAAAAATCAAATTCTATGGAAAGTTAGGAAGATTCAACAAGAAAACCTGGAATAATTCAACATGGCTTAAACAAAGTGAAACTGGAGATCCTTTCTGATGAATTCAGTGTCTCCCTGAAGAAGATACAAGTATTTCTGAAGGTCACAGGCTAAAACTCAGAATAGCCTCCTGTTTAATGCCTGAACTCTAAGAACATTTTACAAACTCTTAGAAGAGCTAGAAGTCAGTAAACATCCAGTCCATGTGAGACTTTGAATATGTGAAGTATTATACTTGGAATAAATGTAGCAGTTCATTGGCAAGCACTATAAAATAATATAAAAAGAATAGAGTCCAGTACAAACAGATACTTAGTTTATTTCCACAAAACAGGTGACACCTCAGCTTAACAGGTCAGTGTGACTCCTAAACATTCTTCAGCTATCCAACTGAATGCTAACTATTCCATCTGCAGAACAAACTGCAGTTTATTACAGTGTAGTTTCTGGCTTGTACTGTTTTTAGAAGACCACAGTACAATCAGTTTGCTACTATGGAGGCACACAAGAAACCTGGAAAATTAGATAACTTTAAAGGCTAATATACTTTAGTTCTGGGCTAATTGCATTTCTTAAAAGAGTTCTGCTGATTGGTTCAGAATCTAAGCTATCAAGAACTCACATACTTAGAAACAAAAATACAACCTATCAAGAAAAGCAATCCAGGAAAAGGAAGGAGAGGAGAAGGAGGGGAGAGCCTGACTGATTCATAGAGGAACCTTAAGAAATAGATAATTCAAGTTGTCCTCACTTACACCTTACAATTGGCAATTATAAAAACTGCCTGTCTCTCAGAATATTTACTGTCAGAGCTTACTTACAAAGCTGTAATGATACATTTACATTTCAAAAATAACAACAACAAAAAACCCTTGCAGGTAAGTTGTATTACATAGATAACCTTTTATTCAATTCCTGGTTATTTTATTTCAGTTCTACAAATGTTAAAAATACATAATGTAATTGGAAACCTTCATATTAGTCTATAAAATGGTCTGTTCAAAACATGACATATATTGTACCTTATAATTTTGTTTGAAAAGCTAGTTCAACATTCATATTGGAAATCTAATGTATGTACACCAGCCCTAACCATGCAATCATTTAATTCTGAGCCAATAAATATTTCTTCATTTGATAACAAACTTGCTAATCTGTCTGAAAGAAAAACAAAAGACTCAGAAATAGTTTGTGAGTTTTTGGAACAACCTTATTTTTCTGTTTTGCTGCTCCTGGGAAAAAAAGCCATCACAGTATTTTTTTTCTTTAATTTTTTTCAACAGTTTTAGGCTGTAGTATAGATGGGAAGGTGAATGATAATGCCATAATATGGCAGAAGGACTGTAAAATTGGTCTTTAAAAACAAATTAACAACAAAATCATAACTTCTTCCTGTAAGTTTTCTACTTTAAGCCAAGACACATTTTGTATTTCATGGATTTTAAAATCATGAACAACAACGAACAAAATATAAGCTGCATTATATCTAACTCTCTTTACTTTCCTTTTAAAAATCCAAATGGTTTAGATTCTCACTGCTGCTAGAAATGATGTTTGAAGTATGTATCTTGAAGCATGAAACTAGGTGGGATGTTTCTCTTGTACAAGGGCCAGATTCTAAGGAGAAGGGAAGAACCCACGATGCACTGGGTGGTCTCTATAGGAACGTTTTGGTGTTTTAATCAGTGGTACCACAATGGCTGGGATTTACAACTACAACAGTCAAAAGAATACAACTGTACCTTCTCCAGGAAGGCAAAAATATCTGTACCTAAACAAATGTTGTTTATTGCCCTTTGCGCCTAAAGCTAAACTAAATTGTGGTTTCTTATTTTACATCCTAGAAACAGAAGATCTGTGTGAGTAGATGCTACGGTGATTGAGATGACAATACAGCAAATGAAGCACTAAAGGAATAATAGCATTTCCCTCCAATTACACGATCATCATTGGAAACCCGGCATTTTGACAAAGTGTTCAAACATCAGAGAATGGAGTTGGTATCACACAGTTGAGAGCCATGGTATTGGGCCTTATAGTCTGATTTCTGAAAGCCCTATAATGAGGACAGAGTGGATATACATTCCATTCTTTGGCTGTATTTTTGTTCAACAAAGCCTGCAATTTTCAGTCACTTGAAAATGTAATTATAGATAATGTTTGCATCAGTAGCAAGAATACAATAAGCACATGGGGCATGAAAACCCCACTCCAATCACATCCTCTTAGGTTACAGTGCTTGTCTCCTGCCAAGTGTAAAGGCAGCTCTACAAGCTAATATTTGGTATGAAATCGTTAGTAGTCTGGATCAACACATGCATGAATTCTTCTCTAACTTTGCTATAAACTCTTATAGACACTCGGTGTTAAAGAAAGGACAGAAACTTATGGTTTCCTAGAAACTCAGGATCCAACTAAATGCTTAACCACTTGAGGAAAAGCTACGCCCCAGAAAGGATCAAATGTAATATAATGACACCTGATGGAAACAGGTCCCATACATGAGCTGTGTAGATGAATCATTTTGTTTAGATTTCACTTAATCTACTGACTAACCGATGGCTCATTTGAGGAGATTAAGAATGGTTCTAGCTCTAGAAAAGATACTGTATAAAACTGCCAACTAATGGAGATGATAGGGACCAAACACTGCTTGTGAGCTTTTGCTAAACCATAAGATACAGAGCTACAGGTAACCTCCACCTGCCAAAAAAATCAACTGTTCATCTAAATCAAATGAAAATATTAAGGAGGTGGAAGTACATGTCTCAGAGTGAAATTCCAGGTATCTAATAAATTCTTAAAAGAAACTCTTGATAAAATACACAACCATAAGTGAGGAAAAAAAATCCACATTTAAGGTTTGTTTTTTAATCTCAAATAGGTAAGCATCTACCTCAGACACATAGTTCTTGACATTAATATGGTCCCCCTTTCCACTGACACAGCTACACCACTATTGCTTTACACACTAAAAGTTGTGTCTTGCTATGAAAGAAAATAAAAAGGCATTTGACAAAAAAGTATTTTTTTAAAAAGGCACACAAGAGTGTTGGTTACAACTATGAAATTGTATTTAGTTAAATATAGAAATCTGGCACAAAACGTCCAGGAAATCTAGGACACTGAAAAAAAAATCAATCTAAGAATAATAAGAATAGAGGGAGGGAGGAGAAGAATCCCAAGTGAGAGACACAGAAAATATTTTCAACAAAGCCACAGAAGAAAATTTCCCTAACCTAACAGAGATGCCAACAAGGAAGCATACAGAACACCAAACAGACTGGGCCAGAAAGTCCCCTTGGCACACAATAATCAAAAAAAAAAAAAAAAAAAAAAAAAAAGCTAAACATACAAAAAATAAATAATATTGAAGCTGCAAGGAAAAACCAGACTTCTCAATGGAGTGCAAAAGCAGAAGGGCTTAGACAGATGTGCTGCAAACAATAAGGGACCACAAACTACTACACCCATAAAAATGTTCCATCAAAATAGATGGAGATAATAAGACATTCGATGATAAAACCAAATTTAATCAATGTCTGTCTATAAATCCAGACCTACAGAAAGCACAAGAGGAAAGCTCCAACCTAAGGAGGCTGACCACACCCAAGAAAACACAAGGAGTAAATAATCCCAGACCAGGAAACATAGACACACACACACACACACCATGGTCAACACACACTGCACATTTCTATCTCTCAACATCAAAGGTCTCAATTCTCCATTAAAAAGACACAGAATAGAATGGATGCAAATAGAGAATCCATCCTTCTGGAGCAGCCAAGAAACACACCTTAACATCAAGGATAAACATTTCCTCAGGGTAAAAGGATGGAAGAAGATATTGCAAGCAAACAGACTTACAAAGCAATCAGATATAGCCATTTTTGTATCTCAGAAAAGATAGGGAAGGATTTTACATTCTCAATGGAAAACAAAAATTCCACTAAGAGGACACTGCCATTCTTAACTTCCGTATACCAGACAAAGGATACCAAATTCTTAAAAGAAACACTAAGACGGTTTAGATCATATTGATCCTCACACACTGGCAGTGGGAGACTTCAATACCTGACTCTAGTCAATAGACAGGCCATGCAGACAAAACTAAATACAGAAATGCTGGAGCTAACTGATTTATAACTAAATGAACCCAACAGATATTTACAGAACATCTCATCCAGACACAAAAGAATATGCCTTCTTCCCTGCACTCATAGAACTTTCTTCAAAAATAACTACATACTCAGACTCAAAACAAGTCTCAACAGATACTAGACAACTGAAATAAAACCTGGCATCCTAACTGACCACCATGGATTAAATCTGGGCATCAACACCAGAAACCACAGAAAGCTTGAAAACTCAAAACTGAAAAGCTCACTACTGATTTTTTTTTTAAAGGGTCAAGATAGAAATTAAAGACTTCACACAACACACCAAACTTATGGAATACAATGAAGGCAGTTCTAAAAGGCAAGTTCATAGCTCTAAATTCCTATATAAAAATGTGAAGAGAACTCATACTATTAATTTAACAGTGTACTTATAAGTTCTGGAACAAAAAGAAGAAATTACATCCAAAAGGAGTAGATGGCAAAAAAACAAACTCAGGACTGAAATCATTAACACAACAACAATACAAAAATCAATGAAACAAAGAGTTATTTCTCTGAGAAAATCAGTAACATTGACAAACCCTCATCCAAATTAATTAAAAAGCAGAGAGAAAAAATCTAAATTAACAAAATTAGAAATTAAAAGAGAGACATAAAAGATACCAAAGAAATCCAGAGAATCATAAAGACATACTTTAAAAACCTATACTCCATCAAATTGTAAAATCTAAAATAAGCAGATAATTTCCTAGATACATACCACTTATCAAAGTTAAATCAAGATCAGATAAGTCATTTAAACAGACCTGTAACTGCTAATGGAATAGAAGCAGTAATTAAAAGTCTACTAACCCAAAATTCCAGGGCCATGTGGTTTTAGCCCAGAATTCTACATGACTATCAAAGAAGACTTAATGTCAACACTCTTCAAACTATTCCAAAAAACAGAATCAGAAGGGACATTGCCCAATTTATTTTATGAGGCCACAGTTACCCTGATACTCCATCTAGATAAAGAGCCAACAAAGAAAGAGTTACAGACCAATTTCCCTTATGAACATAGATTAAAGAAAAAAAATCTCAATACTTGCAAACTAAACCCAAGAACACATCAAAAATATCATCCATGGTGTTCAATTAGACTTCATCCCAGATATGCAAGGTATAACATACATAAATTGATAAATATAATCTACCATATAAACAAAGACAAAAAAAAATGATCTTCTCATTATACGCAGAAAAGGACTTTAAGAAAACCCAACACTCCTTCATGATACAAATCCTAGGAAGACTAGGGATAAAAGAAGCATGGTATTTAAAGGAAGCCTACAGCTAACATCAACTTAAATGGAGAGAATCTTAAAGCAGGTCCACTAAAATCTGGAACAAAACAAAACTGTACACTCTCTGTGTGTTATTCACCACAGTACTTGTTTAGTTAGAACAATAGGACAACTGAAAAAGAACAAGGGAATGGAAACTGGAAAGGAAGAAGTCAAAGTACCTTTATTTGCAGATGATATGATAGCATACAGGAGTGACTAAAATTTCCACCAGAACCTCTACAGTTGATAGATACACACTTTCAGCAAAGTAGCTGTATACAAAATTAACTCACAAAACCAATAGCCTTTCTTTTGACAAATGACAAATGGACTGAGAAAAAAATCCCGGCAAACAACACCTTTCACAGCAGCCTCAAATAATATAAAATACCTTGTGATATCTCTAACAAAGCAGTAAAATCCTTGTACGATAAAAACTTTAAAACTTTAAATAAAGAAATTAAAGAATATATCAGAAGATGGACAGATCGCCCATGCTCATGGATTAAGAGGATTAATATAGTAAAAGTGGTCAATTTACCAAAAGCAATCTCCAGATTGAATGCAATCTCCATCAAAATTCCAACATAATTCTTCACAGATCTTGAAAGGAAAAAGTTCAGCATCACATGGAACACAAAACGTCCACAATCACTAAATAATCCTAATAATAAAAGAACCAAGGGAAGTATTAACATCGCCAATTTCAGGTTTTACTACAGTGCTATAGTACATAGAAAACTTGATGTTGGCACAAAACCAGATACATTGATCAATGGAATCAATTTGAAGACCCAGACATAAATCCACACTCCTATGAACATCTAGTTTTTTATTTAAAATGCCAGAAATACACATTGGGGGGGGGGGGAATGACAGCATCTTCAACAAACAATGCTGGTGAAACCAGATGGCATCATGTACATGAATTCAAATGGATCTATACTTCCCACTGCACAAAACTCAAGTCCATAAGGATCAAAGACCCCCAACATAAAACCAGATACACTGAACCTGATAGAAGAGAAAACTGGGTAACAGCCTTGTACTCAGAGGCATAGAAAAAGACTTTCTGAATAGAACACTGTTAGCATAGGCACTAAGGCCAACACTTAGTAAATGGGACCTCAAGAAGCTTAGAAGCTCCTGCATGGCAAAGGACGCTGTCATCCAGATAAAGTAGCAGTCTACAGAATGGGAAAGAGTTTACCAACTGCACATCTAATAGAGGAATAGTATCCAAAATATATAAAGAATTCCAAAATCTAGACATTAAGAAAACAAAAGATCCAATTTAAAAGTGGAATGCAGATCTAAACAAGAGTATTTAAAATAGAGGAATTGCAAACAGCCAAGAAGCACTTGAAGAAATATTCAGTATTCTCAGTCACCAGGGAAATGAAAATCAAAAACTACATTGAGATTTCAACTACACATATGATAAATGGCTACAATCAATTTTAAAAAGTGACAGCTCATGCTGTTGAGGCTGTGGAGCATGGGGAACACTTACCCATTGGTGGTGGGGCTGCAAACTTGGACATCAGCGTGGCAGTTCCTCAGGAAGATGGGAACTGATCTACCTCAAGATCCGGCTCTACCACTCTTGGACAGACACCCAAATGTCATTTTGTCCTACCATACTTGCTCAACCATGTTCATTGATGCTCTATTTATAATAGGCAGAAATCAAAAACAACTTAGTTGCCTCTCAACAGGAGAATGGATAAAGAAAATGTGGTACATTTACACAATAGAGTACTACTCAGCCATTAAAAAAAGATGGGGGAGATGGATTGGAAGGATCGGGTGGGGATGGGAAAGAGGAACAAGAGAGGGAATACAAGGAGAGTCAACAACTAAAATTAAGGGCCATCTTATAGTATAGAAGCCTAATTCGGTAGAAGCTTCTTAAAGTATATACATACATGCAGGGGATCTAAATGAGACTGCCAAGATGGGGGAGACAGAGTCCCAACCGGACAGCTCTTGTCTTTAAATGAAGCTTTCAGTATTGGAATCAGGTTGCATCTAACTGAGTTGTTGGCTAAAGGGATCCCAAGGGGATCCCCTCATGACCCAGGCTGTCGCCAAGACTATAGCTTATTCCTCACAACTGACTGCAAGGGCCCACTGCTGAAATCAATACCTAGACAACTCATTGACCGTGAAATAGGAAGGTGCTCTGCACACAACCTAAAGAGAAAAGTAAACACCAACCCAGTCACAAGCCCTTTCATCTACAATGGTGTCCTGTATGCAAGATACTGCTAGCACAATGGTGGCACAAAGTCTGCAGGAGTAACCAGCCATTATCTGATTTAATTTAAAGTCCACTGTATGATATGAAACCCATACCTGATGCTGCCTGGGTCACCAAGAACCTGAAACTAAATAGTCTATGGACCCAGGGTAAAACCAAATACTACTAGTCTTAAAAAAAAAAAGAGTAGCAATAAATGACTCCTTCTAATGCTATTCTGCTGCTCTCATAGATCACCACCGTGCTCAGCAATATTCAGAGATGCTTCCTCCTGCAGCAGGTGGGAACCCCATTGCTAGACATTATGACGAAAGGGAGAACCTTGGAACATTTATCTTTAAATGAAATATCTCCATCAATTCCTCTTACCCCTGCAGAAAAGGAGGCATGAAGAATGTGAGAGCCAGAGGGGATGGAGGACACCAAGAAAACAAGGTCTCTAAATCCACACAAGCAAAGCACATAGGAAGAGTGAAGCAGAAGGCACAGGGCCCGGCCCATCTCCGCACCGTGTCCTTTACTTTCACATTAGGACTTTAGATAGGGCTTTATGGGATTCCTGACTGTGTGAATGAGTGGGTCCACTTCTTGGGCGTTCTCTTGGGTTCTTTTCCTTCTGTCTGTTTTGTCCAATCCTGGGTTACTTTTTCTTACTTTGTTATTATACCTGAGAAGCTTGTTCTCTAGTGAGTGCTAAGGGGAGCAGATGTGGAGAGGAGAGGAAGTGGGAGCAGTAGAGGCGGAAGAAACTATAATCAGTTTATGTTAAATGAGAAAAAAATCTATTGTCAATAAAAGGAAGAAAAAAGAAATTGTATTTATTTAATATTCAAAATCCACATACATTGTCATCAACACTTGCAGGAAACGCTACCTGTTCTCAGCCTTGAAAAGAGCTAAGAACTCAAAAGTCTTAGAGCAACCTCTAGGTTTAAATTCCAGGGAGAGACAATCAGAAGCTGCAGGCTTCGGGAAGACACAAAGGAAACACATGCATGGCTTTACAGCACACTCACTTTACTGAACCTCAGTCACTTAACCTGCAAAACATTTTTTCATTACTAATATGATAATTTCATTAGCCTAATTGTTAAACCATAGTGTATCCTAAATAAATAAAAAATAAGATCATAAATAAGTTTGGAAATTTATCTATAGGAAGGATCCCTTAAAGAATTAGTTATAAGGAAGAAAGAAAGAAAGAAAGAAAGAGAGAAAGAAAGAAAGAGAGAGAGAAAGAGAGAGAGAAAGAAAGAAAGAGGTACATCAGAGAATTAGTTTTGCTGACAGAAACAAAGAAAGAAACATCAAAGAATGAGTTTTGTTGACACTAATAGACCTTTTTTTTTTCCTTCTGGGTCTATATGGTTATTTTAGTGAACAGAGAACTAGAAATGAATCTGCATTTAAAATATTATGCCCCAAGCAGATATATATAAGATATAGCAGCAAACTAATATGGCTCGCATACAACCTCTTTGGCTGTCAATAATCCAACTTTAGTTGCTTTTTAAAAATATCTTGGCCCAAATGAGGATCTGCCTTTAAAGCAAATTAGACTTCATTGACACTGATTAAATGTGCTAATTCCAAAGAACTGATTATTTCACATGGAAACAGTATCTGAGGGACTAGCCCCCTTTTCTAAAGATCGGCCAGCTTCCCACCAGGGCCCTGGTTTTGCTTTCCTGACAAACTTAAAAGGCAGAAGGTGAGCAGAAGCCCTTATCTGTCTCACCTTATACAGGAAATGCTCTGCTCTAGGAGCCAAGAGACTGTTTGTGAGGTCACTTCCAGAGCTTATAGAGCTTCTCCACAGAAGAGACAAGGACTCCCCTGGCCCACTAGAGAGACTAATTCCTAGGCAGTGGTTCACATTCTAAGGCTTTAGCTTCTGAAGAAAAGATGGTCATGACTGATCTTAAAGAATCAGGTGATATGTTGCATCAGGATCAAACGTTCACATGACAGTTACTCTGATCTCTTAGGAGTCTAAGTATCTATCAACAATGTCTGGAGAAGGAGGAAGTTCTCTCTTAAGTACAAAGAGAAAAGAATCCGCCAGCAGCTGGTTAACAGCTAGATGCATCAAATAGCTCACCCCCTGCTCACTGGCTCAGCCTGTGCCACACTTTGGGTTCCTCAGGTATGCTGTGGCCAGGGCGGTAATGAGGCCATGGGGTTGCAGGAGCTACTTCCCTTCCACATTCCAACACAGGTGCTGGGTTTCTAAAACCAAGGGCTGCAAGATGAGAGCCAACCTTACTTACCACTGCTTACCTGTCTTTTTATCTTAATCCTAAGAAAGTTCAAGCTCAATCAGGAAGTGTAGACATGAGCTTTAAGACTGTATATATATATCAGGATACTGAATAAAGACATTGCTTTGGCATTATCTCGTCCCAGAATGGGAGGTCTGAGCAGAAGGTCATAGTTAGAACATAAACTGCATTATATCTCTCTATCATCATTCGGAAGGAAGATGAAAAACATCACTCACCATAATGTTGTGCTGGACACTGAGCACTTCCTGAAAGTTTATAGGGGAACAATATTGTCGCATGGCTGTCTGTCTGAGACTTTACAATATAAATGTTCTGAGATGAAAAGCATTAACAGCTCAGTTATAATGAGGCTCCATTATGTTTGACGCTCCCAAGAAACAGGAGAATGCGTGGTCAGTTTCAAGTACCATGAAACTACAAAATATTAGGTTGTCATTCTTGTTCCAAATTAGTCTCACAATAAAAGTGTGTGACAGTTGAAAAGCTATTACCCATATTTTCTTGTTGAGAAATTCTGGTGAGGCAATTGAGACTTGGAAGATACTGGCATAAACCAAAGTAAAATTTAACTCAGCAGGAGCCTGTAGTAAATGAAATAAAGGATACCTAGCCACACTGGACTGGAGACTCTAGAGACTACCATACCAAAGCAAGCATCCCTGATGGCCAAAACAATACAAGAGAAGTTATTTTTATTTAAAAATGAAACCCACCTGTGGCTGTAGAAATATGGTGCTTTATATTAAGGGAAAAAATCTCTAAGTTCTTATGAAGAGAACTAAATTGATGGTAATGCCAATCAAATAAAAAGATTTGTGGCTCCAATCCAAACTGTTAGAGGTTTCTAAGGCAGCAGAAGTCAGTAAAAGATGCATTCCAAAATGCTTTAGTAATTGAGAAGAGAAAGACATACCACCCATCAGCAGATGTTGTAAACAATTTCTCAACATCTAAACAAACATGAAAGAAAATGAGGAACTAGGAGGTAATAAAATATAATCATGGTGTGAAAAGAAAGAATCCTGATAGATATGATTATGAATAAACAGAAAGATTACTATTAGGAGATTATTTTGATATAGAATTGTCCACACCAAACAGCACCTGTAGTACTCTGGCTTCCTGGAGGGTTCATGTGTTATCTCTAGAAGCTAACACTGAAAAGATGATCTACTAGATAAAGCAAGTCCTGAGGAAAGATGCTCCTAGCACGGACTTAGTGAATGATTGCAGCTGGAGGCCTCCTGGTGACAATTTTAAGAAAGCAAACACAGCTGCAGCATAGTCAAATATAGCTGGCCAAGACAATGGTGTCCATAAAGTTAGTCACTTTGAAATACGTTACCCGTATGTTCAACCCAAAAACTCAACACCCCTTCTATAATACAGGAAATCAAAATAGAGATTTGTACACAGAAATATGCAGCTGTCCCAGGGCTGATATAGGAATTTTGATTCTTGTCTCTCAAAAATCCAATTCTGAGGACTATGTCAGTCATGCATACAACCCTTTGAGATTCAGGAACAGGTCAAAAATCATGTGGGCTTCAGAGAAGAGTAAAGTAAAAGATATGTACAAGGAAAAAATAATAAAGGCATCAAGAAAACTTTTTTTATTTTTTTTATTTTTTTATTTTTTTATTTTTTTTGGTTTTTCGAGACAGGGTTTCTCTGTGTAGCCCGGGCTGTCCTGGAACTCACTTTGTAGACCAGGCTGGCCTCGAACTCAGAAATCCGCCTGCCTCTGCCTCCCGAGTGCTGGGATTAAAGTCGTGCGCCACCACGCCCGGGGAAAACTTTTTTTAAAAGATGGACTTTTATATCCCCACTGAGTCTAGGCTAAAGTACAAAGAAAGCAAAGAATAAAATAAATAAGCAGAAAAAGTAATTATATATCAATTTCCTACCAAATGCTGTCCCTTTTTAAAGTTGTTTGTGTTACCTTTATCTGCTATTTTACTCCTAAAAATTTGGGGCACACCTTTAATCCCAGCACTTGGGAGGCAGAGGCAGGCAGATTTCTGAGTTCCGAGGCCAGCCTTGTCTACAAAGTGAGTTCCAGGACAGCCAGGGCTACACAGAGAAACCCTGTCTCAAAAAACAAAAACAAAAACAAAAAATTTTTCAAGGACAAACCTAAACATCAGTCTGCACCCAGTGCGTGTTTGGTTGTCTAACACCCAGTACCTTACTTCAGCTCCAAAAAGACAAATGAGCTGAGGTTCAGCATGTGTGTTTAACTCTGCTTACACTGATGAGTTCTTAGGGGCTCACAGACTCATCACTCTCTTGTAATGCTCATTGTTGTCAAATGCTCAGCTTAAGTGCTGGATTCCTATCACAACAGTCGAACTGCATTCAGCATCAACTACAAGCTGTGGCTGATGATATATATATAGTGCTCATAAAATAATGCCGGCACCAAAGAAGTGCAATGCAAGGGATGCGGTCGGGCCAGCATCAGATCTAAAGACATGGAAAGAAAAGAGACAGTTAGGACTTACTGCCATGACTCTTCTGTGAGGAGTCTTTGCCCAGTCTATGCAAATGCAGATCTCCTGTGGGGCAGCTGGAGCTCCAGCTGAAGCCCGCCCACAGGTAAAGAAGTCACTGCACTGGTGAGGGCCCAGCTATTTACCCACTAAGATATAATGAAATTATCAAAATGATTTTCCTTTTTTTTCTGAAAGTGGTCTAGGCCAAAGGTTAAGAGAATTCTGAGACCTTTGATAGCAGTAATCATAATGTGTGGTGTATGGTTGGTCAATGTGTGAAACACTCCTAAAACATAAAATCCAGCTATAAAGGTAATGACCTACAAGCAAGAGTATGTTCTGTCACAATGGAAGATGTCTCAAGGAAGTGAAGTATTCTGATCAATAAAATGGAATCTTATAAATATACATTTACACACACATACTCACTTTATATCTACTGACCACTGCCAAGCAGATAAGTTTTTGCCTCTTTTAGCCCTCAGAATCAACTTAGTCTTTTTGTATCAGAAAACTAAGGCCTAACTTTGTTGCTACAGGAAGAGATAAGGAAAAACAAAAATTTCATAGGGAGAGAGTGGAAAAGATTATTTTAAAACTTAATGAACTCAAGTAAAAGCATTAAAGTTAAGTCTTTTAGGGTAAAAAAAAATCATAGGATGTTGGACTTAGCATAGAAAATTAAAATACAAAGGACTATACTATATAGTAAAAAAAAGTTTTAAACTGTCTAAACTTACGTCAAATAAATTGGCTAAAGTTAACTGCATTCTGAATACTATGTAAAATTCATTGTGAAAATTTTCAGTCCTAAATAAGCCTAAAAATAAATATCAGAAAACGTAGCTCTTAGAATAGGGAACCATGGTTTCCAGGGTTACGTCAGGGAGCGAGCGAGTCCATGTCACTGAAGAGACACCCTTCTGTAACTAGTGACACTTAAAATCAAACCACTACACATAGCTCATTTTAAAAGCATTGTTATTCAAAAAGGAACCTGGGTCACCTGGTCACCCAGATGGCGCCTCCCACCCTGATGCTGCCCTAAAGGAAGTACAAATTATTTCAATTAATCGGACCTTAAAGCTACGTAAGAATGAAAGAACAGTACAGAGTCAACTAAAATGATGTGTTATAATTTATTCTAAATAGAGTCTAAATCTGTGTTTTTAGAACAAAGCTGTATGCAATCTTCTCTATCGAGTTTGCTGAGACCTTCGTTAACTGAAATAATTAAAATTAAACCCAAATCTGAATGTGTACTCATCCGCCATTCTGAAAGCCAAGGGATTACATATTTATTATCATCACATTCTAAATTGTCAGTTGATCTGAAATAGTACTCTCTTAATCTGAAGAACATGGAATGTAATATACAATCTGCAGTTCATAAAAGAGAATGTTCATAAACCTCTGGGTTAGCACTAAAAAAACGTGTAAATCTCCCACATGCTCGCAGAAGGCATTTCAGCCACATAAGTGGAATCATATTTCTATAGAAATAGTTGGAGTAATCACTTTCTGTCATGATTGAGGACAAACGGGGAGAGAGGAGCTGTTCAAACCCTCCCTAAATGTTCTCCTCTGTCTTTTACAAGTCCTTTAGGAGGAGTGTGCGGCTCACACTAAATGAAAAAGACATTCCCAGGAGAAGGAGGAGGCTGCTCTCCCTTCACATCTGGATTCAGAGCAGGAAGATATTGGATAGCACAATTAAACAGTGATGATGCTAAAGGGGAATAATTATTTTACAATTACCTGTGAGCACCACATTTACTGCTCTAATTAGTTTTTGTTTCCCACAAAGGTTTTTCCAGGAATGCAACAGCTCCATTTCTCTTAGGCTCAGCAAGCACTTTTTCTTAAGGAAAACATAAAAATACATTTTCTGCACGACTACCCAGGTAGCACAGCACTGATGGTGGCTTTATTATATGACTTGATACTTCTGCAATGGTGGAGACAGACAGGGTGGCTCAAGAACTCAGAGGTGCTAACGAACCGGAAACCATTAGTGTTTTCCAAAGCCTTCCTCTCTGTAGTTTTGTAAAACAAATATTGTGATCAGAACTACCTAGCTCTTTGTGATGATATAATCCATACCTAGGGAATAAAAATATGTCCCTCCCCTGAAGAAGCAAAGCTTTCCAACAATAAAACTATAAGTTTGAAACAATGACTTTGTAAACTTGGGTGAAGTTCAAATTTGGAAGTAAATCACAGCAATGACTTATTAATTTAGCCCCTTAAAACATGCTGAACGTATAACATTCCCTATTTAAGTGCTAATAAGGGATGCTTATGGATTGTTGTTGAACATTTATGAGAGTGTGGTTTTTTTGTTTGTTTTTTTAATTCCTTATAGTGACCTCAGATCTCTGTTATAAACACTACCTTCAATTTCTGCACAATATTTGTACTTAACATGTGCTACTTGTATGCACACTCATGTGTGACAGATTTAGCATATCAAAACATTACCTGTTTTGTAGGAACTGAATGAGTGTTAACTTGAAAGTAAAATCATACACACACGGTTAAAAAGAAATTAAAAGTTTGGTGATTTATGTAAAATAAAAAGACTTCATTCTTCAAAGGCCAGCTAGTGTTATTATAACTGTTAGAGGAGGAAAACACACTCCAAGGTAGAAAGCATCATCCCATGAAATCTTAATTACTAGGTGCATATCTGAAAATCCTATCTCCTTTTTATCTTGTCTTTCAAGGCTCTTGTTTTCCTAGTTCACTGCATCTCATCAACAAATGCTGGAGCAATCTCAATGCAGCACATCACAATTAAATAGCAAGACTTAGCAATTACAGTAATACCTCTGCCCAGATCAAAGATAACATCCCCACTCCCGAAGCTCCGTGGCAAGAGCTTTTAGTGTCAGAAGGCAGGCAGCTGGTAGTGAAGTCAGCACTGTTAACTGAAAAGCCCACCACGATGTGCTCTGAAAGTCTCCAGGAAAGAGCGGTCTACATGAGCAGCTCTTCTGTCAGAGCTTCATCTTAGCCTCCCTTCATGACCATTATGGAGCTGGGGAATAAATGTCCGTAATCTTGTCATTTTCCACATAAACTTTAAAAGCCATACAAAAGGTGGGGAGAAAGTTCCAAAATGCTTTTCATCTTCATCTTGCTGGTAAACTTTAAAAAGTTTAGTGTATATTCTCATTAGTCAATTAGTTAATAAACATATGCAGTAATCTGAGTTTGAATCAGAAACAAGATCATGTATAGCGATCCTAAACAGGTGACACATTATTCTTATATGATACAACTTTGGTTGTTAAGCATCTTCTGTACAACAGGAACACTACGTAACCTTTAGACCCACCATGATGACTAGAGATCATATAAATCAGGCTCCCTGGTACACAGTAGCCGTGCATTTTTTTACTTTTGCAGAAACAATGACTTTGCCTCCGGGGGGCCAGTCCTACTGCCCTGTAAGAGGTTTAATGTTAACAACGATGACCCAAGGAGTGCCTTTCAGTGGACTCATACACTGATAAATAATGTTTTTGCCTGTTATCAACAAGCAGATGAACTTCCCAAGTTTATTTCAATCAGGATGGCTTATTTTCTTTACGACTACTTACTGAATGTGAAAAAAATGGATTTCATTTTATCAGTAATTTCTTAGCCTTCTAACTGTAAATCTAAAGACTGATATTAATAATTTTCAAGCTACATTTTCACCTGTAGTTTCTTATTTCTAAGCCTTTATATATTGGTTCTGTTAAAAAAAGAAAAGCAAAAGATAAGAGACTCTCTAAATGTATCATTAATGAAATAAAACAAAGAGGAAACACTCATTGCCATTCTCAATAAAAACCAAATGCCCCAGTTTAAAACAGAATTTAAAAATCAGTTCCTATTTTCATTACACTTTGCTATGAGTGTATTATAACACAAAAATAAAACTCTAACAGCCAATATTATTTCAAATGCTTATTTCCTTTTACAGTTTTTTTACTGAATGTTTAAAATCCCAAAAATTTGAAGCATATGTTACAGCAATTCTATATCACTACAGAGCCTTAAATGATCTGGGCTCTTTAAACACTGGATGGCTCATGGGGCCATCAAGCGTAATAATTCATCTCAAAAGCTATTTGTTCATCTGCCTGGAGGACTCAAACATATTACATCTTGCAAACTTATCTAATATATTCCTGTGGGAAAACGCCATTGAGAAAATATGTTCTGCTTTAGAAAATCAACACCAGAAAAGCTCCTATGCTTTATTTAAACTCCTTTTATGAACAGGCCAATATCTAACAGACACCATTTTAGGCCACATGGTAATATACCACCCATGGCAACCAGTCCCCCAAACAATAAATCCACACAGCTATCTTCTTCTGTGTCCAAATATGGCTATAAAATACACCGCCTAGGTGGGTTTCAAGCATTTTAAAAGTTATGATCTCATTCATATACCTCTGGCCCCCAAACACAATCTCTAACATGACTTAATCACACACTCGTGTGGAAAATATGTCTCAGTGTTCCCAGGACAGGGGAGATGTACAACAGTTATCTTGAAAACAAATAAGAACGGGATCGTTTGCAAATTTCCTTTTTCTTAGTTCATTTAAGCAATAGCTGTCAAACACTGAAACAGTCTGGGATTGACTCCAAAGGCTATCGTTTGGAAATCATGAACTTTTGGAAGAAAAGTGGGGTAGAAGTCATATTAAGATTCATATTTAGAAAAAGAAAAAAACCCAAAGCTCCATGGCTGAGATACAAAGGCTCTTTTCAGAGCTAAGAGTCTGAACAAACCACATTCATCTACCAAATGAAAAGGAGGAATTAAATTTTCATAATCCATAATTTAATTGACAAGAGACTACATCTTTCGGAGGTCATTAATGCTTTAAATTCATAGAACATCCACTAGTTAGATATATTATGTCACTTATGTAGCAGGTGACCATAAATTTCTAATCATTAATCTCACGCCCTGATTCACCCCTAACATTCTAGAACATCACACTACCTATCAGATAAAACCATAGAAAACCAGGGAAGACTTGCAAAGTAACTCATGTGCAGACAGAGATTTGTGTGTGTATGTGTGTGTGTGTGTAAGATTTGGATTTTAAGAGGAGGACAGGATAGAGATCTCTTAAAACCATCATGAGAATATTACTAACCATGATTAATTTTTCAGAGGAAAGTGCCAAAAGGGGATTCGACATTTTAATTTGTTATCTGATTAACTCTGAGAGAGTGAGCCTGAGTCCACTCAAGTTAGCAGCCCTAACATCGACTGAAAAGACAATATATATCTAACAGATTCTATTATCCTTATCTCCCACTTGATTTTTTTTTAAATTCTTGGGCGTCAATAACTGACCATTGTGGAGTTTCTCAAGAGTCTCAACTCATAATACTTAGCATACCAGTAAAAGAATCTAGTATTACAGGGGAAAGTTAGCTGCCAGGGAAATGGGTCATAAAGCCTGGAAGAGTAACATAGGGTGCCAGAAAGCATATGGATGTGAAGTCTCACAGCGGAGACAGCAGGAAAAATTTGTACATCATTTAACCAACGGCAGCACCCTCCCCCACTAAATCTGATACATTATCAAATGCCTCACTTGACAAGAGAATTACATACATCCCATGTCTCAGGAGGACACAGACTTTCCCATCTTGCTCTAGCAATCTCTTTTCTATTTAGGGTTTCTTTACATAACATGCCTGAAATACAAGTGGATCCCACTGAGAGCCCTGAGAAGAGAGAGAAACTTCCCTACGAAGACAGACCAGCCAGATAAAAAATTACATATAGTTTCCTTTCCTCGCGGATCTCAGCCCTCTACTTGTCCCAATAACCACTCGATCCTAGTTTGACGACACGTAAAACCACCAGAATCACATTAATTATTAAATCACAGACTACCTATCAGACAAAACCATCCCGATTACGTAAAAATTACCTCTAATTTCCACACGCGAGTACACCTGGCTAGTTTTAAAGCCCTTAAGGGTGTGTAATTATCCTCCTCCTCTCTCTTTCTCTCGCTCGTCCTCCTCTCCCATCTCAGGAATGAGTGCGAGAGCCAGGGCTGTTCCGCCGGGCCACCCCGCATTTCCAAAGGCACGAGCTTGCAAGGCAGCACGCGCCCGCCCCGCCCCGCCCCGGACCCCGCGCCCCGCGCCCCGCGCCCCGCGCCCCGCCGGCCGGTCCGCCCGCAGGACGCCGCGCCCAGCTCGGGGGCCCGGGACGCCGCGCGACCTCTCGCGGGTCCTGTCCCGCCAGCCCCACGCCGGCGCGCCCCGGGAAGGCTGGCCGCTCACCCCGCTCTCCCGCTCGCCCCGCTCGGCCCTGCGCCGTCCCAGCCGCGTCCTCTGAAGAGAAGACGCGGAGGGGAGGCGGCCGCTGCCTCTGAGGAGACGACGCCCCACTCTCGGCCGCGCGGCCCCCTCGGGCCCTCGGCCACTCACATTCTGTCAGCAACGAGCAGGCGGCCCTCGACCATCATGTCCGGGAGGAAATCCAGCTTGAAGGCAGAAGTCATGTTCTCGGCGCACGCAGCGGCGGCGGCGGCGGCGGTAGCGGAGGCGGCGGCGGCAGCAGCGGCGGCGGCGGGGGGCTGTGCGCGCGTCCGAGCGGCCGCGGGCGGCGCGAGACAGGCAGGGACAGGTGCGCGCGGCCTCCCCGGGCGGCCGCCGAAGCGGGCACTTGTCACATTCTCTCCCTCGCGCGCTCCACCAATCCCCTCCGCGAGCCGGCGCCGGGGCGGCCTGGCTGCCGAGCGCCAGGTGCGGCGGGCGGGGGCGGAGCTCCCGGGGCGGCCGCTCCACGCTTAACCCCTGCGGGCCCGCCCGCCCGCCCGCCCCGCTCGCCCGGCCCGCCCCGGCCTCTGCGCACGGCCCCACGAGCCCGGCGCGCCGAGCTGCGGTCGCCCTGGCCGGCTCGCCGCCCGGTTCCCACGGCCACTCGGAGAGCGAAGCGGCTGGGGACCGGCATCGCACGCGACCTCCGCGTCCCCACCCCAGGGTGAGGCTGGGCCGGCCGCCCCTGGGGTGCTGCCGTCTATCTGCTCCAGAGGAAGTAACTGTCTTTGGGCGCAGTGGCCCGAGTGACACACTGGAGGACAACCGTGCAGCCTTTGGTGGTATCTACTTAAACACTGAGAAAGAAAAGGGCCTTAAAATGACGAACTGTCACAGATGCCATTGCTTTCAAAAAGAAGAGTGCAACGCAAAATTGCCATTTCCTATTATTTAGGAATTTAGGATTTGTGGTAAGGGGTACTAAGAGTAATTGAGAGAAAAGTGAACAGATGCTTAGCAAAAGTTTTCAAGAAAAGTAGTTTATAACGGGGCTTATTGTCCTTGTTGTTTGGCTGTTTGGGTGAAAGCAAACTTTTCAGTGTAGCCACATGTATCTTTAAATTTCTGTTCTAAGTAAACATTGTAAATGACATACCAGAAACTATAGTTTACTCTTTGAGGTAAAATCTTTTTTAATTCTATCTTCAAATGACATGGTTTGAACTTTGAGGTAATGTATATGTATACACTTAAGAATATGCATGTATACACATACTAACACTGACATCGGATGTATATAAATTTATGGTTTTATTTGAAATTTTATATCTACTCTACTCTGTTGTTATTCTAAAGAAAGCAGAATATTGCACTAAGGACTTGGGTTTTCCCTCACAAATGAAGGCAGGCCTGGATTATGGTAGCTAAATGGTTAAATAACTAAGTAAACAATTGTTAAATTTATCAGACATGATAGAAAGAAAAGATTCACATTTTCCTCACCAGTCTCTGTGTGACAGTGAGCACTGTCCTTGGAGATTATAAGACAAAATTGTAAATCCAGATAAATCAGTGAGCAATATGGAGTGACAGGCCTGTGCCATTCAGTTCAATCCACACAAACAACTGGAATGAACTAGAACTTCCTTCTTCAACTGGCTTCTAGCCTCCTGGCTGCAAGGTTGGAAGATGGGAGTGAGCGGTGATTAGCTTTCATGTTTTAAATATTGCCTTTCTGGAGGAGTCAGGTCCCAGCTTAGAATCACTTGACAGACAATTGCATCAAAAATGAACTATTAGATCAAAACCATACCCAAGCATTTCCTCTAAATTCTAATGTGTTTCTACTCCTTATCAAGCCATTGCCAACTAATTTTGAAATTATCTTACTGACGTAGTTAGCTGGATAACTGAAGACAAATCTTGACAATTCTAGACTATCATACACTATTTACATAAATCCTGAATGCATAGAACGAGTTGGCCAGATAGTAAATTTGAGACCGAACGAACAGAGCCAGCCTCCAAAACAAACACAACCACACAGAAAAGCATCAGCTACAGAAATAAAGCTCTGTGTGTACCTATATCCTATAAGGCAGAAATGCTTCATCGACATACACACTTGTAAAATATTTATTTTCTCTTTAATTGCATGTGAATTAGTTAGAGGAAGCTGTAGGGAAGCCCTCTTACTGACTTAAGCCTTCTCAGCAGTTTGTTAAATTCTAGCCTCAAATCCCTTGAGGCAATAGTGGATTCAAAGCAGCTTTTAATCATACTATAAGGAGGGTGAAGGAGGATGTAAGTAGGTCATAGGCAGAGAATTACAAGTGCATAGGTTATTGCCTTATTTAACAACTACTGTGTAGCATGCTTTTCAAAGCACATTTGCGTTTGCCATTTGAAGTTAGAAGCAAAACGAGGGTCAAAAATAAAATAGAACCACACTACATGGAATATGGTGATGTGAACCTGGAAAAGCTCACAGAGTGTAGCTGGGTTTAAACACTCTGGCTGGCAAATACACAGACGATGGCGTGGCTGCATAGGCACCTGATGGAGAAGCAGCAGGGGAGGCGAGATGTTCGTCCTCCCCCACTTGCCAGGAATTCATAAGTCGCCCAATGACAGCGTTGGTTTCTAATGTCTGTTCAGCTTCTATAATCACACCACGTTGTCCACTTCTGAAAATCAACTTAAACGTAAAAAATAAAAATACACAGCTAAAGAGCTTTGGATGAAAAGCTTCAATTTCTCTTTTTACCACTTTGGCCAAGAGGGGAAAAACCCACCTACTCCCACAATCACCCCCAGAACAACTCAACAAAGCTCCTTTTTAAACCTCCATAGAGCAGTGAGCCGTCAGGTATCACGTGTGGGCAGTTCCAATTAACCGGCAGACCACAGCTTCACCGGGCCACAATTGAACACTCGGGTTTAAGGAAGAGCGATTTTTAAAGCCAACGATCTTATCGAGAGCGATGAAAGGGGACATTAGTGGGATCTCTCTCTGGTGGACAAGAACTAGTTGGTGGTACCACCTTGTGCAGACATCCCTAGGGACCAGGCATAGGAACAATGAAGTTTCCTCGTAGTTTTAGCTCCACTGGAACAAAACCTTAAGCTCGTCTCTGCCCCATCCCCCTACCTCCCCTAATTGTCTCCTTTTTTTAATCAACTTGCTATTCATTTCCCAAACAAAAGGCAATTCAAGAATTGGAAGCACTTGAAGGGAAAGTTTCTGAATGACCTCATTTTACATGCGGCTTTCCAAGGCAGGCCTTGCGCTGTGCTGTTTCAGCTCCACTTTCCCTCCTCAGCATCCCATACTGTTGTGTCCAGTGGCCATTGTCTGAGCACTGAATTATCACCAGGGTTAAAAGCAACCCTCCCTCTATAAAACAGGGTGCTAATAACGCATCTCACGTAAAGTGTGCATTCCTTGAAATGGAAGAGTCCTCTTCCTTCCACCCACTCACAGAACCGGAATACATTCCACTGGCTATGAATCTTTCAAGTTTTTCTTCTTGTTGTTGTTGGTTTTTGCAAAATGGATACTTGCATTTGAAACTGAGACCTGACAGCTCATTAATGTTCATAATAAAAGAAGTTTTGTTTTTGTCTGCAGATAACTTTATATGGCTTGAGACAAATTTCTGTATTTTATTAATCCTGTTCTTAGCTTCCCACATAATTGTACCTTTAAAAGCACTGGCCATCAGTGCTTTTAAATTTTAAAAAGATGTGTTTGTGTTGTTCACTGGACTCCAAAATCCCATTTTTAAGAGTATTTTTTTTTTTTACTTTCCTCGCTATTGGCTACTCAACACAAACCAAAGGCCAAAATATCTTTTCCCTATCACACTTTTGGATTCAATTTTTATTAACATAGTTGTTTCAGTTAAAAACAACAAAAAACAAAAAACAAACAAACAAACAAAACCAAATAAAAGCAAGCCCAGTGTGCTCAGAGCCATTTGGAGCAAGAAATGTAGGCCCTGTTATGGGATTTTTTTTTTAAAGGGATATTAACTAGTCTATCTCCTTAGAGAACAGCTTCTACTGGCATTGTGCAGTCATGTGGTGTTGTTAGCCCTCCCCCCCATTTGTTTTTAATAGAGCCAAAATACAGCATGGTGAATTTGTCTTCCTTCTGAAGAGGCTCTTCAACGGAAGCTGTTCTTTGTATACCTACCTTCGAAGTGGAAAATGAGATGCCCCTCCAGGGCTGTCAGGAGCTTCCATTCCAAGGGCAGAGAACGTTGATATTCTGGGTCTTTCAGACCCAGAGGCCAGCCATTGCCTCGTTTCCCTCACTAACCTGGCCTTTCCCTTTTCTCCTTTCTCCATTAGCCCACTCCTGCAAGCCCTTAATTTTTCTTGCTCAGCCTTCTCTTCCTTTCTCTGCCCCACCCACCACTTTTTCTTTCTGTCTTTCAAATGGGAGCCAGACGGAGTCTCACCCTCCTCAACAGCTGTGTGTCTGAGGCGGCGGGGATGGCTACCAAAGTGAAGTGAGGAGTTGGCCGAGGGTTATTTATTTCTACCAGAAATCAAATGTCACTTGCCTTGACCATGGCTGGTTTCTGAAGTAGCAACAGCTGTCTCTATAGGGAGCGGCAGGATTTCTTTCCAGACATTGCCAGAAGGAAGGAGGGGTAGGATGAGAGATTGTGTACCACAAAGCAAGAAGATAGGATGTGAACATTTCAAAGAAGTCTGGGGAAAGGGTAGGAAGAAGAAAAAAGGCTTCCCTGTCTAGCACGGAAGACAGTGGCGGGGATGGGGGCAGCCTTTGGAAGGAATGTTCCACAACCCTTTTGGAAGTTGCTGAGATTTGTCAAATGATACTAGCGCCCTTATTTGGTGCCAGACTGGCGCCAGGAACAAAATGTATACTTATCAGAGTGACGTTTCTAATTCCCTTGCAATCCACCCATCAACAACCTAGCCCATCAAACGCGTCCCCTAATCCACAGGAAGTTATCTGACTCTCTTCCAAGTTGTCAGATTTTTAAAAGGGAGAAATTGCTGCTTGACAAACTACAGCAGCTGAGCAGCAACAGCTGGAGGACCCAGTTGCCTGCATAACATGAGGTCGCTGAGAGAGCAGGAACAGGTGGGCGGGGAATAAAAAGAAATCAACAAATGGATGTGGTAAGCTTTAGGCCTGGGGTTGACTGAGATGGATCTTATCCGGAATCAGAATTTTCAACGAAAAAGACAATCGGCTTCATTTGTCCAAAGCTATTCTCTGTTTTTGTTCGTTTGTTTTTCATGAGCAAATACAACTGGAAGAAGATTGAGGATTAAGAGACTAAAAGGTTGAGTTTCTGTAAAAATAAAGTACTTACTTCCAGTGATAACTGATCACCATCAAAGAGACTGGGCTCTTAAGATCAGGAAACATCTGACTTCGAGTTTACAGGTCAGACCCTTTAGGGCAATGATAATTTTGAACTGAGTAAAAGGATCATGAGATTTAAGAACGAAACCTGTTGGATTCTCAATTTCATTTTGTCAAAGCATTGATTGACTCCAGAACAAGTCATTTAACATTGTGATTAATCAACTAGACTTTCTTCTTACCTATGGTCATTACTTCTTAGTAGAGAAGAATGGCTCACAATTCAAAGCTTGCCATTGATCCTCAGATAAGGCATATAATGTGCCAACCTAATTATTACTATAGCAATTATATAACTGAGCTATTAAAGTCACACGTAGGTTGAAAATATATCAAGGTATTGAGATCAGGAAAAATTCTTCCTATAATAATACCTCATATCTGAAACTACTTTTAATCTATAAGAGAGGTTTTTAAAGATCCCAAATGCCTATTTAAATTTACTTTTGATGCTAATTCCTACTAAGTCTACTAGAGGAAATTTCCTTTCTTCCTCATAGATCTTCATGGGAATTTTGCCATTTTATGGACATTGTCTAACTATCCAGGGTGAGTATAAGGTGTTATAGCTTCTCTTTATCTCTATTGTGGAGTGCAAAGCTGTTACCTAATCCCTAATCTCTCAATGCTCCCTTAAGAGTAACAGCCCACAGCCATGTTTGCCCTGTTTTATAGGAATATGGCAAGGAAGGAGGAAGTGAGACCTTGGGAACTAAGGATGGCGAGTGGGTAAGCTTGGGAGTTTGTTTTCTTGGTTTTAATAACAAAGATAGACATCTTCTTTACCCACTGCTTTAATTCCACCTTGTACATCCTTCAAAGCCAAGTTCAGTGTCTGTCAGTGTGCATTTGACCACTGATCCTTCTCCAGATAGAGTTTTCTTTTCTCCCCAAGAGTTTTGGAGCTATTTGATGGTCAAGAAATGTCTTTTATTAAAGACATTTGATTGTTGTTTGATTGGTTATAACTGTAATATGACATTTTTTAAATTAACATTTTAAATCCATGGAGCTTTGAATGTCTCTACTGTTCTTTCCAACATCATATAGATGTTTCTGTTGTATAGCTGAAAGTCTAAGAGAAGTGAGCATGGCATACTTTCTTCTTAGACTTCTTGAATGCCAAGTGTGGTTGGTCTACTCCTATAGATCCCAGCACATGGAAAGTGGGGGCAGGAGGATGTGGAGTTTGTGGCCAGCATGGGTTGTATGTGGAGATCCTGTCTAACACTAAAACAAAGACCTTATGAACTCTAAGGTAAGCAAGTGAGAACACAGAAGCTGTGATGTTGTGATGTTTCAAATAATTTCCTTCCTTATTCCCTTAATCCTTCCTTTATTATCACCAGTTTTTATTTCTTCTGGATCATAAGTCCTACGCCCTTCCAAAAATTAACACTGAAAAATAAGTGAAGTTAAAAAACAAAACAAACAAACAAACTGTGATCCAGGAAGGATAGAGCAGTTAAAACCGTTAGCTATGACCAGCATCTTGATGAGCCCTTGAATGGGCAGTCCACTGATGAATGGACCAATGACAATAGAAAGAAGCAACTTCCAATCAAAGGCTTCTGTGGGAAAGCTGCTACATAGGTTTTAAGATGGCAAGTACCTGGCTCGGTGGTTAAGATCACGTACTACTCATGCAGAGAACCAGAGCTCAGTTCCCAGCACCCTATTTGTGGGGCTTACAACCATCGGTAACTCCAGCTCCCAGGTATTCAATACAAAATCACACTACATATCCCCATAACTCTCTCACATGAACATGCCTAGATACACCATAGACATAATTAAAAACAATACAAACAATTACTTTTCAAAATGGCAAATCTCACTGAGCATGGTGGCATAGCCCTGGGATCCCACTCTATGGACTGAGTTGGGAGGATCAGGCCTGGGCTACAGAGTGAATTCAAGGCCGTCCTTGGCAACTTAGTGAGATTCTGTCTCAGAGGGTTGTGGTGGAGTGTACAGATTGTTAGATAAGTGTTCAGTGGTTCAAAATGCTAGATTCAATTCACAGTAACAGAAGAGAGAGAGAGAGAGAGAGAGAGAGAGAGAGAGAGAGAGAGAGAGAGAGAGAAGCAAATATTAAATTGTTGTATTTGCCACTACCCAGGGAAGGAATTTAGCTGAGCTCTGAGTTATAGTGCTTTTCACGATGAAAGCTATGACTTTAGGTATGTGACTTTATTATTTCCAGTTTCAGCTTTCCATCTTTAAAACTGGAACAACTATCATGACCACTTTGATATGTATGAGAATTACATTAGACGATATGAATATAAGCACTTAATAGAACGTCAAGTCTAAGCTAAGTCTTAACTGCATGCTTTCTATAATAACATCTCATACCCCAATCTTTGTCAGAAACCAAAAGTGGCAGTTGAGAAGAAAGACAACATTAATCTTCTAGAATTAAAGTTTCAGTGATATGTCTGAAGCCTGAAGCCTAACCCAAAGAGAAGAGATAGGATACTGTCTATGAAGAAAGGATGATATTCTGGGGGCTTGAAATGGTATTCAAAGAACAAGGAATGATAAAAAGGTGTAGGACCTATGGCTCTTATAGGACCAACATGGATGGCTTTCCAGGCAGGTGAAACATGCAGTTAGGTTTATACACAGAGGCCACTCACTTCCCTGATAGAAGCCAGTGTCACCTCTATTCAGAATTCTTACCGATGAGTCTCAAAAGTGCACCAGCACTTTACAGGGTCCTATGTGCTACCGCAACAAACTTCATGGAATGGAATAATTTTACAAGTAAATTCTGATTTTTTTAGTTTTTTTTTTTTTTTTTGTTCCTTGGAGGCATGCCAGTAGTGATGCTTTATAAACTCCAGTGATTCATCCTGACCCTGTGTAGTCAGTGATTAGTGGGCTGGAGTAGTAGAAGCTCAAACTGTCCTCATGATACATGTCACTCTGGTCCATCCTCCCTCTGCGGATGCCATTTCCTGTTGACTTTATTTTGGCATACAAGGAAATGTGCTAGGTGGGTCACAAGAGGAAAACTGTGGGAAAGATGAGCATACCCGTATGTGATAATTGATAATTTGTAATCATGACTTTCTATGATGTGTGAAGGTGTACTGGGGAACAAAGTAGACCTTGTATTTCATCAGAATCCACCAGTGGCAACTCCTAGTTGAGTGGAACCCAACACGTACCATGCGTGCGCGCGCGCACACACACACACACACACACACACACACACACAAACACAAACACACAGAGTTCCCCTTTGTTGTTTGTGCAGTGTATTGCAAAACCACCCTGGTTCTTTGATACTTTATTTCTGTTCTGAGCTGGCTACAACCTAAGGCTTCTCATCCCCCTATCCTCACACAACCTTTTTTTTTTTTCTAACAGCCTCTTCCTAATGTCAGCTGAGCAAAAAGCCACAAAATTATAATTGATTTCATACCACCCCAGCCTCGTCTTCTCTACAGACTAAAAGAAGTCACCACCGTATCTCAGAAAACTAGCAAGTCCAGTAATTAACGAGGCAAGCTGTAGTTTCAGGAGATGAGAAAGAACCATCTCTGCCTGGCCAGAGGCCCTCGGGAATTATCAAAATAAAGAATGTCGGTGAAGGCCGGAAGACATGAGTCAAGAGGACACGGCTGTCACTAACAGGACTTGAACTTGGTACAGTGTTAAGAAGGATAGAGAAATGGCACAGGGCAGAGGGGCTGCTAGGCAAACCCATTCTGTTCACACTATCACTCAAACATCTACATAACAATAAGGCTGGCCCTCCTAATTTCACCACTAGCATAATGAAAGAAAATCCAGTTGTGTTTTTCTTTAGGAGAGCTGGTGCTATCATCCTCAGCTCCCTTCTCTAATTCTCTTTCCTCCTATCAACCTGGGGGCTTCCAGGGCTGTGAGCAATGAACTTTCCATCAACCACATTTTCACCTAATTAACCCCCCTGATTACAATAATTAGTATTGATTCACTCTTTGAATGACTTCCCAGGTACTCAAGCACAATTCACAGTTGCTATAAAGTTCTAGATATGAATATTAGTCAAACACTCTTTGTCATCTTTCCAGCCCCCCAAGGACATCTTGCAATTTTATCTAGTCACATTAAAAAAAAAAAAAAAAAAGAGCCAATAAAGAAATGTTTGTCAGGTTCCATCCTTGCAAAGAAAAGAATTTTTAATACGTGGGAGGTTATAGATCTTGGTCTGTGGTCTGCTGAACACATTTATGTAAATATTCCCGAGGCCCCTGCTTTATAAAGGGGCTTGAGATGCAGTTGTTATTCTCTAATGAAAGAGACCATTTTGCCAGTTTGAATATTTGCCTATGGATTGTCTTCAGGTCTCAGGTTAGAATTAAATCTTGTTTCTACACTTGTGTAGGTCAGCGTCCAGGAGAACCATTGCATTACCGAGTTTATAGTATGCTGCACACTACATTATCCTGTTACTTTTGTAAAAATAAAAGCAGGCACGTTTGCCAACTCCCAGCATTATACTTTTTCTATGAGCATAGAGAAAAAAACACACTGTTCTGTATACTGGATGCTGGAATTGTATGGTGGGTGGGAGAGGGGTATGGGACCCCCAAATCTGGAAACTGGTGATGCATGAGAACACCAGAGAAGAGTGGACAAGTGAAATCCCCCTGTGTCCAGCCTAACTAATGATGAGCAATCAGAAATTTAAGTGAATGTATCACAGTTAAATAATTACCAATTTAAGAAAAAAATCCAACACGGTGGTCTCCGAGTGACTTCTTTATTTAAATGAGTTCCTGACAAGCATCTAGCAAGCATGGAAGACTCCTTTTTTCTTAGACCACACACACACACACACACACACACACACACACACACACACACACACTGATTTGCAACCTGTGTTTTAGAATGAATTTTTTTTCCGTGAAAGCAGAACTGGGGTGTGTTGGTAACAGTTGGTTAGCCTCGGATATGAAGCCTTACCCATTACCTTTTATGAGCTCATCCTGAAAGCAATTATTGGCATACCCAAAGCAAGGAGCAGTTCAGATCCCATTGGAACCGAGAGAACATAACAAGCATGCCTTTAAAACCCACTCTATTCACAATGGATAACTTGAAGAATATTATTACACCACACACATATGCTTTGGGTGTACCTAAGCTCTGGAAATATTACCGGTAGGAAATCTCAACTTGCAAAGGCAATTCTGGTTAGCCGATAACATTTAGGTAAATAATTATACAATAAGTATTTAATAATATTTCAACTTAAATTGAAAAAAATTAAAATTTGTCTCTGAATCTAAGGAATAATTAGTACTTCATACTTGTGTTTTTATAAATAATACATGTATGTCCTTCCTTATTGATGAGGGACATCCCCAATTTGTACCAAACTCTATCAGGAAATATTTGAAACCAATTTTATCTTTTATTTTATTCATTGAAACAACTCCCCTTTTGTTTCTCATATTGGGATCTCGGTTTTAGTCTATGAACTTACTAATACATATCTCATAATATTGATCTGGCACAAGCGGTTCATTAAGCAAAAACACTAAAACATTATAAATATATATTCTTTATAGACATCAACCTTAAAAAGAGGATTTTCATGTAAATCTATTACTTATTATTTTAATTTCAGTTCTTTTACATCTAGTGTGGAATAAAAATGGTTTCAGCATTTGAGAAGTTTGAACCAGATTTTTCCATATTCTCTCCTACAGTATTTTCACCTTAGAAACCAATGTTTACCTTATAAAATGAAGGGCATCTGAATACACGTGAAATACTTGCCTTGCATAGAAATGCAGTTTGTAAGAATATAAACATCAAATCAAAGATCAATATATTCCATCGAAACCTTTCACTTAACAAAGTAACAGAACAATAGTTGGTGACCAAAATTGGAAAGGCAAAAAGTTCTTATTCTTGGATTTCTAAACTGCTTATCTGTGGATGCCAAAGGGGAGGCTAAAAACTAGGAACACTGATTACTTGAGCATTAAGTATGTCCTTCATAACTTCCCTTTTATGCTACATTCCCTGGGTCCAAAAAAAGGGAGCATTTAAAACCCTCAGCGGTAAATACAGTAGAAGCAGGTCTGATCAACAAGGCATTTGCCACAATGATAATAGTATTACAAGCATCCTCAATCAATAAGTTTTCTTTCTGTAGTTAACAGAGAGGCAAGCCATAAATCTCTAACTTAATCCAGCCAACATAACTGCAAAATGCAAAAAGCTCCGAGAACATCAGATAATAAAATTTTAAAAGCATAAAACCACAAATAAGCAGCCCCAAAGCTTCCCTCTGATAGTCCACACAACCAGATTATAGGAGATAAAAGGGGGTGCTGGAAAAAACAAACAAACAGAAAACCAGCCCCAGACATGCATTAAGCTAGTTTGACAGCTCCATTGTTCCACCGGTCCCATTGTCAGACCCAAAGATGTATTCAGTGCTACAATGTCTGCTAGCAAATAAACAAAAGACTGCATTTTTAAAAGCAGGATGCCAATTCTATCATAATTCTCTCTCTGCTTCCCAAAAGGTCAGCGGTGCCTCCTTCTCGGTCTATGATAGAACCCCATCACCCATGCAGGAAGCAGGTATCTGCTTTCCCGCACAAGAGGACCCAGGACGCCATGCATGAACAGAGGTCTCCAAACAGGTACACATTTTGGCAAGCAGGATAAAGTGATCCAAACCTGATAACACGAGAGGACTATTTAGGTGTCTAAGTCCAGATTAGAGTGGTATTTGGAACGCAAGTCTAATATGGAGTCTCCTCAGCTCCTTTTTCGGTGATTATTCCATGCAGAGTGCATAATAATGAAACAGGCTTAGACATTGCAAAGGAAAAGACGAACCACCAGCCAGATTCGGAACCCTTAAAACATCCACTGGCTGCTCATAGGTAGCGGGGAGCAAATACATGGTCTGCTTTCAAAAGACAACTAGTACACACACAACTCCCTCACAGCAGTCCTTCTCCTTTCTCTCCCTGGCTCGCTCGCTCTCCCTCCCAATCTCTTGGTCTCAATTTCATTTCCCTCTCTGTTTAGATTCTTTTTTCTCTCTCTTTCTCTTCTAAGATAAGGAAGCTGCTTGATTCAGGGCAAGATTGGCGTCTCCACCAGCTCTCAGAACTAGAAAAGCCTATGTTAAAAACAAAGGACCCAACAACATACCTTAAAAGCAGCTCCTCATTTCTCATAGTAACAGCGGATTTGGGACAGCGCATGCTTTCTACACTGATAGTCTCAACAAAAGCCAGTTCAGAAGTGCGCTCAAACATCAATGCCACAGTCGCTATTCACTAATGCGCCCCCTCTCCTTTCTCTCTCTCTCTCTCTCTCTCTCTCTCTCTCTCTCTCTCTCTCTCTCTCTCTCTCCCTCTCTCCCTCTCTCTCCCTTTCTCCTCTCAAATGCTGAATAGTACAGAAAAGGGCTCCTGCAGACTGACTGGGAAGAAATAATCCTCTCCGACAAGTTATGTTATCTAGGCATGTTTTTGCACTGGTGTGCTGTGTCTTCTAGAGAGAGCTTGTTTGCATGCACTCAAGCCTGGCATTGGATCTCCTAATTACCATCTTAAAAACTGGGAAGATTTTAAGCAACTCAGTGACATGTGATTTCATATATAGATGTGTGTGTGTGTGTGTGTGTGTGTGTGTGTGTGTGTGTGTGTGTGTATGTAAAAGCAAAACCAATCTCACAGCACGGTTCACTATCAACTATCAGCAAAGCATCCCAGAGGACTGAGATTTGAACAGGTCAGTGTGCTCAAAAGGATTTTTGCCTCTCTTTTCTGGGACACTGCATTCACAGTTGGATTCATCTGTTCCTCTCCTCTTGTCCTTAGAAAGAGTGACAAGGTCAAGACCCTCAGCCTCACCCTGGACCATAGATGCAGAGAACAGAGGCTAAGAAACTGGGAAGTGTTTTAACTCTGTGTATGCCAGAGCTCTGTGTATAAATTAAGAGCTTCATTCACCAGAATCCAGGCATCAAAGCCAGCAGGCAACACAAAGATTGTTTGGTCGCACTGAATACATAATTGACAGATACAGCAGCTTCATTCCTGAAAGGCTAATGAGTGGCTTTTTTCCCCCAAAACAAGAAAATTTGCTACTGTGCTTCACTATATTCTTGAGCCTTTGAACATAAAGTGGACCAGAGAGATACACATTCCCCTTTCTGTTTCTTTGAGTAGGAATCATTCCATAAATAACTAGGAAGTCAAACAGTCAGTTAAGCACACACACACACACACACACACACACACACACACACACACACACACAGAGAGAGAGAGAGAGAGAACACTATGGACTGCACACATAGTCATCCAAAAGGGCAAGTTCAGACATCACTCCAGGGGATGCACACTGACCTTGGAAGTGGGGAAAACCCTCAGTTTCTGTGGAATAACCTAGAACATTTCAAAACAGACCTGGGTCAACAAAGACTGGTGTGAATCCTGAATGCTCACCCCATCCTATATCGGCACAAAGTGTATCTTTCCTAGTAAAATTCTGGACTTGAAATATAACCGGGAATAAGAGTGAAGAAAATGATGGTGGGTTCCCCTCCCCCCATATTTGAGGACCTTAAGTAATATACCCAGTATCTTGTAAGATCTCTGACTTTTGAACTTGGTCTTATCCACAGTAGGGACGTGGAGATCTGCGGAGAGTGTAGAGGTAAGAGTCCTGAGTCTCTGCTACACAATAATCCTGACTGGCGCATCCTAGACTATGGAAACAAAGAAAGGATAGACAACTGCCATTCCCATTTCTACACATCACTAAGACATGGCGAACCTCTTGACAAAGATCAAGTCCCGAAACAAGAGCCTCATCTTAAGGACAACTCCATCATCCCATGTCTTTGCTTCATTGCACTATATAAAAATCACCAAGTGAACATATGAAAAGGAATGACCTTGCCAGGGAATTGCTATTGTGTGAAATGCAACATGCTCCTTTGAAGTGGGGAAAGTTCATGTAAATGAACTTGGAACTGGAGAGACCTTGAGGAAATAGACTGTGACCTTCTTCCCCTTGTGGCTTGTGGGAGTGTCAGAGCAGAAGGCTCTTGACCTTCCTGTAGCTCTCTTTGCCCTGTAGTTAAATGGAGCCACCAACTGCTAATTTATTTTAAAGCACGTGAAGAGCCTGTGAAACTGGGTGTGTTTGGTCAGTGCAAATATTAATAAAAAGTAGAATGGTCCCATGGACATCTGCCGTGAGTTTGTCTGACCGGAAAGTAGAACTGTGAGGCCCAGGCTGCTGCCCTGGTATCCATGCAGCTCTCCTGACATTTCAATGAATTATGGATCCATAGTAGTAGTGGCCAGAATTGAACCAAACCACTAAATCATTTATATCTATCCACTTACTTTTTAGTCTTGAGGCCTAAATAATAAGGACACTACTGATGTAAGGGCTTATTACTTATCCCAATTCTACTACGATGACCGAGGACCTTATGCCCTCCAGCTGCCTGGGCTGAATGTGGGATTATAGAATGAGTGAATAGAACATGTTTGCTACTTGTAATATTTGCATATAGGAAGCTTAGGACTTCAAATGTACACTGAATTAACCTCTGTTCTTCCTTACACATCCAATAGACTATCTTTCTCTCTGTTTGAGTCCTCTCATTGAATATTGATCCAATGAATATTTGTTAAGAAACGAATTCCCTTCTAACCATTGAAACGAGGCGGGGAAAGGGATTGTATTATTTCCAAGATATGCAGTTTCCTTCACAAATATGAGAAAATGCTCCCACTTTAGGCATGAGTTGGCACAGATGACAAATCATAAATGTTCCTTTCACACTATTGTGCTCTAAATTTCAAAGTCTCTTTGTATTTATCCATCCCACAACATTGACAGAGGTCGCATAATGTCACACTCTCACCTAAAAAGTTCAAGTGACTTGCCTACAGAGCTGCAGTAATGACCAAGCTTGGGAACTCTGTCTACTGCATCCTTGACATGGAGTACGGTCGCTAGACACACGAGGCAGGGCATGGCCTTTAAGGAGCAGTCAGTGTGATGTATCTGATACTCTCTTCATGTGAGAGTAGCAGCTAGAGAGGAAGGATGCCGAGTTAGTGAAAACTTGATTAAAAGGTTCCTCCTCTGATACCAGTTTTACATCAATTCATTTCAAACTTTATTACAATTGAAGATTAAAGCCACACAGACCAAGTACTCTTGAGGGCAAATTATTATTTGGGTCATCAACAATAGTTAATTTTAATAGTCTTGATTATTAAATTAGGTTTGTAGGGGAATTTTGTTTGAAAGAATTATAGCAGCAATTAGCAGGGAGCAACAACAAAAATATAAATTGTCTCAGTACCCTCTATATTCAAAGAGACATTTTTCACTTCATAAATTAAACCTTTAACTAAAAATGCAAATTTGGCATAGGACAAAGTAGGAACGTGTTGTGATGTGGGATTATTGGTGAGAGTGAGAATCAGCCAGATTCTTGATCTTTCTTGATTTGAACTTCCTAAAAGTTTTTTTGAAAGGTAAATTATATGTGAGTTTATTTCTGTCACAATTTCCAGACTCAGAAGCTAAATTTTCACATGCCGTATTAATGACTCCAACTGTTTTCCACCTTCTGTGCCTTGTCTTTGCATTTTGACATTTACATTGCAGAAGTAATAAAAAGGCACCATTTCAAGAGGAATGCATAATATAAAGGGTGCTGAGGATGGAGGGTCTCTGCAGAATTAAGTCCTACCTCCCGGTGCACATCCTCAAAGGACAGTGTTGAACTGCAAGAGCACCAAGAATAGTAAATTTATTTGGTTGTCAGTTTCAAGTGTTATCAATTGGTGATGCCTGGTATACACCTGAAGGAATCTAAGCCTGTGTACTACAGATATCCTTGTACATATGACTCCATTGTGGTACTTCTCACAATAGTCAAGACAAGAACTAGGCTAGATGTCTATCAACAGATGGATACATAAAGAAAGTGTAGTATACGCACATAACAGTTTTATTTAGGTGTAAAAGAACACAAAATGATGCTATTTGCAAGAAAATGGATGAAACTAGAGATCACCCTGTTAAGTGAAATAAGCCACACCTAGACAAATAATCTATGTTTTCTCTCATCTGCTGAAGCTGGATTCAAAATATATGCAAGTGTATGTAACACACACACACACGTGTGAGAGTAGAAAAGGAAGAACGTGAGGGAAAAGTGAAGGGAGCATTCTATACCTATGTATTTGGGAGCAACTATGATGGTATATGTGGATGGATATGTCATAAATAAATCCTTTATGTTATATGCTTATTAAACAATTACTCTAACACAAGGATTGTTAACCTTGGGAGTTGGCTTTGTTGGTAAAGTGCCTTCTATTCAAGCATCAAATCCTTAGTATGCACATACAAGTCAGGCCTACTGGTGCAATGCCTGTAACACCAGCACCGGGAGTGTGCGGCAGCAGAGACACACAGATCCCTGTAGCTCACTGGCTAGCCACTAACCACCCGCAGAGCTCATCATCAGTAATTACTTTTTGAGACAGCTCAAAAAATAATGTAAAGAGGACGCAAGGTAGACACTTGATGTAGACCTATGAACACGCATGTGTGAACACTGAGAGGTAGATATGGGAGAATCCTGACAGCTTGCTGGTCAGCCAACTGAGAGGAAACAGCAAGCTTCAGGTTCATGAGAGATTATTTCTCAAGAGAATATGGTGGAAGATGTCTAAGGAAACCATCTGAAATTCTCTTCTGGCTTTCAATTTGATCACATGGATCCATACACATGTACACTACACACATATACACAATACATACATACTATATACACACACTATATGAATATATTAACACATTATATATAGTATACACATATTATGTATAGTATACACAGAATATATATACATATATATGTGTGTATGTGTGTGTATATATATGTACATATATATACACACGATATAAATATTCTGTATACACACACTCTAAAGCAACATATCATATTGTTACCACAGATGGAAATAATTTGCATAGTAAATATACAGTAAATGACTAGATCCTAAAAGAAATAGACTTCCAAACACCAAGTGCAGTACATACAGTAGGTTCTCAATAATATTGGTAAAACACGTGTAAATTTTTGTAGTGTGCAAACAGATGCAGCTTCTTTCATTTCTGCTGATATTGAGCAAAAGACACAAGGTCTTTTTGACATAAGCTTTTCAACCACAGAGGCAAAATTTTGGTTGGTGTCATGGGGGCCGAGCAGAGAAATGAGTTCAGAGGTGAGCCCTGGGTAGAACTAACAGAGTGTGCTACAAGCCTGGCCATTCAGATTACACTTCTCTCCACTGGCTTGTGCAGAAGTGGGGTGGGTGTGTTACACGTTCAAAACCATAGGACACAGGTAGAAGCAGTCACTCTCCAAAGCGCAAGGATGACAACTGATCCAAAGTAAAATCCAAAGTCGTTTGGTAAAGCAAGTGTTTGGTGGTATTCTAGGGACCGTGTGTAAGAATTCCATTTACGTGAGCACTCACTAATTACCTCCAAGCCTCACTTTAGAAGCAGGTGGCTGTCAACCCAGTAAAAAGAAGTGGCTTAAATTCCAAATGTCTATTTCTTACACAAGCCATTCATTTCACAGTGAAGATGCTTATTGTTTTGAATGGGGCAGGTGGATGAATAATTAGCAAAAATAATTGTAATGCCTCTTAAGATGAAAGTGTTATATTTATCAATAAGTACATGTACATAATAAACCATGAAGTACTTGGGACTTCTAGAAGTCTCTTGGAAAGAAGTACTAGGTAAATCTAAGAGGAGGCATTATAAATGCTAATAATGATGCCTTGCGGTAAATGAATGCAGACATCAAACCTGTGTCCACTGAGGACAGGATGAAGATTTCGCATTGAAATCAACAACAATAAGTACCCTAGTTGATAAAATAACTGGTTGTGACCTCTTGATACTTAGCAGACAACACTTTCACAATTGAACAGCCATTTTGGGCTAAAGGATTTGCCAGGGGTTAGCCTCAGGCAGATCCCAGGGAAAATATATTTGAGCTAGGTGTGGTTGCATTTGCATGGATAATGTGTCAAGTAGATTCTTGCTATTTGCATCCCACCAATTTATTTATGTGTGTGCACAGTACTCATATATGCACACTCAGTGTACTTACGGAAGCCAGAGGACAATGTTGGTTCTCCCCTTCTGCTATGTAGGTCCTAGAGATCAAATTCAGGTCACCAGGCTCAGCTACTATTCCCTTATCCACTAACCCATCTTGCCTGGACTATGTTTGCTATTTCTAAGAAAGAGACATATGTATAAACCACTGCACTTCTGCTTGTTCTAACAGCCAGTTTCAGAGGCACTACATAAAACAATCACTATCCATGCACCAAAAAGGGCAGACAGATTTCACTGCACGTGGGGAAGCCCTCCCTCTTAGCAAATTCTATTCCATTCTAGCAAATTCCGAGAAGCAGACTGCCCAGCATGAAGAAAGAGCATCATTGACCAGAACTTCCTTTCAGAAGACAGAGACCAAGATGGCAATTCATGTGAGAGAAAAAAAAAATGAAAAGGAAACCAGGATGGTCTGGGGAGTTGAGGGGAGAGTTGTTTTTTCAGTCTGTGGCACCTTCTGAAATTAAGTTATTTACTATTTGTTCCTTCTATCTGAACTTAAGTTGCTTAGAATCAGGAAGACACTCATTTGATTACCACTATAGTATATGGTGGAGCGTATTGGATAAACACTATAAATTCATGTTCAGTAGCCATGGTTTTCTGCACAGCATCCTTCTGATACATTGTCTACTCTCACTGGCTGGCTGTTATTTTATATTTCTAAAAGTCTTATCAAACCCTATAGAAAGTAGCCACTGAGTCATGAGGCAAAAACCTGATGATTGGAGGATGGGAGATCCTGGTCCTAACTTCAAAGGACTTTCATGTACTTAGAGCTCAAATGGTAAGCTTGTCTTTTTCATATTTGCTTGAACTGCAATTTTTATTACTTTTAATTTATTTTGTCTATGCATGAACCTGTGCTTATAGGTCTGAGCATGTGGAGATCGGAGGAAACCTGTGAGAGTTAGTTTCCTTTTTCCACTATGTGGGGCTCAGAGAGCTGACTCAGCTCTGTAGGTATCTTTACCTCTTGAGCCATTTTTTCCAACCCAAAGCACTGTAACTTTAAAACAACTATAAAGAGGTCAAACTGTGCACTTCTTTCATGCTTTCTATAACTGTGAGTGTTTGGGACTTGATACAGTGCAGGCTTGCCGGATTAAATGAGACTTTCAGGATCAAGAGCATGGGTGTGGGTAGTCTGGGTAGGATCTTGTCAAAAAGCCAGAATCCTATAGACAAGGAAGAAGAATTGGAAGTTAAACTGGTTTATTTTTTGCCCTCTTTCTCAGTTCCAAGTGTGGGCCTGTTGTATGCAACCAGCTCTCTAGTTGTGACCCAGCACCAAGTGTTGGCTTCAGTTCCTTTTTCTCAGTGCATCTTGTATGCCAGCTCCTTCTCACACCCCCAAGTTCTACAGCAGTTTGCACTCTTACCTGTTCTTCCTGCTTTTGTCAATAGGACACTCTGTTATATTTCACATACATTTCCTGAAATCAGTTCCTCGTGACTTGCAGTTTAAAATGCTTTATGCTTGATGCTGCTTCACATCATCGTGACAGACATGTAATGTTTTGAGTTCTTTTATTATCATTATACATATTAGTATAATTAGGGTATATGTGGTAAGCATCCTAAGAACATAGTTAAGTCACACTTCAAAAGAACATTCCAGACCAGTTAAGTAGAGGCACAGAAGAAATGAAGATGGGGCAGAGAGAAGTTAGAAGCTGCGTGAGGAAGGATACTGCATTTCATACTGGAAAGCTTGGCAGTAAGAAGGCACAGAAAGTTCTGGGCTCTAGAAAGAGAATTCTGTTTCTAGCGTGGAGTCTGAATCAAGAGCTGGCTGGGGAAGCAGCAGAGGGGAGTCACCGTTGCAGATAAGAATGAGCAAGTCTTTGAAGAGACTCTTTATGAATTGGCCACTGTTTCTTTGCTGGCCTGTGCAAGATGTTCCACCGAAGATCAAATCACTAAATTCAGTAAACACAAAGTATCATACTACACCTATTGAGGGACCTCTTGCTTTGTAGATTAGGGAAAACCCAAGATAACAAGTCTAATAAACAGCATAGGCAGGAGTGAAGCTAGTTATTATCACTGTTCTATTTCTACTTACTACAGAGAGAATGGTCATACATTCTTTAGTGGCAGAGCCATAGTTTGGACAGATGAATAGGTGGGAAGAACACAACAGAGTTGACAATAATTCTGATGTTTCTCACATGGACCACTTGGCAAATGATAATATTGCTGACTGGAAAAGGATGACAACACACAAACACACACACACTGAAAATCAGGGTGAATGAGGAAGCTACTTTGATTCATTGGGAACATATTACTGAGCTCAGTATGCCCACAGGCAGATCCGAGTTGAGGAGGTGGTTGGCGATAGGGCTGTGGGTGAGATTAGTCAGGAGGAGAAGTGAGAGTGAAATGTGGAGAACTGGGTCAAGACCAGAATCCCAAGTGAATCAACAACTGAGGACGAGTGTAAAAGAGCTGAACACATTGCAAAGATTCTTAGACCTAGTGGGAGAGAGAAAATATATTCATAAAAAGTTATGTGTTATCTTGCCATAAGTGGACAGAAATTATGTATTTGGATGCTAGAAAACAAGGCAGTGCACATTTAAGGCAGTAGAATTTCAAAAGCCAACAGATAACTGAAGAGATAACCAGAAGTGAGCCTACTTTTACCTGGGAGCAGGCTACTTCTGTGTCCACAAACTTGCTGAGAAAGGAGAAACTGCAGTGCACAGGGGCACACCCAATAGGTCAAAAGAGAAGTCTCTCTTGACTAGACTCTAGGTAGACACTCAGCTACTTGTCCTGATCACTGAGCTAAGTAGGAATGTGCTGAGCTTGTCTCCACCATCTCATCCAGTACATAAGTAAAAAAAGCCAGCATGCAGGGTCTGAGGGAGGAGAGGAGAACAATTATGTATAACTAAGACATATGCTTCTAACAGGCATATTTCCATATCCCCCAAAAATCAACAGCAAAAGAAGTTCTTGAAGGTGTCTGTGAATTTCTTCTCATAAAGATTTCAAAAGTCAAAGGAATGATACACTATAAACATAGATAGAACTTTCTATGTCACTCATAAAGTTTAAAGTATTGTATCAATAAAGAAAAGTGCCTGTAAGTGTACAGCTCACCAAATATTGATGGACTGAGCAGCCACAGTCATCAGCACCCAGATCAAAAACAGCTTGGTGACTAGGGATGTAGCTCAGGGGTAGAGGACCTTCTCAGCATCTGTAAGGCCCCAGGTTTCACCACCAAGATTTAAAAACACCAAACCAAACCAAACCAAACTAAACCCTTGTGTCTATTTTTGATTCTTTAACCAAAGAATGATTTGTTGACTATAAGTAGAAATGATCTTGAATGTAAACAAGTAAAAACTACCAGGGACAATGAGGCCTTTTTGAACAATACTTTCTTCAGAACATGCCCAGTTCCCACCATCTCTACTCTCCTAGTTCAGGTCACCATAAATCTAAGGTATCTCCCAATTACTTGCTGGTTTCTTGGGCTCTGATCATCCTATGCTTTTGAACCAGCATTATTGAGCATCAAACTATGGTCATAACAGTCTCCAGCTAAAAAGTCAACAGAACTTCAAACTTCCTGCCTCTTTTCATATAGTCCAACCCAATAAAATTCACTGATACACAGAGTCATCACCTAAAGAGTCAACTCATTCATCAGGTGTTTACATCTGGTATATTATGCTCTTTATGCATCTATATGCCAGATACACACACACACACACACAGATTCTATAATACAATCTGTTTTTTAAAGCTAAAAATTTGTGGTGACTAAGCAACTCTTTTTCTGAAACTCAACAATATTGGCTTTCTAAAACTGAATTGCATTTCGGAAGCAAGGCTAGACACAGCCTCTGTCTCTGAGGAATTAATAATTAAGTTGGAAGAAGACAAATTTCAGGTGAATTTAACAATATGGCATCTTATACTGTAAAGTTTTGTGATCCATAAGAGTTCCAAGGCACAACATACAGTAAGAGTCAGTGCAAGCAGATGAATGTACAGGGAAAATGTAGTGCACACACACAGAGGAGCTCTACTCCCTGTGCAGGATGAAATGATGTCATGTGTGAGAAAGCAGATGGAACTCATCATGTTAAGTAAAACAAGCTAGATCCAGAAAGACAAATAGCACAGTTCTACTCTCATATTCACAATCTTGATTTAAATATATTTATATGCATACATAATGATATCCGTGTAGAAAGGGGAGTACATTGGGGAGAATGGTTGAAAAGCGAGGAAGAAACAAGAGAGAGTACGATAGACAAAAATAAACACCACATGTCCTCTTTCATATAGACTAAAACACTAATACTTGTATATTATGACATATAAAGCAGGCATTTTTGTAAGGAAAGGGACCAGCAGGAGTTAGGAAGGAAAAACGAAGAGGCATGTATATGGGGTGTGTGTGAAGATGAGCAAAATACAATGGTGTATATATGGTGGAAATGTCATCATTAGGCAGGCACATCGTTTTCTAAACCAACTAAAAATAAGTTAAAGTTTACCAGGAAACAATAAATAAGCACATAAATTGGAGAAAGGGGAAATGTTGGCTAAGCAAGCAGAGGCCTTGGGATAATCTCATAAGGAATGCTTTCATTTGATTGGGCCATGGATGGGGGCAGGAGGACCCCACTCAGAGGTGACAAGTTTGAATGTAGACAAGGCCATGGAAACAAGCCCAAAATAATCAGCATGGGCAGCCAGAGGCTGAGAAACACATCCTTGCAAGACCAAGGCCACACTCTGGATCCTGTACCCTGGAAAAAGGAATCTGTATTTGCTATACTAAGGATGGATGGAACTTCTGGGTCAGCATATGACAATATTCTCTAAATAAGACAAGGAAGTGAAAAGCAGATTGGGCAACTGGTAGCTTAGAAATACAGCATACTAGCCTCAAAGGAACAAAATAACTCTTGAGAAAAAAAATATTCAGACTGTGATCATGATGAGATAAAAGAGAAGCCAGCTAGCATGGATATAGTAAAACATTCTGGTCTCCCAGTCACTATTAATGATAACCCGCAGTATATTCTGTTCTCTAGCTATAAAAACTACCTAGATTCCTGTACTAGTCATCTGGGCTGCTACCTCTCCTCTGCTTACAAGGCCAGGAGGCCTTTTGGGTGGAAGCCCCACATTTATTATTTCAGTAAGCTTAATTATTCCTTAGAAGTTCTCTCTACACACAACCACACTCTGAGCTACAGGAGGTTTCAACTTCAAGGAAATTGGAGGGGGATTATTATAGAAACCAGACTTCTTTGGTGTGATTCTTAGGAGGTTTTAAGGAAATGGGGGTAAGTTTTAGGTTCTCTCTCTCTCTCTCTCTCTCTCTCTCTGAGTATGTGTGTGTATCTAGCTCTCTCTTTCTTTTTATTTTTTTTCAGTAAGTATGGGGTATTTCTATAGACTGAACCATGTCTTCTTCCAAACCTACTTATCTCTGCCATATCATGTAACATCTATGTGTTGTGTGCATTTCTCTGTCCTCTCTCTCTCTCTCTCTCTCTCTCTCTCTCTCTCCTTTCATCTATTCATCTCTATTATCTACCCATCCATCCACCCATCTATCCTTACATCTATCATTTACCTATTGACTTCATCCATTCCCCATCTTTGGTTGCCTACATGCTGATGTAGACACGCCTTTTCTGAAACATCTCATCGCACTTCCTCTACACATTGAACAGACTATTCTTGCACCGGTTTCATGCTTCAGTGTCATAATTTGTGTGGAAGATTGGATTATTTGGGTGATTTTTCATGCTCTGCCCCTAACATGTGACCTTAGAGTGCACTAGAGTGGGTAGGCTACATGCATCTACTCTACGGAAGTGAGCTTGACAATGGGATCTGCTTCAGGTATTAAAATATAAGTAGACACTAGGTGAAATGTATGGACAGGGTCTGCTAGAGGTTGTGGCCCATCATGACAAAAACCCATACCAGGGAACCTGCTGCCTTTTCCACATGAGCCCAGAACACACACAAGGAGATCTGGGAAATGGATGAAGTCAAAAGGTAAATGATAGATGTAAGGATAGATGGGTGGATGGATGGGTAGATAATAGAGATGGATAGATGAAAGGAGAGAGAGAGAGAGAGAGAGAGAGAGAGAGGGGACAGAGAAATGCACACAACACATAGATGTTACATGATATGGCAGAGATAAGTAGGTTTGGAAGAAGACATGGTTCAGTCTATACAGACAACAGGAGCCAAGCACAGCTGACTCGTGGCCTGAGGGAAAACCATCCAGCCTAGATGTGCCACACTACCCTAGATCCTCAGGCTTGCAGATGGAAGAACAGGTGTTTCCTGCTGCAGGTCACCCCAGTGTGGAAGTCTCTATGTGCAGCTTACTGTAGCAATAGCTTAGTCAACTCATTCTCTTGAATATACCACAGTCAGTGTATGCTTCTTGAGTTGTCAGCAGCCGCTGAAAACTTACGCAATTCTAGTGCTTGCAGAGGTGACTGATACACAGTAGATGCCCAGTACATATTGCACAATAGTATAAATGAGCAAATTAGTTGAAGAGGTGCAATGAAGAGAGGTGTGGCAGAGCCATGTTTTAGGAAACAAATGGATACATGTATGGAATGGAAATGGAATGTGAGCAGGCAGTCAGCATCGTTTTAACGCCAAACAACCATGGGATTGAAAAGTGATTTTCAAGGAGGATGGAGGATTTGAAACCTACCTGGGCACACCTACGTAGTAAGATGGTGTCTCAAGAGACTGAAAATAATTATCACCAACAATAAACAAACGACCTAAAAAACTCACATTAATAAAAACCAACATATCAACAAAGCATGATTTACCTTTTATATTCAGATGGTCACAGACTAGAGATTTAGCTCAGGTGGTACTGGGTTTGCTAAGTATGCACAAAGCCCTGCGTTCCATCTCCATCACAGAACATGGTGGCACACACCTGACATTCTTGTTCTTGGAAGGCAGAGGCAAGAGGATCAGAAATTTAAGCTTATCCTCAATACATAGCAAGTTTGAGGCAAAATATGTATATATATATATATATATATATATATATATATATATATATATATATATTTGTGTGTGTACTCAGGTTATCAAAAGTTCCAGATTGCAGAAGCAACATGTGACAAGCAGACAGGACTCCATTACGGCACCCCAGCTACTGAAGTCATCATTTGGGGGTACTTTCTTTTGCCTATCCAGTCTTTGGAATGGTCGTTGTTCCCATTTGTAGCCACGTGTAATACTAGGGAAACAAACGACAAAAGGAATGGTGCTCCTCCAAAGAATTCAAGAAAAACAAAACTATAGGAAAACAAAACCTTATTTATTCTGCCATCAACAACCTTACTTCTAGGTATCTTCTTCATTTGATCTAGACTATCTATCTCCCTTGATGTGCTGATGGTTTTGTTCCTGATAAACAGGCATGATACGACATCTGAACCTTTGCAGGACCTTTAGTCACCAGCAGTCTCTGCCATCTGTCCTCAACCTCCATCTCAAGGGATGAAGAGAGGGACACCTGTCACATTCCCTTAGTACACGTGTCATTGGTCTATCATTAGAATGGCTTCTTAGAAGACAGCTTGAAGGATTCCAAATTCATAAGCTTGTCTGCACCTGAGCTTTGTAAATTTTTGCCTTAATCTGAACAGATAGCACACATGTACAATGTACATACACATACAAAACCAATGATACGTGTTTTCCACTGTGTTTGGGAGAACAAAGAAATGGTATGTATTCTGTTGGCTGTCAATCATAACCCAAGATTAAAGCTGCTGCTTAATGCATTCAAAAGTTACAACCGCCAAACTCACCCTCTCTCTAAGCTCTGTACTTCAAAGGAAAAATTTAATAGGGAAAATACATGTGCACTCATACATACACACAACACACAGGAAACAAATATGTACACACATAGATACTGTAAGCATTAGAATACGTTTCGTTTTCATATCTACCAATGAAGCCCAATGGCAGAACACCTGCAAAATCATTAGGGTCATACAATGCTGCAGAGAACAGAAAGTGCTTCCAAACGATACCTGCCCTGTGCTGACACAAGCAGAGAAGCACACCTTAGAGCATGGTGGGAAACTTGCTGAGTCCCACTTCTAGGCTGTTTCAGAGTAGAACAAATCTTATCTTGTAATGATTATTTACACAGACGTTTCCAGAAGATCACTTCCTCCCTCAGCCTATATTTAGCATCCTGCTATGAATGGAACTTACCAACATATTATACCGAATTCCCACTGAGCATACAATATTATGTTACTAAAACTTTACTATTAAAATGTTCTTAATTTAGATGCCATTAATGCAGATTTAGTGACAATTTTGACATAGGACATGATTCTAAAACCAATGTTTATTGTTTTTAATGATTATAAAAGCAATTTATGTTCATAGTGTTGCATTGAAATGCCAATAAATATAAAAGAAATAATTATAATCATCTATATTCAACCAGAAAAGAGATGATTTAACTTTTGCTATATTTCTTTTTAGGCATTTCAGTGTATATATTTCATCTTTTTAATACAAAATTGGCACAGTATCGATTGATTAAAATCTTTTGTTTTTAATTGACATGTGTATGTATGTGCACCTGTGTTGGGGGTTGTGCACATGAATACGGTGCACATGGGGACCACAAGAGGGTGTTAAGTCACATAGAATTTAATTTATATGCAGTTTTGAGTACTCCAGTATGGGTCCTCTGCTCCTGGGTTCTCTGCCAGAAGATTATGTGCTGCTAACATCTGAGCCATGTTTTTTATTTCACTGATATTCTGTAACTTATTTATCTTTTTCTTAAAGTGAGTTATTAAAGTGCTTTCTAAATTTTCACACATGCATCACTGAAATGAAACGTCTATTTAAATATTTATTTTATTCATTTGTATGTGTGTTTATACAGAGAGAGAGAGAGGGAGGAAGGGGGAGAGAGAGAGAGAGAGAGAGAGAGAGAGAGAGAGAGAGAGAGAGAGAGAGAGAGAGAGAGAGAGAGAGAGAGAGAGACTAAGAGACTAAGAGACTATGCATGTTTATATCACCTATGTGTGGATCTTGCAGAGGGAAAGGACGTGGGCTCCCTGGAGCTGTATATACTGGTTGTGAGTGCCAAGTGTTGGTGCTGGAAACCAAACGCTGGTCCTCTGCAAGAGCTGCAAGTAGCTTGAACCACTGAGCCATCTCTCTAACAAAGAAAATTCTTAAGCTAGTGGTTTTCAATCCATGTCACCCCTCTGACAAACCTCTATCTCTAAAAATATTTACATTACACCTTATAACAATAACAAAGTTACAGTTATGAAACAGCAATGAACATAATTTTATGGTTGGGGTCACCATAACATGAGAAACTGTATTAAAGGGTCACAGCTGCAGGAGGCTGAGAACCACTGTCTTAAACACTGGTAGGCATTTCTCATTTTCTTTGGAGAGAACTATTTTAGGCTTAAACATACATTTCCAAATTGCATTGATGGAAATTTACACTTGCTGACACACCCTCCCCAGTATAATTCATGCCTTGCTGGTCTCTGAAGCATACTATTATTTAATTTTACATTTGCAAGTATGATGCGTGAAAACATATTACTTCACTGTTTTATTTGCATTTCTTTGAATATTAGTGAAGGTGAATATTTCCCCCATGGTATTCTCATTTGTCTACCTTTATGGCAAGTTTATGTGTCTCAGCCATAAACCAGAGATTTTTTTAAATGGAGTTGTAGCAGTCTGATATATAGCTTTGCTGTAGGTTTTAAGACAGGGCTTGAAAATTAATTTCTAGTTCATTTACTTTATCATATAAGTAAAGATTGTGCTAATTTTATTTTTATACAAAAATGGCCTTCCCTGAAATATTAGTGTTTACTTTTATATTTTGTTGGGTTTTATTTTGTCATTTGATTCATGTGCAGTTGATTTCGGTGCTTGAGATAAGATGAACGTGCAGCATGAATTCTCCCTCTATCCTGCTTATGCTCCTTGGCAGTATTGTTTATTGTATGACCCATTTCCTGGTGGGTTTGAAGATAAGATATATGTCTTTATTCATTAGATTCCATGTTTCTGAATCCACCTGCCATCTCTTATGTTTAAATATGAGAGTTTAGTATTGTTTTATAACATCTGATTATCCTACCGCTCTCTCCTTTCAAAGGAAGTGTAGATCATTTTCTCCATTTGAGAAATAACTACTACATTGTTTTCTTGAGGGCTGAGTCTGGGGTTTGGGAAGGGCCTGTGCATGCTAAGCCAATGTTCTAGCACTGACATAACCCTGGTCATTCCAGGCTTTTAATTGGCATTTGTTGTGAGTGAAAAAGTAGCACCTTTACAATTCTTGCTTTTTACATCTAGAAGTGTATGTAGATACTAAATCTACTAAAATTCTAATATCTCCTCTCTTGGGAAAGGCCATATTTACTTCAAATGGTTTCTATATCAGGGAAGTCATTGATTAAAGTATTTGTATAATCTCTTTGAATTGTTCCAGATTTTTAGTTTTTTATTTTTTTTTTATTTTTGTACATACGTTCATCTCCTTTTAAAGTGATGGAATTTTTATCTTTGTGTTTCTAATGAGCATATCTGTCATTTTAATTAAATGGCTTTTTATGATGATAGGACCTTTGAGAACATTAATTAACAAATGATGATAAGTTGCATCCTTGTCTACCTCTGGTCCAATGGTTGGTTTAAGATAGATGTCTTTTATCATGTTCTACACGTTCCTGCCGGCTCGTCATCCTCACGCTTTGCTCCAGTTTTAGGGACAGGCTTAGTTTTACTGAGAATGACTTCCGAGTTTTTCTTAGTGTCTTATGAAATGATGTATTATGCTATGTTACACATTATAAATTTAAAACAGCCGTTTATATTCTTGTAAAAACCATATTAAACTGTAGAGTATGATTCTTTCAGTGTACAATTCTATCTTTGGATTATGTCAAGGGCCATAAATTGATACATCATCTTAACTAGGAAGTTCAAAGAATACAGTACTTTTTTATTATTAAAATGTTAAAAGCAAATGAAGCAGCTTGCCTAAACTTAGGAAACACATTTTAAATATTCTCCTTATACCCGTTTTCTTCATATACTACCCTCAAGTGGTATATATATATACCATATATATATATATATATATGGAATTCAAATACGGAATAACTTCAACATTAGTAAAGTTTAATACATTCCTAAAAATGCAAAAAACGAAAACAAAAACAAAATACCTTTAAAGAACAGTCACGTAGTTTTCACTATTGACTGATGAGGTCATTTTAATTTATCAACCATTTTGCTGCCTGTATTTTGGAATCAAGAGTCTCTACCAGCTTGCCAATCTTAATTTCTCTCATTAATACCTTGAGACATGTTTCAAGTGGTGGAGTCAAATTGAAATGGCAGAATTAAAATGAAAGATTCCTGCTGCCAAGGAGGCTGTCTATGGCTGACCTTCGGAAGAAGCTCCCGATGACCCGAGCTTGCTTAAGTAGAGGAAACAATTTCAACACTTCTCAGTGTTTCTTTAGCATTTCCATCAATTATACCTTACGTGGGGCTTCTTGATGTCCCTGAAAGTCCTCACAGAGCAGTTAGTTTTCTTCCCCTTTTGTGGACTCATACCCATCACATCTAGGGGTCCTTGAGCACTATACTTCTGGTTACTAGCACTCACTCTTACTGCCCTAGTAACAATCCTGTCCACAGCGATGAGAGGGCCAAGGGAAGATCAGCTGAACTCTTCATCAAGGTTCAACCACAGACACTTTAAGTGCTCTTTCAACTGCTTGAATTCATTAATCCAATTTAATTTAAAAATTACTGAATAGTTCATGTATGAGGTAGATACTTAATCTGATAATATGACACTCTTTCCTCTTTTAGAGTTCTATTAAAAGTTTAATTTCTACTAGTTCAGTATCAATATCTAATTAATTTCAAATTTAAGAAATGACTTAAAAATCACCCATTATGTCTTTTAAATTTTCATGTGATGTATTTGTCTCATAGGAAGCCGATAAATTTCAGGAGTTAAATGTAAGAAGATAAAGCAAATAAATATTTATAAGATTAATCAAATTTGTATAAAACATTATACAAATTGTCCACATTATAAAATATCACTTCTAGATATTAGAGAGGCAAAACACTCCACTGGCACTTTTATATATCTCTAGCCAATTATGAGAAATTAATCTTTTGAATTTTTTGCTATATAAATAGTTTGAAATACAAAAACCCTATTCTTGTTCTTTAAGATTTATGCTAACAACATAGAAATTCTATTGTTACTTTATTCTGTATTAAATCAACAATAGGAGAAATGAATCAGTCGTCTATGGGACATTTTAAAGATTGACCCAAGAATGATTAGAATTCCCCTCTCAAAGTCACTGAAGTTCCTGAACTTTGATCTCAGTACATAACTATTTTGACCAGAATTTTTATCTGGCAAGTCCACAAATTTCTTAGGTTAGAAGCTCAAGAGGCTAAAATTTACAAACAAACATTACCTTCCAAATGATTAGACAGGGCAATTCCTACTGGCTGCTGCAGTTAACAGTACAACCATCACCATGGTAACTCTTAGACTCGGCTTTGTAGGCACCCATTCACTGGTCTTTAGAGAGATGAAGAAAAAGGAGGGGGAAGGAGAGAATGGGGGATTTGGGCTTTCAGAGTGGAGAGTCTCAACTTTATTTTACACATTATGACAATGCCAAGGGCAAAGATTTAAAGATGGCCGCTGATGATTCCCCACTTCACTAAGGATGCTGTTTCTAGCATGAGCAGACTCCCACACGCAGCATCAAAATCCTCACAAAAGGAAACTTGTACAAGATGATTACCAAGCACATACATCAAGACAATGTGTGCTTTGTGATCAATTAAAATGCAAGAATAGTCTGCACTGGGGCGTCTTACAAAAGGGCCTTTCTTCTCAGTGCTTTAAAAAAAGGCAGATCTATCAAACTTATGATAATGCATTGCCACGATGATTTAATTGTCAATTACAAATTACTTAAATGTACTTTAATGATCTATATAAAGCCTTATTTTTTCCACTAATAGCTATTAATGGTTGTTAAAGAAAATGAAACCACTTTACTGAAACATAATGTAGGGGTCTATTAAGAATAAGTTTTCAAAATGATAAAATATTATCATGAAAATGTGAACTCCTGTACTTTTATATTCTAGAATAGGTCAGTCTTCATCCCACTGAACATTTCCTTCAAATTACATGCAATTACAGTTTCGACATCTTTATGTATATTATGGCTGAAGTACATTTTACCGAATTCCCAGTCAAAATGCTTCTTCAAGGTTGGAGATGGAGGGAGAGCAACTAGTGCTTACATTTTCTCAAGAAGCTCTGGAATGCTAGTCATTAGAGTCAGCGTGAGTGGTCACACTTGCTTGTGTTTGTCATGGCTCTTCTCTCTCTTTGCTTTTAAAACTTTTGATAAAAACAAGTGAATAAAGCATTTTGTGTTGTCTCTACTAGTCAGCATTTAGCTGACTCAAGGTATGTGTTTGCCTCACATAATAAATGTATTGTCCACGAAAGATACAATCCACATGCATATATTAAAATAATATTGTGACCATAGCAGAGGTTCTTAATAATGGAATCAAACCTCAAGGATAAGGCTTTCTTTTTTAATTATTATTATTAAAGATAAGTCTTTTTCTGTAATCAAACTATTATATGTTAGTGAGCAGTTTGTAAACCTGATTTTCCCGCATGTGGTTTCCTTAAAGTGGGTGGGACACATTCCTCTCTCACACTGAACACTGCTGCATACACATTCCTGAAAATGTTCTCGAGTGTATCTTTTCTCTGTGCTTTAAGATGTTCACTAGACAAGGAGCTATTGGGTATAGGAAAGTAAACTTCATTAGACTCAGAAGCAAACAGCACCAGGTGCATGCCCACAGCACCTCGAGTCATTTTAAGACTTGAATAATGTCCTTGTTCTTAATAGCTGAGTAATATTCCATTGTGTAAATGAACCACATTTTCTGTATCCATTCTTCTGTTGTTCTAGGTTGTTTCCAGCTTCTGGTTATCACAGTAAGGCCACTATGAACATAATGGAACATGTGCCCTTGTGGCATGGTGGGGCATCTTGTGGATATATTCCCAAGAGTGATATAGCTGGGTCTATTTCCAATTTTCTGAGGAACCTCCAGATTGATTTCCAGAGGGGTTGTACCAGTTTGCAATCCCACCAGCAATGGAGGAGTGTTCCTCTTTCTCCACATCCTCTCCAACGTGTGTTGTCACCTGAGGTTTTGATCTTAGCCATTCTTATTGGTGTGAGGTGGAATCTCAGGGTCATTTTGATTTGCATTTCTCTGATCACTAAGGACTTTGAACATTTCTTTAGGTGCTTCTCAGGCATTCGAGGACATCCTGAGTTTGCAGGCAAATGGATGGAACTAGAAAATATCATCCTGAGTGAGGCAACTCAGACCCAAAAGCACATGCATGGTATGTACTCACTAATAAGTGGATATCAGCCCCCCCCAAAAAAAGTACAGAAAGATACTGTCCACACAACTCAAAAATGTCAACGTCAACAAGCTGAAGTGCCCAAGTAAGGACACCTCAGTCCCACTTGGGAGAGAGAAAAGGGCAATCACAAATGGGGAGGGAGGGAGGGACCTGGGAGGGAAAGTGGATGGGGGGAGGAATGTGGGGGGAAAGGTGAACCTGATCTGATATTGGGTGAGGGGAAAGGACTGAGGCCCTGAGGGCCAGCAGAAAGAATGAAAACAGGCAACCTCAGGAAATAGGTGATTGGGGGAACCCTCCAGAATACACCAGAGACCTGGAAGGTAAGAGATTCTCAGGAATCAAAGGGAGAAATGCCCAAGAGTAGGGGGAGGGAACTTATAGAACCCACCTCCAGCAGGAAGACAGGACATCAAGTGAGGGATGGGGTTGCCATCCCACAGTCACAACTCTGACCCATAATTGTTCCTGTCTGAAAGAATTACAGGAATGGAAATGGAGAGGAGCCTGAGGAAAAGAAGGTCCAGTGACAGACCCAAAATGGGATCCAGCTCGAGGGGAGGGCTCAAGGCCTGACACTATTATTGAGGCTATGGAGCACTCACAAAAGGACCTAGCATGACTGTACTCTGAAAGACCCAACAAGTGACTGAAAGAGTCAGATGTAGATATTTGCACCCAACCAATGGACAGAAGCAACTGATCCCTGTTGTTGAGTTAGGGAAGGCAGAGAAGAAGGGCAATCCTGGAGGAGGACCAGCAGTCTCAATTAATCTGAACCCCTGAGATCTCTCAAACACTGGACCACCAACAGACAGCATACACCAGCTGATATGAGGCTCCCAACACACATACAGTAGAGGACTTCCGGGGCTGTGTTCATTCAGAGATGATGCACCTAACCCTCAAGAGACTGGAGGCCCCAGGGAATTTAGAGGTCAGGTGAATTGGCCGGTGGGGGCATCCATGTGGAGACAGGGGTGTGGGGAGGAGGTGTGGGATGTGGGTGAGTCAGAGGGTGGATGGGGTAGGGGTGGGGAATGGAACATGGAAAAAATAGTATTAAAAATATATTTTAAAAAGACAAATAAGCCATTTATTTGGTAACTATGGACAGTTAAATAAGCCAACTAGTCAAAGAAATATAGCTATTTTAGATTTGGAATTATTCTACCTGGCTGTCTGCATTGATTATACTGAATAGCCATCGAACCATCACCTAACTGAACATGTGATGGTTGGATGTGGGGTGGGAGGGTGGGTTTTGCAAGCATCAGAAGGTCTCAAGTCTGACTCTAACTCAACAAACACCGGTGTGTCACTTTTTAATGCTCTCTGGTAACAATCAGTCCAGTAACTTCTTTAATTTGGAAAGAAGTCACTGCTTAAAGAAGCACTCTCCTGGTTCTTCTAGTTCACTTCACCAGAGCAAAGTATTGTTGCGTGGAGCTTTGTAGCATTTAAGTTATAATATTTACAGCACACACTTCAAATGTGCCATGGTCCTTACTATTGAAGCCTGTACGTGCACATAGATTTGAATTTTCTTTAGAGAAAATTTCGAAAACAAAAAGAAGTTTCAGAGTCTGGAGCACTGGGGACTTTTGATTCTTGGATTAGATAGGTGCAGTGCAACTTGTGAGTAGCCTGTTTGCACATCACCCTGCCCACTCAGCTTTGCCCTTTAGGAGAGGCTGGGCCCCTCCTGGACTAGGCTTGTTTTGTAATCCAAGGCACAATCCTTCAGACATCATCAGGATTCCTTTTCTCGTGGCCGCTTTAAAGCCTATGAAGTCTATAAAGTGCTTGTCAGGTTTCCTTCTCTTGTTAATAAGCTATCCCCTGGATCTGTGTGGCCCTGTAAAGCCTCGGTTTTCTCATCAGTAAATAAAAATGATGTCATTTCACCTGCCTAATAGAGTAAAGAGGATTAAACAAGGAAACACACAGAAGTTTTTGGTGCAATGCCTGGAGCACAGAAAATGCACCATACATGCTGACCATTTGTATTATTTTAAAAATAATATTGCGATGAGGATAAAGCTGGACATCAAATGTAATAAAATTAGTGGTGTCTTAGCAAGACAAATAGCTGTGGCAAACATTGGGAAATACTGACTTTCTCTGAGACTCCAGGAAGACATAATGTACGTGTGGACAATGGAACACTAGGTGTGTGCCTTTTATAATGCCAGTGTAGAAGCTCAGCGTTTTAAAGCTACAGATGACAACCTGAAAAGTTCTTATGCAACCTACTGTCAATGCAGACTTCCCTGCCTTGAGTATATCCATTAGGCAACATCGGTGTCATTTCTTGCCTCTTTTCATTTTTTTTTTAGAGCTCTTTTGGTGATGGTGACTGTGGTTTGATCACAAAGTGTACAGTGAAAACCAAGGTTTTGCACAGGACAATCTAGTGTAGGGAGCTCTTTCCCTTATCATTGCTTTAACAAATGGCAACCACTTAACTCCAGAAAAGAGATCTTTGATCACAGGTAGGTAGTTGAAATCCTGATAATGAACTGGAATCCAAGGAGAGAAAAGGGACTGACTAAGTGAGTGAGTCATTCCTTAGTCAGTAGTTACTGGGCACCTCATCCATCCAGGTTCCAGGCTTGAGAGTGTCATGGTGGCAAGAGGGCCCTCCCATGGTGTCCCCAACACAAAGTTGCAGACATGGGTAGGAATCAGTGATGACGACCTTTGTTGTCAAAAATCTCTCTAGGTAAAGAAATCGGAATTGTTATGTGATCTCATGGCAAATAATGAGAGGTGCTATTAACCAAAGAGAAAATAAGAGAGGGATTGTATTGACAAGGGGGTGGATGGAGGGGATTTTGTATAAGTTAGTAGACACACTGCTGTTGGAAGAGGTGGCGTTAGAACAGATATGGAATGAGAGAGGAGCAATTACATTCCAGTTTGTGGGGAAAGACTCATTAGAGTGGTCTAGGTACTACTGTTGCTTTTTAATCTCTCTCTCTCTCTCCCTCTCTCTCCCTCTCTCTCTCTTTCTCTCCCTCCCTCCCTCATCCCCTCCCTCCCTTCCCCCCCTCTGAAATTTCACATATGCACACACTGTATCACACCCATCCAGTGGAAGCATAGTGAGCTAGCCACAGTGTGGTAAGGAGAAAGAGGCTGTAGAGTTCAGACGTTTACAAAAGTTTCAACAGAGAGATTCCAGCTTCTAACATCCAAAGATGCCTTTGACGATAATATCCCTTCTAAAATAAAATGAGTACCATCTTGGAAGAGAAGAGAAAATAACAAGACAGATCTCCTTTCAGATAAACATGTACATCTGTAGAGGTACAACTGGTTTGGGAAGAGAAACCCCATATGACAAAGTTGGAGCTGGCCCAACGTGAGACAACAGTGTATGTATCATTCTTCGACATTTTAAGCTGCTGTAGATTCTTTCTCCTTATATTTTTATGTCTCTCCCCACTGTTAGCAGTTTGTTAGGAGAACATATCAGATGTCTTCTATTTGATTTGTGAGTGATGATCTCACAGAATAGAGACTTCTTGTCATTCTTTCTTGCTACCTCTCTATGAACTGTCAACATTTCCCCTCAAAATAATAACTTGGACTTTCCTAAAACAAACACGGGAACAGACACAATTTTTTCTCATCAAAAAGTGGCAAGGAACACAGTTATATTCCACCATAGTAAGCAATGTGTTTCCTCATTCATCTCACCATAATTAATATTCCATTCCTTGTCATTTCAGATGTCTTTTAAATATAATACTTCCAGTCCTTCTTTGAAAATTTCATACATTTGTATAATATATTTTGATCTTATCCACCCTTACTATCTCACTCCAATTGTCCTTGAAGCTCAATAACCTGTCTCCTTCCTTGCTTCATGACATTATTATTATGAGCTTAGTGCTGACTTCATATGCATAGGTGTGGGGCTATCCACTGGTAGGTGGACAACCTACTAGCAGCCACCTACTCAAAAGACAGTAACTCTCTCTCCTTTAGCAACCATCAATTGCCAATTTGTCCTCAACTAGGGGTGGGGCCCCAAGCGCCCCTCCCCCATTCACACTGGAATTTCACTGGATTGTATCTTGTGCAGATCTTGTACAGGTAACAGTGTCTAGTGTAAGCTCACAGATGGGACCACCATGTCATGACTAGAAGACAGTCTTTCATGGCTCTCCTCCCCACCTCTCACACTGGTTAGCTACTCCATTCTTTTGTGAGGTTCTCTGCACCTTGGATGCAGGGAGGTGTTGCAGATGTTTTATCTATGTATATTCTGACATGCTTCTGTTCTTGTGGACCTCATCAACTTTGATCTGTCTTTTAGTTGGAGAACTTTATATACCAAGAAAATTATAATCCTGCCTGATGTGTATTTAGTTAGTATAGCTTATAATCATTTCAGAAATTTCCACGGTGTGCCATGACCTGCCCTCTTTTTTTTCTCTTGGAAATATAGCCTGGAGTTTATTTGTTGATGGCTCCCTTGTCTTCAGCCTGATTGCAAAGCTGGAAGGCATGAGCCTGGCAGGAGGAAGGCAGAAACAACATGGCTGCCCTGTCTTATCCTCATCCTTAGTCTCGGCCCTCACTGGGTGTCAATCACTTTTCCACCCCGGCAATCATGAGCTAACCTCCAGCAGAGAAACAGGGAGAGGCTCCGAGAGTAGAGTACACTGCTTCTGGAAACCCAAGACTCCAGCATGGTTTCCAGGGGTATGGAAATAAGAAGCTTGGAAAACTGAGAACAGGGACAAAGTAAACACACACCCGAGTCCTGCCAAGACACCCAACTGTCCAGTCAGGAGTTTCTCAAACAGCAAGCCGGGTGCTCCCAGAGAGCTCTGCCTAGCGCCTGGACACTGCTGTTAAAATGTGCTCTGTCTGACAGCAGCATCGATGCTATTTAGACACTGGAATTTAAGATTTTTCTGTTTCATAACTTTCTTGCCTCTATTCATTTTTAGTTTTGTGGCTTAGGGCAGTAGAGTTAGGACATAAATACCTAGCAGTTGTTGAGTGTTCCTGTTTTCCCACCAGGCAATGGCTAGACATGGGCATCGGTGGTCTGTTCCTAAGCCATACAGCACATTGCTTTGAGTTCATTCTTGGCATGTGCGGAAGAACTAGAGTTCCAAGTTCTCCAATTGTTCTGTATGCTGCTTAATTTACGGTTGCCAATCTTCTATCACTTTTCTTGTTAAAAATATACATGCCTCTTTGAGGCTGGAGTACCACTGGGAATGCTTCAGCTCGAACTGTCTTAATTAGGAAACAATCAAGGTTATCAACCAAAATATAAATATAGGAAAAACTTTCCAAATTAACCTGCTTAAGAAGAGAATCAGCTAGACACAGGGGGAAGAGACAGGAGAGCTAGAAATTCAAAACCGGCATTGGCTATACTTTGAGTTTGAGGCTACATGAGACTCTCTCTCAGAGTCTAATAGGTTGATTGTCTTTTTCCACAAAACTTGTTAGAAGTGTAAAAAGATAATGAAATGGTTAAATGGTGGCAAAGATGGGTTTTACATCCTTTTTTTTAGTCTATTAGTCTAAAATTGGATATTCATTTTCTGAATAACAGAACAATGGTATAAAACCGGTATCTTGCAAAAGCTGGAAATGTTTTGAGAGCAATTGCATGGCTTTCATTTTTGAATTACATAATTTCAATGTGAGTTGAGTACAGTAATTTCATAGAAGGAGTTTTATAAATCTATTATCAACTTCAAAGAAGAATCACCTAATGTTAACTATCTCTGTCTAGAAGAAAAAAAACACCTCATGCATTTCTTAGTACATTAAGTTTTATATAATAGCAAAATAACAGCTGCATCAACTGAGCACTTCGTGCACCAGACACCTGCTTTAACTATTTATAGATATGCCATTTGCTCTTCCCAATAGTCCTAGGGGATAGGGACTATTGATGTCCTCCTTGTTAAACATTTACTTATTATTATTTTGGGTATGCATGCATGTATGTGTGGGAGTGTTCATGCCACAGCATGTGTGTGGAGAGCAGATGATAACTCACAAAGAGTCAGTTCTCTCTTTCCATCATCCCTAGGATTCTAGGGATGGAACTGAGGCTTGTTAGCACGTGCCTTTACCAGCTGGGTCATTTTGCTGGCCCTGGTGTCACCCTTTTGATAAAGCAATAAATGATTCTGAACTCAGAATGGTTAATTACAACATTCACTTGCCATTTAACAACGAAGCCATGGTATAGAAATCTCAGCCCTGTCCAATTACAGGGCATGTGACGATGCACGTCCAAGTAGATGATATCATACTTGAATGTGTTCAGGGAAGATACAGAAAATCCTCCTATTTTCTTTAAATCATTGCAACGAAGTTTGTCCTGTAATTTTAGAAGTGGTTGACATTCAGAGGGAGAAAAAGCTTTTCTTTCCATTTATGTGTTTTGGAATATCTAAACTGACTCACTCCCAATCTTTAGAATTTGTACATTTCACACCAGGAAAGACAGTCTAAGAAGGGAACATTTTATTCCTAACTGACATTCGGGTTTAAATATCCTTTGCAACAGTTTTGTTTTGAAAAAAAAAATCTCAGTGGCTGCATATGAACCTGCCAGATGTCAACAATGTGTCTGCCATGTACAATATCCCCCAAAGACTAAAAATACTTCACAGTGATACAGTATTGGAAATAACCCTCGAACGCCATTGGCCCTGCCACATCACTAAACGTCTATGTAAACTCCTTTGAAACAACAGCTGTTCTGTATTCTTGTTCCCTTTGAATAACAAAATGACTTTGCAGGGAGAGGGGGCGATGCTCCTCTCGTTCTTCCAGGATGCATTCAGCATGAACCCACAGTTCTGCACAGATCAAGTTCAGGTCTTGGAATCCACCTGTAGCTACCACAGGCTTGTGCAGGTGTTTGCATGTGGGAGGCTGTCAAGAATCAGTCTAAATCAGGGCAAAGCTACTGACAGAAGGATAGTAACTGGCAGGAACTGTTTTGGGTGTCAGAATTTCTTTCTGGGACACGTTACATAGCGGGAAATCTGCACTCAAAAATAAATCATGATGAGGACAGCAGCAAAGGCTGTAACCGAGCATCTAGGTAGAAGGAAAGGCTACTTGCAAATGCATGGTGATAGATGGGAGGTATGAAGTGACACATGACAGGAGAGAGAGAAAGAAAGAGGGAGGGGGAGGGAGAGAGAGGGAAGAGGGAGAGAGAGAGAGGAAGAAAGGGAGAGTGGGAGAGGAGAGGGAGAGTGGGAGAGGGAAAGGGAGAGGGGGAGAAAAGGAGGAAGAGGGAGAGGGGGGAGGGAGAGAGAAAAATTGGCTACTTGCCATTTCCAGTTACTTTAAGAGTGCAAAGTTTCAAAGATAAGGTACTAAAAGGTGAGGAATGCCAGGCATGGTGGTACACATGTTTTATCCCTACTGGGAGACAAAAGCAGACAGATTTCTATGACTTCCAGGCTAGCCTGGTATACACAGTGAGTTCTGGGACAGCCAGGGCTATGTAGAGATCCTATCTCAAAATAAAATAACATAAATCTACTGCTGTCTATCTATCTATCTATCCACCTACCTACCTATCATTATATTAAATATCATGTATTTGTCTGTTTGTTGACTATTTAATCATTTATCCATTAAGAATTTTGCATTTTCCATTGTCCTCTTCAGTGCACTGTGTCAATTAACTGACTAGTAACCTAATAAAGTCCTTTCTGCAATGACCAATGATGGGCATAGGAAAAAAAGGGGACAAACTAGCTTCATGTGAAATAAAAGAATCAGATTCCCTAGCCTGATGTGCATGAACCATGTTAATTTCACGAAGATGTATGCAGGCATGCACTGTCTGCAGCAGAACCTGTGGCTCTGGGAAGGAACATTCATTTGCAGGCAGAAGAAAGAACCACATTTTAGACTTGGCTTAGAAAGTTACCAAGTGTGTAACTACGGCTGTGTCATCGAGCCATCCAAGGCCATGTTTCCTAATCTGCAGAACAGGAGAAATAGTGTCTGCTTCCCTCCAGAAATGCAAATGCATTCATGATATTGCTTGGCAGTAGGAAGCAGAGCTTCAAGTGATAATCAGATTCCCCCGAATCAGTCTGCTACAAATGTCTCTCACGGTTACAGATTCAAGTCCCAGGATCACCATCAGTTGACGCTGTTCCCACTGTACAAGTGAGGAGAATTGAAATTGAGTGGTCAGTTTGTGAAACTGACATTAGAAATTAGGTCTTTGAACTTCTGATCTCTGGATCTTTTCACTGGGGAAATAAATCATGTAAATAAGCCGCCCTGGAGCTAAACGAATAGGAGCGGCAGCGTTTTGACACCTGGACTATGGAATGTTAAACCCTGTGTCCTTTCTGCTCTGCTCACAAAAGTAAGTAAGTAAGCAAGCAAGCAAGCAAACAAACAAACAAAAACAAGAAACCACCACTACCACCACCAACAAAAAACCCTAAAACCAAACCAAAACCCCTTCTACCATTTATTTCGCCTTCTATCTATTATGGATTACAAGCGATTGCCATTCATTTACAGACAAATATCGAAAGGATGTTGTGCCAACATAGGAAGATAAACTTCTTTTAGTCAGAACATTGTAAAATCATTATATTCCTTGCCTTTATGGGGAACCAGAAGTTCACCTATTTTCCGGTAATGGAAATTAATTTTGGTCTTGCTTCATGAGAATTTGATGAGGCCCGGCCTGATGTGTGTTGAAATGGTATATTCAGTTTTGTTACTGCAGTTGAGAGGTAGGGCTTGGGGGGAGAGCAATACAGAGAGCGTTTATTTTCTTTCACTGATGGTAAATTGCTGTATATAATCACATAGCCAGAGGGGGTGGCTTAGTGAGCTAAGCAGCAGGGTTGCTATCCAAGGCAGCCGAAAACTTCAAGTTCTCATGCCAGGAGAGACTGTCTGACTCTTCATCTCCTTGAGTTTGATCAATTACGTTTCATAGATTTTTTTTATTATTATTATAATAGAAGAGACTCAAACAAGGCTTTCAAACATAAATGCCGTCTGTCTTATGGAGACTCTAAAACTTCAGTACTTTTGTTTATCTAAGTATCGAATTTCAGGCTTACTGCTTCTAATACCTTTGTAGCTAGAGAGGAAATTCTGTGAGAACTCATGATTAAGATGAGGCAATCTGAGTGGACTTGGGCACTGTATCACTTATACGTGTGATCTGGCAGTCCTGTTGGAAGGAAAATAAAAGGGTCTGTGAAATAAAGATGACTCCAATAGACTAAGTGACATTGGCCACTATTTATTAAACAGCCAGCATGCACTTAACACCCAATACAAATTATCTGTTCAATCCTCAACTGCCTTTATGGGCAGATATTCTAAACTCCAGTCTACATGGAGTTTGAATTCTGTGTTTAGCATCACTGAGCAGAACCGGAGTGCTCAGATTTAGATGTAGGCATATGTGATACCCCTCTCCCTTTCCACTCCTCCATTCCCCACCAAAGTCCACCTTGTTTGCCTTTACTTGTGATGCTGTCAATCACTGACTGTCTCATTCGAAAGTAGGAATGTGGGCTAAGGAGATGGTTTATAAACCAGTAAGTAGTTGCTTTGTAAGCACGAGGACATGAGTTCAATCCCCCAGAGTTCATGATAAGAGCCTCCCCTTTCCCAAGAACAGGTGTTATGGTATACACTTGCAATCTCAGCTCTGGGAAGGTGGAGATAGGTGATTCACTAAGGCAGGCTGTTTAGCCAGTCTAGCCTCTTGTTAGGCTTTAGGCCAAGGAGAGAAAGTTTTCCCCAGATAAGGTAGAAAATACCTGAGGAAGGACATCAACATGCCATCAAAGGTTGTTCTTTGGTACACAAAGACACACACACACACACCATCACAATCACCATCACCATCACCTGCACACATATTTATTCACATGCAGGAACATGCATGTACATATATATTCCTCCACTCCACTTCCCACCCCCCCCCCCCAGGGCACAAAAGAAAGAATGAACAACATATGGGTAAGGAATAAGACATGGATCTGTAAAGTGAAGGCTCAAATCAGCAAGGCGTCAGGAGCCTGGAACTCAAAGAGCAAGCCTGTGTCACAGCACCGTGTTATTGTATTGTATCATGGCTGCCTTTAAAGGGCCAGTGGAGGGTTTCCCCCACTCACACACAATTTCCCTTCCACATGGTGAGTGGGCAGGCTTTCAAACATGGTCTCTAGAAGAACCCGGCGTAGGTGGGTGTGAGGGTACTATACCCTTTGAAAAAATGTTTTTAAAATGCCAGAGGCACTTAGTGTAATTTTCCTTTGCTGGGATGGCTTGTCAGAGGAATCTGGGGGCCAAGAAGTTATAGCTCCATCTGGGAGTATGTTTTCTTCTATCTTTTTAAAAACATATACTTTATTCACTTTACATCCTGATTGCTGCCCTCCGCCTGGTCCCTTCTCACAGCCCTGCCCTTTATTCCTCTTTCTAGGTATTTTGTTTCATAGTCAGTCCTCTTCTTAGTTCCTCCCTCTCCATCCATCATGGGATCGTTCCACTGTGATAGCCTTGTGCCGTGCTACATGTGAAATCATAGAAAAAAAATGAAGTGCCTCATGTTTCGGGTACATATTCAGAAATAACGATCATCCAAAATGAGAAGAAGAAGCAGAAATAATCTTATTAAGTTGAGACCTATTCATGATTGGGTGCCTGAGAGCCATCCAAGTAAAGGAAGCAACTGGGAGCATCTGGGTGGATGCTCGTGGAGAACTAGATGTGCATGGAAAGATTTGGGAATCATCATTTTAGGAGATGGTTGAAACTGTAAGAAAGTGTGAGCTCACTGACAACAGGATATACAGAATGAAGAGCTGTGGGCCAAAGCAGAATGCTAGGGACAATGGGAAGTACCCCAAAAAATGAGAAAAAGAAAGTCTTTAGAGACCAGAGAACTAGATCTGGAAGGGGACATTAACTTTAAGGAACAGAATTTCCAGAAGTGAAGTCTTAGTTTTATATTAAGATATTGCAGACTAAAGTAAAATGGGATCACCAATTAATACTGTGAATCTGTGATTTTGTTTGTTTGTTTTTGAGAATAGGATCTTGCTATGTAGCCCAGTTTCAAAGTATGTGGCCATCATGTATGGCTAAGTGTGAATCTTTTTTTTAAAGATTACAATATGAAGAGTCTTATGAAATGATCAAGCCATAAATCTTTCTTTCACAGAAAACTCACCCATACCTTTCAAAGTTAATGTCCCTTGCTGGATGTTTTGGGGGACTTGTAGGTAGTCAGCATCTCTCAGTGTCACGTGATCTATGTTATCAGTACCACAGAGACCCTGCATAGAGAGGACTCTAGCAAGTTTACACTTCAACTAGTTCTAGTTTATTGATTAATTTTTCAAAGGACCATTAGGGGCAAGAGACGTTTGTAAATCAGTCTTGAAAGATAATATTTTCTACCTTGTTGGACTGGTACTCTTTACTAGACAAGAAGATGGGAGTTGCTTATGGAAGATTCATATTTGCCTCTTAAAGATATGAAGTAATCAGTATTTGGGGATGATATTTAAAAAAACAATTACTTTAAGGGTTTTGCATGCCTGTGCAGAGTAAGACCTCATTCCCCATCCCTTGATTTTGGAGAATGTGGGGACAGTGGGAGTTTGATGCTTTCTGATAACAGTTCTGCATAAATGATTTTGTCTTGAAATCGCACCGATGCAAGCTCTACAGCTCTTTTCTTGATTAGCACGGTATTTTCATCCTTTAGCAGGTCATACTATAAATGGCAAAAGTGGAAGTTACGCAGTTCTAGAGGTCCTGTTGTTGGTTTAATTAGAAGCCAGCTCTTCTGCCGAGGCTTGATGAAGCATCCGTGTGAGTCTAAGGTAGCTGCAAGACAAAGTTGTTGCCCATCTCAAACAAGTATTTAAGTAGCAATTACTAGACAGTAAATTGCAACCTATGACACCAGCATTAGCCAACATCGTACTGATGGGGCAAGACCATTAAATTTGTATTATATGTATATTTATGTATATTATATGTATATTTATACATATCTTTAATTGCCACAAACACATGGATAAGCATCTTCATTATGAGGAAAAAGTTTTTATGGAAATAGACCTTGAAAAATAAGACAATACTTCAGCTGTGTAACATTAGGAAACACACCTTTTATTTGACTTAGATTTGGAGGCAAAGAACAAAAATCTTCCTTTATGTTTAGTGGGTGAGTGATTGACTGTGTGTATGTGTATAGAAGAGAGATCCGGCTGCTACATATGATTTCCCTTCTCTCTGTCTCTCTCTGACTCTGTCTCTCTCTGTCTCTCTCTGTGTGTGTATGAGAGAGAAAGAGATAGAGAGAGCAAGCGCTTAGTTGTGAAATAGCAGATGCCTTTATATAGCAATGTAGGAGTGCTTGAAGGTTATTCATTATTCATGTGTAAACAAAAGAGATAGACTGATCTATCCAAGCAATTACCTGGTTTTAAGCTACTTTCCACTTTACATGAGTGTCTTAGTCAGGGTTTCTATTCCTGCACAAACATCATGACCAAGAAGCAAGTTGGGAAAGAAAGGGTTAACTCAGCTTACACTTCCATACTGCTGTTCATCACCAAAGAAAGTCAGGACTGGAACTCAAGCAGGTCAGGAAGCAGGAGCTGATGCAGAGGCCATAGAAGGATGTTACTTACTGGCTTGCTTCCCCTGGCTTGCTCAGCTTGCTTTCTTGTAGAACCCAAGACTACCAGCCCAGAGATGGTACCACCCACAAGGGACCTTTCCCCGTTGATCACTAATTGAGAAAATGCCTTACAGCTGGATGTCATGGAGGCATTTCCTCAACTGAAGCTCCTTTCTCTGTGATAACTCCGGCTGTGTCAAGATGACACACAAAACCAGCCAGTACAAATGAGAACGTCTCCAAATACTGGAAATCGTCATATTTCTTAGCAATACCTCACTACAGCTGTTTCCCTTTGATGTCCACCCTTAGTCTGAGAGTACTAGAATTCTCTATATGGCCTTTGGGTTATTCCCAAGGCCGGCATTTTGAGGCTGTCCCTGGATAGTCTCTTCCAAATCATCACTCTAATCAGAATCTTAGCTTTTTTCTCTATGGAAAAACCCCAAGTCTTTGTTAATTTGATTTGTGTATTTTCAGGACCAGTTCATGCATTTCATTTTGAACAAGAAAACAAAAGGTATTTCATTCTTAGAGTCATTATCTTATTATTAATTTCAGCTCTCGTGGCTAGAAGCTTATCTCATTAGCTACCATAAAGAACTTCATCAGGAGCCATAGTGGTCTGACCTTTGCGTTCCTTCCCAAGAAAGACAATATTGAGCATTAAGCAATAGTGTGTCCCCTGATAACTGAGTTTTAAAATCATTTTTAGGTAAATCCATTAACATATTTTCATTGTTGCTTCAGATTATTTTAAGCCTGAAGGAGCTGAGAGTGAAGTGTAATTTAATCGGATTAGAATGAGATGCAACTGCATCTAAATCAGACAGTTCACTCGCACAAGTTTTCTAAGAGTTATCTGAAAGAAACCCTTCCCTCTGCACACTCCTGCCAATCATGTAAGCACATGTATTGGTACCCAGTAAGTAGGTCTGGAAGGAAAAAAAGAAAAACCTGTCCCCATTCTCCATATTAATGTTGAATGGACAGAAAGAAAATTGTATACATGACTAAAATAAAGTGTGATACATGCATAGTTAATTTAGAGGAATATTTCAACATGGTGGCTGATTAAAGATCATCCACTCCATGGAACAGGACACACAATGCTTATATGAAATGAAAAATTAGGTCTTCTAAATTTAGAAGGACGAAGATTTTGCTAACCTCTGAGAAGATGCCCTGTCAAGTCCTAATGATTCAATAGCCATGTTTAGGTAAGCTGGGGCTTGCCTACAGCTCATCCTCATCCCTCTGGCAGCCGATTCTATGCCATTCTGTTGCTCTTACCATCAAGACAAAAACAAAGCCAATGTTGGTAAACCTCTCCCTTTTTCCAGACTTAGGCCTAATTCAGAGGGGGCATGGGACTGGGGTTTAGTGGGAGCAGTGCTTGCTTGCTGCACAAACTGGAGGGTCTGAGTCTGAACCTCTAATGGCTGGATAACCAAGGCACAGGATTATACATATGAAATTCCAATGCTCATAAGGAAGATGGGAGGTAAAGACAGGAGAGTTCCTGGGAACTCTTGGGCTGCACAGCATTGAACCAAAACAGTCTCAAATGGGATGGAGGTCAAGGAGTGACATTCCAGATTGTTCTCTAAACTCCAAACATATGACAGGTGTGTATGTGTCTAATCTCTCCCTCTCTCCCTTTCTCTCTTTCTTCCTCCCTTATACCATACATGCACACACAGTAGAAAAATGGTTCAGAGAAAACTGTATGATTGAAATACACCTCTTAGAACAGGTAGACTTTAATTTGACTCTGTACTCCCTACGGAGCACCACCAAGGATGGTGAATTGCAACTTTCCCCCCAATGTTAGTAAATCAAATTGTACCATCTCCTATTCATGGTAAACTAACTTGATTTACATTTTCCCCAGGACACTTTGGAGACCGCTCCCTGTGGATGCCATGTCCCTCACTGAAGTCCAGCCACAGGGAAACTGACCTACCATCCTAGATGCTTTGAAACATGAATACATTTGTGTTCGGCCCATCTTCCCAGGCTTTGGTTGAGCACAGCAGGGAGTGTCACACAGGTTCTTTCCTGGGAGATACGAAGTGATCATGGTGAAGTTTGGATCAAGAACTCCAGTGGCCCTGCTGAGTCTTTCTTAAGCTGCACTGCATGTCAGACTAGCCACTCATCTATTCTGGCTCCTGCTGCCACAAGTATTTCCCCTAATACAGTCTTTGCTTGCATGCTTTTTCTTCATGCCTGTGTCTCTAAGTACCAGGACTCCTGGAGTCTATAATTCTATATGAGAATTAAGTGTAGAAAAGCAGAAATTGGTAATCAATGAAACCCACTCAGACATTTCATTGCCTGACTTCTCTCTCTCTCTCTCTCTCTCTCTCTCTCTCTCTCTCTCTCTCTCTCTCTCTCTCATTCTTTCCCTCTGTAGTTATGATTCCCCTACTTTATAAATACAGGATTTCAAATAACAGTCTTTGCTCATCCCAGCCAACACCAGAAGTTATTATTTATGATTTGCCAATTATGAATATTTTCTTCTGCTCTTTTCATTTGACCACAAATGAAACAGAGAAAACTCGCTGTAGCCTAGGTTCTAGAGCCCCATGTGCCCCATACAGCAATGGAAGAAGGCCACAGGAGTAAAGTACCTCCCCGACTTTTGCAGCTATTCTCATCCTTTCTCTGGCTTCCTATTTCTGTTCTTTGTCCAATTCCTCGATCTCTGATTTCACACACACACACACACACACACACAAAAATCTTTCTGTGCTCGGAGATTTTCCCTGAAATGCCAATGACTCTACCCTATGCCCCACCCTAAGCAGGCTTAAGTCCTTTATAAGCCTGGGTACCAAAAGAAAAATAGAGAGGATAGAGTATGGCAGGAACATGTAAAAGAAGATAGGGCAGGGAGCAAAGCCAGAGGTGATAATGGCTAGCATATCTAAGGATGCCCAAATACTCAAAACATTCCATATGAGATGCAGTGTTTCCTCAACTCTTCAGCTCCACTGTGCTGGGCTTACTGACCTAGCCATGTATGAAGGATATCACTAGGGTGCCATAACCTAACAATTTCCTCTCTCCCTGCTTATCTGCCCCAAGTATCTGCTCTAAGTTTGTGGCAACACATATTTGTAACTGCCAAGGCTTATTGAGAAAAGTGTCTGCACACAGGCATGAGGACCTGACTTTGAGTCTCCTGAAGCCATCTGTAACCCCATCACTCAGACCCACAAGGACACTGCCATAGAACAATTTTTGAGTGAATTCTGGGTAGAGAGACATTTGTTGGCATTGCTTTTCACCATTCGACAGCAAAAAAATATTCCACATTAAAAAAAGTCCCAAATAAACTGCGATATGATTCATTCATATGTTGGGTAATAACTGTGCTAATGATGTGGGGTACAGCCTCATTTAGAAAATTATTATTATTATTATCATTAATCAGTTCGGCTTATTCATTCATGGCCTAATGTATTGGGAGCTCAGCTTGATCTCTTTTAGGTCTTTTAACTTGCGGGTTTAGCGTTAAGCGCCTTTCTATGTTTGTTTCTGTGAATAATGGCTTCGATCCTTAAATCTCAATTTAAAAGTTTTAAACTGAGTAGAGATCTCTTATATTAGCAAATGAAGCACAGCGGAGACAGAACACGAACCTAATGCAACGGTTCTCTAAGTGTCCTCTCAGGACCAAGGGCATCAATACCACTAGTGGCTTGGTGACTTACTTGTCTGACAAAAGCCACTTAGGCAAGAAAGGGTGACTCTTCAGATTGAGAGCATAATCCATCATGGCTGGGAAGTACTGCTGGCAGGGGCTTGAGGAAGCCGATCCCATTACACCCGCAACCAGGAAGTAGAGAACAACGAACACTGCGGAGCTCGCTTTCCTTTGACTCATCCCCCGGCCCTACTTTATGATAGGTCTCTGCACCTCAGCTGTCCTGGTCATTCTCATCTCCTGAGTGATTCTAGATCCTGCCAAGCCCACAAGATCAACCACTACACCTGGGAGGGAATAGGAAATGTAAATGATCAGCCTATTCCATATCTTGCTGCGGAAATTCTGGTGGTTGACCCCAAATTGTGTTTTAACCCCTAAAATACCTTCTTTTTCTCAAGGTCAGATGTGTGGTGGGCAGGAAACTCTTCTCATCTGCTCCAGCTCCTGCCTTATTTTTCTTTCCCAGAGATTTTATCCTCTGCTTAAGTTTAGGACTCAGTGTATCTATCAACTTCAGGTCCAGCGCTCACAGGCCACCCAGCTGCTCCAGGTGTCTGCAGTGATATTCTGTCTAGTTCAAAAACAACTCCAAGTATGACCCAAAGGTTTTAAAGAGTTTTTTACTAACTTGGGGAAACTTAGACATAGAGTTAACAGAAAACCAATAGGATACTAAATAATTAAATTTGTGCTAAGCAAACTGTACCATGTGTTCTTCAAGAGAGAAGGGCTAGATTCATTGCATTATGTCTATTTGGATATGATTCAAAATTGCCCTTATACATGTATAATTAATGTTGATAGAAAGGTAAGATGCTCTTCTAGTCTTTTCCCCCCCTAGATTCCAAGAATTGTATTGGGTAGACTTAATAGAATCTTTAAATATGATGTTTTATTATCAGTGATAATAAATTCAAAGCTTTCCTCGTTAACCCAAACCTGTACCACCAGGTTGTTGTTTTATTTTGTTTTTCATGTTCAGCTGCATTCTTTTCACTGACCAGGAAAAAAGTGTCTGCTTGTTTTGAAATCTCAGTTGATTCCATGAAGTAGCGGGTGTGAAACCATTTTTAAATATACGGTTACTATTATTACTGTGTGATCTGAAGTGCTACCTTGCTTTTGCCTAGAAGACTTTATGATTGTGTTGTTTCAAAAGTAGCAATGAAAAAGTGTCACATTCAGATAAAATAGTTAAAGAACTATTTTATTCTTTATTTAGATGTGTTAGAAAAATGCACACCAGACAAATCAGAAGTACCAGGCTTTCTTGAAGTCTCAAGTTTTTTTTTTTCTTGTTTTCTGAAAGGACATAAAATCACTTCTGTTTGAAAGACCATGGCGTCCCATGGGCCTGACCCCAAAACAACAAGGGCTATGATTTGCTCACTGTAGGTGGCCATTAAATTCTTTTAAGTTACAAAAGTATCATTTGGTAAATTACCTTTTCCAGGGCCCTAAGTGACATCTTAAAGGTTTAAAGTATTAAATCACCCTCCAGAAGTGGTCACTCTACCCTGTTAGCCACTGATAACATCAGGCTAAATAGCTTCAATTTCTTTTATGCTAGATTTTGATCAACATAAAAATGCTTTTTATAGACATTATCAAATTTGCTCTTAACACAACAGTTAGGGTGAGGGATGGGAGTGTCAGAAAAGGATTCTAGAAAGTCTCTAGAGACCTGGGTCTCTTGAAAGCCGGAGCTCTTAATTGCTGAGACATTATCTGTCCAACCTCCAGTCTTTTTCAAATTTTTTACTTATTTGTTTGTTTGTTTTTAAGCAGGGTCATTCATGGAACTCACCGAATAGGCCAGGAGGGGTATTCAGCAAGTCTCGTGGATCATTCTATCTGCTTCCCCTGCGCTGAGATTAAGTGTACAACCCCATAGAAGGTTTTCTTAAGAAAAGGTGGGGGGGGGGGCTTGGGATTGAACTCAGGGTTCAGACTTGTACAGAAAACACTTTCCCACTGAGATATCTCCCCAGTCGATGGCTTTCTTGTCAGTACTGACTAATGCAGCATTTGCTCACAAAGAGGGAAAGAGGGAAAGTTAATTTGTGTGGTTCACCAAGTTGGTTTATTTTACGTACGACTGGAGGCAAATCGACAACAGATGGCCTCGGGAGGAAACAGGAGCCACTCCAGCACTCAGGGAAGGTGTGAGTGACCTTCGGGGAACTTGGAAGAGATGATAGATGATTTTCTCCTAATTTTTTCTCTCAGTTATTGAAAAGTTATTTCCTGTTATGCTTTTTTATCTGCTGTGTCAAGCATAAAAGCCTCTTAAGGCAAAATCGTGATTTACCCTGTAACAAGTGGTGATTCTAAAAGCTCTTCAGAGCCTTATAAAAGACTCTAGAAAAACAGAGAAGGGAAGGACACATGGGACTTGTGCCCAGTACCCCATCTTGACTTGTTTCCCTAGAAACGTCAGTCACATGACTCCACGAGGCCTGCGTACTAGAAAGGGAAGGAAAAACCACAAGCTCTTCCATGGGCTTTTTGTTTTCTTCCATACATGCATTGAAACCAAACCAAACCAAACCAAACCAAACAACCAACCAACCAACCAAACAAACAAACAAACAAACAAACAAACAAAAAAAACAAAAAACTAACAGAAGAAAAGGAGATTTTTAAAACAAAAGCAGGGCTGGAGAGATAGCTTGGTAGTTAAGAGCACTGACTGCTCTTCCAGGGGTCCTGAGTTCAATTCCCAGCAACCACATGGTGGCTCACAACCATCTGTAATGGGATCTGATGCCCTCTTCTGGTGTGTCTGAAGAGAGCAATTGTATACTCATATACATAAAATCTTTAGCACGTCGAGGCCAGAGGGCATGGGTATCTTCCTTGATGATTCATTGCCTTAGTGTTTAAGACATGGTTTCTTAGACAGCTGGCTATGAGCTCCAGGCTCTCATGTCTCTCTGGCTTCCCAGTTCTAGGATTACAGAAGCATTCTCGTGTAGCTAGTTTTTTTTTTTTTTTTTTTTAAATATGGGTGCCAGGGCTTCAGATTAGGCTCTCATGTCTGAATGGGCAGCATTATACTGACTAAACTATATACCCACCTCCCAAATTGTAGAAAACATTCAAACTTAAAAGAATACAATCGTCAGTGTTTGATATTTGTTAAATGGATACATTTACCTGCTTGAGAATGTCAATCACGCCTTCTTTAATATGGTAACATTTCTCAGCACATTTTTAGTTTTTCTCTTCAGGAAGTCAATATCACTATCTAAAAATACACAGTGTAATCTTCTGGCAATAAAATGAGGTCAACTTCCCTTTGGATCTCCTTTTAAGCCTGAAATCATTATCTCCCAACCCTAAACCCCTCACCTACTTAGAAAACTTACTTCTTTTCCCTTGGAAATGAAGAACAGAAGCCTTTTAGTTCCAAATTAGCTCCGTGGCCTTCATTAGGCCTAAAATAAAAATGAACTGAGAAAATCCCACTGTAGCTGGGTGTAGTGGCTCATACCTGTAATCCCAGAACTCAAGAGACTGTATTTCTTCTCAAGTACAGAAGGAATACTGTAGTGAGTTTGAGGCCAGAGATATATGGCCATACATCAAATTCTGGGGCGAGCCTGGGCTACAGAGACAGACACTATAAAGAGAAAAACCATTGTGGAATATTTGCACTTGTATGAAGAGCACTGACCAGCTGGGACCAGCACTAAAGAAAATGGCAGGGATAATAAAGCAATGAAGGACGTCCCATCCTCGTGCTCTCTTTAATCCCATTAGCCAAAGAGAATGGTAGACTTTCAGAAATTTAGAAGCACAAAGCCCTTTAGCTAGGAACATGCCTACTTAGAATACTGTGCCAGGCATATTTAAATCTATAAAGCAAATGCCCAATTACCAAGAAAAAGGAGGTAGTTTCCAATTCATACCTATTAGTTTCGCTATAAAAAATAAGAATAGCCTAACGGTGCCCAGAGCAGAACAGCCAGCCAGCTATAACAAGAAGGCTTCACCTTCCTGCTCTATTGAGAAATGGGATGTCCTATCAAATCAAACACTCGGTTTAATAGAATATTATCAACATACTGGGTATGTATTACCAGTTTTCAGGATATGGGATGCAATAAAATCTTTAACACTAAAACAACACTGAATACATTGTAATCTTTCTCTGATGATTCAAGACATTTCAGAACTTTTCATTAACTCCAGATTACCTTTAGGAACCTCAGTTTTCACTGGGCCCAGTGACGCACAGTTATATCAATTAAGAGAAGTTTCCATTTGACAGAGTATTCTAACAACTAGCTTTAGCAGTAGAGTATTTCTACTGGGTGGACTTAAATGACGCTGGATACCCCACCCCAACCTAGTTTATTTGGTTCAATGTCCCAAAACAAACAAACAAACAAGAGATAAATAAAGCACTGTCTTTGGTTGATGTCAGTAAGAAGAAAATATATTTTCTGCCTGGAGATTGTAGGGACGAGTGGTGAAGCTCGAGGCCCTCAGCTCCTCCCTCCTGCTTTTAGTGCTCTCTTAACAGACATCTTTTCCATCATAACTAGCTTATGTTGGTTGAGCTCCAGTTTCCCTAGGAAGACACCTAGGATTGAAAGGTCAGCTAAGACAGTCCCTCTCCAACTTGTAACGTCATGCTGTTTTGAGTGGTGAGAGAGTTTAGGAACCCGCACAAGGCATCCTGACAGCAGTGCGTATGATGATAACCACCGTGTTGAAATTAAAAAAAAAAAAAAGAAACAAAACAAAAGATGCTGATGCTAATTCTTTTTCAGTTTGGGTCACACAAGGTGCCAGCAACTGGTGCTAATTGAAAAGGAGAACGATAATTCAATATTCTAGCAGCTTGCATCCACCTCATGCTCTTTGATCCAGAAGACTGAAAAGACATTTTTCACAAAGGAAACTAATCAAGGTACCTTCCCCTGGGGGAATGGGGTCATTCTGTGTCTATGAAAAGGCCAGGCAATAGTTATGTGATGACAGCCCTTCTGCTGATGGACCAAAAGGATCCAAGGAGAAAAAAATATGCAATACTCTTAGAAGGTTGAAATACACTGACTGACCTGGGCTAAAGGTTTGAGAATATTCCAAGCAGCCCTGGTTTGGTTCCCTACTGTGTAGCTTAGTTTTTAATGCCATCCTGACACCACCTAGAATTCAGCTTGGAAGAGGAAACATTAATGGTAGAACTATCTGAATTAGACTGGTTTCCGAACATATCTGTGAGAGACTGTCTTGATTAATCGATGTGGCAGGGCCCAGTCCACTCCAGGTGGCACCATCCCTAGGCATGTGGTCCTGGGCTGTATAATAAAACAAACTGGGCATGACACAGTGAGCAAGCCAGTAGGCAACCTTCTCCATGTTCCCAGTGCTGACTTCCCTCAATGATGGATGGCGATCTTAAAGTGAAAGCTGAAATAAATGATTTCCTTCCTGAGTTTCTTCTGGATATGGCATTTATCACAGCAACAGAAAAGCAAACTACAGAATCCATGATAGATTGATTGGACTTGTAAAATACATGTGATATTGCTTTAAAAAAGAAAAGAATATTTGTATTCTGAACAGAAAATATAAAAGTTAAACAAATATTTATGGAAGGTAATCACAACCTCTTATTGACAGTAAAGCACAATATAGAAATGGGTTGATAAAATTGAGCTGACTTTGGTAACTGATATATATAAAAATACATATAAAGTGACTCAAGGAATAATGATGGTTGTTCTGGGACATGTTGGGATAGGGGAAATTTATCAGCCAATTCTTAAAACACACCACCAAAAGCACCTGCCTCATACACAGCAGGGTAATGTGGGCCTGCTCTTTCTCTGTTTTCTAACATGGTTGAGAAGCAGACTGTGATGTAATCCTTCAAAACTGAGCTGCCCAACTTAGAGTTTCTCCATGGAAGCCTCCCCAGGACGCTCCACACTCCATACACTGGCTCTGGAGAACCCCAGGGTATGGTGGAGAATATCTTGGGCATATGGCTGGTGTTCTCACTTTCATCTCCTTGACTCTTCAGTTTGTTCTCTTTTTTTTTTTCCTCTTTTGAAATGTGGCTCATTCTAGAAGCAGCTGAATTGGTACAGACAGTACTTCTGCGGATACATCCCTGAGAATTTAGCTGCAAAGCCCAGGAGAAGTCAGATCCCTGGGAAGAAGCCAAGTGCAGATTTCAGAGAAACAGCATCCTCATGCTTGAGCAAGTTTTCTTCTCCAGATGAAACTTGTCAAATTCCCTTCATACACCCTCCTCTCTAGACAGATGGACACAGAAACGGAGAGACAGATTCATGCTTATTTCGGTGTAAACATTTTTTTTCTCCAAAGTACAGCTTTCAGAGAGTCCCCATTACTGACTCCTAAGGAATTACTCACATTTAGTCTAGCGACTCCCTCCAAGACTGTTTAACACTTCATAAGCATTTCCCTTAAGCCATAACAACCCTGAGACAGATAACCAAGGTGGTGCCTCTGATCAGACTTTGCAGGGTGACTTCTGGTTCACCTCCATTTGATGCCAAGGACAAAGAGATGTATCTGTGACTACTATTATCCACTTGGAAGGTGAGGAAATGAAGTAAAAGGCTGAGAGTCTGTGAGACAGCTCTGTAGGTAAAGACATTTCTTATCAAGCCTGCCCGAGTAGGAAACCCAGAACTTACATGGTAGAAAGAGAGAGCTGATTCCAGTAAATTGCCCTTTGACCTTCATATGCATGCTATGGTACACACACACACACATACATACACACACACACACATACATACACACACACACTTGCATGTGTGTAAAATCTTACAAAAGGTTAGCTTGTGGTAAGAGTTTCTGTCTTCTCTGATCCCCAGATCAGTTTATAAACACCAAGTTCTTTCTCTTATGAAATCACGTGAACAATGCAAAGACCAATGGGACATTATTTCATGAGGTGTGCCTTGAACATTTCAGTGTCCTCTGAAGATGAAATCAATCACTCTGTTTTTCTCTTTTCTGCGGGAGACAAAGGGAAGTGGGGATGGGCAGAAGAGCTGAAGAGACAGGATCCATTGGCCAAAGCTTAGCTTGATGGTTAGCTAATGCAGACCTTGTCAAGTTTAGAAGTTTCTTTGTATGTGTGTGCGTGTGCGTGTGCGTGTGTGTGTGTCTGTGTGTGTACAGATATGTGATTGACAACAAGTTCCTTCTCTATTGTTCTCCAACTTCCTTTTGGACACGGAGATCCACATTGGTTCTGGCGCTTGCCAGTTTATTTAACTGGCTGGTCAACAGGCCCCTAGAACACACGCCCCCAGCACGAGGATGTTCCTGTTACATTTGGATTGCAAGCACTTTACAGGCTGATCCCTTTTCCCAGCCCTGTAACAGGGCTTCTGACAGCTTTAACTCACCGGCGAGTGCGTTCATCCTCTTAGACTCAGACAAAGGCATCGAGGGTCATCCTTCACAGAGCAGATGACTCCCAGAAGATGTGTATGCACCAAATGTTAATTCTATTATACCATTAATGTACCATTACCTATAATAAATGTCTTCCAATAAAGTGCCCAGTACCATAGGTCACATAGAAATACATAAGCCAGCGTGAGTGAATCATCAGAAAGCCTGGCTTAATCATAGAGACTAAGATTGATCAGATGTGGGAAAGACTAGAAGTCCTGAGTGCCATAAAGCAAATAGAATAGGAAGAAAGTGGCTACCTTGCAGGACGTTGAGGGTCATCCTGTGGAGTATGCTATACAAAATCCTGAGGCGCTGGAGAGTGGAGTGGAGTGGGACCATTGACAGAGAGCATGGGAAAGCACAGTCTGGCTCATTACAGGAGGATGTGAGATTTTAATTCCATCTATTGTGTGCAATCCACTTTTTGTGGTTCTTTTAGATCAGGTGGTTTACTGCCTTATCCAGTACACAGCATTTAATAAGATGGCAGAGAAGCTAGCAGCAAGGCTCACAGAAGTCAATAACCAGGTTTCAAGCCACTTTTCCTATATGCAGGGGAAAGAGATGTGTGCTGCAAGTCTGATTTCCTCTGAGGCATATACCTACTTGACCACTTGGCAGCTGTTCCCTGAGAAAAGGTAACTTCCCTAAAGAGAGATCTATAAGCTAGTATGGGGCCTGGAGAATTATATACTAGCAACTGGAAGATGTCTTCTCTAAAGAAGAGTTTTAAAGGACTTAAACCTTGATTGTGGGATTCTCTCGAAGAAATAGAGTGGACAGACCACAAGTTTCCATTCTTCTTTCTTTCCTTTCTTATTAAGGCAAGTTTTGCAGCAGCAATAAAGGAAAATAACTCGATATCGATGTTTTGTAAGCTCTCCATCAAACACAGAGGGAAGAGGAAGAAGGATGCTGCTATAAAATTATCTGTGAGCTGATCCATCCACATGAGACAACTTAAAAAGCCGGGCAAACAGGTTCTCAGTTGTCCTTTCTTTCCCGTTTGTTTCTAGTGTAGTCTCCCTAACTTACTTAGGTCTAGACAATTCCAAGTGATGATTTTATTTGTAATGGGACCTAGAAGGAAGCAGGAAGAGCTTGGTTAGGCATTTAAACCACTGAGACATGCACAGGGTGCCTGAAAGTCGCTTTGCCACTTTCTGCCTTGTGTGAGCTGGATGAAGGGATCCCCACAGCTTCCTTGACCTCAGCCACATACGCAAAGAATGTCCCAATATCAGTAGTTCAGGGTCAGCTTCTTACTTTACTATTGAAATTACGGTTGCCGTACTTGGCTGAGAGTATAGTACCATGGATAAGAGTGCTGGAGCCAGGGGACCACAGCTTAGAACTGAGCCATCCACCTCCAATGCAGGTTAAATAGCGATTTCACTTCTTTATCAAAACCTCTGCTTTTGGAACTGTGAAATGGTGACTTGAAAGCACACTAGAGGATACACTACATAGTCATGGTAAATTGAATAGGTTACTAATTTCTGCTGTCCTTACTGTCACTGTGAAACCATGCTTCTGAGCTGATTCATCTAACGATGAATCCAAGGTCCATCCGAGGAGCGCTGAGTAGCCCACAGGCAATCACTCCATCCTGGTTGCCCAGATCCTAATGATCTGAAGCTATAAACTCTGGGGGTAGTCTTGCATAGCTGGAGGTAAAAACTCAGTTCACATGAGTACTTCCATACCCCTCCCCTAGGCAGACAGGGCATACTTGCTCAGTGCGGCCCAGTGTAAAGCATACAAACTTTAGAGCCAGATGGACCTGGTTTCAAACACTCCCTCTGCCCCTTCGCAGCTATGGGGCCTTGATTGCCTTACTCTGCATCTGTCAGCCTCAGTTTTCTCATTTGTAAAATGGGGAGAATATCACCATTCTGGCAGTTTTGTTATGAGGTAGAGCGAGAGAGTGAGCGAGAAAGCACAAAAGAGTGAGAGAGAGCAAGAGAGAGAGAACGTGCACATGAGAGATCAATGGTGACAAATTTCAAGCTCTGGCAGGCAGTCAATACAAGATACTTTAAAAAAAAATGTCTAAGTATCATTATAGAGATTGCTTGGCCCAGGAAAGAATCATAGAAAGAGAAGTGTTGGGCTGTTTGGAGCCTTTGAAGCAAGCACTCCATCCTCCAAGAACTGCGGATCATGATTTATCTTCTTAAAACAACAACAAATACATGTGTATGTGATTTTCTCTCCCCTTTGAACAAAAGATACAGCATGTTTGCATTATAGATAGATTGTTTTATTTTTCACTAACAGTACATCTTGGGGAATTTTTTTTCCAGATCTGTGCATGAAGCACAATCTCACTGTTACTTTGTAGAGTCATTCTGTTCCACAGAATTGCTCTCATAACTCAGACGAGTCTCCGGCGGAGGAAGAGTCAGGTCGTTTCCTAGCACTGGTTTTCTACAAACAATGCAGGAATGAGTAATTTTTAAAGTGAGTCTTTCACAGTGTGTTTGTAGGGTAAATTCCTAGAGGTGGAATCGCTGATTCAGAGGGGCTGCACATTTGCCATTTTTGTTAGAAACTGCTGAATCTCCCTCTTCGGTTTTGTAAACTCCCCTCAGCAATGGGGGAAGGTCTGTTTCTCACCCCAGTATAATACAATTTGTCATCAAATTTTCTGACCTTTTCCAACCTGATAATCAAAACATGGTATCTCAACATTACTTAATTATTACAGGCAGTATTGGGCATATGTCTATACACTCTAGAGAAAGGAGAAATATCCTTCTCTAGGAAATGGCCACTCATAGCCTTTGCTTCTTTCTCTTCAGGTTTGCTGGAAATTGTCATTTTGATTTATAGCAACTCGACATATTTGGCCTTGGATAATGGTATGTATGAATTGCAAAATTTTTTCATGTATTTTAAAACTTTATTTATGGCTGCTTTGCTTTGAGTGTGCTACTTTGCCATGCCATTTTTAAAAATTATATCATTGTGGCCTAGTCGGCCATCATTGGGAAGAGAGGCCCCTTGGTCTTGCAAACTTTATATGCCTCAGTACAGGGGAACGCCAGGGCCAAGAAGTGGGAGTGGGTGGGTAGGGGAGTAGGGGGTGGTATGGGGGACTTTTGGGATAGCATTTGAAATGTAAATGAAGAAAATACCTAATTAAAAAACACTTCTGTTCTGAAAAAAAATTATATCATTGAATTTACCTAATTTTTCTCTTAAGATGCTCGAGTTTCATATGACGATTTAAATCTTCTCATGAATACTTTTGGTAAATTTATTATTATATATTATCAAATTAAATCTTTGATCTGTTTGAAATATATGCCGGCATAAAAGATATATCTTCCTAATTAGGAGAATTCTTATTTTTTCATATCTTGAGGAGAGCAACATGTAACAAAGCTATGGAGGATTATCAATAGCCTTGAAGATTTTGAGCAGAGAGAAAATGAATAATTATTCTTGTTAGATCACTTCCACAGCTGACTTCTGTCTGGTGAGAAAGCACACTCAATATTCTTCTCTCTTTCTTCTAACACTTGTCAGTCTCTTACTAAAATATTAATCTTAACAGTGAATCGAACTGAAAATTACAGATGGGAATGGATTGAAAATGTCTGATGATGACAGGGCTGGTGGGCTCCTGGTCCTCCCCTTCTGGTCCTCCCCTTTGCACAGGGCTCTTTTCTGTGCATCCTATCTGCTCGATTTCCAATGCTTGAAAAGCCCCAATGCAATAACAATATAATCATAAAAGCTAATTAGTAAAGATTTTGTGTCTTGTTAATGATGTACAATTGATTGTGGCCCGAGGACAGAACGAGACGAAGCGTTCATCCGAGATGAGCATTGTGCTTTATCTTCCTGCAGCGTGAGGGTGATGGCATTTTTATGGCCGTGCTGCTATTATGCAGGATTCTGGACCAGCTCGCCAATCTGTTTGTATCTAGCTGTATCTTATACTAATACCAAACCTGAGCCCTTTACAAGTGTAGAGACAATTCTGGAAGCGTAACTAGAGGGACGAGGAAGAGAATTAATTACACATGGGCCAAATGGTGAGCAAGAATCTGAGCATCGTTTATCTGCTCTATCTTTGCCTAATTCTTTCAACTGTTCTTGTCTCCCATAAAGCCATAGGCCATAATTACTTTGTACAAATGTCTGGTTAAATATAGCTTTAAAATAGCCACTTAAATAACTATAACACCCTGTCTCCCTTTTCCCGAACCATCTTATGTTCACTACTTCCTTATAAGTAGTTATTGACAGATACACAGATGTGGCTACAGACACTTGTCAAGATGCTTGCTGGGAACAATACTCAGAGGCTCTGGAACTCCCCACAGAGCACTTCTGAGTTTATTCTCTGCTGACTATCCCTCCTGAGTCTTTATTGCTGTCATCCCAAGCTTGCTTACTGCCTTCTCATTTCATGATTTCTACCAAAAGAAGCCCCAGCTACTGAGGCATGCACCGCTGACCTCTGTCTCAGAGGCCCGCTCTACCACTTCATTATTCAAAGGATTGGAAGCTTCGCTCTTTTCACAGTTGGGAGAGATCACACAACTATGATGAGAAAAGTGCATAATAGGTGCAGAACGTCCATGGGGAAGGGTTAAGAGTTTGTTATGACACAGCTTTTTAAGAGACCATAAAGCTAAGACAGTATTTCTGGCATAGTAATAGCCTGTTGCTACTTTGTGACATGCAAAATTTTCCAAAGATTTTCTTCTCCATGAATGCTTGTTCAGAGACTCTGTGCTCTTGACTTGGGTAGCCATGTCCCCTGCAGGGCCTAGGCACTGTGTGCATGCATGGGGCCATATGTACTTTATTTTCACATCTGTGCCTTTCCTGGTTCATGGAGCCAAAGGTGCCTTGTGAGCAATCCACAGGCCCCATGAGTTCAGCATTCAGAGACTGAAGAAAACCTGCTATGTAAAAAGAGCAGGGCATTTGGGGGCTGGGATCTAAAATGTCTCCTGACATAGAATGATTTTTGGCTTTTGGGCTGGCCAGCTGGCTTGGTGAAGCATCCATTATATCTCCACTGCTGGACCCATAAAGAAGGAGATGGGAGTTTGAAGAGTATAATTGATTTTGCTCCACTTTCAAGGTGACTAGAGTTTGATTTAACTGGGAAAGCATGGCCTTTTTCACTTTTTTTGGCCCAAGAATCATTTGGCTGCGTCTAGAAGAGACCCTGACAGCATTTGAAGCTTGAGCACAAGACAACTGAATTGTGGAGGGCTTGGGTGGCTTCCAATCTTCAAAATCTGTCTATGGAGGAGAGCAACAGCATGAGGGCTTTCTGTCACCCAGTCACTCTTCTCCTTTGATTATAGCTAGTAACTGAAAAGAAATTTATTATTATTATTATTATTGATTTATATTCTATAGTACAAAAAGAGAGGATGGTGTTATGTGTGTTATGTGCAACTTCCCAGTAGGCCTGAAGAGATGGCCTTGACTTCTGGTCTTCCTGCTTTCAGAGTGCTGGGGTTACAGGCATATACCACCATGACCCATTTATGTGGTACTAGCATTGAACCCAGGACCTCATGCATAGTAGGCATGTACTGTCCCAACTGAACCACATCTCTAGCACCAATATCTGACTAATGTAGATGCTGTTTATATAGGCAAGCAGTAGAACATGAAACAGAACAGATCATAAATGGCAAAGCATCTGTTTTCACAAGTTACCACATGACTCTCACGTGGAGAACACATCTTGCCATATATAAACCACACTCGACCTTCTTTTGACATTTATTTATCAAGAGCTTTGTGTAAAAATTCTATTCTGTTTAGCACACACCTCTTTTCCAGGATGCCACACACGTCAAGCATTTCTAAGAGGCATTTACTTAACAGCAGACATGTTAATAAGTGTTGATGGCTGTTGCTGTTCCATCCTACACACCGTGAGAGAGCTTTCAGAGTTTGCACTTATGCCCTGAGGCAATATAAACAGCCATGAACATTTCTATGAGGTGTGCAACACTGCCGAGTAAACCCATGCTACCCAATCTCCACAGGCCAGGAGCAACGGTGGGGATCTAGGGACACGGTCCTCCTCCATATCCTTCTTGTGAAACCCTGGAATTTCTGCAGTTCTTCTAGCCTGCCTTCAGTGGGGCAATCCACCAGTAGTGTGTCATTAATAAATTACACACACTACCCATATGCACAGAATATTAAAAACTGTATTGTCTGTTCTTGTATTGAAAATATTCTTAAGACCAGTGCATGTTCCTTTTTCCCACCTAGGTCTCCATCTGGAATCCTTACTGAGTTAAGCTTCTGGCTGTATTCACTCAGACATAGATTATGTGTGTATGTTCCTGTGTGTGTATGTGTGTGTGTGTGTGTTTGTTTGTGTGTGTGTGTATGAACATGTATGTGCATGGATATCGAGTGTAGGAATCGATGTTGAGTGCCTTCCTCAGTCACTCCCAACCTTAGTTTACATGAGTCAGGATCTCCCACCTGATTTGAAGTGCACTAGTTCGTCTAGGCTGGCTGTCTGGCAAGCACAGCCACGAGGTTTTACCTGTTTCTACCCCTCTATCTCTAGGGTCAGCCATGTGCCACCATGCCTGCCTTTTTATTTGGGTTACTGAGCTTTGCCTGCTTTTGCAGCAGAGCTGTCTCCTAACCCCTGAGACAATGATTCTTTACAGGAGAAGGTGATTCTCTTACCGTGGCCCTCTTCTCATTGAAGCATCTGTCCTCAGACAGACATTCATTTTCTCCTAGTAAAGCTTCCTGGGACTCTAGCAACCTGCGACAGGACACACTCTAAACTACTGTTTGCATCCTGGCTTTTCCCAATGCCAGATTTCTACCTTTCTTCAAGGACACAGATGAAGACGGAGGCCTACACAGATCCTGTGAGCCAATGTCCAGCCCTCCTATGACTCTCCTCCTGTTGCCAGAAGCTAAACTCAGCAAGAAGGGGAGGGAGCATGATGGCATATGGTCCCCTGCATGGTCAAGGTAATGAGATAAGATGTTCAAGACATCTAAGGTCAAACAGGAGACAGATCTTTTAGCACAAAATGAGTGAGCTCTATCATCCTGGGGAAGTGGAATTTCCTATCTCAACAAGATTGGGATCTTACGCCAACCCAACCGCCTGTGGGGATGTGAGAGAATGTTGGTATTAGCAGAAAAATGACTTCCACCAAGCCTTCCATATGTTGTATTGTCTACCTTCTAGTTGTGTGGATAATAAGACTAGGCTTCTGATAAAATTTAGAGAACTTTGATTTTGGAATTAAGAAAAGCAGACATTAGAGTGGCTGTGGTCTAGGATCCAGGATCCCTCTCAGTTTAAAGTCCTTCTGGGTGTTGAGTGACACTTATCTGCATGAGTTCCACTGAATGCCATGGGTACCTTCACCTGTAGCCAAGCTGAGAGCAATGGAAAGCAAAGCCATTTGCAGCTCAACCCATCTGGTGAGGCGCCTCAGCAGTGAACACTGTGGCATGTGGCTAGGGGTAAGGGGCTTTAAGAGTGGACATAGAAAAAGGAAAATGCATCTCTCTCAGTTTGGCATCCTTTCTACATTAAGGGAACATTTCAGTATATCCCCTGTCCCATGCTACCTTTTAGCTTCTAAGTGAAAGGGACCTTGTGTAGTGTACTATTGGCAAATGCTAGAATCTTCTGACAAAACATTAGAAAGGGCTTTAGGAGAACATAAAAATAGTTCCTTAATGTACTAGATTATCCCAAAAGGATGGCACTTGACTCTATCTTGTGATATTTATCAATTTTCTGACATTTCACTGGATTGTGTATAGAGAAGTATATACTAAGAGAATTACATATCCACAGATTATTTTCCTGTGTTCTCAGACCCATACCATAAATCAATAGAAGTAACAGAGACATGAATGTTCAGAGGATACTATGAAAGGTAACTGCTGGCCCACCTACAACTTGATCCATGGCTTGAGAAGGGCATATCCACAGAGGGTTGAATGGACAGGTCCACGGCTTCCCTGGCCCATGAGTGAGCACTAAGTGTGGAGATATAGCATTTGGGAAGTTCAGATAACCAAAGTATCAGAACCGGTTTATCCAAAAGAAACTTTTGAGTGATTAGAGGCAGCTTAGTGTCAAATGGACTAATGAGAAAGAATTGTATTGTACCAACACCTTAGAATCTGATATCAAAATCCAATGCCTTTGAAGTCTTGATCACTGCAGTCTTGGAGAAGTTTAATGATTTCAAGTTTGGAATGATAATAACATTGTTAACCATGTGCTAACTAGAGGGAAATGGAATTTGGTCTTGGACATAAGAGAGAGCAGAACATTAGCTTCTTGTGCTGCCCTGGGCCTTCACAGTAGAGATAATGACATTGTTCTGGGACCCCACAGAGGCTGGCTGCCATCCTTAATGTGTGTGTGTGTGTGTGAGAGAGAGAGAGAGAGAGAGAGAGAGAGAGAGAGAGAGAGAGAGAGAGAGAGAGAGAGCGCTATAAAAGGCTGTCTGTCTACTATTTGGTAGAATGTGCAGGTCAAAGTCAGGGGATGCCTTGGGGGATTTTACCTATCCACTTCCCCTGACCCAGAATGGGTGTAAGACAGAGAGAAAGGTCAGTGCATGGGCTAGAGCAATGGAGGATGACTCAAGGGACAGAGTGAGTAGAAAAGATGCTGCCATTTTCATAGACCTGGGCCTTTGGCACTGGCATAGTCACTGATTGAGGGAACCACACCCATGGCCTATACAGGATTGCATTTCAGAGCCAGCTGATTTTTGTCAGCATATGTATTCCACTCTTCATAATACCAAGACCGAAAGACACAATGCAGGGGTAGAGAAAAATGCCACCAATGTTTTTTATTTCATCAATACTAACTGATTGCCTTTCTGTGTACCCATTTAGACTTAGTGGTGAGCAAAATAATGAAATAAAAAAAATAGTGAAGCTAAAATCTATTAGAAACAGACTCATATGCCAGGAAACTGGTAAGTAACATGCCCAGCAATGTGAAACACTGTGAGACAAAAAAAAAAAGTCCCCAAGAACAAATGTCTCACGCAGCACGCAGAATTCCACTTTGTGCATAAGAACTTGATCCTAGCTACAACCTTATTATACTCCCATTTAATGGACGAGAAAAGCAAAGTCATGAAGAGATTACAGTAGTTAACCCAAGACCATGCTTTTGAGAAACAGGAAAGGCAAAGGTTTACCAGGGGGGAGTACAATTCAGAGTCACGATCGATCCTTTCCACTCGGGCGGGGAATGGGGAAGGAGAGCTGGGTAGGGTTAAAACAGGACTGATGGTTTTAATAGGGGTATCCCTGGAAGCTGTACAGGGGAAGGGGCGGGGCATAGAAAAACCAACAAAGAGACGAGGACAGAGATATAAATCTAAGTGGAAAGAATCACTGGGTCCTGGAAGTTCCTGAAGGTGGAGAGAGAAATGAGGATCATGTCGTGGCTGGCGCATGGTAAGAAACTGGCCAGGAGGGCAGTGAGCTCCCGGGATAGACTGAAGAGGACTCAGGCATGCTTAAGAAAGCTGTTGCTCCGGGCTTAGTGAGTCTGAGGGGACAAGTGACAAGGTCTGATTTTTATATTAAAGACATTATTCTCCTAGCCTGTGTTGGGAACAGACTAAGGAGGCTACAGAGTAGGCACAGAGAAATTCTGGCCGTCTAGAAACTACTTTTGAACAGAGAGAATTTATCCTGAATGTACTCTGTGGGATTCGCCTAAGGGCTGGAGCGGAATCCATCCTATGCCCGGTGGACATGCTGGAGCAGATGCGGGTACATTCTGCTTACTAAGGAGGAAATATGGGTTTCTAGTGGTTGGTGTCTTGTGCTTACTTAATGATGACTGTCCTTGGTCTTGTATACTAGGTGTTCTCACACAGCTCACCGCACTTCTCTTCCCTCAGGGTTATGACTCATTCTCCCTTCTTCAAAGCTTACTTTTCTGGAGAGAACTTGGGAATCTGTAACACCATTCTTGGGAGGGTAACTTCTAGTTCCCATTTCCTGTCCCACAAAACTCAGCTTTAAGTTCTATAAAACTATAGCTTTCTAATCACACCGGATCTTCCTCTAGGCCAGTGGTGCTCAGTCTTCCTAATGTCGTGACCCTTTAACACAATTCCTCATGTTGTGGTGACCTCCCAAACATTAAATTATTTCATTGCGATTTCATAACTGTAAATCTGCTACTGTTATGAATCATAATGTAAATATCTGATATGCAGGATATCTGACATGTGACACCCCAAAGGGGTCAAGACCCACAGGTTGAAACCACTGCGGTGAGCTGGTCTTTTCTTTGATGATGATGATGAGGAGTGTATGTATGTATGTATGTGTGTATGTATGTTATATTCATGTATGTATGTGCAAGTGTATCTGATGTACATTTGCATATTGACAAGAGGTCAGAAAGGGATGTTGAATGTTCCAGTCTATCACTCCGCATCTTGTTTTTGTTGGTTTGTTTTGTTTTGTATTTTGAGACAAAGACTCTTACTGAAACCAGACCTAAGTGGAATCCATCAAACCCTAGCAACCCTCTTGTTTCTGCCTGCCAAGGCTGGTGTTACAGGCATGGTCATGCCCAGCGAGCAGCTTTTACAAAGCTGATGTGACCTACGCTTAGGTCCCTGGGCTTGTGTAGCAAGCACTTTTACCCACTGTGTCATCTCTCTGGCTCCCATTTTTTTATCCTCTTTCTTGACCACTAATTACCCAAGTTCTATTATGCAATGGTAACCCTCCCTCTTTGATTTTTCTCTTCCATCCAAATAATTCTGATTTTTAAAATCGTGCCTCCAGGACAATGATTTTTGCTTTCTGGCTCTACTGCTACCATCTTTGCTTAAATTTGCTTTTCACCACTTCTTCATTAAGGCTTTTCTGTACTCTTAAATTGCAACCATCTCCACCAAAATGCCACAACTTTCTTATTCCTCTGTGGTTGGATTTGGTTATTCGTTCTATTACAGTACCCATGAGCTTGAGAAGCAGGAACGTGAAGCCTTTTTAAAAAAGTATCTTAGAGGGAATATACATTTGATCCATTTATGCACTAGTTTCTTTACTTTCCTCTTTAAGCATTGGAAACCAGGCACTGTTCTAGGAATGTAGATGCAACGGGAATTGGACACAATTCTTTCCATTGATATGCTTGTTGGGCATCTAACACGACAGGAGATAATTTACAAATTATAGGAGTATTAAGCTGAGCATCATCAGTTAAAATGGTGTTTCATGCTACCTTCCCTTCCTGCCATTGTAAATCAAGATAATTACTTGGCAATCTGGCTGTGCCTTGTAAGGGCAAACATGCTATTCATGTCTTATGTCAAATGCTGAACAGAAATGGGGAGGGGAAAGAAAGATTACCCCTGCCTCCCATCTGTGCCCAATCAGCTATAAATCTCCAGGAGAGAGAGAGAGAGAGAGAGAGAGAGAGAGAGAGAGAGAGAGAGAGAGAGAGAGAGAGAGAGAGAGAGAAAATATATGTTTGTGATGAGGAAAAAAAAATCTCAGAATTTTACAAGTAGAGGTGGGGTTTTATGTCACCTGTAAGGGAGAAGCCAGAAAGAGTGTGTGAGCATGCCTGGATCCTTGTGTTTTTATGTTTGAGAGCGAGCATGTACGTTTCTAATGGATTTAAAAGCTTACTTTGCATCCTTAGACTCTTCACACAGCAAACAGAGCTAGGCTCTCCAGGCCTGATGTTGATGAGGGCTGCCCATTTTACAGAAGCCTCAGGAAAACAGAGAATACCCACTCACCCTAGCACAAGCACAGCTCAACCTTACATGGCTGAGATTTTAAAAAGTGTTTTCCTGGCTAGTTTTTATGTCTACTTGACATGGGCTAGAGTCGTCAAGAGTGGAGGGAGCCCCAACTGAGAAAATGCCGCCATAAGATCAAGTTGTAAGACATTTTAAAAATTAGTGATCAATGAAGGAGGGGCCGACCCATTGTGGGTGGGGCCGTCTCTGGGCTGATGGTTCTGGGTTCTATAAGAAGGTAGGCTGAGCAAGCTATGAAGAGCAACCAGCAAGCAGCACCCCTCCATGGCCTCTGCCTCCAGGTTCCTGCCCTGCATGAGTTCCTACCCTCACTGCTTTTGATAATGAACTGTTATATGGATCTGTGAGTGAAATATTTCCCACCCACATGATGCTTTTGGTCATGGTGTCTCATAGCAACAGTAATCTAACTAAGACGCTTGTTCTCTCCAGAACCTGCCTGTTAAACTTAAAATAGGTCCAAATATGCATACTATGGCTGGGGAATCAGAACAATTAAGGTCTTGTTGCAGGAGGAAGACTGATGTTGTGCAACCCAACTGCACACAGCCTGGCTATATATGCTTGCACCATTTACAGGTGAAGCAGTGTATAGGCATGATGGCTTGAATGAGAATGGCCCCCAGAGGCTCATAGATTTGAACACTTGATAACCAGGAGGTGGCGCTGTTTGAGAGGATTAGAAGATGTAGTCTTGTTGGAGGAAGTATATCCCTGGGGATAGGCTTTGAGGCTTTGAAAAGCCCATTCCAAGCCCAGAGACTCTCTCTTCCTGCTGCCTATGAATCCAGATACAGGACTCCCAGCTATTTCTCCAGCATCACATCTGCCTGTGTGATGACATGTTTCTCACCATACTGACAATGGACTAAACTCCTGACCTGTAAGCCAGCCCCAGTTAAACGCTTTCTTTCATAAGAGTTGCCATGGCCCTGGTGTCTCTTCACAGCAATTGAACAGTGACTGAGACATAGCCTTTCTATAATTCATCTCTAAGTGGATGTGGTAAATTGACTTATCTTCAAAGTGTTGAATGTTTATAAGATGCTTAAAGTAGTATCTAGCAATAATTCAAGAAATTAATGCTATTTAAAGTATTAATTATATAATTATTTTGTATAATTCCTTTAAGGACAACAAGATCTATGAGGGGTCTGACTCTGTGGTAGGATGTTTGCCTACCATGATGGAGGCTCTGGTTTCAATCCCCTCAAGCCACCCCCACCATCAGAAAAAAGGAGTCAGTGTAAAAAATGAGGTACATAGATCTATCAGTATCCTCCCACAGCAAAGAAACCACCTCTGCTCTTATTGTCAGTTGGAACCACCTCTTGATTTAATGGTCTGCTGAGCATATGACAGCATTTGGGGCAAGTCAGGAATAAGTTTTGATGTACACAATAAATTTTATATTTACTACTCCCTCATATAAAGGAAAGCATGCAGAGAGTGAAAGCACACAGATCCTTCCAAAGGATACTTGAATAGACCTGAATAAACAACCTCAAATCTCTGGTGAATTAACCCTCTGAATATAGTGACACAGTGACACACTATTAATGAGCTTGCAGTCCTAAGGGACGAGAAAGACCCCTCCCCCAATTTCCCTCTTGTTTCCTTGTGTGTGTGTGTGTGTGTGTGTGTGCGAGAGAGAGAGAGAGAGAGAGAGAGAGAGAGAGAGACAGAGAGAGAGAGAGAGACAGAGAGAGACGAGAGAGAGAGAGAGAGAGAGAGAGAGAGAGAGAGAGAGAGAGAGAGAGAGAGAGATCCTATCTTCCTGGGGCCCATATAAATCTCTCTCCGCCTGTATTATCTTCCCATCATGAGTGAGCAGCTATAATGACAGCCACCTGTTTTAATGACAGAGCCAGGATGGCAGCATTTTCAGCAATGTTGTTAATCTGCCTAACCTTTTCCTTCAGGAATGCCACCCCCACCCTCTCACAGCCACATGCCAATTCCAGAGCACCTGTGCAGGGCTAATTTTAAAAGGTAAATTCCTCCCCAAGGGGGCTTCCCTGCCTACATCCATGCCCCACTAGAGGAATGGCGTAAATCTTGCACTTCCCTTCACTATGGCTTTCTCAATCAAAGCAGCAGGGGGAAAAATGGAAGACAGAAACATATTGTTTGAGAAGCCACATTAACAGACTGTAACAGCCCAGTTAGAAATTTGTCAACATCATTAACTGCCACTTTCTCTCTACTCCTATCCTGGAGCAGCTGCTGACAGACTCTCACTGTCCCTTCCTCAGGATCATTGACAGTTGTGTAGAGCCAGCAACACCTAGGGCTCTAGTGCCAAGGCCACCTCGACACTGCTCAGCACTCACATACACAACCAGGAAGGGCTCCCCGAGTTCTGGTCACACCCAACTGTCCCCAGCAACCTTTTTGGTAACCATCTCTGGCCACCAGCACTAGCCAACTAAGTCTGGCTCACAGCGTGGCAAATACTGACATCACACCACCCTCAGAGCTGTGAGTTCCTCTTGCTTGCACCAGCTGAAGGGCCATGGGCGGGGCAGGCTTCTTGTTTCTCTGACAAAATGCTAGCCCACAGAGAGCAGTTTCTCGGTGCATACTTACAGCTTTCTTCCATCCCTTGAATTCCTGTCTTTTGAGGATCTTCCTTGGCCCAAGCAAAGGCATATTCAGTTCTGTGGTTCATACAAGGTCTGTGTATCCCCCGTGGCCTGAATATTCTCCACTGGAGAATCTTCACTGGCCAGATCTCTCTCTGTCCATTCTATGCTTTACTCCCTATGTTTTTGTTCGTTTGCTTGTTTTTCATCTGCTTGTGGGGTCTTGCTACCACACAAGACTCTATATTTCACTGCTCAGGGGTAAGTGCCCAGCCAGAAGGCTGTTTGCCCTCTCAACCTCTGCCCACCAGCCTTGCTTTCTCTACCAGGTATTAGGCCAGTTAGTAGCAGCCCAGTCTCGTTGGTTTTTCTTCATTACTGCTCTAGCCCACTGTTAGGTTGACTTTCTAGGAGACTTATTCATATCTCCAGATCCTTGAGCTGATCAGAATACACACACACACACACACACACACACACACACCATCCCTCCTTAATGTATCAGCTAAAGATATTTATTTATATTTTATGTTTTGCTTGTGCATATGTCTATGCACTACACATGTGCCTTGTGCCCTTGGAGTTCAGAAGAGGACATTGGATGCCTTGGAACTGGACTTACACATGGCTGTGAACCACCATTTGGGTGCTGGGATCAAATCCTGGTCCTCTGCAAAATCAATGTGTTTTTCCTACAAGGTTCTCTCTCCAACCTCTTAATTTATCACTTTAAATTAATTAATTAACCTGGTTTTGTGTTTTTGTTTTGTTTCTAACAAAGATTCCCTAAATAGCTAAGGCTAGCTTAGAACTCCGCATGCATCTCAGGCTGGCCTTGACCTTGCCTCATAAAGCTAATGACTTAAATGACTTACAGGTTAAACACCTCCTTTGCTCTTTAACACACTGGAAGTATTGCCAGCCATTAAAGAAACAGCCCAATTGCCATGTTTTCTTGCGGTTTCTTTTTTAATCCTCAAAGTTTTCATCGGCATCACTATAAATAATTGAGGATTTATTCTAGAAGAGAGCACTTACTGCAGCATAAAGAACTACCTTATTTTAGTTTGGAATCATATCAATGTAAATAGCCTCTGAACTACTCCCCGATGGTCCCTGCCTCCAGACATTTATATCCTCAGTATAATCCTTCCTTTGAGTATGGGTTGGTCCTGATACCTTAGTATAATGAAGTCACAAGATATATATAATATGATGATAGTCACAAGAGGTTATGAGATTAGGTTATACAAAAGATGTGACCTCCATCATTCTGGCGCTTCTGAATCACTTTTTTATTTGCTACAATGGAAGTCAGCATTCCTGTGGGGATTCCCACAGAGCAAGGAAGTGAGGAGAGGCCCCAGCCACCACACCAGTAAATCTGAAAGCTTATCTTTTCATGGTTAAGCTTTTGTATGATGGTTAAGGTCCAACTCTCCAGGTAAAGCCATGACCATTTCCTGACTCCCCACCCCCCAACAACAACAACAAAAAAGTAGATAGCACAGGGTAGTTGTTGTAAGTCTCTAGATTTCAGGATAATTTGCTACACAGAAACAGATAATCTATACAGCACCAAGCCAATCCTTCTGGTTCAAGCATTTCTTTTTAGAATTGTGTGCAAAACAATTTTTTCTGAAGGACTAAATCAAAGTGAAACCAACAAGAACAACAAACACCAAACTCATGTTGTTAAACTTAAGTGTTGTGAGAAGCACGGTGCCAGCTAAAGTCACCGGCTTCTGGTTTTCAAGATGAGCTCTTGGGATGAGAACAATACTCACGCTAGACTCCTACTGTCCTAAGGAAGGGGAGGTTGCTCTTGCTTGGTATCAGTTGCTTGCTTGCTGTGTTTGATTTGGGCAGATGGGATCTGTGATCCAAGTGCAATGTGTTAGCATTAATGAATTCCCAAAATATCCTGTTTTCCTGGGGTAAATTTGCATCATAACTACCACCATTGCCAACCAAAAATTAAAGCAATAAATCAATATGAGGAAATTGTCAAGAAGAGATAGAAATGAGCCTAGACAAAAGAAGCAATTGTTTGTGGGTTGAATCCCCACCTTCTATGTAGCCAGCTTGCCACCAACTTCCAGGGTCCTGACAGACACAGGAAGGGGGAGGTAGTATCAGGTCCCTGAGGGCAGGGAACCTAACGATCTGGACTATGCTGGCCCTCATGTCTCTCTGGTGTGTTTCTCCACTTCTGCAGGAAAACATAGACAGCAGTCACTGCCAAGGCCTTTCTGTTCTTGTTTCTGGCAAGGAGTACGTAGTACGTCTAACTCATTAACCCTTCGCAGGCGCTTTCAAACTCTGCCTGCTCAGTGCTTCGTCCCTAAGAATCCCATCCTTCTCTAGTGCTGTTTCTGTAGCACACGTGACTCAAAGACCCAGCAAAGAGGATGGGAAAAAAGTACCGATTCTCTGATAAGGAGTTGCCAGGGTAGCCATCATTAAAGACTAGTGCTCAGTAGAGAAATAGCCTTCTCAGGCTTTATATGATCCGTACAGAGTCATTCTCACAAGCACCTGGCAATTATGATTGCCGCAAAGATGACACATACTCAAACGGAGAAACTAAGCCAAAACAGACATATTTCTGGAAGTAACCCCTCTTTATAACACTCTCCATTCTCTGCCCTCTAGTAATACATGTGTATACACTTCACATACAAACACATTCAAATCCTTGCTTGGCCAGATAGTCACTTTCAGGTCACAACTATCTGGAAGCATAATAAGAACTATCAAAGCAACCTCATAATCACATGCTTTAAAATATGTATTTCTATGTTTTATGCCATGGGTTTAAATGTCTATGTTAACTTGTCTTTTGTATTTTATCTTCAAATACAATCAGGATATAAATGAAGTCACTTTTGTCATGCTAAACATCTTGATATTAGTGAAATCCAGGGTAAATTTCCCATTTTTGTCTAGTTGGTGAACAATGCCTGTCCTTATCTTAAAGTTGCCCTTTCCAATCCACTCAACTCTTTCTCCCTCATGACCAAGAAGGAAGCAAGCTTTGCCAGGACTCACTGATTATCATGAACTGTCTGGAACACTGGAAACTCATCTATCATGAACAATCAAATACAAATAACACCGTTAATCTTATCGGATATTGGGTAGTGGTGTTTGCAAGATGGCTTAGTCAGTTAAATGCTTGCTGTGCAAGCATGAGTTCTTATGATACAACATTCACACAAAAAGCTGAGTGTGACATGGTATGCATATAATCCCAGCACCGGAGAAATGGAGACAGGCAGATCCCTGAGGCTCACTGTACAACCAGTGTAGTTGAATCAGTGAATTTCACGTTTCAAGAGAGATGTCTCAAAAGCTAAGATAGAAAATGATTGAGAAGGATTTCAGGCCTCTATGGAAGATGTTCACACACATAGACCATTGTACACACATATGGACGGACACACACACACACACACACACACACAGAGAGAGAGAGAGAGAGAGAGAGAGAGAGAGAGAGAGAGAGAGAGAGAGAGAGAGAGAGAAATTAGGTAGGTCTAGCTCTTATGCTCAGGGTTGAAGTTGGTGATCTCTCATGCCTACTCTCCTTTTCTCTCTTCTATCTTTTCTTACATAACAAATGTAGCAGATGTAAACTTTGATATTAGCCTGATGACCTGAATCAGAAGAGAAAAAAACATTTTCAAAACCAACCTCTAAACTTTTATCTATCATTATTTCTGGGTAATATGTTTTCAAGGCTGGCTTTATAAATATTATGTGATTCATTTCCCTTTCTCATCCTCTTCCATCTCTTTCTCCCTTCCCCCCTTTCTGCTTTTCTTGAGTAAATACACCTCAGTACCTGGTATCCAGAAGGTACTGTCACAAGTGCCGAATACCCAATAGTAGCACACTGGTAAGGTCAATAGTAACAGTGTCTTGGCTTTATGCCCTCAGCATTCTCTGAACTTTGCCTGAGGACTATTCCCCAAGAAGCCTACAGACTCTACTTTTAAGAGAGAACTTTTTGAGCCCTACAAATGCTCGGGCTGTGCAAAGACAAAAAACATCAAAGGACCCTGGAGTGACTTAAAACAGTGAGGGCTGGGGCATGGCAAATTAATACATCTCTTTCTTGTTCCTCCACCGGACAGTATTTCAGTCTCCCATGAGATAGAGTCCCAGTACCCAGACAGGAACACATTCACCCACAGTATTTACTGGCTTTATTCTCTTCCTAACACATGTCTCCACCTATTCCCTTGTGGCACTGGAATGAAATCCTTGTCTCCTGGTTTCCTTTGGGGAGATGGAGTGAACCAACAAAGTCACGGAGGAGATACAGAATGTGACCTCTGCAGCACGGGATTGCTATAATTGCCCAAGTCACTCCACTAGCAGAACACTAAAATAACTTCAATCGAGAATCATCTCAGCCTAAGTTGGCTCCCATATTTGCAATGGTATTTTAACATATTCTAAATCATCACACACCAAAACTCTAGAAGGCATTCGTCTAAATGAAATTTGAAGGACACAGAAAACACAAGCAAATTCCCTGAAAGAAATATTGCGTCACACTTTCACCGTGATACAGCTAGCAGGTTTTAATCTTCTGAATTTGAAGACAATCCTATGGTACTTGGGTCCTTGGACTGGCTGAACTGCTTTTGTTAAGCCTAGGTACCATTTCCTATTCTGCATGGTGGTATCATATTCTGACTCAAACCAATTCCACTTGGTAAACTTCACCTGAATGCTATTTCTCATCAGCATCACATGCCTATTAGAAAACAAAGAACAGCTGGCTTTTCAACTAAAGTTATTATTTTTTATTATTGAATTCTGAATATGCAGAATTACCTATCACTTTCTCTGCCTCTCTCAAGTCATTTCAAATTAGATTGCTTTATATAAGACACCTCAGTTTACTTTAGTAGAGGGGACAGAACAGATGGGAATAGAAGTTAAAGTAGAGAAGTAATATTGCCTCTGTAATATTTTTTTGGGTTTGTGTGGAATAAATAAAACAAAGACAATGTTAACATCTGTCTAGTCAGTAAATATCAGTTGCTGACAATAAGCTTCTAAACCACAGTAGCCCATAGGTTCTTTCTGTCTTCTCTCTCTCTCTCTCTCTCTCTCTCTCTCTCTCTCTCTCTCTCTTTATATTTAAAAAAAAGAAGACTTTCTATTATAAAATCTTCTACTAGTTCCAGAAATTATAGTTACCCATTATGACCTGAAAGCCAAATCGTGGTTGACGTTGTATCCCAAACTCACATGGTCTCAATCACATAATCTTGCTTTTATGGAGTTTTCAATGACCCATAAGCTTTGCCAGCAGTTTTATAAAAACTTAGGCTTTACAAGAAAAGGAGTCTGGCAATGGAAGATTCCACAATCCTTTGTTGTTTCTTGTTGAAAAATCAGTCAGAACTTGTCAATCAGATATAAGACAGGGGAAAAAAAAAAGAAGAAAAAGAAAAGAAAAAAAAAAAAAGAATTTTAGCTGGGTGTGGTAGCTCACGCCTTTAATCCCAGCACTTGGGAGGCAGAGGCAGGTGGATTTCTGAGTTCAAGGCCAGCCTGGTCTACAGAGTGAGTTCCAGGACAGTCAGGGGTACGCAGAGAGACCCTGTCTTGAAAAACAAAACAAACAAACAAACAAACAAACAAAAAGACAGAATATTAAGAGATATTTACACAGCATCCCCAGATGGCTCATGCTTCTATTCAGAAAGGACATGGCTATGGAGGAGAATATTGAAAATAAAGTTTTTATCCCTAGGTATAAGTAGGGGAGTGGGATAGACAGTACCTAGAAGGGAGTGTGGATCCATAAGCCAATGGGTACTTAATGAGGTCCTGGGGACTACTGTCTGAAGAGTGTGCTCTAAAATGTCAATAGGACTTCATCCACACCAAAACCAAACCAAAACCAAAACAAGCCCCAGCCTGCCCAGGAAGCCCACGTTGTGTGGTGAAGGCAATTTCCTTTATTTTTCCTGATCTTCAGGCTAAGCATCTGTAGAATAGGGGAAGCACTGTAGCCGTACGATGTTACAATTCTAGATGCCCAAACTAATATCTAAAAATGAAATAGGCTGGTGACATATTTCAAGGAGAACAGTCACGAAAAGAGAATATTTGAGCAATTTATAGTGGATTGTCTATGTGAATACCTTAATGTTAACATGTAAGCATTGTTTATTCTAAAGATAATAACAAGTTTCTCAGACTTTCCTTCTCCAGTAGTCTTTTAGCTTCACCTTAAGAATAGAGGAAATCTTTGGAGTCAGAGAGTCAGGTCAGGAGAATTCCTGTCAGCCTAACTAGCTCTGTCTGGATTTCTAGTGTTTAGGTTTTTTTTTTTTTTTTTTTCTTTTTGCTTTTTGTTTTTTGTTTGTTTGTTTGTTTTGTGGAGTTTCATCTTTTTAATTACAAAGTGTGACCATCATTTTCTTAATGCTAGCAACAGAAGCATAGTTTCCTTTGCCTCACGCGCATCCCTATCAAACACTGAATGGCCACACATATATAAGGACCTCAGGATGAGACACTGTCGGCTATTAGCTACTTCAGGACTCATTTCCCCTTACTGATTGTCTCTAAGTTATTCAAAACTCCTGCCAAACAAGCCACGAAGCTATTACAAAAACTTTACACTTGTAAAATCTGAGCAAGCTTGGAGCTAGATGATAAAGATGGCGACAAAGACATGTGACGCTTGAGCTTCACTTTACTCTGGTATAAGAGAGACTCTTGCATCATGGAAGTTGAACTTAGATAGGACTTTCTCAACTGAGGACTCTCAAGTGCCAAAGCTGTAGGCAAGAACCCAGACAAGATGAAACCCCAGACACAATAAAATAAGCCAAGATCATGCAGGTCAAGCTGGGAAAGGCCAATCAAGAATCTGCAAAGTACACAACTCTGTTGCCAAGAGTCTCCTCTAATGGTGCCACCCACAGAACTATCCATCAATGTCGTGCATGGAAAAGATAGTCATTGAGCTCCCCCAAAGGGTCTGTATTACTTTTCCTCCTGAGATACTGCCAGAATAAGTTAAGGAGTCATTTGTGAATTATATTATCTCTGCATTGACATTGTTTCCAAGAGAAATCTCAATCTACTTTGTATAATTTTTTTTTCTTATTTTGGCAAAATACCCCCCATGATAAAAACAACTCTAGAGGCACTGGGGATTCAAAATGTCTTCCTCTAAGCCTCCAGATAGACACTGTTCAGCATTCTTCAGTCTTACATGCTATAGGCTCTCATCTGACATGCAGAACTGACCTTCAAACTTTCTCCCTTGACCTAAATTTACCCCAAACTTAATACAAACCAATCTTCATTAAAGCTCCATATTTCCATGGTTTTGGTTAGAATTGTGGGATTTGCATGCAATGTTTTCTTTTTTAACTCTTGAACTTAAGTAAGTAGAGTTAATTTTTTATTTTCCCAATAGTTTTAGTAACCCATTGCTCTTTTTTTTTATTTCTACAGTGTTCAGTGCATGAATTAATTCTCTTCACCCAAACTCCTTCCAAAAAAATTAGTATCTCTCATTTAGTCATAAGTCTGAGTCCCTTCCTCCCACGTGTTTGGGGGCTGTGATAAGTTTGAAAGGCAGTAAAGCCAGTAGGACTGACATATCTCCAGTTCCCGAGGAGCTCACAGCCTGGTGGCAGTGGACTTTACAGGACACTTGCACATTAATCTTGTACATTCATTGAGTTCCATCCTTATCTGGTTGAAATACTGCCTGGGATATGCTGACAAAAAGAAAGAAAGAAAGAAAGAAAGAAAGAAAGAAAGAAAGAAAGAAAGAAAGAAAGAAAGAAAGAAAGAGAAGAAAGAAAAAGAAAGAAAAGAAAAACCATTCAAAACAAACAGATAACAATCACCTCACTACCAACAAAACCTAAACAAATCACAAGCAGAATTGTTTAGCAATTCTAAAGCCTTTACCTGTTTCTGCACTTGGGTATTTATTATTCTCTCAACAAGCTGTTTGCCGGAACACTCCATGTTAGAACACTCCACATTCCTAGCTCTTTGAATTGTTGCTTCTGCTTTTTATCTCAGAAGATGCTCCTCCCATTCATTTTTTCAGATATCATATATAAGTGTTCTCTCTTCTCTGCACTTCAATATCTGGTCAGTTCATATGGTAACTGATATTTTCACTCTTCTTTAAATGTATAATATGACAAACTTTGTTTTAAGGTAGAACACACTTTTTCTTACTTCAGTTAAAATTTCTAAATTTTGGAATATCTTGCTTACTATTTGATTACACTTATTTTAATTGACATATAATTTATAGCACACAACACTTTCTGATATATGTATGCATTGAAGAATAATTAAGTAAACGGTTATATATCATTACCTTATATCTAATATTTTATAAGACCACTTAAAATCTTCTCTCTTAGCAAATTTCAAATGTGTTGCATTATTATTGACTATAGTCACCATGCTATACAATTGATAGATAGTCCCAAAGTCATTCTTTCTTATTTAGCTCTATAACCTTTAACCAACTCCCCCCCCACCCCCATTGCATCTATCCCCAGCCTCTATTGCAATTCCCATTATATTCTCTCTACAGAGTTCAACAGTTTTATTTGAATATTTTGACTCTTAAACACAAGATCATTTTACTTTGCATCCTCTGCAGCCAGCCAGATCCCATAATTTCCTTGATCACATGGGTACTCATGGTATAACAGAAAATCATGACATTGCTCATATCAGCCCCTCCCTTTTAATGCTCCCTTATTTATTAGGCAATCAGAATCTTCATTATCCATTCAATGCTCAAGTTTTTGAATTGGAAACTCTGCACAGAAGCCTAATCAGGGAATGTCTTTCTTTTCTTTGGTAAGGAGGTTTTGGTGTCCTATAATAAGCTAAGGGCCACCGGTTGTTACCATATTGTCGATGTTGGCTTGGGTTCTACAGGTCTGAGTGTAGAAGAAGGAGGGTTCCAATGCTGTGTTTGTAATAAAGCTGAATTCCACTTTTTCAATGGACAGCCATGTTCCAGTTCACATTTCTCTTTAGCAACCTTTATGCAGCACAACATCGCTCATTAAGTTTGCACCAATCCCTTTTGAGTGAAAGGCCCAAAGTTAAGGATGGATGGGCTGGAAAGTGACTACATTCTCTCTGTTGGCTATGTCACTGTGTTGTCTTAATTTTATATAGTGTTTTATGACTTTAATGAAAAGTAGAAATGACACAGTATATGAAAAGTTTAGGCTGCAAATAGAGAGAGGGGGAAAGAAAATACATAACAGAAACATTTACGAAACCTAATCTGAGAAGGGTTTACAAGGCTTGACAGTATTTACAGCCAAGAAAGAACGTATCTTTATATGCTCTTGCTTGCTTAACCATGTCAAATATCATCTGGGGTAAAGTTTATGATGCCATCAAAAGCAAGGAACTCAGGAGGGAGCCTCTCCTGGCTTTTTTTGAGGTGAGGTGGTCAAAGTGGAGGCTATAGCAGAAGGTACAACTCATCGTAGTGCAAAGCTTTTCCCTCATGTGAGTGCGTCTTAGTCTATAAAGGATTACGTCAGCATTTCATTTTATCTTTACAATATCCTTTCAAACGCAGATGAAACTAAGAGACAAAAAGCTGTGAAGCAAAATTATTTTTTTGAGAGGCTGCAATAATTCTTAGGCTCCCCAAGCTGAGAGGCATGTTCCCCCATAGGCTCATTTGCCTGCTCTCTCTCTCTCTCTCTCTCTCTCTCTCTCTCTCTCTCTCTCTCTCTCTCTCTCTCTCTCTCTCTCTCTCTGTGTATGTGTCTCATGTGTATGTGTCTCTGTATATGTGTGTCTTTAATCCTCTCAAAATGTGCAACTTTTACATAGCAAATAAGAAATTCCAATTGTAAAATTATATCTTAGACAGAAACCATTTCTACCCCTTGGCTCTGTAAATGCTGAAGACATGAATGCTTCCCCAAACAGCCAAACAGAACTCCAATTCTCTACAGTGACAGAACTCAGGAAATAGCAGGTTTTATCTTAAAAGAGTTCAATTGCTACACAAAAGCACCCATCTTCAAATAATGGAATTCTCAAATTGGGATAAGTGTGCTTTTAAGAATTTTTATTTTCAACATTTATTTCAGATAACACTTATGGATCAGGTAACAGAGCACTGAATTATAAAACAAATAGGAAAAACCTAAAAGGAAAAAAATTAGGGCAGGCCTTTATTAAATTTTAAAGTATGTCTTTGCTAGACTCTTATAAAGAGCCAAATAGGGTATTGAAATCTCTGGAGATCACCAGTATAATTTCTTTATCATGTTCCATTTAAAATTTAATTATGCAGTCTACAACAAAAAGAATCCGATCAGTCTAAATAGGTCAGGCAGTGAGTAGCTTATGATATTCTGAAGTTTTCCTTGTAAGGATCCTTTCTTTAATAGTGTGTTACACATCAGAACATCGTATTATAAAACAAGTGTAATTTAATTCCATCACTACATTCTTAAAAACATCTACAAAGAATGAAATGTTTTGATTTAGGTACTTTGGAGAATTAATGAAAACCATGTTCTGGATAGAGCTGCTTGTGATTGATGAGAAATATTTGCATATTCAGGTACTCCTGGACCCACCATCAGGCTCATAAGCTCATCCCATAAGCTCATCATAAGCCACAATACCCTCAATGGAAAATACGCCTAACCTATTAAATGGCGCATGACATCAGTGACATGCCATAGTTTTCTCTGCTTTATCTTAAACGTGCTCATAGCCCTTATAACAGATGGTTTGGCAAAAACATCTAATAGAATGTCTGTGTTATAATCCAGTGCAGACTGTCTCTTATAAGGTACTGACTATGTGTACTGAAGAGCTTTGGTGATGCAGAACACTTAGGAGATCAGCTGTGCCCCATGGTTGCATGGCTGACTGGGAACTGTGGATCCATTCTACTGTGAACATTAGCAGAGAACAGTAGAATCAATATCACTAACCCAGGAAAGAGAAAATTCTAAATTTAAAGTGTGGTTTCTACTGAGTGGATAGCTCTCTTATGCCATCATAAGACTTGAGAATTTTAGGTTGAATCATTGTAAGTCAGGGTGTGTCTGTATACTGGATTTGGTCAATCACTGTTTTCATGTATTATAACAGAGTCAACATATATATGAACATACATACACACTACATAATTTAATACTCAGAATACTTTGTTTTGTTTTATTATTTTAGTGTCTGCGTGTGTATGTGTATATGGAGACCCAAGGTTATTCTATTCCCACTCTATTATTGATGCTTCATGACTTAACTGAAGCATGAGCTTGCACAATGGCGCATGACATCCATGGTTAGTAAAGTGAAACCTAGCCAGGTGGTGGTGCCGCACGCCTTTAATCCCAGCACTTGGGAGGCAGAGGCAGGCAGATTTCTGAGTTTGAGGCCAGCCTGATCTACAAAGTAAGTGCCAGGACAGCCAGGGCTACACAGAGAAACCCTGTCTCAAAAAAAAGGAAAGAAAAGTGAAATCTGAGCTAGCAGTTTACATGCATTCACTTACTCTATTTCAAACTTCACCCACTATTTTACCTTACTTTCTTTATAATAATAAAGCACGCACTGTATCCGCACTCTGCATGCGCCTTGCCACTTATCCTTCAGAAGCACTGCTCTGTAATTGTCTCCAAACAAGGCAGTGTGAAGTAAAGGGATGTATGAGATCCTAGGCAGGATTTGGAACAGAGACCACACGTGATGAATTGTTTTGTTTGGGAGCTTCTTACAATGCAGTATGATGCCACGCCCTACATATTAGCACTAATAAAGTGCTAATAAAAACAACTAGCTAAAGCTAGTCTGAAGGACCACAGTAATAGGTACCATGTCATGTATCTACTACGGGCTGTGTGCCAGCTACTTAGCTACATTATGTGGACTATGTCCTAAGATTGGCTCTAGAAGATGAATATTAGAAGTTTTCCAAATTTATAAATGAGAAAAAGAGGCAGATATACTAAGTAAACATAGTCAAGGGATGGTATAGAGAGAATTCAAGTTTGTCTGAGCCCCATGCCTGGTCTTGCAGGCTCTCTACTGACAAACACTCAATAGAAACTCCTCTTGACAGCTTATGAAGACCCAAGTTTTGCTCAACAACTTCCCAGCCAAATAGATGACCCTCTGCGGGTTATGGTTATGAACTTCAAGCCGAGTCGGAAGGGTGACAGATGGTAGTAATCATAGACCTGTTCCAATGCCGGGGCGTCTTCCGGTCCGCTCCCCTCCCTTCTCAAGTCAAACATTTATTCGTTAATTCAAACATCCACTAATTAATTCAAATATCCTCTCACTCAGACACTCAAACACTCATTCAAGTATTTATTCAGTGCCTACTATGTTCCACACAGTACTAAGCATTTAGGGATAAATCATGAATAATAATGAGTTCTCAGCAATTTTTTTTCATTAGTATAAGATGTATAAAAGTCTACTGGAAAATGACATAATTAGACAGTATTCACACTGTCACTAGGGACTTCAGAAATAATGGAAAGAATGTAAAACTGTCTAGGACAAAGAAAACTTTATAGAAACAATCTCTACTCCACTGTATCTAAGGAGGGGTCAGACAACCTTATATACAACTAATATGAAATATTTGCACATTGCCAGGCTATTCCTTCTCTATAACAGTGAATCAACTTTGAAGCTGCACTGCAAAATCGGGCTTAGATCATATATAAAGAAATGGCATGGCTTTCTTCAAGTGAGTATTTGTTTATAGGTTTGGGCTAGATGTTGCTTGTGATTATGACTTGTCCCTAACCCCCCAAAAATGAGTGGGAGATCATTTGGAAGGTAAGAGCCAAAGAGGGAGATGACAGAGCACCTAGAGGAGATGGAAGAAAGAGTACATTATAGACTAGATCTCAGTTTTCTTGTTTCTAAAGTGGGGGCTCACACAGTAATTCCACAAACATTTCTTGATTGCCAGTTCTGTTCTGAGTCTTACAAAGGGTGGAACAAATTGGACAGGCAATGAAGACACTGTTCCGGGTCTGAGGAGGAAGACAGCACATCATAACCATGGTCAGCAGATGCAGTGAGAATGGCAGTTATTGCACAGACAACACAAGATGGCCATAGGACCATGGGCAAATGTGTCTCAGGAGCTACTCAGATTAAGTGCTCAGGAGGGGTTCCCTGAGGAAGGAGGGGTGAAGAGAAGCCAGTGGGCCATTTCAGAAAGTAAAGGAAAAGATGAAGGCAAGTATTTACAGTGGCTGAACAATGAATTATCCATGGGAGTTAGTGCACAGCTTGCTTTCTCCTTCTTTGTGGTCCAGAATCCACCACCCACCAATGATCTTGTTCACATTTAGATCTGTCTTCTCTCATCAATGAATCTAATCAAGACAATCCTTCACAGATAATCTCAGAGGCTAACTTCAATCCAGATGCTCCCCCACAAGTGTGCTCGTGGCTTGCCTCCTAGTTGTCAAGTTCATAGTTCATAATTCATTGCAGATTGGTTATCTGCTTCTCTGACACAGAAAGCACTGCGTGCCCAGTGCTGGGCTTAACTGTACTTTCCCTACTAGATAAAGTAGCAGAGAGAAGAGGTGTTTTATCTATGTTCTCCCACATGGTCTATTCTTGGCAGCACTTAACTTACCTTTGCTAAATTAGTGAACAAATAATGAAACTCATCATACAGAACCACCCTGGATGAAGGTCCCAGAAGAGTAGAGGGATCTGTTGTTTCCTAGGCATCATGAAGAAGGAAGGAGGTGTGTGCCCGTCAGCTCTTAACTGAGTAAGAAGCTGACCTGGAAAAGTAGTGTATTGATGTATTACTTTCTAAGGGCCTCAAGGGAGATAGATTTTGTATTGAGGACAATGAGAATTATGACTTTGCGTTAGCTACCAAAGCTTCCATGGAGAACTAAAGCCCTGACCTTAAACCCTCTAGAGCCACAAGTAGCAACTTGAGCTGTCCGAGCTTATCTTAATTCCCCTTGCTTCCATCCTTTTTCCTTGTTGCTTTCTGACCAGGCACATCCATGACAGAAATACGGTTGATGAGAAATAGCACAGTCCACTCCAAACCTCAGAAAACAAAGCTCTACTCATAGTGTCCATACTCTGGAATCAGTTTCCTAGTATCAATACCCCAGTATCACTACTTGAATATCAAATACTCTACATATAAAACTACACTGGAGTGACATTGATCTGATAGTCCCAGACAAATAATCTTATTTTCTTGGTAGAGGGTCTCAAATACTAATGCAGTGCTCTGTTCCTGGGCTTCAAGAACTTGGGTTTCTATTGCTTATATGGATTCTTCTTGACTTGTGATGAGAGTTGTGTTCTGATAAATAATACATAAGCTGAAAATATCATTAAGCCCAAAATACATGTGATGCACCTAATATATTGAATCTTCTCATTCTTTAGCATGGTCACCCATACTAAGGAGTAGTTGTCAATTCCCTCTTGAGATGAAGAGGATGGTCCAGAGCTTAGAAGTTAGCATGGAGAGTGTCACACTAGCCTTAGAAATGTCTAAATCACCAACACAACATCTAGTTGGTGTATGGAGGCTAACTACTAAGGCCAATGCTCTGATGCTTCATTGAGATCCACATAGTGAATCCGAGAGAAGAGGATGCTGGGAATTGCCAGATCTAGGGGTGATATTTATGTACCATTATAGAAGATGCAAGGGAAAATTACTAATGTGCCAAATTTGAATGCAAGAGAACATTTTTTTCTTTCACAGCCTTTCATAATGTTAATCTTGAGCTCTGACTCCCACTGACTGATGTAGAAATCCAGTAGATTATAGCAACTGGTTCACATGCCTAATTATTTTAAGTTTTATTGTCTGACACTTCATGTTCCTTAGTTGTAGGTACTGTGCATAAGAGCTGGCTCATGAATCTCTTTTGCAGTACTTAAGAAGCTTCTATAATGGTCTGTTAAATCCCTTTATTTTCCATACTATGTTAACAGGGAATTGAAATCTCCTCTCTCTCAAAACCTGCAGCTGATGGCACATGATAATAGTAAAGCGAGGGTTGATGTCAAGCTTATTTATAGTTTTACTTTGTTATCCAAAATAAAAACTTTCTTTGCATAGGCATCATTTAAATTAAAACTCAGCTTATAATTAATTTAGTACCTCAACTCCATTGAACAATTGGGGTATCATCATGTTTTATTTTGAATACATCTATCTAAACTAAATATTCTTCAATAGAAGAAACAGAATTGGAAAAACATTATTCTAGGCGTGGAGAGGTGGCTCAGTTGGCAAGGTGCTTGCTTGCCTTGCAAAAATAGGGACCTAAAGTAGATTTCCATAAGCCACTTAAAAAGCCAGGATTTGGGGCTAGAGAGATGGTTCTGTAGTTAAGAGCACTCACTGGCTGTTCTTCCAAAGGACCAGGGTTCAATTCCCAGCACCTACATGGCTGTTCACAACTGTCTATAATTTCAGTTCCACCTCCCACCCTTCCATACATATACATTCAGGCAGAACACAAGTGTACATAATATAAAAATACATACATAATAAACAAATTTTAAAAGCCAGCCAGGATTGCATGTATTTGCAATGTCAGCACTGGAGAGGCTAAGACAGGCAGATCCTGGGCAAGAAGGGGGCTGCAAATGACCAACTGCAGAGCTTCAAGCTAGTGAGAGACCTCCTTGCAAAAGGAGGAGGAGGGGGGAGGAAGAGGAAGAAGAAGTGGAGGAAGGGGAAGAAGAGGAGAAGGAAAAGGAAGAGGAAGAGGAGGAGGAGGAAGCAGCAGCAAACCTATAACATAAGAACAGAAACAATGCCCTACACCACCAAAAGAAAGAAAAAGGATGGCACCTATAAAATGACACCTGAGGTTGTCCTCTAGCTTCCACATAGACATGTTTGAATATGCACACACACAGAGATAGACAGACACACATGGTTGTAATAGAAAAACAATTCATATTGCTGAGCTGCCTTTTGCTACATGTAAAATAAAAGCAAAAAGCCATGTGCAAGAGAAAATGATTGTTTTCACAGTTCAAGGAAGAGATCATGCATCCCATTTGAAGAACTCTTCAAGATGAGTATTATAGAGAGTTGGTTTGAATGTTTGTTTTAATCTTGACAAGATCATTGGTTTTTAATATTTATAATATAATTACATTGCTTAGAGTGCATGTTGCTCAAGTAATCTAATATTTTTCTGGTGACATATTATTACTAAGCTTTAATTTCAGCAACAGCAAGAATTCAAAAACACATTTAGGTTATCATTAGCAATGGAAAATGAAGCCGATGCTTGCTCGAGCACCTTGCACATGTGTCTTGTTTCAACTTCAAAGGGTTTTTGGCTTCTGAGACACACTCTGTGCTGCGTGATTTGGGCATTTATACAGAGTATTATCAACCTGTGGCCAGTGGCTTGAAATGAACACCATGTAAGGTAATTATAGGTGAAATATTCCATCTACCCCATCTTCCAGAACAGAGCTGTAAAAGGCCCTTTGGAAAATTTCAAGACAGTCAAAGTCAATGAAACCCGAATCATAACAGTGTTATAAAATGCCATTGTCTTCCTTCCTAGCCACATATCACTAGCTAGCAGTTGCCTGGATTGCAATTTTCTATTTCTCTTAGATGTCACAGCAAAAACGTGCTTTTATGACTAAAAGGATAAAAAACTCCAAGTGTCATGTTCCACTAATCATTAGCCAAGAAACAAACAAAATAACTACAGATGCCTTGTTCTAAATGGTACCCAGGTATCAGAGGACTCATTTTCCAGTGACAGCTGAAGAAATCTGAAGACAGGCGGACAGCTGAACAAGGCATGAGATTGTGCTAGGCCATGCAAGCAAATGCTTGCCAAAGAGGTAGTCTAGACACCAAAGGGAGCAATCACTGTGAAATAATTATGTTATTTTATGTTAATATGAGAAGGGAAATACTTGTCAATGGATATATCCCAAGCTGCCCCTGGAGAAAGCCAACAGAATACCTGAGGCTGTATTAGAAACATAATTGAGAAACAGCTAACCTTATTTCGCATACTCTCACACATGCATGAAAATGACTGCAAGTTGCAGTTAGAATCAGATTGCCACCATGCTGTTGATTTTCAACATTATTCAACAATAGAGTAACAAAAATTCATGACAAAAGAATAAATAGGCTCATTACCAAAATATCACCCACCAAACTCAAAAGAGAGCATTCTGTCCCTTGGGTAATAAAGCAGCTACAACAGAGGATCATTCCTAGGGAATACCCGAATGGCTGCTTGGTATTCACAGTAAAGCACTGGTTAATAGAATTCAGGAGGCTCTGAAGATTTTCAGACATATGAGTAATTTTCATCTGCATGATTACAGCATGGTTTGGGTCTTCTCTGACAACACCGAGGTGGTCCAAGTCTTAACCGTAATATGAAAGTTTGGAAGTCATTCCTCTTTCCATTATTTCAGGATTAACTTCTTCACCACAAACACAAGTAGACACACAACTCCCCTCCTCTGCACATGGTGGGTTGCTCAGCCCTTGATGACAGACGACGTTATCCAAGTGAAAAAGGACTATGGCAAGCAGACTCAGCAGTGACATAATACGTCAGAACACACTCAGAGGTTGAACCCTGCAGGCTGACACACCTTTGGGGTGATTCTTTGAGATGCTATCCAAACAATGAACACACACACTAACAAATATTTGAATCACACTAAACGAGTTTTGGGGGTAATATCAATCCTGAATCTACAAGGTTTTCTTAAAGTAAAAAAAAAAAAAAAAAAAAATAGCTGTTTAGCTGTGTCTCTCTCTTCCACAGCGTGCTGATCCTCAACCTCCCATTTCCTAGTGGTATTTAGAGTCACACTGTCTGTCCCTTGTTCTGTTTTTGAGATTAGTTTAATGACCATTCAGCAGATCTCAACCAATGGCCCATGAGATATTAATTGATTCTCAAACAATTATTAAGAAACTATTAAAGACTGAGCAGAAGTTTTTTGTGCCAAGGCTAGATCCTAGATACAGAGTGTCAGTAAAATGGTTTTTAAAAGATGGCCACCCTGTTACTTTCTCTTTTTTCTCCTTTACTTATTTAAAATATAAGAACTTCAAATGCATTTATATCAATAAAACTATATTCAGGTTCTTTATGGGAAACATTTTTCTTTATAAATCACTAACCTCTGGATATAATAATAATTGGTACATTAAAGGAAAAAAACCCATAAATTATCTCCAATTGCGAATTCTTTTGATTCTAATGAGGAATCAGCACTTATAGCTACTATCATGTCTCTATATATCTGCTAACTATCATCTCTGTAGCTACCATGTATTATCTGTCATCTATTATCTATTTATTGTCTACTTAATCTATCATTCATCTACCTGTCATCTATCTGTCTATCTATCCATCCATGCATCCATCATTTAGCCATCTATCATCTATCTACATAAAAACATAAACAGAATGAGGATGACTTCTCCAGATCATTCATAGACGTCAGCCTCATTACTTCTTGATGATATCCTCTCCATGTGGCTTAGTTAGTGACTCATACAGAATCTTTTAGCACAATAGCATGAGAAAATGAGAAGCCCACTTAAAGAGGACACAATGCTGTCCTCTGATTGTTTCAAAAACCAGGAGGTGAGTAAGAAAAGCCAGCTGCTCACCTTGGTGGACTTCCAGATAACTCTGTGGCAGTCTCTCTGTCAGAGAAAAAGAAAACAAGCATAATTAAAATCATTGCGGCAAATATAAAAATGAATCCCAGTATATACAGCAACAAGGCAAAGTGTGGAAATAATATGAAACACGTGGGTGATTAATCACATTGGTTAATTTCCATAAAGGGTTCAATGGTTACTTTCAAAGTTACGTTATACATATGTAACATAACTGCTTCTACTTTCTGTTGGTAGACACTAATTGAGATTAAAACACTGAAATTTAAAACTGTTCAACATCCAGAAGAAAGATGGTGAAAAAAAAATATATCTCAAACTACCCTTTACATATCATGTACAATGAAACAAAGCATGGGGCTCTTTTTCCAAGGGTGACTTAAGAACAGAAGACGTTGGAATATCACTCCCTACTCTTGGTCATCTGCAGCTTCAGAAGGACCATGAACAGTACAGAGCTCAATCTCTTTAGCAACAGATTACTGCGTCTCCTTTTCAGCTCTTCCTCATGATGTTCTGTGATTTTTTGGATTGCTGAAGACTGGAGCTATCATAATTCGAATGTAACTAAATGCAGAATAATGTAATAATAAAAATGACCAGACTTGTGATCATGGTTTGCATGTATGTCTGCACACCATCTTTTATGGGAACTTGGGCTAAGCTGGGTTGGTCACTGAAGAGGGCATGAGGAAAGTGCTGGAAGGTGGCTACACCTAGGTTGTAGATCCCCAAAGAGGAAGGGTAGACATGCAATTTCTGATAGCTTCAAGGGCACATGTATAACATTTCTCTATGTCCCACTCTGCAGTGAAGTGGTTCTCAACCTTCCTAAGGTTGTCACCCCTTAATACGGTTCTTCATGTTGTAATGATCCCTGACCATAAAATTATTTTTGTCACTACTTTATAACTGTAATTTTGCTACTGTTATGAACCCTAATATTAATGTCTGGTATGTGTGTGCTTGCATGGGTAGTACATGTGCACATACATATGATTTGGGAGTTTGCATATTCCAGGAGATGTTGTTGGGTATCTACTCTATCAAGTTCTGTCTTATTCCTTTAGGACACAGTCTGTCACTTGAAAGTGGATGTATGCTGGTGGCCAGCATTCTCCAGTGAGTTCAAGTTCTCTGCTTTTCACTGGGCTGGTGTTACAGGTACACAATCATGCCTAGTTCTTCATGTCTCTACTGAGATTTCAAGTCAGGTCCCTAGGCTTATAAAGGAAGCACTTTTACTCCCAGATTCATCTCTCCAGCCTTATATTTATTTCCTTTAAGAATTTCGTATCTTTGAAGAACTTTATCCTTCAAAATAGAATTTGTTCTTTTTAAGTCAAATAGGAAGTACTTCTCTCTTAACTTTCCCCTTATAGCCTTTAACACAATAAAAATATCTGTTAAGTGTTTGTTATTTGTCATTTGCTATTTACATATATATTGGTACTTTATAGATATCAGTTCAGTTTATCAGAGTTGGCTTAATGAAGGAGTCTGGTCTTCTTGCTGACTCTGAGGGTTAAATCCATGTTCAGAGTTAGCTCATGGTAATGGCAGCAGCCTAGAGTTAAGACACAACTCTCTGTCTTTTGAATCCTTTAGATAATTGCTTTTGCTTTTCAGATTACCCATTTTCTAATACTATAAGTTCTTGATATTTTTAAAAACTATGTTGTTCGTGCATTATGCTAAACCAATTAGCCTTGGCATTTTCTGGCATTTGGGGCCAGATAATTTTCCACAGTGCACATGAGATATTATTCTGTGGTTTGAATCTGAATATCTCCCAAAAGTCTAATTTGTGAGACGCTTAGTTCCCCCCTGGTAGACCCATGTATTGAAAAATGACTAGACATGTGCTCTCTGACACATGGGCTCAGGGCACGAGTTTCTTGATGGTTTTGTCATCTTGCTGGCATTGTTGGGAGGCAATAGAAACAAGGAAGTAGATCACCAGGAACCGGTCCTAGGAGGGAAGGGCTGTTTCTGCTCTCCAGTTGAACCAAAGGACTGAAAGCCTTGGAACCATGAGTCATAAATAAATAAATCCTCCTCCTTCAAAATCTTTCCCTCATGTGTTTTGTTGCAGTGAAAAAAGAGTATGACAGCATCACAGAAAGCTTAGCGGCATCCCAGCCTTCCATTCACTGAACACCGGAAACCTCCACACACCTCCTACTCTCTTATAACTACCCAAGATATCTTCAGACATTAGTAAATGTCCTCCAGGGACAAAACTGCCCTCACTTGCAATGATTCTGATAGAACAAATGAATTCTCACAGTGCACCTCTACTCCAAATGCTCACCAGATGAACAGCATTGCCTAGTGCCATGGAAAACAGTAACTGGACCTTCCCTCCAATGTTTGTCTCACTTTGGTTCCTCCCACTTAAGTTTCCACACTTACAGAGAGTGCTGCTTCCTCCACTCAATGAGCGTAATAGTCCCATTATACATTTTACATTTGACTAATCATGACATAGTACTGATGAAGTGTAACTGTGTGAATGTTCTTACTTCCCTGAGAACTAAATTGGATACTTCAGAAAGACGAAAACTGACAAGTCACTTAAGAAAAGTTGATGTGAAATTAGATCTATGGGCATTAAGATTCTAAATACCAAGGAAATCATGTGATTTTCATAAGTGTCTTCGAGTTCTTGTTTTTCCAAAAAGAAGGAAATGAGCTGGAAATTCCAAATAGTGACCTATGGGTAGATTGATATGTACAAGTCAAAGCAGAAGTCTACGCAACAGATCTAGATGCTCAGAGAACAGGCATTGGCCATGTCTTTGTTAGAGAAGACAGATACTGGGTAAAGTGACCTTCCTCTCATGTCTGAGAATTCCATTCTGCTCCTCAGAGACTTAAACAGAAAATCAAGTGGGGTGTGGTAATATAAGCCTGTTCCAGAGTTCATGAGGATCATGAGTTGGAGTCCAGCTGAGATATATAACAAAACACTGTCTCAAAAAGAAACAAGCTGGCCAAACACAGGAGAACTATTGTATGAAGCTGCAATGACCAAATGACTCAGCATTTTTTAGATCAGCCAATCAGGAAAAAGCCCATGCTTCTTAAACAAATCAATATATCATCTCCATTTTCTAATATTTACTCATCTGACACACCAAGCGTTTCATACATGTACCTCATCCAGATGAACGAAGTCCTGTGTCTCCTCCCAAGTGCTTATGTGAGACCCCGACTTAAAGCGTTTCTCCCTGGAAGGTAAAGCCCCTGGATGTTCCCCAAGCTTGTTTTCCCTGATCTTTAAAAATACAGCCAGAAAGAAGCTCTTTGTTCTCTATAGCCAGCAAAAGACCTTTTTGTTTCTATACTGTACAACCAGAGATGCCTGCCTTCCTGTGCCAAGGACATGGAGATAGATGCCGGAGAGAGGAGAGAAGGCTGCAGCTTACTCCCCCCACTCACCAGAAAGGAGCTGTAGCCAACTCTCCTCCCAACTCCTCCCAACTCTCCTCCCAACTCCTCCCAATTCCTCAGCTAACTGTTAAAAGCCCCCTACTGTCACTGCTCGGTCTAGGCGGAGGGACTTCGTCCTCACCTAGCTGATAATAAAACCTCTTGCAGTTTGCATCAGGTGTGGTTTTCTCTCAGGATACTGGGGTGCTGGCCAGCTCATCCCGGGACTTGAGCGGAGGCCCAGCTTCGGGGGTCTTACACTTACACTCCAAGGAAAGTTAATATGCCTTGTACAAAGTGATGGAAACTTTCTGATATCCCACCGTTAAAAGTGTCTTAGTTGTGTTTCCTGTTGCTATGAGAAGAATATCCTGACAAAATCAATTTATGCAGGAAATGGTTTATTTTGGCTTGTGCAGCATAGTGGGGATGCTGTGCAAGAGCAATCTGGACACTGCTGGTTAAGCTGCAGCACAACTGGGAAGCAGAGGGCAGTGAATGCTGATGCTCAGCTCTCTCTCTCTGTCTCTCTCTCTGTCTCTCTCTCTCTCTCTCTCTCTCTCTGTGTGTGTGTGTGTGTGTCTGTGTGTGTGTCTGTGTGTGTGAAGTCCAGGCCCCAAGCTTAGGGAATGGCGCCTCCCTCCTTTGGGGTTGATTGTCAAGTCAATCAACCTACTTATCTCTCTCAGGAATGTCCAATAATTTCAATAATTCCTCAAAGGTGTGCCTGGAGGCTTGTCTCCTAGAAGCGACCTCAGATCCTGTCAAGTTCACAGCCAACACTTTCACAACAAAATCAAGTTCTCTTTAGTCAGCCATGTCTCATAAAAATTTGAATACTTGGTTTGTAGGACACTGAAGGCCTAAAAACTGTGAATGTAGCAGAAGAAAGCCATGCTTTCTGCTTGGAAGTAACCCCAGCCTCTTCAGCTCAGGTCTGGAAATGGCTATAGGCAAGGCAATATTTGGAATTTAACCATATTAATTTCCTTTACTTGCACATTATTTCCAAGTTACTTTGATTTCTCAAAGAAGGCAAATGTTAAAACAATTAAAGTGGTAAATAGAGAAATGACAAAGTGGAATAATATACTCCAAGATAAAACCATCCCAGGGGCTAAGAAACACAGTGGGGTGAAAGGTGATGGGTGTTCCTCTTGGGCTTTAGGCCACACTCTTGACCTCATGAGGACTTCTATACCCAGGATTGACCTTTTGCTCTGAGGCTATTGATAAACCGGAACAAACAGGAAGGTCCTTTGGAAACTCAACTTTATCATAAGGAGGAAGAGGACTAGAAAATGCAGGTCCTTTTTAGTAGCAGACAAGAGGTTTGGGTGTGTGACAGGATTATTCACACTCCTTTAAATAAATACATCTTTCAATTTTTAATATGTGGCACGTGGCCAACGGTGCCAGCCTTCGTCAGCTGTCTGAAGGAACGTGCTTCCTCAGTATCTCCCATCTTTGCTCCTTCTGTGCAGAAAGATCTGCGTTTAGGGCACACCAAAGCCAGAGTTCACTGTTTATCTCTGAACACCTTACCAATCTCCAAAAGAAGCTGGCCACGATAAAGCCGAGGACACGAGTCCCCATGTGAGTTGCGGCCAGCATGATAAATATTTTTCAGAACTGGGATGTTTCTCTCTGAGGGGACCTATGAGTCTTCCCAAAGTACAAAGACTTGCTTTTTGTAAATAGCAAAATACATTTCACTGGTCCTAGATTTTAGTAAAGTTTATTATATTTTAATTAACGGTGAAAGCTTTATCATCAAATAGACATCTCCTTCCCTCCCTTCCTTTTCCCTTCACTGTTTGCTTTCTCTTCCTTCATCCCCTCTTTGTCCCCTCCCTCCCTCCCTCCCTCCCTCCCTCCCTCCCTCCCTCCCTCCCTCCCTCCCTCCTTTTTTCCCTTCCTCCCTCCCTTTTCCCCTTTCATTCCTTTTCATTCAACTTGAGACAAACTGGAACCCTTTAAATTTAGATCTGTTTCTAAATAATGCAGAAGCAAGAAGTTAGCTTGAGGCATCACCAACAGACTGTGTATTGACTCAGGGCAGGTCACTTTTTCTTACCTGGTGATCCTTAACTCTAGGAAATGCAAAACAATCTAGACTTTCAGGTTCTTCTCTGTTTGGTAATCCTCCCCACCCCAAACTTTCCTCAGGGTTTGCCCTTTTTTCCCTCTGGCCACGCCTCTGTTTTCATTCTCTCTCTATTTTGATTACCTTTTGAACTTCCCCAACTTTCACTCACGTACTTAAGATGTGCACATATATACAACTGCATAGACACAAGCATTTATTACATGGTAAAACCTGCTAGCTACTGTGTCCACACATACATGTAAACTGATTGTATGTGCTGGGGGTTTTATTGAATTAACCAGCCTCTGCTTTAGATCATTTTCAGGTGTTTATTTACACAAACCTAGTATAGGCTTATTGGAATAGGGATTATTGTTCAACTATGGGATCCTTAGGGTGAGATGAGACAGAGAATATTGTCCATCAGTTACAGAGTTAGAATCAGAAATGAGCCCAGGTATTGTGGTTTTATGATGCAGTTCAGTATGTAGAAGTCACAGTGTTCTCTGTTTCTGCCTCTATCTCTGTATCTGTCTCTCTCTCATATGTAATCATATATAACCACGCTTATTCTTGGCTATGTGCTAACACAGTGAATAACAAAGGTTAGGGATGTTGCTCAGTTTGTAGAGTATTCGGCTAGCATGCACGAAGCCTTGGATACCATCCCCAGTATTACATGAATCCTGTCATGATGGCATAGGTCTAAAATACCAACACTCTGGAACTAAAGGCAGGAATTTCAAAGGTTCATATAGGTACATTTAGGTACATATAGGTACAAAAGCTACATATAGGTGAGTTGGAGATATAGGAGGCTCTGTCTCACAAAAGCAAGCAAACAAACACAACAAATTTTACTAACACAGACTTTATATTCTAGATGGGAAAGACATAAGGCAAAGTGGAATATTTATCATTATTTACATTGTAGATATTATTAAGAGGAAGTAGAGAGAAAGTAAAAGCTGGAGTAGTGGGAGGAGCTACAGTCTTAGATAGGGAGGTCCTTGTAGACCTCTTTGAAGATACAGCTCAGGAAATCTGAGGATGTCTTAAACAGCCTCTTCCACCATGTGTTTGTTTCCTATGCTCATCTCTTTACTGTGCACTAGTGCTTTCCTTCCTTGTGTCAGTGACTCTTCTTGGAGCACCCCTGAAATAGACAGTCGGAAATGCACCCCTGAAGCAGACAGTCAGAAATACACTCCTGAAGCAGACAGTAGGAAATGCACCCTTGAAGCAGACAGTCGGAAATGCACCCCTGAAGCAGACAGTCAGAAATACACCCCTGAAGCAGACAGTAGGAAATGCACCCTTGAAGCAGACAGTCGGAAATGCACCCCTGAAGCAGACAGTCAGAAATACACCCCTGAGGCAGACAGTCAGAAATGCACCCCTGAAGCAGACAGTCGGAAATGCACCCCTGAAGCAGACAGTCAGAAATACACCCCTGAGGCAGACAGTCAGAAATGCACCCCTGAAGCAGACAGTCGGAAATGCACCCCTGAAGCAGACAGTAGGAAATGCACCCTTGAAGCAGACAGTCAGAAATACACCCCTGAAGCAGACAGTAGGAAATGCACCCTTGAAGCAGACAGTCGGAAATGCACCCCTGAAGCAGACAGTCAGAAATACACCCCTGAGGCAGACAGTCAGAAATGCACCCCTGAAGCAGACAGTCGGAAATACACCCCTGAAGCAGACAGTCGGAAATGCACCCCTGAAGCAGACAGAAATGCACCCCTGAAGCAGACAGTCGGAAATGCACCCCTGAAGCAGACAGTCGGAAATGCACCCCTGAAGCAGACAGTCAGAAATGCACCTGTTTAAAAGCAAAAACCTATCGGTTGACTTGGAGTGTACATTAAAAATGCTGGCAAAGCAAGAGGAGACCAGACCCTGTCATGAACTTAGCTAGTCACTCGCAGAGTTTTCCAGGAGATGCCTGACGTTGGTACCCATCCCCTCCTGTGTGTCAGAGAGTGCAGAGTGAGCCAGCCACATTCCTAGACATACATCTGGCATCTGCCTTTCACCAGCTCTGCCAGGGCACAAAGTGGGAGTGTGGGAAACTACAACTTCAGCTTCAAAGCAAGCATCTGTAAGGTAGCCTTTCCCTTTATGTTACCTAATACACTTTTGGGATTGACTTGTCTGATCAGTATCCAGACAGGCTCCAGTCTCTGTCCTGTTGAAAGTTGGCATTGTAGAAGACTGGATTTCTGTCTGCCAAATCCCCCAGGACCCATGAAGAATGAGTGGGCAGGGTTTGGACCTAGTGTCTTGTCTCTGAGAGCCGGCAAGCATGCACTCAGATTGGCAGAAGGGCCAATACAGTTAAGAAAAATAGAATCTAATTCATGTTCTGTCCACTCATTTTCATCTGCAGAGATGTTATTTAAGATTTTACTTTGCTCAAGACTTATTCATGGTATTTTAGTATTCTTTCTGTGACACGGCTGCAAATGGCCGCTATTGTGTGTACTTGGCTCAAGTGCCTTGAAAATCAAATTGCTGGAAGTTTCTCTTCATCAGCACCGCAAAGAGCCCATCTGGCCTGACTGGTCCATGCAAGAGACCACTGTTTAAATGGCATGGCTGTCCTTTCTGTCACTTTGAGGTAGTCTTAAGGGCTTCTGTTTTCTTTTCTTTCACAAAAGTCATTTTGACATCTGGACTATGAATTCTCCTAGGACGATGTGCCTGTCTTCAGCACTGCCAGGAGCACTGAGGGTGCAGCAGGCCTCCAGGGATCCTTGGCTCTGTGGATTAATCATTGTACTCTTGATGTGCGGCCATTCTACCATGTTAAATAATGTGATATAATAAGTACCTGAATAGGCCATCAGTAACAATTCTTGCTCATTAAAACGCACTTACAGAGACTTTAGCAGTGGCAAATGTTACCAGCTCTGGAGGACAGTTGCTAAGCTTGGAAATGGTGCACGGAGTTTCATTTACCAACTTACATTCTCAGAGAGGAAAAGGAAATGCAAACATCACATACACTCAGTCCAGACAAATTACAGGCAAGGCTGTGAATTACTTCCTTCTTTGACTCCTGTGACAGCATACTGACAAAAGCAGCCACAGAAGGGGAGAAGAAGAATGGGAGGAGGGAGAGAGGGAGAGAAGGAGAAAAAGACTGAAGGATGGAAGGAGGGAAAGAGTGAGGGAGGGAGAAGGAAGAAAAGGTTTTGAATGACCCCATATCTGGTGGGGGAGACAGCCACAAGTGCATATAGACAGGTGGATGGATAAATTAAATAGCAAAGTGGCTGGCAATTGAACTGAGAGCCTGTATATGCTAGACATGGACTCTGCCACTGATCCTTGGATGTATCTCCAATTCACTGAATTCCTTCCTCTGTGGAGGAAAGTTTTGGTGAAACAAACCTGGAAAGGTTTGATTAGCGGAATAACCACCACCAAAGTCATGACTAGCAAAGCAAATTCCTTTGTTCCAGAGGAAGGATGCTTGTACCTTAGGCATTCTCATTTTCCTAAGAATTTAAACTGTAAGAGCTACTGTCTTGAAGGAGAGTCCAAGGTCAAGGTGGGAGCCACCACCATTTCTGTCTGGTAGAGGCTGCTGAGGGTAGAATGCACCCAAGGAACCCAAGACAGGGATAGAAGGGGAGGCAGACCGAGGGTTTCTGGGATGGAACCACATGATGCAAGTAATGAAGAGACGGACCACGATGACTCCTAAGTCTGTGAGATGCTCTAGATTAACACCGGGTTGTCTCATTCTCCTGACTGGTTTGGGGCATGGGGTGGTCTTTGAAGGCCATGATCTGGAACAGAACCATCATGTCCCTTAGGCCCTCCACCCAATACTATGGCATAAAGGACAAACCATTGCCACCTTAGGCTTGGCTTGCAGTGTCCTCTGTCACAGGGAGAGTTCCTCAGAGGGCCTTCTTGAACTTGGGCCTGACCAACAGTCTGTACAAAAAAAAAAAAATCGAGCTCAAAGGTGTTCTTTTGTTTCCCTTCTTTAAAAAAATGTCCAGAAATTATATCATAACTAACTCTGACCTCAGGGCAGAAAGCTCTTAGTAGCCAACCACAGAAAGAGGGAGAAATGAAGGTTGCGTTGATGTAACAACAGAAATTTTTTTTTTTGGTTCTTGTTTATTTCTTTTTTATTTTTCAGAGAAGTAACCCCTAGATAGTAAAACATTCCCTTTCTCTAAGTGCAAAACGCCCACTCCTTGAGCCAGTGAGAAGGCTCTGTAGGCAAAGGCATTTGCCATGCAAACCAATTGGCCCGAATTCCAACCCCAGAGCCAACATTAAGATAGAAGGAGAGGCATGACTCCATACAGTTGTTTTCTGCCCTCCTCATGCATAGCATGACATAAACTTGCACACACAAACATGTATACACAACAACAATAAATAAGATTTGTTAAAGCTAGCTTCTTTTTTATACTGTGTTAATTTTAAATCGGTTTTTGTATAGTCACAAGTAGAAAAGATGTTCCTACCAACTATCATTTTACAGAGGATCACCATGGACCAAGGGCCAGTCTTTGTGAATACACAGAATAGTCATAAGGTGTGTGCATGAGAGAGGTGGTGACATATAGAGAGGAAATGGAGGGAGAAGGAGAGGGAGTGAGGGATGGAGAGAGACACACACACACAGAGTGACAGAGAGAGAGACAGAGAGAGAAAGACAGAGAGAGAGAGAGAGAGAGAGAGAGAGAGAGAGAGAGAGAGAGAGAGATCGAGAGAGAGATCGAGAGAGAGACAGAGGGCCTTTCATGAATAAGATAATTTTACCTATTTGAAACAGTGTTATTCGAAGCGTGGTTAGCAGAGGGACCGTTAATGTTATTTTAGAGCCTCCAATTTTTCCACATTGCTTCTTAGAGCCTCTGCTGGGTACATTAGGCGCACCACTCATATTACCCCAGAACATTCAAATGCATGCATTCAGCGTGTCAGCCGCAGTGGGTTGTGTCCAAGCTTCTCATTGAACTATCCCCATTATGCCCTGTTTTGCAGCAATGGGAAATTTGAACCAACCCCAGATGAGATCTACAACCTTCAGCACATTCAGGGATGACAATTATGTTTCTACAATCACTAAAATAAAGAAATAAAATAAAACAAACTGAAACGGAATCAACAGTAAAAGAGCTAAATTATAGATAAGAGAATATTCATAAAACTATACCTCATCTCAGGAACGTGGGCACGCTGCCTCATGCCAGGATTTCTTTAGGCATTGGTGATATTCAGTATATTGCAATTGAGCGCAATTACAGTTAGCTATAATTAAGAACAATTACAGCTTTTATTTCTCTACTTGTTCTTTAAAAGCACATTTGTAATAAAACTTTTTTTTTAAAAGGTGAAGAATATAATTATACATCCTTATAACGTCTCAAATAATTAGTTTGACTAAAGTTTCCTCTGGAACAATTTTCATTTTAACTGTCAGATCTGCCATTTATAGTCAATGGAACATACTTTAAAAAAATTCCATCATTAACCTTTTTTACCCCATATAGCTGTATATGAATTACTGGTACAAATGAAAGGTTTCAGTGTTTAAATCTCTAGGGCCTGATGTAAGGTAAAAGTTTCTACTAATGTTTGCATGTATATGTGCATGCATACATATATGTATAGGCACATAGTGTGTGTGTATGTATTACATGTGTATACATGTGTATGCATATGTATTTTTGTGCATGTATATGTATGAATGTGTGTGTATATTATGTGTATATACATGCATGTACATGGATATGCATTAATGTGTATGTTATGTGTATATGCATGTATGTACATGTATGTGTATTGTGAATATGTCTTTAAAAAAAAGATTTGGGGAATCAGCCACCTTTTGCAGTCAACCATGTTCTATACTTCACAGATCCTAAGACAACAACCTCTGTTTATTTGCTGTATATGTATGAAGTGTAAAGCCAAAAAGTCCAGAGGTTCTGGCAGAGCTTTCTTGCTTTAGGGCTTCCCAGAACACATGTTAACATGAGGTTAGTTGGGAACAGTGAAACGCTACTTTCTATAAACCATGAATACAACTCAGCTCCAGATCGTTCTAGCTTCTTTGTTATTCGGTAACTCTGGGGAGGACTTGATCACTTTGGATAGTTCTGTCCACTGAGCATGACTTTGGATAGTTCTGTCCACTGAGCATGACTTTGGATAGTTCTGTCCACTAAGAATGGTTGCTATGCAGGTCCAATAAGTTGAATATGCACAGTTCCCTAGAAGAACTTTTTTTAAAGGTCTTTGCCATCAATATTGAAAATAACTGATAATTAATCACCTGAATGACTGACTTGAACATCCCAGATAATTTGACACTATGACCCTGGGAATTAAGGATAACCTCACTTCATATCCAATTAAGTCAGGAGGCCTGGGGAACAGATGGTTTGACAAAGTCTCTGCACCCTGAGAATGAGCAGTTATGATGAATCACCTCTTAAGGTCCTTTACAACCTTAAGATGACCTAGGAGATGACCATGCATCACTCTGATGGCTGTGATGGGGTAGACTGGTAGCAAGCTCATCCACAGGACAGACCTTTAGTATCAAAGATACTAACCTACTGAGACACTAGTGTTACTCAAATATACTCAATATTACAAATCCTGGAAGAGACTTGGTTGTAGTTTATAATCATATATTTGCCTTAATATTCATTATGCATTTTTATTCTATAGCAACCACAAAGGCCTATGTACTTGCTATGCTTTAATCCCTTTGCCCAGAACCTTATCCACATTTTATCATTTGTTCCTCACAAGATGATTATGGCCATCTTTCACATGAGAAAACCAAGGCTCAGAGGAACTGAGTGAGTGAGAATCTAAGCATATTAAATTCTAATATATGCAAGTAAAACAAGAAAAAGAAAGAAAACATAACCACTTATTCCTAAGAGATACCAAAAGTTAGACAATTTGGAAGCATCTCTAAGAATTTTACATTTAAAGCAGAGGAAACTAAACACGAAGTTCCATTGCTAGTGTGAAATAGAAACCCACAAACATATCTTTTCACTATTTCTTTGGCACACAAAAAAATTCATTTTCTTATCTTTCCTTACTGAAGAAAAAGACTTGATATGTAGATCAGGCTGGCCTCAAATTCTCCATTTTCCTGCCTCAGCTTTTCTACATTCTGGAATTAATAGGTGAGGTACAGATATTTTTCTAAGTAAAAGGTCTGTATGTGTTAAGAATTTTAAGACCAGAGGATGGGTAAAATGGTATTTCTCAGGATGAGGTATGAAATAAAACATTTCTTTGAATTCCTGGTTTCATGTCATCCCAAAGTGAATATGTTCACTGAATCACACAGCTCTGTCTCTAACAGAAACAATCTACATGCCCGGAGATAAGGTGATGCTGAAAGCTACCTTACTGTAGTCATTTTGCGCTTCGTGGGATGGGTATAAAAAAATGATGTAGACTCCAATGCTGTAAGATAGAATTACAAAGCGTGGTGGGTAGTAAAAAGAACATCCCAGAATAATAGAGTTTAAGGTATTGATGTTTAAAGAAGAAAACAGAAAAAGACATTCCGTGGGTCCATTTGCCTTTAAATAGGGACAGCGATAGTCTGAGGAGGTGGTGAGTGGGCCTCTATTGAGAGGCACTTGGCATTGTGTCCCTCATCTATGGTGTATCCCAGGGAACTCAGAACCAAGATGCTCTCACTCATTGTGTCAGCTAGGCCGGGCAGGAACGCACTGCCAGTGAGTTTGCAGGCATGTGAGCTGAGCATGTTCTGGGCATCCACAGGCTCTAGCGAGGGCACAGTGTCTCTTATACACTGTGTATAGTCAACAGTGTTGGTTAATCTTAACTGGCTTTAGAATCACCAGTGTTTGTGAGACTTTCCAGAGAGGTTTGACCTGAATGTGGGCAGTAACATCCTATAGATGAAGGTCCCAACCTCAAAGGAAAGCATGGGTATCATATCATACTGTCCTTACTGTAGACATACTGTGAGCAACTGCCTGAAGCTCCTGTTGCCATCCCTGGTGAACTGTATGGTTTCTTAAACCTTTTTCCCTCTGCTCCAACATAGTCCCTTCTCCCATCTCTCCCTTGTTACTGGTCACTTCCTGTCTCTTTGCCTTAGCTTCCAGGTCTAGGAACTTCATCTAAATGGAGTCTAATGGTGTATATACATTTTTTTGGTCTGGCTTTTCTCACTCTTGAAATTCCTCTACAGTGCACCCTCACTTTCTGGGTGTCACCCCATTGTCTGAATATAGTGCCAGTTGTTAGTTCCTTCTCCTCTTGATGGCATGAGAGTTATTTCTATCTCTTACTATTACAAATCAAACTGCTACGATTATTTTCATTCATGTTATTGCATTATTTCCTTGGAGAATCAGGAACCTACGTGTGCACTCAAGGGAAATAAGATTTTTCCACAGGTAGATTTGAATAAACACACCAGCAAATGGCGTATCTGTGTTTAGCTTTCTAAGAAACATCCAACTGTTTCTAAGTGACTACAGCATTTTACTTCTTACCTGTAATGTGACAGGAGCCAATACCACTCCAATGCTTTCCTTTAGAATGCTTTGGAATGGAATTAATTTCAGCCATGCATGAAATAGTCAAGTGATAGTAGCCCACTGTACATTTAATTAAATAATAATATTGAGAAACTTGTAATGTGCATATGTATCTTTGTCTATCTTCATCCAATATTTCACCCAATTAAAAGATTTATTTTCTTATTGGTGAGTGCTTCAGATTGTGTGTATATGTTTAAAGCGATCCCTACATTGGAATTCCTACAACACTGTGTCTTGCTTTTCACTTTACATTTGATGATACACAAAGAGGTGATTTTTTTTTCATGAAGTAGAATATACTAGTTTTGACTCATGCTTTTAGAGTTGTATTAAGAGCTCTTTGCTGGAACGAGGAGAGAACAAAAGGAACACAGCACTTGCTATGCGAATAAGAAAGTCCACGTTCAGATCCCTGGTACCTGTGTAAAAATTCATGATCAGCAGTGCCTGCCTATAATCCTGTTGCTGGGGAGACATGGAAGGATTCCAGGGCTTTCTGGCCAGATAGTTTAGCTGACTGTGAGCTCCAGGTTCAGCCAGAGACCCAGCCAAAAAGTAGGATGGAGAGTGGTCATTGAAGACACCTGATGTTGACCTCCATCATCCACAAAGATGTACCTGCACCATGAATACACCACACACGCACACACACACACACACACACACACACACACAACATACGCTCACTAGAGAATTCTTTGCCTATATAAAATCATGAGGCATTTTATTTTACATTTTCTTATGCACAGTTTATAACTTGAAGGTTGACATTTGAGTCTGTGGTTATTTTGAATTCATCTTAACATAGAGCAAGAGTCAATACACTTAGTTTCACATAGGCACCCAATTGTTCTAATGAGGTATGTTGAAAAATCTACTTTTCCTATTGAATTTCTTTGTCATGTTTGTTGGAAATCAGTGATCTAGGACCCCAAACTCTGCTGAGATTATGATTAATAAACTGATTTAAATGTATTAATTTGAATTTAGTTTGTTAAATTTACAGATCCACTTAGAAAAAGTTGCTACATCAGCAAAACTGAGTTTTCTGATCCCTACCTCCAGGGTCCCCAAATATGAATTTCTTCTTCAGTTTTTCTTTACAGCATTTTATAACTTCAGTGTGTAGATTTTATCTGTTCGGTCAGATGTGTTCTTAAGAACTTAGTACCTTTGTTAGTTTAGTGATTTAGCAATATAGATACATAAACACATCTTGTATCTTTCCAGTTTGTTTGAGCAACTTCTCTTTTTTTAGGATTCTGTCAAAGTTTCTGTCAAGACAGCCATGTTGTCTACAACAAGGCAGTTTAATTTCTTCAGTTTCAACGTGAGCATCTTGTACTGTGTTCTTCTGACTATGCTGGGCACACTTCCTAGCAGCACGTTGAACATGCTCACAGAGGATGGTTATCACTGTTTTGTGTTTGATCTTACGGGAAAGTCAGTGAGTCTTTCCTTATTAACCCTTCTACCAAGAGCATCCTTTTCTCCTACTAAACTGATTAGTTAAAGTTTTGTTTGGAACTTGTACATCCATGTTCTCAATGGTTGTAGATCTTATACTTTTATTTCCATTTGTTTTTGTTGGCAGCAGGGTGATGCTGGTCTCATAAAATGAGTGAGGAAGTATTGTGTATAATTACGTTTTCTAGGAGAATTAGTGGTATTATTTTTACCTTAACTGTTTGATACAACTAATCAGCAAAAGTGCCCTGCATGGCAATTCCATTTGTGAAAAATTTTCACACTCAATTCCACATTGATATAAAGTTGTTCAAATTATCTATGTCTTATCAAATGAGATTTATATGTTTCTTCTCCCAATAATTTGACTCATATCTTCTAAGCCAGGAGAATCTAATATAAAAGTCAAGGATTATTTTTATTTTTAAAGGTTGAAAAAAATATGACATAGACCATGTGACACCCAAAACTTGAAATATTTACTTGTTGTATAAAAGGCTTGATGATCCACAATTAAAGCTTTGTGGGTATAAAGCCTCTCATGATATTCATCTTTAGCCTACTTATACCTATAGGATTATTAACAATCTTTCATTTTAATATTAATAAATTATGTTTTTTCTTTTTACCCCAAATCGGCCTTCCTAGAGTGTTTCCAATTTTATTGATCTTCTCCAAGAAGTAGGCTTTTATTTCATTGATTTTTTTTGTTTCTCATTGCACTGTGGTCTTTATTGTTGCTTTTCTCCCTTTCATTTTGTGTTTAATTAGCTTTTATTTATTTATTTATTTATTTATTTATTTATTTATGTTTCCTAATTAGAAGCTGAAGTCAGTGATCTGGGATATTTCTTTGTTTTTAATATAGAGATTTAGTGCTAAAATTTTTCCCATAAGGCTGATTTGGGGGTACAGTATGAATTTTGATATGCTATATCTCTTTTGTTACATCCTAATTCCCATTTGATTTACTTGAGTCATTGAAGCATGTTTGAAGTACACTATGTTGGAGACTGAAAAGATGCTTCTGTGGTTAAGAGAGATACTGCTCTTTCAAAGAACCCAAATTTGGTTTCCAGCACTCACATTGGGTGGTATATAACCACTGTAATACCAGATCTAGGGGATCTTATTTGCATTTGTAGGTACCTGCAACTTAAATGAACACACACACACACACACACACACACACACACACACAGAATTTTAAATAAAATAACGTTTAAAAACATGTTTTAGATATTTGGAGATTTCCTGATATTATTAGTATTTAATTACTTTTCTTGCCATTTATGGACTTTGTATCATTCAAATATTTTCTAATTTTATTCAGACATGTATTGGAGCTCACAGTGTGATCTCTTTTGATAAGTGGCCTACATATACTAGCAGGAAATGCATCTTTTGTTGGTGAATGTAATGTTCAATAAATGTAAATCAGGTCATGCTTTTTCAAGCACTATTCAAGTGTAGTATATTTCTGCTGATATTTTTGCCTAGTTGTTCTATCAGTTCTGAGGAGGTGACTGCTGAAATCTTCATTACTTCTGTTTTTTTTAATTTCTTCCATCAGTTATTATAATCTTTGTTATTAGATGGGCAAAAATACAGGATTACTATGTCTTGTGTAAACTGATAAATTACAAAAATGTCTTTCTTTTTTCCTGGTAATGCTCTCTGCCCTGACATTACATTATCTACTCTGTGATGAGCAGATTCTCTTCAATTTTCTTCTGATCAATGTATTTATTTCTTAGGTCTGATGTCAAAAGAATGAAAGAGAGAAAGAAAGATAGAGAGAGAGAAAGGAAGAAGAAGATCAGAGATGAGGAAGACACAATATCTGTCCCTAACACCAGAAGTAACTGGGGCCAGCAGGACCCAGGCACAAAGGAGCTCCACCAGACCAGTTCTGTCTGGGCCAGTGCCCTGAGCAGACCTTGGATGCGAACTCCACAGCCAGCCTCACAACACCCAGAGGCAGCTCCACTCCCAGGCACTCCAACACGCCCAGGATCAGAGAATCACAGGATCCCAGGAGCTTGGTCACAACAGGATCTCAAGGTTCCAAAGGCAGCTTGACTCCCAGGATCTTGGACACACCCAGGATCTCAGGATTGCAGGATCCCAGAATCACAGGGTCACGGAGACAGTTTGACTCAGAGGAGTTCTGATACAGCCAGGATCATAGGAAGGACAGGCTCCAGTCAGACATAGTCAGGGCAGGTAGCACAAGAGATAACCAGATGGCAGGAGGCAGGTGTAAGAACATAAGCAATAGAAACCAAGGTTACTTGGCATCATCAGAACCCAATTCTCCCACCATAGCAAGTCCTGGATACCCTAACACACCGGAAAAGCAAGATTCAGATCTAAAATCACTTCTCATGATGATGATAGAGGACATTAAGAAAGACATAAATAACTCCCTTAAAGAAATACAGGAGAGCACAGGTAAACAGATAGAAGCCCTAAAAGAGGAAACACAAAAATCCCTAAAAGAGTTATAGGAAAATACAATCAAGTAGGCAAAGGAAAGGAAAAAAATATCCAGGATCTAAAAATGGAACTAGAAACAATAAAGAAATCACAAAGGGAGACAACCTTGGAGTTAGAAAACCTAGGAAAGAGACCAGGAGTCATAGATGTAAGCATCACTAACAGAAGAGAAGAGATAGAAGAGAGACTCTGGGGGCAAAAGACACCATAGAAAACATTGATAGGACAATCAAAGAAAATGCAAAAAGCAAAACACTCCTAACCCAAAACATCCAGGAAATCCAGGACACAATGAGAAGACGAAACCTAAGGATAATAGATATAGAAGAGAGTGAATATTCCCAACTTAAAGGTTCAGTAAATATCTCAAACAAAATTATAGAAGAAAACTTCCCTAACCTAAAGAAAGAGGTGTCCATAAACATACAAGCAGCTTAGAGAACTCCAAATAGATTAGACCAGAAAAGAAATTCCTCCCGTCACATAATAATCAAGACACCAAATGCACTAAACAGAGAAAGAATTTTAAAAGCAGTAAGGGAAAAATGTCAAGTAACATATAAAGGCAGAGCTATCAGAATTACACCAGACTTCTCACTGGGAACTATGAAAGCTAGAAGATCCTGGGCAGATGTTATACAGATCCTAAGAGAACACAGATGCCAGTCCAGGCTATTATACCCAGCAAAACTCTCAATCACCATAGACAGTGAAAACAAGATATTCCATGACAAAACCAAATTTACACAATATCTTTCCACAAATCCAGCCCTACAAAGGGTAATAGATGGAAAACACCAACACAAGGAGTGAAACTACACCCGAGAAGAAGCAAGAAAGTAATCTTTCAACAAACCCACACAAACATAATTCCACCTCTAACATGAAAATTAACAGGAAGTAACAATCACTTTTCCTTAATATCTCTTAATATGAAAATTAATATTACCAACATATCCTAATCGATTGAAATTCAAAAATATGAGGAATTAGAAATCTGTTGGCTGTCATCTCATGGTCTCTCTAATTTGGTAATGGGAAAAATTGTTCCATTATCGTACAATCAATATAAACTTTCTGCTTGTTTGTACATGACAAGGTCTTGCTGTTTGCCACATAATGGTCTTAAAATCATGCTTCTCCTATCTCAGCCTCTCTATTAGTAGGATTATTTATTTGATGTTTTTACACTATACTATGGTTGTCAGAACAGCTTACATATTTCAAAATTATTTATACAGACAAAAGTAATGTAGACAATTAATGTGGGAGGTGGCTTGTAAGACAACAGCAAAGAGTGAGACTGAAGGCTTTGCTTGAAATTTTTAATTATTGCATCAATTTTGAAAAATAGGACTATATAAGTTACTCTTATTCTGAGATGAATGCATTTCAAAATCATCACAGCCAAGGAACCAGAATCTTACCCTCACCTAATGTCTGTGACACCCTCCAAGCAGAACCATTGTTCATTGAAACAGTTGATGAATGACTTCATGGATAGACCATCTTAATACAAACACCTTTTCTTAAATGAATGTAACCTGTTCCCTGTGGGCTGAGAATGATGACAATCACTCAAGTCAAATAGCTTTGACCGTAGCAGGAAATCTGTATTCAAAAATCGTGCGTACAATTCATTCCTTGGTGCAGCAGAACTGTCAACTCTTAGCTTATCTACTATGGAGGTAAAATCTTTTGGTGATGTGAGGGACATTTAAGAACAGCCTTATTACAATGAACTCTAATGTCCAAAAACTATTCTTATTTTGTTTTTGTACCACAGTAAGAGCCAAGCAAGATTTTAAACTCTACGAAAACCAAAACAAACTAACAAAAAGACTATCTATTTATGTTCATTAAAAAACTAATAGTGATATTTTATTTTAAAATATCACACAGTTAATATATTTAGAGTTACTTAAAATTTATATTGAGAAAAATGTATGTATTTTCAGTATTCCTGTAGACAAACATCTACATAAGACTGTTCAGTTGATTGCTGTTTTATATCAAACAACTTTTTTTTTAAATTTATTTTTTATTAGGTATTTTCCTCATTTACACTTTCAATGCTATCCCAAAAGTCCCCCATACCCACCCCCCGAATCCCCTACCCACCCACTACCCCTTTTTGGCCCTGGCGTTCCCCTGTACTGGGGCATTTAAGTTTGCAAGTCCAATGGGCCTCTCTTTCCAGTGATGGCCGACTAGGCCATCTTTTGATACATATGCAGCTAGAGACAAGAGCTCCAGGGTACTGGTTAGTTCATATTGTTGTTCCACCTATAGGGTTGCAGTTCCCTTTAGCTCCTTGGGTAATTTCTCTAGCTCCTCCATTGGGGGCCGTGTGATCCATCCAATAGCTGACTGTGAGCATCCACTTCTGTGTTTGCTAGGCCCCGGCATAGTCTCACAAGAGACAGCTATATTTGGGTCCTTTCAGCAAAATCTTGCTAGTGTATGCAATGGTGTCAGCGTTTGGAAGGATCCCACAATACCTCTCCTGGGCATATATCCAGAAGATGTCCCAACTGGTAAGAAGGACACATGCTCCACTATGTTCATAGCAGCCTTATTTATAATAGCCAGAAGCTGGAAATAACCCAGATGCCCCTCAACAGAGGAATGGCTACAGAAAATGTGGTACATTTACACAATGGAGTACTACTCAGCTATTAAAAAAATGAATTTATAAAATTCCTAGGCAAATGGATGGACCTGGAGGGCATCATCCTGAGTGAGGTAACCCAATCACAAAGGAACTCACACAATATGTACTCACTGATAAGTGGATATTAGCCCAGAAACTTAGGATACCCAAGATATAAGATACAATTTGCTAAATGCATGAAATTCAAGAAGAATGAAGACCAAAGTGTGGACACTTTGCCCCTTCTTAGAAATGGGAACAAAACACCCATGGAAGGAGTTACAGAGACAAAATTTGGAGCTGTGACAAAAGGATGGACCATCTAGTGATTGCCATATGCAGGGATCCATCTCAAACAACTTTTATAATACTCATTTTTATTGTTACAATATTTTATAAATTTTAAAGAATATGATAAGAAATGAAAGGTAGTGCAGGTTCTGAAGTGGGGGTGGTCTCTGGGAGGAGTTGGGGTATAAAACAGAAAAGAATGTGATGTAAGTCTATTTACTCAAAATATGTTTTTAAATGTTAACAAATTCAGATAAATTGAAATTATGTATCTTTTCTCATCATAATGCAATAAAACGTGAATCAAAGAAAAAAGAAAGAAAGAAAGAAAAGGAAGGAAAAGAAAAGAAAAAAGAGGGAGAGAAAGAAAGGAAGGAAGGAAGGAAGGAAGGAAGAAAGAAAGAAAAAGAAAGAAAGGAAGGAAGGAAGGAAGAAAGAAAGAAAGAAAGAAAGAAAGAAAGAAAGAAAGAAAGAAAGAAAGAAAGAAAGAAAGAAAGAAAGAGGAAGAAAGCAGGAGCCCATGGCTTACAATACTAGAGTTTCAGTCTCTCACAGTCTTAGCTAGAATTCAGGTTTATTCAACATGGCGATGGCTATGTAAAACATCATTTGGCAGACACGATAGTACTCAGTGAACAAATGGGTATCTCATCTAATCCTTACACTGTTATCTTAGTTATACGTTAATGTTAGCTGTGCTTTTCTTGCAGGCAGCATATAGTGGGTCTTGCTCAATGTATGACTTATTACCCTCCATTATTGAATCAGACTCTGTATGGACTATACCCATTATCTTGTGAATTCTGAATTGTGAATTCAGGCACTGCTCTCAGATCCTTGTTAGGACTAGCAAGGTTCACTTGTCTTCTTTTCAGATGGTTTTCCTTATATGCATTTATTGATCAGTGTGGAAGTGCAAAATCAAAAGGGTCATTCTTCAGATGTCTGTATTTTTATTTTTTATAGGTCTCACTTTTCTGGCTCTCTCCTGGTAATTCTGACATCATTCTTCTTATTAAATTTTCAGTTTGCCTCAACACAGCCTAATCCTTCTTCTCCTCTCCTCCTATGATCTGAGCCACAGCTCAGAAAAACTACTTAAAGAATCTTCTAATATGGTTTGTCATTATTTTGGGCTGCTCAATTATACAGGAAAGAAATATCTAGTCCTTGTTATTCACCTTCTTCTTCAGAAGAAATTCTTCCAGAATTTTCTTGAACTAGATGGTGTTTAATTTTACAATTAAAAATAAGTTAAAATATTGTGGATTGGTAACACTGTCAAATTCACATCAAGAAAATGAATATTTTTTTCCAGAGAAAATATCTTTCTGAGCTAAGTCTAAGAAGAAAGACAGTAGGCAACACTGATACTATGGGCTGGGCATTCCAAATGCCCACATTCAAATCTGAATTCTGTCACTCCTCAGCCCTGTGATATGATGCATCAGGTTACCTCATGTTTGTACCACAGTGTCTCATTTATAAAATGAAGACACATCTGGACTCTCATTATGATGTAATGTAATATTCTTTCAAGAGTGCCAGGTGTATGGTAATTGGTACACTCGGAAGTCTCACTCAACCACTGGATCTTATTATTGCCCTGTTTCGTCATTCCTTTCTAAAATATAGCTTTGGCTTCCTAGGTACTTGGTATTTTTCTGCTTATAAACAGAGAATGAAAACACACGAGGTTTCCAGTGCATCGATCATAGTAGGTGACAGGCAGGCTTGCAGTACAGAGTAAGTTTGTGAACTGGCTTGGTGCCACTTAAGACATTATGTGTCACAGGCTACCTGCTTTCAAAACACTTGCCCTTTATATGGGGGCACATTTTATATTTGATCACAGTAGATTACTCTTTGTAGTTAATCATATATAGCCCATGTTCAGACAGGCCTTTATGATCTATTGCTTATGATCAAACTAACTGATAGTGTTGAAAGCTGGTGATATAGATTGAGCCTGTCAAGTCTCTATGCGAGAAGAATGTCTATGTATCTTTTAACTGGCCCTGTATCTGTGGCTTGGACAAAGAGGATCCACTTTAGAGCAATACAAGAAAAAAAATCAGGTACTTTAAGTATCTCACTATGTGATTAGGCTACTTACAATACCAAAGCTCAGCAATTTTGAACATTACGTTAAGTCATCATGTCAGCACTACTGAATTGGTCACGTGATTCATCAGAGGAAACGCAGCAACATGTTACAGCTCTTATTCTCTGGTCTCAATTTAATAGTACTTGGTGCTTTACAATCAATTTAAAGGCTCCCATTGTATTCCTGTACTACAAGATATGGCCTTTGGCCCCAAGTGGTAACCTTCTGAAATGACTTTTTCATTCCCAAATAACCTTTTTTGTCTTTTGGGTTTTCTTTGGCCTTAAAGAGTCATGTTAAAAACATGTCCCCATTGTTGTTCCCATTAAAACTGGTTTTGTAGTTCTGATCCACACTCATTATCGTGTTGAACAGGTCCAAAGATTCTCTCTAGAAATCAGGATGGGTAGCCATGCTCACTTTGATCGATTGGATCTGTTCTGGGGACTCTTCAGTAGACCAGGGCCAGGCTGTTAAGTTCCGCAGCCCTCTACAAGAGCACAGTGGTGACTTGGGACTCTTGTAAATCTGTTCCTGCAGATTCTTTGTTTGTAACATTTCTTCTGGACCTCATGGTCGTTGATATGGCAACCACTGGGCTTGCAGAGTAGCTGTCGGGTGCCTCGGATATCATGACATTTCTGAAATCCCAGAGCTCAAATAATTAAGCTCTTTCTATATGTGTAATTGCTCCCATGTGGCTTGGGAACTTGCTGTGTGGCCTTGAGCAAGCAATTTACCCTCTCTTGTGTCTCTGTGTGAGATGCCCTGCATTAGGGAAATAAGTTTACTGACCTCCCTCCTGGAATTTTGGTTAGATTAATTTTTTTTTTTTTTTGCTGTATTTAAAGGGCAGTTAATTCTGATCCATGCTTCAAAGCATGTTAGAATGTTTTGTGCCAATGCTACCCAGGATGCCCCCAAAGAGCCAGAAAACACATAGAGAAGAGGGAAGACATTATGAGAAGAGAAAGATGACAAGAATAGTACCTCAAGTGTCAGCCATGTAAACAGGGGGACAGCAGGATCCTTGGCACTCAGGTTTAAAAAAATGTTCAGGACAGTGTGTGCCTATAATCTCAGCACTGGGGAATCAGAGGCAGGTGGATTTCTAGAGCTTACTTGCTATTCCCTTGGGCTGGATTGATAGTCTCCATGAGATGGGAGGATGAATCAAAAGACCACAGAGCTGAACCCCAGCCACCTGGGACTCAGCTTCTACTGGAGAAATGACCTTGAACAAGTGACTTTACCTACTTGTCCCTAGGAAAACATTGTCTCTAATTTTGACTCTAGACATATTCAAGAAGTTAATTTTTTTCATATTCCTTCTCTTCATTTCTCTTATTATTGTGTTTTTCACACAAAAAGTAGAGTTTAAGAAAGGGATGGAAACCTGGGTGTGGCAGCACATACCTGTAATGCCAGCGCTTGTGAGGGTGAGGCAGAGAGATTACATGCTCAAGGCTGGCCCAGGCTCTATAGATGGATCTTGTTTGGTTGTTTATTTGTGTTGTGTTGTGTTGTGTTGTGTTGTGTTGTGTTGTGTTGTGTGTGTGTACATGTATACATATGTGTGCACTTGCCCATGTGTGCACATGAGGAAGGCAGAGGAGGCTGTCACAGTCTTCCCCTTTCATTCTCTGCTGCTTTGGCTTCATCTAGGGTCTCTGCTGAGCCTGAAGCTTGCACCTAAGCTACGCTGGCCAGAAAGGGATATGACATTCAAAGGAGCTAGAGTTACAGATGGTTGTGAGCCATGGAAGGTGCTGGAAATTGATGCTGGGTCCTTTTCAATAGCAGAAAATGCTTTGACCTGAGCCATCTCTTTAGTACCTCACTTTAAAGATGATTTTTAACTATAAAGGCCACAAATAGCCATTTCAGCAAGACAGGATTCTCGTGTTTCTGTCCCTCTGTGCTTGAGGTTACAGGGACATGTATCCATGTTTAGCTGTTTTATATATAGACTCTTGGGATTTGAACTCTGGTCCTCATGTCTGTGTATGAAACACTTTTGCTCACAAAGCCCTCTCCCCAATGCCAAGACACTGTCTCAAAAAAAAAGTAATAAAGAAGATAATTAATGATTTCTGATTACTTAGCAACCAATTAAGTAAAGGTTTTAATGCATTTCATTTCTATATCCTTGATTAATATCCATGTCTTAAAATAATACAAAACCTAGAAGACAAACATAGTGTTTAGAATCCTGATTCTACAGTACCATCCAGGAGTGGAGAGATGTAAAAACTTGTGTTTGTCTAGTACTTAGTATGCAGTGTAACATCTGGTTTACCAAGGATGCTTTGAAGATTGATGGCCCAACACTAACAACACTTTATGTGTGAAACAATTGACTTAGAGTGATTAACAGACTCTTTCAAGATCACAGAAGTTGTAAGTGACAGGCCCGAGACTAGAAGTCAGAGGTCATACGACCTCAAGGCCTGCTGCTCTGTAAATCCAACAACTAGACATCTAGCTGATGAACGCAGCGACAGCGCCACTGAGTAGCAGAGAGAATGACCTGAGGCCTGGAGACCTATCTGGATGAAAGTCCAGCTTTGCACTCTTACAAGATGTCCAAAGTCATGTCAATGGTCAGGGTTACTGTTTGCACATCTAAAACCTGGAAATGGGACACACGGCTCTCAGGTTGATGGGGAAAAATGCATGAGCTAATATAGTAAAAACTGTACTGCACCTGACACACACAATGAATCCAGCAAAATGTGCGCCCCTTGCTTCCCCTTCCTATTTCTTTTAGAATAAGAGATGAACCTTTTCCCATGGGGGCTTGACTACAGGGCTAGATAAATTCCCATTTGTTCCCAAATGAACTTCTTTGCCTAAGGATTTGCATCAAAGAGGCTGAACAACAGCCCACCCCAGCTGTTCACAAAAGCATAGAAAAAGCAACACAAATAATACTAAACAGATAGTCCCCCAAATTATATTTGTTCTTACTTAAATGGTGTGTGTGTGTGTGTGTGTGTGTGTGTATCTGTCTGTGTACATGTTGGAACTAATTTTCAACAAAAGAGAGAAAAGAATGAAGTTTGATGTTTGATACTTTGGAAATAACTGAAAAGAAGGAGAGGGAGGTGGGGGAAGAGAGGGAGGGGAGGAGGGAGGAAAGGAGGGAGGGAAATCCCTGAATTCTGGCCTTCTCCTCTCTCCATCCTTTTTCTTCTACATTCCACAAATGGAAGACTCCATACTGCACAGCCATGAGATCAACCTAGACAGAAGTTCTCTCATTGATCAGCATGCTTTCATAGGCTGATAGGGCCTCGGTGCTCCAAAAGAAAACATTTCCCCACAAATAGAACTTTATCTCACAGACAACAACAAAAAAACTTTGTATCTACACTAAAATTGGATTATATAATGAGGAAAATTATAGATCTGTGTCATAAGGAACAGCTGAGCTTTGTATTATAATTTTTTTTTAGTTTACAAAGTGTTCTTTCTTTGCAGGACATTTTGTGAAGTTCCTCATAAGATGATGTAGATGATGCATGATGGAGATATGCAGTGTACCAGGCAACTCTTGTCTAGATACAAAGCCATAGGAACTATTGATTTTCAGCAATCTGGGTTTAGGGAATGCATAATTATTCTCATTGTCTTTGGTTATGAATTTTACTCTCATTTTAACAGAGAAAGGGAAGTCCTCAGAACCCATATCTGTATAACATTAAAGTTCTGTCTGGGAAGCTCTACCCTCCTCACGCTGACCCTGTTCTTTATGTCATGAGAACCTTTAGCCCCTTCTTGGAAGACTCAGTTTCCTGTGTTGAAAGGTTTAGGCAGGATTCTCATGGCTGTACCGTTTTCAGATGTGTCCTGCAGAGAGAGGACAATGCTCTTTATGGGTGAAGAGCTTACTTTTATCAGAAGCAGAACCACAGTTTAAATCTTGGAGGGCATCATCCTGAGTGAGGTAACACAATCACAAAAGAACTCAAATGATAGGTACTCACTAATAAGTGGATATTAGCCCAGAAACTTAGTATACCCGAGATATAAGAGACAATTTGTAAAACACATGAAACTGAAGAAGAATGAAGACCAAAGTGTGGACACTTTGCCCCTTCTTAGAATTGGAAACAATCACCCATGGAAGGAGTTACAGAGACAAAGTTTGGAGCTGAGACAAAAGGATGGAATACCTTGAGACTGCCATATCCAGGGATCCATCCCATAATTAGCCTCCAAATGATGACGCCATTGCATACACTAGCAAGATTTTGATGAAAGGACCCTGATATAGCTGTCTCTTGTGAGACTAGGCCGGGGCCTAGCAAACACAGAAGTGGATGCTCACAGTCAGCTATTGGATGGATCACAGGGCCCCCAATGGAGGAGCTAGAGAAAGTATCCAAGGAGTTATAGAGATCTGCAACCCTGTAGGTGCAACAACATTATGAACTAACCAGTATCCTGGAGCTCTTGACTCTAGCTGCATATGTATCAAAAGATGGCCTAGTAGGCCATCACTGGAAAGAGAGGCCCATTGGACATGCAAACTTTATATGCCCCAGTACAGGGGAACACCAGGGCCAAAAAGTGGGAATGGGTGGGTAGGGAAGTTGGGGGGAGGGTATGGGGGACTTTTGGGATAGCATTGGAAATGTAATTGAGGAAAATACGTAATAAAAAAAAAATCTTGTCACCTTGGTATTCCATTCTACTGAAAATTCCCCAGTTAAGTCACTCACAGAGATCAGCCTGTTTGCCTCTGCCTCTGCCTCTGCCTCTGCCTCTGCCTCTGCCTCTGCCTCTGCCTCTGCCTCTGCCTCTGCCTCTGCCTCTGCCTCTGCCTCTGCCTCTGCCTCTGCCTCTGCCTCTGCCTCTGCCTCTGCCTCTGCCTCTGCCTCTGCCTCTGCCTCTGCCTCTGCCTCTGCCTCTGCCTCTGCCTCTGCCTCTGCCTCTGCCTCTGCCTCTGCCTCTGCCTCTGCCTCTGCAGTGCTAGGATTATAGGTTTGCATCACCATGCTTGCCTAGAATTTCTATGTGGGTTCAGGAGACTGAACTCAGGTCCTCATGCTTGTGTGGCAAGCACTTTTCTGATCAATCTATCTCCCCAGCTTGAGTTCTAAGTTCTTACTGTCAGTTCCAGAGCCATACCACAGATGGACCAGAGCCATACCACAGAGGGACCAGAGCCACACCAAGATGGATATTTATTCACTTCTTTTATTAGAAATCAAAGTACAGACTGATACGAGTCAGAAGCCAGTGGCCTTTGGAAATAAAACTTGTCACTTGGACCTTGCGTGTTTCTGGCAAACAACTCTCACTCTCTGTGTATGTGCAAGTGCTGCGTCTAAGACAGGAAGCTCTCCCAGTGAGGCCCCTTCACTTGGGTGTGAGAGAGTACAGCATCGCCGCTGCAATGTGCAGATGGTTTGCACTTGTGTGCAATCATGTGGCCCAGCAAAGTAAAACCCCAGAGCCCCAATGAGCAGAGTACAATGTATGATTTCTTTGAAACTTCATTACGTGTAGATTAACCTTTGCAAAATGTCTCCATCACATGGAATTACCAGGAAGAGGCAGAAACAACAGGAAAGCAAAGCCATGGATTTCCGAATGAAAATCCCCAGGGCTTACTTGCGTCTCTCTTTAGATTACCCACATGAACATTTTATATTGGAGGATTGAGGTTTCACTACCTGCCCATGCTTTCTTCATCAGACATTTTTTTACATTAAGTAAAATTTACATTCTTTAACAATATAAGAGATACCAAGGAGAGTGAGGCACTGTCCCTTGGATTGGTTGGTGTCAGTTTTTGAGAATAAATTCCAGAGTGGAAATAGAATCATGAAAACTGACACAGCTCCCAGTCCAAGAAGCACATAGTATATTGGGGAGATAAATCATATTATTACAATTTATGTACTATAAAGGTCTATTTATTATTGTTGTAAATGACAAGCCCTTTATAGTAGAAGTGATCCATGAGCTCAAGAACTTGGGGAAAGAACTTTTGGTGATGTCTTTCTGTCCTGGATCATGAAGGACTGTCAGGATGTCACAAGAAAATAGCAGCACTTTAGGCACAGAGAACAACTCCACCAATGACTCAAAGACCTGAGAAGGTTCCTGGACCTGTGGGATGGCTGCTTTTCCAGTGTGGCTTCTAGCTACAGGCTCACAGAATATGACTGAGAGGAGGCAGAGGAAGTGAGTTTTGCTTCCTTTATATACAACACGAAAGAACTCTTACATAAAGTAAGAGTCCTGTGCTGGACTTCTAGCCTTTATTTCCTTTGTGTTTGTGTGGCCGGGGGCGGGGGGGGGGGGGGGAGGAGTCGGGGGAGGGAGTGTCTTGGCACCCAGGTACACATAGACCATGAGCCTATGTGGAAGCCACAGGACATCTCTGGGCTATTCTCTTTAGAAGCCATCTACTTTGGCTTTTGAGAAAGAGTCTCAGTTTGAGTACAGTCACCCATGGTCTGTGAGCCTGAAAGCCACACTGGAAAGCTGCCACCCCCCAGATCCAGGAACCTTCTCACGCCTCTTCTGTAACTAAATCTCTGCTGTTTTCTGGTGACATTCTGGCAGTTCATCATGACCCAGGACAGAAAGAGTGACAAGTAGGCGAGGCTGGCTGGTGAGTTCCACAGATTCTTTACTTTTAACCCCCTCAGTGCTGATATCATGAGCAAATGCCACTCTGCTCAGCATTTCTATGTGGGATCTGGGTATCAAACTTGAGTCTTTACGCTTGCAGGGAAAGCGTTTACTGACTGAGCAATCTCCCAGCCCCGGCTTCTTACCTGTACAAAGCCCTAGACCCATTTATCTAACTGGCCCTTATTGCCTGATGCACCATAACCAAACGATCACTTTTAGTTTGCATAAAGGTACAGTGTTAGATGGAAGCGTTTCTCCAATTCTTCCCCATAGAATTCAATTCATAGCGAAGGCTGCTGAATTTCCTGTAATACCCTGCGTGCACAATTAAATTTCCTTCGGAATGTTTCCAGTAGTTATGTCTTGCCTTGAAGGAATGAATCTTCTTTATGATCCATCCGATCAAACCCATAGTGTTTTTTCATGACTTAAATCTCTTGTCATTTAGCAATTCAGAAATCTAGAATCCTTTACCCACTTCATCTATAAATGTCCTGCACATGTATAATCATGCTAAACTACCCCTGACCAAAGTGTTGTAACTTCCCAAGCCCATAGACAACAGCTGCCTATCATGGTGTGTGTGTGTGTGTGTGTGTGATATGTATGTTTGTGTTCATGTATGTGTGGGGTACAGGTGGGAAGACAACCTCTTGTCCTCCTGCATTCTTTGTCAAGTACCATCCACTTAGTTTTCTGAGACAGGTCTCTTGCTGTCCTGTTTTTGCCATGTAGCATAGGCTGACTGATCAGAGAGCTCCAGGGATGCGCCACCTCCACCACCACTGGCTGGGATTGCAAGGGTCTCTGCTTTTCCACGTGGTGGCTTGATGCTCTCAAAACTAGCACTTACCCACTTTACCCATCAAGCTATCTTCTAGGGCCTCTAAGGTCATTTTAAATTTCCCCAATTTTATATTCTGTAAGGAACTTAGTTGCATTAATTTCTATGAAAAACGAAAAGAAAAGGACATATGGGGAAATCCTTTAGAGCATGAGCAGTGGGAGGGAAGTAGCTAGCAAGAGAAATAAATGAGCTGCTGATGGATCATCTCCATCCCTGCACACAAGCTGCTGCCTTATCGGCATTTGTTATTCTCACAACAGAGGCACAATCCATTGGACAAGAGACCTAGTCAATACAATTGAACTTTGCAAAGTACCACCCTATCATAATAATGTTCTGCAGAACATATGCCCACAGGTTTACATAACACGGCTCTTATCACGTGATATTTATCAGCAACCATGTTTTTCTCAGTAGACAGGAGCCCCGTGAAGTCAGTGGTGGAAGAGTCTTGTTAATCACCACCGAGTGTCACGTGCTATCTGTGATGCCTTGTAGGAAGGAGGGTGATATAAAAAGATGCATTGTGACATGACTGTCAGAAATGCTTAGAGGATGATGCACTTGCATTAAATGGCTTTGCAAGTTGGATTGGCATTAAACACTCCACAAGTGAAGTGTAGGGGGTGGGCAATAACAAAGCATCCGATCCGGGAAGGGACTGTCAAGGCCTCTGCCAGCCCCCAGCTATTTTAGACCTGGCGACAGAGAGCTTAAAGTTAAAGGGAGGTGGTTGATGCCTCCACTCCCAACTGCAAATACAAGAAGCTAGGATACCCAGACAAAAATGTGCCCAGCCATCCCACCCCGCCTAGAAATGCCATTCCCATGACAGTCCTTTCTCTGTAAAGCACACACAGCTTATAATGACACCAGCACATCACTCACTTGCTCAGTACTTTCTCGGCTGTCAGACCCTTCTTCATAACAGTCTAATCTGTCAGAAGTGTGAGGAGCAAGAGGAGGTCCTTCTGTCTGGACTCTCTTTCTGGATGTTTATATGTTCAGTACATGTTCCACAATAACAGTGGCCACATTTGCTTGTGAAAAGGCCCGTACATTTCATTTTGCAAAGCTGGTGAGTGAGCTTTATCATAACAGTGTTGTCTTGGAGGAGAGAAGATGAGAAAATAGTCAAGTGTCTTCTGTTGGTATATTAATGAGGGCTAACATGGTGGCCTGCATTTAATGGAATATCTCTAAATTTTTACAAAAAGAGGAGAAGGAAAAAGAGAGGAAGAGAAAGAAGTAAGGAAGAAAGGAGATATATGTTGATAGAGAATTGCTTTATAATAATAAAAACAATCTGTCAAGATCACTGAAATACCTGGGGTAGGCTGAGGGATTTCTGTCATTATGAGATGCTGTGGACACAATGGTCCTTCACAAATCCCTCAGTCCCAACACGAGAATCATCGAATCTGCTACAGTGCATGGCCAAGTAACCTTTCAGGTGCAAACATTAAAGATTCTAAGGTGAGGCAAGCAGATAGTTGTCCACATGGGACCAATATAATCCTAAGAGTCTTCCTCAAAGTAGGAAAAAGGCAGGAGAAGTAGGTAGAGAAATGAAATGGGATGTGGAAATGTAGGATTGATCAAAATAGAAATGTGGGGACAACTCACCTTGAACAGAGAGGATGAGTGGGCCATGAGCCAAAGAACGAATGCAACCTTCACAGGAAATATCATCTTCCCTCAGATATAGAAAGAATGGTCACCTCTAGAATGGCCATGTGTAAGCTGTTGTGTGTAAGCACTATGGGTGTAAACTGCTATATGTGTAAGCCACTAAATTCATGTTCATTTTTTAAAAGTGAGAATAGGAAAGTATTATAAAAAATTTCCACGTCACTTTCCAAAGGTTTCTGGGGCCACTTTCAAGATAAAAATGCTTGTTGCTTCTTTTATGTAATTATGTCTATGCATTTTAAGAAATCAGATGAGATCCATTCTGGTGCTTCAACATTACGAAAAGGCTGCTGCCTTCTGTTTGCCTCTCAGAAATCTGAAGATATTTTGCATTGATGCTATTTCTCACATACTGGTTTTCTGTCTGTGTAGTGTATATGTGTGCACATGTGTATGAGAGTTTGTTGGCTGTGAACAAACACTCTGTAGAGGCCAGAGGTTGACTTTGAGTGAGTTTTTTTTTGTTTTTGTTTTTGTTTATTTAAGACAGGAGATTTCCCTGGAACTGAGTTCACTCCCCCCCCCCCCCCATATTAGCAGGTAAACATAGTGAGCAAGCTATGGAATCCCCCTGCCTCTGTCTCCAATAGAATACTGGCTCATCTGGCTTCAATTAGTTATGTGTGCTTACCCTCTGAGCCATCTCCCAAGCCCCATTCTCAAATAATGTTTGAGAATTGGCATCTACCATTGATGACTTTGTCTTTTGCCTTATATTTTTGCACTCTGAAGAAACATTTAACGCAGTATGAGGCAGATACTTACACACAATCTTTAAAGAGCCACCCAGTAATTACCATGTGAGGTACCACCTCAGAGGTAGAAAGGGCAACAATAAATAAGCTAGACATACATGCATATGTGCATAATCATAAACGAAAGGACTAAGTGTCCCCAAGTCAGCTATTGTGTAAAAATGACAGGACTTAGAAGTTTGAATTGTATTGGGAAAGTGTTGCAGAGAAGGCAGGCCTTTGTATGGTTCTTCTTTTGTTTAGGTTTCCTAAGGTCAGTAAAAAATGAATCAGTGGCTGTGGTCATGTAAATATGAGACAAATCTAGAAATAGTAGGTGTGGTGGTTTGAATATGTTTGGCCCAGAGAGTGGCACTATTAGGTATTGCCTTGTTGAAGTAGACGTGGACTTGTTGGAAGAAGTATGTCACTGTGGGGGTGGGCTTTAAGACCTTCTTCCTAGCCATTTGGAACATAGTTTGCTTCTGGCTTCCTTTGGATGAAGATGTAGAACTCTCAAGTTCTTTGTCTAAGTTCTTTCTCTAAGTTGCTTTGGTCATAGTGTTGCTCCAAAGCAATGGGAACTTTAATTCAGAAGTTGGTACCAGGGACTGGGGTATTGCTGTGATAGGCCTGACAAAGCTGCTGTTTGGAGGATGTAGATCTTGAGACTTTGAATTTGGAAAGTGGTGGAATGGTTTAAGAGGGGCCTAATGGGTCATCCTAGTAGGACTATGGAAGATGGTGGTACTGAGGGTGATTTAAACCGTATAAGTCTGCTGGCTCAAGAGGTTTCCCAGGAGAAGCTGCTGTATGTGGCTTAGAGACTGTTTTGGTGATATTTTGGTGAAGAATGTGGCTGCTTTTTGCTTTTTGCCCTTATCCAAAGAGTCTGCTTAAGGCTAAAGTGAATAGAGTTATATTAATTGCGTTAGCAAAGAAAATCTCAAAAGAGACTGGTATAAATTCTGTTGTGTGGCTACTAAAGTTCACTCTTATAAAGGGCATTTTGATGAAAAGGAACAAACTAGGGAAGGAAAAATACAAAAGGTTCCAATAATAAAGGGACACTGGGAAGTAGAATGGAGCTGAATCCTATACTCAAGGAGACAAACAGATTAAGGGAGTGGTAATCTTGAGGCAAGATCCCACCCTGCTAAACTTATTGTTTATGCTTTTACAGTTGAACAAGGGACTTGGTTATTGTTTTTATTTGGACTTTTAATCTGAAATGAACTACAGTCCAGAAATAGAGACCACAGCTGTGATCAAAATCTTGAGGTTGGAAGACAGAGGGTTTTGATCTGGATCTTGAGGAATAGTGGTCCTGAAAAGCTTGGGCCCAGGCACTATGGTACACACCTTTAATCCCAGAATTTAGGACACAAAGGCATGCAAATCTCTAAGTTTAAGGTCAGTTTATGGAGCAAGGTCCAGGACAGCCAAGCTTAGGCAGTGAAGGAGTTGGAAAACAGAAAGCTGGTGATAGTGTAATAGAACATGGGGCCATGTTCCAGCTCCAGTAAAGCGGAGAACTCAGCAGCATCAGCCATGTGGCTGAGCCAAGAGTATAAGGGGTTCCTGGGACAATTGATGCTAGTTAGCTGGAGCTAAGAAATTGGTGGTGATTAAGATGAGACCAGCACCATTGAGGTGAAATCTTCTGGGAAGTGTTTTCTGAGGGCACAAAAAAGCTGTGTTCCAGAGATAGCCAAGGTTGTACCTCATGCTGCAGCTGAATTTGTTAATGTGTACGAATCACCCAGGTGGTACTGGTTTTGAGGGCATGAAGAGGTCATGGAGAGCAGCTCAGGTCTGGCACTGTGAGAGACCAGGCAAGGCTATTGGTGAAGGTATAGCCTCATTTGCAGTTGATGGTCCAGGACTGAAGGGGTCATGCAAAGAAGTTGAGGCTCAGCACTATGAGAGGCTATTATTGGTGAAGCCTAGCTGCTATTACAAACTCCAGTTGTTAGAAACTGTTAGAAATGCCTGTACCCTGGGATGACCTTCAAGAACAGCAGCAGCAGTGGCAAGGAGTCAACCAGAGCCTGGAGTGTTAAAGAGAGCAGAGCTGTAGATGTAACCGAAGCTCTTTGGAGGAGCCCAGAAGATCATGTGTGGATCCCAGACATTGACAACAAGAAGCTGTTACATTTAAGTTGCCTTGGATACCTCAAGATGTTCAAGAGGGATACCTGCTGAGGCAAGCTACTAACAGAGTGGAGACAGCCACAGAGACATGGAAATGCAGAGTGTGGAATTTGCCCAGCTGGCATTTTTTTTTTTCTGTCTTGATTTTGTCCTTTATATGAGTTGCCTTGGTCATGGAGTCTCTTCACAGCAATGGAAACCCCAACTAAGACAGAACTAGGACAGTGGGAAACCAAGAGATAGGTGTGTGTGAGTGAATGTGTTGAGAGTGTGGAATGCAGAATAGCAATACATGTGTAATTCTGAGTCATTAAGCTTTTGTGGACCTGAGTCCCAAGCTGATGCTGGGTTTGTTTGGAACATGAGTGAGGATGGCCTCGCAGGGCCAACCTGCATGCAGAAACTGTACTTTCTCAGTCAGGCACTAGTAAACGTCCATCATCTGTGCTCAGAGAAGCCCAATGTAACTCCATTTGCTCTCCCATCCTTTCTGTTCCAAAGGATTGTGCTTGCAGAGGGCCTTGTGAGTATGGCTTGCTGGGCTGGCTTATTTGGTTTTATTTTTTGTTTTCAGTTTTTGTGCTTCTCTCATTATAGGGGGGTTAAAAAGAGAAAATGAGAAAAAAAGTTATGTGGTTGCTTTTGGATTCCTAAGTCTTATTCATAAGCAGTTTCTGACATAAGAAGGATGGAGGGGAGAGGATGAAAAGAAAGAGAGACAGGAGGTCATGGGAGCAGGGGAGGAAAGAGAGGAAGGGGGATGGGGATGATGGGGAGAAGATAGGAAGAGAGGGAGGAGAGAGAGGAAGGACAAAAAGGAGGAAGATGAGGTAGCAGCAGAGGGAGGAAAAGGCAGAGGGGCCCAGAAAGAGGGAGAGGGGAGAAGATGACAGTCACATAGAACACCTAATCCTTGGCCTTTGTTTAGCTCTGACAGCAGGAAAAGGAATGTTTTAGGCTAAACCATAAGACATTGCCATATTGGAAGCAAATCCGTGCATGGTCCAGGTGGACAGGGTCTAGCCAGGTTTTCTTCTGAGTTAGGACTTCTGACTCAGCCACATCTCAGGCACAGCAGATGGATCAGCCACAGCCCTGGCCCTGAGGTGCTTCCTGTCGCTGCTGCGTGGTGCAAGCCTGCCAGGACCTCTGAATGACAGCAGAGCCTGGGAGGACTGTGGCTAACTGGCACAGAAAGAACAAAGCACTTAAGCAGGAGCCTGCCTTTCAACCAGGAATCCGAGATGCTGAGGATTTTCACCATTGCTGCCTGAATAAAACATGTCCTCTCATAATGCAGGATATGAAATTCGAGAACATGAAAAATGCTGTGCTTTTCAAATTTTATTTCTTAAAGGCTCAATTTCTGTGGTGGGAGTTGTGAAGCTGCAAATAAATACAATAAACTCAGTTAATACAGTCTTGTTATTTTTTCCCTGTGGATTTTTAATATGTGTGTATACCTTCCTCTCGTCAGTATTTAAACTCATGAAGATTTATGGCGACGTTTCTCTTGAGAAGTCAAATGGATGTGCATATTTCATGCTGAAAGGTGAGTGTGTCTACTGCTGCTAAGATGATACAGATTGGCTGTCCTGTGAAAGATTGTCAAACTATAATTAAATGAGAAGATTTTGCTGCTGTTGGTTTTGACTCTCGGCACTACCTTTGTGGAAAGGGTTTGTGTGTGGTGTGTGAGGGACAGCCTGGGAAAATGGCTCTGATAGTAAAGTGCATGCTACAAAAGTATGGGGACCTGAGTTTAATCCACATGAAACCCCGGAGCGTGGCAGCACATGTCTATAACCCCAGGACTGGGAAAGTTGAGACAGGAGCTCCCTGGAGCTCAGGGGTCACCTGGTCTAGCTAAGATGGAGAATTCCACATACAGCGAGTGGCCCTGTGTCGAAAAGTAAGGAGGATAGTGATTTAAAAAAAAAATTCCAAGGTCAACCTCTGGCCTTTGCATGTATGCGCCTATGCACATACACATATATGACACACATGTGCACAAACACACACATACAGAAGGCACAAATACTCTAACCCTCTGAAAGACAGGAGGAGAGACAATATGGTTTTTGTTTTTTTTTTTTTTTTTGTTTTTTTTTTTGCCATCTCCCAATATCCAAGGCTTAGAAACCAAGGGGCATATAAGCTACACAATCACGACAACGCTATCTATCAGAATATCTGGGCTGCATTAAGGGGGCAGATGAAAGGTCCAAAGCTAACATCATTCTTGGAACATGATGGCTTTATCTGATGTCTTAAATTTTGGAATAACAGAATAAAATGGTTACTGCAGAAGAATAAAATGTACTTTGGGTATCAGGGGCCTGAGTCATAAGCAAACCTTCAGAGAGCAAGTGCTCAGGCCCTGTACTTGCCAAGTATTGTAATACGTTCTTGCCCTCAACATATTATGGTTTCTTTCATCAATGAAGGAATTGCCTTTTAGAGCAATAAAACCCGATGGAATAATTCTATTTGTTCACGATACCAGTGGGATTTTCCTATAATGAATTGAGTTTCATGAGAAAGAGAGGGCACATTTTTATAGTTGAATGAGGATTAAACCAATTTAAATGTCTTTTCCTGACTGGGCAAGTCATTTAGTGACAACAGAACACTTTGTCTTCGTGGTCAAGTAATGACAAGAGTGGAGATGAATTTAAACAAACAAATTCTGAGGGAGACCACACTGGGTTCTGCTAGTCTCTGACAATGTAAGCCAGCCAGCCAGGGGCCCCTCCGGGGAGCTCATGCTTGCTTTTTCTTTCTCTTTCTTGGGAAGCTTTAAAAACCTCACTTCTTGGCTAATTGCTTCATTTTTATGCGACAAGAATGAAGGCAGGAGCATAACATTCAAGCCAATGGAAATATGAACAATGGCATAGGTACATCTGTCATCAGGCAAATGCCGTGTACAGACAAGGCTGTCTTTAAAAATGCTGATATCTTTACAACCATAGATCAGTGTGGCTTTCAAACTCCTCAGAGAAGTAGATGGAGATTGATTATTTCAGAAGAGTGACAGCTGATCAAGATGCAGGGAATTACTGACTCTAGGGTGCTCTGAACTACATGCCCATGTATGGTACCTCTCTATTTCCCAAGACTGGGGGGCACTGAGGCAGGAGGCAGAAACGTGGTAAGAGCCAGAGGTTGTTCGGGATGACTGTGAGACTGTTTTCTGGACATGTCAGGACATAAGAACTCAAAGGGGCTGTAGTTGTATATACAAGACCTGTACAACATTAAGCCAGATAAAAATTCCAGCATTAACGGGAGAGGGTCCATGAAGTTCCTCACCCCTATCTAGAATTATTAGGCCCTAGTAGCCATTGGGGTAAGGAGAGTCAACTTCCTTCAAAACAAGTTACTCATGCCCCAGCAGATAGTCATACTGTGCAAGGAGTGGACACAATAAGTTGAACAAGGGCTGCAGGAAGTAGGGAGTGAAAAGGGATGGAGAAGGTACATGAAGTGTAGGAGGGGAGGGCGCAGGGATGAATTTGAAAGGGAAAAATGGATCCAGATAAAGAATAAAGGAAAGAAATCAATAGTGGCCCTGGGGTGAGCATCTCCCACCAGCTGTACCCTTGCCCTGTGCCGGCCTCTGGCTGAGAGCTCTGAATGACACCATTTGTGGTGTCACTTGTTGCAGGGTTTCCCTTGTGAGCCAGCAGGTGTGCACTTTCAGTTCTATAAGATGGCTGAGATTTGTGTGTTTGATTTTATGCTACTGGTCTAGGTGCCCTTGAAATAAATGCATGAACTCTCAGAAGGATAGGTGAGTCATCTCTAGGACTCACCATGTAGCACTGTGCTTAGCGGCAACAAGGCCTTGGGAGGGACTGAACACCAAACAGACAGCAAACAAAAATCCAAAACCAGAAAAACAACAACAACAACACATACACATACAAAAAAAAAAAAAAAAAAACAAACAAACCAAAAGCAGCAACAACAACACAACCTCCTAAAAACTATTAAGATGGTAGATTCCACATTAAAAGCTCTTATCAAGTATGACATCAAAAAAGCATTAGCATACACAGGAAGGATCCTCTGTGGCACCCAGCGATCATCTGTATATGCTCTGCCCAGGGAATGGCACTATTAGAAGGTGTGGCTCTGTTGGAGTAGGTGTGTCACCATGGGTGTGGGCTTTAAGACCCTCATCCTAGCTACCTGAAAGACAATATTCTGGTTAGCAGCCTTCAGATGAAGATGCAGAACTCCCAGCTCCTCCTGAATCATGCCTGCCAGGATGCTGCCATGTTCCTGCCTTGATGATAATTGACTGAATCTCTGAACCTATAAGCCAGCCCCAATTAAATGTTGTCTTTACAAGAGTTGCCTTGGTCATGGTGACTGTTCACAGCAGTAAAATGCTAATTAAAATGCACCCATAAACTTAAGTGTGTAGGCTTAGGCTTCTGAGCTAATATATGAATTCAATAAGCTAGGGATGTAGCTCAGTGCTTGTCCAATATGCCCCAGGTTGAATACTTAGGTCTTGCACACTTGAGCATGTGCACACGTGGGCACACACACACACACACACACACACACACACACCACCTCTTTAATGCAGCAGTTGCTTAGTCTGTGGGTCTCAGTTTCTTTGTCCATGAGAGAGAGGATGTCAGCACCATATGTACGGATGAAGTGAATAGGATGTGAAGTGTCGCTCATTGAATAGGGCCACAGTGTTTAATATCCATCAAACCACCACCTGTAAGATTATTGACTACGAGTTTAGGAAAAATAATCTCTTAAACGAATCTCGAGAAGGCATGGAAATGAAACTGACAGAGAAGAAATTCAACTAAAAATAAAAAGGAAAACAAACACAAACAAACAAACAAAACCCATACAGATACCAGCTTAAAGGGAAATATAATTCAAGACACTAAAAATGAAAAATTACTACAATGTATAGGAAAGTACTTCCATGCTGATAGTCATGTAAAAAAGAGAGAAGAAAATAAGTAAATACAAAAACAAAGGAGCTAGAAAGGAAAACAATCAGAACAAAACAAGCAGCAATGTGGCTGCAATCTCTGTCACTCTGCTCTGCTTCCCTATAGGACTCTTTCTCCATAGGCAGGAATAGAACCCACACCTGGAATATGCAAATGCTATTACTACTGGGCCACATTTTAAAAAGTACATGTGAAAGGTTATTTTTCATCAATTTTTAGTATAAAATCACATAAAATATGCACATATTTCTTTTACATACATTTATATGTAAATAGGTACACAACAAATAGTTTGTATATAAGTAATATAGACTCATATAGATATATATCCTATACACATACACACATAGTAAGATCAGTGAGATGTATTACAATTAATGATATTTTGAAATAGAAAAAAATAGCAGGAACTTTCTTAAACTAAGAAAATTGAGTTAATAAGAGGAGGTGTGTATCTATGTTCCAAAGGAACTTTCCAGAGAACTTTCAAATGTTGAGACGAAAGGAAAGTGATCGCATTAGAAGTCAGTTTTGGGCTTGGTGTGATAGCCCATGCCTATAATCACAGCCCTTTGGCAGCAGAGGCACAGGACTTAATGTCAAAAACCAAATGAGAACCATATTAGACTGGGAGCAGATAGCTCTCAACATTTTATTTCTTAATTGATGAAAAGTGCTATATATGTGGAAAAATGTTTTATATCGTTAAATCTGCATGGTGGGTTTAGTCCTCTAATTTTTTAATCTTTGGAAAAGTAATATGTTTGAAACATCCCATATTTTAATAGAAATTACTCCTTTTGCCAGATTTTTATTTCTCACTTGTAAGCTCCAAGGGGGGAAAAAATGGAGCCTTACTTTTTTCCTTTTCCTGAAGAAAATAGGTGGTTACTGATGAATTCTGCACATAGCCAGATGGCTTTCAGATTTCAAAGTAACAGTAAGTCTTACTTGGACATGTGGTCTCTGAAAATACACCACCCATGCACCATTTCTAAAACTGTATGTTAATATATTTTCATGCTAAATGAGATTAATCAAAGTGAAATCTCAGTGTTGGACGTCAAAGTGTAAGAAGGCGGTTGTGAGCGCTTAGACAGGTTAAAGCCATAGAACTGCAGTCGAATCCTAACTGTAAGCAAAACTGCAAACTTAAACATGCAAGTTAAAAATGATCTTCGAAAGAAAGCCTACTTACTGTAATAACTGACTAGGCAGTGATGAGATTATAAAGTAGGGGCTGAGAAGAGAGCTTGCCTTGCAAGCATGAAGACCTGCGCTGGATTCCCAATGTCTGTATAAAGAGCCAGGTTTGCATACTAAGTTTGAGGAGATGCAAGTCTACATTAGTAAGACCCTGTCCCAAAACTCCAAAACCCAAAGCAAAATCCCCCAAAGCCCAAACAACAGCAACAGTGAAGTTGGAAAACTCCTAAAGAAGACTCCAGAGGTTGACCACTGCCTTCTTCTGCACTTGGACTCACGAGTATGTGCTCCATTCAAGCAGGCACACATGCACACACATACACGCAGGCATGCACACCCTCATATATGTGAATGCATACATACTCCCACAGTGCAAACACACACACACTCATGCTAACACAACACACACACACACACAAGAACATATATACATGCAATTACAAAATAACAGTAATCAGAGCCTTGGGCCTTTTATATAATTATTTGAATCTTTCTTAACTATTATTTTATTAGGTATTTTCTTCATTTACATTTCCAATGCTATCCCAAAAGTCCCCCATACAACCCCACTCCCCTACCCTCCCACTCCCACTTCTTGGCCCTGGCGTTCCCCTGTTCTGAGGCATATAAAGTTTGCAAGACCAATGGGCCTCTCTTTCCAGTGATGGCTGACTAGGCCATCTTCTGATACATATGCAGCTAGAAACAGAAGGTACTCTACCCAACTCCTTCTATGAAGCCACAATTACTCTGATACCTAAACCACAGAAAGACCCAACAAAGATAGAGAACTTCAGACCAATTTCCCTTAGGAATATAATTATCTGAATCTTAACAGCTACATTTTACTTCTTCCCATGGAGAGATGTCTCTGTGACTGCTTTCCTGCATATGTACCACATGCATGCAAGGCCAGAACAAGGATTCCGATCTCCTGGAACTGGAGTCAAAGGCAGTTGTGAGCCACCTGACCTGGGTGTGGGGAGCACACTTAGGTCCTCTGCAAATGCACAAAGTGTCCATAAGACTGCTGGGTCATTTCTCTAGTTCTGAAATAATATTTCTTACCATATATACATAAAAAGAAAAATCTAGTGGTCCATGATGCAGGTGATTGGACTAAGTAAGTCTCCCCCTTTCGAGAACGTGCCTTCTTCATTATTAGAAAACATAAAACTAAAAAGAAAATTATGGAAACATATATATATATATGAATATATACATATATACATATATATTAATATAGTACAGGTTACTATACACACAATTAAGAGAATTCAATGTTTGAATAAGATTTGAAATCTTTTTACAGAAAATCTTAAAAGTTGTTAAATAAAACTCAACTACAAGTTGTTTTTGATGGAGGAACAGGATATGAAAGATTAAAAAGGAATGAGTGGTCTTCCCTGGGCCACTGCAGATCAAAGAAAACAGAAGAGGCAGAGACAAGTTAAGGTGGGCATGAACTCAGAAGTAAATCAGCACAAAAATGTTTAAGTGAGAAAGAGTGCCATTTTCATTACTAGAAGATAAAATCTTAATAAAGAACTTGTTGACCAAGTAGTGACAAATTAGATCGCATTTCCATGCATAAGCGAAAAACCCTAAAGAGCTGTGGCAACCGTACTCATGGTTTTGACAGAGATTTTGAATCTTATAAAGGGATAAATGCACATACCTGTAATTTCAGTACTTGGGAGACAGAGGCATGAGCTCAAGGCCAGTCTCAGCTACATAATGAGTTCAAGGCCAGCCTCGGCTATATAAGACACACTCTCAAGAGAGAGTGACAGAGATAGATAAAGAGAAAAAGACAGAGAGGCAGAGAGAGAGAGAGAGAGAGAGAGAGAGAGAGAGAGAGAGAGAGAGGCAGAGGGAGAGGGAGAGCTAGAGGGAGAGGGAGAGGGAGAGCTAGAGGGAGAGAGAGAGGCAGAGAGAGAGAGAGAGAGAGAGGCAGAGAGAGAGAGAGGCAGAGGGAGAGCTAGAGGGAGAGGGAGAGGGAGAGGCAGGTAGATGGATAGATCAATGCATATTACCTGTCCTAATTTTAACTGTACATGTAATCATAATGCAATTGGTACTAAATACTTGGTCTAATTCTAGGCTATCAAAATAATAAATTATTAGGGAAAAAAGTTGTAAAGGATATAAGTTACCCAGATATTGGTAATTAACAAAATTAAGTTCATATTGCTGAATCTCATAGAAATCAAAAACAAAATAAAGGCAAAACAAATATAGATATCTATATTTGCTAATCAACTCTTGCTATATCTGCTAATCAACTCTTACTTATTAGAGGATAAAATATAAATATAACATTAAAATATACCAGAGCAGATTTACTAAACAATGATTAAAAGTAAATATTTTTCTTAGGAGAGTAAGGAGAAGAGAAAACAATGCCTGAGAAGGCGGGGCATAAACTGTAGAAAGAAAAGCAAAAATAAATTCTGAAACCAACTAATGAACTAACTATTTGAGGGAAAAGAAGAAATCAAACCAAGAAAGAGAAAATCAAAAACAAGCAGAAAAATGATCTTCATTGACATTCTCAAATCCTTTTTACTAGGGAGAGTTTTTCCTCTGAGCCTCTGACCCTTTAAAAACAGCAATAAACTCTTGGAACATTATCTCTGCTCTTTTATTTGCCCAGAACACAGAAAGGACAACAAGCTAAGCAGAAAATGTGGCAAAAGTAGAAAAACAATTAAATGTGAACCAGAAGGAAAATACTAAAACTGAAATTTTCCCTATGTGTCTAGATATGAAACTCTTTCAAACACAGCTTTGGAAAAACACATGCAAAGTGCCTTAGGTCTTTGCCTCCAGGGCCATGAATCTTTCTAGCTATTGGGTGATTTGGAGTGAACAGATTACATACATAGTTGTTTTAAAAAATAGGTAATATGGAATCAAGAGTGTCCCTTGTTGTGATTTAAGAGCGAAACAAAACAAAACCCACGTTCTTGATATTAGGCAAAAATACCAAAAGTGCTCTGTAATTACAGTCTGTGATAAGAGTTCCGGGCTGGTAGATGACTCCATCAGCAGCACGCCTGTGTAAGCGTGAGGACCTGAGTTTGATTCCTAGCACACACACAAAAGTTGAGTGTAGGACCACATGCGTGTGACGTCATTGCTGGGGAGGCAGAGACGTGGAGATCCCTATGGCTTGCTGGGCAGCCAGCTTAGTCTACCAGTGAGTTCTAGGCCAGTGAGAGTCTCAAAAAAATAAACTGGATGGTAGCTAGCTCCTGAGCGAGGACATCCAAGATTGTTCCTCGACTGCCGCCCCCACATACATGTACAATACACATACACATTCCTTAGTACACACACATACACATACACACACACACACACACACACACACACACACACACACACACACACACACACACACACGAAGTGCGTGCATGCACGCACGTACACATATATGTCTCCCAGGCAACAAAGACACCACTTTTGTAATTAGCCTGGTGATCATTTTCTGGATAGAAGCTATTTACATCTGGATGGTAGACAGGGAACAATTCTCTAGACGCACACTGCTGTGATCCCCTCCCTGAGCACAGGAGTGTCTTCTGTTGTCTACAGCCATTTGCCACTCCTTTGAAGAGAGGTGATATTGGGAGCCGTTCCTCTAACCCTGGATGCCTATCAGTTACTTCTATATCATCATGACCAAGAGAAACATACCAAGAAAAGACATGGTTTTAGAGGATTAACCCAGAGTCACTTGGCCCTCTGAGCTTGAGAGGACTCTCCTGTGGCAGCAGCTTGTGGAGGAAGAGACTCTCCATAACATGGCAGGCAGGGAATGGAGAGAGCCCCAGGAATCGGCAAGAGTCAACATTTCTCCAATGACCCACTCCAGAGTAATCTACTTCCTCCAACTTGACCCCTACTTAGCAGACAGTCCACAACTTCCTTGAAGAGTTCCATCATTTGGGAAACAAGCATGCTCTAAGCTCTGTTTCTCCCAGTCATGGCTCATGCTGCAGAGACCGTGGCCCTGCAGAGCATGCGTAGGCACACATGCTTCAGTAGAACAAACTGCAGCCCACATCCTTACAGCACCAAGCCTCATTTGAGAACCCTTAGGTGAGAATCACAGCCTTAAAAGTTACTCTTCAGCCTCTTATTGATTTGGGCATCTTAAGAAATGAAGCTGGAGTATGCACAGAATGCATTTCTTACCCGTGTTATTTTTCTGCTGTAACATTCAAGCCTATTTCTCCAGTGACTGTTAAAAGAGATCAGAAACTATCACATGTGCCCTGTTACCAGAGAAGAGAATAATCTACGTCTCCCCAAATTCCAGTCTCCTTTTCTTCCTTGCCATTTTCAGCCCCTCAGAGTCTCTGCTGAACTTGTCAGAACCTTCCTTTTGTTAGGCAACAAGGAACTGTGCTTACCCACTGTGCTACCCCTCTGGTCACCACCATGCTCTCTTCTGCTTCACTCGTCATAGACTTCAGAGCTATGGTCCTTGAAGACAGGAACCCTACTTTCCCCTCCTGACTCCCATTAGATTGAACACATTTTCTTCTACTTAGCAGGCTGAGTAAATATTTGCTAAATGGATTTGAACTTGAAAATTGAACTGCTTGAGATCACCCTGCAGTGTCAGATTTCTCAAGAGGTTAGATGTCAAGCTTTGTCATTAGGAAGATGGTCACCTCTGGGGTGCCATTACTGTTGGCCTAAATGAGAGATTGGGGATGTGTATGTGTGGTGAGGTTCAGGGGAAGGGGGCAAAACAAGACAAGTTGAAAACACTGGACTTATTCAACCCAGTAAAGAAAGGGCTGAGAAAAAGGGATTACACCATAAAGGAGAGTTTCAGAGAAGTAGCCTCTATTTCCACACAGAAAACAGAAGTAGATGAGAGATAATGGGATTACTTTAGACCCAGAAGCTTTCATGACAGGAAGAAGAACTTCATAATGCAGTGTTAAATGACTTCGTCCTGTGGATTCTTTTCATGGAGTGTCTTTATATTCAAACTGCCTCCATTCCAAAAGTTTAAACACAGGATTTCCTGGAAGGATCTTGGTAAATTCAACATATTTTATTCATATTTCTAAGCACCTAGATTCTGCATGAGTTGAGACAAAAAAGGGTTTTGCAACTGCGTTCCTCTTAAAACATTTAACTTTTGCTTAAAACACAGTGGCCAAAGTGAAGGTCTAAGTCACATTTGAGTCACATTCTGAGTTCAAGCAGGATGCTCTTGAAAACGTGGGCCAGTGTGTGGCAGGCATCGTCCACATATCTGAGAGGTGTCAACAGGGTGGCTGATGGGAAAGGAGAGCAGGCAGAACTGCTGTTCCTTCCTGGTCAGGTGTGAGCAGATCCACCAGGCTTCTCTTTCTGTGTGCTCTCAAAGTGACATGGTGTTTACTCTCCATTAGCAGGAAGTACATTGCCGAGCAGGTTTGGAATTAACTGTTTTCATTACCTGAAGGATAACTCCCTGGGATGTGAGCAGAGGCATCTTTGTTACTCTCCTGGATATAATTAGACAAGTAATTAATGTCTGCTTGTGCAGCCTGACACAAAAACAAGAAGGAACTGCCCTAGCTGTGGGTATTAGAGGTGTAAAAAGTAAAGGGTAAAAATCCAAGCCTATGTCTTCTAGTCCATCCACTGGAACGTGATGGGAGGGAGCTAGTATACATCGGTCCTAGCTCTTCACTTCCTCTGACCCTGAACTTTACCCAGAGCACAAGAGAGATCAGAATGCTGGAACCAGTTTTAATAAGTGGTATGCTTTTCATCTATGTGTGTGCCAAAGAGAAAAACATGTTGCCTGTCATGGACAATTATGGGATCTTAACCTGAACTGGAAGTAGACACCCTCTCCTTCACTATTAGTTAAGGCTTATCACTCAAAAAGAAACCTTCACCCATCTCAGATGAGGACAGTCTTGTCTGCACAAACTGCCAGTGCAGAGGACTCAGACAAGTTGGAGGCCTCTGTACAACAATTGCTCGGCATTCCCTCTCAGAAATGTGCATCTCAGGTCTCTATGCACCATTTCATTCAAAGAGAGAAAGGCCGCAAGCCTCAGGCTCCAATAGTGAATGGCGTTAGAGCGTAGAAATGCAAAGCAAACCCAGGGTTTCCATGAAAAGGGAACTGAGTGGATCCACAAGGGTCCTCCTCTCCCTTTAGGAGATGACTCACAGAAAGCTTTAGTTATGTTCTGCATGGCTGGTTACTAGCTGAGCCCAAGAATGACTTCTCCAGGCCACAAAAGGAAGAACAACTCTTGAGTCCTGATGTTAGAATCAATTTTTTTTCTTTCCAGTTGATGAGAGATCTGAATATAGTCACACTGAGGGCCTCCTATTAGAGGAGGCAGTGGGGAGGTGGGGATGTAGTTATTGCTGTCTTCAACTAGGAAATTCCCGTTGGCCTAACAGATAAATCTATTTCTTTGATTGCTTTAGCGTCTCAAAAAATAGGAAATTGTAGCTTTCATAGGTTGGTCCACACCAATGGTCTGTGTGTGTGTGTCTAAAGTTTTGTGTATTATACATGTGACTGTATGTTTATGTGTGTGCTGAGGTTTCAAACCCAGGACCTCATGCTTGAATGACAGACATTTTCATTGACTGAATCATCTTTCCAAAAATGCTACTGTGATCTTTTTTATATCAACTACCCAATGTGGTCTATGGATTTTCTAATCTTTGAAGAATTCATGTACTTGTCAGATTGCTCTGTCTTGGGCTGGTAGGAAACAGGCTATTCTTGTGAAGGAAAATATATGGTTGTTGTCACCTGTAAGGCAGGCCATGTCAGCCTGTTGAATGTAAGATAAAATGTCGAATTGATGAGTCAACAGATGAATGGATGCAGTAACCTCTTCAACCTCTACTTAGAAGAAATGCAGTGACTCACTGCCACCCAACTCTTCCCTTTAAGTGACAAATTACATACATTTAAAAGTGGCTTCATTATAGTGCCTCAAAGATTAGTGTGAAACAAAGGTGAATCACTGCTTGCCCAGATCTATACATAGATGGCCTGTGTTTTCCTGTTCAGAATCTACATCAGTCGCTCACTTTTCAGGATCCAGGACATTTTAGATATATGAGAGATTAAGGCCTTTTTGGAAGGCATGCGGAACTTCTGACAGATAAGAATACGGCAGAAAAAGACTCCTGGGTTCTATTCAGCTGAGGAAATGTAAGTATGGGAATTTGGGGTATGTATCTAATTCCCATTCTACATGCCTGAGACCACGTGTGCACAAGGTCTCTCTCTCTCTCTCTCTCTCTCTCTCTCTCTCTCTCTCTCTGTGTGAAGGTACACATATGTGCTCAACTATGCCACACCACTCTTTATAAACTGCAATAAGTATTTTAGTTTCTTTTTCTTTAAAAAAAAGGTTTTAATTTATTTTATTTATATGTACATGCATGTCTCTCAGTGTATATGCATGCACACATTGGAGCTAGAAGAAGATAGCGGATCCCTCAGGGATGAAGTTCCAGGTAGTTAGAAGGTATCTGAACTGGAAACTGAACTCCAGCTTTCTGCATTCTTACCACCTCTCTTACTGAACCACCTCTCAGGCCCAGAGTTTGTACTTCTGAAGAAATGCATGATGATCCTTCCTGGCAAGTCCCAAGGAAGAAAGGACAAAGAGGAGAACATAAAAGAACTCATCCTGTCACGTGGGAGCCCTGAACAGAGTAGGAAAACTAATATACAGGGTGGATGGACGTCAAGGATCTCATTACATGCAAACCCTGCTCCTTCCTACCACACACCACTCTTTGCTGCACCTCACTTCCGGTAGATGTGATTGTCCTTGGCTGTGGGAGCAAAGGAGTTTACAAGCGCATGTATGATGGATGCACAGACATTTGGGACAATGGCCGAATGTTTGCATTTTTTTCCAGTTTTAAAGCAAACATGAGACTTGGTACTTAACTGTGAAGGTTGAATGACATGTTGCCAAAGACGGGCACATTGGGAGAGCTTTCTTTCAAAGTACTACCGGCTTCTCCCCACTTCCCACGTCCCCTGCCATATTTATAGAGAAGGAACTGTCCTGGTTGACATTCACATGGAAGCTGACATTTGGTTCTCTTCCAAGAGAGGGATGGGGGCATAACTTCTCCCCCATCCCAAATATGGCCCTTGGACAAACCTGGAGATTAAAATGAGCTTCAACAAAAACCATAGGGAAAGAGCACAAAAAATGATTGTAATCCTCACCTATGTCCAGCTGACACCCGTAAAGCACAATTGTGTTTTAATGATAGCTCTTTGGAATAACTCTGGTAAACAGATGGCCATATGCAAAGCTTTCAGACCCCAGCAAATGCCATCAGTCCTTGCGATCCCGGTAGGCAGATTTTGCTCTTGATGTGTTCAAGTTCGAATGGAATATAACAGCACCATTAAGGGTACCCTCGAAGTACAGAGAGCGGCTGTTGCATAGTTAAGCGAAATAGGGAGCATTTTATGTCTGATAGAGCAGTTATCTTGCAAAAGGTAAATTGGGAGAGAGGCAGGGGAAGAGATGTTTAAAGAGCAGCTTCAAGAGAACAGGTAAATGGAAGTGTGAATTCTTTCATAAATTCCTTTCAAGTAACATACTTTATTGAGCTTTTAGAAGAAAAATGCAGATTCTTTCCCAGGCTCAGAAATAAGGCAGCTCTCTCCCACCCTCCCAGCCCCTGAATGCTTCAAAGGGACTCTGATCACCACCCTATTAGCAGGAAGGGGAGAGAGAAGAAACAAGAAGAGAACCCATCTTTCACAACAATAAACAGACCAAGTTCAGCTTGTCACCATGAGTGATGAATGGCTACCTATCACTTCCCTAGGGAGGGAGTCCTGAGACTGTGTATCAATTTTTATAATTTTAAGGCTGAGAGATAATAACTGCTGAAATGGGGCACAGTATATAACAATCCCCTCTGAAAATGTGATTATACATAAAAATCCATAAAAATGTACAAAGTGATAGATGAACCAAGAGTAAACAGATGCGGTTTTTTATCCTTTTGGAATGGAGCAGAAATAGCATATGCAGAGAGAATGATTTTATTTTGTATTTTTAAAAGAAATATCTGGAACTTAATTGAATTATGCTGCTGGTGGGAATTGAAATTTTCAGACAGAATATAGGATTTTGTTTTAAATTGAATTCTATATTGAAGAAATGAAGAACGCACCGTCAGTGAAATATTAGCAATAAAGTTGACACATTTCAATAGACAACAAAGAAAGCTAAACATAATAAAAGCTAGCACAATCATGCCCATATTCTCTTTCCCTCCCAAGGGTCCACATTATCTAGTCATGCTAATTTTGATAAGAAAATTATCTTTGATCTATGTTTAATTAAATCTAATTTACATCTGATATTTATTTTTGAGTTTTCTTTAAAGATCAAAATGATGTTTTTCTAGCTGCCATGCCATATCAACTCTGTCTCTCAGGTTTCTAATAATTTTATTAATGAATCTGAGCATGTTTGAGATGCTTGTCTCATTTTGTTTCTTATAAGTTATCAAGTTCATTTAAAATTCAGTGAAAAACATTTTACCAGCATTTATTAGTGTTTCATGTATTTTGAGCTATTTTGTTTGAGTTTGGGTATATCACGGATCTCCCATTAGGTAAATTTAAAAATAACTATTACATTTATTTGTGAGTGCTATTGAAGGTGCATGCCCCTGGACTTGTAGGGTGTGTGGGGATCCAGATAACTGGTAGGTTCTTTTCTTTCACCATGTGGGTCCTGGGGATCAAACTCAGGTCATTGGGTTTGGGTGCAAGGGCCTTTACCTATTGAGTCATCCCATCGGCTTCAAGTAAGTAACTGGCACCCACTGTCCACAATGAAAAGTGTTCTCTCTGCTTACTTCTAAAATATGAGGAGAAGGGGGAGGAGGAAAAAGAGAAGAGGGAAGAGGAGCAAGAGGATGAGGAGAAGGAGGAGGAGGAGAGGACGGTCTTGTCATATAGACCAGATTGGCTTCAAACTCAGGATCTTCCTACCCAAAGTTCTTGAGCTCTAAGATTACAACTGTGTAAAACTATGTCTGGTTAACTTAAAATATTTTTTAGTTTATGTTGTAACAAGGGACTGATGGGAGTGAGCAAAGGGTAAAAGAGGGTAGTTGGGGATGAATATAACATATATAACTATATATGAATAGAATATATATAACTATATACAGTGCAATGCATATAGGAATTGCATCATCAAAAGTAAAAGAAGTTATTTTTAAAACGCAGGCAAGGATAATTAAATAAGCAAAGATACACAGGAGGAAATGTAGGTGGGAACAGAGTGGGTGAACCCACCTGACTTTTGAGATACAAGGCACAGAGGGCAGACTCTGATTCCCAGGCAGAAAGCATGCTTTACTTTGTTGACAGATGTGAGTCAATCCTTAACAGCTGGCACCTGATTCTGATCTTATCAATTATTAAACCGCATGTCTCAAAATTTAACCTATATTCTTTCCACACTTATTTCCATAAGATGCCATTTAAGAATAAAAAGCAGTTATAATCTTTTATCTATTGAAGAAAAACAATGTTTGGTTTATAGAATGTTTTTATTTTGTTGCACTGGGAGTCAAATTGAAGACCCCTTTCCTGCCTAACGGCATACTGCCATGATCTGTGTTCTCAGCCTGTGGTAGCATCTTTTGCAATTAGAAACTGCATTAATAATTTATGTATGTTTTATAGTTATATTAGATGGAAATGCCCCTCTTCTCCTATAAAGTTTGAAAATATTGTAATGAAGGTCCTTTATGGTCCATTTATATTCTCCTACTCATGATTAACAAATAGCATGCATATCATAAGAACAGCCTCAATGGGGTAGGCACGTGGAAGGCTTCTATAGTTAGTTTCCTTTTAAATAACATACTCTGTTGAGCATTTAGAAGAAAAATTTGGGTTCATGTGGCAGAAAGTAGCTTTCCTCCCCTTATTTGCATCTGAATATAGTTTTATTGTGCAGTTTTGATGTATTATTTATAGCAACCAGGTTAAGAAAAGGTACAAAGATGAGATGAGTTTTACACCGATCCAACCAAGCTTTCTTTTTAAAATGACCATGAGGAAGAACATTGTAGCATCTGCCCAGGTCAGCTGTGCTTACAGGATGCTCACTCCATCAGACACTCCAAAACCAGCCTGTATGGTTGGGCAAACATCGATTGTAAAAGCTACAGAAAAGAGGACTGTAGGGGGTGTAGGTTGGTTGGAGAAAGAATTCCTGAGCAACATGGAAGCTAGGACACACACACATCTTTGCTTAAACTGTAACTTCTTTACCATATGATGGCTCTGAAACTTTCATTAAAAACAGACTCAGATGATTTACCCACAGCTGCCCTGATGCCTAGGAAGAGAGACTCAGGAAGACAAGGTGGTAGGAAAGGCCATGCATTAGCCATTTCCAAACTGCTCAAACTGCAATTCTTCTCACTCGTAAAGCACCTTCGAATGAAAGAGATTGCCACTGAAGCAGCCGTGTTTGCTTATCAGAGGAAAGGCAACCAATTAATAGCTTTATTACTAATACCATTACCCCGAGGGCTAAAATCAGGTTTATTTATTTATTTTAATTCAACATACTGAATTCTATACAAACGCACAACAAGGCACAGCTCGTATTACAAATGAATAACTTAATTAAAAAACATTGATTTGGCTCATTGACTGCTGCAAATCTTATTAAATATTAATAATAACATTTTGTATTTTTTATACTAGGCATGAAAGTTTTATGCACTCACTCCCCTACAGGAGCCTTAGGTTTTATAACAATATCTTGGGCAGCTCAAAGCACAAATATAAATATTTCATTGGCCGTCTTGGTACAATATATGTACCATACATATGCCTATGAGTGGGTATGCATACATTTACCCAGATGGGCATGGGGCTACAAAAGCTGATTGTAAGCAAGGAAAGAAGGAACTTGAAGACTGTCAGACTGTTTTACTTTAGCCACCAAGGAGTTCTTGAAACAAACATTGTATGAGACAGGTTATACCCTTTCCCAAGGGTCATTTGTTTGCAAATTCTGAATGTGGAACACAGATCACAAAACACTGCTTTATCAGTGATGTAGCTTTGTGTGCTGGCCAGGGTCGAAACTCGAATGTGGTTCTAGAGCACCCATATAAAAGCCACATATGATGGACATGTCTGTAGTCCCAGCTTCTGGGGAAATAAAACCAATCCCTTGGAATTCTCTGGTGAGCTAGCCTAGCCAATTGGTGACCTAGAAGTTCAGTGAGAAACCTTGTGTTAAAAAATATGGGAAGAGTCATGATGGGAAACACCAGGCATTGACACATATGTCACCCATACACATGCAAAGGCTTCTCTCACCCCACACATATACAGAATGTTCTTACAAAAAGATAGAAAATCCCATTTCCCCCATGTGCCAGGCAAACCCATGAAGTTCACTAGCCTGTGGGTCAGTCCTTAAAGTTTGAATATTTTGTTTTACTTTTGTCTCTGTAAATGAGTTTATTTTGTATGTTTATATACTGGAGTGCCCAGTCTAGGACTGTTGCCAGTCTATATGGAAAACACGGAGCCATTTGGGTCCCTCTGGGCTCTTACTGGGAAGCAAAAATGTTTGGCATCAACTGACAGCTGTGGACATTGAATCAGACACCGTTATTTGGAATGTTCTTCTATTATTTGGAAAATTTTACTTAAAAATTTGTAAAGATTCCAGTAGAACATCATTACTTTGAACTTCTGCAGTGACTGTATTTGTATCTTGAAGTCATTTGACAACAGCTGAGAACTTAATTTGCTTAAGTCATTTCCTTCGGTCACCTCGGAGGTCAGAGGAACAGCCCGGACTTCTGAGTTAAATATTGATTCCAAAACTGAACAAACTTCCTTAGGGATGCAATCAAAGCAACTGAGACTCAAAAACAAAGCCCAAGTTTTACTAAGTGCTTGTCAAAAGCTCCCAGCCCAGAAATCTGATTAGTCTTCCTAAGAAACGACTGCTTACAATAAAAACTTACAATGTTCTCCAAAATGTGTGATTCAAAAGAGCAAACTAGAAATCTTTAAAATATAGGCTTCTCCCACACAGGAAAGTGAAGTTTTTATGTAACAGATAAGAGTTTGTGTGAAGTTTGAATGACATGGCCCACATTGGCTCATACATTTGAATGCTTAGTCACCAGGGAGTGGAATTCTTTGGGATGGTTAGAAGGACTAGGGGGTGTGGCCTTGTTTGAGGAAGATGTGTTACTAGGGGTGGACTCTGAGTTCCAAAACCATGGCAGGCCTGGGCTGTCTGTTGTGGATTAGGATGTAGCTCTCAGCTATTGCTCCAAGCCCCGTGTTTCCTACCATCATGATAACAGACTGAGCTTCTGAAACTGTAAGCAAGCCTCGAAATAAATGCTTTCTTTGATACGAGTTGCTGTGGTCGTGATGTCTCTTCAGAGCAATAGAACAGCAACTAAGACAGTTAGTATTGTCTACAAGAAAAAATCAATTTATTCAATGCTATAAAAGCACATCTCAGGACCCAAGTACATACTTCAGTGGTGTGTTCGTCTGGGCTATTACATCTCTGCAGAGTTTGCCTCTTGCTGATCCTCTACGTACAATTCAGTTCTAATGGATCTCTAGAAACACTCCTCTCTTTGTTCCTGAAGTTTCCTGCTGCTGTTAGTGTTTGGTTTCTTTTATAGGCCCTGGCTCTACACCTGATATAGATGGCAATTTGAACCTCCTTATCTGGACTCCTTTCCACTGCTCTTCCATTCCCTCTGTGCCTTCCCAGGGGGCAACGTCCAATGACTTCTTTTCTGCTGTGCCTCTAACCCAGGCAGAGGAGACCTCACTCCTCCGAGTGTCCATACAGACTGGGTATTAGTAAAACAACAGCTCCTCTTTACTGATCAAATAAGACACAGAGGGGCTTAAAAAGAAGAGAAACCTAAAACACAAAACCAAAACCAAAAACAATAAAAAAAAAATAGGTCGTACAATCACCAATCGTTAACTATCCGAATCAGTGGGTACATTTTTCCCTCTGAATTTAGAGATATAGGAAGTATCACCCCCTCTCTTCAATATGATATCGCATCCCCTCCTGCCATGGAAAGAAGTTCCTCTCCTTAACGGCAAGCACTTGGGTTCTCGACACAAAATATGACAAGAAGGGAAAAGCAAGTGTTCCGTGCCCAGGAGTTCAGCACTAGACTGGAGGGCTTGTGCCCTGTAAGTGACACATTTGAATTGTGCTGGTGTCCCCGGCTCAGCTTGTCTGTGTGCTGGGTCTACACAACCACCTTTGGTCCTCCCAGGGAATAAATTAAATCTGCATCTTGTCTGTGTTGCCTGGAAGAGACTCTTCAATTATTTATGGAACAATAGCAAGGGGAGGCACTTCTCTGCATGTTGGGGTTGGGGGAGGGGGTGTATTTTGCCTCCTGTGTCCTCCAGGCCAGAGTGTGAGTAAGTCCAGTAATGTCTAGAGAAAATAACAGGACCAGAGGCAACTAAAAGATATGAACTCAAAAGAAGCAGTAAGTCACTTTCTGCTTACTTAGAGACTATTCCCAGGCCTACACAACTGCCCCTGTATTCTGTTTCTGCCTAGGATGTGACAGGTGGGAGACGGCGCCCACCTGGAGAAGCCTGGGTGAAGAAACACGTGGATCTCAGGTTGAAGCTTTCGAACAGAGATATGAAATTTGAAAAACTGTAAGCATGGGATGTACTAATGAGTAATGTTGGTATCTGAGTTTGGTTTGTTGGTAGGTCTATTTGGTATTGTATTAGCTTTAAGAGAAGAGTCGGAAGGCATGGCTTGGCTTTGCAGAGAGCTGACCAGGGATGCACTCCTGAAGCCCTTCGGGGTATTTATTGGTATTTTGGAAACTATGAGCATAGAGATTCATAAAGAGCCTCAGAAGTATTCTGCTTGGGAATGACTTTCTTACAGAGATGAACTTCCTGTTCCTGATGGTGAAATTTCTTTAATAGAATGAGGAACACAACAAAAAAGTTCTGCATAAAAACACCCTTTAAATAAACTCTGAGACGTGCAATACATTGACATGCCAGCTGAAAAATTATCTCAGTGACAGACATCTGATTTTCTTAGAGCACCATTAGTTAATCTAACACAGGGAGTGGCTTCAGTATAAGGTGTCAGAATACGCTCAAGAGAATGACTCACGGTGAGCAATGCCTTGGGGAACCATGAGAGAGGCTCCGGGAAGAAAAAGCGCATTTTGTTCCCTGGATTGTACTTATGTACTTCCTGCAACACACATTAGCATTCAATTTATAAGATTTGTTTATTCTTGTTGGATGTCAGAACATAGCTATAGAACCCCACCGGATCAGTGTTCTCTGAATCGGGATGTGGCCTTCTGTCTTGCTTTTCTGTTGTCCCCACTGGTGTGTCCTGAGAAAGTTCCATAAAAGGGCTGCTCTGTTAATATTTAGTTTACGGACATTTATTTACATGTTTTTCTGATCATATTTTTCTAAACGCAGACAATCTTCCTTGGATCGTTGCTATCTACACTACCTTTGTGTATAAAAGTATACTGAAACTGAAGTAAGATTGTCTACAGCATTAGACTGTCACCTGCCCTGTTCTTTCAGGTTCTCAGGTGCCAGGTCTCACAGACACAGACCTGCAGATGTCAGCAAAAAGTGAAGATGACGTAGTGATACAGAGGAAGCAGATACAATGCTGAAGGGGACTTGGAAGATTCTGAACAGTGCCTATTCCACAATTTTTCCCTAAAACTAGGACTAAAAAAATGACTTGTCATAGTTGTCTAAATAAAGCAAATTCTGGTTATTATTTGCATCTGTATGCATGTATAGCAGACATGTGTTTGTATATGGTTCACTTGTGTTTGAGTGATGTGTGTGCTCCACGTGTGGGTGCATGTGTATGTTCACATGTGTAGGATGAGTGTGCACATATAAGGTATATCGTTTGGAGGTTGGTCTTAGGTGAGTCTTCCTTGAAGGATCCACACATTATTTATTGAGGTAGGGTCTCCTGCTGAACTCAGGGCTCATCAAATTGACTAGTCTGAGTAGCCAGATGGCCTAGATAATCCCTGTTTCCACTTCCTGAACACTGGAATTATAAATAGGCCACTAGGCCCACCCAGTGTTTTTGTGGATACTGGGGATTGAAGTCTGCTTCTCATGACTTTTTGACAAGCACTGGGGCCTGGAGATAGTTCAGCGGTTAAGAGCACTGGCTGATCTTCCAGAGGTCCTGAGTTCAATTCCCAACAACTGCATGGCAGCTCACAACTGTCTGCAATGCCAGTTCCAGGGGATCTGACACTCTCAAATACCAATGCACATAAAATAAAAATAGTTAAATTATTGGGCAAACACTTTATTTAGCAAGCCACTTCCCCATTGCATAAATTCCATCTTATACTGAATACTCAAAGCAGTATAAGTAAATTATATGTAATGACACACATGTACTCCCAGCACTTGGGAAGTAAGGCAGGAGGATCAGAAATTCCAGGTTATTCTTAGCTACGTAACAAACTGGAGATCAGTCTGGGACATGTGTGTCTGTCTAAAACAAACAAATAAACAAACAACAAAACAAACAAACAAAACCCAGCCAATGACTCTGCAAATATGAAGATCCAAAGGTTTTTCTAGTTATATGTTGTGAATAGCTCTGGGGTTGTTTGTATGTTGATGCTAATTCTGCTCTTCTGGGAGGGGCTACTTCAAGGAGTGAGTCATACTCAGGTGACTTCTTGTGAATCAATCCCCTAATGAACAAAGGAGCCAATCACTGGGCAAGTAGGTAGGACTTCTGGGTTGGAGGGAGAAAGAGAGGAAGAAGGAGAGGGTTAGGTCCTTTTGAACTGAGATAACGTGAGGACAAGATGTGATTACAAGTGTCTCTTGGTTTCCGTGGTAGATCCATCAGGATTCGCCACTGAAGGATTTAGATTTAATAAGGCTTACAAGTTAGGATTTTAGTTGTTGTGCCCAGTGACTGAGTTACCATTGTTTCTGAACTAAGTTTCGTGGTATTTTTCTTCTTGCTGTGAATCGTCTGGGTTCTCAGGAAAAAGGTATGGTGGCAAAGCATGGGTTTGCCTGATGGGCACTGCAAAGGCCGTGGGGTTATTGACACATTGGGCTGGCGTGGTAGTAATCCGCCAGTGGGAACTTAGCAAGCTGGGTTCCCACCCAAAATAATAACTAACTTCTGACCTGGATATTGGAAAATGTGGGCCAAAGAGTCTCCACGAGATAAAACAGGTTGGGCATTGCCTGCCAGTGCCTGGCTGGCCAGACAGAGCAGAGAGTTGCTCAGTGGGTCTGCTGTTTTTTTTTTTTTTTTTTAGTATTTTCCACAACAGTAGTAATCTCAAATTCATACCTTTCTTCTTACACTGCTTAAACCTTTCATTGACATCTATATTCATACAGAAAAAAATACATGTGATAAATTCCCCTACATCTATACTCTTAACAAAACAAAATGGCAGAGGCTGCTCCTAGGTTGAGGAAGGGGAAGACCAGTACAATAGAAAGAGATGAAAATGAGCTAAGTTTTAGTGTTATAACAGATTGTGGATCCCAAAGACAACTGTAGTGTTAGCCTCCCTACTGTTTCTGCAGTCTGATTCTCCAATGCTCCAGAAAGGGTACCACCTTATTTCTCTGTCTACTGAATCAGCTGGGTACTGTAACAGTCTGACCAATAGGGCAGAGTAATCCCAATATTTCACCATTTCTACACTAGATCTATTACTGGTTTGGTGGCTTCTTTCTCCTGGAATATTTGCTTTGAGTATGTTCTCTCTTAGAAACAAGTCTCAGGCTACAGTTGGTCCTCTGGTACAACCCCAGTGCAGCTATCCAGCATCAACTTCCAGCATGATAAAGGAAGCATCGTTTATAGCTATACTAGTCAAGAGTTACAGATGACCTCAACAGCTGAGTCCTGGTGTTTCAGGGATCTGTGGAGGGGGTGCTCAGCTGAGCCTTCATTACCTATAAAGATATGTGAAATAGTAATGATTTCCTTAAAAGCCACCCAAACTTGGGGAGCTGAAGAGGACTGCTTTGCTGCAAGTTCAAGGACAGTATGATCTACATAGTGAGACTCTGCTCATCCCCTAACTCAAAAACAAACAAACAAACAAACAAACCAAAAAACCCAGTAACCTTGGGATGCTATTGTTAACTAGGAACAGACAACTGAGATGCATTCCAGAACACAGATCTAGGAACTTGGCTATATCAGGAGGAAAGCAAGAAAGATGAATAAGATAGCTCCAGATATAGTTTCAGATCCAGATCAAAAGGGTGAGAGATTTGAGGGGAAACTTTGGATGCAATATCATTTAGTGAGAAAGTGAAAAAAGAATGGTCACTGGGTTGAAGAAACGAATAAATATTTGAAATATCAGATAGTGTAGAAATGTAGAGAACTCAGCCAAAAGGTCACGGGCATGCTGGAAGGAGGGCCATTCTGAGGCTGTGTGTTTCAAGTTTGAAGGATACCATCTGCACGGGGCTGGGACTTGCCCATCTGTGCTCAGCTGCAAGGATCAGAAGAGAAAGCATAGGATTAGGTTGCTCTGGGACTGAGGTTGAAGGGAACCTGAGTGGGAGACTGGGGGAGCTGTGGATCCAGGCAGGTGGTAGTTGAAGCAGTGCCCAGGATTTCAGCCTGTTCAGGAACAGAAAAACCCAACATGAAAAGAAGAAAAAGAAAAAGAAAGCATAGATTTGAGGTCACCCAGATAAGCTGTATGAGAGAGGCAACTACTACAGAAGCTGGGGGGAGTGGTTGTGATGCAGTTATGGAATGGGATTGGATCCTTTGATGTATTGTTTCATGCAATCATCAGTAATTAAGAGTTACACAAATAAAAATAGTTAAAGACTAACCTAAAGAAAGGACAGTTAATTTTTTCACATGTCAAAACTTCATTGGGTCCCTGGTTGGGAAAAATGATGCCCATGAAGAAAAAAACTGAGGGTTTATTTGTTTGTGTGTTTGTTTTACTAATTATTTAAGTTATTTATCCAAAGGTGTGCTGAAGCAGGCTAAGATCCATTTGTGAGACCCAATAGCGTGCAATCTTTTCAGTGTCTACACTCAGGGTAACACGAAGAGGCAACATTTTACTTGGGCCCATGGTTCTAGAGAGAGTTAGTTCATAATGACAGCAAGTGGAGGTGAGGCCAGAAGACATGGCAGCAGGTTGCAGAAACAGGAAACTGAGAGATCACATTTTCAATCACAAACAAGAAGTAGAGAGAGATTGCAAGTGGAGTGAAGTCATGAACTCTTCAAAGCCACCTCAAGTGAGGTACTTCCTCCCACAAACCTATATTATCTCCCTAAACAGCATCACCAATTGAAGATCAACTGGTCAAATACTTAGCCTGTGGGGCTTTTTTCCAATCAAACTACCATGCAGGACATTTGCTTTCTTGAAACCATAATTTAAGTGCCTAATCACTTCCATATCCCTGGATCCTGCTTACCATGAAAAGAAGAATATCATTTAATTCCTTTCTCATTGGTATATATTATTAGTGGGTGGCTTAGCCTGCACAATGTCCTCTAAGGTCATGTGTGGAAGATTGGAAGGATATTTCATCATACTTTTGTTAGCAGCATGAAGCATAATGGTTGGACTAGAGAACATGTGATTGATTAGTTGTCACAAGACACATTCTCCTTTTCTCTGTGCCAGAACATTCCAACACTGAAGGAAACAGGCAATGAAGCAAGCTAAAATAAATAGAACTCAGCACTATGTAGACACAGTTTCTAGCCAGATGTATGGAACTGAAGAAGAACAAAAAAAAAGATTACCTATGAAATGATTATTTTAGGAAGAGAAAAGTCACTATCCAGTTCCTTAATGAAGTCAAGGCCAGGCTTCTGCTCAACCTGCACAAACATCCCCACTCCTGGTTAAAAGTCACAAGGCCAGTAACCTACCACTTCATCTTTGATTAGTAACAACGATTTATCTTTGGTTTACTAACACTATGGCATTGGCACTGAAAAACATGTTAAATATACCGATCACTTACTATTATCTAAGTATTTTCTATCTTCATCAGTTTATCTAGTAATGTAAATAATAGAATCCAGGGCTCAAATAAATGTGTTCTTACACATTATCTTTTGAAAGTTTTTTTCCACCTTCTAGTTCAATTTCTAAATAACTATTTCCATCCTTCTTTCCATTTCCATTTGCTTTAGGATAGTAACAAAAACTGAGCAAATTAACACAACAGCAACAAAGGGTTACTAGGGATAGGAATAAAAACCTAATCCCAAGAGGATTTAAAACTCGTGGGTTTGAAATAAGATACAAAAAATTTTCATCAGTGAGGCAAAGCAAGCCTGAGGATTTGGAGCTGTTACTTTGTATACTAAACTATATTAATATTTTTCCACTGTGCAATAAAACCTGATTGAGAATGGCTTAGGAGTGAATAAGAGGGCAATAAAGTGCTTTGTGACTCACTCTATGAATTGTAATATTGACTTGAAAGGTTTCATTAAAATTAGAAGCCTTTTAGCTTGTTCTGTTTCTATTAAATAGGAATGCATTAGTGTATTTTATTTCGGAAAAAAATCAGAAAGGAAGAATATGTAATAACTGGTGTAGAAATATTGGGTTATGTTTTCGAGAGGATGGAAAAAAATACACACACTTATAAAATCTTCATTGCACTTGAACTCATCTGCAGCATTCTTTAACCGGGCTGTTTCGGTGGCAGTCCAGGGGGGCACTGCAGGCATTAAGCTGGTCACTAAACCTCCTCCTTCCCTATTTCCCCTTGAATGCAGTAGGAAGGAGCTCAAGTTTCCTGCTGAGAACAGTTGAAACTGAGGCACTTGGTGGTGGATTCTACTTAATGGCCATTCTGTTTAGTGAATGAAAATTATCTAACAGGGAAAAATAATTGTCCTCATTTTTCCTTCCAAGGGCACTTATTAAAATGGATTTTTAAAATGAATATGCAAAGATACAGCAAATTAAGCTCACTATATCAAAACAACACACTCGAAGATATTGAAAATACCCACTATTCTTTTATAGAAGAGGAAAACACTATATTGTCAATATATATTTTTCATTACTTCTGGCTGATGAAAGTTGATGACAAGAAAGGATTTTTATACTCCCTCGAGCTTTTCCTAAGAGGAAAATGTGCATGAGTGCAGAGGAGACTAAAGTTTGCCTGTGGTAACCTGAATGTTTGTGCCTCCCCCCATTCAAACTAGAAAGATGAACACCTGCTGTGATAGCATATAAAGATGCACATTGAAGAGGCATAAAACTTACCTGATGTCACATGAAGAAGGTTGTTATAATGGGCTTCACAGTTTTATAAAAAGAAATACATAGACTGGAGATATGGCTCAGTGGGTCAATGTACATTCGATCTCCCAGGCCTACATGATAGAGGGAGAGAACCAACTCCACAAAGTTTTTTCCTGACCTCCATGTGGGTGTATTCACACACACACACACACACACACACACACACACACACACACACACACACTAAATGTAATAAGAATAATAATTCAAAAAAAGATAAGAGCTAATGAGATGGTTCAGTAGTTAAAACTACTAGCCATACAAGCCTGATGGCAATAATACACCAATATTCTGGCTCATAGATCCTTTGCTCCATCCAAGGTCCTGCACTATCATGGTCTAAACTCTCAGGGGTCCTGTGTGGAAGCTCAGTCATCAAGGTGATGATGTCAGCAAGCGGGACCTTTGGGAAAAGCTTGGCTCGTGAGTATGAAGCCCTCACAAATGGAATGATAGTCCCAGTAAGTGAGGCCCAGGACAGCTTCTTTGACACTCCAACCACGTGGAGACATAGCTGGAAGGGTCCGTCTAGGAACCAGAAAGCAGGCCCGTAAGATAAATGCCTTGCCTTGATATTGACTTGATCCTCCAGACTCCAGACATAACTTTCTATTATTCATATGCTTCCCAGTCGACGTGGTTTTTTAAAGCAGCCTTATTGGATTAGGATGTTCCCCATTCTTCAACACAACCGTCTCTCTTTCCAGCTTGCTTGCTTAAGGAGCTCTGAAGAGATGACCCTTTAAGTGGATGGCCTGTGGTGTCCCACCTTCCTGGATACACTCTCTTTCAATTTTACCCACAATGCTCCTTACTCGGCTTTGATCCCAAGCCCACAACCACCATCTTCCTCTGCCCTTTCCTCCTTCCATCTCTACATGCAGTTAAATAATAAAAGCAATAATTCCTCCTATAGCTGCTTTGGCCTAAGAGGTATGATAAAAGAATGATGTGTTTTATGACAACTGAATTCATGGCCAGACATTCCTAGACTTACCAGAAAAGCGTTTTACTAATGAGCATTGGAAGCTAACCGTTAGCCCTGTGTAGACTTATTGGCTAGTCTTATTCTGCCAGGGGTATGTTGTGGATTTGGTCTAACTCTTGTTTTATGTTAATTGGGTTCCCCAAATTGCACAAGAATCCTCATGTAAGACGCTGAGGGTCCCTGCCTCCACTTGGTTTTAATTGGTTAATAAAGTTGCCTGTGGCCAAGGCTGGGCAGGGAGACAGAGGCAGGACTTGAGGATTCCGGAGCAAGGGGAGCAAAGAAGGGAGGATTTAGAACAGCCATGCCTGGAAAGGAGAAAGTCCAGGTCTGAGAAGTGCAGGACTAAGAGACAGCCAACATAGAGGAGTCGGGGGTCGTGGTCCAGTAGGGTTCCAGGCCTGGGTCCAGGCAGCAAGGATGGAATATAGGTCTTAGTAAGTAATAATTCAGGAATATCGGAAGGGAGAGTGAGTTAGCCACATAGAAATTTGGGAGTGGCCTAGCCATTGAACATTTAAGGTATATTAAAATAGAAGGCTGTGTGAATGTGCATGCGTGTTTGTGTGCATGTGTGCATGTGTGCGTGTGTGCCTTTCATTCAGGAAGCCAGGACACTGGGGAGGGGAGGGAAGAACTCACGCCACTGCACTGCCAGGACAATTTGAGCAGCTCTAATCCCCAACTGCATCAAGAGTATTAGGATTTTAATCTTTAATTAGCTCGAGCATCATAAATTGTCCAATGCTCAGTGAACTTTGACATTTCCCTTTGGCTAACTATCCAGTGAATTTCTTAAATGCTGTATGTCCTCTGGCCTAGAGACTTAACAAAATTGACTTTAAACTCTTGATAAAATTAGTTACTCCTTTTGGTTTTCACTCTGAGCTGCTGAAGAAGGCTGAGGGAACCTAGCATGAGCTCACATACACCTCCTCAGAGAGGTGGCTGAAGTTGGTGCCTGTATTAAGAAAGCTGTCTCAAATTCCACGAAGACTTCCCATTTGTCCAGTTACCAGGTCATAGGTCTATATATATCTCTCTAACTTAAGCATAAAAACATTTGATCCCATTTGGTCCCCAGTAGAGCTCTTACTGTTTGGGCTTTTATATCATTTCTTTTAATTACACTGATTTTTCACTTTCTCCAAACTTTCCTTATAGTTCTTCCCTCCCTCTTTCCCTCCCTCCCTCCCTCCTTGCCTTCTTCCCTCCCTCCCTCTCTCCCTCTCTCCTTCCCTCCCTCTCTCCCTCCTTCCCTCCCTCCCTCCTTCCCTCCCTCTCTCCCTCCCTCCCTCCTTCCCATCTTTCCTTTCTTCTTACATTTACTTCTTTATTTATCATTTTCTCTTTTCTCATAGATCACACCATTACTGAAGCAGTTCTGAAAGCTTCCAAGTCTAAATCGCTATTCCAGAACCTTCTTTCAGATTCTTAAATTTTAGCTGTCGGTTAGCCATGCCTATTATTGAAATTCTTAAATGTGCACAGGAGAAGAGTTCACCCTGGAACTGGCACAGGGAAGGCAGTGGATATTCTAGGTAGCAGGAGCAGTTCTAACACATACAGTGTAAGAAGGTGAGACAGTTAGAGAGCGTGGCTGGGCAGGACCTCATAGGTCCTTTGTGAAACCTTTACTCTTCACTTGGAAAAGTTTCATGACTAACTTAGTGTTTTAAAGGTTAACAATTCTGTTGTAGAATATGGTACATTCAGGGATCAAAAACAGTAATTTAGGTACAGGGAAGGGCGAAAACTATCTAAAAGTTTTATCATGTGATTTTTTTTTCAACCTTTAAAACGATGATATCAAAAGACTTTCACATTTCAAACGAAATGTAAATATCTTGCTGGCTCTGGTCCTGTGACTTCCAACTGAATTTGATTTTAGAATTTTCCTATTTGACTGCTCCATTGTACCATGTTGATGGTTAGTCTGTCATGGATCCAGATCCATGCTTGGGCTTTCGGCCAATGCAGTGTCTAAGGCTCTGAGAGCCTCTCAGCTGATAGGCACAGCACATTGTAGCTTCAGAGTCTGTCCTGCAGATTCTTGTCAACCTCCATTGACCAGTGCTGGGCCTGTGTGATTCCACACAATCTGTTCTATTTTCTTCTCTCCTTCTCTTCATTCCTACAGGAATGATGAGGTGTTATTGGCATGCCACCTCACTTTCTGAGAATATATAAATATCTTCCTTGTATCCACAGACATATTTCATGTATGTTCCAAAGCAGAAGATGGATAGATAGTCTGATCAGGAAACTTAAACATATTTGAACAATTTTTAACATAATAATATTTAAATCACTCCAGCAAAGGCTTGATGGCCTATAGTTTTTACAAATTAACTTCCATGACAAATTACCCTTTGCTATATGTTTTCTGAGAAGATTATATTTTCACCCCAGTACTGTGGAATGAGCCCAAGCATTGTGTGTGAGAGGTAAACATACTATCAGGCAGCTATGATAGCCACTCTCATTTTTACTTTTTGGTTTGAGATAAGAAATCACTAAGTTGCCCAGGTTGACTCTGAAGGGTTGTGAACTTGGAATGTTCCTGCCTTAGCCTCTCAAGTAGCTGGGTCTGGGTCATCAAGCCCAAATGCAGGCTGCATTCTTGATACAAATTATAATTGTATGGGACTATGACTTGTTTCTATGTGATCAATAATATTTCAAATGAGAATAAAGTTGGATTTCATTGTATAGATTTTATGAAAATATTTTTCTTGATTTGAAAACAAGAAGGCAAGTACTCTCAGCCTTACATGGTATATCTGTCTCAAAACTCTTACATGGTATATCTATCTCAAAACTCTTACATGGTATATCTATCTCAAGACTCTTACATGGTATATCTATCTCAAGACTCTTACATGGTATATCTATCTCAAAATTCTTACATGGTATATCTATCTCAAAACTCTTACATGGTATATCTATCTCAAAACTCTTACATGGTATATCTATCTCAAAACTCTTACATGGTATATCTATCTCAAAACTCTTACATGGTATATCTATCTCAAAACTCTTACATGGTATATCTATCTCAAAACTCTTACAAGGTATATCTATCTCAAAACTCTTACATGGTATATCTATCTCAAAACTCTTACATGGTATATCTATCTCAAAACTCTTACATGGTATATCTATCTCAAGACTCTTACATGGTATATCTATCTCAAAACTCTTTGCATATTGCTAAATATGCTTGCCATTCACAGGAAGGTTTGTGTGCTTATCTGTATCATCAGCCTGGGTATCTGCACTCATCCTAAAGACACACTGGTATCAATAGAACAGGGGATGTGATATATATTATACATTATATACATTATATATATATATATATATCCAGCCAGCTTCTGCTAATTCTCTGAAGTGTTTATCTGGGGTAATCCAACTAGGTGCCGAATAAGCAGTTTGAAACTGTCACACTAAAAAAAGAAAAAAAATTTTTTCCATGTACAGGCATTTTGATTGACAGCCCAGCTGAGTTTCAGCTGACAACCAGCATCAACTGCTAGCCAGGTGAGTGAGCCAAATTGGATATACTCCCCGCAGAGCCTGTAGATCACGGCAGCCCAGACAACATCTGAATGCAGCTGCATGAGGGACCGTTAGCCACAACTGCTCAGCCAAGTCCTTCTTAAATTTCTGACCCAAGGATTGTGAGCAAAATAAAAGGGGATATTTCAAGCTGCTAGCCTCAGTGGTAATTTGTCACAGGGATAGTAGCTAGATCATGTGCATATTAGTGCCTTTACATACCTATGATTCTCTATGCTCCAACACATGATCTAATAGCCTACAAACAGCATATTAATATTTCCAAAGACAGGTTCCATCACAGGTGGTAGTCATATGTTAATTTGAAAAGCTAGCTTCACCTCCGTTCCAGTGCCCTGAGAACCTCAGTTTTAAGTACTGTGGAAAGCTAGATACAATTGGAAAAGCTGGGGGGGGGGGTCTTGACTCTGCTAAGTTCTTTTATTATACCTATTGCTTTAAGAAGATTATTTCTAATTACATAATGGTTAGAGAGTCAGGGACCTTTGCCTAACTTTGAGCATATTAATTACCTTCCATCTTTGTCTTGCGACCTTAAGGCTTTGAAAGCAATTTTTACCTGTCTTGATCAGAACTTCCAGACAATCAGAATTTCCATAAAATGAACTTTGACTGCTTTTATGGTTCTCTTCTTGCAAGATTATAAGTAGAATACACAAGTGGGAAAGAAAGCTATAAGGGACAGAGCTGTGAATGGTGATTAAAGGCACTAGGGGCTGAGTCTTCTGGTGAAGATATCTAAAACACTATTCGCAAATGAGAAATGGTCTATGGACAGTTAGTCTTTTACATGCAAACATATTTTTATAAAAATTAAACTGTATCAAATGTAATATTACATTTAGGGGCTGCATTCTACCTCCCACCTGAAGTTTCTACATAGGTTACTGCAACTTACTTAATATGCAAACAAACTAGAACCTGATATGAGAGTTTATTCTTGGAACAAGTAGCTAAGTTTCAGCCAGTAACAGAAATTGAGTTTTAGCCAATCCTTGGTTGCCAAATGATCAGCCTATGTCCAAATATGGCAGATAGTATACTGGGGTAGGTCAAATTATTTCTCTGAGTCACTTCTTTGGTTTTTTGTTTCTTTGTTTATAAATATCACCTTCCTAGGTTACTGAGTAGGGGTCTCTGAACTTGATTCAAATAAACTTTGGTAAACTTAGTTTGTCTAAAGTTTTTCTCTCAACAAATCTCATCATGTAAAATGTATCAATTCAAAGTGAGGTTTGCCCTGGAAAACAAAGGAAAAATATTTTCTTTCTTACTCTCTGTGTATCTGTCTGTCTGTCTGGTCTCTCTTTCTCTGTCACTCTGTCACATAAATGTACACACACATGCACACACACCACACACACCACACACATCACACATACATACACACACACACACATACATGCACACACACATACACACACCACATATACATACACACCACACACACATACACACATATGCACACATGCTGCATACACCCTGTTTCTCTCTTTCTGTCTCTGTCACTTTCGTTGTAGTCTCTATCTCTTTCTGTCTCTGTCTCTCTGCATCACTCTGTCACTCTCTGCAGGGTCTCTTCTATTCTATCATAATGTCAAATTTAGTATGTTGCCAAAGAAAATCTTGAATTTACCCTCCTGAGCTTATAACAACTGGCTCACGTAGTGCTGAAGGCTCAACTTAGGTCCTCATGTTAGGAAAGCTCTCTACCAACTGAGCCATATCTCCAGCCTGGACTTAAAATTTTTTTAGATTTATTTTATATGCATAAATGTGTTGTCTGTCTGCCTGTCTGCATGTGTGTGTACCACATGTGTGCCTGGTACCCATGGAGGTCAGAAGAGAACACTGCATTCTCTGGAACTGGAGGTGTGGATGATTTGAACGGCCATGTGGGTGCTAAGAATCGAACCAGAGTCCTCTGCAGGAGCAACACATGCTCTCTCTCACTGAACCATCTGTCTATCTCTCAGGCTGTACTTTTAATATTTTTATTCCTTGTTAATGAGTCATAAATTTTCCTCACATAACTTTAATTGGGCAAAATGCCCTTAACTAGACACTCTGAGTAGCCTTGGGGGCCCCATAAGAATGTTAAGATATAAATGTCCATTTTTAGTTCATCTTCTCATGAAGGAACAGTGGAGTCTTCCATAGACTATGTGGTTCTGATGTTGCAATAGGTTCTGAGTAGACATATAAACGAGTAGCCAGTTATCTAAGATGACAAAATGGTATGAGAAAATGGAAGACAAGGATCTGAGGAGACGGCTCTGGACAGGTTTCAGGTATAAGCAGGTAAGAAGCCAGAGGTATGGCAGCATGAGCTAGTAATCCCAGCTCTGAGAGGTGGACACAGGAGGATCCCAGTGGTTACTGGCCAGCCAGTCTGGCTGTTAGTGAGCTCCAGCATCAGTGAAAGACCCATCCTCAAAATCCACAGTGGGGAGTCATTGAAGAACACACCCACTGTTGGGGTCTGGCTTCCAGAGGTGCATGCACAGGCTCATACCTGCACATAGATGTACACATGTGCAGAAGACATGCAAACACTCAAGTGAAAATGCAAAATAATTCTAGTATTTTCATTATAATAAAAATGTATGGCTATTTTAACAGGGCTGGAGTTGGTCATGGGTGAAGACCATTTGTGACTATTGCTGAAGACTTGTATTGTTTCTCAGCATCTACATGGATTCAGAACCATCTTTAGCTCCAGTTCCAGAAGATCTGACAGCCTCTTCTGTCCTCTGTGAGCACCAGGAATGCACATGGTGAATATACAGATATGCCAGCAAATCACACACACACAAGAATCCAAAATTAAAAATTATATTTAATAAAATTACTAATAAATACATGCATTTGAATAGAGACATTATTCAATGGATTCGGTATTATATATTATGAATTAGCTCATATTTAACATTTCCTTTGTTTCATTTTATAAAGTAAATATTGATAAGCTTAATGTATACAGACAATGATGTTGAAACCCTCAACATGTATTTAAAAATTATTAAGGGGTCTGAGAACAAAATGGTTGGGAACTTAATGCTTCGGAACTGATCTGGAGAAATAAACTCTACTTCAGTAAGGATAATATTTATACTGGACATAAGTATATCATTTTAGGTAAACTGAAACTTTAGGCTCCCAAGTCTGTGTTTTGTTGCAAGTTTTAACGATTCTAGAAGGAATCAGAAACCCTTGTGGCCTAACGCAGGAGCAGCTAAGAGTGGCTGGAAGGGCTCCCTCAGTCAGACCTTGGCTGGGGTAACAAGGCTTATGTGTATATTTATGTGCACAGGATTGTTTGATAAGGCAGCAACTGAGTGGAGAGATGCTTTCCTAAATGAATTTGATACTATAGTTGAAGAATTAAGTCACCTTAAATATATGTGTCTTTCATCCCATCTTACCACAGCATTATATGGGCTCTGTTACAGACTATTTCCTTATTTGTTTAGCAAGGTAAGGTGTATGGCCAATGGCCAGGTCCCTCTGTTTCACCTCTCACCTTTAATGAGCAAAACAAGCATGCTAAGTCATTCTTGACTAACATTCCTGAAAATTGGCTTTAATCAGGAAAATCAAACCGAATCACCCTGACCATGCTAAAGCTGCATCCACGCTGTGGTTTGATAAGTGTTAGGGGAATGTGAAATGTGTCTGTCATTGCTGACTGACTTGCTCTCAGATCTGCACAATTATATTTTTAGCTAAACAACAAATGTGGCAAAAGTGGGGAAAATATTGAGAATTTGAATAATGAGACTTTTGAAGGAAACTCAGCTCTCTGAAAGCCAGCCTGCCAGAGATGGATACAATGTACTTATCATCAGTTATTGAAGCACTTGTGAGCACATAACAGTTATACAAAAGAGATCACACTGTCCTCTCCCAACATCAAATTGTACATGGATACACTGTGCTTTATCAAGGCTTGGGAGAAAAAAATTACATCTCTCCTTACTTTATAAACTCTTTCGGAGTTCTGAATCTTCTAAATGAATTAAAAAGAGAGAGCTATTTAATTGTCTCACTGAAAAGCAGAGACTGTAACGCCCATGCACATTTAAGAAAAGGTATTTATTTAACAAGCATTTGTTGATCAAGTACTGTGTGCCCACATGTGATAACAGACTGGAAGAACAAGAATTTAGCAGAGGTTGCATTCCAATGGAGTAGGGAAATTAGTATTTCCTGTAATTTTGAGCATTTATAAATAATACAGAGGAAAGTAGTGAACGTAGAAGAGGACACATGGAACTAAGATTGTCACCAAAGGTGGCACTTTGTTTTCAGTCCTCTTCTCGGCACACCCTAAATCTTTGCTTGCCCTTGTTAGCTCATCCACATCTCTACTTATGTCCCTTTTTCTATGCTGTAGATCAGAGAGCTGGGATGCTCATGGGGTTTAGTTCTAAGAGAGAAGGACAAATTTGCCTAGACAAACTTGTTTATTTTCTTGACCCAGTTGTCTAGATGACTATATCAGGTGTGCATGTACAATATTCAAGATCCCATTCAAGACATGGAAGTGCAAGATCAGAAAATTGCAGTTTGTTAGCTTGAAGATGATTTCTATAGCAATATAACCATATATGCTAACGTGGTCATACAATATTATAGTATATGCTAATGTAGTCATGTAATATTCTAGTATATGCTAATAAGAACACAGCTATGAAAGGAGATTTGGTAAGCTCAGAGGATTGATATTTCAGATGTAAGTCCTTTGGCGATGGGCAGAGGGCTGTCCTCAGTAGGAAGAATGGGAGTTAAAATACTGACTTGGCATTTAAGTAAGATGCTAATCAACTCACAATATCAAGATAAAAATATTATACAATCGGAGGACTATTTCCATTAATTATCTGACCAAATGATTTGAGTAATCAGAACAGAAAATAAGATAATACCTTTTGGGTGGAAATGGAGGTCATTTTTCCTTCCCAAATTACAATTTTATGTCTTTAGATACTAATTGCAGATATTTCCTTGGAGGATTTCGATATCCAGAGGGACAAAATAAACATTAAGAAAATACTAAGTGCTAGTGACTTGTGGATGAATTCTGGTTTTAGTGTTGGTCAGTTGGTTCTTTTCCAAAGTAAAACATTTGAATTCTATGTTTTTTATTTTAGTTGGGAAAATTATTCAGTCTGGTATAAAATATTAAAAATTACAGCTGGGTAACAGGGTTGGTTCATGGTATGGTTCGTGACTGTCATCCCAGTACTTAGAGGTGAAGACAGGAGAAACAGTAGTTCAACGTCACCCTGGCTATAATGTGAATGTAAGGCTATCCTGAGATACAGGAGACCCAGTCTCAAAGACACACACACACACACACACACACACACATACCACACCACACCAAATAATACCATACACAAGTACACAGTCATACATGCTAATCAGTTCTCACTGAAATATCAGCTTCCATTTCTTCAATGTCACCCTGGCTATAATGTGAATGTAAGGCTATCCTGAGATACAGGAGACCCAGTCTCAAAGACACACACACACACACACACACACACACACCACACCAAATAATACCATACACAAGTACACAGTCATACATGCTAATCAGTTCTCACTGAAATATCAGCTTCCATTTCTTCCCCTTTTTAGTACAGTTCATTGGAAAAATAATTAATAAGGTAACATTAAATAGCACCCACCAAAGGATGATAGTGAATCTGTTGTTTCCTTCTAGGTATCCCTGCTAGACACTGTTTCTCTAAAGCCATCCCTTGACCATCTTCCCTACCTTTTGTTTCTTTTGGTCTTTGCTGGTTTTCTTGGCCCTAGAATCATGCCTTTTACTTCACAAACAACCAGGAGACACTACAAACTGGAATTACTGTAGAATCTGTTGGGTGTTAATTCTGATGAAAAGCTCCAAGTATCTCATGACTCCCTGGTACAGATTTGGGCATTGCTGTCATGGAGAATTACTTGGTTTTAAGTTAATCATCCTGTTTGTGCTTCTCTAACGAGGCTGGCTTTAGAAAAGTCAATGGGCAGACCTTTCTTTGTATATGTCAAGAATATGTTCTATCATATGTCTGGTAGCTAAGCCTTTCAAGGTCACAATCTGTACAGGATTTATGTGCCTGTGCCAATGACAGGCTTACATCTTTCCATTCTCTGCCAGCCTTTGGTGACAGCATCTGTTATTCTATCATTTGAGCCCCTGTCTTTAGCTCTCACACCAGTGCCAGTGCACTGTGAGGAGCAGGCTAGGCATCACTGTTGTTTGTACACATGTCAGCTGCAGGAAGCCCATCTTAGGTGACAGCCATGTCACTTTGGTACCACATCCCCTTTTACACTTGATCACACTTGCAGATGGGAAAGCCAAAGATTTCCAGGCAGGAGGAAGTGATGGGAGAAATAGGTGCCAGATGGACATGTTGGTGTGCAGAAGGGGACAGAAGACCCTCCACCCAAGTGCCACAGGAGCCCATGAGGCTGCTACCTTCGTGTAAACACTCACCATGCCAGCTGCATAAATTGGTATCAATTCAGGGACCAAAGAAGGGCATGTGAGTCTAACCCTGATGGACACCCAGAGATGAGGTTTCCCAGCAAGAGAAGGCTGATTTTCATGGAATCTGTATGCTTGGCAGAGTTATCACTGTGTGGTGTGTGAACTCCCTCACCTAGGCTGGATAGAAATCCTGTCTATCATTTTCCTCACCTCACCTGGAACTCACCTTGAGTGCACTAACACAGGACCAAGTCCTTATATGATTAAACCATTCAGGGTATTAGGAGAGGTGAGAAAATGACAGATACTTGGAACATTGGGGGTGTTCTGCATTCAAACATCTTAATGCTTACATATAAATACTTTTTAAGTTTGTTGAGAGCAAAATGGAAGATGGGTGAGGATGGGGTTTTGAACTAAGAATTTAGTTACAGGGAGAGCCTTCAGGTTTGTTGTGCAGTAGAGAAATGCAGAAAGGGGAATTTAGGGGAAGGAAATAAATAATTTAGTTTTTGTCTGAAATGAGATAATGCCAATAAAGTTGGTCTTTTTTTTTCTGGATGTTATTTTTGGAACCTGTGTCCCTTTTGATGTGTTTTTGTGCCAAGAAGAGGCTATGTGGACTCATGAGCATTTGGGTTGTGTTTGCATAGAGTTGAAGTCTTACTTGTAACTATTAAGTGACTGATGCCAATAGGCTGTTTTCTGGAGCCAATGGTATTTGGAAAGTGCCTTGGGAAGATTTTCCATTGTATCTGTTTCTGAGCACCTCACAGACAGAATTCCACTGTGGATTCTGCCCACCTTCGCCATGTTTGTAACAGCTTGGGACCAATGATACCTACAACAGGAACTTGCTCCTAAACTGTTCATGGTAGAGCAAGCTCTGAAGAAAATTAAAGGAAGGTCTGGGAGATGGCTAACAGGTTAAGGGTCTTGCCACCAAGCCTCTTGCCCCGAGTTCTACCCTGGACCCTACATGGAGGAAAGAGAGTGCTGATCCAGCACATTGTCCTCTGAGCATGCATATGTATGTGTGCATGTATGCTCACACAAACACACACACATATACATGTTCACATGCATACACTCACACCAGTGCATGTACATACTAATGCATGTTTTTATTTTAATGAAGCATCTAGAACTGTTTTAAAGTTCCATTGCTCAGTTTTTACTCTCATCTTGACTCGCTTCCTTCATCACTGTCCTCTAGAGAAATCTGTCATTCATATTTATGACTTAGCATTTGCCTTAGCGAGAAGATTAGCAGGCTGTGGTTAGCAGGCTATCAAACAAGTGTTAAGAAATAACAGGATGAGTTTGAGGCCAGCCTGGTCTACAGAGTGAGTTCCAGGATAGAAAAAAAGAAAGAAAGAAAGAAAGAAAGAGAGAGAGAGAGAGAGAGAGAGAGAGAGAGAGAGAGAGAGAGAGAGAGAGAGAAAGAAAGAGAGAAAGAAAGAGAGAAAGAAAGAGAGAAAGAAAGAGAGAAAGAAAGAAAGAAAGAAAGAAAGAAAGAAAGAAAGAAAGAAAGAAAGAAAGAAAGAAAGGAAAACATTCCACATTCCAGATGATGGATTGTTAGACTCTAACTGAGGAATGTGTCTGGGGAAGGATTCCAAATGCTTCCTTCTGACCATCCCTTACCTATCACCCCTTCCATCTTCCTAGTGCACAGAAGTCTTATTCCCACTTTAGGATCTTCTTTTGAGTGGGCATTCTTCATCCTCTGGCCAGCTATATTCCATTTCCTCTTTCTAAGGACTTTATCTCCTTTCTCAATGATGGAGGTAGAAGCTGCAGCTCTGGTTGCATTAAGTTCTGCTGTCTGCCTGTCTCAGGAGACTGACATAGCCAGATGCTTGCTTTCATTATGACTGTATCCAAAAGGAAGTAAGCCCTACAGTGAAACACTTGCTGGTGTGATTGATCAGGGTGTTTCAGTCTATACTGTTGCCCTGTTCTTTTACTCTTTCTGAGACTTTGTTTTTGAGATAGGGTTTCATGTGTTCTGGCCACACTAGCTGTGTAAACTGGCTAGAAATGTATGTATAGAATAACAAGTATGTATATAATAATTCAGTCATATTGGGTATTAGAGATCAGTTAAAGATAATTTAAAATATAAAGAAGAATATAAATAGATTATATGTAAATGCTGTGCTCTCTGCATTTTTGAGACAAGCTTTCATGTAGCCTAGGCTGGCCTTGAACTCACTCCCCAGCCAAGGACAATAAGCTTGAATTTTGGATCAAATACAAATCTCCCTTGAATTTTTCCATTCTATAAAGACCCCTAAATCATCTTGTGCCATGACTCCACTGTCTAGAAATGGTTGAAGAAACTCAGGAAATAAAATTTAAATGGATTTTTTTTCAATTTAATGGATTGACAAAGGTAGCAATAGAAATGAATACGTTCTTTTGATAGTCTCTGTCTCCTTGTAGAGTGATCCAGACTTATATTAAGACCAAACAAACATTTCCCCTCTTGTTCTGAAAGGGAGGAAATCAGCAACATCATACAAAATTACAAAATCCTTCCTGGTGGGCGGGGAATCCTCCCTGGAGGGCGGGGAATCTTCCATGAGGGCAGGGAATCCTCCCTGGAGGGCGGGGACTCTTCCATGGAGGGCGGGGAATCTTCCATGAGGGCGGGGAATCCTCCCTCTGTAGCAGATGTTAAATTTCAAACATGATGAAGTTAAGCTTGAGGTGATGCACCTCAGAGCTCAAGAGCCCATTAGTTACATTTAAAGGCTGAGGTTTAGCTAAGGAAAAGAAGCCGGTATGAACACTAGGCGTTCAAAATAGCTTTACTCCCAGAGTCAAGAACATTCAAACTTATTCAGAAGTACACATTTTTATTGCAATAAAGAAGCACTGAACAAATCAAATAGAAAAGCTTTTTACCTAAAATGTACTTGTTAAAAAGGGCAATTTCACATTTTAAAAAAAGGGAAATGAAATTTCCTTGGAAGGATTAATCTGAGCTGATATACACAGTATAGCAAGGAAATGTAATTTCTAGTTATTGGATGGACTTGTCTACCTTGAGGGTAAAGACAAGGAAGAGAGACAGGGAGGGAAAGACATTCTTTATGCATGCTCTGATGATGTCCTGTACTGTAAAAATAAAATACTTACAAGATTTAGCAGTCATCGTTTTAATATGGTCAGCTTGATTGTGAGTGTTAAATCCTCTATCTGGAAACTCAGGGCTATAAAATCCATCTGGCCCTTGGAGGCGCTGCAAAGCTTAGTCCAAACCAAGGCTAAGCCTCATCTCAAACTAAACGAATGAGCAGCTTTGGGTCCCACTGGCTCTGTAGACCTGGGAGAGGCAGACCATGCTTTAAGATGCACATTTTGCTGTACCTATCACCACTGGCCTATATATGGAACCCTCTGACACATAGGGACGGTTGCTGTTAGGAGTCTCGTGGTTACAATGCCTTTGAGGACAGAAAGATATTCTTCCTTGCTGAAATGTAAGTCTGAATTTGTACATATGCATCTGCTTTAAATCACGCATTTTTTTTTTTTACAGAAGGAGGTGCTTATGGGGGAAGCAAAACATGGTGCCCTTCACAGGCACCCCACACGGTGGCTAGAGACCCCTGTATTTCACTGTCCTTTCCCAGAATCTTTCCTCAAAAGGATCTGTAAGTAAGTAGGTCTGTGCCAAGACTACAACTCCTCCCATTTTTGTTTTTAAATATATACAAAATGCATTATATACTTATATACATCATATGTATGCACTACATGTATATATAATAATTTATACACTCCATATAAAATACATATATTGAGCTGGGGAAGTGGCTCAGTAGCTAAAGTACGTGTTGCCCAAACATAAGGGCCTGAGAATGAATCCTGAGAACGAAGCACAATAGCACAGGTCTGTAACAGTTATATGACTGTGGTAAGCTCCGGGATGGAGATAGGAGAGTCTACAGAAGGTTGTGGGTCAGCTGGTCTGGCATAGGCAAAAGAACAACAAAGAGACTTGTTTCTACAAGACTTGTTTCCATGGCATGTGTGCTCGCCTGCATGTGCACACATGAACATACATATGTGCATCACATACTAGTGCTCCACAGGGATGCTACTGACCTTCAAGTTCAAGTTTTCCTTCCTAGAACATATCACATACACATGAACAGACAAAAATTTAAGCATATATGTTATAAAGTGACTATTATATATATATAATGTGTACAGTACTTTTATGCGTATCCTGGAAATAAAAATATTGAGCTTCTGTTTAACTTTCCTTAGAATGTCATCTCCAAGGTGAGTAATGGACTTGGCTGCAGAAATTGTAAGTCAAGTATAGGTAATAAAAGAAATCACATCAGATCTATCTTGCTTTTTTAACCTTAGGCTAACAGGTACAGGGAAATTGCAAGAAGGAATTACAAACAGAAAACTGAAACCCTGCAATTACTTGAAAGTGCTCAAATCTTATTTAAGCAGCACGTACAATAGTTTGGTGCTGAAACGCAATTTTTACTTTAGGAAAACATAACTTTTCCTTAGATTGTTTTCTAACCTCATTTTCTGTGGGATGGAGCTTGATCTCAGGTCTCATATACACTGGGCTGTGTTCGCAAGCCTGACTGCAAGGGCGGCTTCCTGCACTGTGATAAACAGTAGAAAGCATCCATTAAGACCTGGACCACTCAGAGCCTCCCACCGGCTTGGCATTTTGCACTCAGCTCAAGGGTAATTAACTGCCTTTTTCTGCAATGTATGGATTCTTCTACATTTTTATCCCAGCGATAAAAACATCAAAAGGGAGACAAGTTCTTGAAAAGGAAGTGACAGAGGAACGGTCACATGCATAGATCCTTTGGGGATTTGGGGAAAGTTATTTGCTTATCTGAATGATATTTGCCAAGATGAAAAGACACCAGCAGATTCCATGGGCTCTCACTCACTGGGCAGCATCTGCTGCTCTGTTGATACAGGAAACATCTGTGAGAAACTCTGTGCAGTAAGTGGAAAGATTCACTGTCAGCAAAAAAAAAAAAAAAAAAAAAAAAAAAAACAGGTCTATAGGCAGCCAGGCCCTGGGAAACCTGAAGAAGCTGGGAAACCAGCAAGGCAAAGCTTGGATGTAAAGAGATTGTCTTATATCCAACAAGTCAGGAGAACACAGTTGCAGCAGAAAAGCGGGCACCCGTTCTGCACGGGGATGAGGAGGGCTGCTGTTGTCAAAAGGGATGCTTTTTTCTGTTTGAACTCAGGTGGCCTAGCGGGACCTGTTCACATGCAGAAGGCTAGACGGTAGAAGAGGGCTCACAGGTCAATTCATTCTACAGCATGGGAAATGGAAAAGTATCAATGCACTGAACATCTTGTCTTACTGGCTGACACTTTTGTTTGTTGAGGCAGGGTCTCACTACGCAGCACAAGGTGGCCTTGAACTCACAGTGATTCTCCTGTCTCAGGCTCCAAAGTGTTGGCATAATAGGCTCAATTTTCTAGATTAAAGACAAGTGTGCTCATCTTTGTACCAGAAGACAACTCATGTTGTGCTCTGGTTTCTTTTCAGGAGGATGGGACAGACAAACAGAAATTGTACTAATTTGTGATGTTTGTGATGTTTTGCATATGAATTGATTTTGAATTGTTTAAATCAAGCTAATTAACAGAGCCAGACAATATTGATACTGGGTTTTATCTTCTGCTATTAGAGTCTCTCTTTAACACCTTTCCCCAAGATACTGTCTTCTTGAGAAGACAGACTGTTTAGAAATGATTGGTGGAGTCTTGCAAGGAGTCTTTGAGTATTTTTTCTTTTAAGTGGGCATTTATATATAAATATGTGTGTTTACATGCATGTACATATGTGTATGCATGTTTGAGTATATGTATGCATATCTGTGTACGCTTGCATGTGTGTATGTCTGTGTGAATACAGTGTTTATGTGTGTATGTCTGTGTGCATATATGTGTGTATGTAGATATATGTACATGTATGTATGTATATAGGTACATCTAATATGTATATGTATGTGTATATGTATATATGTATGTTTGTGTGTATGTGTGTATGTATGTGTGTATTAGAATATACATATCTATGTCCATGAATGTATGTATGTATGAATATATCTGTATATGTGTGTGCACATATGCATGTAACATATGTGTTTGAATATGCATGTACATATAGGTGTGTGTGTATGTGCATTTGTATCTGTGTGTGGGCCTGTGCATGTTTGAGAGCTTTGCTTTGATCTGTTTTATTATGCTTTTTTTTTTTTTAAAGTTTGGGGAGTTTCCACAGATACATCACAACAGCACAAGATTATTTGTAAATCAGATCCGGTTTTCTTTAGAGCAATGTGCTGAATGCTAAAGATTGGAAGCTGAGATTGTGTGCTCTTTCTTCCTTTCAAAGACAGCTGATTTGCCTCAGAAAGTGCTTAAAATATAGCTCTCATTTAGGATCCTCAGAGAGCAAGCCTGTGCTCTCCATGACACCAGTTATTCAAGCAAGAAGACAGCCAAAGCTATTTTCCATCTGCGATGGTGAAGCCATTCATCATTAAATAAAACATTTAAGCAGTAATTTAAATATTACAGGCTATGAAACTGCTTAGGCAGGGAACAAGAACCGGAATTAGAAGACCAGGCTTGTCCTTGAGCAAATAATTAAAACCTTGCTGTTTCTCACACTTGTCTTAAAAAAAAAAAAAGGAATGAAAACTCTGGTCACTCATCCATTTCCCACGAAGCTCGCAGAACTAATGAATAGTCACAGGCTTTGCTCAGACAGAAGCTCCTGTGGCAGAGATGAACTGCAAACAGCCATGGCATTTGCCTGCGTTTCCAGGACAATTCTGATTTAAAATCTTTTATCCCAGTTCTGTGTCATAAATCAATCTTTCTTCCATAATTTTCTGCTAACCCCAATCAAAAAAACCTCCTTTCCTGTGGTCCTATAACCCAGGTAAAAATGCCTAAAGTTACAAAACCAAAACCAAAACCAAAACCAAAAGCCAAACTAACAAAAAGTAAAGAGGGAAAAAGGCTTGGGTCTTTTTAGTACTGAGCACAAGGCATAGGCTAATTTGCCAGAGAGACTGACAGGCAGGCCTGGTGAAAGGACCATTTGTCAAAGTCTTCCCTCAGGCTTTTAACTTTTTGGATAAAATGAAGTCAGTGGAGGTGGGGTAAAGGGCTGGCCTTTCTCCATTCACAACTCCTGTGCATCTCCCAAGCACACACCCCTGAGAATATTCACTGGTAAGTTCTCTTTACAGTTTTGAAACTAGAAGACAGTTTTCATAGAGAGTCATCTCCCCATCCTTTTCAGACTTGCCATTTTATCTGAATCTAGGTGATGGGGATTGTATCTCCTTGGTCTAAGTTTTCTGGAAGTCTTTTCAATCTCAGAGTACGACCTCATAAACCAAACAAAACCAACTAAACCCGGAGATAATATCTACATCACTTAGCAATCTCCCAATAAATATAACTTTGAATACGGATCAAAAGTCACAAATTGTGCATGGTTAACAGGCCGTGTCTACTAAGAAGAGCCAGACTGTGAGGCAGGAATAACAGTGAGAATCGGGAGGTAGAGACATCGAGTTAAAATGATCACGGAGAGCAGCTGAGGTATGAGGGACTCCCAGAGTCGAAAGAATCAGCAGTGCAGTGCATCTTTTCCCGAGATTCATGATTCCCTTTCACAAGTAGATGCCTGTTGCATTTGTATCTGGAATGCAAAAATTCTTGACGAACTCTAACAGCTCAACACTATCCCTTTTCAAGATGACTTTTGCTCATAGTTCATGGAAAGACAGTTGTGTGGATTCAGAAGGAGAGTGAATTGGCAGTATTTAGGGTCGACTTTGTTTCAATCATCAAACCACAGTCAGTACTTTAATATCTCTGTCATAATGAGCAACTCAAGAAGGAAAAAAAAACCAGTAATGGCAAAGATAATGCCAAAAGCATTACTAGTCACTGTAAAAAAGGCATTTGTAGAGTATGTCATGCAACAATGTCCTATGCTTATACAGAACACTTACCAACAGAGAGCACATATTGTGACTCATAGCACATAATAGACATACAAAGTGGATTTTTCAGACCATACTAGAACTAAAATCTAAATTAATAACAGACAACTTGGAAAAATGTGGCTATGCAGCCAAAGCAGTAGTGAGAGAAAGGACAGCATCTATGTTCAGAAAGCTGTACTCAGAGGGTAACAGATAGCATCAACACATATAGGAGGTGAACCGATGGACTATCAAACATTAATAACATCCGTTTCCATGTTATGAAACCAAAGAAAGATTTGCAAAGCGGACACAAGAAAAGAAGTCATCACAAAATGAGAGTAGAAATAAGTGACTGGGAACATGGGAGCAAAGTAGAAGCTGAGTGAACCCCAGAGGTAGTCTGCTGAAAAGTCCAATAACCAGTTAAACCTGTAGCTAGGTGAGAAGAAAGTAGAATGAATGAGCAGACAGTGTCGGAAGTGAAAGGAGGGTTACCATTCCAGTTTCAGTGGTCATTAAGAGGACAAATACAAAAAGCACTAGAAACAAATTCTACTGCTCCAACTGGGTGATAATGAACCAATTTCATCAAAGACACAAAGTAACTAAAATCACAGAAAAGAGACAACCTTAAAAGTCCTAATCAATGAATAAAAACATTCTACAGCCATACAAAATAGCCTAGTGGGTCAAGACAGATGCACTGGCCAACACCACCAAGCATTTACTTGAGAGAGTATAGCACTTCTCGACATTATCTTCTAAAAATTATAGGCTAAGGGAACACTTCCAAGTGCATCCAATGAGACTTGCATTAATATTTAATTAATATCACAGCCAAAAAGGTACAGTATTAAAAAAGGATGAAAATAAACCAATTATCTTTCATGACTATACATGTGAAAAGCTTCAATGTGATATTAGCAAATCAGACTTTATAAAGGCACATAAGATCTATTTGCCATGGCCAACTGAGGTATATTCCAGATATGCAAGCCAGATTGCAAATTAAAAGCATATACACCAAGCTAACCTACCATGTCCACAAAATGTAGCAGGAAGATCACAGGGCCACATTGGTTGATGTAGAAAAAGCATTTCAAAATTCTAATATCCACTTATGAAAAGAAAATTCCTTAAACAATTAGGCTGAAGGAAAAAAATCTTAATTTTGATAACACACTATGTATAGACATGCACACACACCGAGGCACACATGCAGAAATTACACACACACACATATATATGCACATTCAAAACCATGCATAGACACATATGCACACACATGTGCATACTTATGCACACACCCCACAACTGATATTTAGAAAATAACAGACACTTTCCCTTTGAGATAGGGAAAACGATAAAGATATTTCCCTCATCATTTGAACCCAACATCATACTGGAAGTTGACTAGAAGAAGAAAAGAATAAAGCTATGCAGGATAGATGGAATTAAATAAAATTGACTGTGAACTTGATGTCATGATTGTCTTGGTAGAAAGTCAGAGTTTGCAGCTGGAGGCTATCAGCAAATACAACATTATTGGACACCAGAGCAAGACAGAAATCTGATGTGTCCCCACACGTCACTAAACAATGAGAAGCAGAAATTTAGATATGCCATTTTTAATGTTACCAAAGACAAAACAAACTACTCAACTATAAAATTAAAAAAAAAAAAACAGAGCCCTTGTGTAGAAAAATAAAAAGCACCAATCAAAACAATGAAAGAATTGAGAAAGTAGAGCAGTGGTGTTTCTGGCTGTAGTTTGAAGGCCCATCCCATTATCAGTGGGATGTCATTTCTTTCCAGCTTCGTTTGGAGATTTAATGAAAACCCAGTAAGAATTACTGCAAGTTATTGTTTTGTCTATCAATAAAGTATTTTAATGTTTAAATAAAAATGTGAAACCAGAAAAGTCAAAATGATACTGAAGAAATATATGATTGGAGGAGTCAAACCATTTGATTTCAAAACTTACTATTAAGCTATAGTAACCACATTGGGATCTCGGTAGAGGAATAGAGGTATGGATCAATAGAAGAGACTCAAAGTCTGAGACAAATGCAGTCCAACCACAATCCAATAAAGCAAATGACACAATGGAAACACTGGTTATTGGCCTAGACAGAGATAGAACTAACATATTATGGGCTGTTGAGATGGCTCAACAGGCAAAGCTGCTTGCCAACAATCTAAATGAGCCGTTTACTTTCTATAATTCACATAATTTAGAAGAGGAAAACTCATTTTTTGCTCATCTTTTGACCTCTATATGTGTGTCTTGGCATGCTTGTGCATATGTGTGCACACACTGGTTACATGTGCTTGTATGTGTGAATACACACACACACACACACACACACACACACACACACACACACACACAAATGTAAAAATACCTAAATACAAGACTCATGAAACTTCTATATCACTTATGATTTAATAATTATATTTAATAGATTTATTTATTTTAGTTATGTGTATCTGTAAGATACTATAATGGTGGGTATATGATACACTATTTATCAAAACCCAAAGAACAAAGAGAGAACACAAAGAGTGAACCTCTATTTATGCACATTTCAGAAAAATATTTTAGAAGACATGGGGAATCCCAAGATGAAATGCAGAATATGACAAACGAATGATCAGCAGTAAGCCCTTAAGGTAATTTCACCAGAGGATAGTGATGGAAACTCTACCTTACATGGCTGTGGGAAGGGGAGCAATATGTCAGGAAAGGAGATGAAAGGAAGTATAAATAAGATTGTGTTCTAGCTGATCAAAGGCTTCCCAATGGGAGCTAGGAGTAGATTAATTAATATTCTGAAAACACCTCATATATGAGATTATACACTTAAGACAACGGATGGCACAGGAGCACCAGGGGGCTTTTTGGAAGCATGACAAATTCTAGTTATGCAAGGAGAGAAAGTAATGGGTTAAGATTGGCAACATCATCACGAAACATGGTTAGCTTGATATTGACATAACTGGTGTGGTTTGAATGTGAAATGTTCCCCAGTGTGCCCTGCTGGAGGTGCTGTTTGGGAAGAGTATGAACCCTTAGGAGGTGGAATCTAGCTGGAAGAGTGGGTCTTTGGGAGAGTGGCTGGAAATTTTACAACCCAGCCCAACTTTCTGCTCACTCTCTGCCTCCCAAGCAGGGCTGCAGTGCTCCTTTTACGTCATGACGAAATATTTTCCTTGAACTGTAAGGCAGAATAAGCCATTTTCCTTTTACAATGCTTCTAATCATTGCTGCATCCCAGCAGTAAGAAAATTAGCAAGTAGATATGGTTATAAATAATCACACACACACACACACACACACACATAGAAGGTCGCATATGCACATCCATTTCCAAATGTGCCATCAACTGAGGAAGCCTTGGACATAGTGACAGTCCATCATGAAAATCTAATATCAATGAGTGTGTTTGGTGCTTAGAACCGTTCTCTAATCAATGGAGCCAGGGCTCTTCAGATAAATACCAATTCTAATATAGAGTGGGAAATAGATAAAATATCTATGTAGCTATCATCTATATCATCTATCTATCTATCTACCTATCTATCATCTATCTATCTATCTATCTATCTATCTATCTATCTATCTATCTATCATACAACCATATATCTATCAAGAATAGAAAGAAGTACTTAAAATATAACACAACAAACAAATCCCACAAGGGCTTATGTTGAAGAAGGAATATATAGCAGATAACTGAATAATAGCTCCCTATGGTCAAATAGTTGAGCAATAAAATAATCAGAGTAATATTAGATCATGATCCAAAGTTTAAAATACATACCACGAGACTATGCTAACATAACTTAACAACTAAATAAAAGGAAGACAAGAGATATAGCTCCCATTTAGAAGAATTACAAATACTATTTATAGGTAATCCACCCACAGGTGGGTGAGTCATGACTCCAAACTCCTTAAATATGAGCAGCTTGTTCATACTGAGCACAGAGCTCAGTATGGAAAGAGAAAAAAAAAAAAAAAACAAGTAACAGTATAATGGAGAAAAGTGATGACTTTCGAGTGATTAAAGTCAACACCAAGAGTTAAAAGGTGTGCATCCTTGCTCTGTGCTATTCCTTTGTCCTTCCTTCTCATAATCTCAGTGCAACTATGAGGAACATATTAGTTATCAAGAGAGGGACTCTTTACAAGATATTGAACCAGAATTTAAAATTGACAAGATCATACGACATGAAGAAAGTTTGAGAAACCCAAGAGGGGGTTCAGGAGCTACCACACCTGAGTAAATTGGGGCCCTAAAGGAGATGTTGGTACAGAAAGAGGACATTAGACAAGAACTCAGAGAAAATCTCAATCAATTGTGGGCTGTAGGTAATAATGTGCTAATCTTAATTCATTAATTTTGAGTATGAAGACATTTTACTACTTGTGCAGTTTTTCTATAAACCTACAACTATTCTAAAATTAACATATGGGAAAAATATATATCCTTCCATCCCTGGTGGCACAGGTCCATAATCTCCTGTAATACCAGAGAGTATGAGACAGGAGGACTGCAAAGAACTCAAGATTTGTCTGGGCCACAGAATGGGTTTAAGGTCAACCTGAGACACTATCTCAAAGAAAAAAGACAAAAGATAGCGGTGGGCTGTAGGATGACCTGTGGGTGTCATCCCCAGAACGCTCTCACCCCTCAACCTCCCTCTCATCCCCATACAAACCAACTGAAGCATAAAGATCCTTTGCCAGAATGTTCCCCAGGGAGAGCTCCTGCAGAGGGGTATGGCTCTATCTAGGACTATTTTCCTTGGTGTCCCTCCAACATTCCCAACCCAGTCTGATAACCCTATGTAGTAGTTTGTATAGCAGCTAATAAATGTCCCTGCAGTGGCTCCTCAATGGCACTCGTATCACTGCTTCCTAACTAGAAAACAATGTGACACGCCCCTCCCACTGCGCATGCTTCCCAAGCCACGGTGCTGCACACCAATCAAACTGTGAGGAGAAACAAACAGGACCTCCTCTAGTTACTTTCCTCAGCTATTTTATCACAGCACTGAGAGGGGTAACTAAAATCTATCCAAATCTAGGGCTGGGTTTTCAACTGTTCTTTATGTGTCTTTGTGTGTATTTATCATATGCCCTAAGAGGAAAGCAGGGCCTCTTTTGCCTACATGACATATTTGTGCAAATTCTGATACATTGTAATCACTCCAGCCTTTAAAAGCTAACTTGGATCTGGGAGTGTAGCTCGTTTGGTATACTGCTTGCTCAGTATGCAGAAAGTCCTGGGTTTGATACCCAGTGCCGTGGAAATCAGCAGTGGAGACACACATCTGTGAAGCCTGCAGCTAAGAGGTAGAGAGTTCGGAGTTTAAGCTTATCCTAAGCTATGGAGGGAACTCAAGGGCAGCCCCTTGGGATACACAAGACTGATTATTCTGGTCAGATCTATTGGCATCTTCAACATCTGAAGATGAGTTAGCTGGTTAATGGTCCAGGCTTCATGTCTGATTTAGAGCAAGAGAAACGAGTGTGTAAGATACATTGAAAGGAGAAGAGGGTCAGATTTATGTCTCTGATCGGATGAGGTTGCAGAGAAGCAAAGGCATAGCAGAGACATTTCTGAGGTTTTGACTCAGGGAAGACACAAAGGTCAGTCACTGAGGGAAACTGAGGTAGAGTTCTGGCAGATCGCGGGGGTAGGAGGGATCCCGAACCTGCTATGTGGAAATCCACTGTAAACATTACACACTTCTTTTTTTGTCCAATTAATGAATTTTATAATTTTATTATATATCACATCAGATCAAAGTTGTGTATATAAAAAAGTGGAGTATATAAATATTTTGGGTGAGTTTCGTGTGTGTGTGTGTGTGTGTGTGTGTGTGTGTTCGTGAAGGTGTACATATGTGTGTGGGTGTACATAATGTCAGAAGTGCTGTTTTTCAAGGGCCCCACCCCCCACTGCCTTGTTTTATGAGGAAGAGTCTCTCATTGGCCTGGACTCTGGCCAGAGAGCCCCAGGATCCCTCTCTGTCTGCCTTCCCAGTGTTGGGACTACAGGCACTTAGCATCACACTTGATTTTGTAACATGGGTTCTGGGGAACAAATGCAAGGGTTCATGCTTGCAAGGCAACCCTTCTCTGAGCTCTCCCCAGCCATCTCCCCAGCCTTCCCTCAGCTCTGAGCTTCCTATCCCTGACGGAAACGGTAAAGGCTTTGAGCTCAGTTGAAGCCTAATAATGCCCATCTCTGCTACTCCACAGGGGCATGTCCTCCCTATGCTTATGAGCCTCTTGGATGCTTGGATTGTTCTGTAAAATGGGGGGAAATAGTTTATGTCACTGTGAGACTTCCAATGAGTAGAGCACATAGCCCAGTTGCCACATGATATTCACAGTCCAGCGTACCATTCATCCCTTCTGAAAGCTCCTTGATTGTCTTGAACTGAAGGCAACCAGCATTCTTGAAGCTGTTTCTGCCCAGTTTCAGGGGATGGGGTGGGAGCATTTGAGATAATACAGTTGGCACCTAATCACCCATTTCTAGCTTATTTACAACACATTCATCTGGCCTTACCCCGAACCTAGAAGACATCTGGCTAACTTCTTTCTCCTGTCAGGTGGTCAGTGCTGTGGAAAAAGAACTTGAATTGAACAAGACCCTAAGGACCATGACTGGTAAAGAAACGTTCCACATATGATTCAGAATCACGCATCTGTGTCTTTGAAAGTTACTGTGGTGTTGGATTAGTCCTGCTCTCTACTCATGTACATTAGCCAGACTGAATACATTGGCCACAAACCTAAAAAGACCTAGAGCTCTTTGAAGAGATTAAGCATAACACGACACCTTATCTGACAAAGAGGTATACGTGTCTGGGAGATGCCTTAGACTGGAGAGGATCCCACACGGTGGGAAGAGAGGACCACTTCTGAAAATTGTCCTCTGACCTCCATGGATGATTAGGGGATCTGCAAATTCATGAGTAAGAAGTAGCTTTACAATTTCCTTGTGCTAAACTTATTTTTCACAAAACTTACTTAAAGACACACACACACAGAGAAAGAGAGAGAGAGAGACAGAGAGAGACAGAGAGAGAGAGAGAGAGAGAGTGCTTTTGTGTACATAAGAGTAAAAAATTTCAAATACTGCTAGCTCATACAGATGACACGGAGACCTTCAATACAAGACCCTAATACAATTCTGTGATATTTTGAGAAAGCTATTTTTAATAACTAACACATTTCATATTTTACTGTTCTTAGAGGTTTTTTTTTTTAATCTTCTCCCCTCTCTGATTTCAACAGATGAAAGTGTGCTTTCAGAGGCTGTATATTTAAATAGTGAAGTGAAGCACTGAGACATGATAGGCAACTCTCCTGAACCTAAGCAAGGAGTTCTTGAAAACAGTCGACCCTCGACCTTGTCTATTGTCTACGCTGCCAAGGGATGGACCCCTGATGCTCCGGTGGACCGAATCCTCATACAGACAGGGCCACCTTCTCCACTGTTTAGTTATCAGAACTGTACTTGGTAACTAGCTGAGGCTCTTGAAGCTGCTGAGAGAGCTCAGGCAGTAAAGTTCAGGCCTTAGCATCCACATTTTAAAAGTCACTCCTAGCTGTTTCACACATCTGTGACCTCGGTTTTGGGAGTAGGAAGCTGAATGGGGGTGGAGGTTGGGGTAGGGAAGAGGGGAGCGACAGGTGAATCCTTGGGAGTTAGTGGCTAGGCAGTCTAACCAAATTAGTGAGGTTCACGGTCAGTGAGAGGCATTATTGTGGCCTCATATGAAACTCAGAACTGGGCTATTTCCTGGCTTTTGAGAATGATTCCTGTGTATTGCTGCCATCAATGGGATCTTACGAAAGGCTCTAGGGAAACTCAAATCTGTGAGTAGTTTTAGAATTCCTGAGCTGAACCTATTTGTGCAAGCTCTCCATGTCTTTGCTCGTCTAATGCATATTTATTAAAACCTAGTATGTGCTAAGTACCATGTGTTCCTTCGAGACCGATAGCATGAGGTGGATGATTCAGGTAGCGTTCAGCTTTCCATGCTCTGCCAGGGGTTCCCAGTGTACCGTATGAGTCTGTGAGCTCTTCCCATACACGGCGGGAGGAAGAGTTGTCGCGTACAATTGCTGTGAGCACAACAAGCTCAGTGGATACTGAGATTTGAGCACAGCCTCAGACTTCTTTATTTTACACACACACAGTCTCTCTCTCTCTCTCTCTGTCCTCTGTATATGCATATAAGTACATGCGATGTATGTTCACATGTGTTTGCATGCCAGAGCCCACATGCCGCTGACTGTAATGGAGGTTAGAGGTCAACCCCAGCTCTCCATGTTTGCTTTCTACCTTGATTGCTTCCCACATCATCAGGCTAACTGACTCATGCCCTTCTTGGAATTCTGTCTATCTCATTGTAGGAGGGCTGGATTACTGATGTGTAACACTACCATTGATTCTGGGAATCTAAACTCAGATTCTTAAGATTGTGTGGCAAGTTCTACACACACAAGCCTCCCTCCCCACACCCAGCCTGTATTCTCAGCCTTAGTTTCAACACCTTCCTTTAGAATTTATTGAATCAGCTCTTCAGGCCAACAGCCTGTGTCGGGAGCTGGCACACAGCAGTTGACTGCATCAGTCTGTTTCATGTAGAGAGACAGAATTTCCCCCAATCTCTGGTACAGAAATACCACTGCTACTCTTTATAACCCCAAAGAGGTAAACATGGGGAATCTGGGATCACACTCAAGTTTCTCAGGGTACGCATTATGTCATCTGAAGTAAACACTAGGCCATTTGTTATGGACCAATGCTAACATACTTGAAATTTACAATTGGGAATTTAACTCATTTCAGAATGTAAGAACATTCCTTTCTTTGTTCTAAAGCTTTCAGGAAAAAAATAATAAGGAAAAAAAAAACCCTAGTATACTATAACTGTTCATTCCTACCAGTTTTTAAATATTTTACGTATCTTTCTCTCAGCCTAGTGTTTAGCAAAATGTTGTGTTAACCAAGGGGGATTTAATGAGGAATTTGGAATCTGACATGCTGACATCTATTGTTTTTAACACATTCTGTAAGAAGTTAGGGAAGTAGATTCATTGACACATGTGTGTAATTGTGCTGAAAAAAAAATAAGTTTTGCAATATATTTGTGCTGCGCAGCTAGGCAACCAGAAAGCAGTAACACACAGGAAGTACGAAGCTGTGTGTGTGCTTCCAGGCAAATTACGGGAATTATAAATCTCTTATTTTCTTTATGCGAATTCCCTCTGTGTCAAAGAATAATACAGAAAAGCACCGAGGCCATTGGAGCAGAGAGGGCTCACTTTTGACTGACTTTGCTTCTACAGCTCTTTTATTTTATTTCCTCAGTCTTTCCCACAGGGCATAAGGAGTGGGAAGGACCTAAAAAGAAAAGAAAGCACTGAATTGTAAGCTATTAAATTTATATATATATATATATATATATATATATATATATATATATTCTTTAAGCTAGTAAGGAAGAATAACAGGAAATGAGGAGTTGATCTTTACTTCATTGTAAGACGACTATATGAACTGTTTCATTTAAAAAAAATTCAGTAAATAGACCAGCACTGAAGAAAACTATTTCAATGAAATAGCTATGATTATATTGTAACTCAAATCCAACGATCCATAATAAATACTGTTTGTATTATTACTGTAATCCCACAATATCCTCCTGATTTTTAAAAAAACCATAGCATTTAATAGCCCATGATTTATATTGCTCTTTGGAAACCTTTTCAATTGCCTTTATGAATCTGAGTGGAGAGACTCCCATTGCTGAACACCACCCAGGCATTTTAACAAAAGGAATCTTATAAAACTTCTCAACAAGATACAATGGCTGTATCTTGGTGTTCAGTTGGTTAGACTTAAAGAATATTTCCATGCTGATGTCAAGACAGGCAAAGGAGGAAACAAGAGATGAGACTGAAGAAATGGTAGTGGTGGGAAGAAAAACAGTAAGGACAGGGGCAACAGGTTACACATACCTTCTGTTTGGGCTCCAGAACACACAAGTGCTGTGAAAAGGGCTGGCCATGACTGCTGTCTGAAAGAGCCCCAAGCTGACTCAATAGCTTGAAACACTGAGGGACCTTGTTAAAACATAGGCATAACCCAGTCCAGGGGCTGAGAATCATAACTTTATCTGTGCCAGGGTCACTGGACCCCAATCCCCCAAGCTTCTCTGTGTGGCTTTTTACTTCACGGGATGCTGGTTTGATTTGATGCCCGGCAACCCAAGACTATTTTAAAAGTTTTTACCCAGAAGAATTCCTTTCATCTTTTATCCCAAAGCTGATTTTAAATATAAATCTGATATGGTAGGTTTTGTTTGTTTGTGTGTTGGTTTTTATAAGAAATTTCTGGCAAGGAATATAGATATTTAAGCCAAAACTTTATAAAACAATTGTGGATTAAAAAAAACATGCATCACCGGCCCTCCATATCTATAAATTATGTTTGTATAGAATGAATCAAACATGTCTTATCACTCTTTTAATCCCATGAAGAAACACTATGACCAAGACAACTCTTGCAAAAGAAAGCATTTAATTGTGGGCTTACAGGCTCAGAGGTTAAGTCAATTATCATCATGGTTGGGAGGATGGTGGCACACAGGCAAGACTGGAGACATAGTTAATAGTTGGGATCCACAGGCAGAGAGAGAGGAGGGAGAAGGAGGGAGGGAGAAAGAAAGAATAGAGAGAGAGGGAGGGAGGGAGGGAGAAAGAGAGTTGAGATGGAGGGAGGGAGGGAGAGGGAAAAGGAGAAGAAGAGGGAGAGAGAGGGAGAGACTGGGCTTGGCAACTTTTGAAATCTTAGGCCCAATGGCAGTGACACACTTCCTCCAAAATGGCCACACCTCTTAAGCCTTCTAATCCTTTCAAAGAGTTCGACTCCCTGGTGAATAAGCATTCAACTATTTAAGCCTCTGAGTCATTTTTATTCAAAGCACACAGAGATCAAAATTATTTTTAAAATTGCATCTTGCTGAGAGTATAGTATTTCCTGTCATTATTTTCTAAACATCACACTAAACCAACGATTTAATTCGTAACTTATAGTAAGATGACATGTAGGCTGTAGGTGAAAACTATGGTGCACACACACACACACACACACACACACACACACACACACTTACATATCGACTGCACTGCTTTATACTCCTGTCAACAGCACAAAAAGATCCCAATGTTGTCCTGTCTGCCTCAATTCTTGATAAGTTTTTGCATTTGTTTTTTGACAGCAGCCATCCTGATGAGTGAGAGAGGATATTAATTGAGGTTTTAATCTGCATTTTTTCAAATTCACTTCTTCAAACAATGTGCCTTGTCCTATTGTGGAGAGACACCCGTGTCAGTGAAAGGGAGCCTCATGACTTGTGCACAGCCACTCCTGATCGGCAGCTGCACTGTCACTGTGTCTTTGTTGAAGCCGAGATGCCCACAAAGCATGCATTCTCTGTGCATAGGAAAATGAGCCAATGTCAGATCTGACACATCAGTAGTTTCTAGAAGTACCTTGAGGAGTGACTATAAATTCCAAGAATAACTCAGCTCCATGGTGACTTGTTAAGAACAAGAACTTGGTTTTTTATGTCAAAGAGGAAATAGCATAAACGATCTCTTCTAGATCATTTTTAGAAGCTAGGATACAAGGATACATGGAGGATACAAGTTACTGAGATCATAGATAAACTGTGTTACAGTTTAAACCTGAAGGGTTTACCTCATTGGTTCATGTGATTAAAAGTGTGGTGTCCAGAGGGTGGAGCTATGGAAAGGTGACTGAACCACAAAGTCTCTAACTTTATTGGTGGGTTAATCCATTGTTGAATTACTGACTGGAGGCACAGAGAATGGGATTCTATCACTAAGTTTTAGAATGTCAGATATACTGGGTAAGAACACAGGAGTTAGAATTTTAGATAAACAACATTGTTTTAATTCAGGTATGCTTCTGGAAATGTCTGATGCAGATTTCCATGAAAGAATTATAATCATCTAGATCTCCTGTACTTTTATTTGACCAACTCGACAGTGTAGTCATAGAATGTCATATTTGAGAAGATGAGCCCTAGAAATGAGAATAAGTTGGTTTGCTGTCTACGGTGGCCGCAAATGGATGAATCACGGAGAGCTGCATAACACCCCCCATTTCTTTGATATAGAACATCTACCTAATGAACATAAATAATAATCAACTTCCCCCAGGACAGCCAGAGCTAGATGAACAGATGCCTAGGAACAGCAATAATTTTTTTCTTTTGAACCACCTAGTCCTTAATCATATGTAATTTATTTAGTGAAAGCAGAAGCTGTTTCATTTTAATACAAAATAAAGGGTCATCTTAACACATTAGAAGCTAACTCAATTTAGTTAGATTACCTGGCATCTCTTTGGCATTGACCCAATAACACTGAGTGCTACTGAAGAAGAGAGGACATAGGATGGATCCTGGCACATAGTAGTCACTTTGCTGTTAGTCTTAAAATATTTATGTCTGAAAGAAGAGCCTTCCCAAGGATTCTTTGGAGAGTTTTATAAACATCATGTAATCAGAGCTGAGGATCTGAGAGATGCCCTTGTCTAATTTTCTAATTTTGCAGGTAAGGAAACTGACCAAGGAGATGAATGGCTTACTCAAGTCTTCTTACTAAATGGTTTCACAGCCTGGAGTCCTCACTGCTCTTTGCTCTGATGCTGTCTGAGAGAGAAGGACACCACACTCGAGACCTCCAGAGAATGGAGAGTATGCATAGAAAGGTTCCAGGCAAGTCTAGGGATGTAGCTGCAGGGGTAGAACACTAGCCTAGCATGTGCAAGACCCTGGGTGTGATGTCCATAGCCTGAGATGCAGAAGGGTACCAGGTTACTTAAGTTCACACACAAGTATTAGGCCATGATTATAAAAAAGGATGGGAAGACAGACATTTTACTATTAGCATAGAATGTATAAAACAACAACAACAAGAAGAAGAGTAATTTCTTCCAACACATGCTGCTCAACTCACACAGAGGAATCCCGGGGGATGTTTCTAGATCAAGTTCCAAGTGAACGCCCATTTCTAGTTGTGAAATAGCTCAAGGAGTATCCAAGAATTTTTGGAAAATAGTAAGATGCTGTGTGGATTAAAATCACAAATGCTTATTAAAACCGAATGTCCAAGGAGCCGAGACAAACAGAAAGGTCACTGCTTGAATAAATATTTCCATTAGGTGGCCCCAGTCAATGCCCATGCCCTGTTTTTTCATGAACAAAAAGAGGTGTAAGAGGATGTAGGAGAGTTAGCTTTTTATGAGAGTTAAAACCTTCAACTTACAACACTTTGTTCTACACATGTTCTTATGTATTCTGGCAGCTTGGACGTGCTGGCAGATCTCTGCACTGACCTCCTTTGGCTACAGCTTGCTCGCAGTCTGCTCAGCATTGCAGACTAAATATTTCTGACATTGCTTAAGGAGGCAGTTGCTTTAAGTGGGTTTACAATTTGCTTTCTTATTAAAGTTGGGATTCAACATTACTGATGTTAACACCGCAGTTGGAGATGGTGCACAGTCATGATCTGAGAGACATAAGAGATTCTGGACATGTGACATCAGAGATGTGCATCGAAGGGTAGTACAATGGCGATTTCAAATGTCCTGGAGTTTGTTTGATTTTAGTTTTTGCCCATGAGGTTTGGTTTAAGATATTAGGGTTTAGATATGCTTTAGTTTTTAATTAAATTTTGGGACTGTTGTGGAATAAAATTAAGATGTAATAAAGACTATGAGGCAAACACAAAGCCTTGAAGGCTATTTGATGGGCAAATAAACGAATAAAGAAGCAAACATAAATATTACAGACCATTGATAGCATTTCAACGTGTGGCTCACTAACAGTGCGCTGTACCAGAAAAAGAAAGCAAAATGTTTTTGTTGGCTGCCTTTATATATAAAGATCTTATTTTAACTTTCACAACTGGAATTATCTGTATAGTAGGACCGGATTCCAAATGAAATCTGATGGAGAAACCAACTTTTGTTCTTCAGGTGTGTCTCGCTTCTATTGGTCACCCGGATAGTTAGATGTACCTTTTCCAGCTTACTGTAATCATTATCCATTTGTGGAAGGCCCTTAGCAAGCATGCGTCTGAGCAGTGTGCATTTGTGTGAACTCTCTGCATTGTTTTCCTTGACTACAACATGGGGATAATCATGGTGCTGTTAGAGGGATATCATGGGGATGGCATGAAATACCAGCTGCAGCAGATTTTAGGATTGGTCTTGGTACACAAGTATTATTCAAGTGGAAGGAAAACCATATTTATTGAGGATTTTAAGGCTACATTATCAATCGTATCATGTCCAGCATATTTAGTTTCAGAGGTTTTAATGAGTTGTCATTTTGATGTTATTTTAACCTGCATTTAGCATAACTCATCCATTTTATATTCTTGCCGATAAGGAAAAACATTTTACACACACACACACACATACACACACACACACACACACACACACACACACACACACACACACCTCATAGCAAAGACATTTCTCCCGCCTCCACTTAAAAAGCATTGTGTGCCTATATGAGGTAATCTGAAAGGTTCCACCCAGTCTGGGCCCCAGTGTGATTCAAGACTCCCATATTTGAACCCCAGACTTTGGTTTCCACCCCTGGTACAGCTCAGGTCCTATCTCTCCTTACTTAAGGCATCACATTGTGTTGGGAGCAGCTGTAACCTGAGATAAGAAGCAATTAAAATACTGTGAGACAGTGTTCAGATGGTGTGTATTATGTAACATGTAACTACAGATTCACTATAGAGTACTAGAGGTGCAAGACACAGACAGACAGACAGACAGACAGACAGACACTCACACACACACACACACACACACACTGTTTTGTCAAGGATGTTGTATGTGTACTAGGCAATGATTCTACCATTATCTACACCCCAGCCCTGGATACACAGTTCACATCACCTATGCTACATCATGAATGTTTTTGGTCATTACTGCCCCGTTCTCAAGAACCCACATAGACTGAGGGAGTCAGTCAAATAAGAATTAAGACGTGGCAGTTTCTGTGTATAACTGGCACTCAGGTGTCCGAGGCCTAAGCATAGTCTACAGAGTCCACAGCAAGAGAGCCTCAGAATTACCTCTACCCCTCCATGTAGCCCCTAAACTAGGACAACTGTAAATAGTTAAAACTTTCATTTTGGATTTATCTGTATTTAGCTGGGAATGGGGAGGGGACGAGACCACACACGTTTCACATGTGCAAATCCCAGAAGACTACAGTTTTGGTTTTTTTATAAGTAAATTCTTTGGAATGCATCAATACTGGGCAAGCTATTAGGAAAGCCAGCCACTCTCCAATCAAAAGGAAAAGGAAAAATAAAATCTGTAATGAGCAAATAATCTAATTTCCTTCCCTCCAAATGACTAGGTTTTTGAATTTATATAAAATGTGTTCATGTTCTTCTGTGAGTTCTCATGTTTGTCTCCCTCTTCCCCTCCCCCCAGCCTCTCTCTTCTCCCTTTCACCAAGTAGACAAAGCATCTAAATCGGGGGAAATCAGGGAAAGCGCCTTTAAGGGCGGATATTTAGTTGCTTAGACAGACATCTTTTCCTCTGCGTTTTTTCACATTTGAAGAACAAGTTTGAACTCTTCCCTACTAAACACAAATAATTAATCTGTGGAATTTAATCCAATGGGGTTTTGAGAGCATTTTATTTTGAGTAATAATAATGCCAAATACCAATAATAGTGGCAAAACAGCTTTGGCTATTGATTTAATCAGCAGGACTCATTGTTTGTGATTTTATAACTCCCTTCCTTTACCAAGGTGGGTCCTTTATGCAAGCCTCTGATACAGGCAAGGAGAGACATGGCATTCACGTTTGTCCTGGGAAAAGAAGGATGCCAATCCTGTATGCTCCCCAAGTGCTGACATCCCTTCAAGGCTCCAGGTGCTTCAGGAGGCTTAGATCTGGTCCTGTCCTCAGGGCCTCACTGCATTCCAGCTGGATTTTGAGGAAGCAAACTTTAGGACAGGCAGCACTTATAGGGTAGAGAGATGCCTGCCAGGACACCATAACCAGGGTGTTGTGAGAGAGAGATCAGAGAAAGAGGGGGCGATCCCATTGTTAGCGGTCCTGTGCGCCAGCTCCGGAAAACTTTCCTTGGATTCTGTCAGCAACAGGAAGCCACAGACACTTGGCAGCAGGGGAGGAGGGAGACCACACTCCTCTTTTCTGAAGTTCACCCAGCAGCAACTTCAGGAAGTGCTAGGGTTGGGAAGGAAGGTGGAAGTGTGCTTTGTAGCTGCTGCCAGAACTTTGTAAATGCTGCTGGATAGGAACAATTGAGACAGGACAGAGAGGCCCCGGAAGGATTCCAACTCCCTGCTGATTCCAGGCTCCAAGGAAAGGAACAGAAAGACCGTTAAACACCTGCGTGTGGAGGCAGAAGCACAGGTGATAAACCATGGCAAGTGGCGATTTTCCAGCCTGTCTGACATTATTTCCCTTTCATACCAATAACCAATGGTTTAACTCCTTCCTCAACCAAACACGCGCCTCAAACAACTACATGCACATTTAAGGATCTTCTCTACCCAAATGAATTGTGTGTAGATTTCTCCAGTCACCTCCTCACAATCGTGGAGCCAGAAAGTCAACTGGCAGTTTGGGATGTCTTCTTAGGGGCAATACAGGTCCCTCAGATCTGAAATGTCCAAATTATACCACAAAGTAGGTTGTCTTCTAGGAATTAAGTAGAATTTATGATCAAATGTCACAGCAACTTTGTGCTATGAAACCTAAGAATGACATTTGGCTTTTCTCTGGCTTTCCATCCAAAGCCCCTTATTCTATATCCCTAGATTTGAATTCTAAATATTATTTAGAATACCTGTCCACTGATCTTCAATCCCAGGGCTATCTCCCTATTCCACGTGACTGTCATTTCTGGTTTGAATGTCTTTAAGAGTCTTCCAAATAATCTTTCCCAGATTCACAATGGTCTCCTCAAATGCGTCCTCCCAGGGTCAAGAAGAACTCTTGAGATGCACATGTCTTTGTGACTTTCTGTTTACAATACTGAAGGAAGGGCTTCCCATTGTTCTGAGAACTGGAGAGTGAAATCCTGAAGGTGGCCTTGAATGTGTCCTTTTGGGTTTTGTTCTATGCTTGTTAACTTCTACACTGTTGCAACCTCTATCAAATCATAGGACCTCCTCTGTGGCCTCCTCTGTGGCCTAAGGAGATCAGAGAGCTGCACGTGGTTTGCATAGCACTTTTCTATCTTTTTCTAATCCCAGTGGTGATTGCATTGAATTTTTGTTATATCATTAATGCTTTTGACCACATTAGATAGATATCTCTATGAGGGTTAAATCCCACTACTGAGTATTCCTCCTCTAGCACACAGCCCAGTATGATAGATCCTCAATAAATAAATATCTGAATGAAAATAGACTAAAGGAATATGTTCAGTTTTCAGCTGAAAAACAGGAAGTAAAGAAAGCGGTAGGTCCGAGGTGAGAATAGGATTAGACATTCAGATAAATTCACTGTACAGATGTTATGGGCACATGCCCAGACACACATAGATACCAGAGAACAGCTTCGGGTTCTCTCTCAGATATCTTCCCATCTTATTTTGAGACAGGCCCTCCCACTAACCTACAACTGACCAAAGAGGCTATACTATCTAGACAGTAAAGTCCAGGGCTCTGTCTCTGTCTCCCCAGCACCTGCAGTGCTCTACTTTAAGTTGACTCTCTCTGGGCAGCCTGGAGACCTGCTTGACCTGCAGCCACAGGAGGTCCAGGATCCAGTCCTGGGTATGCACAGGGAATGCTAACAACAGGATAGGGACATGGAACCAAGGAAGTGACTGTGGGAGAGAAGGGGGCCCAGAGCTTCAGGGAGATGAGGGCCTGAGAGCATGGAATCATTTCGAGAGTTCAAGCTCAGCAAGAGTTCAAGTCCAGCCATTAGGTACGGCTACCAGAATCTGGCATCAGTAACCTTAGCCAAAAATCGCTTAATTGTGTACTTCTATGAAGATTCAGGATGTCTGGCTCTTTCTTAGACCAGACTGATTTTATTGAGCTGTTTTGAACTTCTTTTCTGACCTTAGGTAATTCAAGTTTCCTTTTGAAAAGCACACATTCTTCTTGAATAGTTTCAAAAGAAAAATTACAAAATATAGCTAAAGTGAAATATGATCATGGTAACATGCAGTCTGCTTTATGTTATCTTAATCTGAATCACCAATAGTTCTTAGAGATATATAGGGCAGGTACTCTCATTTTATAGATAAGAAATACAGAAGGGCAGGAATGTCAAAGGTTTTCCAGAATCAACTGCCAGATGCCCTACATCTCTCTTTCTGATAGATGTCCATCCAAATCCAAGCCTCTGCCTCACATCTGTGCAGGCTGTCCCCCAGGGAGCCCACTCAATGATGTAGCAATGACAACATCACACCCCTGCCACATTCATTGCAAGTGCATGTCAACAGCACCATATGGAAAATATAGAGGACCCACAATGCTTGTTGGAACCATGTAGGACTAGAACCTATTTCTATGCCTATACATAGATTGTCTAGGTAGAATACCCATCAATGGAGTCACATGACTCCGATCTGAACCTGAGGATGCCTTTAGCAAAAGCAGAAAGTTTAGGGAAAGATAATTTCTTCTGAATATTTGATTTAAGTCTTCTGCTATTTGCTAATGGTCCACACAATCAGTATGTTCCTGCTGGTCATGTGGCTGCCTTCTGCTGGCAAGATAGATGAGAGGGTCACTGAGGGTACTTCTTGAGTCTCACTAATGCTTAATAGCCCCCCCCCCAACTTAAGATTACTCCTTAAAAATTGTGGTCTGCAAAGAGTTTCCAAATGGGTACTGTCTCTACAATCTTATTTACTCTACAGACAATCTGTATATGACCCAAAATATTCATCCTTAGAAGCATAGGGTTGTAATCTCATAGTTTTTTGAATGAGGGTATGAGTGCATGCTGGGATTTTATAGAGGTATCTATAAGGTAATAGTACCCCTGAAAGGTTCAAAGGTGGGCCACTTATAAGATGCAGTACTTGTCTAGACTCAAGAAACTATTAAATCATAGAATGCATTTGAAGTTCTGTATATCTTGCTATCAAACCTCTTGCAAAGAATTGTATAGCTTCAGGAATTTTCAAAATGCCAATTCACTATCTTATTATTTTACTGTATAATTGTGTCAGTTGAGGATGAAGGACACCTAATACAAGCAGATGCCCACATGCCTCTCTTTGATTCTACATGAAACATCAGTTCCTTTGTACGGTCCTTTGTATGGTCCTTTGTACAGTCCTGTGTATCACCTGGAAACTTTTTGGTACAGTTTCCAAGTTACCTGTCTGACATTACACAATGACTCTTGATTTCATATTACATCTCTCTAGCTATTTTTCATAAAAAAGACTCAGAGCGGTATGCATTAGCATACTTTATCTTGCATTTATGAAAGTTTTCATGTTGTAAACTCTAACGTAGTCCATGGTTACATGCTGTCTTTCCAAAAGGATATGTGCTTAACTTTAATCCATTACCTGAATCTAGACTATGCTAAACTTAATTGTTATATGGAGTCACCTGTGGAGAGTTTAATGGAAGAGCTGGGCAGTAAATTAGTAGCATATGATCAGCTTGAGTAACACGAAGTTTGTTTATCCCAGGCCCTTCAAGAAGAGTGGACTGTATTTTAAAGATATGACTTGTTTTCCATATCTGCACAGAACCATGTCTCTAGTTAACTGGGCATTTAATTTTCCACTTATTCATTTTTTCCCCTTGCAGATAGCTCTTTGGCTATTCAGGATGCGCATAATGCAGAGAAGAATAATTATAGGAAAGGGGACATAGAAAATGTCATAATTAAACCATGCAATTTCAAAATACACTCAATATACCCAAAACATCTTGATTGCTATAATCAGGTGGACTGGGGTTTTGGCAAATATTATTTTGAAAATAAGGTTTATTTAAAGTCAGAAGCAGAGGGGCAGGTCTCAGAATCACCCTAGAACTCAAAAACTCACTACATTTACTGCTGATTATTTGTTAGATATGCACAAAAATGGATGGGTTTATGGAACATTAGGGCATCCTGCATGACCTTCGAGAACAGTCTTGCCTCTGACATAAATTGTCATTAACTAATGCTTCTGTATGAACCAAAGGTAAAATCTATAGACCCTGATTACCTGGAGATGTACTTTAAACTTCCATTTTATGGTTTGGATACTATAGTTCAGTGCTCGCACGCTTGCAAGGTTGGTGAAAGTAGAACACCTATGTGAGAGACTGGTGTTCTGAGTCAACACTTATTATTTATAGACACAGAGACTGTCTGCCAAACACTAAGAAAGAACAAGAAAAGGTGGGGACGAAGGCCAGTTTCCTAGTGAAAGAGCCAAACTATGCAACATTGACTGGAGGAACTGTAATCTTTCCCCTTCATTCATGGACTTGGTAACGTTGCAAGTTTCTATGTAACTGTTTAGGTTTGTTCTCTATCTAACTAACAGGCTTGGAGAGAACAAGCCCTGGGTCTGCTGATTTACTGAGTGAAGAGCGGCAGAAAATAAGGGAAAGACAAGGATGTGAATTTTATGGCTACAAGAAAACTAACTAGAGAATAAAGCTTAATATAGTTTCACCCTCTGGAGAGCTCTGCCTGATTTCAGACAGCTTAAAAGCCAGACTCAAAAGCACAACAGACTAGTAGTGTTCTAAGGGCTTTGCCTAAGACAGGTTCAATAGATGGAAAACCTCATTTGCTTGCTGTCTGTCGTAACGAGCTATGGTAGAAGAGCAGAATACCAGTCTGGGAAGCAGGCACAGAGATCTGACTCAGTAGCTCGGTTACTAGGTCGGAACGAAACAGAGCGCAGGTTTCAGAAGCTATTTCCCTGAAACACCCACATGCTCCCTTCCAACATAAGGACCGTTCCCTTCTTTCCTAAAAATTACTGTGGGTGGAAAGATGGCTCAGTTGGTAATGTGCTTGCCATGCAGGCACGAGGTCATGAGCTTGATCACCAGAAGCCACATGAAAAGCTGGGTATGGTGGCCCATGCTTTTAATATCAGTGCTGGCGATGAGGATGGGAGATAGGAAGCGCTCTGGCTTTGCTGGTCACTCACATTAGCTTAACTGGGTGAGTTCCAGATAAAAGGGAGTAAATCTGTCCCACCATTGAGGCAGGAAAGCCACTGAGGAAGACACCAAAGAAAGTCTTCTGTCTCCTAGCATATATGCACACGTATGCAACTAACCTGTAGACACATGACCATGTATGAACACAAGCACACACATGCTTCCTGACTACAGTGCCGTTCCTTGTTCACAGCTTCTCTCATTGGTTGTACAGGGTCTCCCTGCCATATACAATTTGCCTTTTCATCAGGAGAAGGAGAGAGGAACAAAGAGGTCAGAGATGGCAAACTGAGAAACTGATCCAGTCCACAATAGGGCAGGGGTTACATAGCTTCTCTTTTCATCCAGAAAAAGTCATCAATAAAATTAAATGTCTAAAAGCAATTGTGTCTCATTTCCCTTCCTTCTCTAGTGATCCTCCTTGAAGCCCCATTCTGCTATAATTCCGGTTCTTTGACAAGGTGGACTGACACGTTCAATCCAGTAATTTATGGGCAATTTATTGTGAAGTGGCAATTTATTAAGTAAGATCCAAGAGTGCAAAGGACTGTCATAACCAGGAAGCAGCTCACCTCACATGCTGCCTTTCTGACTCAGGTCTTCTAGATAGAACTTAAGGGCTTTATTTAAGGGCTACAAAACCCAAGGCAAATGTTTAATTCCTGAATTCTTCTGTTCCTGTCTCCTATCCCTCATTGCATAATTGGACAAAAGTCATAAAATGTAAGCTCCCTGATGCACCATTACACTGATTTAGATGTGGGTCAAGCTGTAACAGGCCGAGAGTTTCAGACTCCAGGAGGAAAGGAGGAAAATCAGGTGACCTTATCTGGCCTAGGGCCAGCTCTGAACCCTAAATCTCTCCACAAGTTCTACTCTGCTCTGCAATGACTGTGATAAATAGCTGTCCCATCATGGATAGGGCAAAGAGGCACCATCCATCACCAGAAATGCTGGCTTCTCCAAGATGCCAAAGCTCCCTGCTTCCCATGACCTGGTACATATTCAATCTAGCATTCAGCACTTTAATGAATGTGATACACTTTGTTCCCTGATAAAATGTGGCCATATTAAAAGGGAGAGGTAAAACAGAGGGTAATGAAGACAGGGATACTGGATGCAAACCTAAGGCACCAAGAGTCAGGCTTACAGTTCTTCTAAAGTCATATATTTGTGGGGTCAGAACTTTAACTGTCCCCAGATGCCTTCCCTCTATAGATGTCCATAATCCTTCTAAGGAAGGATTTTCAAGAACTCTCTTCTTTTCACCATCTTCTTGGTCTCATATTATGATCATCTTCTGCAAAGGGATGGGCTTTAGCTATGAAACAATAAGAACTCAGGTCATTGTGAAGGACATTTTGTTGTTGTTGTTATTGTTGCAGGCAAATGCTGAGCCTTGCTTAGGTGATGTGTGCTCTGCTTGTGTGCCATTATAGTAGAGCTGATCTGAAGTCTATAACAGACCCTTCCCCAAGCTCTTCCTCCCCACCCTATTTCTTCCTCTCCATCCGTCAATTTCTGTATGCTTTGCCTTCTTCCTCATGCCTGTGGTACAGACCATCCTAATAGTGTGGAAAACTCACTGTCTCTGGTTCTTAATTTCTCTTAATTTCTAAAGACTGAAATGTCTAAAACTCACCAGAACACATGGTGTCCATCAGCTAATGCAGGGTGATGGCAACCTATGACCTGGAGCCAAGTCCATACTGCCACCTGCTTTTGTAAATATCTTTGTTGGTGCAGACTCTACACTGCAGAGCCATAGGCTTGGTGTAGACGCTACATGGGCTTCCAGTTCTCATCATGGAGCAGATGTTGCACAACAATGACAGAGGTGGCTACAGTTGACTGTCCAGTTCCAAGGGTCTCACATCTGTTAGTCCAACCAATAATACATTAAAAATAGCCAGAAAAAAGTAGGCCTATACCGAGTTTACAACATTCCTGGAAATACAGTAAATTATCTGATTCCTGGCCTCCTTGATGTAAACTGCATTTCATACCCTCCCTCATGATCAAGACAGATCAACATCTGTGAAACTATAAGCCAAAAACTAAATAATTCCTCTTTTGAGTTGTTTCTGTCTGGTACTTCGTTTCCCAGTGAAAAGCAATAGTACAGTCTGCATATAAAAGAACGACATTTGTTACATAATTTAAATGTGAAAAATTTTCCATCACAGTGGGTCTTCAAATGGGGGATAAGGTTCTTGCTGTCATGGAGATCCATCTGTGCTGTAGAAAAGGGAAGAAACGTTTAAATCCCTGGTGGTTATCTAGGTACCATCTCTTGTAGCTTGCAGGGTGATAACCAACTATTGAAATTTGGAGACAAGAAGATGATCTGATTGTGATTCTCCAGGAAATTCGCACTTGGGAGCTCATGTTAGAACCAACTCTTTCAATCTCTGTGACCTCACAGAGAAGAAATGGTTCCTAGCTTCAGGGAACTTAATAATACACATTACATCTAATCACAATGACCAAGATGATGGTGGGTAGGAACATCTGCACAAAGCCTCTGTCTGTCCGCAGCATCACTGAGCATTGCTAACAAATAACAAATAAAGGCAACATCTTTCCACTTCACAAAATCTTTCACTTTGCTCACCAGGAAACAGGATGAAAGAGGTAAAACTTTGCTTCCACAGGCCTCTAACAATTCTCTCTGGCTCAGACATTTGTGTCTCTATAAGAATGAAAAACTAGCGCCACAGAAAACACCAAGTGGAGCTCTATAGCCGTGGTTAACAGAACACCTGCAACCTGGATTGATAGCGATATTCGTCCCCCCGCAGGACTAGTCATATGATTGCTAACATCAGTGAGTGTCAGCACAACTCGTCTCTACAACAGGCGATTTATGTTATAATTCTAGTTCAGGGAAGGCACATCCGAAAACAGATTTGTAGTTTAGTCCATCAGCTCTACATAAGGCCTGGGAATAAAAGAGCCTTGGAAGAAAATGAGGATCAATAGGAAGAGAATTGCTTTGGTGTGAGAATAACTCAAATGTGTATGAGATGGGTTTGCAGTATCGCTCAGAGGTAGGATTCATGATCCAAGGGGGGAAGGTGCTTCAGTTCCATCCTACATTGATTATATGATTTTATGGATGGGAGATAGTTAGTTACAATCTGGTTCAATTTCTCATTTCAGAAATGAGGAATGTGTGGGTGCCTATCCACATATTAGCACAGCAAAATATGGCAGCTGAGATACAAAGACTGCAAGTTGGTCGTATAAGGCGACTCAGGCAGTAAAACGACTTGCAGTGTGCACGCCTAATAACCTGCTTTTGATCCTTGGAACCCAGGTGGTAGAAAGAGAGAGCAGATTCTGAAAACTTGTCCTCTGAGTCCATACATGTACTGCAGCATGCACACACACGTACATACACAGGCGATTCCTAGAACCTGGGACATTCTGCCGGAACAGGGTCTAGGAAGAAGAGGAGGGATATGGCACATTGTGCTTTCTAGTTCCCTGGTGAAATGCACTCTCTGACTAGACTCTCTGTTGAGCTCTCTTTGTAAGTAGCCCTCAGCTGTGGCTGATAAACATGATAGACATGGACTCAATGCAAATACTTTTGTCTATTTGCTGTATCTCCTTAAAAGACTTGATTTCTAGTAGTTTAATAGTTTCTAATAGTTTAGGCCACTAGTAGTTCTGGGGTGACTCAGCTTCTGTGAAACTTTCTGCTTGAGAAAGTTTAAGCAGCACACAAATGTGACAGTGAGGTCCAGCTAATATCAGACCACAGTGGGCCTTACAGCTTGATGAATATCTCTGTTCCTGAAAGATGCATGTTTCTTCTATAATCCAAGGATGTCAAGAATGTATTTCCTCCTTAAAGACCAAAAAGTCTTTTTATTTACTTATTTTTAAGATGCAGAGATTAGGAAATTTAGCAATCCAGTCTCTCAGCCTCTGAGGGAGACTAGCCAGAACTTTCAGCTCTGAGACACAGTTGGTCAGATCTGCATCCACACTGACTAATCTTTGGGAATTTTCCACTCTCCTGAGTTTCTGAGGCTGGGAGCACCAGCTCCACCCTTAATTCCATCATTTTCCCTTCAGTATTGTCAGTCTCTCTATAGAAATCAAAGTAAAGTTGGTACTGCATTCCTGGATACCCTTACGTGTTGCAGAAGCAGACTGTTGGCTTAAAACTGCACTTAGCACCACATTAGTGTCTGGCTTTACTTATCACTGACAGTCATTTGGCAGAGATTCAGACCTGGATCTGATAATGCTTGACTCCTGGACGAGACAAGGGGACTTTCTCTATGCTTGGAGACCCCTGCCTGATCACTATGGGCTTGATCCTCTTGCTCTCCAGCGATTAGTCCTTCTCCAGATCCAAACGTCCCTTAGAGCAAGCACAGTGAGGAGAGACTTTGGGCTAAGGCTTCTGAGTGTAAGCCCTGAAGCTGAGTTCATGTCTGGTAGTTTCCTGCAGGAACAGAATGAGCTGCAGGCCTTCCGTGCTAAACAATTGTCTCCAGTGGGGATCCACTCCCTAAGCCTCGAGCTGGAGTTAGTACTATGTTTCTTTCCCAGTTCATTATGAAATCTCTTTTGTTCTACTTGATTCTTCTCGTCCCACAGAGATTTTCCAGCCTACGCTATGAAACTTCCCTCTCGAATTCCTGCCGATGCTGTGCACCATCAATGATTGTACCCTGTTCTCCTACTGATGGGATGGATGGTACCAAGAGTGGTTTGGAATCTAGATCACTTCTGTAGGAAACCTTCTCTCTCTTCCCTTCACCTCTGGTTGTCTCTCTTTCACATTCCCCTGGGTCGTCTGGTATGTCTCCTCCAGGCTGCTACCTTCTCTACTCCTTGCTTTAGTCACATCTGACACCCCACTTTCTGTCTAACACCCCACTTCCAACAGTTTTTTAGGTCTTGAGTGAGAGACTGAAGGATATCCAAGAACAACTACTCCTCAAAAGAAATCTAATGTTAAAATCAAATGTTTAGTGCTTAGCATCCTTAAGATTTCCAACCTGAAGCAGAAGGATAGAGCTTCCTCTGCAGATACCTATGTTATGGTTACCACCCTCTTGAGCAGGCCGACTTTAAGTCGCCTTCTCGGGCTGAAAAGCAGTTTGGATGCACATAAAAGGCAGAGTACGGAAGAGTGGCATCTCTTACATAAACAACTTAGTTCTGCACTGTTGCATTTGTAACTGACTCGTGAAACAAAAATATTTGTGTGTTTGGAGTAAGTTACCAAATTGTTCTGTGTACCATGTCCCTCACAGGCAATAGTAGCACTGCCCACGTTCAGAGACTTCTTCCAAAGACGTGAGAGAGTAAATGGAGTGCTTAGCACAATTCCTGGTACAGAGCAAGAACGGGGAGTTCTCCCAGTGGTTCCCAACCTGTGGGTCAAAACTCCTTCCGGGATCACATAGCATATACTTACACTGTGATTCATTACAGTAGCAAAATCACAACTATGTAGTAGCAGTAAAATAATCTTATGATTGCGGGTCACCACAACACGTGGAACTGCATTAAAGGGTCACAGCAGGAGGAAGTCCGAAAACCAACGAACTAACAACCTCTAAGAAGATGAATCTCTGCTTATCACATGACCAGCCTGCCTCTTCCCCTTGGATACTCACAGTTTCTACAAACCCTCCCAAGTCATTCTGTAATATGAACCAAAAAGAATCTCCACATAGATGTTTAAAAACACATACAGGAGGCTCTCCTGAACAAATTTCAAATTCATCTCAGGTTTATCAGGCATGTGAAAGGGAAATATATATTAACTTATATATCTATCTGTCTATCTATATATCAATCACACACACACACACACACACACACACACACACACACACACACACACACGCTCCCCTTGACGTGTACTAGTTTTATTAGAGGGAATACACTTCTCACAAGGTAAAAGCTTGCTTTGTTAGTGTTTCATGACTCATCCAAACATTTAAGGGATATGGTAAACAGACTATAACCATCTTTTTGAGATCAAGTACTCATAGCTTCAAACATTCCTGATGTCTGAACCATCTCCCAGGCTTTTTAATACTTTCCCTAATAATGAGGCAAGTTTGTTAAGGCATGCTACCATATGAGATTAGAAATCATAGGTCCAATTATCTGTCCAAACCACTTCTGTTTTCTTGTTGGTCACATCTTTAAGTCTCCATAATAGTTAAGGGCTCACCATGAGTCAAGTCCAGCTGACGTCCTGTTTTGTAAATAAAGTTTTATTGGCTCATGGCAAACCAGTCTCGTTTACTTTTTCATCAGCAGCTGTTCTGATGCTACCATAGCAGGGCTGAGCCACGGCAGTCCTTGTTCAGCCAGGAAATCTCAAGTATTTACTACTGGCTTTTTATAGATCAAGTTTGCTAACTTCTATTTGCTTGTCTAGAGAGAACAGTTCCATTTGAACAATAAAGAGGCCTGTTAGACTCTCAAGCAGCATCACAGAAAATTTCCATATGACCGAATCAAGTATTGGGAACCTGTTTGTTCTCATTCATTCAATCATTTGTTCATTCAGTTTTCATTAACTATCACAGTACCAAGCCACCATGTGAAAAACAGGGGAGTTATGGTGTGAATAATACACACAGCTTCTGGCCATATAGAGTTTATAGTCCGATGATAGAGACAGTAACCAGGCCATTCATCCCTTCATTCATCCATGCCTTACTCTATTATTTATTTTCTGCTCAAAACCAGCAAGAAACTATTTTAGACATTGACTACACAGCAATTCAATCTACAAATTCACTCTAACGAGGAGGAAGAGACAACAAATAATCAGATGCGTAAGAATATAGCAGGGCTTGGCCGTGCCACGACGGGAGTATGAGTTGAACTGCAAGACCCTGACATTTTTATCATTAAAATGGAGCTGAATATTGAATATTTTGCTGCTTTGGGGGATGAGCTGGAGAGTTTCATCGGGGTGATTTTAGGGTGGGAGCTGGGCAAGGCATCACTGATAGGACTGCCCTACCAATAGCAGAGGAGAGACCTCCAGGCAGAGGATGCAATAACTAATGCAATTAAGGCCCACATGAGCTTAACTGAGTATGTGAGGAAGAGGAAGAACAAGAGCTGGGAGAGAAGGAAGAAAGGCAGCTGGAGAGGTTGACACTGGTCCTGTCAGAAAGGGGGAGGGGGAGGACACTGACTTTTCTCCTAGGAGAGTAACAGAGCTGATGGATGGAATCGGGAAGGTTTGCATTGCCCACTTGTATGCAAAAACAGATGGAGAAGGAAAAAGTTGAAGCAGGAAGAAATGTTGGCAAAGAAAAGTCCATGAGAATAGAGATCCATGTGAGCTGGAAAGTGTTTGGCTGTGAGTTGAGATAAAAAACAAAGGACCAGGGAATGCTGTCTACTTTTCATATTTGAACACCAGAATGGGTCGTGCTGTGCTTCAGAAACCTGCTAGAGCAGTAAGGGAACTCCTGGGGACCCAACAGAGAGAGTCTGCATCCTACACAGCTTCTGACAGCAGAGCTTAGCCCACAGTGGGATCTGCCAGGAATCCAGAGCTGGCCTGTCTGTATGTGAGGGCACATGGAAGCTGGAGTGAGGTGAGGGACAAAGCTCCTCTGAGAGAGGAGGTAAACATGGATACTGTACCAACTGCTTGAACCACTAAGGCGCCTGAGATTTCCAGTCCCTTCACCTCTCACACTCAATCCCTTCTTTCAATATAGGAAGAATAAACTAGGAATTTACTTTAAGATCATCTGAGAGGAGAGATGCAAGAATATGGTAGGGTTAGGGGCAGCTGTCTGCCCAGTATTCTAGTCCCTAATCAGTCTTCTTCACTAGTCGTCTCTTTCTATTTACCTTTCAAGCAATGCTCATGAACAGGAAATTTTATAGTGATCAGGCTGCTTTGTTTTCTTCATTTTCTTTTATTCATAGTCCTACAACAAAAAACTTCTTCATTTTTCTTGATTCTGTAATATTCTTTCTTTCTTTCTTTCTTTCTTTCTTTCTTTCTTTCTTTCTTTCTTTCTTTCTTTCTTTCTTTCTCTCTCTCTCTCTCTTCTTCTTCTTCTTCTTCTTCTTCTTCTTCTTCTTCTTCTTCTTCTTCTTCTTCTTCTTCTTCTTCTTCTTCTTCTTTTTTTCGTTTTTGTGAAGTTGTGGAGTCCATGCTCTCCCAAAGATCAAAAGTGAAGTCTCGAGGTGGGAAGTCATTGGTGTGTCTTTTAGTTGCAGTAGGTTTCTCTCATGTCACTTGGGTAGAGAAGAATGAAGACAGCCAACAGCACTGTCCTTGCACTTGATCTTGTTGTATGTCAAACATGAAACCAGGATGGAGTTACAACTGCGAAGTTCTGCAGAGGGGCTCATGACCCAGGGATGTGCCCTGACATAATGATATATTAACCACCAAACGTATTGTTTTGAAGACTTGTTATAGTTAGTGTTTCTATGGCTGTGAAGAGACATCATGACCACAGCAACACTTACAAAGCAAAACATTTCATTCAGGATGGCTTACAGTTCAGAGGGTTAGTCCATTATTGTCATGGTGGGAAGCACGGCAGTGCATAGGTAGACATATTTTGGAGAGTTAGCTGACAGACTCTATCCCTCTGAAACCACAAACCAAACTAAAACCTTTATCCTTTAAGTTACCTTTGTCAGGGTATTTCATCAGAATAGCAGAAGACTAACTAGTACATCCTATTTAAGTGGGGGAAATCCCTGGTATGGTGGTGTGCTCAGTTCCAGTGTTGAGGGCGTACAGAAGAGTAAACCACTGGGGCTTACTAAGTAGCCAGCATAGCCTGATAAGCAAGCCCATACCAGTGAGACACCCTGTCTCAACAAAACAAAACCAAGCCAAGCCAAGGTGCATTGCAGCTAAGAATGACCCCCAAAGGTTTCCTTGGGCCTCCTTGAGTACATGACATACATGCCCAGTTACTCCTTGACTACATGACACACATGCCCAGTTACTGGCACACACATGTGCCCTGACACATGAACACATACCTATATGTATATAGATGTAGACGCATCCCCACAGAATAGTCAAAAGCAAGCTTCATGGTAAATGAGTTCAAAATGTAAATGAAATTAAAAAAAATGCAACCACTTTATAATTTCTTACCTTGGAAAAGGACTCTACATAGTTACTAGGTTGCCTGCCATGAAGAGGCATAGAGAATGAACTCTCTGGAGCCAAAGCATCCATGTAAGAATGTTTATCTTTCCTAGATCCAAATTTCTGCAGCTTCACTTAGTCTAACCAGGAAACACTTATATAAGGGACACACTGATGAGCACAGCAACATCACTGGAGTTTTAAATAGGTTAAGACAGGAACATTCCTTTAAAAGGCCTTTGAAGGACTGCATTTTTAAAGCTTGCCGCTATAGCCACATGCTTTTTAAAAGCCAGAACCCTGCCCATCTGCACGCACAAAAATATTAAGTTAATCACCCAAGAAGAGTTTTTTGAAAGCACTCTTAAGTCAGTCTTCAGGGAAAGAAGAGGTAAATGAAACCTGTTCATCTACTCCAGGAGAGCATTAACAGAAATGTCTTGCCGCATCCCAATTAAAAGGAGGTTCAAAGGCCAGTGAGGTGGTTCAGTACGTAAGGGCACTTCCTGTCAGGCCTAAAGGAACTGAGTTTGATGCCCAGAAGCCACGTGGTAGAAGGTAGAAGGAGAGAACATATTCTTGAGAGTTGCCTACTGATTTTCACATATGGGCACTGGGTTCTCTCTCTCTCTCTTTCTCTCTCTCTCTCTCTCTCTCTCTCTCTCTCTCTCTCTCTCCCTCTGTCTCTGTCTCTCTCCCTCTGTCTCTCTCTCTCTGTCTCTGTGTATGTGTGTATTTCACATGCACACACATAAAAATGAAGAAATAGATATAATTTTAAAAGTTAAGTTTAACCATGTAAACAAACAAACAAAAATCACTAAAGGATGCAGGTGCATAAAGTGAACCTTCTCATTGAGAAATACTGGAATTTAATTAATAAAAGTAAAAAGCTGTACACATAAAGATGTTTACTGTGCTGTTGTCGTCATTATCAAGCCAAGGCCTGGAAATAATATAACACATAAATAAAATAACAACATATAATTAATATAGTAAATAATTATAATACCAAATAGGATAATGTGACAATTTGGTGAGTATCACAGACCAGTGTGCTGCCTGTGGCCATTAGAGCCACAGCTATGATAGGTGGCTGAATATGGATAGGCTGTAACTGGAAAAAGAATATAAAATAGCACATATGATATGATGTGTGTCCAGAAAGTTCTAGAATATATGAGTCAGGACCAGGGAGCAAAGGGGAAAGTCTGGCAAACTGAGCTTGATACCCAGATTCCACATAAAGGCAGGAGGAGAAAACCGTCTCCATGAAAGACATCCTCTGGTCTACATGTACACGCCCTGGCCTATGCCACCCCTCCCCCATCTCTCTCACACCCTATCACTCTTTGTTAATTCTCTAACTCTCACCCTAATCCAACAAGTAATGTAGAATAAAGAAAAGGAGAAGAATATTGATCTCATTTTTATTTGCTCTTGTTTATAAATATTGCTTTAGAAATAATAAAATCAGGTAAACCCTGAGGCAGACGGACCTCCTGAAAGGGTCGTAGGGAGCCAGCTAACATAAGGCTGGTTGGTCTGCAGTCATGTGCTCGGGTCTGCTCCTCCATGTTCTGTGCTTGTTCTGGTCTAACTCTGACTGAACCAAGTTTTGGAGGAGGCATTTGGGCAAGCATGAAAACCGACTAGAACCACTTCTAATAAATAAATAAATAATAATAATAATAATAATAATAATAACACCTCCGAATTTAACATTTTTATATTTTCAAGACTGTCACAAATGCTTTCCCTGGGGGAAATACCACTCACAGTAAAGCTAAACCCACCAATTCCCCATGGATACCGCCAAAGGTGCAGCGTAGACTCAGTGGAGATGGCGCGTGATCTCGCCCGTTTTAGCTTAGGTTCTAAATTCTGGTGTGAGGAGGTCAGAGATCACTTTTTACATTTTATTATTCGTTTGCTTAATTTCGAGATAGGGTTTGTCGTCTGGCTTCAAACACACTTTGTAGCCAAGGATGATTTTAAACTCTTTCCCTACTTCCTGAGAGCTGGGGCTGTGGTCAGGCATGCTGAGTTTATGTAGAACTCTGGACCAAATCCAGGGTCTTTTGCATGCGAGATAAGCAATCTACCAGCAAGGCTTATGTTACTTAGCAGCCCCAATATTTATGAGAGAGAGAGAGAGAGAGAGAGAGAGAGAGAGAGAGAGAGAGAGAGAGAGAGAGAGAGAGATCATTACTACATACATTCTACCTGATCAGTTGAGTTTGTATATGTCAACTTTTCCAAAATTGGCCTGAGACCAGGGGCGGGGTGGGGGGTGGGACAGAATTCACACGAAGGACACACAGTTCTTTAGATTCTTCAAGTGTGAGCAGTAATGAGATCTTTTGAAAAAGTTGACTCTTCTGTGTGAACTTGCAGAAAGTCCACCATATTCTACATCATCCCTTCAGTGGCCTCTGAAACAATTCAACCTCAGGACTCCTTTCTGAGCCGGAGGGCCAGCGTGGGGAGCATTGAAATGGCCCGGACCGCCCTGTAGAAAGCCTATGTTCTCTGTGCTCTCCTGCAGCCAAACTTGAGGAGCGCTTTCATGTGCCTGCCCCATCTGTCTGCTTAAAGTTGTGTCTGTATCAGGACACTCGGGCCATGTTGGCTTGTCACTTAAACCCAAAGCAGGCACTTTAGAGAATGCCAAGCTCTTTCTCTCTCTCTCCCTCTTTAGCTGGTGGGGGGGTGGGCAGGAGCTGGCCCTGAATTGAAATAGCGCGGGAAGAGAATGCGAAGCAGGCCTACCTTAACGCTTTCCAGCCTCTCAGGGAGTCCAGGTCAGAGATTAGGGAAACCATTGTCTGAGAGCTGCGGAAAGAAGGCAAACCGGAGAGCAGAGGTGCCTGACAGGGCGACAGGGACGCAGGCAGAGGTGGCTCTGGGCTCAGGCCGGAGCAGCAGCGCCCAGCAGCTCGGCTCTTCCTCCTTCCAGGACTGATAAGCGCTTGTCCTGGCTTCTCTCCACCCCCTGAATCAATCGTGTGCTCTATTACTTCCCAGACCGGTTCCAGCTCTCCACACCACCCTTCAAAAGCCCCTGTAATCTGCTCCAACTGATCAAATTTGACCTTTTTTGTAGCCCACTTTATTCCAACCAGAGTTCTCAGTTAAATCTCTCTTTATTAACTCCGTCCTCCTCGGCTTTCTTTTGGAACAAACAGGGCTCAAGCCTGAAGCTTCCAGACTTTAGGAGCAATCATTTACAGATTACTGCGGGCTGTAGCCTTCTCCTCCTTTGGGGGGATTCTCCTGCCTCCGAGATCTCCTTTCATATTCCCTTCAGAAGACTGACAAGGCTGCTTTCTTTCTGTCTCTCCCCGCTTCGGTCTGGGACACCGACACCAGGTTTAGAGTTCCCTCTGAGGCGCGAACTGCATTACTGCTAGGATTTGTTTTTAAAAAAATAATCTCGAGCCATACTGCTAACAAGCTTGAATTTACTGTGTTTTCTGGTGTCAATTTCCTACAGTATTTCCCTCTCCCTAGCCCCCCAAGCCCGCATTCTTCCTCTATTTAAATAACACAAAGAGGGAAATGCACAGTCCCTAAAGATGAGGTGAAAATGTCAGAATGCACAAGGTCTACCAACTTTCCCTTCCTGTCCTTCCTTGATTTACAATCAAACATCAGGCCCCAGAGATGGCCCAGTGGGTAAAAGCATATTTTTTCCCTTTTCCCTTTTTTTTTTTTTTTTTTTTTGTTTGCCAAGTCTTTGATTTCTGGAACCCCCATGGCTAAGGAGAGAAGTGAATCTTGCAAGCTGTCCTCTGACCTCCACGCAAGTGCTGTGGCAGCACACATACAGCCACACACAGCCACAGTCACATAGTCACACAGAAACAGACACATAGACACAGTCACAATCACACAGACACACACAGGGACACAGTCACAGTCACACAGAGACACACAGACACACACATACACATACAGAAATAGACACACAGACATATGCACACACACACATACACACACACACACACACACACACACTCACGCATGTACAGTGGAAGCAAGCATTTGAACAAACACAGAACTGTTTTCCTGTGGTGTCCATGGTTCCTGGCTAACCCTTCTGTACTGACAGAGTGAGGGATTTCTTTCTTAGTACATGGAATTCTTATTTTCTTAAGCACAGCTTCCTGGGCTTGGGCTCGGTCTTCTCTGGGGGATGTTGGCTCTTACTAATGCTTCTCAGCAGCTATGGCAGGAACGCTTCCCCCCCCCCCCCCCCCCCCCCCCCCCCCGTCACCTGTCCTCACAGGATCCAGGCACTCAGGCTGTCAACGGTTTCGTTAGAGCCATGAGCATCCTTCTTGTGTGACAATTTCCCTCCTTTTCTTACTCTAATTTTAAAAAGAAAATTTCAGATCATTACCATACATGGAGAAACAGCTTGAAGGAGTCAAATTCTCCTGTGCACCAAGAGCAGATGGATGGAGGCCCTCACAGTGGCCTCTTCGTTGGAAAGAAGTTTAGAGGCTGGAAAAAGCTTAGTCCTAGAGTTGCTGAGCTCTTGAGTAGGATAAGTGAGGTGCTGGGTTTGAATCCCCACAGCACTACACAAGAGAAGAGGCCTTAGTAGGTCGCACTACCCAGCAAGAGGCATCCCTTAGGAGTACTAGATGTGATTCAGTGAATGATCACAGGTGCCTTCTCCTGAAACCTGCAGGGGGTGGGGTGGGGGAGGGAGTACACTTCCCCACGTGTTAGGTAGAACTCACCAAATATTAAAACAAAATAAAATGAGAGAGATGTGGGAGAGAGAGAGAGAGAGAGAATGAATCTATCTCAGCATCAGAGAGAGACATACTGAGCCTGCTTTTGGGAGCTGCTGCTCTTATTGTTAAACGTTCTTGTCACTCCATTTTAATTTCTCCTCTCCGTCCCTCTTCTCCGTGCTCCCCACCCCAGTTCTTAAAATAGTCAGTTAACCCTCAGTGTCCAGCTGCTTCCTTTCGCAGTCATAAATATCATCCTAATGGCTGTGAATGACACTCTTCAAAAGTGTGACTATCTTTATGCTAAAATTAAAAGACAATTTCATACCTTGTAAGAGAAAAAAAATCCACCGCCTCTCTGGGACTTCATGCTTCTATCTGGGCTGTTTGTGCCCTCCCAGTGTGAAGCTGGGGCCATGTCATAATCATGTGTAAACATTTACATAACGCTTTTAATCCCCAAATGCTTCATCCAATGTGGCTAATAGCAGTAGCCTTCATATAGAGTTTACTTCCAAAAGGCTGCCAGCGCTCAGATAATTAATAAAGTGTTTCTCCCTTTAGAAAGTTAGCAAGAGAAAAACAAAAGATTATCATGAAATAGTTTCTGCAATTATAATGACATCATCCTTATCTCATTAGCCCACTGTACCACAGGGATCCAGGGCTGGGGAAGGGAGAGCAATGAGGCCTTAATATTTAGAGTTCAGGGTTAATGGGAGGAAAGGCGGGAGGAGGAGGGACCTGGCTTTGGGCCAAAGGACAAATAGATGAGCATGATTCTAAGTTGCAAAATAATTTATTTTGTTTTTTCTTAGACAGGGTCTCACTGAAACCCTGTTTGTCCACATACCTGTCCTCTAGTCCAGGCAATTCTCCTGCCTTAGCCTCCCAAGCACAAAGATTGCAGACCATCAGCCAGCATGCCAAGGAAAATAGTCTTTTTGAGCAGTGGGCTCTCCAAAACCTTTTAAAGGCAGGAAGTAGAAACTCTCTTTCAAACAGAACCTTGCATCCAGACCCAATAAATGGATAAAGCAAAAGTCTGTCTCAAAGTAGAGAGCCGGGCTGATTTTCTTGTGTGTTGGCACACGCCCTCCTTGTAGCTAGCTTGTTTATGAGACCAGTAGAACTTCTCCCTTCCTGATAGAAATGAGGGCTCTGGGGCGTGAAGAAATGAAGCAACTGGCTCGATCCCTGGGCACTGTGCTTAGCAGTCATGTTTACAAGCCCACTTGGGCATTGGCAGCCCCCTCCCTCTTACAGCATGACTGCACACAGGTAGAGAACACCTTCTTGAGGGTGAGGCTGGAGGCAGGATCAGGTCAGGGCCTCTCCCTGTTCCTCTCAAGCTGCTGGAGTGCAGAGTATCCTTGGACACCCACTTACTGGAATCATTTGTTTATAAATGATGCAGAACTGTGATGTATTAAATTTTTTGTTTTTTATTTTAAGATTCAAATATCTTACATGCAATGTATATTCATTCTGTAAACTGAGACAAATTTATCTTTTTTTCTCTTTTCCCTCATGGTTCTGTTTCTGCTACACTGAATGCTCATACTGAATGCATCTGTTTTCTCTTCTGCTTTGGATTTTTGAGACAGAGTCCCTCTAAGTGGTACAGGCTGGCCTTGAACTCTCGGTGAGCCTCTTGCCTCAGTTCTCCAAGTCCTGGGACAAACCGGATCAATCTACTAATTGTTAGGTCATCAGATTTTAAGTTTCTCATCAAGTATGAGTATGGCAGAGAAACAATACGTTGCTTTGTTCAGATTTGAGCCAGCTTATCTGGAACACAGCAAGGGAACAGTAAACATCTTATTCTCAGAAGTAAAATGTTAAGTTCACCTTGAGACGCTGATTTTTTCCCTCTGTATCACCGTGTGAATTGCTGTGAGGTATCATTTTAAGTTTTGTTTTGCTCAATTTTGATAAAGTGACTCCTTCACATGGAAATTAATTATTGTGTGCTTTGTTCAGTTTCAGACAGAGTCTGGCTGTGTAGCCTAGGCTGGCCTTGAACTCTGATTTTCTTTCCTGTCTCAGCCTTCTGAATGCTGGGATTGCAGGCACGAGACACCGTTTTAATTTTTTGAATTCAAAAATAAAAATCTCTTGCTCTTTCATCTCCTCTTCCCAAGCATACATGTATCTCTATGCATATATGTATGTCTCTGTCTACGTGAGTTTCTTTCTTTCTTTCTTTCTTTCTTTCTTTCTTTCTTTCTTTCTTTCTTTCTTTCTTTCTTTCTTTCTTTCTTTCTTCCTTCCTTCCTTCCTTCCTTCCTTCCTTCCTTCCTTCCTTTCTTTCTTTCTTTCTTTCCTTTCTTTCTTTCCTTTCTTTCTCTCTCTCTCTCTCTCTCTCTCTTTCTTTCTTTCTTTCTTTCTTTCTCTTTCTTTCTTTCTTTCTTTCTTTCTTTCTTTCTTTCTTTCTTTCTTTCTTTCTTTCTTTCTTTCTTTCTTTCTATGTCTCTGTATGGATGTATGCCATGTATGTCTCTCTCTGTGTATGTTTTTCTATCTCTTTGTATGTATATGTTTCTCTCTCCTTTCTTCTGTATATGTATGTCTCTCTCTATATATGCCTGTGTGTATATATCCTTGTGTATGTGTGTGTGTGTTGTGTTTGTCTCTGTGTGTATGTTTCTCTCTGTCTCTGTCTCTGCCTCTCTGTGTTTGTGTGCTAGTGTAGAGGTCAGAGGTCAACATTAGGTAGTGTTAGGTGCATATGCCTTGCTGAGACAGGGCCTCTCACAGATTGGGCTAGACTGACTAGATAGCAAGCCTTTGGGCCTGGGATTAAAATGGGTATAATTATGCCCAGGCTTTTATGTGGATTCTGGGGATCAAACCCAGTTTCTCGTACTTGAGGGACAAGCACCTTTCTGAATGAGCAATCTTTCCAGCCCTGACTTTAGAAGTCAGCTCTGAGATGATGATGATTAAAATTAAAGTTTTTCTATACATATATTCTGACTATAGATTCCTTTCCCTCTACTTCTCCTAGTTCTTCCCCATTTTCTCAGTTCTAAGTTTGTTTTTGTTTTTTCTGTGAAGAAAGTTCAGTGTAGAGAAGGCAAACTTCACTATTTCTGTCTGCTTCGAGAAAGCAACAAAGCCTTAGAGGACTGGTGGCTCCATGGGCTCTGGGATGCTAGTTATGTGGGCAGCAGACAGACATGCAGAGTCCCAGTCAGGACATGGTCAGAAATTGGGACTCTGACTGCACAGGTCTCTCCTGAGAACCATGCTAAGAGGGGAAGTTAATGTCAGCCAGTAAGCAGAGAGAGTCCTGATTCTGTGGCATCTTGGGTAGGTTTCCTGTGCCTGAACATGTATCGCTGGAGTCAAAGGCACAGCACTAGAAACTCTCAGACACGTCAGAGGAGTAGGAAACAAATGATGCACAAGGCAGACAGACAGAGAAAAGGATTCCCCACCAAACTCTAGTTAACCCAGCCTGCCAAGGGTTTAGGAAGGGACTCCTGGCGTCTCAGCAACGCTTTTCTCCTCTCAGCCAGGGTTCAGGTTTCTGGTAGTCAGAAAATTAGTTATTTTTATTTTTGTTGTGGGATGTGTGAGTGGACTTCATATTCTCTAGGGCTGCAGAGATAAGAGAACAATTTCTAGTATTTGTCTCAGGTCTGTTCCCTTTCTTGTTTCAAACAAGGCCACTCATTGGACTGAACGTTTAGCAAGCTGACTAGGTTAGCTGGTCCTGAAGCGTCTGCCTGCCATCTTGCCTGTCTTCCATGTATGTGTTACCAGGCTTGGGGGTTCAGGTAGGTTCTAGGATTGGGGTTCTGAACTGAGGCCTTCATGCTTAGGGGGTGTTTTATAAGTGAGCTATCTTCCAGCCCAAGAATTTCTTTTAACTACAGAAAGAATTTTTTTTTTGTCTTTTTGTTCTTTTTTTCCTTTTCTGACTGTTTTTAAAAGAGTGTATGTGTGTGCACGCCCATGCATGTGTGCACACACGTGTGTGTATTGACTTATCTAGTACATGCCTGTGAGGCATCTGTGCGCTCCAAGTAGAGGCCAAAGGAGACCATATGGTGTCTCTCTCTCTTGCTCTCCTCTCTATGGTCGTATACAGGGTCTCTCACGGAATGGAAGCTATCCACTTTGGATAGGTTGGCCGCAGAGTTCTCTGTGGTTGCATGGAGGCACCACACAGGCTTTTTACGTGACTGACGTGGACACAAACCGGGTTCTCGTGCTTGCACCCAGTCATTCCCCTAACACTGTTTTTTAATTTTTATTTATTTATTTATTTATTTTGTTTTTTTCATTTTTAAAAAACGCTCTTTTTCCATTTCTGATAAAATATAGTGTTTTCCTAGGAATTCGAGTTTCTTAAAAGTTTTCTTGTTTGGGTTTTGGAAAAGCTTGTTCCTCTCCTACTTGTTTCCGGTTCGCTACTTCCTGACGGAGACTGCAGGTCTGAGTGCCCTGGTCTTCCCTGACTTCAGAGCTGCCAGATCTCACCTTCTCCTCAAATGGCTGAGTGCCTTTTCTGACGGATGTGGAATGACTAACTGGAAATGTGTTCTGTTCCTGGAAGAGGAGGCTTCCTGGGCTCGAGGATGTGTGAAAGTTTTTAAGTTGACAGATGGAAGGAGCTAAGAAACTTGCATGCTTTTCCTTGACCCTGGAACGTTTGAGGAAGCGCTACATGCTTTTTGTGGTACACAGCAGAACCCCGGACCGACCAGGGTCACCAGATAGAATACGGTATGCTTGGCTTATGCTATATTTCAGAGAAACAATGAATCATATTTTAATATAACGATGCCCCTAAACACTGTATAAGACATACTAAATTTTTTTGTTTAATTAATTAATTAATTAATTAATTAATTTGGAAACTTCAATTTCAATTGTGGGCCTTGTATTTTCATTTCTGGGATCTGGCAATCATATAATAGACAAATTTTCTTCCTCCCTCCTTCCCTCCCTCCCTCCTTCCTTCCTTTCTCCCTTCCTTCCTTCCTCCCTCCTTTCCTCCCTTCTTTTCCCTAGGAGAGGGTTTCTTTGTGTAGCCCTGGCTGACCTTGAACTCACAGGCCTCTTTTCTGGTGTTAAAGGCATGTATGATCACTGCCTATTGACAGACTAACTTTCAAATAGCATCACTGTTAAGGTTAGTTTATTTATCTGGATCTAAAGGTTAGTTTATTTATCTGGATCTATAATGGTTCTCTTGACGCTATTGATAGGGCACTAAAATATATTCATCCATTTTCAAAGCTCTGTTTTAATTTTAATTATTTTCTTGGAGCTTTCTAGTATATTAGAATCCCAAACACTCTAGGTTGTTTTTAACCGAAGAAGTAATTTAAAAACAAAGAAACCTACAAACAAACAAACAAACAAACAACAACAGGAAAAGAGAGTCAGTTAACAAGGCTGCTGTATCTTCTTGGTTTTGCTTCCAGCTTTTGCTGTCAGAAGCCAGCACAGGAAAGGGTTAACTCTTAATCTTCAGTTACACCAAATACAAGTTGTAGATATCCTCACTTAATGGTGTCTCTAGAACAGCGGGGTTTTTCTCCTTTAGATAAAAGAATGCAGCTTTAATGGAATTCCAAGTGCTTTTGTGCTTCACTTGCAATCTCTGATACTATGAAAAACCCAGGGACAAAGATACGTGTTTTGGTGCTTTGTCAATGACTGAAGAATCACTGTTTCAGGACACTATAAACTAAAAAAAAAAAAAAAAAAAAAAAAGCCAAACAATGAAGGATCTTGGAACAGACTAAACAGACAGCTTTGAAACCTGCTAAGAATAACGGAAGGGCCACTGTGCAATAATTCAGGGTCCACATATTTATTGGTATGCTTTTCACTGGGTTCGGGGCCTTCTTTAAAGCTTGGGAAAGAATGCTGTTTCTCATTTGGAATCTTGTTCAGCTGCACAGGAGAGCAAAGTGAAGTGGAGTCAGGAGGGGGAAGTTGGGTCTTTGCCAGACATATTTGACAAGTGAGGAAGAAGGGAGATGGGGAGAGGGGGGCTCACACCCAGCCGGCTGCTTCACATGCCATTCAGAGGAATCACAGGCCAAATTCAGTCCATCCAGGAGGCAAAAAATATCAGAGCTTTAGTTAACTCCTGAGCTGCCAGGACAGATGCAATGTTCAAGCTGTGTTCTTCGGATTCCCAGCCTGTCTTTGTTAACACTGGTGGTTTACAGCGACAGGCACAAAAGAGACACCCAAAGAGAGATGTATTGTTTGGTCTCCGGGAGGAAAGCCTGAATATTGATCTCCCAATCTTTCTCTTTTGTTTTGCTTTGCATTAAACGCTGGCATTATGTTCTTGTGGATTGTGTGCTTAAAAACTCAACTCCTTGCTGGTTTGAAGAGGGAAATCTAAGTCTCAGAGCAAAGCCAAACACACTTGCCAAGTTGCCCGTTAATGACACAATGCCAACTTCTGCTTGTGAACTGCCTTGCCTGGATTATTGCCCTGGGATCATTGAGGAGGAGGCAAGCCTTCTACTGGTGCCACAGAGGAGAATGCCAATGGGCCTAAACGGAGTTAAAGTGTGCAATTGTCCAGCCAGAGTCAGAGATCTAAACAGCTTATTGTTCATCTCCCTTAAGGTAATATCTATAGCAAACACACCAGATATTGCCTGTATTTATTTAGAAACCAAAGGATGCTTCAGCATATGAAACATTATCCAGCTTGTCTATCAAGCAAGGCCAGGCGTCCCACTCTGACAAAGGATGACTTTTCCCTTCTCCTTTGCTTTCTAAAAACTCCAATATGTTTCAGATCAATACTTTTGTAAAGTAAAATAAAACTGAATTACTGAACAAAAAACAAATTCATACAAAAATCTAGTTCAGCCTTCAAAAAAGAAAATTAGATTAATCATAAAATGACTATGCCAAATTGCTATGCATTTCCAAGCCCTTCACTTCTTATTGTTGTGAAATATAACAAGGAATCCACAGATACTGATGGTATGTTTTCTGTTCTCCAAAGAGCCTGGGTAAGACATTTTTAGCAACATGAATACAATGTACAGATATGCCTAGTGACTGGTCTAGGATACAATGTACAGATATGCCTAGTGACTGGTCTAGGATACAATGTATAGGTACACCTAGTGACTGGTCTAGGATACAATGTATAGGTACACCTAGTGACTGGTCTAGGATACAATGTACAGATATGCCTAGTGGCTGGTCTAGGATACAATGTACAGATATGCCTAGTGACTGGTCTAGGATACAATGCACAGATATGCCTAGTGACTGGTCTAGGATACAATGTATAGGTACACCTAGTGACTGGTCTAGGATACAATGTACAGATATGCCTAGTGGCTGGTCTAGGATACAATGTATAGGTACACCTAGTGGCTGGTCTAGGATACAATGTAGAGATATGCCTAGTGACTGGGTGTAGGACCTGTGTTGAACCAGGGCTTTCTAAGTCTATAGGGCAGTCTAAAGGATTCTCATGGTTAATGCACAGTAACTCCAGTCAACTGCTTATTCACTAGGAAAGAGCATCTTCGATTGAGTCAGGAAGACTGGTGAGGATGCATTAGAGTCATAAATGTAACTGTAATGGACTATTTATAGAAAAAGCAATGTGATTTTTAAACAAATCTTTTCCACGAATAGTTAACTCACAGATCAAACCAGGAGGAAGAAGCCAGCAGTTTGCTATGAGAGCAAAGGAAGCTGGGTTTGGTCATCTGCTCCCTGACAAGAACATGACACCACCTCCTGCTCTGAGACACAGAGCCAGAGCAATACAGTGGTCAGCTGCCCACAGTAATATTGTGGCTGAACTGCACATGTCCCTCATTGGCTCTTGTTGTTTTTGCATACTTGGTCTCTGGCTGGAAGTGTTATTTGGGGAGGTTCTAGAACTGTCAGGAGGTGGAGTCTTGCTGGAGGAAGTACATTCCATAGGGGCAAGCTTTGTATGTACAAAACCTGACCTGAGTTCATATTGGAAGCAGAATTAGTTAGCACACAGTGTGAACAGTTAACTACAGAAGTAAAACCACAGGAAATTGGAGAAGAGACAAACTAGAGGCATGGTAATTTCTGACTCTGCTTTCAAGTAAAAACAATTACAAAGGACCCTCTTAAATAAAAAGCAATGGTTAAAAACAGTAAGAAGGAGAGACTCATTTTTTTTAAGGGTGAGAACCTGGTAGGTCAGTCACTTTTCAAGGTAGGGACCACACCCAGGAATGTTTGGACAGTGAAAATTAGACCTGATGGGTTGAGAAGGGAGAAGGGACAGGTCAGAAGATGGCTGGGCAAGTAGGGTAAATATGGGGCCAGCTGGGGATGTGTGAATGCAAATGGGGTGTGAATGAGATCAAATACATTGTATGAAATTCTCAAAGCATTAACGAGAATATAATTTGTAGAAAAAAAAGAAAATCTTACATATTTTGAGTGCTGTAAGACCTTCACAGAAGTGTTGGATATATTAAGGAGTTATAAGAAAGCTTAAATATCCAACAAGGCACATTACATAAAATCTATGTTTATATGCACATTTTCATATCTATGAAATGGAAGAGTGTGACACCACTAAAAAAGTATTTTGATGGCATGACTTGAAAGAGTTTAAATATAAAGCAAGCAATGAAGGCAGGACATTATAAACAATGTGGTTTACAACAAAGTTGGTTATGAACAATGTGGTAACAGTATTTTATCTTGCTACCAAGAATTGCGTGATTGCCCCAATCTATAGAGAACTGCCAGTGTAAGAAGGGGAGGTGCTCATCAAAACACATCAATTTTCCATTCTATCTATGTATCTATGTATCTATGTATCTATCTATCTATGTATCTATCTATGTATCTATGTATCTATGTATCTATGTATCTATCTATCTATCTATCTATCTATCTATCTATCTATCTATCTATCCATCCATCTATCCATCTGTCTGCATGTCTGTTTATCTGTCCATCCATCCATCCATCCATCCATCCATCCATCCATCCATCCATGCATCCATCCATCCAGGCATCCATCTAGCCATCTATCCATCCATCCAGACCTCCAGACATCCACATTCATCTACCTGCCTGTCTGTCCATCTGTCTGTCTATCTACCTTACTGGAAACAGCTTTATTGGTTCAGCAGTCTTTTCTTTCTCCACATCACCTACACTTTCTTCCACTCATACTGAAGACAGCACGGGACACTTCTCTCTAATATGAGAGCAGATAGCAGTAGTGAGCTGGCTGAAGTAGTTCATTGTGTAAACTACTAGGACATCCCATAACCATTCAGATAGCTGTGGCTTTTCCAATGGAAAAGAAAGCCTGTAAAGGTGTAAGCTTGCTCTGCCATGCCATCTTTTCCTCATAAAAGCTGATGGTCATCTTACAAAAAGGGATCAAAACTGAAAAGGGAGTACAGCCACTGAGAACTGCACTTAATCTGAGAAGAAAAAGAATGTACTGGGCTCAGCTGATTGAGAGCAACGATAAAAACAACGGACAGAAACCACAAAGCCCTCTCTTTATGTATGGACAAAGAATGCTTTTCACAAAGCTCAAAACCCATTAATTACAGAATCACTGCTGGGTACTGTACACATCTCGCCTCACCTTTCCCTCCAGTGGCTTTATGAGGCTTCCTGGAAAGCTAGTTTGACACCACTTTCTTGATAATACTGTTTTATTTTTTTATTTTCTATGGGAATTGGAGGAACACAGAAGGAACTGGATTTCCTCTTTAACAAGCTTTTGTTTTTTGTTTTTCTATTTTTAAAAAAGACATATTTATTTTTATTTTATACGCATTATCATCTGGTCTGTGTGTGTACCATGTTCATGCATTGCCCAAGGAAGCCAGAAGAGGGAATCAGCTGGCCTAGGATGATGGTTAACGATGGCTGTGAGCTGTTGTGTAGGTGATGAGGGCTGAGCTCAAGGGTCCTCTGCAAGAACAGCTAGTGGTGAGGCATCTCTACAGTCCCTTCCTCGATTTTGTTTTCCTAGAAAGCATGTTCTGTGTTTAAAGGGCTCGGGATGTAGTACAGCTGAGAGTGCTTGCCTAGCATGCTCGAAGCACCACAGACACCTGTGATGGTGGTTCACCTCTGCAGACCCAGCATCCAGAAACAGGGGAAGCAGGGGAGTCAGATGCTCAGAGCCACTCTGGATCCATGAGAGACCCTGTCTCAAAACAACATCAACAACAACTAATAAAATAAAAAAGACAAGATGGAAATCAATTATACTAGCATGAAAAAAGCCCTATATCTTTGGCATTAGGTTGGCATTAAGGACTTTGTTTTTAGAGAAAGGCTTGATCTAACCTTTTAAATAAGATTTTTTTCCCTCGTGTGTGTGTGTGTGTGTGTGTGTGTGTGGTATCAGACCTTAAGGGCTTTCTTCTTGCTGAACCACCAGAAAGCAAGAATTCTGATTTCTTGCTGACAATGTTTAAATGAATATGCCAGTTTATAATTAGAAATGCAGGGAGGGAGGACTTTTTACAACTGAATATTTCACACGTATTAAAGTTATCACAAATCCACACAGTTCTCAGCCCACCTAATCTAGTGCTCTTCTACAAGGCTTATTCACTCGTAGATTTGAAGTTCGTTTTTGAAGTGTTGAGTTCAGTCTAAAGGCAAGTGTTTGGCCCACTCCTCTCTGGCTCACTTTCTAATGCTTTCCTTTGTCTGTGTTTCCACATGGCTTTGTTTTAATGACATAATTCTAGTTGGGGGTGGTAAGCACAGGGGTAACACTTGTCCTAGGCCAGCCTGCATTGCACAGTGACACTCTGTCTCAAAACAGACAAAACCACATTCCTACTCTTTAATCCTTATACGTGAATAATAATTGAAAGGAGTAAGCTGTAAATGTTTTCTTCAGAGGCATGGGGGAGTGTGTTTACATCCACTGCACTTTGATTTTTTTTCTTTTTCACTATGCTTAACTCCAGAATACATTTTGCTCTTCCACCTCTCTAGGGAGATGGTAGACCACCTGGTCACTATGGCAACATGTTTCCCTGTTATTCCATCCCTCTCCCTACTTCTCTAGACTTCCTGTAAATAACAAGAAGCCGTTTGTTTTCTGTTAATTTGGCTTCCATTCTTGGTGTTGAATCACGATATGCAGAAAGCTCATATAGGAGTAGGGAGACAACTCGGTTAATTATGTTCTTGCCTAGCGAGCATGAGGACCTGAATTCAAGTCCAAAAACTGCCTAAAAATGAAAAACAATAAACAAATAAACAAGCAAACAAGCACATTAACTTCCAAATGGACATGGTGGTGTATGCTAATCACCTCACTACTGAGCAAGCAGAGAAAGGTAGACACTGGGCTCACTAGCTGGTCTGCTTAGATTTCTTGGCAAGCTCTAGGCTAGTGTGAGACCCTGTGTTAAAAACAAAGAAAGATGGATGGTATTTGAGAAATGATCCTTGAGGTTGTCATTCACAGGGACACATACCTGCACATATATCTACCCACATAAACACACACAAACACACACACAGACACACACACAGTAACTTCATTTGAAAATATTCAGTCCTTTATGGGTGTTAGGTTATTTCTCTGCCAGTGAAATGAGCCAATTCAAGCCAGATTAGATTATATATAGGCAGTTTTAGTGGGAAGTTGCTCTCAGGCGAGCTCACTGGTCCCAATGACTGAGGCCACTGAAGTCAGCATGGAGAGAGAGAAGGGGGAGAGGGGAAGGAAAAGAGAGAAAGAGAACCTGTGAAAAGAGAGGAGGGAGTGGGCAAAATGTCTGAATTATATAGGGAAGATCTGGCAGACCAGCCCCCGGGGCTGGAAAGTTCAGGGTTGGGGGTAGGGTATGTCAGGCAGGGACTGAGGGATGCTGGGAGAACTTGGAGGTCAGGCATTTGATAAGTTAAAAATGCACCTCACTACCCTGTCCCAGGGTCTGAAGCCTTCCTCCCATGCAGAGCTAATTTATAAAAAGCTGCCTGGCATGGAGGCTTAGGTCATCTTTGTTGTTGAATCCATTCCATCCTCCAGACTAGAAGTCTCTAGGCTTAAAGGATCTGTCCATACGGGCATTCAGATGGCCTGAAGGTTTTTATGCATTATTGTTCTAATGTTCCTATAAACATTATGAAGTATGAGGAGCTGTCTTTGTTCTGGTTTCAACAATGCCAACACAAAAGCACTGATGAAGTAGCTGAGCCATTAGACTATGGAGCAGCAATTAAGCATACATATTGCCTTCACAGAACCATGGCTGTATGTGCTGAATAGCTAATACATTGCTTCCCATACCTCTAACTTGGCGGGGAGAACACTTAAATATTATTTTTTTCAATTTTAATGACACATATTTTAATATTTTAATGATACCACAATATGGTGATCATAGTTGATGGCTCTCTTAAGCTTATTTTTCCAGACATTTCTTATCCTTTGACCAATGTCTTGGCAATCCCTTACTCTCTCCCTACTCCCTGTTCCCACCCTGTGGGAAAACACCACCCTATTCTCTGCCTTTATGAAATTACCTTTGTGAAGTCCATATGTAACTTAGATCACATGGTATGGCTTATTTCATTTAATATAATGCCCTCCAGGTTTACCCTTGTTACAAATGACAAGCTACCGTGCTTTTTAGGGCTGGATACGATTCTGTTGTATGAGTATACCACATATTTATCTATTCATCCCCATGAAAGAATTTAGGTTGTATGGTGTTTATATTGAATGTCAACCATACATGTTTAAGAATAACCATGGAAACAAACCTCTAGGCATACCTGTGAGGGATTTTATAGATTAGATTAATTGGCAGTGGGAAGATTCCACTAATTGTGGGTGGCACCATTCCTTAGGCTAGGCTTTCAGCCTGAATAGACAGGAAACAGTGACTGAAATGTAGCATTGCCTCCTGGCTATGGAAGCAGTATGGGCGGCTGCCTCACGTTCCTGCCACCATGATTTCCCCACCATGATAGACTGTATCTCTTCAAATTTCAAGCTCGTGCAAACCTTTCCTCCTGTTTATTTAAGGTTTATTAGATATTTGGTCATAGCAATGAGAGAAGTAATAAATGCAAGTTACTTTCAGTTATAGAATGCTGTGAATTATGCCACACCAACAGGCTAAAACTGTTGATTTAATTTCCTATGCATAAACCTTAGGTTGGGGTTGCATTTCTGGGAGAGTCGTGCCTTAGCTGGGGGTTTTAAAAACTCCAATGGCCAAGATGCTCTAGGAAAAAAAAAACTGAAATAGAACCTCAGAGGCTGGCAATCCAGGGCCAGTGTTGTTCAAACTTCCAAGGGATGTTTGTGTTCAGGCTGAGCTGGGTACCACTGCACCATGCAGTCTTCTCCGCTAACCACCTGGGAAAGCATTGGCCACAGCTCAAATCTAACTCAAAAGCATAAGTGACTTTTACATTTGAAAATAATTCTTCATAAGTTTCACTGTGAAAATTCAGTAGGATTTGACTTGAAAATCTTCAAGACTGTATAAATAAGAACTTCTGCCGGGCAGTGGTGGCGCATGACTTTAATCCCAGCACTTGGGAGGCAGAGGCAGGTGGATTTCTGAATATGAGGCCAGCCCACTCTAAAGAGTGAGTTCCAGGATGGCCAGAGCTACACAGAGAAACCCTGTCTCAAAACCAAACCAAACCAAACCAAAACCAAAACCAAAACCAAAACCAAAACCAAAACCAAAACCAAAACCAAAACAAAAACAAAAAAAAAAAGAGAGAAAGAACTTCCAATTGGAATGTTTTCAGTGTGACCAAGTGCTTTGGTTGAAAGTGTTCATGGAGCCAACACTGCCAATATGAAGTCTGGTAATAGAGAAAAGGGCAAATGGAAACTAAATATCCATTCAGAATCCTTCCCACTCTCAGGTAAGGTAACAGAGCTGAGGTATTGCCAATGGCAGAACACCCAGCTTATATGGTTTTATCTATGGTTAATGGAACCTTTAGATAGGGAGGTAGGTGACAAGCCCTTCAGGGTCATACCTACCTCAAGCTCTAGTCCGAATCCTGTTCCCTTTCTTTTGATGTGGAACAGCCACCACCTCACACTCACACTTCAGCAGATACAGCTGCTCCAACATGCCTTCCCAGTACTAATATTAGTCTGTCGAAACTGTGAGCCCAGATAAACCTTTCAAGTGAGATGTCTGTCTTATCACAGCAAGGCTAAAGTAATCAACAGAGAAAGACTTCCTACTTCAACTTCAGTCATCTAACCTCATCCCTGTTTATTCCTTTTGTCAAACAAATTCCTAGTTCAATCATAGATCATGGGTTATGCAAGCCAAAAAACCTCAAAGCCATACTTCAGAGAATAAAGTATTCAAATGTGAGCCTGCGGGAAGGGGAAGACACAGGATGCCACTCAGTGGATATCCTATAAGTACTGTTGTTGGCAGGGGTAAGGAAGTCCCCTTGAAGGTTGACTCTGTGTCAACTTTATTTAGCTGCAGGGTGTACAGATTCTGCCATGCTCCTTGGCCAATCTGAGAGAGCATTTCCAACAGAGATGAACTTTCTGAGTGGTGAACTCAAGAGACTGTCCTTACTGATACAGGCAAGTATCCATGAACTCATTGATGACCCATATATCAATGGTGATAGAAAAAGGTGGAAGGAAACCTTTGCTCTCTATTCTATTAGCTGGAACATTTCCTATACCATCAGCTGTCTTTGGTCCTTTGGCCACTTGATTTGGACTCAATTTTACCATTAGCTGTTGTGGATAGCCCTGGGGTTGCTTGTATTTGATGCCAATTCCGCTCTCCTGGGAGGGGTTGTGAACTAGGAATGAGTCACATACTCAGGTGACTTCTTGTGAACCATCCCCTAATGAATAAAAAAGCCAATCACTGGACGAGTAGGCAGGACTTCCCGATTGGATAGGGAAAGAGAGGAGGGAGGAGAGACATAGGGTCCTTTTGGACTGGGATAGCACGAGGACAAGATGTAGTTACTAGTGTCTCCTGGTTTCAATGGTGGATCTGTTGGGATTTGTGTCTGCAGGATTTAGATTTAATAAGGATTACAAGTTAGAATTTTAGTTATTGCGCCCTGTGATTGAGTTACCACTGTTTCTGAACTAAGTTTGTGTTGTGTTTTCCTTCACACGGTGGCTTCTCTGGGTTCGAGAGAGAAAGGTACACTGTCAAAGCGTGAGTTTGCCTGAGGTGCACCACAAAGGCCATGGGGGATTTGAAGCACGGGGCTGGCATGGTAGTGACCTGTCAGTGGGAACTTAATCAGTTGAATGGAGAGATTTTGGAACTCTGAGTCAGAGAATCTCCATGAGAACTGGCTGGCGAGTCTGCAAGGGCTGAGAGTAGCAGGGTATAGCTCGGGAACTTGCCACCATTTCTTTTTACTATTTCCCGCAACAATTAGCTTTCATGGAATTCTGGCTTGTAGATGACAGGCCTCGGGGCTTGGGAATTCCACAGCTTCTACAATCATATGAACCACTTTCTCATAAAGAAATTGTTTCTGCTTCTTAAAGACTCCTAAGGCAGGCCCCAAAGACCGTCTTCACAGAATGCTCTCTTTGTTGGAATTATTTGCTTTCTTAGCATTTCTGGGGTGATTAGAGGAGAGGGGAATGTTTTATCAACACACATGTTGCTTATTGAAACCTGCTGGGCCCCTAAGTGGAGCAGTTATTGGGGTCTATGATAACCCCAACTTAATACCACTAATAGGCTAAGCTAATTAGAGTTATGTTGATATGCAGGGTTCAAGATAATGGTGTCACCAGTGCTTGCAAATACCAGAGGCTATGGCTGTGTGAGTTCCTTGGTTTGGTACAGTTCTCTTGCTGTTACCACACACCATAGTCTCAGAACAGGATGGGATATGATCTCCACAGTTCTCCTCTTTAGTGTGACCCAGGCAATGGCACAGAGCATGGGCTCCTAGCTTCTGCCCAGAGTGCAGGTCTGTAGGGGCCATTTGCTCTTGTTCCTTCCAGATAGACATAAGCATAGGACTGTGTGAGGTTGGAGAGCTCTACTGTTCTTTTGTCTCTAGATTCCACACCAAACAAACAAAATAATTAAGAATTTAAATCCTATGGGATATCCAAAATATATCATGAAAAGTTTTTTTTTCCTTCAAATGAAGTATGAGTTTGTGGCAGTTTGTATATGTTCTGCCCAGGGGATGGTATTATTAGAAGGTGTAGCCCTGTTGGAGTAGGTGTGTCACTGTGGGCATGGGCTTAAAGACCCTCATCCTAGCTGCCTAGAGGCCAGTATTCTGCAATCAGCCTTCAGATGAAAATGTAGAACTCTAGCTCCTCCTGCACCACACCTGCCTGGATGCTGCCATGCTCCTGCCTTGATCATACTGGACTGAACCTCTAAACCTGTAATCCAGCCCCTGTTAAATGCTGTCCTTATAAGACTTGCTTTGGTCAGGGTGTCTGTGCACAGCAGTAAAACCCTAAGACAGGTTTATTCTGCTTATAAAGAACAAAGCAAAATCAAACAAAACAAAACAAACAAACAAAAAACCTCATCACTGCCAGACCTTCAAGTAGGTAAAGTTATTAAATCTACCCATTTCCATCCTTTTCCATTCCTATCCAGTTTGACTCTCAGCCTTTAACAAGTCTTCCTCCAGTGACACAGGTCATTGACAGGTACTTCCTGATATAGGACATTAAAAATCTTTCTCAGAACAGTGCTGATTCTGTGGGAGAGCTTATGCTCAGCTTGAGTGAGGGCCTTAGTTCAAAAAGTTTTTTTTTTTAATAGCTTTCAGGCAGATGAGCCCATTTTATAGATAAACAAATTAAGGTAGATATTATAAAACACAGTGATTCTCAGTATTAAATACACCTTAGGGAAAACACTTTAAAATTGCTAATACCTAGATCTCATTCCACACTATTTGAATTCGAACTTTGAGAGAAGAGGTCTGGAAGAAGCTATCCTAGTTGAGGATGCTAAGAATCAGAACTCTGGGCTGTATGCTCACAATGGTTCAGTTTGTTACCTGTAGGGTTTGGCCCCATATTTCTCAACAGTAATCAAGGAGAAGACACAGGAAGAAGGAAGGAAAGGTAAAGGAATAAGCATAGAGGGAGAAGCAGGAAGGTTTATGGGAAGGAAAGGAAAGTGGCTTCAGAATAAGGAGATGGAGAAAGGACAGAAGGAGCTGAAGGGGTTGGCAGCCCCATAGGAGGAATAGCAATACCGACCAACCAGATCCCCCAGAGCTCCCAGGGATTAACCAGCAACCAAAGAGTACACATGGAGGGACCCATGGCTCCAGCCGCATATGTAGCAGATGGCCTTGGTCCTGTGAAGGCTTGGTGCCCCAGAGTAGGGGAATGCCAGGGTGGTGAGATGAGAGTGGGTAGGTGGGTGGGTAGAAGGAGGGGGTGGGGATAGGATAGAGGGTTTCCGGAGGGAAAACTGGGAAAGGGGATAGTACTTGAAATGTAAATAAATAAAATATCCAATAAAAAATGAAAATGCAAATAAATAAATAAATAAATAGTAAATAAATAGAAGTTGGTGGCCCCATGAATCAGGCCCCGGCTTGACTCAGGGTTTATGTCTGTGAAATACATGGCTCTCATTTTTGTCTGTGGCTGTACACTATCCATATGTTGCAGTTGTTTTATTGACTGTGTAGAAAAAGACCTTGGCAGAGAAAGTAGGGCAGAAGTAGCTCGAATTTTCTGGTTTCTGGATTTTCTGCTTGTTCCTGAAACCATTGCTATATTCTACATTGGCAAGAGTTAAGTGAATGATGTCCCGCTGTGTGAGTGTAAGATTTGGACTGAGGTGAGCACAGGTGATGCGAATGGTGGGCTCTTCTGATGGCTCAGCGCGGAAAGGTGCTTGCCGCAGAGCCTGGCAAGCTTGCTTCAGTCCCAACAGTACCCATGGTGGAAGGAAAGAACTGACTTTGGCAAGGTATCCTTTGACCTCCATATGCATCCTATATACTCACATATACATATGCAGACACACTCATATGCACACACGAACAAGAATGAATGAAGAAGGCTCATGGTTAAATGCACACTACCTACTGGGCTCTTTACAGATACATTGTAACGAGTACTTAGTGCATGTCTGATCTCTCTCTCTCTCTGTGTACATGTGTGTGTGCATGTGTGTGTACATGCTTGTGTGTATACATATGTGTGCGTATACATGTGTGTACCTGTGCGTGCACACAGAGGTTCATGTTTGCTGTCCTCCTCATTCACTGTCCACTATATTTTCGAAGGCAGCCTCTCGCTGAGTCTGACACTCACTGATTTGGATAGGCTTGCGCAGGTAACTCCGGATACTCTTATCTCTAGGTCCTCAGTGCTGAGATGATAGAAAAACAATACCATGTTCAGTTTTCCTTTTTACAATGTAGGTCCTGGGAACTAACTCAGATCGTCACTCATTTGCAGCAAGCACCACGCTGACTAATCCCTCTCACTGGCCTCCCTTTTTGCTCCACTGTTTACCTGTGACTAGCCTTCTGCTAGCAACATAATACCATAAAGCATTTATAGTTTCACTAGAGAAAATGGAATGATTTTTGGGGGGTGCTATAAAAATGAGGCTCACAACTCACAGGTGCAAAACTCCTTTTCTTTTAACTTCAATAACTTTATACTCCTATCACCAAAGAGTCTCACAGAATTTTCCCTTAAGTCTAACTTAAGACATGTCTTTGCTCCTTTTCCTAGGCTAGGCTCTGGGAACTTACAGTTTACTAAGATCTGTGGGCAGGAGGGTTACCCAGTGCTTGAGATAGCTGTTCATCTGTGGGTCTGCTTGGATATAGAAGAGGTAAAGCGCCGATTGCCTTATACTCTTGCCTACATGGTTCCTCTAGGATAATTGGTTCCCTCCATAGGATCATGGCATCTGCCATCACATCATTCTGCCTTAGACTATGAAAGTGGAACTTGGCCTCACATTCCTTGTTCACTATTAGGTTTTGAATATGAACTATTCCCCAAAGGCTCATGTCTCAGAACATGTGGTTTCCGGTAGATGACAGTGCTTTGGAGGGCTGTGGAATATTTAGGAGGCGATGCCTTGCTGGTAGAGCTGAGCCAGTATGGGTGACACACTATGAGGTTTGATAACTGGCCCTACTTCCTGTTCTTTCTCTGCTTCCTGACTGGGCATGGTGTGACCAGCTGCCTTTCACTCTGTACTTTGCGTGCCAGGATGGACTGAATTCGCTTGACCTCTGATATATCTTTCACTACTAAATTGCTTCTTGCCAGGTATTTTGCCAGGGCAATGAAAAAGGAAGTGGCCAGTTGAACTCATCTGTAGTTCCATTGCCTTTCTGAAAGTGATTAGTGGAATTCACCCATCTTGAATCCACCTGTGCTATCGGAAGTCATTCTTCTTTAAAAATAGATTTATTTTATTTTAAATTATGTATATGAATGTGTACCTCTGTGTGTGGAAGTAAGAAAAAGGCTTTAACTTCCTGGTGTTGGAGTTACAGGTGGTCACAAGCTACCTGGGTGCTAGGAATCCAACTCTGGTTCTCTTAAAAGCAGCAAGAACTCTTAACCTCTGAATCAGCTGCATGGGACAGGCTTTTGTCTTGTTTTTGTAGAATTTAAACAGGAAACAAAGCCATAGACTTGTCAAGTAGGAATGATGTGTGATCCCAAATGCCTTATAAGCAAAGAGCTCTGAGAAAAAGGAGACATAGTCCTGGCAAGAAACATCAAATGGTTCTTTAGTTCCTTAGGGTTGAATGTATGATTATAGATAGGTACGAGAAATCAGTTTCGAAACAGAGGCAGGCGGGACCAGATCATGGAGGACTACAAGATCATGTTTGGCACTTTGAGGGCTAGGGCCCATAACTAACCACTGAGGAATGTAAGCAGGGAGAGAACAAAGTATAGCATGTTAGAAATAATTGTCCTAGTTGTAAGATGAGACACAGACAGCAAAGAAGTGGGTTTGGAGTAGGAAAACCAGTTAAAGAGTGTGCCACTGTCACCTGTAAGGGGTGAGGGAAGATCTTGATGCAGTTGTGGCTGGAAGAGAGGAAAGGCAGTTGAGCAAAAACGACTTGGGAAGGTAGAAAGATCCTGAATAGAGTGACTGATTTAATGCAGAGTGAGTGACAGAGGCAGGTGTGAGATCTAGGTTCCTAGCTTGATCAACACACTATATACGGTACAATTCTTAAGTCAGGGAGCACAGACTGAGAGGCCTGCTTTGGAGTGATGTTTATGGATTCAGTCTGGCAGTTGCTGAATTTGTAGTACCCAGAGACATCTTTGTAAAGGTGGCAGATGGGGCAGCCATATACACAGACCCAGAGCTTAGGATGGAGACCTGGGATGAACCTGCAGGATGAGCAGCATTAGCATATCATTAGCATATGGAAGTACTATAGTGTAGAAGTAATTTGCCTGGTCTTGCTGCATGTGATGTAAAAAGAAATGAAGGTTAAAAACATTATACTGCAGAGCACTTACCACGGAAAGCAAAGAGAAGCCTATGAAGGAGACTGAAGAGAGAGCTTTGAACTGGCAATAACATGGAACTCAAGGGAAGGGCATACCCACAGAAGAAGAGTAGGCGGCTGGGCTGATCGACACTGAGGAGAAACAGAGTACAGAAGAGCCAAGCTCACCATGGACATGTTGACCTTTGCTGGATCATTATCAGAAGAGCAAAGACAGCAGGAGCCAGATGGCAGTTGATCACAGAGCCAAGGGGACACAGAGAACCATCTTCCGCCCAGTTGTGAGCTGTTCTTTCTTACAGTTATTCTTTGACCCTCCAGCTGTGACGTGCTTCTTAGAATAAACTCATAATTTTAGGATAAAGTTCATCATGGCCTAGAAAGCCCCCAAACCTGACCCTTGTCTATCTGGAACTCCATAGCTCCCTGCTTCCTCCCTCCAATCTCTGAGGTCATGGGCATCTCCTTTCTATCTTGCAGATATTAGAGGGTCATTCCTATGGCAGGGTCTTTGAAGCAGCCCCTTCTCTGAGTCTCCCTTCTTATGCCCCAAGTCTTAACTTAGAAATTGATTCACCTGAGAGCACATCCCTGAACAACTGGAGAAAGCAATGCCACGCAGACTCACTGTCACTGTTTGCATCCACCGTTTTACTAGTAACTGTAAGGAGGAGGGGTTTCTTTGGGTCACAGGGTGAGGGGACACAGTTCCTCATGGTGGACCAAGCACAGTGGCTGGGAATGTCCCTGTCTGCTGTGGCAGGACATTGTAGCACAGCTTTTTACACATCAGGAAGCAGAGAGGAAAACCAGAGCAGGCTTGACTACAGCTTCAAAGGCCGGCTCTCAGTGAAGGGCCTCTACCAGCCAGGTCTCACCTCCTAAAGGCTCTATAACCTCCTAAGACAGAGCCAACGTATGGGGACCAGGTGTTTACACACATGAACCCTTGGAAGGACATTTTACTCTCAAATGGTAACACTTTCAAACTGTAAGCTTGAGATTGCATTTAATCTCAAACATGTAACATGCAATAGTTACATGTAAATTATTACAGGGAACACATGTCCTATTTTAGCTCCATTATAGTGTTTTTCTTCTCTGTACATTTGTACATTCATTTATTTGTCTGTATGTACTGTACACTTTTATTTTTCTCAGCTAATATAGAGATCTTGAATTCAGGGACCTTAGCTGTATTTCCAGTACTGAAAAGAGTCCAAAGTAAATGCTCAATAAATATTTCCTGGGTGATTGAGTGGCAGGGATAATACTTAAAGAAAATCCTTCAAAACTTTTACCAGGGTGAGGCCTGGTGGTCAACAGAGTACCTGTCTAGGAAGCCTGAGGCCCTGAGTTTTGTCTCTAGCACTATAGGAAAATAATGTTGCCAAAATTATCAGAAAGACTAGATGTGAAGAGACAATCCTGTATTGCTAATGTTTTTAGAAACACCTCCCAGACAACACTAACACACTACCAATATGATATTAATGTGAATATAATCTGTAACTTAAAATAGACTAGGACATAATTCTAGTATAAAATCCATTCAAAGAACAACCAGAGGCATGCTCACTAAGCTCGATTTCAGCTCGCTGGTCAAGTCGCAAGACCTGTATCTTCCTAGGAGCTTGGTGTTCACTAATGGAACATGCTAAGCGTTACATCAGAAGAATAAGCACATGAGCACAAGGACCTTTGAATCTCATAATGAAATCAAACAGAATGAAAGGGATGGGGCTGAGGGGTGGGGCAGACAGCTGTCAGTTAAAGGGTTACTGCTGGAAAGTAGAAACCTATCTATTTTAGCTCTCAACACCTTTATCCATGTATTTTTGTTTTCTTTTGCTATGCATTTATGTATCAGTGCTCAAATGATAGGATCCTCAGAACACTATCTTCAGACATCTATAACTCAGTTCCTGCAACAGTCTTAAGGAGGTAGAATATAAAATGTGTGTGTGGATGTGTGTGTGTGTGTGTGTGCGCGCGGGCATGAGGATGCATGGGGGGAGGGGTGACTTTTTTTCTGATTTCTCAGTTTTCTAAAAATCATCACCATATTTATGTTTAAAGAGATGCCTCCTTCTGTCTTTGTCAACTTACCTACCTACAGATCTATCTATCTATCTATCTATCTATCTATCTATCTATCTATCTATCTATCTATCTACATACATACATACATATATATAATCTGTCTGTCTGTCTATCTAACATCTATTATTTATCTATATCTAGATCCATAGATGATCTAGATACAGCTAGACAGATCTATAGATCTAAATGGATTAGGTACATCGATAGTTAGACAGATAGATAGGTAGATAGATTGGATAGATAGATGATAGAAAATTTACTTTTTTTCTGACAATTGGCTCATGCTGTTACCCGAGAAAAGGCTATACAAGCATGTGTCAGGCTGTTTTGAATAGTCTGTGTTGTCTCCCATTCCGGTGTGGCCATATAACCCTTTAAAGGTATATGTCCTAATGAAATGTTACTCATGGTGCTGAATTCCCTTCTGCTGTATGGAAATTAAAAGCAGCATTTGCCTGGATTAAAGCTAACTTTTTTTTTGACTCCCCAGGTGCTCTCTCTTTTTTTAAATCTCCATTCTTTTAATATGTTCAAATAAGTGAGTCTTCTTTTGACTTGACACATTTTCGCATATGTTGCTTTGATCTTTCGCATCTCTTACCCAGATGGGAGCTTTCCTAGGAAATAAAGGACTGTGTTTAATTATCTCATGGGAACAATTTAAAGGGGAATCCAGAGCCCCTCCAACTCTCTGCCTCCAGCAGAAACAAGTAGCCATGGTGAGTTTGGTGCTTTTGACAAATTTCTCTCAGTCACATTGGCAGTGGTACCATGTCCACAGCTTTACCTGGGTGCATCCCAAATTCACTGATTCAGACCGTAACTTCTCATTGGGACCAAGTGGCAGCACCTGTGTGCTCTTCCCACAATGATGTGCTGTACAAAACTTAAGTTATAAAAAGTTAAGAGATGGCATTTCAACTCAGAACTAACTTTCACGTACTTTTAATCATATAAGGAGTATTCGTATATATATTTGGGAATTCAAAGCTGATGCTTAGAAATCTTTTTTTTTTGGGGGGGTGGCATCTTGTGGGGTGGCATCTTATTTTTGTTAATTTTAGTTTCTGTTTTCTTCTAAGAGATTGAGAATAAAAAGAACATAAAGTTGGCAGAAGAGGGGAAAATAGGTTCAAAATATACTTTACTAAATTGTTTTTCAATAAAAGATCTAGAATGGAAAACTTTGCATGTTATGGTTGAAACTAAATTTAAAGAGCTCAGATGTCTTATTCAAAGTCACAGTGCAGGAAGAGCAAGATTCTTCAGAATGCCTCCCATGTAACGGTGCATTTCCAAGCTCCTCTAAAACTGGAACCACAAGAGCTGGAGAGGTAGCTCATTAGCAGAACCCTTGCCTGACCATGTTCCCTGGGGCCCCGGGCTCAGCACTGGAAACAATACCTCCAAACCTTCCAGAACTTCAGGGAATTTCTAAGGTAATCGGAGCTGATTTATTCTTTCATATAATAATATTTCTGGTAAGATATACGGTCCAGTTGAAGACCTTTTCTCAGAGCAGTCAATAGTCATATCAGTGAAGTTCTCTTCTATTTTACTACAGTAAGTAAGATGTGTTGTTGCATAAGTTTCCTATCTTTATAAAGACATGAAGCCAGAGAAATAATCAATAACACTGTGTACATAGGAAGAATTACACACACACACACACACACACACACACACACACACACATCTATCCTATCTATTTCTTAGGGTTATCACTGCTGTGTTTAAACACCACAACTAAAGCAACTTGGGGAGGAAAGGGTTCATTTGGCTTAGGCTTCGACATCACTATTCATTATTTTCAGGACAGGATCTCAAACAGCACAGGAACCGAAGGCAGGAGCTGATGCAGAGGCCATGGAGAGGTGCTGCTTACTGGCTTGCTCCTCATGGCTTGCTCAACCTTGTTTCTTATAGAACCCAGGACCACTAGCTCAGGGATTGCACCACTCACAATGGGCTTGGTCAGGGAGGATTGCTTCTTATTGGCTTGCTCAGTGTCTCATGCTCAGCTAGTTTTATTTTACAGCTCAGGCTTACCTGCCTAGGAATGCTGCCAACCACAATGGACTGGGTGTTCTCTCATTAATTGCTAATTAAGGAAATGGCCTATAAGCTTGCCTGCAGTAAGATCTTATGGAGGCAGTTTCTTAGTTGAAGTTCCTTCCTCTCAGATGACTACTGCTTGAGTCAAGCTGACATAAAACTAGCCAGCACACTGGTATTCATTCATCCATCTATCCATCCATCCATCCATCCATCCATCCATCCATCCATCCATCCATCTGTCTATCTGCCTTTATATATATCATTTATATATTTGTCTATATAATCTATTTTAACTATCATTTATATGACATTTATGTATCTATCCCCAATCTTATTTACCATTTATCATCTAGCTATCATCTACAATCTATTTATCTTATCTGTCATCTATATCAATCATCTACTTATCTGTCTACTAATCATCTATCACCTGTTATTTTATTTATCCTCTCTTTGTGTGTTTCTCTTTTTCTGTGTCTGCCTCTGACCCTGCTCCTTCCTTTGCTCCTGCCTCTGGCTCTCTGGATTTTGTTAGCAGCAAATATGTAAAATCAATACTGTTGACTCCCATAACTGGAAAGGGTACTTAGACAGTACCCATGACAGTACCCAAGAACTTTCAAGAACCTAAATCAGGAGCTCCTGTCAGTTTTGTTTTCTTGAGTTTGCCTTCACTTCATAAACTCTTTTAAGCACCCGACCTGGGAACACAGCCACAGTGCCTGTAATTTACACTCTGTTGGCAATACCACTGTAAACTGTGGCTCCCATATCGATTTCTGAATCTCTGAAGAAGTCTCCAATGGGACAGCTTGCACCTTGTGTTCTGAGCTCTCCAGAGGAAAAGGGCCCTGAAGTCCCCTGGGTCTATTTTCAGTTAGGTAGGGGGTAACACAAGGAGAAAGTGGGGAATAGGAAAGCTTTACAGAGAGGCGATCAATCACAGTCAATTACACAAAAAAGCTATTGACTTGAGGAGCCAAAACACTCATCTCTTCTTCCACCTCTCTCCATTAACCTTCATTTTAAATGGAGATATTTGCAAAAATTCAGGCACCCAGACTTTATCTCCGAGCCTCTGAATTAGGACTTATGGAGGGTGGGGTGGCCAGGAGACTTAAGTGTTAAAACAGAACCATAGGATGACTCTGTTACATTCCCAGACAAGAACTTCGGTTTTAAGTCAGTAACATCAGTCCATTTCCTGAGCTTGATAACATATCAAACACTCTTTAGCCATCGATACCTTATCACAAACGAATCCTATTACAGATTAGTCCAATTCACTTAGCTTAAGATTCAAATGCAGGAGAGACGTAGGACCAACAAGGTTTAATGAAGAAATGATGGATTAGGGCTGTCACTAATGGAGCTTCACTGTAGGGGAGAGAGACCACAACATTTCTATATGTAAATATAAACCAGCTGGACATCACATTCCATCTTCTGGCCTGTCTATGATTCTAGCTCCCTGACACACCTATATGTGTTATACCTTCTCTTTAATCTCACATTCACACTTTGCGATTATACTGTTTGCTTTCCATACATATTGGCTAGAATTCTCGTCTCTCATTCTAGAGCAATAAAAGCACCCCAAAACCTCTTCTTTCTAGTGGCCTTACCCCTCAAGACTTGTAAACTCTAGATTAGTCCTATAGTTTGCTTTATCCTATCCTGTCTCCTAGCCACAGTGGTGGGAGATTGTCTAACAGGTTTCTTACTTGCCATGTCCCTGAAAAAATTAGGGTGACCTGTCCTCAAATGTCATATTTAACTGCGTTCAGACTTACATCTTTACTTATTGTTTTCTATTTTCAGAAAACAGCTCTCCTCTTACATAGCCAGTACCATCCCTTCCTCCAGCCATTTATATCACTTCCTTGGCCCTCTTAGATCCCCCTTCTATCCCTTCCTTTTGAGGAGTTCTCTTTGCTTTCCCCTAAGAAATTAGATTAAAGAATATGTTTGTGATTCATTCTTCTTCTCTTTCTAGAGCTGGTGATCTCATATATCCAGGCCAAAGCTGATATTTCTAGATCTGGCTTCTTTCCAGATGAATATTCTGAGACTTAAGTGCTGATATATCTAGCCCTGGTTTTATCTTCTTTCCTGATAAGGCTGTGTATGTTATACCCTGCTCTACCATATCTTTAGATCCACGAAGTTAGCCAGCACACCTCTGTTTCCCCCAATCTCAACATCCCACCGACGACAAAATCTTGCTGAAGCCACCATGAAATGATGTCTTTCTCTCCCATACCTTTCACTGGTTTTGCACTGTGACATATACTTGACACAACTTAAAGGGGGACCAACTCATTTTGGTTCCCAAATGCAGAGGTTTCAGCTTACAGTGGTTGGCCCAGCTCTTTTGGGGTTGTGGTTAGATAGAATATCATGATAAATAGGTATGGAGGAACTAAATTGCTACCTTCATGGATGACATGTAACAGAGGGAAGTGGACAGAAAGAGGCAAAGGGCAAGATATGACCTCAAGATTATTATTCCAGAGGATGGCATTGTTTCTCACAGCCCCATTTCCTACAAAGTTGTTCGGCTATGAACTTCTCAACGGAACAATCCCTTAGTGAGGTTAAAGCCTTCACTTTTCACCCATTTCTCAGTAGAACTGAGAAGCTGGTAATCTGTGAAGCATAATTTAGTCACATGAGCTTCTGGGGAACACTTCATTCATTAGTTATCACTCTCAATAGCCACGGTACTTGCTCAGGTCTTTATCAGCCTTTTTTGGACAGTTGCACTAACACTATAGTTTGTCTCCCTAATGCTACAAAGAAATTAGAACACGAAACTGGAAGTGGAATTCTGTGATAATCTTATTTAAAATTCTACAGTGAGTTGATGTCCCCTCCTGAATCAGGAGCAAGTTCCTTATGATGATTAAAGGTGCTGCACAATCTTATGTGGCATATGTTCTGCAAGTAGCAAGAATGACCGCAGTTCTCTTCATGTGCTGTGCCAGCCCTGGGTCTTGATGTAGGGAGTTTTCTCTATAGAGCAGGGTTTTCCTTCCTTCCTTCCTTCCTTCCTTCCTTCCTTCCTTCCTTCCTTCCTTCCTTCCTTCCTTCCTTCCTTTCTCTTAATGTGTGTGTATTTGAGCAGAGTCAATGTGCCGTGGCACTCACATGAAAGCCAGAGGTCATCTTGTAAGACTGTCTTTATCCTGCCATCTTCACGTGGAGTCTGAGGGAATCAAACTCAGGTCGCTAGGGTTACATGGCAAGAATGTTGCCCATTGATCCATCTCAACCCCCACCCACCCCTACCCACTTATTTTACCAGCTTTTACCCTTTGAGATCTGGTTTAAAAGTTATCTATTCTTTATCCCCTTCTCCAGTTTTGGAGAAATGCCAAGATTGAGAGGACCTGATGCCATGCTGTGTATTAAAATAGGGTCACAGCTTTAATCTCTAACGCTCAGTGCGTAGTTAGTCTATAGTCATGTATAGTATATATCTATTTAGTGCATTGGTTTGTCTATCAGAAACCTAAGGAGGGAAAGATTAGAAAGCCAACCACAAATAAGTCTACAGAAGTTGTATGTTGATGGGCATAGGTAAGGAGGCACAATGCATGTAGAGCCAGATGGAAGGGTTATGCCTGACAGAGAGAATGCTCTTCAGAGGAACTCGTCAAGACACACATAAGCAGGAGGCTTCATTTCCATAGTCAATATCTTTAGTAATCTCAGTGCAGGTGTAGGGTGCTCATAAACAGTAGCTATGGAAACAGGGATGAAGACCAAACCTGAGCCCACACATCATGTCTTCTCACAATAGCTGATCCAGCTCCCATTCTTACTAGGTACCCCACCTCTTCATGGCAGGGGACCATTGCTTACACACAATAGCCAGGCACCCGTGGTGTGCTGTAACAGGTGCCTTGAAATCTGATGGAAGAGGCAATCTGTTCTTCTTGGATTCAACATCTTCACCATGTATGATTCTCCTCCCTTCCATTCAGAGATCCATTCTACTTATCTATACCATCCAAGATTGTCTCAGAAACAAAGAAAGCACAATGGTCAGGTTGTGGAAGGATCCTCGTATTCTATGTGACACTTCACCTAGACCAGTCAGTCTTATACAACAATTAAGTGACCTATTAGGGACTCAATGAGGACACTACTAGTTTGGAGATGTCCTAGTTAGCTTTATTTGTCAATTCGATAGAGCCTAGATTCTCAACCCAGATAAGATTGACCTGTAGGCATGTCTTTGTCCAACAGATTGTCTTGATTATTAGTTAATGTGGGAGAGCCTGGCTCAGTGTGGGCAGCAACATTCCTTGATCAAATGGTCCTGGGCTAAATAAGAAAGCTAGCTAAGTATAAGCCTGTGAGCTAGCAAGCAGTGGTCAGCCATTCTTTCTGCTTCAAGTTCTTGCTTGTGTTTCTGGCCTGACTTCCTTCAGTGATGACTGGAACTTGTAAGATGATATAAATCCATTCTTCTTCTACATTGTGTTTGGTACCTTTTTCTCCCCCTCTCCCCCCAGCACCAGAAAGGGTTTCTAGAATAAATGGTAGTATTTGCTAGGTGACCGGAGTTTGGGAACCAAGGAGAAAGAGGATTGGCTACCTCTCACCACTATGACCTAGACACCCAGCTAAGCAACTTGTGCTTCCGTTTTTTGCAAGCTTAGTTTCTACCAATTTAGATTCTAGTTTCCAGGACTGTGGCTGGGACCTTTTCATCGGGACCTAAGGGTTCTCAGGTGAGCATGACCAATAGAGCAGCTATTATAAATTACCTGCGGCCTGTTTGATCTTGGCTGTCATGAGGGTTTGTTAGGGCTGTGAAATGAAGCAGAAGACATTTCAGGCCACTGGGTTAGAAGTCAGGCTTATTAAGATCCAAAAGATATGAACAAACTACAAGAACAGGTAGCCTTGTTCCAAGAAGGTATAACATTCAGAAAAGTCACTGGAGTGTTCCTTGTCCTGTCTGTGCTGCCAGATGAGGGTGCGTCATGAGAGACTGCCTGCCTCAGCTACGGGAACAGGAAAGGACACCCAGAGTCTCAGAGATGAACACCCAGGATCGTCTGGCTGGTGAGTGAATTATACAGAACATCCCTGAGGCTTGCTGAGCCTGAGGGGACAGATGGTGGAAGCTGCATAGCAACCATGTCCCTAGGACCAACGGCATAGGCGGGATTGGAGTTAATCTGATCAATCTCTTCATTTTAGCTCAGGACACTGAGGCTAGCTTTCTTCTTCACAAGGCCCAGTTGGTTTCTCTATCAGGACCTCTCTAGAGTACCAACTCTGTCATAACAGGGCCATCAGTGCAATTTTGTGGGGCATGGAGACTGTAGCAGGTGTATCTTCGGGTCCTCCCACCCATTTCTTGGCGCTGGTCATTTGCTCTGATTTAGGCACGTGGAATTAGGCTAACATCAATCACTTCAGGTGAGTAGTACCCACTATGCCATATGCAGGGATAGTATTTAATGAAGCAGATCCTGCATTAGTATTTTATACACATTATTCTCCATCACCTTCTAATTGGCCAAATAAAGAGCTGAACGGCTCATAGCTGGGCTGGGAAGTTAAGGCGGGACTTCCTGGCTGAAGGAGAGAATTTCAGGTGAGAACTGATGCACAGGAAGTTGCCAGATGGACAGGGGTGAAGAAACGGGTGCCAGGGAGAGACTAAGATGAACAGGTAAAATGGGCCACATGGCAGGACCCTGGCGTTGTCAAGTTGAAACAGTTGAGAATCTGCCCAGCTATAATGACCAAAGCTTATAATAAATATATTATAAATATAAGCCTCTCTGTTCTTATTCAGGAGCTGGGACAATCCCAAAGAAAGTTACAGTTCCATACTTATATGTCATTGTACTAAGCACCTCCCACCTTATGCCCGAAGCTTCTAGTTTTGTAAGAACTCAAGTGAAAGTGATGATTTGGGACCAGCTCAGAGCAAGGCTTGTGGATCTCACAGAAGGTCAGGATCCTCATTCCATGAAGTCAACTTTGACCAGTAGGTAATGGGAGTTAGCTGTTACATTCTCTCTCCTCCCCTGGAGACACTGTCTGAAGTTACAGATGATCAGATGGCATTTTGGACATCAGCCCTACAAGATTCAGCAAGTGGCAATACCAGACGTGGGTCCCCAAGGGTGGCCAGCTTGGCAATAGTCATTCACCCTTGGAGTAGCTTGCACTCTTTTTTAGATTTTTTGCCCCTTAATCCTACTTTTTTTTTGAGATTGTACTTCCTACAAAAATACTACACATAAGCTTTTGCCTCAGGCTTTGCTTTCTGGGGAGCCTAGCCAAAGCAAAATTCACATCAAAATGCAAAGATGTGAAGCAGAGAGAGATTTAGCCCATCTTGAAGACACACCGGCTTGGAAGGCAGCAGAGGGGGTGGGGGTGGGGAATAAATGCTGTCTGGAACACAGAAGAGACATTTTTGTCGTGGTTGTGTTATTTCCTGTTTTAAAGGTAGAGTGCTGGTTCATGAGACTGTTAAGAAGACGACCCAAGGAGGGTGAAAGTAAGCTTGTGAGATGCGACAGGGTCAAAGGGTGACCCTTCTATGGATGCTTTTCCTGCCATGCCTGCCCCTGGCTTTTTCTTTAGAGCACTGATCCCCAGGATCCTTCTGGTGAACCTTTGTCTTTTCTTAGGTGGCCTCTCCTGCAACGGACAGAGCCATTCTGCTGTTGAATTGGGTTTTTATGAGTCACTGTGCTGAATTTTGAAGCATCCCACCATAAGTGTGTTTTGTTTAGACCTCATGTGCACGTGGAAACCCCGGGTGGACCGATGAGAGTTGCCAAGAGCAAAGGCACCTGAATTGCCAAATAGAAATTTTGTGGAAAATATGCATTTTAGAAACCCAAACCAAAACCCAGTAACACTCAAAGCAGCTTTGATCTGGAAGTAAGGGAGGCAGGGTCTCCTTTTCAAATATGGGCTGTCAGAGTTTTATTGACCATGCCATACAATAAAACAGGCTATAAACAGTCTCCTCGCAAAAGATGTTAATGTCCCCAAAGTGTCCTACTGTCATCCACTTTCCTTTCTGGATTTCTACAAGGCCACAGTTACTTTGCTCCCAATAGAAACAAGTGGCTGAATGAACAGGGAAAGCAGGAGGTTCCGAGGCAGTCCATTTCTAACTCTTTCAGACAGCAGCGCAGCAGGAAGCACTAATTCACTCTGTCTACAATGCCTTATCCATTAGCACTCCCTCATTCCTGAATTAAATAGTCCCGAGCTGGCCGAGTCACCAAGGAGAGTAATTAACACAAAATCGAGGTCCTGCATGCTTCAGGTGACATGATGACCTGCCTTACCTGTCACCAATACATATTCCTGGCGACCAGTGCCTGCTCACTTGCACTTTGAATAGTTCTCCTCCCTCTTCATGTTTGAACATTCTCTTTACCGTTGTATTTTATGCTTTTTGCCTGGCAAAGAGGCCCTGCTTCTTCCCAGGCTCATGCTTCTTCCTTTTGTTAAGCACCATTCTAGAGTTTTGTGACCGTATTCTCATGAGATGGTACACAATAAAGAGTATGCACATTTCAGTTTTGCTAGTGTCTACCCGTTTATACCCAGGGCAGCTCTGTGAAGTGTGTCACTTCAATTCATGACTATCCAGAGTTCGTTTTCCTGTCCTGGACTGCCTGCCCATTTATGGGACCTGGAGGGCCTGAGTTTCATAGTTACAGATTGTTGGAGCCTAAGTAAGTGATCGCCACCCTCAAGCCATTAGCAAATTCATCTCACAAGCACACTCACAAGGCTCACAAAGGGAGAGAGTTGCTTCCCTGGGCAGTAAATGGGAAATGTTGAAAGCTGCCCCCAAATGTCCAAAGATCACAAGTGCTCAGATGACTTCTCACAAGAGAAAACCCATTGCTCCATGTGTTTGAATCTAGCCAGCCTTTGCTCTCAGTGACATCCTGACTTATGGACAGTCTCATGTGATTCCTGTTTTTTTTTTTTTTTTTTTTTTTCTCAGTTCCCAGGGAGCAAGTATCTATCTATTAAGCACATGCTCAGAGCAGCTGAGACTATATATGGGAAATCTTGGGGTAAAATCTAGAACGTGTAATATCAAGTTCTAGGACTTATTAGAAACCAACAACTTCTTTTTTTTTCCCCTCTCTAAACCTTATTTTCCGTAGATTTTTCTTGAATTGTCTGCTTAAGGAGTTAAGTGCTTCCACTCACAGAAAATTTCCTTGGCACAGACATTAAATTAGCTGGGACTGAGCCTGAGCCCAGAGAGCTTCTCTCTCAAAGCTGGATGTTAGTCTTTCCCAGAGCATCCTGGAATGCCGTCTCAGACCCTAAGCACGGGGTGGACATCTTGGTGTATGTAAAAGTCTAGGTTGGATTTCTTTCTAGGAACCCAGAAGCTTCGATAATCTCCTCCTCTCCCACTCTACTTTCTTCCCCGTGTCTCTTTCTCTCTCTTCCCCTTTATCCCATTCCTTCTGTCTCTCTTTTCTCTCCTCCCCCTCTTCCTTCCCTATTCCTGTCAGTCTCTCTTTCTGGTGCCTTATGAGTTAAACGAATCAAGCAATAATGGTGTAAGGAACAGGAACCAGTATAGTGAATGGACCAATAAAATGTCCAGTTATTCCCACACAATGGAGAGCAAACAAAGCAGCTCTCTGGGATCCGTTCAGGAGCAAGCGGAAGACTTCCAGAACCTCAGAGTTTGAGGGGCGAAGGGGAGGACCACGGTGGGATAAAGAGGGAATCTCATCGAAAAATGAGAGGCTGGCCAATGGATGGTAATAAAGAAACGCCACACTGGGTGTTGTTCTGTTAGGCATACTATGTCCTTTTCTTGACTGTAGTGTGCCTTATTTCTGAGGTTTTAATATACGCATGCATATTCAGAAAACCATGAAGTCTGACTTCCTTATTTGTTGGCAAGAAGTAAAAGACAAGAATTTAGACTTCTTTAATATTGGTGACTCTTCGGTGTGCTGTTAGGGCCACACAGTTCCCTTGAGGTGCAGGGCCAGGATGAGCCATGCCTGACTGCTCAGTGAATGGTCACTGATGCATTCAGTGCTGGCTCCAGGCTGACACCTGCTTCACGCAGGCTGGGTTGGGCTCAGCATTACCATGCTGTGTTTTTCTTTTCACCATGGAGTCACAGCACAAAGCCCTTGGGATTTGCCCTGGTGATGAAATTGAATGTTAGATCACAGAAAGGATGGTAGTGCTGTGTGTTGCAGTCTTTTGCTTCACTGATGGTAGTTCCTCCAACAATGTAGCAAGGATCTGAGGACTTCAGCTTCCGGCAAGGTTAAGGGAATGTAGAAGACTTTCTGACAACTGGGAGATAGGAAAAGCTCTTGGAGAATCTTTGCACAAGCACAACTTTAAAGACAAGTGAAGTTATAAGACACATTGTACCGCTTTGGGGGAATTGAAGAAGGCATAATCAGAGGGACAGAAGCAAATGTCATAGAGAAAAGTGCACACTATTTAAATGCACTCTGGTCTGTCAAATATGAGATGGCTACTACACCTTATAATTCTTTGTTTACAGGCATTCGGTGTCTGAAATACATTTTCCCATTAAGGCTCCAAGGTCAATGACACAGATAATTAACCAGCTGATTTAGTGCATTAAATTTTCCTCGAAGCTTGAGTGAGACACCCCCATCATCCATCCCAGCCTTGAGATTCCTATTCCAAGCGGGTCCTGGGACAGTGCTGCCTCTGTAATGGGACACTGATGTGATCCGTGGCTGAGGCTTTGACTAGTAGCATCATATGTCCACTTAAATGATGATGAATGCTGCCTTTGTTCCAGACAGGAAGATGTTATTATGCTGACTCATATTGGTGACTTCTCTGGGCTTCCCAGTAAGCATTGCTGCAGGATTTAATGCTGACGATTCCTTACAGAGTTCCAAAGAGAATAAAGCAAATGGGGAGCCCAAAGAAAAACAAATAAAGAGCCCCAGGTGTAGTGAAGCTTAACACACCAAAGAATAAAGAGCAGCTGGCTTCTCCTTTTCCTTTTGTTTTCTCTTTCACTGTTGTGGCTAGGAGTCTCAAAGTTATTTCTACCCTCTGCCAACTTTGTTCACTTACTAGTATCTGGTCCTGTACTTCACCTATCAATAAATAGAATTTGAAATTTCTCAACTCAGGGATATTATTTCTGCTTCAACTTATTTCAGGATGCCACAACCCCAAATGAAAATCTGCAGATTGCTGATAGCTATGCCAATATCATCCAAATGCTAACCCTCCATTTGTGGCACCTATAGATAGATTGTGAGCATTGGAATACAACTGATAGGGGGAGAGAAAGGCTGGAGGCTTGAATAAGTTCATCCTACAAGGAACCAGTTTATAGACTTTCGTGCTTCGTTTTTCAAAGGCTCCCTGTAAGTTATAAACTACATGGCATGCAGTCATCCTGGGACAAACTCCATGACAGAAGAATGAGGAAACATTGTGCTTGGTCACTTCCTCCCTCCCTCCCTCCCTCCCTCCCTCCCTCCCTCCCTTCCTTCCTTCCTTCCTTCCTTCCTTCCATCCTTCTTTCCATCCTTCTTTCCATCCTTCCTCCCATCCTTCTTTTTTTGCTTTCTTCTTTTCTTTCTCTGGACATTTCTTTCATGCTAAAGAAAGAGGAATATTTGCCACAATATATTATTGCTTCAAATCACAAATGCTTAGGGAAGCATTCAGCCTTCCCTAAGATATATTTAAAGACAAACCTTTTTTTCTAACTTTTTAAACCTCAATTCAGAGTTGATTTCCTTTTCCTTATTTTTAGGGGACTGGGTTTCTCTTCCTGTGTATCTGAATACAGTCATGCTTTGCTTTAAGAAGGGATGCGTTGTGAAAAGCACGTTGCCAGGTGACTTGATCTTGCTGACATCAGCTCATTAACACACACATGGCCTCAGTTCAGACATCACACAGTTGGGCAGCACTCTACAGCATATGGTTATGCTATCTTGTCCTTTCTCACCTGACAACATGACTGGGTGTCTTTTCATACACACACACACACATGCACACATGTGTGCCCATTCTTGAATTCAATGGATTCACTGGGCTTTTTTTCTTTTTTCTTTTTTAAATTAAGCCTATTGATCTCTCATGCAGTGAATTATGAAAATTATTGATTCTTTTAGTCAATGTTTGGAGTCTTGATATTAACACTGTCCTAGCACTATAATTCCTAGAAAATTACTAATCATAAGTGAATTTTTAAAAGTGATTGTTCAAGAAAATAAAATGAAGATGTCAATAAGACGCTATTATGGCAAGCTTATTTAAGTCATTATGAGCCATTAAAAGTCAATAGATCAGAGACATATTCGGTAGGACTCTATTGTCTTTACTTAAGTGGCTCCTGATGTTTAGAGGAGGGCAAAAAACACTAAACAAACAATAAATGAACATATTTATGCTGCATGGATTTTATAACTCAAGATTTAATGTAATTTCAATGTAAGACAAGTGAAAATAAATTAAGTAGAAATTATGACATTGCTTTCATGATTAAAATGTATTCCCTCAAATCTCAAAAATAATAAGTCAGCTCCAAATGCTGTGTCTAACAGTGCATGCCCACAACGTTGGCACTTAGGAGGCCAGCTTTTTGGGCATAGCAACATTTGTCCAGCTACATACATAGACTCCATGTCTAAAAATACAAGAGTAATGGCTATACTCCAAATATTTAATTTTGAGGTGTTAGGTAAGGCTAGTGTTTTCAGGCAGAGATATTGACTTGTTATGCCTCCAATAGAAAATGATAATAATTGAAAATGTCTAACAAATTCTGATGCCAAGGTAAAGAGACACCTATCAGTAATTACTGGCCAGTGCAATGACTTGTGTAAACACTTAAATTCACACAGAACTTTTGAAATGTTCTGATGTATTCAATAATTAAATGACTGAAAAGATTCGCCTTTTCCCTCAAGGAAATATATGGAGATTAAAAGAAATTACATCAATAGGTTGGGGGAATTGGTGTTCTTTCTACCTGTTAAAGTATGTAAGATATGTAAGAAAACTATCCATGCAGGTATCTGAAGTGGATTTTTGCAGTGTACACAAACCTTACCTGATAAGGTATAAGGACATAAATTTGGGATGGAGAGATGAAGATGGCTCAGTGGTAAAGTTCCCTGCCACTCAAGGAGAGCCTGAGTTTGGATCCCCATGACCCAAGAAGACAGAATCCATAACACATGCCTCTAAACCCTCTAAAGTTGCTGTGAGGAAACACTCTTTCTTCCTGGAACATGGATATTCAACAAAAGCCAACACAGCCTCAGAGATGGGCAGCTGGATGTAAGAAAACCCAGGTTTTATAGAGGAAGAAGTTTTTTTAGATTTGAATTTCAGAACAGTGAAAACAGACCCCAACCAAGCAGGCCAAACCGAATTCTATGACAGTAGTGCTTGTACTTGAAAGTTTTATTTTTTTCTAGTATTGGGGATTGAACCCAGGACGTTGCACATGCTAGTAAAATGTTTTGCCCCCGAGATCCATCCCCAGCACAGGGACACTCTTTCTTTAATGGTTAGGTTTTTCTCCTGTTGATTCCTTCAAGCTAGACTAGTGTCTCAATTTCTCTCTAGGGTGTTAACACGAAGCAGTCTCTGCTTCTCCCCTAGCCCCATGTGTGTTGTCTGTGTGGTGTATATACTTATTAATATGAGTGTGAGCATGCATGTTGCAAGTGTATGCTTGTGCAGATGGAGGCTGACAGTAACACTGCATATCTTTCCTTGATGGCGCCCTACCTTTAGTTTGTGAGGCAGAGTCTCTTCTTGAGCCTGGAGTTCATGGATTTAGCTAGAGTGGCTGACCAAGGACGTTCAGGTACTCACCCTTCTCTATGCTTACCCAGCGCTGGGTTTAGAGGCATGTGTTATGGATTCTGTCTTCTCAGGTCATGGGGATCCAAACTCAGGCTCTGCAGGGAACGCCCAAATTTATGTCCTTATACCTTATCAGGTAAGTGGTTAACTTCAAGTACTCTGAATGGGCACATATCCAAACAGAATTTATTTATATTTATTTTTATTAGAAGCAATAAAATATGCTTCAACAAGCAGAAACTTAATTACATTGATACATTTGTCCTGTTGAGCCTCCTGTTCATAATATTCTTTCATGTTTAAATACACATTTAAAATATAAATGAAGCATTCTTGTTGTATTCAGGGTGGTCTATTTCCTAGACATCATGAACTCTGTTCATGATGCTTTTGAGTTACCTGCAACAACCTGTGGAGGGGGCTACACTTTTTTTTTTTTTTGCATAGTCCCATGAATACACTTCTGCTTTAATTCATAAAATCCAGGGTGTGTGGCTACATTCCCAAGATTAATATCATGAAGATTTCACAGTTTCAAGAGTCAAATGTTCATTCTGTGAGTTCTCCAGAGAAGTTTACGATATTCTTTATGGAGCAGACCAGCAATATTTTTGTTTAGTTGTCTAACAATAAAAACTATTATCTCTTGACCATCATATTGTTATTTTTCCCAGTAATTCTCTTTTGGAATGTCTCTAATCATAACAGAGACAAGAGAAGAGGGCAGAATTCCACTCCCTCTAAATTGACAGAACTGGAAATGAGGCTAGAGATAATCATATGAGGTCAAACATTTATCCTTTTGTGAATATTATTTTTAATGTATATATACATATATGTATATTTCTCTCTCTCTCTCTCATGTGTGGGAGCCAGAGGACAACCTTTGGTGTCATGATCAAGAACACAGTCCATGTCCTTTGAGAAAGAGTCTCTAATGAGCCTCGAACTCACTAATTAGACTAGACTGGGTGGCCAGCAAACCCAGGTGTCTTTCTGCCTCTGCTTCCTTTCTTCCCAGTGCTGGAGTTACAAGCATGCACCATCACACAGGTTTTAGTGAACAAACTTATGTCCCTGTGTTTACAAGGAAAGTACTTTACTGACTGAGCCATCTTCTGAACTCATGCATCACATTTTGTTGCAGATGATAACAAGTAAACAGATGCAAAAATGGGCAAGAACCACACCCCACTCCTGCTTCACACATACATTTCTCCTTTGAAAATTAGAATCCATGAAAAATTAAAAATTGCAATGTATTATCTCCAAAGTCAAAGGGAAATAAATTTCTGAAGTATTGGCTTCAAATTCTAATTCACAGTATGACTTAAGATATAAGTTCACAAACAGACACAGACACGAATGTTTTACTGAGTAACTTATCTGGTATGAAAGGCACTCAGGATCATTTGTTTTATGGTATCTTTAATTTAAAAATAAAATAGAAAGCTGTAATGTATGTCATTGATTTAGAAACTCACTAAGAGGGCATATCAATTGGAAAACACTGTCTTCAGGTCATTATGCAAGATTTGTGAACAACTGTATGTACATAAACAAGTGTAGTATTAACTGTTGACTAGTGGGGCTGGAGTTCTCTTAAACCAGAGATTAGAAGCAGAATAACTCTGAGACTTGATATTGTACTTTAATTCATATCATGGTGGCTTATTATTATTACTTTCTCCTCTGGGTTGTATCAGTAAACTACTTAGTCTGAATTCTTTTTCCTCTCTAGAAATATAATGAACACCAGGACCTGCTTTGTCCTAGCACTTTATGGCATTTATAGAGTCAATATTATTTGGATGCCTCTAGTGCCAGTTTAGCTCACACAAAGGATTCTATAATCTGAGAGACTGATTAGAAATGTTTGTCAAGAACAGAAGAGCAGAGGCAAGTAGAGCCGTGGTTTCCACTTGATACACACACTGCTGTATATGGTGGACTATACATATGTATATGAATGTTCCTCTGATCTGCCTCCACCTGATGGGTAGGGGTTTGAATACCAGTAGATCAGGTAAAGCTTCACCATTGACATGTCAGGGACCAGGCAGGTCTCAATGTGTTATTATGAACATATGCTTTTTCAGCAAGGGTTAGTTGTGGTCATCAAGAATCTGTCCTCTTTGTGCATTAATATTAGAATGAGGGCCAGGAGAGCCAGACAACAGAATGCTATATCATCAGACACCCTCCATTGTTTAGATTCTCACTAAATATTTAAAACTTTTCCATTAGCACAAATTCAAAATGTGATATATTTCATAAACATTCCAAGTTAATATCCACAGAAGCAGATTAAGTTGATTTTTCTCCCCAAAAGCAGTACATAATTTGCATTGGTCTATCCATCACTTCATCTCATTTCTTTGCTATTAGAGGTGACCATTAAAGCTGAGTCATAGAGTTTAGAGCCATAAGAGGCAGACAGACCTGACTGGTTGGTTTGAGGACCGAATATAATGCATTACCTCATTATGCTGAGGTTCTATTAAATAGAATTATGGACCAAAACCACCACTAACACACAAAAAAATCCCAACACACACACACACACACACACCAAAAGCAAACACACCTGAAAGGGAACCAACCATCTGGATAAAATTACAAAGTGTCCAGTGCACATTATAGCCCTGCCTACAGTGCTCTACTTGGCCTTTTAAGAAGTTATAATTTTACAGTTCTAGATACAAACCTGACTTCAGAGTCTGTTCAAAATTATATCTGAATTGGAGTTATATTCTTTTGCTTTCTAGAACATTCATAACTCTACCTACTAGCCTGTAACTAACCTTTTGAAAACATTTTTCCTCGTAGAACTCAGCAGGCTCCCTCCCCATCCAGTGTAATTGAATGTAGGGCAGGGATAGTTATTTTTACACAAAAGGACAGGCAGAGGGGGCATCAGAAAATCTGATTTATAAATGTATTCCCAAACCAAGATTACGGGAAGATTTCCCACCAGCTCCACACTCCAACATTTCTCAGAGAAGGAGATATTGTTAGCACATTGTGAGCTTCTTAAGCCGGCTGGATTCCACCAAGAGCATGAGGCATATGCAGGGATTTCTAGACACTACTGAAACATCTTTGAAATCCTGAAACAATTATTTTGAGAAGTGTTGTTTGTTATTTTTGCAGGTCTTTATATCAGCCGTAACAAAGGGATTTGGGTTTTGCAGATGCCACTTTCTAAGATGGAATAGGGATGGGATGGATTTAGAGACTCCGGGGACCTCAATTTGCACCCATGGTAACTATATCTAAGCCTTGTCTCACCACTTGAGTGTCAAGGATGCCTTCACCAGCTGGTCTTAATTAATGATAAATCAACAGACAGACAGGTGACAACCATTATATTCTTCCACCTTATCACTAGGGCCAGAATTAGTGACAAAATTTTTAATTAAATTTTAACTTTCTCTTGATTAATTAACTTTATATGAGAATGGAATTCACATGTGCACACAACACTTGCATCTGGATATTTGTTTATTAATTTTTTTCTGTCCCTTGTTCTACATAAGAGTCTCTGAAAAGGGAGGGATCGTATTTAATACAAATTAATCTGGTGTGAATTTAACATCTCAGTTGTCCTTCTTAAATCAGAAATTCTTAAAAGGATGCCTGAACCATGGCATGTATATTGCAACATGTCAGTCAATTAACAGCTTCATTTACTATTTTGTTTGTCTTCCTCCTTGGGCATATCTCTTTAAGGCTTGTCCCACTCTTTCATTGCAACGTTGTGGTCATTATGATAGACTGGCCATAGACAAACAGATAAACCGAAAGAGCTAATCTGCACAGGGAATCAATGGGGTGGATTTAGACAGGGGACCATTTCTCCCCATTTCACTTACTTCTCCTAGGTTGATATCATATTTCTCTTTCCTCTCCAATAATCACCATCAACCTCAATTTAGAACCACTGGCATCAGGTCATTCATTATGCAATGTTTTCAAAATACTCGATTTACTTACAAAATTATTCTTCAAAAATTAATTTACAAAATTACTTCAAGTAATGATTTTAATTTTTATCTTCTACTATAGCTGATATTTTTTTACTAATTTCCTTCCAGTCATTCTTTCCATTTATTATTTTCAGTCTTTAAATCAAGCTGAGCTCCTATTACCAACTAGTTTGTTCATTTCTACATTTAAATTTTTATCTCATGCCACTAAGTATCTTTCTGAACCACTTGCCTACAATGGCTATTTAACATCCCCATATGTGAATATATACTATGTAACTTTTTCCTTTTGAATTAGATATTTTAGACTCTACAAATGTTTTGCCATTATAAACAAATAATTATACTCTCCCCACATTGGTTGTTAACACTGTTGACTTGGCCCTGTCACTCAGGTGTTCTTGAATCTACAATTTCATGGCTGGTATAGAAATTTGTAATGTAGTTCTTTATTCAGGAGCTCTTTGCCATTCTCAGCTTCTCTTCAAGATGTGGTCTGCCACTGTGCCAGAACAAGCTATCTGCCTTCTTGAGCAAAGCCAGTAGTTTTAGCTGATTTTACAACCAGCACAGACCTCCCCTAGATCCCAAATTGAGAGCCTTCTGCAATAACAGAATATACCTATGCACAGGCTGACTAGCTCAGTATCTGTTTGACATTTCCCTTGCTTGTCTTGTAGGTATTTCAAGATTAACACACCTGTCTACCAAACTGTTCATTGCTGCCATGAATCTTCCATAAAGCAAGAGAGCCATCATCTGTGTAGCTCCCTTCTTGCCAACCATGCCTCAAGTCACACTGGTTTGCCAACCAACAATCGAGGCATAGCTCTGACTGTCTTGAGCTCTTGTAGGAGCATGGCAGTCCCTTCTGTCTTCCTTATATAATCTATGTCCACTCTAAACACTTCTCACCACTGCTGTCTCCATCCCATGAGAGCAGCTATCAGCCATCCATGTGCCTTTTCTTCTGTTCTCCTCACTCCCACTACTGACCACTTCTACAAAAGCTGTGTGTGTGTGTGTGTGTGTGTGATGTATACTGTGTTCACAAGCATATTCTGACACACTCACCCACACAGGACTGTGTGTAGGTCATAGGTTTTGTTGGAATGTCTCTTCTGTTGATGCCAACTTGCATTTTTTGAGCCAGACTCTCTCAGTAAATCTGTAGTTCACTGCTTTGGCTAGACTGGCTGGTTCATAGCCCGTCTCCACTGCCCAGCTCCTCTGCACAGAGTGTTGGGTACTGGAACTTATGTATTCATATTGTGTAGCAACCAAATTGCCCACTGAGCCATCTCCCTCTTGTAAATAATATGGTACTGATTTTTGCCCTAAGCAATTTTTAATAAAATAGAAAGCAGATATCTCCCCATGGCTTACCAGGAGCTACCCAATTCATCTTCCATCATATTAAAAGTTTTGTGACTATGCCATTCTCAGAGCATCCATCTGGTTCTTCACCCCTTACTGTATCTGTCTCTTTTAGAGATGGTCATTGCAAATTTGAATCCTTCTTATACTCAGGACTAAGCAACTTCTATACCAGGCCCTGCACACTACCAGTATGACTCTCTCTTTCTTTGCATTGGCTACAATTTGCAAATACAGTCATGCATCCCTTAATCATGGGGATAACTTCTGAGAAGAACATTGTCAGGTGCTTTGGTTGGGTGAAATCACAGTATATACTAACATAATTCCAGATGGTTTAGAAGATCAACAACACAGCCTGGCTTCCTGACATAATGATGAGGCTGTAATCATGAGAGAGAGATAAAGGGGGGGGCGTTTTCCTGATGTGATAGCTCAATACTAGAGCAATTGCCTAGCATATGCAATGCCATGGATTCAAACACCAGCTCTATAAAATAAGATAAAGTAAAATATAAAATAAAATACTTGCAAAGTGATGAAGTTAGATGGCCATTCTCCTGCGCATCTTGGACAACAGGGTCTGAAGTCTCCTTAATTAGTTATTTTCCCAGTATGTTTATTTCCTCCTGTGTGCTAAGAACTGGTCTAGAAACTAGATAGCATGCTGTGGGACAAGTAGATAGTGTATTTCTTGTTATCTAGGAGTCTTCAAGCCAGTGAGAATGGCAACAAATGCAGGCATGCGATGAGGAACAGTTTGATCATTGTATGTGGTATACGTGTGATCCTATAGTATTATGAAGGAGATTTAACCGCTTTATTGCCTGGTGACATCCTAGCCCTGGAGGCACCACGATACAAAACAGGTTATTGTCATTCCTACTGAGGACACAGGATACACAGCTATATGTAAGCATAACACTTGATAACGAACATATGCAACTGTGTTATTAATTCATACTTTCATCCTACTTTCTATTGTCAGTTTTAGATGTAGTCATTCTGTAGAAAGTAGGACAGTATGCCATATTACCCTGGCAGCAGCTTTGTGTGTTTGTGTGTGTTTATGTGTGTATTTGTGTGTGTTTGCATGTATGTATGTGTGTGTTTGTGTGTGTGTGTGTTTGTATGTATGTATGTATGTATGTGTGTGTGTGCTTGTGTGTGTGTGTGTGATTGGGAATGGAACCTATGGTAAGTAAATGCTCTATAATGCAGGCCTTTAAAGATTGGGTTTTCTCCTACTTGGGGAATATCAGCCTCATTTACAATATTTTTTCAAAGCTCCCTGAGTAAATCCCCTCTCCCCCAACATAACTTTTAACAGCTGTTTAATAAATTGGTTAGTATTGTGTAAGCAATTATTATGAGGTATCCAGAGTCTAAGTAAATGCTGCAATCTGATGACCCCAGATCTCACTTAGAAAGTAACATAGTGATTGACAGCTTATAGCTCATTCTCAGACAAATACTGCTGCTGCCAGAGAGAAGGCTGTGCTTTGGGAACGACTAGAAACAGGGACGACAGGAGCCCCGTAGCTTCCAATTTTTGGTGCATTCTAGATTTAGTCTATTAACTTAATAATTAAAAAATATAATGACTTCCTTTTTGTAATTATTATGGATATCAACTTTAAATCCAATATGATCTGATTCTCTAATTCCAAAGGCTGAGAGATTAGTAACAGGTTTTGAAAAAAAAATCAAAAATGACTTTACAGTGATTGTTGGTATCTGCTCAGTTTTAAGCAGAGAAAGGTCAGAGGATAATGAGATTTTTTTTTTTCATGCACAATATGATCTGGAACTTAATTTTCAGATTTGGCCTTGTCAGCAGCTGAAGTTAAAACCATTCGTTTAGTCTTCTAAAAATGTTTGAATTAGAATTCTATATGAGATAGCCAATCAGCCCACAATCTGGGCTTCCTGGGTTCCTGGGCTCCTGGTTTCCTGGCTCCCTTCCTTCCTTCCTTCCTTTCCTTCCTTCCTTCCTTCCTTCCTTCCTTCCTTCCTTCCTTCCTTCCTTCCTTCCTTCCTCCCTCCCTCCCTCCCTCCCTCCCTCCCTCCCTCCCTCCCTCCCTCTCTCCCTCCCTTCCTTCATTCCTTTCTCCCTTTTTTTAATATTATTTTTTAAATTTATTTTTGGTTTAGTTTCTCTAACACAACATCTTTGCAAAATGCCCTAGTCAAATTCTTTTGTTCCGCATAGGTGAACAGAGTGACTGACATATTTTGATAAATGAATGCATCATCAAATGTTAGACATGATTTGTGAAGTCTGTGTCAACACTGTTCATATTGTTGGCTTTCCTGGGTATTTTTTTTTTTTTTTTTTTTTTTTTGCAGATTTTACCTGTTGCCTTCACAGAACACGGGTGATTCCATTTTCATAACAAGGACTTTTGCAAGATTTGAAAGCAAAGGGCAGAGGTATTAGTCAGTGAAAGGCAGGCAGGGCAGGCAGCTAGCTGATCTGCGTCAGATGAATAGCCAAAACTCCGGCCATATGAAGACTCATTCCTTGAACTGGTCATCTAATTAAAATGAGAAATTGCCACAAGATGCAGAGGAAGCTAAGCAGATTGCAATATTAACAAGCAAGCAAAAAGGGGGAAAAAAGAAAAGGAATTGTAAAATAGTGACTGTTTTTAATAAAGGTGATTCAATTTTATCCTTATGCCACTGGAACAAATAACAGTCAGGAAATAATACCAACAGGACACAGGTGGCATTCAAACACGCTATGCTACCACAGAGTTCAAACATGGTAAGACCCAACGATCATTACTATTCAAGAACAGAAGTACTGAAATATGACTCTAGGTTGCAAGCTTGACAAACTCAAAGATACCCGGATCAAAGGTAAGGACAGGTCGAATCGATGACGGGCAAGAAGCAGTCTGTTTTGAAGGACCAGGAAAGTCATCCTCCATTAGCAGACAGAGGCAGAAAACCATTCATAAATAGTGAAGCAGATCAAAGAGAGGCAGTTTTGGTGGGTGGATATATTCCACGGGAGGGGACTGGACTTGGCTTTAAGGCTGTACAAACTTTTGTCCAGCAGGCCAGGTAGGAGGAAGTGAGGAAGTTAAACACAGCAGAGACACCCCTCCCCCACGCCTTCCCCCCCCCCCCCCAGCCCAGGAGGTGCATGCTGCTTTGCTGGCAAGAATTTGCCAAGTTCTCTATTTCAAAGAGAGCCCAGCAGGGGTGCACGGGGGGGGGGCGGGAGGGGGGAAGAGGAGGATTTGGATAAACATGCAAAAATGTTTATGTGGACTATGGAGAAAAGATGGAAGAGCAAATCCTTATGGGCTACAAAATTGCCTTGGGAATGGTAAGAAGAGATATGAAAGAAAAAAAAAAAAACAGAACGAAAGGAAAATAGTTTGGGAAGAAATCAAGGCGATACAGTCACCACTTTGACCAGGAGGGAAGTGCTACTACAGTGCGTGGGCTCTAACCCCCATTTGCAACATTTCTTCTTGTCTGCTGAGGGATAACAAAATGGAAAGGTGGACAGAGGTCATAGCCGCAAAATGGACTTCCTTACAAATGTAGAAACGTCACTTTCTTGTAGTTTTTTACCCCTCCCTGTGCCTTTATATGTTGTATTTTTGAGGGATCCTAGAGCTATGTCTCACAGAAGAGGCTTTCCCCACAGGAATAAACTCATATGTAAGTCAACTTCCCAAACTGTCATGTTTTGGTTTGGTCTCCTGTGTCTGGCTATGGGTGAGCCTGGCTATGGGTGAGCCTGGCTGGCTATGGGTGAGCCTGGCTGGCTATGGGTGGGCCTGGCTATGGGTGAGCCTGGCTGGCTATGGGTGAGCCTGGCTATGGGTGAGCCTGGCTGGCTATGGGTGAGCCTGGTTATTGTGCACAGTGCTGAGAAACCCCTACTTAAAAAGCAACCCCATTGGACTGGAAAGGCTGGGAGAATGGCATGAAGACCATTAATAATTGCCTTCCTATTTAAGGGAGGATTTAGATGGTTAATGCTCTTTACAGGCAGCAAGTCTTTGATTTCCATGATCTTCATCTTGTACTCAGAGTCTGAGGGAAGAACCAAATTAGTGAGGAATATCGACTAATTAAATGTCAGATTGGAAAGGGCCCAATTCCAAGCACATGCTCAATAAATGCTTGCTAGATGTAAAAGAGATGAATCATACTTACCAATGTAATCAGGGTATATAAATCCATATATATTCATTTAAGACAAAAATTCAAGACTAAAATGCAACTTATTCAAATTACATAGAGAATTGACACAGAGGGTAGGGCATACTTGGAGGTCTGGGATGAGGATGAGAGTCACCCATAGTCTCTCAATGCCAGAGAAACAGTCATTAGTGCCATCGTCTCTTTACCCAGGAACAACTGGGTGTCATAGGAAATTATTTATAAACAGACACTTCAAACACTTTGAAAATGCACCAATACATGTAAGTACTAAATTACATGCACCATTACTGTTAATTTATGACCCAAGGATTTCTTCTTGCTTTTTGCAAAATGTGAATAATTATACCTAACATCTCCAGGGACTGAAATTATATGCATTTGAACAATTTAGGATGCAAAAATCACACTAATGTGTTTTAAACTCCAAGAGACGGGGAAATGTCCACGTGGAAGAAACTGTGCCTTCTGACTCTATTGAGCACCAAGGTGGTGGGGTGAATGGGGACATCTATGTTTACCTTTTCTTCAGTCCTTTACTTTGTGGGGTTTGTGTGAGCACATTTGCTTACGTCTGTGAGCACGCGCATGTGAAGTCCAATGAATCATCCCAGGTATCTCCCTCAGTTACTTTGCACCCAATCACCTTTTCAGGTTCTCTTACTGCACCCAGAATTTACCAATTTGGTGAGACTCTCTGGCCCACAAGCCTCAGGGGTCCTCCTGACTCTGCTTCTCCAGTTCTGGGATTGTGAATATTCACCGCCACCAGTGGCTTTGTTGTTGCTTGAGCTGTCCATGCTCAGGTCCCATACTTGAGCAGCAGGCACTTTATGATTGAACCATTGCTCTAGCTCCTCCTTTTGAAACAGGCTCTCATGTAACCAAGGCTAGTGCCTCCAATTCGGTGGACAACCGAGTCAGCTCTTTAGTCCCTGCCTCCCCTGCCTCCCAGGTATTGTAGTTACAGGCAGGCACTGTAATTTGCAGCCATTTAGGCTTATACATATATGGGCTTGGGCTCTGAGAATTTCTTGGAGAACCTTTGGATCATTTTCATAGTTGATATTTCTTTTTTTTATAAAACAGTTTTATCTGAGTTATTGAAGGAAAAACACAGTCATACAACAATTTGATATAAAAACTGGGGTACAATAGAATTTAACAGAAAAGAGTTATTAAACTTCTTCATCTTTATATTTTACAAACTGTAACAATTAAAGATGACCAAGCCCCCTGGGTTGTAGTGGGTGAGCAGGATCATTTTATTTACATCAGTGTATTTGCACACCTACAAATCTATTTCCTCTGGTTTCTCACTGACACTTTGCCTCTAGTAGTGTCTTTAAGAGTTCACATAGTCTAGATGGCACCCAACTGAAGGGAATAATCCTTTGTGTAGGAGATTCCAGCCATTTCCATAGCAACCGCTTAGGGGTGATGATGTCAAAAAGAGGATTTTGACTTCATGTACAAAATAAACAGGAATGAAACATCACTAAGACAAAAATACTACTTGTGTGTTAAATAAACAAGAAGGGAATAGCCAAATGGAACAGCAGTGGTCTTTAATTAAAAAAAGCATTCATTATACTTTTAAGTTTCTTGTCCATGACGAAACCATCAAATGTGCATTTGGGCAGTGGTAGGACATGTAGCCATTTAGAGATTAGAGCAGTTGTTGGTTTTTCAAAGGGCAGTCCTTTATCTGGCTATGTAGCATGAAAACAAAATTTGTAACAAAATTCTGTCACTGTGTACCTAACTTTTTCCTTTCAGTTTTTCATTAAAATAAAAGCTCCGGTTTCTGTTCAGTCTCCAGGGAGCTTGCGTTGCTTTTAAAGATCATGTCTCATCCTAATGGAGATGGCCACTATAGTCACATACTAAATCACAGTGTCAACTGTGAGTGTGTAGCAAAACTTAGAGGCACATTTCTGGGTAAAGACTATTGTAGGAAAGTCTTTGACACACAATACATGAACAGAAGTGTTTTAAGTCAATGAATTGACAAATGTAGCCATTGATACCAGGAAAGCAAAGAGAAAAGGAGAAATATCGAGTATATCATTTTTAGACTGTTTATTCACAAGGTTAAGATTACAACTTCAGGTCTAAAAGCATGACCTTGAATCCTTCCTCCAGATGCTGGCATCTGCACTGCCCTTGTTGGCTAAGAGACATTAGACATTCCTCCCTTAGAAACTCTAACAGACATTAGGCATTTCTCCTTTGTATATTTCTAGAGAGATGAAAACTCCCTCTTGAGACAGTGAACCCTGCCCTGGTAGTGGAGAGATAAGAACAGAGGAGCAAAATGAGCACTGGAGTTAGTTATTCCTAGCAAGTGCAAGCTTTATCTATCCCATAGCTAATCCAATGCCATATCTCAGATCAGTGGACTTAGTCCAAATGGAATTCATCCTGCTGAAGATGTTGTGAGGAGAGGATAGAGAAGGTAGGAAGTGGCCACATAAAGGGATAGATAGGTAGGGCTCTAGAAAATAAGTCGCCCAATGATCAGAAGAAAAACTGTAGGAAAGGATTTCTAATTGTCTTGGATCTCAGAGATAATAAAAGATGCATGCGTTGATTTCATAACAGTCAAATAGTTTATATAGCCACAAAACAAAACAAAACAAAAAAGCAAATCCCATGTATGAACGATGAATGATGAAGATGGAAAGATGAAAGAATGGGACCAAAGGAATTTCTGGTGGCAAGGATTCCATAAGAGAGACTATAGGATGATAACACACAGAAAAAGACCTTGAGTCTCCTATTGAATGAATTAATAAGGGAGCAGGGACAGCAGGGTTGACAGTGAATGGTCACCACTGGAAGGGCTACACTAGTGTTTTCTATACTGCTGTAGTCACTGATTCATTTTCTGTCCTTCAGTAAGTAATCTGCCACTTGCCCACACTGGAGATGGAACTTGAAGCAAACTCAATGTCACATACAAAAAGGGAAGGTGAAAGCAGGAGGGGGATTTGCTGGGCAGAAGAGTTTTAATGGTGTGTGTGTGTGTGTGTGTGTGTGTGTGTGTGTGAGAGAGAGAGAGAGAGAGAGAGAGAGAGAGAGAGAGAGAGAGAGAGAGAGAGAGAGAGAAAGAGACAGAGAGACAGAGAGAGACAGAGAGACAGAGAGAGAGAGACAGAGAGAGAGACAGAGAGAGAGAGACAGACAGACAGACAGACAGAGAGAGAGAGAGAGAGAGAGAGAGAGAGACAGAGAGAGAGAGATTGGAATGAGGTAAATTTAGTCAAATTCATTTAAAAATGTATGAAATTGTCAAAGCAATTTCAATAAATGGTGTGTGTATGTGTGTGTCTGTGTATATAAATAGAAAGACCAACATTTAACAGGCAATAGTAATTGTTTTTTTTTTTTAATTGGATATTTTCTTTTTTTACATTTCAAATGTTATCTTCTTTCCCGGTTTCCCTGCCCCTGGAAACCCCCTATCCCATCCCTCCTCTCTGCTTTCTTTGAGGGTGCTCCCCTACCCACTCACCCACTCCCGCCTCCCTGCTCTCACATTCCCCTACACTGGGGCATCCAGCCAGCCTTCACAGGACCGAGGGCCTCTCCTCCCAGTGATGCCTGACAAGGCCATCCTCTGCTACATGTGCAGTTGGAGCCATAGGTCCCTCCACGTGTACTCACTGGTTGGTGGCTAAGTCCATGAGAGCTTTGGGGGAGGGGGTGTCTGGTTGGTTGATACTGTTTTTCTTCCTATGGGTTGCAAACCCCTTCAGCAACTTCAGTCCTTTCTCTAACTCCTCTATTGGGGATGCCATGCTCAGTCCAATGGTTGGCTGAGAGCATCCACCTCTGTATTTGTCAGGCTCTGGCAGATCCTCTCAGGAGACAGCTTTAGCAGGCTCCTGTCAGCAAGCACTAGTTGGCATCCACAATAGTGTCTGGGTTTGATGACTGTATATGTGATGGATCCCCAGGTGGGGTGGGGCAGTCTCTGGATGACCTTTCTGTCAGTCTCTACTCTACACTTTGTTTTTGTTTCCATCAGTATTTTGTTCCCCTTTCTAAGAAGGACTGAAGCACCTACACTTTGGTCTTCTTCCTTCTTCTTGAGTTTCATGTAGTCTGTGAATTGTATCTTAGGTATTTCTAGCTTTTGGGCTAATATCCACTTATCAGTGAGTGCATACCATGTGTGTTCTTTTGTGATTGGGTTACCTCACTAAAGATGATATTTTCTTATTCCATCCATTTGCCTAAGAATTTCATAAATTCATTGTTTTTAATAGTTGAATAGTATTCCATTGTGTAAATGTACCACATTTTCTGTTGAGGGACATCCGGGTACTTTTCAGTTTCTGCCTATTATAAATAAGGCTGCTATGAATATAGTGGAGCATGTGTCCTTGTTATATGTTGGAGAATCTTTTAGGTATATGCTCAGGAGTGGTATAGCTGGATCCTCAGGTAATACTATGTCCAATTTTCTGAGGAACTGCTAGACTTATTTCTAGAGTGGTTGTATGAGCTTGCAATTCCACCAACAATGAAGGAGTGGTCCTATTTCTCCACATCCTTGCCAGCATCTGCTATCACCTGAGTTTTTGATCTTAGCCATTCTGACTGGTGTGAAGTGAAATCTCAGGGTTGTGTTGATTTCCATTTCCCTGATGACTAAGGATGTTGAACAATTCTTTATGTGCTTTTCAGCCATTTGATATTCCTCAGTCAAAAGTTCTTTGTTTAGCTCTGTACTCCATTTTTAAATAGGGTTATTTGATCTCCTGGAGTTTAACTTGATGAGAGCCATACAGTAGGTATTCAAGTTAGAAGTTAAGCAGAGGAAAAAAAGTCAGGGCATTTGCATAGTCTCGAAGAATTTTCTTTAAGATAGGGTAATATCAAGAGCAGATCCTGGCAAACCTGGTAATCACTGTGAACTTCCTTAGGGATGGTGAATTTGGGCCTTGTGGATACTTTGTTGAAATGCACTGAGAAGGGCAAGACCATTTCTCTGGTCTTCTTGCTCAAATGTCCTGTCCCCTGCTAATGAGAAAATTGCAATGGAGGACATATTGGAAAATAATTGATGAAATTTTTTTCTATATCAAGGTTATATACATATAAAACAGGTTTTGAAACAAATACCCTCCACACCCACCCACTTACTCTCTCACACACAGAATAGGGAAGGAGATTTCCTTATTCACCATCCTTCCCACATACCTCTGGTTTCCTTTTACAGTAAGACACTAAGAGAGTAAGATTTGACTGTGGCTTGTAGTTGTGTTGAGAGAACTGTGTCAGTGTGTCAAGAGAACTGTGCTAGTGTTGATTTCCCAGGTATGTATGTGTGTGTGTGTATGTATGTATGTATGTATGTATGTATGTATGTATGTATTTCTTTTGCTGTAGTTATGGATTTGGGATAGAACTGGATGACAGCTATTTGGTACCTACACATTTTACAAATTTCTCTTTCTTTCTCTCTCTCTCTCTCTTTCTTTCTTTCTTTCTTTCTTTCTTTCTTTCTTTCTTTCTTTCTTTCTTCCTTCCTTCCTTCCTTCCTTCCTTCCTTTCTTCCTCTCTCTCTCTCTCTCTCTCTCTCTCTTTCTTTCTTTCTTTCTTTCTTTCTTTCTTTCTCACTTCCTTCCCTCCTTCCTTTCTTTTTTTTTTTTAAAGAAAGTGTATTATTTGTTTCAATTGTAATGACCATATATAGTATGCATTTTAGGAAGCTGCACCAGTCAACACTTGCATACTTAAGAAATTGAAAGAGTTCAATGAAACAAACAAACAAACAAAAACTAAGCTAATTTTAGGTCAGTAATAATCAGTATTAAATATTAGAAATCAAAACAAAAAGTGTAATCTCATGATTTCTGTCTTCGTGTCTGTGCAACTTTTCTGGAAACATACAGTCCTATCTACATAATAAGAATCTTTTTTGCACTTAAAATATTTTATTTTCAGATCTTTACAAAATTAATGACATTCTGTGTTAACATGCACACATCCACAGCTTTAGTTTTGCCACTCATACAGGCTTTACAGTTAGAAATGCTTTAGGGTGACAGAAAAACAGAATTCTCACATGTCAGACACACATTTTCCTTCTTTCACAAACAGTGTGACACTGTCTCATGTTTGTATCAAAGTTAAAGTCCATACTTTGTTTAGACTTTCTTAGATTTTACCCAGTGTCGTCTATATGTCCCTGAATCTTATCCAGGATATCTTCTATATCTCTTGGTCTTATCTTCTTGGGATCCTGTTGATGGTGACAGTTTCTCAGGTTTGTTTCCTCTCGATGACCTTGACAGTGAGAGATGTTTTCATCAAGTATTGAATGCATATACATCTGTAGAAATTTGTCCAGCATCTCTCATGTCTGAGATAAATGGGTCAACATTTCATATGCTACATCTTAAAGTTACCCAAGTTATATCTCAGAGAAAGATTAGAGAACTGGGTTTGAGGGAGGACTACCAGACAGGTAAACATCATTTTTACCACCTTTAATAAGGATATAGCCACCACCATGAACATGTCAGTGACAATGTTCATCAGGTCACATGAGCCTCTTGCCTGGCTTTTTTCCAAGGTAGGCACTTCCTCCTGTTTCTTTTTGCTTTATATTCTTTAAATATAGAGTGTTTTTTAAAGTCACTCTATTTAATTGTGCATGGACTGTGAGTGTGCATGTGCATACATGCATGGCTGGCTGCATGTGCATCATTAGTAGAGCCAGTGTGGAGGGCAGAGGACAACCCTATGCATTCAGTTCACCTTTGACCTTGTAGGTCCTGGGGGTCAGACTCATGTCATCAGGCTTGTTGGCAAATGCTTTTAAGTGCTAAACCATCTCACTGGTCCTCCTGCTATATTCTGTGAAAGAAAGTCCGTGTGTGCTTTTGAATTTAATGATAAGGTTGAAATTTAATAGCTTCAGAAATATAAATATTGCATCATATTTAACCAAGTTTTGTTTGTATAGGTGTTAAGGCAATTTGAGCTTTTAGTTACCACCAAGCACCTTGATAGTCACTGTAACCCTGTCTATCAATTTGTCCGTGTGTCACTAGTTATATCCTTAGGATAAAAAACAACAGTGAATTGCTGTATCAAAGTATCTATAGAGCTAGGTGCTGGATGCAAGGTGCTCAATAGGGTATGAAGAATCTGCATGCCAATGCAAAGCCCCATATCCCAACTCCAGCAGCCAGTATGAGAGAGCATGCTAATTGTCTACATCCCCCGTGAATAGCTGGAAAAGGCCAGGATGATATGTGATGATGCTGAAGTGGTGAACACAGACCAGCTATACAGAGAGGTTGCTTTCTATTCTCAGTGTCTTAGGCGGCCATGGGAAGCTCATTAGTCGAGGATAAACCTCATGCATTTTATGTGATGTATGCTGTGTCTTTGCCTCATAAAGGGCTCGTATAGATTATAGCTGGGTGTTGCTTTCTGACCTCCATTAAGAGGTCATCTGAGCAAAAAGGCAATAAGACAGATGGAATGCTCTGTTTTCTTATGCCAATCTAGCTTGCCATTCAGTAGGGGAACTCAGAAGGTGGAAATGGGAAGAGGAGAGGGTGATTTATTCAGAGGGAATGAATGGGTTGGGTGGTAGGGTACAATAGGGCAGAAAAGGGGGCAGACCTCCCCACTGCTGTAGATTTTCCAAATGATCTTGCTAAGAAAGTCAGCTTTGCTTACTGTACACACCATGGAGCTGGGTGCAGAGTAATGGCCAGATAAAAGTGAGGAGACTCAGACCTCAGACAGTGGTCTGCTACTTTTGATTCCTGGCAGAAGCTACAATATCCAGAAAAAGGAAAGCACAAGGTGGCATAGGAGAAGGCTGCTGAGAATAATGGATATAACAGCATCTGTGAGATACTAGGTTCATCTTTCAGTGTGACGTACTAATTCTTCACACAACATATTTATCAAGTTTGGAATGACAACAGGCTGATAAAAAGTATCAGAGGCTTCTAAATCTCCATAGCTTTTCAAAAAGGAGGATTAAAGAGAATTATAGAGCCACTGTGTGAGCCATTAAACAGACTCATCCGAGAACTTTTTTAACCATGTAGGGAATAGAGGGGGCCAATAAAAACATTAATGTAAAAAGTGCAGAGACTTCTTCATGAATTTTCTCTCTAAAAGGTCTTGTCATTGATTTGGACATATAAGTATCAAGGCCCTTAAATGTCTCAGCAACAGCCAGATGGTCCATCCATCATAGAACCTACTGAGATTTAGAATTAATCTTTAATTACTTATTTATAATTTATAATTACACAGATAGGGCTAGCTCATCCCACTTGCATCATTTTCTCTGTGGGATTAAGTTGGGACATTTGAAAGGCACAGTGACTCTTTCAATCCCTATAGTATTGGATGCTTTGCCTGCCAGGGCACCACTGCATTATGATCCAAACATAAATCTTTACTCTTATGAAATCTCTTAAATAGAATGGTCTTAGCATTTCTACTGTTATTATTATTATTATTATTATTAACACTTTAGTCTACAAACTAATTGTGAGAAGCACCAAACTGTCTTTCTTTCTTCTCTTTTAATTCTTCTGTTACAGAGGCACAATTCTGTGAACCAAAACAATACAAGCCAGCAAACTGCAGAAATGCTTGGATGTATCTCTTAGGTTTATATTATTTATTGATAACTATAGGGTGTTCTATAGACATTTGTCTATGAATATTCATCACTTTGTACTGTGATATGCTTGATATAATCAGCTGTGTGAAACAGAAAATGTAGGGGGGAAGAAAGAAAGAAAGAAAGAAAGAAAGAAAGAAAGAAAGAAGGGAAGAGAGGAAAGGAAGGAAGGAAGAAAGAAAAAAACACACACCATGAGTTCAAGAAGCACAAATGCGCTCTGTTGGTAAGAGCTTGTTGACCTGACTTAGATCTCTGGAATTTATACACGTCAGCCAGATGAGGTGATGAGAATCTGTAGTCCCAGAACTCCCACTGAGAGAAAGGGGATAGAGACAGGAGAATCTGGCTAAGGTTCACACACCAGCAGCCAGTAATACTGAGGCCAGCAGACTCAAGAAAGACTAGTGGGAGGTAAGTCCCAGCTCCTCACAGTTATCTTCTAACCTCTACATGTGTGCAGTGGCATGTACTCATGTACATGTGCATGCATCCACATACAATAATAAAATAATCTTTAAAAGAACTAAGATTTTATTTCACATAGAGAGACTACTACATTCCTAACACCCCTTTAAAAGCAAGGAGGCTTTATGAAAAAAAGAAAAAAAAAGCCTTTATAAAAAAAAATAACAGGAGAGGCCAGAATGAAGACCTGCTAGTATATTAGGCTAAATATATTTTTTTATGGATTTTACCTTGCTGCGGCTACCAAGAAAGAGCCTAGAACAAAGAATGAAGGAAGGTAGCAGAGGGCTTAGTACCAGACTGCTGCTTAGGAAAGTCTACTCTGCTTTCCTGATTTCAAACATAAGAAGAATTCGGCCCACAGAGATTTGGGTTCTTACTCAGATTCACATATCTTGCTAGCAGCAGGCGACTTAGGCAGGTGTTTTCTGGCTCCATGTTGTATGCGTGTTGAGCACTGCTGCAGTTTACATGCACAGAATGCAGTGCACGTTAAGTTTGCTTTGAAATTGACATTCAGGCAGCCAGATATGCTGCTCTCTTAAGAAATGCTGAGAAGAGAAAACTCCATTAGACTTATACTAAGAAATGGTGGGTGACTTCTCTCAGTGTATAGACTCTTCTATGGGTAGTTCTGGTCATTTATTGTCACTATGGCAGTGCAGACAAGGACTAATGGGTCAACACTGCCACAGAAGTGATCTTAGTCAAGTATGAAAAACAACTTACTGGAAATTACAGTAATTAAACACTGAAGTCATGGGGGTGGGATTCTGAGGACAGAATAAAATAGAATGGTCACTTACCAGTCTTCAGCTTTTATCATTGTTATTTTGGTTTTATATGTGGGCCTGTTTCAAAATATTAATTTAAGGGCTCAATTCTAATGTTCTCTCTCTCTCTCTCTCTCTCTCTTAATATACATATCATTCCTGCTTTGATATGCTAAAATGAATCAAAACTTAATTTAGTTGTGTGCTTCTGTTGAGATATTTTTTAATCACATTCTGCACCTGGAAAGAGCCAGTAAAATAACAGGTAGTATCCTTTTTTTTTTGTTTGTTTTGTTTTGTTTTGTTTTGTTTTGTTTTTTTCGAGACAGGGTTTCTCTGTATAGCCCTGGCTGTCCTGGAACTCACTTTGTAGACCAGGCTGGCCTCGAACTCAGAAATCCACCTGCCTCTGCCTCCCGAGTGCTGGGATTAAAGGCGTGCGCCACCACGCCCGGCCAACAGGTAGTATCCTTAAGAGTTAACTATAAAGTAAAAGTTTAAAATTTAGCTTTTATATTTTCTTACTGACTTCTTATTACACTGTTGTAGGGATGTACCCATGGGAATTCTTTTGCACTTGATGTTAGTAAAAGTCTGTGATAATTTCTAAGAGTTGAATTCCCACTGTGTGTAAGATATTTTATATTTAAAAATTTATACACTTCTCTTTGATTATGTGTTAAATGCAAAAAGAAGAAGGAAACATGGGAGGAAAAATAAGTCTTCCAAAGTGCAATCCAAATAACTGTTCAGATAAGACCTATGGTGAGGGCTAGCTTCAGAGTGAGCCACAGAGAGCCTGCACTTTTGGACCCTTCACACATAGACCCTCTGCAGGCATTCTTAACCCACATTTACAGAGAGTGACACAGGCTGTCTTGGTTTCCCTGGCACCAAGAAGTTTACCAGGATTTGGGGTTTTTATTCCTCATTTGAGAATATCTCAGGCAAACTGGGACATCAAGTCAACCTAGTATAAAAGTTATGTGTTTGTAAAAAATAAAACCAAGACTAGAGCTGTTGCTCAGTTGGTAGATGTAGACACTGAGCAACAGCCCTAGTCTTGTTTTTATTTGTCTTCTTGACCAGTAGAAGGAGAGAAAGGTTTAAAGGAAGCATAAGTCAGTTATGGACTGGATAATAGGTCTGCTAAATACAGATCCAAACAAGGATTGGTTTGAATCTGGAATTCCCACCATAGGCTGTTGCCCGCCGCTTTTGTTCCCCCTGGTAAGAACACACTCAGGGCAACCGGAATCTTCTGCGGCACAAGCTTTATTGCTTACCCCATCAGGAGCCAGTGGAGAAGAGAGCCAGAGAGAGAGAGAGATGGCGGAGCCCCCTCCCTTTTATGGAGAACTGTCCTCCGCCTCGGACGTGTCACTCCCTGATTGGCTGCAGCCCATCAGCCAGAGTTGTCGTCACGGGAAAGGCAGAGCACATGGGGTGGGAAACTACCCCAGCGCATGTGCAGATGGTTTGTTTACTACTTAGAACACAGGTGTCAGTGCCATCTTATAATGGCGAATGTGAGGACGGCTCCTTACAATAGGCTATAGTTTGAGTGCCTAGAATGTTACCAGAGGTACTTTTTCTTCTTTCTTATTCTCTCACTCCCTCTTCCTCTCCTCCTCCTCTTCCTCCTCTTCTCCTTTTACCTCTCTCTCCCTCCTTCCCTCCCTTCCTCCCTTTCCCCCACCCTCTGTGAAAGAGGTTTGCTGCATGAGATTTACTGTCTGTATTAGCTGTATTGATGACAGTCTGCTACAGTGACTGACAATGACAATGTAAAGGAAGAAGGCATGTTTGTCTCATTATTCCCAGAGATCTCAGTTGAGAATGGGAGGGGAAGCTCTGTATGGCTTATGAAAGTAGAGGAGTGAATTGAGGACTTCCTCCAGTTATGTCCTCCTGCCAGCCAAGTTCCAACCTGTAAAAGTGCTGTGGCCTGAGAGAGAGAGAGAGAGAGAGAGAGAGAGAGAGAGAGAGAGAGAGAGAGAGAGAGAGAGAGAGAAACAAGGGAGATGGAGTGATGGAGGGACGGAGGGACGGAGGGACGGAGGGAGGGAGGGAGGGAGGGAGGGAGGGAGGGAGGGAGGGAGGGAGGAAATAGAGTTCATCTTTCCCAGGTCTGGATTAGATTACTGGAAGGTAAGTAGCATAGATGCTGAAGCTCTCTCTAGGCTCTCTTCTTCCCTCTGAGAAATTTTATCTGTACTGATTGATTAGATGAGTAGACTCGGCACTGATGTTTAATTTGAAAAAAAAAATTAAAAAGGTCCTACAACCATCTCCAAGAGATATAGTCTGTGTTTTGATGGTTCTTCCTTAACTCTGTCTGCAGTGTTGATAGTAATGGCCATCACTTCTTTCTCTTCAAGAGGCTGTTAAGGAGAGACTGCTGACTATGGTTCCTTCTGGTATGTTCCTTTTCCTCTTCTAAACCAATGTATGTGTGTGATGTGGTGTGTGGTGTGTGTGTGTGATGTGGTGTGTTAGGTTTGTGTAGTTTGTTAGGTTTGTGTAGTGTTGAATCCCTTATGACTATATCATAAACATCATTTATTGAACATAACCTTGCTCAGCCTGGGGAAATAGCTTAGCAAGTAAATTGAATATGAAGCAAGCATGAAGACCCCATCTCAATCCCCAGCATCCATGTAAAATATCAGGAAGTCCTAGCCCTGGGGGGGTGGAGACAGACTCCTTGGGGCTGTCTGGCTAGCCATTCTAGTCTACTTGGTGAACCCCAGGTGCCAGTAAGTGACCTTGTCTTGAAACTACAAGGCAGATGGTTCTGAGGAATGGCAGCCAAGGTTGACCCTGACCTCTACATGCACATCCACATATGTACACATGCCAATATCTACATGTGTGATCACACATACATGCACACACAGAAACATGAAAAACAAAGTATCCCTGTTGATCCAGTATTCTGTGCAGTCTCCTTTCTAAGTGATTTTCTTCTTTGAAATGTTATTTTGACAAGTGAGCATGCTCAAATATGGATGAACCACATTTCGTATCTTATTTTACATTTCACACTGCATTTAAAAATATATTTCCATATTTCTATAACAGATGCTAGGGAAGTTTTCCATCCACAACTTTCAGAAGGGAATGTCACTTAATTTAGATCCTCATTTCTTCCTACTTTATGTAATTATGCCATTTCTTTCAGTTAATTATTTCATTTGCAGTATATAATGGGACCACCAATTCAATAATATTAGTCCTGGAAATTCAAGACACTAATAGTCTACCTACAAAACCACTGTAATCCAGTTCATCACGTAAACCTGTTCTCTGCTGGTTAGATGGAGGATGGAGAAAGCTTCTTTGAGGAATGTGGATGAATACACAGGCGCATCATTTCCTACAAACCCATCTTTGCTTCTTTAGTGCATGAATTCAGGTTGGGAAGAGTTTTTCTACTTGTGGTAAAGATTTGGCTATGGGCAGCACTGTATTTGATGATTAATTAACATGCTTCTTGGGGGGAAAGGATGCTGATTGAAAAGGAAGTTGTGGTAACTGCAAAACTATCCACCACATGGCATTTTAACTGGCCAAGCTTTGTTTCTGGGAAATGTTCATTGACCTCTCTCTTTGTGTAATAGGCCATTCAGCATTATCTCAGGGATTTAGTCAAGCAGGGCATTTCTCACTTGTGCTTTATGTCCACAGGTTGGTAGTAGTTTTCATTGTAATCAGTTTGGAACTTGGACTGACAGAGTAGTTGGCATGAATGCTGATAATGGGGAACTTTGCTGTGCTGGGCCTCACATTAGAGGCAAAGTGTTCTAGCTTCAGGGTGACCTCATTACATTCGTTCCAATGCCAGAAGGCAGAAGGTCCACTCTTGGGAGTCCATGCTACTATGTAAGGAGTGAAATCCATCCCACCCTTGAACATGGAGACAGAATTAGGTTTCAGAACAGGGTCAATGGATCTCACATGGGAAATATTTTAACTTCTCTCATCCTTAGATTTATTTAGTTACTTGTGGTGTAAGTTTGGTGGGAAGATCCACTCTTGGTACCTAGGACTGTCGACTCTACTGGAGGGGAACACAGATGGTGTATATGACATTGAACAACTGCATTGGAGGAAGAGGCAGATGATGGTGTATATGACGTAATGTAGATGGTGTATATGATGTAGTGTAGATGGTGTACATGATGTAGTGTAGATGGTGTATATGACATTGAACAACTGCATTAGAGGAAGAGGCAGACGGTGTATATGATGTAATAGTGTAGATGGTGTATATGATGTAGTGTAGATGGTGTATATGATGTTGAAAACAGCTCTTCCTCTTTCCTCTCACCTTCTTCTCCCAACAGGGTCCCTTAGTGTAGCTCAAGCTAGTCTGGAACTCACTATACAGCCCAAGCTGGCCCCAGACTGTTAACAATCCTCCTGCCCCAGCCCTCCAGATACTGGAATCACCCATGAGAGCCACCACAATACTGAAATGGGATTGGTATGGAAATTTGCCAATTTTTCTCTGAAATCTCAGTATACTGTCATTTTTAAATTCTCTTAAGTCTATAGATGATGCAAAAGATTTGTAAAATGTAATTGTTTTCTATGAAGCCAGTTATTTTTGAGACTCCCTAGGGATAGCTAAGCCTGTGGAGGAAGAGTATCAGAAATTAATCTTGATTTAGTTCCTGTTCAAAGTGAAATGTATGGTTTTCACTGTGCGAACAATAAGCTCATCATCACCAACTGTGCTATTTTTCATGCTTATGTCAGTTATATATTTCTATACTGTATCTATTATGAGGGATAATTAGCCTAAAACAGGACTATATAGCTGAGGCTCAAGTCCATTCAATGAAGCTCCAGGCAGGGAAGAATGAAGTTTTATCAATTTGAACCTAACCTATTACATCATTCAAATCACAAACAGATAATTATTCCATTGGTGGAACTTCTTTTATTATCGTTAATCCACTGCCTTAAGACTTGGAACAGTTAGGAACTTCTCTGTATGTTTCTCTGCTAAACAAAGGGCACAGAGGTCTCTAAACATCTGGACAGATCACTGGGTCTCCCTCCTCCATGAAGACTGCCATTTCTGCCTGCTCTCCTCAGTTTGTCTGCATATTTTTTCCCTTGCAAATTGGTATTTAAACCTCAAAACCTTCAGCTAACTACATCTGTCATTGATATTTTATTGTTTAATTTTCATTTTATGGAGCCAAATTATGTCTCTCCCACATACAGCAGGCACTTTACATGTCTAATTTGTCGACATGTTCTATAATGATAATTTCATTGATTTAGAAGGTGGCATTATGAGCAACATATGTTCAGTTTAGCAGTAGACCTTGTTATTTCAATCAATTTTTCCCCTCCAGAACTCAACTCTCTTCTACGTTTAGAGGCGGTGGAATCACTTAGCCAGTTAATGGACACGAGACGGGCTTGGTGGTGGTGATATGCTTTCCTAAAAGAATAAATTTCCACTGTGCAGATCACAGAGTGCTTGTATTATGAGTATATCCTTGAGGCAGGCGAGAAACAACAGCTCTGTAAAGACACTTAGTAAAATGACGGCTGACTGGCAACAGGGCATTGCCAGCATCCTCTGTCTTCCACTCTCTCCTATTCACCACACAACTCTAACCAACAACTCTGAAACGTAAAGTGTGTGTGTGTGTATTCATATGTGCATGAGTAAGGTTGGAAGTGGATATCATATGTAACCTACTCTATCACTCTCTGCCTTCTTCCCTTCAGACAGGGTCTCTCATTGAACCTGAATTAGACTCATAGCCAGAACCCCCCTCCCCCCCAAACCCCACTGGGAGGGAGTATCATTTCTACTTCCTATAGCAAAGGGTCACAGGTGCACACAGAGACCTGCTCACCTTTTTCTTGAGTACTAGGGATTCGATCTCCCATCTTCACTGTTGTGCTGCAAGCACTTTTACCCCCTGAGCCATTTCTTCCGCTCTTGAAAATGTAACTTGTGAAAACAGAGCCTGCTGGCATAAACACCCTCCAGTGGGGGGACATAGAGACCAACAAGCCAGAAAATCCAAAAGCAGAGACGAAAAATATCAAAAGAAAAGCCTGCTCTCTTAAGATACCCTGGATTTCTCAGTGTATCTGAATCTCCGTGCATTTGCAGGGGCTTTCTCCTCTATCCTATACTTGTATGGCAAAGAAAGGTACTTCTGTTTCCAGATCCAGCTCGAAGGTCAGTGCAGCAGAGACTTGCTCACCCTCTTCCCTCCACTGCATACTAACATTAGTCCTGACATTTCCCCTCAACCTTAGTGTGTTCCTCCTTCTCGCTCTCCCAGGAGCCACTTGCAGGAGGAACATATTCATCTCTGTGTCTACAGCAGCTTCATGCCTGGCTTATTGTGGCACTCAATAAAAAACGAATTGGATTACATATAAAATATTTTCTGTGTGACAAAGTTATGGTATGTCATAAAGGAAGCTTCAAGATGGCAGCCTGTTTTTCTTTATAAAGTCATCAAGGGCAGCCTCTCAGTGCCCTTGCTGATCATGATTTATAAAACCAGCCAGGAGTTTAGTTCAATATCAATACCTGGTAGCCTTGTCTAGAAACAGTGCAGGAAATATGGGAAAATGTCTGTGAATTCTCTCATAAAGTTAGGGTAGGTCACTGTGGAAGAAAGAAAAGCAGTGTATGAAACTGGAAACCACCAGAGTAAGGTATTATAAAGTCCTGATGTTTCCCGGAAAGAGTTTCTAGGCTCTGAGTCGTAGTGGAGGCAAGTTCCCCAGGCCCATCTCATCCCTGTGCTCAGGATGCTTTCCCTTTGGGTCAAGCCTTGGTGGTGCTGACATTACAGCCAGGAATCACCACGTCTGGTCTTTAATTTTTTTTAATGTAAGTGTTCACAAAGATAGAAAACCAGGAGGATATTCTTAAATGATATATCTAAAAGCAAATATTAACGCAAAAATTTTGAGTTTTAATTTGTGACTAAAATATAATAGGCACATTTCTAACTGTACTTTCTGCTAAGTTCAAAAATATACTCTGGGCATTCTATATTATGCCTACATCTCTCTATATATATATCTATATCTCCATACTATATATATCCAACATGAATGAACATAGGCTGCCTAGGTAAATACCTCAGGTTCAAGGGATCTAGGGCTGAGTCATGTTGAACTTTCTTTTGGGTTTAAATATCCTCCAGTATGGGACTGTAGAGGCCAACAAAATCCCACAAAGCCAGAGAGAGTAGACAACGATATCAAGAGAAAAGCATGCTCTCTCTATAAAAGAAGAGGAAAGGAGCAAGCCAGCAAAAAGAGTGAAGATGATCATTCCGAGCAGCCTCTAAATGTCATGGACAAATCCACAAATCCACTTCTCAGCCCTGACTACCACCAAGCCATGCCTACTCTGTGAGGGATAGAGCGAGGAACAGCACATGAAGTTTGGAAGTGCATCCTAGACACCCTACCCGTCCACCATCAGCTCATGCCTGTAACAGCTCAGCAAGAGAATCATGGTAACATCCTGCAAGTACAGCACATGGGAAGAGCTGCTCACAGGGGCGAGGCGCCGGACCCTAGTGCGGACGCTTGCATGTGGGAGGAATCCGTGTTAGAAAATGAGCTCATCTGCCTGCAGTCTGACCGTTGTTCAGTTTAAACACAGAGCTTCAGTACTCTGTGCAAAGTGGAAACCGAAGTTCTAGAGTCGGGACTTACTGTGTGCGAGCTGGAGTTTTCTTAAGTGGGCTAAGAATGACTAACGGGGGTATGCCTTATAGAAGGCAATAAAGACATCTCTTTCACCTCTCCCTATCCACAATCTTGCTCTGCTATAGACTATTTAATAACTACCACATTTCACCCTATGTGATGGGATCGATCACTTGGATTCAGTTTGTTTATCACCCTGTCAAACTGGAAAAGGGCTTTATCCCCTTTTGATAAAAAGAATATCCTCTTTAAACATAAACACTTTCCAATATTGCTATTATTGCTATTATTTTTGAAAGTATTCAGCTAATTGGACTCACTTTTCCATTCATATCCAGAAACAAAAACAATCGATTTGTCTGTAACACGGAAAGAAAGCTTCCCTTAGGGAGAGTACAGTCAATAGAAAGCTTGGAATTGGAATCCAGGTAAAAGCAAAAGTAAATCCAGGAATAAATTCACAGACATTAGTGTTCATATTGAACATGTTTTCAAAACAACAGAAAACGAGCTGAAGGCAGTTATATGACCCAGGATGAGACGTTTGAAGTTGAGCTATGGTACTTTAACTTATAGGACTACACTCAAAATCACACTCTCTTCATAGCTTTCTGAATTGACAACCAAAGTGCCACCATTTACCAATATCCAAGCAAACACAATGTTTATGTCAGTTCTGTAAATCTATAGTGGACCATTTATAAGAATTTTAGGACTGAGAAACATTTACACAAGGCTAGAAAACTATGTGAACAGTCAGCTTGAATGTGAGTTTCTGTATGAATGCCAGGTTCAAGGGCATAACTTATAAAGTCCAAGAATCCAGGCAGGCGCATAACCTTACACTGTTAAAGCATGAAGGGTTCAGAGAATCTGTGACGCCTTCACTCGCTCATTGAGGAAACTGAAGCTGAACCCAGGGTCAAGTCCCCATTATTTGTACAGCTTGAGAGTCACTCACGGGCCTGATGTAAAACACATCCTGGCTAGTATCCAGAGCTTGGTTCTTGTTCTGGACTCTAAAGGAATGGGATTTTTTAAAGGAAGGCACAGAGTGAAGGCATCTAAAATTGTCTCGAGGTTCAAAGATGGCATCTCGGTTTCTCTTCATTTTGAAGTCAGTGAACCTGGGGCTCACATAGGAGGAATTTAAATGGTTACTTCTTGACTACACCTATCTTCATTTCTATATAATGTTCATCTAATAGATGAGTATGAATAATTGTCAGTCCTTTTAGATCAATCCATGGCTCCACTTTAAAAAAATGTCCAATTGAGATCTTACTGTCTTTACAATAATCCCGAAAGTACCCACTTCCCCCCAAAAGGAAGAATATTGCCAGTGAGATGTGATTTTAAATAAAATATGTGGATGGTTTCTAGAATGTCTTCACTGATTCTGAAATCTCTATTGCTGCTCTTAATGTTTGCCTTCTCTAATTCTCTCTCTCCCAGAAGGGCTCAATTTATTTGCAAGAATTCTTTGCACCTTACATCACTGATCTTTTAAACATCACTGTCTTGGGGTTTTCATTGCTGTGAAGGGACACCATGACCACAGCAACTCTTATAAAGGCAAACATTTAATTGGGACTGGCTCACAGTTTCAGACATTCAGTCCATTAAAATGACAGGAAGCATGCAGGCAGACATGGTGCTGGAGAAGGAGCTGAGAGTTCAACAATTTGATCCAAAAGCAGCAGAAGGTGACTGTCCTCCACACTGGGCAGAGCTTGAGCATATATGACCTCAAAGCCCCGCCTACGTAGTGACAAGGGTGGGAACACTTGTTCTAACAAGGTCATACCTCTCCCAGTAAGGCCACATTTCCTAATAGTGTCACTCTCTATGTTCAAGAATTCAAACAACGAATCTATGGGGGAGGGCATATTATTCAAACCACCACAACCACCAACTGTTTAACAGAACATTAGTACCATTTCTGTGCTTAGATAAGAGTGTAAGTATGTAGATGACTGTTATATGTTCATGCATGTGTGCACACAAGGGTGTGTGTGTGTGTGTGTGTGTGTGTGTGTGTGTGTGTGCAAACACATTCCTGTGTGCAAACACATACAAGTGTCATGGTGGACAACTTCAGGTGTCAGCCCTCATCTTCCATCTTGTTTGAGATTGGGGTCTTTATGTTGTTTTTCTGATGTGTGTGACAGGTAGCAGTCACTCAAGCTTCCCAGGAGTCTCCTGTATCCCCTTCCCATCAATTGGTAGGATGCAAGCTTTATATCAGTTCTGGGAATTTGAATTTAGGGTCTCACAATTGCATGACTAATTATTTTACCCAGGGAGTCATCTCATCTCCTGATAAATCCAATCTCAGTTGATGAATGCTTCAGTTGCTTCTGTTATTTTAGCTACTGTGAGATACACCAAGATGCACAGAGGTATGTGAGCATCTCTTTGTTATAATGCCTGTGTTTTCTTTGAATAGATGCAAGAAATAGCAAGATTGCTGGTTACTGTAGTCTCTGTCTCTGAGTCTTTGTCTCTCTGTCTGTCTCTCTCTTCAGGAAGCTACTATTTTCTATCATGGACATCCTAGCATGTTCCCCCAAACAAGCTATAACAGTTTCTGTTTCTTGACATTTTTTAGTAATTTTTTGTCCCTTTGAACATAACCATTACAACTCTGGAGATGCCCTCTTATATTAATCTGGTAATTAGTGTTAAACACTTCATTATGTGGGAATGTTAGACAGTTTTCATAGGCTTTTTGCATGTTTACATATCTTTATTTGAGATATGTCTATTCACATCTTGTTCTTGTTTAAAATGGATCATGTGGATTTTTGTTGTTGTTTTTTTTTTGTTTTTGTTTTTCTGCTTTTGCTTTTTCAGAATCAGTAGTTACTTGGAGATTCAACAAAATCTGATGCATTCTTGGTATTTTTGTCAAAAATAGGTTTGCTGTGAGTATATGGGTTAAGTTCTGTATTTTCTATTTTGTTCCACTGGCATATAACTTGATTTTTGTTCTCATAAACCATAGTTGTTGTTTCGACTCTTGTAGCTTTGCGGAAACAGAGTATCAGGATGCTTCCCTAATAAAATCATTGTCTGCAAGTGTTTCTCCTTCTGAGGTTGACTGATCGCTCTATTAACGTTTTCTTAACTGCAAAGGCTATAGACATGGGGGAACAGATGCAGATTTGATGTGGACACTGGGGATCCAAGCCCAGAATCTCATGCTTGTGTCACAAACTCTTCACTGACTGAGTCATCACCCCACATATGAAGTTTACATTTTAAAAGTGTTTATTGTTATGAAGGCTTAATTCTGAGTTGAGAACTTGGAGATAGAAAGAGAAATATGAGAAACTCACCACTACCACCACCATTATCACCATCACTACTACCGCCAACACCACAACCACCATTAATACCACAGGGGCCAATACTACCTCCATCACCACCACCACCACCACCACCACCACCACCACCACCACCACCACCACTAACAACAATAACATTACCAAAACTACCACAACCAGAAACAGCGCCACAACTATCACCACTATCACCAATACTACAACCACCACCACCACCAGCACCACTGCCAACAACAACAACAACAACAACAACAACAGTAACAACAGCAGCAGCATTCATTTGTTTTCAGTTTTCCAATTTGGGTTTTAAGAAAACTGCTCAATTATTCTACTCTTGGGAAGAAGGTACCTTAGACTCTACAAATCCTTATGAGCCTGCAGGTACTTCTTATACATCTCCCTTAATTATTTCAAATATATAACATTAATATGGACAATTCAAAAGATTGAAATTTTAGTGAACATATGCTGAAAGTAATTTTCACCATTTATGAAATGCTCTCCCAAACTTGAAGCATCTTAAACTGTGGCTACAACCCCACGTGAGGCTACATGACTGAAAGAAGGGGTGGCAAAAATCTTGGCAATAGTGAGCTCAAGTCAGACACATGATGTACCTGTGGCTCTTGGCCATGCTGTATCCTGGAGCCTCACTGCGGCCTGGGTTCTAAAGTCCCAGAGGTGCACTGAACACTGTGGCTTCTCTCAGAAACCAGTGAACACTGCCTGAAACTCCTCAGGCCTGACTCCAGACTCTGGTCTGCCTCAAACTCTGGGCTTCTCATGTACATAAAATATTTTCTGTATCATAGTTTAATGATATAAAAGACAGAGTTTTAATATTTCCCTACTATCAATTCTCATGAGAAAGTTTGATTTTAAAATTTTCTGTTTTGAGTTTCTGACTTAAGTTCCAGAAAAAGAAGATTAAATGAATGACTTGGGACTAGAACAGAATTCCTAAGAGTTTCTGAAATTGCCCCCAAACATACTTCCATTATTTTGTATTATGGTATTTATGTGAAGTGCTGCGTGCAGAATTAATGAAGGTAAGTTAACTATGTCAATGAACTCAGAAAACCTTTAAAGATGCTTTACTTCCTGCAGTATCAGATATTCAGCCAAGATCTCATTCTTTGTCTAAAAATAAACAGCATATGTACCTCATTAATATGCTAAGATGCTCTCATCTTTAATAAATAAGTTCAAATGTATTTCATCAAGAAATTGTTTTAAAATAATCTTCTTTATGATTTTTATTAATATTTGATTGGCATGTTTCTTTTCTATACTATATACATGGGATTGTGTAAAAAGAGTCACAAATGGAGGATTTTTAAGAAGCCCTGACACTGTGCCTTAAGTAGACCCAGACACAGTTCATTGCATTGGAAGGTGTGGCCTTCATGACCCTCAACTTAGACTCACTCATTCCTCAGACCCCACACTCACAGTACAGACTCAAAAGCATGCTTCCTACAGACATTAAAATCATGCCCTGATGTCATGCCACAAGGAAGCCCTGTGGGGAAGGCTGCTTTTTTGGACCCTCAATTGGCTCTAACCACCTGTGATCAGCAAATCACCAGTGGAAGCAACTGTGTCATGGGAGTGGGTACGCCTTGAGTTTGTAGAGCAGACATTTTTATAAGTTGATAATTCTGTGGGCCAAAGCAAACACAAATTTGTTATAGGAGCTAAGGTTTAATTTAAGAAAACAATCACACTTTATTTTCAAGAAATGATCAAGTGAATGATGATGTGTTGTTACTGAAAAGAGAGGAAACATTAAGAGGGACCAAGTACTGATACATTATTTTATCCCCAAACTTCTACTTGGTAAACATTAATCAAAGAGAACAAATAGTAGCTTTCAGTTTTACCAATTACTTTTCCTAAACAGCTACTAAATATTTGATGGTTGGGTATAGATTGCTATTAAACTCCAAGTGATATTTCAGTGTAGATTAACAGGGGTAAAATGCATTAAGAACAGGTAAACAAATGATTAATATTTCAACCTAGATCTATTTGGCTACTTTTAAAAGTTGACCTCAGCCTATTTGAAAATCTCTGCCCAAACCCAGCATTTGGCCGCTGTCCCCAAATGGCATGGAAATAACTTTCCATTAAGTGTGGTTGTGTGTGACATTAAGGTTTTGCATTTAAAATAAGGTATGCTTTTAAAAACTCATAAAATGCAAATGCTTATAGTCTCCAAGCAGAAGTTTCAAGCTGCATAAGAGTGCTTTACCCGCACTAAATTGACTAAACCGTTTACCTGTCTAACATGGCTTAATTATTTTATTAATCTGTGTTACCAGGCAGAACATTTTGTTTTGCATCCAGTGGGGTTGTAAATGATACTTCCAGGATTCACATTCATTGTTTTTCCCCAACAGACTATCCTAAGATTTTTATTTCTGCTTATTTTATTATGCATTGTGTGCTGAATTTAATTGTGGAGGGGGAGAGTAAATCTAGGTTTGCAACGTCAGCTCAGGCAAAAGCCTGGCCAGATTGCAGGCAACCATTGTTAACTGATATTTATCAGGTTGACTTGGGTCTAGATGAAACCGTAGACTTGGTGCTTAGTACGAGTTACATTGCATAAGGTTAAATTGGTGACCTCAATGAGACACGTATCATTCTTATATTGTCTCCAGTCTTTCCTCAGTTGCTCTCCACATTTTATTTTTCAACACAGAGTCTCTCATTGAACCCAAAGCCTGTAGATTCATCTGGCCAATGAGCTTCAGGGATCCACTTGTGTACTTACCCTGCCCTCAGTGCTGGGGTTATAAGAGTATTTAGCCATTCACTGCTTGCTCTGTAGATTCCGGAGATCTGAATTTAGGCCTTCCTCTGTTCCCTTGAGCATTTTACCCACTGGGGTGTCTTCCTTGTCTTTTTCTGCTATTTTAAGCAAAATCATTCAGTCAACATAAACTCTAAGCTATGAGGTATCAAGTTGCCCCATTGCCAATTTCCTTCAAGGTCTCTGCCACCCAGCTTCTGTGCCACCAAAACCTGCATAAGTTGTGGTCAGCCACTTAATTTCCCCTGGCTTCAGCAGGTTTCAGTGTGACACCCAGTGGAGCTAAATCTTGAGCAGAAATATCTGCGTTTGACCTTGAATGCTAACTGGACTGGCCTGAGAAGCACCTTGGAAGACTAGTGTAGTTCTGAGTGTGCCTTCCAGAGTCTTCCCAGAGAAGACTAGATATGAGATTTGACAGTTTAACTTACTGAACGATCCAAAATTTGAATAAACTGTTACAAGGTGGAACTCTGGAAGATGAGAGCTACTTGGAAGCTTACCACCCATGGGGGCTTGAGCCACGCCTGGGGCTCCTTTCTGCTTACCACTCCATTCTATCTCGTATCTGCCAGGATGTGCTCTGCTCTGCTAGGAAACTCTCCCCAGCACAGTGGATTAACCTCAGAAACTATGAACCAAACCAAGTTCTCCATCCCCTCTGTGTTTGTTTCCAGGTATTCCCGCCACAGTTAAAGAAAGCTAGCTAGGACAAATATGGTAAATCTGGGGAATACCCATTTTATATTTTTCTTTAAATGAACTGAGGACAAATGAACAAAACCAGCTTGTTCCCCTGAGCAGGAAGTCACTGACTTCCTATATGGGTGTGTGCCTTAAGCAAGATGCTCTGTGCTACCCACAGTGTGTTAGTTGTACAAACACGGTAAGTAGAACTGTTCCCATCAACTCTTCAGTGTCCTGCAGACACTATAAACTGGAATACAAGACTCTGACATTATCCTCTCCAGGTGCTGGATCTGAGCAATAAACCACACTGGCTAGCCCCACACAGTGTGGGGAAATGCCAAGAGATGGCAGAACAGCCTCATAGGACTGTGTTACTGATAAACACTCTGCAGCACAAGGCCATTGCTGGAGGCACCTTGTGATCTATGGAGCTGGGTGGTCATTGCTTTCCTATAGCTCACAGTGGATGGCAAGAAGTTCCAGATAGGTTTACATTGAAATAGAAAAAACAGATGTGTCCTTTGTGTAAATTTGCTGGTTGTTAGTTTGGATGTGCAACATGAATGCTTGGTTTTCAGGTAGCAAGACTGTTTGGGGAGATGGAACCTGGTTAGAGAAGGTTTGTTACCACACTCAGGCCTTGACATTTATAGCCTAGCTCTGTTTCTGGTTCTCTCTGCCTCCTCACAGTGGAGAATGTGAGAATGTGAGGAATCTAGGCTGCCTGTAGCCATGTCTTTCCTATTTGAAGGAATCGGTCCCTCTTAACACAAGCTCAAAGAAACGGTTGCTCCTTTAACTTGCTTTTTTTCAGCTCTTCTGTCAAGGTGACAAGAAAGTGACTGATGCTCTGGGTGTTGTGTGATCTCTCTTTGAACTGATGCATTCCCCACTAGAGAGAGGAGGGAGACACACAACATTCAGGAAGTTAACTGAACATACAAGGCTCAGGAAGCCAATGAAAGCCACAGGCTCAGCCAGTTGTAAGGTTCCGCTCTGCAAGGTTATAAAAGCAGTAGTAATACATTTCGGGGAAGGAAAGGGGAGAAAAGACTCTCCTTCTGGCTAGGCTGCCTAAAAGATGTGCAGGGAGCTTAGAGATGCAGCTTTAGTGAGTCACCCCTTCTGGAGAAGGCTTTGGCTTTGCAATGCTGCTGCTGCCGTGGGTGTGACCCCCATCACCTGTGTTTTTGTACTAATCCTGATAAAGTCCTCTGCTTTTTAAAGCTGAGCTTGGGTAGATTGGTTCCTTTGGTCTGTTGTCAGTGTTCCATCTGAATGAATTTCTGTTTGTTCATGTCTCCTCAGGGATAGTCATATTGGCCCTAGTGTTTCTTTGCTTTCCATAAAGAAGTCAGTATTCCTGTAGTGTGGATCTTAAGTGTCTTCAAACGACTTCCTCATTTTTCTACAGATCTTCACTACTGAGATGTGGAGTGGGGACTTTAAGACAGGGCTTAGTGTGAGAGAGATTTCTAGGTCATTGAGATCACAAGGTTCCTTTCTCTTGAACTCTTGCATCCTAGTCCCGGGGCCGGGGTATGTGGGGAGGTAACTTTGATATAACCTCTGCTCCACAGATTCCTCCCAACAGACCTACAAGCATTGGGGATGACCAAACTGAACTAAAACCTCCAAAGATACAGGACAGAATATTTTCTTATAAGATTGACTCACTGGAGTTGGTTATAATGACCCCCCAAAGAAATTATCACAACAATTCACAATCACGTATGACTGCTCAATGTGTTGGCTCAAACTTTTGGCAACTAAAAACCTGGGATAGGTGGTTGAACCAGATAAAAGTTACAGATAACTTTTCCCTTCAAGATTTCATTTTCTGTATTTCAGAGATAATAATTATCTTTTCGCTTTGTTTTCAACTCCAAATATGAAGTTATATAATTTAAATGAATATATCTTGTCATCAAGTAGAAAAATTATAGTTCATGAATTTGACAATATAATCTCACCTGGAAGTAGGATTCTGCCGTTACTTTAATTATTTATTATAATTGAGGAACACTGGGGTAAAGTGGGGTGAAGAAAGTTGCCCTAGGGAATAAATACTCACAAAGATATATGGAGACATATGGAGAATAGGATATAGTATAGACAGATGGAGAATAGTATTCCTCTTTGAGATGATTTGAAAACAATCTGGATGAAAAAGAAATATGTCCAGGTCAAGTAGAGCATCAACCTAATGGTTCCTGTTCTCTTCCTTCAGCTCACTCCTGCTTATATTTCTTTGATTCTTACTTTTGGCCATTTAAATAATCTCATAGACTATTAACACATTGTTCTCTTTTTTTCCTGGTGAGTTTTATTTCCTGTAGGTCAGCTCATGACATGACCACTGAGAGAAAAACCATGTCTCTTTGTTCAGGAAACAGGAGGTTAACTATTTTATATATAAATTGTTCCATCTCCATTTTTATGAGAGAACTAAATATAAATTTATTTTTTCATATAATGGTCTGAAAAATTCCTTTATGAATAAAAGTAATGGCCTATGAAGTAGTTTAAAAAGCCATTCAGGAGGTTGTTTTGATTAGGTGTCGGTATTTGACTAAGATACATTATTTTCTTAATAAGTTTCACAGCCTTTAGAGACACTTCTCCTCCAAGGAGAAGAGAGGCTGGTAAATTAAACGTACATGCTAGCACGTTAAAGAAAGTTCCAGTGGCAAGGCACAAATTATTTTATTACCACACCAACTGAGCCACGGCTACTTCACAATTCATGAACAAATTTTCCATTACTATAAGAGTCATGGTTTTATTGACTGCTATAAAAATCACCATTTGTATCTTTTTTATCCTGCTGTGTTTCTATTTTATTGAAAAAGTCCTGTAACAGGTAGAGTATCAGCTCAGATTACCAAGAAATCTATAAAAGAGTTTCCCGCTACTGTCTTTGTACAGATTGAAAGAACACATTATGATCCCACCGAGACTCTGATAAAAACTGTGATTCACAGGCTCCTGCAAGCACCCTCAACGGTTAGACATCTGAGATCTATCACTGTATTAACTCATAGGAGCCTTTTACTGTATTGATTAGGTATGTTAGGCACAATTAGAGCTCCTGGGTTATAAAATGTAGGCACACACTTTGGGCACGGTGATAAAAAAACAACCACAAAGCCTGTTATGGAGAAGAGGAAATGTTCAAGCAGCTTTGGCCATTGCTGGCAATCCATGGTTGCAATGGATTGTTTTTCCTTCTGATGATAAGTCAGGGTGAGTGCCTGGGGTTTGAATGGAAACAGCTTGAGATGCCTGGCCAGGAACTAAAGGTAGCACTCACTCGATTTTATAGTTACATTTCAACAAGTGAAATAAAGCTGATTTCTCAATGATTGCTCTCAATATTTTTAAATATAAGTTGGATTAATTTTTAAATTTCCAAGAATTATCTGACCTGAGTCTTCCAGAGGGTACCCTACCAGCCTTTGAATGCTGATGGGATAAAGTCGACTCATGATCCTGCCTGTGCAACACTGTATTAGTTATTTCTCTTGTTGCTGTGACAAAATGCTTGTCAGAAACAGCATGAGCAAGGGTTTCTTTGACTCATAGTTTGAGGCCAGAGTCCACCACGGGAGGGAAGGTATGTAGGTCAGTACGAGTAGGAGGCAGCCGTAACATTACATCACATTATGTCACATTCCTGGCTCCAAGCCAGGAAGCAGAGGGTGAGGAGTGCCAGTATTGAACTTGTTCTCTGTTCTGGTATCCAGGGTGTAACTGTATAGCCAATGGGGTGGGGATTCCCTCATCACAGCGGGTCTTCGCTCTTGAGTTAAACCTTTCTAGAAACACCCTGAGTCTAAATTCCATCAGGTTGATAATGAAATTAACCATCTCATCCTCCAATGAAAACCACCTGGAAATATCTGTGGTCTTTTCATATGGTTTTATTTCCAATAGAATCTTACTAGTGAATGAGGAATGCTAACTGTTTTGATCATAATGGAATAATATCAATGTGAACCATACCAGTCACATGGCAGAGGTTGTGAGTCTTTATCCTGCATAAGACATAAAAACGCTTGAATATTTCATGGACACCATGTCACATATTCCTGACCATGATACTAAGTTGAAATCATGCACCAGTGTTAAACCCCAGCATCTCTGGCAGTTGTATGTAGCTATGTGTGCTTCTCATAGGGTTTTCAGATGCCTGACATACCATTATCCTTGTGAGAAGTAAATAAGTAAATAGATGGGCTATTCTGCTCCACTGTACAGATGGGAAAATGGATGGTTACACAACGGGAGCAAAACTAACTTTTAACTAAGAGATTCAGGACAGTGCATCAGGTCACTTTGGTTTCATAGACAGTACTACAATGATTTATACCGTTTGGACAGGCCATGTCTTCTGACAGATTGACCAAAAGAAATATGACCATGATTTTTTCAATGATAAAGTCATAGAACAATGACACTTAAGCAAGGTATTTTCAGGCACTGTATGGTGTGTGATTTTTGTATGTGCTGACGAGTATATTTCTTTGTGGCTAGAGAAGTCTTCTTGCTAGATGGCTCGAAGGCTTCTGCGTCTTTTGTTTGCCTTCCATTTTCCCAGTCAGGGGTGCTAAAGATTACAGACACCGGTCCTACTGTGACCTGTTTCTATATTCCTTCAGGGCACCATAACTAGGTAATGGGAAGAGTGCTTTCACCCCCTGAGCATCGCCCCACCTCAGAACTGCATGATCTCTCCTCCCCCCACCCCAGCTGCTGGCAAGCTAGCAGTCCATTCCCTTCTTCCCTTCATGCAAAGCTAACAGTCCATTCTCTTCCCTTCATGCCTCTTGATGGACTACATTACCTGCCAATATCCTGCTCTATATCATGGTTTCAGTCTTTAAAATGTTCCACAAAGTTCTGAAAATGTTAACCGACTCACTATTGACTCGCCTAGTGATCTCAGAGACTTTTTATTTTTATTTCTGATAGCTCTTCAATTGGCAACGGCTTCCAGAACTTGAACTTTAAAGCTCATTTTTTCAGTCATCCAGATCCCATAATACTCTCTAACAAAACACTTGAAAAATTGAAGTAGGGCTGGGAGGTGGCTCAGTGGTGACAATACTTGACACTCACCTGTTAGGACTAGAGGTCAGATCTCCAGAACCCATGGAAAGGCTGAGCAGAGATGGTAGCTGACTCATCCCTGGATGCAGGAAGTGAATACTGGAATTCCTAGAGCAAACTGGCTACCCAAATGAACCAGAATTGGCATACTTTCAATTTGCTGAGAGACCCTCCCTCAGTGAATTGAGAGTTATGGAGAAAGGCTCCAGATCTCAACTTTGGGCCTCAGCAGGCATGAGAGGACACATGAAGTCCCAAATATCCATGTGAGCATGAACATCCCCCATACCTCCCATATCTCTAAAATATACCTTATACCACATACCTCACCATATACACATATACACACATTAAGGGAAACAAAGAGCTCATTCTTAAGTCATCCAATCATGGGTCTTTTGAAAGTTGGAAAAATCCTAGTAATAGGAAGTATCTCCAGTAAATTAGATTTTGATTTAAAGACATAAGACTTCCTAAATGTGCATGCCTGCTTGAGGTGCTGAGCCGACAGACAGTACCTTGTAGATCTGCCAACACAATTATCTGTCAATTAAACCGTAGGCATGTGTATGCCAAAGGAAGCACTGGAATGTCTCTACTTTAATACTTGGTGGCTATTATTTTCCCTATGATTAAAAGATAAATCCCATATAAGGATTCCATCAAAACTCCCCTGTCTTTTTGTGCACAGAGATGAGTGTAATTCTGTCAGTACATCATAGAGGCATATATAACCTCCTTTTACTGTGTCAGCCCATGGGCACCCTTGATCTCAATTGGTGTGAATCTCATTTAATTGCCAAAAAGATGGGAGGATGAGCCTGTTGTATTTTTTTTCCTTGTTCACACTATCTTTTCCTCTTGAAATTGAACATGTCTCCCCATGAGAACTCCGTAATTCTGATGGCCTTTTTCTAATTAGTTATAATTCAGCTACCATCCTGTCTTATATTCTGGGTCAATATTAGTAATTATACTACGTGCTTTCTTTACTTTTTCCAGACAAAATTTCTTTTACCAAGGCTAATGCTGATGAGGATGGAAACAGCTAAGTCTTTCCAAACAGAATGATAATTGCATAAAAGTTAAAGAAAGATTAGCTTTAGAAAGTTGTCTCAATTTGAAGTGCTATTCTTAGGGGAAATTTCATATTTGCTAATGACCAAACGTGTTGGATATTTTGAGGGGTTTTATTTATGGTCACTGTCTAAACACAACCTATTCTCTTAAATGTATCTCATTGCTCCCAAAGCTTTGATACATTTTCTTTGAGAATTTTGCTGTTCTTGATTAGACTGCATAAGAATTCTGAAATTACTGACTTTTAGAGGGTCTCAATTCTATGGAAATAGAATCACAAGCCATCCAAGGATTTGAAGCTGTCTCAAAGGAGGAGTTCACCTGATTGATCCATAAATTGTTATCACTGAAAGAAAATTCAGGGTCATCTCTTATTCTCGGCATAGCCACTGCTGTTGTAAAGGGAGGCAAAGATGAACAACTGCAGAAGCTGACTCATTAGACAGCAGGTCGACTAGGTGGGTTTCTTCTATATTACATGTAGAGGTAACTGTCTATATATGTGATCTAAACAATAGAAGAATCCCACCTAAGGTTTCTGCTGTCTAATAAGCCAGTTGCAGCTGTTACTATCTCTATCATCTCTGTCTCTATCTATCTATCTATCTATCTATCTATCTATCTATCTATCTATCTATCTAATGTTGGGCTATTTGTGGATGGGTCAAACTTTGTATTCCACCTGGAGGTGTATTCCTTACAAATCCAGAGATAAGCAGAATTTGGCTTAAAGCAGTAATAGGGTGTACACATTCACTTCCCCTCCCTTTATTTTTATGAGAGTCGTTTAGTTAGTCCTTATATGTACTCTCACCCCCACTGTGTAAATTGGGCCCATTGATCCAGGTCATCCTTGCCTGGGAAGCTTGGGAGTGAACTTTCAATGCCAGGCAAGACTTTCAATATAACCACGAGTCAGAAAGAAAACCCTGAGGCCAGTATTATTTCACAGCCTGTAACATCTCACCCAAATTGCAGTGCCTTAGGTGCCCACAGAAAGTAATGCTTCTCAAGGGTTATGAAAGTTATTTTTGCCTCCCTGGGGGACACTGGGTAATATCTAGAGACAAACAAAAAACAAAACAAAACAAAACAAAACAAGAAAACAAAACACCACCTGCTTCCTAACATCAAGAGGCTATAGCTATGGGTGGCTGATAGAGGCCAAGGATTCTGTAAACCCCCTCATAGCATACAGGCCACTCCTTCCCTGGGACAGAATTCTTTCACTTCAAAAGCAGTGTTGAACGGGTAAGGTTCATCCATTGCCTTCCAGAGGCACAGTCACTTCTAGTGTTCACTAAAACGGGTAAGGAACATGATCGGTGGGCTGATTCTTTTCAATTACACCTATACAACCAATGTCGATGTTTCAGTTTTATGGAATTTGTTTCACTTTAGCAAAAAGAAAGTAAGAATTGAATTCCACTAGGGGTGCACAGAAACGCTCCCAGCCTTCCAGTGGCTCCATTAATTCATTTTAGCATCTCTCATGAAGTTTCTGTATGTCACTGATCCTGCAGATGGAACCCCTACTGCTGCTGAGACAAAATAGGGCATTTTACAGCCATTCCAAGAAAGAGACAAAAATGAAAAACAATCAAATATTAAGCTCACCAGGTCGTGGGTACCTGGAGCAATCGATTTTCATCTAAACAATTTGTTCCTTAATCATAATATCAAACCAGATGTATTCTTCAGTTACATTCAGTAATGCTTTGAAAAAGGCAGTACAAATAAGGCCATATTGTTGAATGTATATTTTTCGAATAAGCAACACTCCCTGATGGAACTAATTGTCTATAATTAATTATTTTTAGTTAGCAACATAAAATCTTACTGTCAGGATATTTTCATATGGACACCTATTATTCTCAAATGATGGATCTCTTTCTACAAACCTGTTTCCTTTGCCTTCACTTTATAGTGGTAATTACTTTATTATTGCAACAACCTACCTACAAATTTCAATGTGAGAAATGCAGTTTCCTCTTTCTGTATTAAGTTTGGGTTCCATGCCTTTGTGATGAAAACTGTTTTCATATTTGTCTCTTAAAACATTTTTCAGATGAAATTGATAGCCTTTGCCTATTATCTCAGCACTTGGGAGATTGGAAGAATTTTGAGTAAAATCCTGCCCCACAAAGGACAAAGAAGAGGAGAGTAAAGAAAGAAAGAAAGAAAGAAGGTCATTCTGTAAATGTGGTGAGTTCCAAACATCTCTCTGGGCTCAGACAACCAACAACAGATCGACGGGCCACCAAGAAGGAAATAGACCAGATGAATATTCTTGCTTCTGTCACCCAAGCACCAAGGGATCTGTTTCTCCTGGGGAGATAGATTTTTACATAGATTAGATGGCACAGAAATAGATGTTGTTCTTGGATCCCAGGCTCAGCCAGGGAAAGAAGGGGAGCACTGACTAAGAATGTTTGGAAAAATAAGTCTTTCTATTTAAGTTTTATCCCAATTCCCATCATTTCTTAGGGATGGAACCAAGTCAGTTGATTTCCTCTGCTATGAAGAGCTTGAGTCATTACCCTGTCTAGCTCTTGATAAATAATGAGCTGATGGGCCGAAAGGACATGTTCTCATTTTCCTGTCACCACAGAGTAGCCTGGACAATTAGTATTACTTTAAAAACTTAGCACCTCAGAGGCCTTCGGTGTATGCTCATCAAGATTCCCAAGTGCGTATGCTGGGGGGAAAGTTACTGTCCACACTAACTTTTCATTTGTAAAACACAAGGCAATTGTGAGCTTCCGAGCACTGGTTAAAACCAGAATTAGAAGAAGAAATATGGAGACCACCACCAACAAAACCAGTAAGATCTGGAGTTTGAAAATCAAAAATTTTCTAGGAAATTGGAAAGGGGTTGCTGAAGGAAAAGAGGATGGTGAATTCTTTTCAGAGGAGTCCTGCACCCGGGGCTTCCATTCTTTCAGAATGTTAATTACAGTCTTTACCTTGGCATTTTGCTCTCATATCAGGGAAGCAATTACTGGCCTAATTCAAATTCATAGCAGCCATTAACAATGAACAAACAGATACATTATTTTAATTCCGTTTGCTGCTTCCTTTCTGCTGATGTATTGACCCATGAAGCCTTGACTGGATGTCCTGTAATTGGCATTTGGCAAAGGTTGTTGTCACCGTCATCCTTCCCATATCTGAGTATTTATGAAGCACATATTGCACATATAACACCTTGCAAGGGCAGGCGGCTCAAAGACCACGAGCCATAAATAGCCTTTGCTTTTACAGTTTTCATAATGATGGCTTCATTTTCTCCCATAAAAATATAGTCTGTGAGTGTGTGTGTGTGTGTGTGTGTGTGTGTGTGTGTGTGTGTGTGTGTGTGTGTGAGAGAGAGAGAGAGAGAGAGAGAGAGAGAGTATTTGGAAGGGTCAAAGTAAATAACACAGTAACAAGATTAGTATTTCTCAACTTAAACATAATTTTTGTTCTTCTGTTTGTTTTGTTTAAAGAAGTTACCTTTTTTGGTTTAGTTTAGTTTGTTTAATCCTGGGTGATACAGGCCACCCTTGATATTCCTATGTTGTCAAAGCTGGCTTTGAACCCCTGATCCTCTTGCTTCAGCCTCTCAAGTGCTGGAATGGCAGGCATGAGCCACCATACCAAGTTTATACATTATCCATTATCCTCAGTTTATTATTTTAATCATGTATATAGACATGTATTCTTAGCTTGTATCATCTTTTTTTTATCTGGGCTCCAAGGCAAAATCCCCAAATAAAATGTAGTTATTAAAAAGAGAAGAAAACAAGATAAAGAACTAAAGGAAAAAAAGTGGAATACTATATAATCTTTTCATACAATTGAAGCCCCATAATAAATACTTCCTTCCTTCCTTCCTTCCTTCCTTCCTTCCTTCCTTCCTTCCTTCCTTCCTTCCTTCCTTCCTTCCTTCCTTCCTTCCTATTAATTTTATATATTGATACTATTTCTGATAGGCTTCAAGTTAACAGTGTTTTATGTGTGCCAAGTCTATTCTTTGCTTTTATTCTTGCTGTCTAATTTAAGGCCTTTGTCTTGAGTCTTAAGGTACCAGTCACACATCAATCAATTAGTCTGAGTAGCAGCAGCATCAATGTCTCCCATGTGACACTTTCAAGATCAAAGTCTTCTGGAGTCTAAATTTCCTCACTTGTAAAGCAGGATGCCTTCTGGTTCTGAGATTTAACATATATGCTCATGTTAGTATCTTCAGATGATATAATGCTTCTCAGCTCACAAACGGGGCTATTGGGAAGTAATATAGGAAAGGATACTATTTATTCTCGATCCTCTATGCACTTTGATTTTGCTCTGTGCCCCAAAGACTCAGCATTTTAAAGGCAACCCTTCCCCCACATGATCTCCCAATACTTCCATTTACATGAATCTGCTAGCTGCCTCTAACTGATGAAGTATCCTAGATCTGCCACAACTTATATTAATAATATGTGCGGAATCCACTCTCTAAAGCGGGAGGTGTTAGGACCATGGCTGCTCCCTTTTTGGTCTGACTATACTTAAATTCAGACAGGATTAGAAGTAAGGATTAGATCATGTTGCTAAAAGGGACAAGGGCACAGATTACTAAGACATAGATAACTAAGGATTAGACCATGTTGCAAACAACACAGACAGATAACTGTAATTACCTTTAGGTTTCTAAAGCTTTGAGAATTTACTGAACTGAATATATAGATCAATGAACAAGAGAGATAAATTGGTCATTTAAATACAGGCAGACTAACGAAATGGGCATACACCGACTGCCTTTTGTAATAACAAAACTGGCTCCACATTTGGGTGAGGCCTCACAATGCACAATATTTGTTGAGGTCATTCTGTCCAGCATGCTGTTTATCATGAGGTCAGTGCCAGTGTCCCTAGTTTCTCTTGATTTCCCCCAATGACAAAGGCTGCTCATCCTTTCCTTTCCTCCATCACCAACAGTGTTCTATGTTTGTGTGTATGTGTGTATGTGCATGCCGTGGCCTGCAGAAGCCAGAAGAGGGTCTTGGATCCACTGGAGCTGGAGTCATATGTGGGTGTGAGCCATCCAATATAGGTGCGGAGATCTGGATTCTGTTCCTCTGTGAGAGAAAGTACTGTATGTGTTCTTAAGCACCGAGCCTTCTCCACTGTCATTTCTATCTGCTGCCCCTATTTGGTTCTTGGGAAAAAAAAATCCCCAGGACTTGCTGTCCATTTTACATGACAAGGTTCTGTGGATTCTCCTGTACTCTATCCAGCAGATTCTCTTCACAGCTTCTTCCCCTTCTTCTGTGTGCCGAAGGGGCAAGGCTTCACTTAGCATGCACTCTGAGTGGGGAATGAATAGAAGAGGTTCAAGTAGATTTTCAGAGCAGGAACACAATTGGAGCTGGGAGTAGGATATGATAGGGAGTGAAAATATTACAAAGCCCTCTTCAGTGATTGACAGGAGCATTCAGTCCCTTACGTACCTGCTGGCTCAAGAAACAGAAATTGCTGAGTTTCTCCTTTGAAGTAAATGAAATGTTTGCTGTGCAGTGACAAGGAGAAAGATGAGCAAGCAAGATCAAGCCCTTCCTTCATATGAGGTTGATATAGATGATGAATCAAAATAACACAATCTGTCCACTAGTACCAGAAGAAGTAGGTGGAAAAGGGGCTCTGGCACAAGGTTTACTTTCTGAAAACAAGTCCACAAGTCAGGGGGGTTCATGGAGCACATAAGATGGGGCATAGTATCATCCGAACTTACAAGCAAGTTGAAGGACTGACTATCTTGATGAAAGGATGATAGAGGGAGAGGGAGAGGGAGAGGGAGAGGGAGAGGGAGAGGGAGAGGGAGAGGGAGAGGGAGAGGGAGAGGGAGAGGGAAAGGGAGAGGAGAGGGAGACTCTAAGAACCTCTTGAGGGGATGTATGTCTTACACTGATCCTGTTATAGGCTTCTGCTTCCCTTAAGTGCCAAGTTACTAAGTGGGAAGTTTAAGGCTACATTTTCATTTTTTGTGCATAATTTTTGGTAGACTTTCTTCACCCTACCCTACTACTTCTCCCTCCACTCCCTTGAAGTTCAAACACAGCCTTTCATTTCACAATGCAGACCTCAGTGTTTTAAGTGCAAATGCTCAAGAGTTATCCCATAGCTCTGGACGTCTGACCCTGAGCTTTACTAACTCCATAGAGACAAAGAAGATGCCTTCTGAACCACAGAGAAATGAGAAGAAAATAGAACTCCCACATTCAGACAATACGAGCACTTCACATACTTGACTTTGCATCTTTATCTGTAGAAGATGCCGGAAAGGAACTGGAATTAGATGGGTAGGAAGGACAAAATGAAGGAGAAATATTCTTATGCCTGGTGCTTTGTGTCCTGCTTAGGCGATCTGGAGGTGGGTGGGCGAATCATGAGAATGCCAGCCTTCTCTTGACATTATAGATTCTGGTTATGGGGAACATTTCTGTTTCTATCTTGAGTAATGACAATCATGATGTATGAGACAAGTGTAGACAGGCACTGAGGTATGAAGAGAGAGCCTAGTGGGTCACTGAACTTCAAGCAAGGGTCTAGCTAAAGAGCTACAGAGATGAGGGCAGAGCTCAGTGGTAGAGTACTCGCCTACCATGCACAAAGCCCTGGGTTCAGTTCCCCAAATCCCACACACTGCAAACAAATGAATTAATGATGAAGTAAGTAAATAGAGAAATTAAAGAAGCATCATGCTATGTTCTGGCTTACTGGGAACACACTATGGAGCCCAGGTTAGATTTGAACTAGTGGGAATTCTCTTGTCTCAATTTTGTGAATGCTGGGATACTAGTGTAAACTGGCACACACAACTTATCACCAAAACCAAGACCAAAACCAAACCAAACCAACCAACCAAACAACCAAATCAAACCCCCAATTAATATAAAAACACAGAGACTAACAGCTGCTTTTCCCTGCCACGGGCCCTGATCATCAGCCATTTAATTTTGAAGTTTGAGATGAAGTACCCCTTGATATATGTTTGATTATTAATTATTATATTATTGTTCATTATTTCTGAAAAGTAATAACATGTTTAATAAAAATCTGAGCTATGATAATGAAAATCATTTAGATAATTTCAAGCGTTTCAACCTCCTGAGGACTTCAATTTGATTTCTTAAAATACAGTAGGAACTTCCTAATTCAGACTAATGACAGAGGGACCCATTGTGAATTACCACATTTTGCAGATGAGTGGATATGCAAACAGACAGAAAAAAAAGATACTAGGGAGAGCAAATCACACAATATGCTTCCTCCATTTATTTTGACAATGGTGGCTCAGATTTAACAGCCTATGATAAAACTTGCCCGCATGTATTGCCACTTGTTTCATAAAGATAATGAAGTCTTGGTAATCAGAAATCTCACTCTAGGACTCACACATTAAATCTCTGCTCAGAAACAGCATTGGGACTGCAGGGGTTTCAAATAATGATCTGGCTTACAGAGTCTTGAAGCAGGAGCGATGGACTGTGCTGTAAAGGCAGCGTGAGGGACAGAGGTAAAGGCTATTTTAATAGTTACCATTTCGCATTATTAGAAATTTTTTTCTTAGCAAAATCATAAATGGGGTTTCATATATGTTCACTGTGTGTGTCCATCCAAATTAATGTATGAACATGTGTACACAGGTGCACTCATGTGTTTGTGTGTGTGTGTGTGTGTGAGTGAGTGCTCGTCTGTGTGTTTGACTCCAGGTTGCTGCTTCTATTGTTATCTTACTATTTTGAGACAGGGATTTTCTACTGGAGCCAAAGCTTGCTGTTTTGGCTATAATGGTTGCCCAGTGAGCCCCTGGGATCTGCCAGACCTGGGGTTACAGATGTGTGGCACCAGGCTTGGCTTTTTCCATCCTTGGATACCTGGGATGTGAATTCAGATCCTCACGCTTGTGCAGCAAGCACTTTACTCACTGAGAGATCTCCCCAGATTCTCACATATGTTCCTTCACTCAACCCCCCATCTATGAAGCTGCTACATTATCAAATATATTATCTTTTCCGGAATCAGGGGGCCCAACTTACTTCTATGAGATTTTCCCTTATCTGAGAAAGAGTGTGGATGTGGTAGATGTCAGTCATCAGATTGGGAGGTGAAGAACGCTCATGCCTTTCAATCAGCACTCCTAGCTTTCAATTCATCCATGACTGAGTAGCCCTGTGGTGCTTTGACATTTACTTAAGGCCCCAATACTTAGGATTCCTTATCTGTAGTAACCGGGCAAGAAAAGTTCTTGTGACGGCTGCTGTAATTGGCCGGCCTCATGCATATGATGAGTTTAAATCTATTCTGAGCAAGAGCAAGAACCCCAAGGTGGTCATTTGTTATTCTTTGGGGAGTATAGGTCATGTGTAGAGCAATTAGAGGGCACCGCATCCCACTGGCTCCTGACTCTAAAGCAATCCAACGGGGACCCAGCAGAGACGACAGGATTGCTGAAGCAGCTTGGCCTCTTGACCTAAACCCTATAAGTGATTCTTAACAGAGTTGGCTTTGTAAGACCTTTGACTTTTACCCATTTGGAGAAAGGCCACTTACATGGGGGGAAAGGCCAGATAAATAATGCTGACATCAGAGAGAAGCATGAGCTGGGACTGTAGCTCAGGGATACAGATCCTGTGTGCGTGATTGACACAGCATGTTCACTGTGGGAGTCAGTGCACAATTTCTTCTATTATGTGGGTTACAAAGATTAAACTCAGCCTTTACCCACTGGGTCATCTCTCAGTATCTTTTCTTAGATACGGTTTCATGTATTCCAAGCTGTCCTCAAACTCCCTATCTAGCAGAGATGACCTTGAACTTCTGATCTCCCTGTGTCAGCTACCCCAGTGCTGAGATTATAGACATGAACTACTACAACTGCAACATAAAGAGCTGGCAAACAAACCAGACGCTTTCTTTTTTCTTTTTTCTTTTCGTTTTTCGAGACAGGGTTTCTCTGTGTAGCCCTGGCTGTCCTGGAACTTACTCTGTAGACCAGGCTGGCCTCAAACTCAGAAATCCGCCTGCCTCTGCCTCCCAAGTGCTGGGATTAAAGGCCTGTGCCACCACTGCCGGGCAACTAGGGGCTTTCTTGTGCCTTGCACACATCAACCAAATAATATCTCAGTCCCTAGAACTCCTGAGTTATAATGGACTTCTGTCAATAGAAATAGATTTGATTTCTCTTAAGACTTATTCTTAAAACACTTGCCTTTTTGTAGAAGCAAACACTGCAGAGACATAAATGGCTTGGTTGTGATGTCCCAGTATCTTGGGACATGGGTGAAATAATTTGAATTGAGGTAAAGCAGGAGACACACTAGATTAAACCACAGATACTCACAAAGAGATACAAAGTACCAATCTAGTGAGAAGAAAATGTCCGCTGAGAAGTTAGGGCTGGAGAGATACCTCAGTCAGTAAAGGGCTTGCTTAACTACCATGAGAAGTTGGATGTGGATTCCCAGAACCCCCTTAAAAGCCACACCCTGTGGTCTCAGCACTGGGAAGGCCAAGACAGGAAGTCCCTGAAAGTCACCGGTCAGCTAGTTTTGCCCAACCAGTCAACCTGGGTTCAGTAAAAGGTTATGTTTCAAAACTCAAAGTAGAGAGTAATACAAGAGAGGGATATACCTGATGCTTGCCTAGGTACACACACACACACACACACACACACACACACGCACACACATGTAAAACACACACATAATATGCACATACACACATGCATAACACACACATATACATACATAACACACATACACACATATGTAAAACACACACATAACACATACATACCCATATATAACACACATGCATAACACACACATAATATACACACATACTTACATATACAACACACACATATATAACACACAAACACACACACACTTACATATACAACACACACATATATAACACCCAAACACACACATACATACATAACACACATACACATATATAACACACAAACACATACACACATACTTACATATATAACACACACACATGTATAACACACAAATTCATACACACACAGCATACTAGCATCCTTCTTTATGTCCCCCTTTTCTCTGCTTTTGGTAGCCACAGGTATATTTGGTTCCTCCCTTCCACTTCTGTTCCTCTTCAGTATTGTTTGTTTCCAGCCAGGCAGGGTTCACAGAACAGAATACAAGTTTAATACTAGCTTAGCCTAAAACTAATTAGGAAAGCAAATCCATTGTTCCCCTCAAAAAGCCAAGCACCGAATACTCAGGTCCAATCCAACTGACATTGAGAGGGTTTTCTGTTTAGGTATATCTATCTGCACTGCAGTTCCTTCACTAGGAGGTCTAGTTTGGAGCCTACTGCAACTGAAGGACTTTAGCATGAGATGGCCATGAGTCATTCAGACTCAACCTTCTTCACTTGTACATTATTGCTTGGGCACAGCAGAGAGGACTGTTAGAGTGTGAGGAACGTTATCAAGGCAGGGGTGGCAGCAGTAATGGACAGAGAGGATGTAACTCCTCTTTGTCCTCAATCCATGCTGCTTCTTGGCTGGCGCAACCTGCCTGCTGGTGACTGGGACTATTCCCAGGCCCATCCCTCTCCGCTGTGCTCTGGCACAGACACACAGGAGCAGGCTACTTGGGAAAACACTAAGCCAGGTCACGCCATGCTTCTATGTCTTGAGCTTCTTTTGTGTCTATCTTGTGCATGTTGTTCTATGGTAACCCGTAATCTGTGGCATTTGGGATTTAATTGAAAGTCTCAGCTCTATGCTAATTTGGGCGCCATGACAATGGGATAACTGAAACTTCCAACTGCAAATGGTTGACAACGCAGCTCTTGGGTGATAAGAAGTTGATGGGAATCTGATATGATAGGATGACCCTTCCCAGGAAGTGAACAAAGTGAACCTGCATATCTATTTTTAACCAGCCTCTGGAGACTTCTAGTAATTGACATTTGGAACTCAGGCTCCCATTTCCCTCTGTTCCTGGGAATATTTGCATCTTTCTCTGTTGGAGTTCCCTAGATTTAATCCTTCCTAGCAGCTTGGAAAGGCATTTGGTGCTGGCTCAGGCTGCTGCCTCACAGAAGGCAGCACTTGCCTCACTCACTGGCACTCCCTGCAGCCTGTCTATATTGCCTCTGTATATTGCCTCTGGCTGAGCCTTTAAACACAGAGCTGGCCTTTTATTCCAATGGGAATGAATTCCTGCTTCAGTTTCTATGAGTACCTATAGTTGAGGGCTACTGAATGAATAAATGAACTGGTTGACTTCTTTTTTTTTTCCTGCTGGGAATAGAATCTAGGGCGTTGCACAGAGCGGACAAGTACTCTACCACGATACTAAATTACGGAGCCCCATGCTTAGGTTTTACAGTGTTAGTAAGACAAAGTGATGCTGTGGGTGAGCCATTGAGCCCAAGCCCAGCAGAAGAAGCAATGAAGCCAACAGCCGGTGTTTGGGGGTTCCATGCCGCAAGCCCACAAGCCCCACACTGGTGGGAGATGAATGAAGGACAGTGGACAGTGTGAGCTGCTTCCCTTCTCTACAAAGCTTCTCACTGTTCAGGATCAGCTCCCCCATAACTGTTCTCTGATTTTGTCTCTCCTAGAACTAATGCTCCTCCCACGACAGGATTCAATGATTAATTCACAGTGAGGTATAATCTACAGATTTTGTGAGCTACTGCTTAGAGTCCTCTTAGCATATTAATAGGTATAAAGCCTGAAGCCAGAGGAATCAATCGATCCTTTATCTGGGGATGCCATGTGTGCAGTGGGGTTGAGTCTCAGTTAAAGGTGGAGGTGAAGCTTCTTCTGAAATGTCAGCACTTAAACATTTAGGGTCCTGCTGTTTCTATAACAATAAGACCAGTCTCCCTTAAGCAGGAAGCAGATATTTGTGAAATCTGAGATGTGATCAAGATGTGATTCTAGTCCTCAGTATGTGTTGCTGTGATTGCTTAGCAATTAAGTCTTTCCATTCCAGGGTTAAAGCTTGAGTTGGGACCTGGTAGATAGCTTAAGATAAAGTGACTGGTGAAGCACAAAGACCCAAGTTCAGATCTCCATCACTCATGTGAGGAAGCTGGACACCTTGCCACACAACTGTCACCCTGTGGGTTCAGAGGGTAGGGGATGCCTCAGAGTTCACTGGCCACTCAGTCTATCCAACTAGTGATTGAGCACTAGGTGCAGAGAGAGATTTCATTTAAAAAAATATGGTGGATAGTGATGTAGGAGGATATACAGCTCTGACCTTTCATGGAGAGGAAGTGAGGGGGAGAGAGAGAGAGAGAGAGAGAGAGAGAGAGAGAGGAGAGGAGAGGAGAGGAGAGGAGAGGAGAGGAGAGGAGAGGAGAGGAGAGGAGAGGAGAGGAGAGGAGAGGAGAGGAGAGGAGAGGAGAGGAGAGGAGAGGAGAGGAGAGGAGAGGAGAGGAGAGGAGAGGAGAGGTGTAGATATCAGGAGATTACATTTTCCTTTTGAAGAGTCCTGCTCTGGAGCACCCCGTTTTCTTTGGTCACTTCTTGGGTTTCCAAACAGCAAAGATATTTTGTGGTCAGGTTATCATCTCCTCTGAGTTAGGATGTGTCATGGACTCCATTACTGGGCAGTGTTTCTCACAGCTCAATGCTTTATTTACAGCTTGCTCTTACCTAGTTAACCCCAACCACCCTGCACATGTCAGATCAAGAGTCATTTCCACTTTCAGATAATACTTTGACAAGGGAGAACCATCTTCCTTTTACCTGTTCTCATGAGTCACAGCACTGAGACTATCTGCATTTAGATTTCAATTTGTGCCACTGTTCTCTAACTCCCAGAACATCCCCATCTATTGGGACAAAGACTGGGCAGGAGCTGCTTCCCATTGCTATTTCCAGCTTTTCCATTTTGCCTGACACAGGTGTGGATAGAAGCCACTGTCAGAGGGGTGAGTTCAACTCTGGGGCTGGCTATTATCAGAGAAATTACCTTATGATCATAGGGGAAAATGGCATGAAGGGAGTAATCATCAAAAACATGTTATTAGTTAGACACTGTGGTTCATGTCTATAATCTCAGTACTAAGAAGGGTGAGGGAAGAGGAATGCTATAAATTCAAGACCAGCTCTGTTCATAAACAACAACAGCAATATGCATAGACTATCTGTTCAGCAACCCAAGTTAAAAAAGTAAACAAACAAAAATAAAAAAATATGTATAATTTTCTTTGGTAAGTTTGGTATATAAATATATAAATGCATAAAATGGAAAATATACTTGAGATTGTTTTCAAAGAATCTTTTGTATCTACTGTATTTGCTCATAAAATAAAATGTCTGTGAGGACATGGTGGGAGGCTCAGTCAATCACAGGAGGACATGAATTTGAACCTTAGAACCCATGTAGAAGTTCCAGATATGGTGGCACGTGGTTGTTAATTTAAGGTGTCAATAAAGAAGATGCTAAGGGCTTGGTGTCCAATCAGGATGGCCTAATTGGCCAGCTCCTGGCCAATTAGAGGTCTTGACTCAAGTGAGGTGGGCACATTCTTGAAGATGGAAACCAAGATTTTCCTCTCACTTTCACATGCATGCATGCACATGTGATGAGCACTGTCATACATGCATGTGCTTATATTCATGTATACACACACACACTCAAGAAATAAGAAAAATAAGGTGTTTCATTGTGAGGAAATAAAAGTATATATATATATATATACATACATATATTATGCAAGATTCTAGCATATTATATACATATAATTTACTAGCATATGTTGTATGCTATAATAACACACCGTGCTGCCTATGTATGATAATATATACAAATATGCTAAGGATATGCATTCACCTGCAGGCTCATTGAAAAGACAGAAATCATTACTGTACTTCATACCTGAAGATCATGATGAAGATAGGAATAGTTCTACATGAATTCTGCTGAAAGGACAGACGCTGCCTGCTCTGTGGCCCTGTAGAAATTCCTCTTTAATCTTTGTGTCATCATTTTTGGGTGTTTCTAGGGATAAAACCTGGTGCCTTGGCTCTAACAGGCCAGGGCTCTACCTTGAGCAGTGCACTGAGTCCCAGTCCCTTCTTTTGTTGTTTGCTTATGATGAAAATAGCCAAGTGTCATGAAAGTACTTTTATTAGCAACGTTTCTGTGGAGCGAGAGAGAATAAAGCAGAAGTCAGCTGGGTAGTAACTGAGTCCCAAATGTGCTGTCTCATGAGCGCAGTTCTAGAAATGGCCCAACTCTGACCCGTGGTTTATTGAAAAGGCTGCTCTATAGCTTGTATGGTTACTGTGAAAGTGAATGGGTATGTAATCATCCAGAAATGAAGTCACTTCTACCCTGTTTTTTGTTCTGTTTTAAAACAAGATCTCAGTGTGTTTGAGGGGTTGAGGCTCTCCTCTAACTCATGGGTTTCTGGCCTCAGCCTCCCGGTTGTTGGATTAGGGACATGCCCTCTCTCGTTTACCTGGCTTTTTTTTTTTTTTTTTTTTTAACCATGTTACCATGAGGAAGAACCAAGAGAAGTAAGTTTAGGATGTTCATCATTTACAATACATCCTCTGCTTTGCTAAGCATTTTCATAGGCTTACTTTTCTTATTTGATCCTCCCCCATGGTGAGAAAAATAAATACAAATAATATAAAAATATTTTAATTTATATTCCTTACTATAATAATGCAAAGTACACAGAAGCCAGCAAACACACATGGAGAGTACTAGCCTAATCTACAGGAGCACTTACCACTCCAAGCTAATTCATCAACTGCATTGGGTTAAGCTCTTGGGGCCTACTATTGGCTCTACTAGCTAGCCTACTGTTGATTGATTGTCTTACCATATTAGACAAGGTTCTGGTATGTATGTGAGAAAATGTCTCTATAAAACTCAGGCATACTCCAACAGCTGTTATTATATCCTTGTCTTCTCATTCTCCAAGGGCATAGTACTAGAGAGGGGAGCTTTAGGAAGTGCTAAGTTAGTGGGTCCTCTAATGTTAGGACCAGTGCTTCAATAAAAGGGTTCCCAAACAAGATCATGTATATTTAAGGTGGTATGACAAGAGATAATAAAGAATCTGCCAAAAGATAGCTAGCCCCGCTCCAGCATGTACCTGGCCATCACCTAATACCTGGCCATCTACAAACCTGAAGAGAGCTCTCACCAGACTCCAACCATACTCTGACCTTGATCTTGGCCTTCCAGACTCAGACTTTTAAGAAACAAATGACTGTTCCTGTTAGTTATAATAGCAATCTAATGAGACTGTGGCAGTGTTCTCACATACTCACAGTGAAGTGGGTCGTGTGGTTCTTCTGCTTAGAATGGGCAGCTTCTTATTCAAGGGCTGTTCTGAAGTTTACCAGTACATCTCCACTCTCTACTTGTCTTGCAGAAATCCATCACCATTTGGGTAATACCCAAGCCTTGCTAATGTTCCCAACCTGTTACTTATTAAACTCTATCTTCCTGCTGAATGCATGATGCCTCTACACTTGACAGATGTTCCAGGTGGACAGCAACTTTTTGACCTCATTCTAAAGAGGGTACCAGAGCAATTACTTGTATATGGCTTTCATGATACCATCATCTTAAATATATTTTATTAATTAATCTATAAAACCTCAGAAATTCTATGTGGAAAAAAAATCGAGTCAAGAAACAAAAGTTAAGTTTCCCGAGGAAAAGGTTGAAGTTAGGAGTTCACATCTGGGAGATGTGTCTCTAAGTCCTGAGCTATTGCCAGTTATGTATCTGTGATTCGTTTTATCACTTTTGAGTATTCGGCATATCATATCTATGTACCACATATGCATATGTATGGTCATCTCTTACTAAGATTATGTGATAGTTTTTTATTGCATAGGTTGATAAACTAAGAAATATGTCTGTTTCAAACACAAGATCATTACAGTCTGGCTCACATTAGGTTGTAAGGGTTTCACTGGTAATTTAGGCATGTCCTCTCACACTTGGCTTACCTTTTTAATAGCATGTAAAACTAGGAAGAATGAGTGAAACAAAGCTGTGTGTGCTTATCACATTGTTTTGCATCCTATGATTTGCTAAGCCCTTTCATAACCAGTCAGTCAAAAGAGGGAAAAGGTCCAAGGTTCTGGGAACTTCCCACATGAGGTCACAATCTTCTACTGAGGAGGAATGACCCTGTGGAGGTAGTGAAGAAAAGATACAAAGAGCTGTCACAGTTCTGAGTGGCGACTGTAGCTGCTGCTCAGTGTGCTTACACACTACAGGGCTGTAGATACTCGTGGCTTTACCTGCATTCTCAGTCTTGTGTATGTGACCCTGACACTGTGGAGATATTCCACAGTGCTTCACATTCTTTTACCCATACTTCTTAAATGAAGTGGCCTGGAGAATATTCTCTGCGGGATTTCATATTTAATTTCCTGATGAAATTCAGTAGGGAAATGCTATGTATAGGTACAGAATTTTGTTAGCATATATGTATTTCAATCAACCTGTAGCAGAATGTGGGACTAAACTTGACTCCTGTTTAAAATCTCCGTCTTAACACAGGCTGTACTTGAGCTTGAAGCTGCTGCGTATACTCAGCTATCTGCCAATTTAGGTTCTTGGGGAAATTTTTTTCTGCCATAGAGATTTGAAGACCATTTCTGGGATCTGTGTAGGAAGAATGGCCTAAACTTTAGACTATCTTTTAATAATTACATTAAGCACATGTGCTTTTAAAACACAGTATTATGAAATATATTAAAATACAAGCTTTGATTTTTCAGGTGGTTTTACAAAATACATTTTCTAGGCTTCTATCTTGAAAGGTTACTAAACAATATGGCATTCCGAACACATAGCGTTCATTTTCACAAAATTAATTACACAGAAATGAACTGGTCTGTAATTGTTGATTCATTTTTTTTTTGATCATTTTATTGAGGCAAGATCTTATGCACTTTTTTTGTAGCCCAGGCTGGCCTTGAACTTTGTATCCTCCTGCCTCTACCTCCAATGTGCTAGGAATATACATACCTCACAAAACCTAACTGATTAGATTTTTAGGGACTTTCTGTGAAATAAATCTTGGAGCAAATATGCCACAGATACGTGGTAATCAAGAAGCCGTGCATTGGGCTGAGCATATGGCTCAGTCAGTAGGGTAGTCTCAGAACCCAAGTTTGAGACACAAAGCCCAAATAAAGAAGCAAGCTATGATCATTGTGTAGAGAAAGGTAGATTATTAGAATTCACTGTGCAGTCAGGCTGATCTATTTAGAAAGTACTGGGTAATGACATACTCTATCTTAACAAACAAGGTGAATGGTTCATGAGAACAGAAGTCTAAAGTTGTCTCTGGCTTCCATGTACTCTCTCTCTCTCTCTCTCTCTCTCTCTCTCTCTCTCTCTCTCTCTCTCTCTCTCACACACACACACACACACACACATACACACCCCAACATTGAGGTTCCCACATTACATCTAGGATATCTCCATAACAGTCCATCCAATATCATGTCCAAGATGAAATGAAGCTAGTATCCATTTCAGTCTCTTTAACAACAAACGGCAGGAGCCTGGGCAGGATGTAGGCATCACTAGAGGACAACAGTGATAAATTGTTTGCATCTTTCTTTCTGAGAATGCCATCCTTTGTGAGACGTCATCCTCGACATGCCATAGTGTTGCTTCCCTGTCCCATATGTCCAAGACAGTCTAGGTCTGTTTATAAACAGGCTTCCCCACCTTTCCTACCCTAAAGGGTCTGCAGTATAGAATATATTGATAGTTTTAAGCTGAACCTGTAGCACCTATAGTTCAGGGATCTGTAAGAGTGAACTCAGACCATCTGTTGCAATGTTGAAATGAAAAGAACACAGGTACCATCCCAAGTCTAAAAATAAAAATGTCTCCATATTTTAACTGTAACAACTGTCTTAGTCAGGGTTCCTTGGTGTGAAGAGACACAGTAACCACTGCCAACTCTCATAAAATAAAACATTTAATTAGGGTTTGGTTACAGCTTCAGAGTTTAGTGGCATGCAGGTAGACCTGGTACTAGAGACACAACTGAGAGATCTATGTCTGGATCAGCAGGCACCAGGAAAGGTCTGGCTTGGCCTTTTTAAACCAGTAACACACTTCCTCCAACAAGGCCACACCCACTCCAACAAGGCCACACCTCCTGTTCCCTCTCAAGTAGTGCCACTCCCTGATGCCTAACATTCAAATATATGAGCTTATTGGGCCATGCACATTCCGACTGCCATGACTCACAGGATGGCTTAGCATGTGCTGAACTTGGCCTTTACTAGGCCTTGCTGGGACTGTGGGTCTGAGAAAGAATGTCTGCAAAGTCTTCACATACTTCACAGGCAAGGGGGGAAGACACGATTTCCTGTCAGGCCCTTTAAACAGGCCCATTGCTCCCCTTAGCAGGAATCCCAGTTATTCTGCCTGTTCAGATCATTTTTCTTTTTCCAGCTTCAGGTAGCAAACTGACAGCACGTTGAGAAGCTTAAACATTTGGGCAATAGAAATTATGCAAATGTTGTGTTTTAGCAAGAAAAAATTCAACCCCTTGAGGTCTTTTTAAAGATCATTAATCTAGAAATTAGGTACGAATTCTTACTTTTTCATACTAACAATGATTTCATAAAGAAAAACTCATTAGAAATTGTGACAAATAAGAAGTTCGATTGAACATTTAAATTCAGCAACCTCAGTGAGTGCCCAGGGAGATATTTACCCAGCCAAGGACTCTCTGATGTTATTAAGAAGTAATTTATTCAAGAAAGTCTCCATTCATGAGTTTACAGAAGAACAATATCTACTTTACAAAGGCCTGCATTCTCAGTATATCACACACCTAATTTACAATGACTTTTGGTTAAAATTTTCATTAGGTTGGTTCAATAGCATTTGATAATTTTAAATCAGTTTTATGAGATCCCAGGTTCCCATTTATAGGAAGAGAAACTGCCGAGGAAATAAATTTTTAAAGCGCATATTCGTCTCTCCACTGAGGTCTGCATAGCAAGTCTAAAGTGAAAGGAAATTAACCTTTTCTATTTTTATGGAAGTCCTTTTAGGCATAGATTCTGGGCAGCCTTGGAAAACCAATGGAGATACTACAGTCAATGTTTTGTGTATGCTGATCTGTGTAGCTATTCTACAATAAAGTCTTCAGTGGGATGCTAGATAGGAGAAAGAAGACCCCAGAATTTAACCATAGAAACATCAAGGACATAGAGACACAGCAGGTATAAGTTACTGCTGTGGCTTCTTGGAATAAGGATCAGAGAACACAGGAGCTCTGTGCTCAGGAATTAAGGTAGGAAAATCACTATGGGGCTGATCTAAGAATGTGAAGTCAGGGTGAAGACCGGTGATGAGGAATTGTCCTTATTTAATCAGAAAAAAGTGAGTTAGCAAGAGGTTGTGGAAAACAGACCCACCAAAAACGTTCACAGACGTTTTCTGTGAGAGCTCCCTGATCTAAATGGTAACTTCGAACATCTTTGTAGCTCACCTGCAAAATAGCACAGGGCTGAGTGAAGCATTGCCTTTTTCTTACAGTATTGACACAGCAATGGAAGACGACTGCCATGGTGGCACTGTGGAAATGCCAATGAAATGACCTATCACAGCACAAGAAAGCACTCTAAAAACTTAGCACTTAGCTGTCTAGATGTCTATGAGAAAACACAAAGAGTACAGTCTATACCCTTTGCCAGCATTAAAATTCGAAATGACCTCTTAGGCAGAGGAAATGCTTCTGAAATCATCAAACATAGAAAAAAAAAACCCTAAAGTAGATAATCCCTCCTCTGAATGCCACTTTTATTTACTAAGTCTTACTTGTTTAATCTCTTTATTTACGTTGTGGAATCCCGTGCTTTATTTAGGAGACAGAGTCCTTTGCGACCCATCACCACACATCACAGAAAGAACTGTTTCTCAACAAAAGCCCTGGGTTATTGAGTCAGCTTCAAATGACCAGGTTCAAATGTCCACCTTCTCATCACTTAGAACTTGACCTCTGATATAAAATCTAAGAGTCTTGAAACCAAAGTTACAACCCCTGTGTCATAGCTGAGTATGATTTTACAGTTAGGTACGCTCTGATATCATGAAAGGCAAATTTGCAGATTGGATGGGTTGTTATTATAAGTTACGCTTTGTATTTTATAGTATATCATGAAACCATAAAAGAAACATTAAACTTTAGATTTCAGTGTTTAAATCACACATTTTATTCATCATTTGGCAGTTAAATGCTTCTTAAATACTATGGAAATTTGATGATTTGACACATGGAAGGCTGAATTACTAAGTGCAGGAAAACTATATCACACAAGTCCACAAGGCAGAGGAGGACCTGGTTTTCTTTAACCTCTGAGAAAGGAAGGCAGGACCCAAATCAGAGCTGACCCTGTACCTCTAAATGCTCGTGTTCATCGAAATCATAGTAGGTCCTGACAAGTCATCCTGCCATGTCTTGAAAATTCCTCATCATTCCTATGAAACAGATAAGTGGACCCTAGGGTCATCTGTGCCTTGTTTCCTAGGCTTTGCCAAAAAAAAGTTAGTGCATCATAATGTGGGAGTCTATGTTGGCATGATTCGAAGCTTACTATAGCAGCAACCCCGTCTGATGGTTTGCCCAAATTTTGGAATGTATGTATCTTGATTCTCAGCTTTACGTTTTTGTAAATTTGAAATACAATTGTATTTGAAATACAATGTTCTATGCTTGGGATGGAAGCTGGCCCTGTTTCACAAACATTTTGTGGTCACTTTTGATTTTTAAAACTGTTTTTACAGATGCCTTTGTCAGTGGGAAGGGCTTTCCATTGCTCTCATTCATCCCTCATACACCGGCAGTCACTGAGGCTCAGACTCCCTTGGTTCTGACTCTAGCTCTGAGGATACGATGTTAAGCAGCCTTCGCATTCACAGAAAAGCAACTTAATCTCTAGTGTGTAGTCCCAGGACTGTAGGCATTTTTGGGAAAGTGTTCTGACTTCTTGGAACAGTTGCTCATCTATGGGCTCAGACTACAACAGTCATCCTCCTCCCCCAGTCTTCTGTGCCTGTGCTCAAGGCCTGACTCCCAGGTAGCACATAAAAGTTTTAACAAAGCCCTTTCTCAAGGCTTTATTAGTCCTATGTCAAGGCTGAAGAAATATCAGTTTCTCTTTTGTGGGAATATAAAGTCATGAAAGTAGACATTCTAGAAATGGTAGAGAAAAAGGGACCATCAAAGAGAGAAAAAAATTCAGAAATCCAAAATCTAAAGTTATTCTTGCTTAATGATTTTTGATTTTGGCTTTGTTAACAAACCCTAGGAATTTCAAGAGTCTAAATTTTTTTCTACCCTCTCAGAAAGTCTAGCCCAATATTAATAGAAGTCTTGATTTATAAAGTCTGCAACATATTTCTTCTCATAACCAAGCAGCTCCCATGTGACTCAGATCAGAAGCACTGTCCAGAAAAGTACCTATGGATTTTCGAAGTCTTCAGCTTTTTGTTTAGCATCTGTGCTCTGAATCTTTGCCATAGTCACCTAACAAGGCATTTTCCATTATTCTTTCTTCAGTTCACTGCATTCTGTTCTTGTGTCCCTTAGAAATGAGCTCGTCGGTAATCAGAAATCACTCCACTACAGTTCAGTGCACTTACAGTAGATGTGACAAATGCTTGTTTACAGAGCTGGTAATTGGATTAAAACATTCAAAAGAAACAGAAACAGGGAATGCAATGTATTTGAAAAGAAATGAGAAACAGGACCATAGAAATCATCAAAACCAAGATGAACGAAATAGCTTTAGTGAATGAAACTACTATTAACAGGAATCATTTATCAGTAACAAATACTCCAGAGTGTGGTGTCCTCAGCATCCAGTGCAGCAATACTTAATAAGCTAAGAATGGGAGGAAAGGTACTTGGGAAAATATGTTCTGAGAGGATAACTTGAAAACAGCGGATTGATTCCTTCTCACTTGAAACTAGGCTGTGTGTAAGTCACTCCTATGTCTACACAGTGAAACACACTAACACACTAGGGAAACACACTAGGGAAAAATTTTAAACTACTTAAGAGAGGAGAGTTTTACTTTAAATTTAGATACCATACTAACAGCTCAAGAGTACAAACCCCCTTTCTGAGATCTCTTTTCCTGGCTGTGCTGACCCTGGGCGGTTGAAGGAATGTGACTATAACCTGAGTGATCCCGTGTCTATTCCAGAGTGGAGTCAATACATAAGCACACTTAACAGCTTCCATTCTCAAAACCAGATCCATAGAACTACTTCTCTGAATAGACTTCTAATAGCTCTTTTATAATCCTTTTATTTTTCTTAAGGAAGAAGCTCATGTCTTGAGATAAAAACACCTCACAATAAACCCAAAGCAATAGCAATATGAGAATGTGAAATCAAAGGGTGTACTGTCAAAGACAACCAATATCCAGCAACACTCTCCTGTAAACATGACCCAAAAGGCACAAGGGTCAGACTCAGCAATAATCAGAATCCAGAGGAGAAACTTCTCAAGAGAAAGAACCAAAATGTTTATGTCCCAGCGAGTGTCAGAGAGAGAAAAGCAGCAGGACAGTAAAGTGCCATCACTACCGTCCCCGCAGAGACTGCAGGGCAGGCGGGCACCCTCGGCTCTGCAGAAGTCACCTCTTACCCGAGTGTCTGGGTCACTCCTCTCTGCAGCAGTGCAGACCTAAACAAACAAACAAAAATAAATAGAAATAAATACAGGGAGTGAAATACACTCTTTTGATTTGAGAAAGCTTTTTCACTGTACACCTATAATTGCTTTAAAAAAAAACCTTGCTGTTTTTTAAATAAAATTACATTAATTAATTAATTAATTAAGTGGGTCTGTGTGTTTGTGCATTTGTGTGTATGTGTGTATATGTGTGTGGAGGCCAGATAACAGTTTTCAGCAGTTGGTTCTCTCCTCCTATAGGCTTGTCAGTAAGTGCCCTTACCATTGGACTAGAGTTAGCTTTGATAAGTGCAACTCATTTGGAGTTGTTTATACAAATCAATCATTGTTCTAATTGAACTGTTATTGTTCACTTGAAAGCAGAAGTGAAATTTCACAGTAGTAAAACATGGATGTTTTGATGTATCTATCCCCTCTACTGCTAGGGTTGGTCTATGACCTGGAATCCACTATTCTAAGCCTAGAGCTGGTGAACTAGAGTCCATGGTCCAACTTCAAATAACATGCAGTATATACATGGTCTATATGCTAAGAATCACCTTTGCTTTTTTAAATGGTTGAAAAAAAGTCAAAGGAAGAATAAGTCTTGGTGTGAAAATTTAATGTAAAGCTCAAGTGCTAGTAAGTATAAAGTGTAACTGGAATTCAGCTTTGTCCACATTCTGTGAATGCTTTTACACTGCAGTGACAGATAGGAGTTGTTGGGAAGGAGGGAGCATGGTCCACACGTCTTAAAAGAACTAATATGTGACCCTTTAAGAAAATGTTGCTGACCCTTGGGGTAGGCAATAATTGATTCCTTTTTCTTTGTTGGAGGAATGGGAAGTCATGTGAAAAGATCCTAAATATGGAAGCAAGTCAAGAAAGCAGGTGACTGATAGCTTTACAAACCACTGAAGTAGAAGTGTATTTTGTTGTGGGATCCTTTAAGACCTCATGGCTGACAATGAGGGTGACCTATATACAAATAGGATTCTTGGCTATCAGTGACAGAAAGTGTAGGCTGGCTTTAATACTGAGTTTTGATGTTTATTAAGTTCATTACTAATAATTATTCAAGATGATCCTTAATATTTGATATGAATAGCTATAATATTAGCTTGATACAGAGTAAGTGAACATTCTCCTCAGCTATCTAATCAACCATCTATCAATCTACTATCTATCAATGATCTATATTTTCTTTCTATCTATCTATCTATCTATCTATCTATCTATCTATCTATCTATCTATCTATCTATCCAACAAGCATCTTTCAGTCTATCATCTACCTATCATCTTTTTATCTACATATCTATTAATCAACCATTTATCTTTCATCTCTTTACAAAATTTCTTTATATAATCTATTTATTTATATATCATATGTAATCTATTTATTTATCATCTATCTATCTATCTATCTATCTATCTATCTATCTATCTATCCAATCAACCATCTATCATTCTATCATTTATCCATCTCTCTTTTATCTGTAACACATGGGTGGGTGGTTATAGAATTCAGTTCTGGGACTGGTGAGTGCTTGATTTTAAGGGGAATTCCAATCTCTCCACCTGTTTAGTGCACTTAATAAAATGCATACAGACCCAGTTCCTGCTGCTCTGCAATAATGTATATTTAGGCTACACATACAATTTGTCTAAGACTGTGGACATTTCCCACACAAAGAAAAACAGCCATAAATCATCACATGATTCCTTTTAGCCTGTTCCTTGACCTTTTAAAATAGTTGTCAGTCCTAAGAATGTGGCACATTTGGTGAGAGCTTTAAAATATAGATGTTAAATGTTGTCACAGTAAGATAAAAAGCAACTTTAAATTGCCACTTAACTTTATAAGGTATCAGATATAATATATTAACGTTTAAATATAACCTAAAGACTACTAGTCTTGAAATCATTAGAATTTGATGCTAATGTCCATGGGTATGAATAATAGAAAATATTTTGATGTCTTGTCATTGAATAGAATAGTCAAAATAAGTCAAAGAAGCAATTTGGCAACAAATTTGCCTCACTGTTTAGCTCAAGGGGGGAGACACATTTAGACTGGAGAGAGCAACTTACTAGCTTATATTTTCAGTGACCGTCTTTAAAAAGAAACCTAGATAGACTATCAACCCCTGCCACCATATTACACAGTTTCATGTGACTCCATGTCTATCTGGTCCTATGCAATCAAATCAGTTTGTGGCTTCTCTGGTCAACAGAATGACTCAATCAATTGATGATGAAGAGTTTGGTTCATTGTTTAACAGTGAACAGATGGGAATACCCCAAAGTCCAAGTCAGCTTTTAGGGGGTCATTTTAACATATGGCAATACATGTTTCTTATGGAGAATATATACAGAGGGATGAATCCGCTCTCTCATTTTAGGAATCTATCCGCCACACACTGAGGATTTCAGTTCTTGTGTTGGGCTAGCAGTCACTCAATGGACCTTTAAGAAACTCTGAATCCTAGGTCTAATTTCTGAAGTGTTGATTCAGTGTTTCATTGGTGGGACTTCGGTAATAAGTATTGGTTTTTTTGTTATAGTTTTTATATCAAATACTTCCCTGAGGCACATGTGGTTGATCAGTGTGACCAGTTGTAGATACTGTTCAGGCAGGGTGTGGAATCTTTCAGATGTGAGACTTCACTGGCAAGCATAGAGCCATGTGTGTAGGACATAAGGTTATAACCTGGGCCTAGATCCTCTCTGAACTGTCTTCTTCCTAACTGCTATCAAGAGATAACCTCATTCTCTCTGACATGTCCTCCCTGCTATGATAAATGCATCCTTTCAAACCATGAGCCAAAATCAGTTCCCCTACCTTGACTTCTTTCCATGAAGCCCTCTACCAGGATGATGAGAATAGTAACTAAGAGACTTTTCATAAGTACCCAAGTGATATGGTGCTGATGTTCTCAGAGAACTTTAAAGAAATCCAAGGCTTTCTCTTTGTTTTTGAGTTACCACCTAAAAAGAATCCCTGCTGGGACACCCAAAGGTTCTCTTTCTTGCTAGAGTTACCACAGGATTGACATGCACATGGCCAGACTTTTCTCTAGCCATGCACTTTATGACCCAGTGGAAAGGCTGCTGCCAATGGGACTGTCCATAATCCCTAAGACACATTTGTCCAGTATATAAATGATACTCAGAGTATTTCTATGTAATTTTGAGAATGGAAATGATGTGATTTCCCCCAAGTATTTTATGATTATCATGTAATTGTATACTGTAATGTCTCTAGAGAATAATCCTGGCAGATTTCTTTTCCTGGATCATACGTCGCTCTGGCCATCGTTACCTTACATCTGTCAAACAAAACCATGAGCAGCTGTGCTGATAAGATCTGCTTCCTTTGGAACATATTAAAAGGTTTATCTTATTAATAAATGGAGGCAATTAAAGGTTAACTAGTTAGCTCATCCAACCCTTAGCATAATTACTGATTATAAAGACACACTCAATTTAATTGCTCAAATTTAAAGTTTTTGTAGGTCTAAATTTGGGAAATCTGAATGTAATTCTCATTTCCAATTCTGTATGTCAAGTCTATCAGAGCTAACTAACAAATCAACAATGTTTCATATAGTCACAGAAGTAGGGCCAGAGTAATCTGCTGCCCTCCTACATTGGAGCCATATCACTGGTAGACACACAAAGAGAATCACAGCACATTGTGTAGAAACTTCCTTGGGAGCCAATGATGGAATATGGACTGAGGAACTGCATTCATGGGCAGCTAGAGTCACAGTATGGACAAAGCTGAGAATTGTAAATATCAAAGAGATGTGGACATAACAAGTTTCTCTCTCTCTCTCTCTCTCTCTCTCTCTCTCTCTCTCTCTCTCTCTCTCTCTCTCTCTCTCTGTCTCTCTCATGTTAACACTAGAACTCAATCAGGCTCTTTCAGTAAATACTGGAGGAAAACCCCTTTGATGTTTTTCACTTGTAAGGGAAAGAAAGAACCATGTTGAATCCTGCCAGAGCAGTTTGCTAGCTGTCTGCCCTCAGGAAAAACTAGTTCATCAGAGCCTGAAGGGTTTTACTGGAGCCCAGATCACTGGAGTCAGGAGACAGCCAACTCTAACCAGTTTTGGCTTTCCACTTGGGAGAGGAACACACCTAATTCCAAACCCATGTAGCCATCTTGTGTCATATGGTAGGTTGGGGTGAGGGTAGAGATATAAAAGAAACTGTAAAGTTTAGAATCTAGTGGTCTATGTCCAGTAAGAGGCTTAGATGGTCTCATGCAGTGCTCTCTTACCCTACACTCATACCATCTGTTTTATGGAAGGTCTATGGTTCTTTTCATCCAGTATACCATATCTGAGTATAAGATCACACCAAACCCTAAGGCAAACTGGAATTTTAAAAAGAAAGTGTGATGTCGCAAAACAAACATCAAAACCAGATGACGTGGGATGAATGACCTCACAGAGCAGCTTGACCAAATGAGACAGCACCTGGGAACATCAGGGCAGTTTAAGAAGTGAGATGCAAAGTTTAAAAAAGAACTAAAAACAAATGCTAGAAAGAAACACCACTATGGCAGAGTTGAAGGTGCCTTTCATGGACTTGTCGCTAGACTAGACCTGCCTGGGGAAGGAATTCTAAATTTAAAGACAGCATGTTAGAAACCCTTCCAGATCTATAAAGCAAAGAAAATAAAGGGTGATTAAAAGGCAAGAACAGAATATTTTAAGCACCGTGGAAGAACTGTAACATCTATAAAACACATGTAACACCAAGAACAGGAAGACAGAAAAGAGAAGGCACAGAGGAATTATTTGAAATAACAGCAACTGGGAATATTCCCAAGTAAATGTCAAACATCCAACCACAGATCCCAGGAGCTCAGAGAATACCAAGCAGTGTAAAATCCAAAAGTACTACACCTTCAGCATCTTATTTTCCAACCATAGAAAAGCAAAGATATGGGCAAAAACTTGAAAAAGCCAGTTAGAAAGCGCGCTTCTCCACAGAGATGCATAGGTAAGATTTACATAGAATCTCTTACATAGACATACATAAGCAAGCAGATTGAAATATTGAGTGTTAAGAGAAACAAAAGTCAAAACTTTAGCAGTTTAGAATTCCATACCCTGTAGAGTTATCTTTCAAAACGGAAAGAGGAATAAAGATTTTCCTAGACAGCCAAACAAAAGAACCAATCACAACCACAACACTACTACCATAGCAACACAAGAAACTCTCTTGCTACTAGATCTGTTTGTAAGGAATACTAAACAGCATTTTAGGAAGAAAAGAACAGTACAAGGCAGAACTCAAGGCTATATGAATAAAGAAAGAATATTAAGAAAGGGTAAGGAGGCTGGAGAGATGGCTCAATGGTTAAGAGCACACACTGCTCTTGAGGAGAAATTGAGTTCTATACTTAGCACCCACACTGGGCGTCTTACTGCCACCTGTAACTCTAGCTTGAGGAGAATTTGACCCTCTGGCCTCTGAGGGCATTCATATTCCCAACCCCCCAAACATGCACATGATAAAGCAAGTGAATCTTTTGAAAAGAAAGAATTAAGTGAAGGAAATGCCAAAATTAGATAACAGTTTCTTCAAAATCATAAGGAAAATGAAATAAACAACATATTGTGTCTGTATATTAAACAATGGGCCAAAGATCCTAACAAGCTCATCCAATCTGATAAGACACCCCTGAGGGTGACCTATCAAGGAAATGTCACTCAAGGCCCCCCAATAAGACACCACTGTATATGGAATTGTTCTAGTTTTTTTTTTTGTTTTTGTTTTTGTTTTTTTTTTTTTTTTTTTTGCTATGATAAAATACTCCGAGAAAAAGAAACTAGGGGTTAATTTCAGCTTGCAGTTTCACTTTTACAGTCAATCAGTGTGGGGAATCCAAAGCAGCAACTTCAAATAGCCACATCACAGTTATAGTCAGGAGAGGAGAGAAAGGATGGCACACAAACTCACTAACTGCTGAGTTAATGTATCCACTCATAAGCAGGTCAAGAACCCCAGCTTAGGAAATGGTGCCATCTACACTGGACTGGGTTTTCCTCTATCAGTTAACTTAAGTGAGACCATGCTCCACAGATATGCTCACAGGCTAAGCCAATATAGACAATCCCAAAAATTCTAGGTTGGGTCAAGTTGACAATCAGAACTAACAATCATTTCTAGATTTATCAAAATCCAGAACCTTGAACATAAGAACTGTTGCTTGGGTCATGGAGGAATCGATATTATTACTCATTGCTGGTGGCAATGCCCAAACATTATACATAATAGCAATTTCTTACAGAACTAAATGTATGCTTACTGTACAAGCTAGCTGTCTTGTGCCTCACATATTACCCAAATGAGTTGATATCTCATTGCATACAAAAGCCTTTACAGATATATTTATAGTGACTGTATTTAGAATGGCCTCAACAAGAGAGCAACCAAAATGCCCTCCAGTGGAGGAAAGAACTAATAAACAGTAGCATATTCAGACAATGGAATATTACTCAGTATTAAAGAGGTCTTTGGTAAAGACATGGGGAAACTTAAATGCATATTATTAAGTGAAAGAATCCTCTGTGGTTTGCATAAGAATGGGCCATGTATGTATTTGCATGCTTAGGGCCCGGTTGATGAACTGTTTGGAAGAATTATGAAGTGTGAGGTGTGGTCTTCCTGGAATAGATGTGTCCTTGTAGAAAGTGTGTCACAAAGGCAAAGTTTGGAGGTTTCAAAAGCCTATGCCAGTCTTAGTCTCTCTCTCTCTCTCTCTCTCTCTCTCTCTCTCTCTCTCTCTCTCTCTCTCTCTCTCTCTTTCTCTCTCTCCCTTCCCCCTCCACCTTCCCCTCCCATCCCTCTCAACCCCCCTCTTCCTGTTGCCTTTGGATTAGGATGTAGCTTTTCATTTCTTTTCCAGCTGCCTTGCTTCCTGCCATGATGGTCATGGACTGATACTATGAAACTATAACAAACCCCCAATCAAATGCTTCCTTTTATAAGAGTTGCCTTCATCATGGTGTATCTTCACAGCAATAGATTAGTGACTAAGACAGCTTCCAAATGACAGTGTAACAAAAACAAAACTATGAAGGTAATATTGGACATCTTACCACTTTTACATATCCCTGTCCCAAAGAAGATTGTTACAGCAAGGGAACTCTCTAGCAGTCTGCCATTATGCATTGTCCAAACCTACAGAATAAACAATCGTGATACAAGCCCAGTGCATACAGGTGATTATATTAGGTTGATAATTACTCCATTTGCAAGCAATCAGGATGTCCTTCAGTAGGTGAATGGATTAATAAATGTGGTATGTTCAGACAGTGAATATCACTGAACACTGGGTAATAACTTGTGAAGACTAACTCCACCATTTGTATAAATATCCTAAATAGTTCTGTGTTCTGAAAAACAAACCTAATTGCTAAACTATCAACAACCTATTTCATTCATCAATTTAAAAAACAGAAAATGTTGACTGGCAAAAGACTTCTCAGGCCATAAAATCAGTATGGGTATTTGAAACTCAGATTGGGAATAAAGTCAGTTAAAGTTGATTCAATAAATACATGCCATGCTTCTGGTATGGTTAAAGTGTATCTCAGACTCAGTTCCTGTCCACCAAAGACACGTTTCTTTTACAGAGACAGTAACATTACTGGGTAAAAATATGTCAGGGTAGAACTCTGGCAAACTCCTCTAGGGTTCAGAGGCAAAGGAAATAATATCTTGTAAATATAAATGAAGACATCCACAGAGAGGTGACAGAAATAAGTCGTATAGCTCCAGTGGTTGAATTATTTTGGGGAGTGATAGCCAAAGACAGACCTGTACATTTAATCCTCTTATGTGTTCAGCTCCTGGCTAATTGCAAATCAGGATCAAGACTTGTTCAGCATCTTGAGAAGGAACATGACTATGAAAATAACGCCATTTAGCTTTTGATACTGCAATCTTGTGGAAGAAAGCCTCGTCACTGACACTGTTTCCCAGCTTGCCAGGCAGATGGCTTGCTATTTGTTTCATTTTCTACCTCTGAACAGCACAGCAATGTGTATTAAAAGTGATCTGAGGAGAATCTTTCATGTCTCAGATGAATGCCAGGGTAAGAAAATAACCACAATAACGTTTGATTAAAACTTTACTCCTTGTTTAAAATGCTAACCAGTATATTACCTCTAACATAAACTTGGGACTTTCTAGGCATTTTCTCTCTTTCTCAAAAAGGAAACTAGAGCTAAGAGAAGAAAATTAAAATATCCATTCAAGGTCTCTTTGCTTTCATTCATGAAGCCTGGCCTTAGACTCACTTCCATTCACACCAGCACATTGTCTCTTCATCATGGGAAGAAAAGAAAGGAGTCCATAAAATATTTTACAGTGCAGACAAAATGAAAATCCTCTAAACAATGGGTCAGAAAGAGGGCTCAGCAGGCAAGAGTGATTTCTGGTCTTCCAGAATAGCCAAGTTCCCTTCATAACACCCATGCTTGGGGGGTGCACAACTACCCGAAGCTCCAGGAGTTCCACAGCTTCTAACTTCCCTGGATACTCACAGGCGTGTCCACAACCACACAATTATACACATAGATAGGTAAATACTAAATAAATAATTCTCAAGATCCCAAGAGAGGCTGAAGTAATCAGAAGTTGAGAATGAGTATGTCTCTGCTCTCGAGGACTGAAATGGTGAGAAATGTTCAAGTAGGTAGATGGGGTTCCCTTGCCATCGTGTGGCACGTAGCTTTCAGGGAAAGTCACAAACAATACAGAGACTAACAAAACAACCAAACCCTACTACTAGAGACTCTAGAACAGAAATAGATAGGTCAGCCAGCTAGTGAGTGGCTTTGGTGTGGAACCACAGGAAACTTACAAGCTGTGTTTAGTCAAAGGAGCTTGGTTTGAATGCCTTTGGAATTTGTGTCACAGACACATGCTCTCATCTTGTAGGACAGAAGGAGGGAAAGGAGAAGAGAGATGAAAGAGAGAGGGAGAAGGGTGGGATGAGGGACAGGGAAGGCCCCTCAATTCCAGGAGCAAGCAAAGGAGTCTAGAAAGCAGCAACATGCATTTGCTAACTTTCTTAAAGGGTTCACATTGAAAAGTGCAGCATGAGGCTGTATAGCCTAGAGAGTGATGGGATGCATCGAAGGGGAATCTGAAGGGAATTTGGATAGTATCATGGTGCTCGTGCTGATTTTATAGACGATCATAGATCAACTCCCTGACTTGGACATTTAAACCAGGTTGTTGTATGTTGCCTACACTGCTATAAAAATAGCTACAATGCTAAAACATTCCTGAAGGCAGACAAATAGACATTCTCCATTTCTGATGACTTTAATCTCTCTCTTGAGGTTGACATTTCACTTGAATCATTAAGTTCTGCCTTCCAAACAATGGAGAAAACAGAAAGGTGAGCTGCTTTTGTGAATTCGTATCTTGTTGGGGTATATAGTTTGAGCAGTTTATTTAGTCAAAATAAACTGTTGGTGGGGAAGGGCAAAGAACCAGTGGGCTTATTTCATCAATTAAAAAGTGAAAATGCTTTGCTAGTTTTGGGTGTGCGAATAGTCCTGGCTGGAGAATGAGGCGCTATGCACCATGAGAGCCTGAAGGTTCTGGTTTATTTTCATCTGAACTTCTGATTCCAGATTCTGCCTTTGCTCTCCATGATCCAGAGGATGGGGATTAATGCATGTGAACTCACCGGAATACCTTTGAAAAATCTAATTTGCATAAGCCCACACACTGGAGAGTGTTTAAAAGGCCCAGTCAGTGAGAATAATATTGCCTCTGAAGATGAAAAGACTCCTTAAAATGTCGAATATATTCAATAACTGCAGCTTACTTGCTTAGTTATAGGAAAGATTTCAGAGTTGATTTATAGGATTTATAGTTATGACCAACCCAGCCTTCCTATAGCTTTTTATGCTGAAAATTATCTCCATTTCTGGATTCCACAGTCACTAACATATATTTCATTTCTTCTGAGGAGCTAGCAAGCAGAAGTGAGATTTTTAATAGTTTCTATTCTTTTTTTCCCCAAACAAATGCTTGTGTACATCTTTACAACATTCATTGGTAGAAGTGGTCACTTGCTCTGGATTCAAGGGCACTGATCTGCATTATGGTTTGACTGCATACGTTAACAGAAAAAACATGTTAGGTGTTTGTGTCTTAGTGACTGTAACTGGCACACTATTCTAGGACCAGGGGGTCAAGTCTCTTATGCCAGGAGTATGGAGCTCTTCAGCCTGACATTTTAAAACAGTCTCAAAGGAATGGGATGTCTTCGATCCTGTATTCCACTTCCCTTCTGTTATCATCCCTGTTATGTTCCCATCTTGTTTGGTTTGGAATGCCTTTTGACTGATGCGTACACAATGGGACCAGATGTTTGCTTGTGCGTACAGTCTCTTTGAAACAAACCCCAAATATTCGCTGGATGGTGAACTCATTTTCTTATTCTCTTTCTCCCAGGTTGAAATCTTGAATGTATTCAAAGCAGGTTATTTGAGGGTCTTACTCTTCTAATTTTCTTCTCTCATTACTAACTTGAGAATGACCTCTGCTTACCACATTCAATGAGCAAACAATGAGCTGCTTGAGAGTAATTCTGGGTGGGAGGTGGAACTACTGCAGGCACTGCTCACACCTGTCCTTTTCATCTGGACAGATGTAGAGCCAGCACAGCACAGGCCCTAATGCCTGGAAGTGGTCTGACTACTAGAATCCAATAATTGGCATGTGCACACTTGGTACTTATTATGTGGGGATAAGGAGAGGTTAACACTGTTGGGTGCATTGGATGTAAAGACTGAAACTTGTTCTCTAGGACAAGGGTGGAAAAAAGTTTCGTTGGGACTCATACCCATGGATTGCTTCCAGGACCCTTGACTGTGAGTGATTTAGGGAATAAACTTAGTGGTTTTTGCAGAAACATTATATACCTTTCCTACCATGAATCTGATACGGACCTTAACATTTAACAACAGCCCATAGGATACTGCTACATTGAAGGCTACCTTTCAGAGCAATCACAAACATTCTTGTTTATTCATTAATGCTTGCAAAATTGCTGTATTTAACATCTTTTGAAAAATCACTTGAAGATCTGAAAGTGGAAATAGAATCAATCAACAAAACCCAGACTGAGGGAAATTTGGAAGGGAAAATTTAGGAATTCAAACAGGAACCTCAGAAGCAACCCTCATCAGTAAAATACAAGATATAAAAGAAAGACACCCAGATATTGAAGACACAGTAGGGGAAATTAAAACATTGGTCAAAGAAAATGTTAAATCAAAAAAGAAAAAATCCTGGCACAAACATTAAGAAACTCTGTGACACTATAAAAAAGAATAAATCTAAGAATATGAGAAATAGAGGAAGGAGGAGAACCCAAACTAAAAGGCACAGAAAGTATTTTCAACAAAATCATAGAAGATAATTTCCATAACCTAAAGAAGGAGACACGTCTCAAGGATTACAGAACACCAGACAGACTGGACCAGAAAAAAGTCCCCTCAGCACATAATAAATAAAACATTAAATGTTGAGAACAAAAAAGAATGTTAATATGCAAGGGAAAAAGACCAAGTAACATATAAAAGAAGACCTATCAGAATTACATCTGACTTCTCAATGGAGAATCTAAAAGCTAGAAAGGCCTGGTCGAGTGTTCTACAGTCTCTAAGAGACCACAGAGGTCAGCAGAGACTGCAGTACTCAGCAAAACTTTCCATCACAATCAATGGGTAAAATAAGATATTTCATGATGTAATATCAAATTTAATCAAAATCTAATCTACAAAGTCCTCCCTATAGAAATCAATAGAAGGAAAACTCCAATCTAAAGAGGTTAACCACGCCCAAGAAAACATAAGGAATGAATAATCTTAGACCAGAAAATCATAAGGGGAATCTCTCTCTCTCTCTCTCTCTCTCTCTCTCTCTCTCTCTCTCCACCAACAGCAAGATAGTAAGAACCAATATCAATGGTCCCAATTCCCCAGTAAAAAGACACAGACTAACAGAATGGATGTGAAAACAGAATCCATCTTTTGCTACATTCAAGAAACATGCCTTAATTATCTAGAATAAACATAACTTTTGGGTAGAGATAGTCCAAGCAAATGAACCTAAGAAGCAAGCTCATATAGCCATTTGAATTTCTGACAAAATGCACTTCAAACCAAATGTAATCAGGACTATGTAGTTATAAAAGGAAAAATCCACCAAGAGGACTTTGCAGTTCTTAACACTCATCCAAACAAGGACACCCAAGTTCATAAAAGAAATATTACTACAGCCTAAACTACATACAGACCCTCACAGAGACTTCAATATTCCACTTTGGACAACAGAGAAATCATCCAGACAAAAATTAAACATAGAAATCCTGGAGCTAACGGGCATTATAAACCAAATGGAGCTAACAATATTTACAGATCATTTCATTCAAACATAAAAGACTATACCTTCTTCTCAGCCCCCCCCCCATGGAACTTTCTCCAAATTGATAACATACTGTACACAGATACAAGAAAATTGAAATACCCTCCTGTATCCTATCTGACCACTACAGATTAAAGCTGGATGTTATCAACAGGAACAGCAGAAAGCCCACAAACTCATGAAAACTGAATAACTCACTACTGAATGAGAAATGAGTCAAGATAAAAATTAAGAAAGAAATTTAAAACGTTTTAGAATTTAATGAAAATGAATATACAGCATTACCAATGAAGGGGAGTTGAAGAGACAAGTTGATAGCACTGAGTATCTACATAAGAAAGAAATTGGAGAGATTTGTTTTACTAGTAATTTAATACCACACTTGATAGCTCTAGAACAAAAAGAAGAAATCATGCCCGAAAAGATTAGACTGCAAGAAGTAATCAAACTAATGGCTGAGATTAATAAAATAGAAACAAGCAACCAACAATAAAAACAACAAAACAACACAAGGAATCAATGAAACAAAGAATTGATTTTTAAAGAAAATCAGTAAGATTGATGAACCCTTACCCAAAGTAAGTAGAATTCAGAGAAATAACATCCACATCACTAAACGTAGATATAAAGACGGGGATATAACAACAGGCACTGAGGGGGCCAGGGACTCATAAAAAGGGTGTGGTCCGTTAAACTGGAAAATCTAAAAGAAATGGATATTTTTCTTAACACCAAAGGTAAAGCAAGATCAGATAAGCAATTTAAGCTATAAATTCACATGAAGTAGAAGCAGTAATTAAAAGTCTACCAAAACAAAACAAAAACAAATAAACAACTCCCCCAATCCCCCCAAACAGGCCCAGATGGTTTTAGTGCAGAATTTTAACAGATTTTCAAAGAAGTATTAAAGACTCACAGAAGTATTAAATACAGACACAAACAATTCTCAATAAAATACTAGAAAACTGGGTCCAAGAACAAACTGAAAATATCACCCACCATAATCAAGTAGGCTTAATCCTGGAGTGGAGGGGGGAGAGTTCAGCATATCTAAATTGATAAATGTAATTCAGCATATAAACAAACTACAGGAAAAAAAACTGACATGATTGTATATATGATCATCTTATTAGATGCAGAAAAGAGGTTTTTTTTTGACATAATTTAACATCCCTTCATAATAAAAGTTCTGGAGAGACTATGGATACAAGGAACATATCTCAGAACAAATAAACGCATTTTCCTGCTGATAGCCAACATCAGCTTAAAGGGAGAGAAACTCAAAGCAATTCCACTAAAATCAGGAATCAGATGAAGTTGCTCATTCTCTATTTATTCAACACAGCACTTGAAGTCTTAGCTAGAGCAATAAGACAACCCAAGTAGATCAAGAAGAAACAAATTGGAAAAAAAGAAGTTTAAGTATCTTTATTTGCAGATGATCAGAGCCCTAAGAATTCACCATATCACCTCTACAGCTGGTAAACACTTTCAGTAAAGTAGCTGGATACAAAATTAACTCACAAAAATCAGTTGCCCTCTTATATACAAAGACAAGTGGACTGACAAAGAAGTCAGGAGAACACCTTTCACAAATAGCTTCAAATAATATAAAATATCTTGGGGTAGCTGTAACCAAGCAAGTGAAAGACTTGTATGATAAAAGCTTAGAGTTATTGAAGAAAGAAATTGAAGACGATATCAGAAGATGAAAACCTCTTCCATGTTCATGGATCAGTAAAATTGCTTTATGTAGTAAAAGTAGACATCAGGGGTAGCTAGGGCGCAGGGTCGGCTGACACTTGCCAGCTACCCACAACACCCGCCACAGGATCTTAAGACTTCTGGTGAGTGGAACACAGCTTCTGCTCCAATCCAATTGAGCATGGGACCTGAGACTGCATTAGTTAGGGAAGCAGAAACCGGCCTGAGTAGGGCAACAGGCCTCATCCGGCCGGATCAGCACCAGGGTAGCTAGAGCGCAGGGTCGGCTGACACCTGCCAGCTACCCACGACCCCCGCCACAGGATTTTGAGACTGCTGGTGAGTGGAACACAGCTTCTGCTCCAGTCCAATCACACGGGACCTGAGACTGCTCTGGTTGGGGAGAGAGAAATCCGGCCTACGTAGGGCCACAAGCCTCTTCCGACCAGAAAAGCACCTGGATAGCTAGGGCACAGGGTCGGCTGACACTCGCCAGCTACCCACAACACCCGCCACAGGATCTTAAGACTTCTGGTGAGTGGAACACAGCTTCTGCTCCAATCCAATTGCGCGCGGGACCTGAGACTGCATTAGTTAGGGAAGCAGAAAACTGGCCTGAGTAGGACCACAGGCCTCTTCCGGCTGGACCAGCACCGGGGTAGTGCCAGCTACCCACGACCCCCGCCACAGGATTTTGAGACTGCTGGTGAGTGGAACACAGCTTCTGCTCCAATCTTTAAACAGTGACAACGACAACAACTAACCCCAGAGATTACCAGATGGCGAAAGGTAAACGTAATAATCTTACTAACAGAAACCAAGACCACTCACCATCATCAGAACCCAGCACTCCCACTTCGCCCAGTCCAGGGCACCCCAACACACCGGAAAAGCTAGACACGGATCTAAAAGCATATCTCCTGATGATGGTAGAGGACTTCAAGAAGGACTTTAATAACACACTTAAAGAAATACAAAGGAACACTGGTAAACAGGTAGAAGACAATAAAGAGGAAGCACAAAAATCCCTTAAAGAATTGCAGGAGAACACTGCTAAAGAGTTACAAATCCTTAAAGAAAAACAGGATAACCTAATCAAACAGGTAGAAGTCCTTAATGAAAAACAGGAAAACACATCCAAACAGATGATGGAAATTAACAAAACCATACTAGACCTAAAAAGGGAAGTAGACACAATAAAGAAAACCCAAAATGAGGCAACACTGGAGATAGAAACCCTAGGAAAGAAATCTGGAACCATAGATACCAGCATCAGCAACAGAATACAAGAGATGGAAGAGAGAATCTCAGGTGCAGAAGATTCCATAGAGAACATCGGCACAACAATCAAGGAAAATGTAAAATGCAAAAAGATCCTAACTCAAAACATCCAAGAAATACAGGACACGATGAGAAGACCAAACCTACGGATAATAGGAGTGGATGAGAATGAAGATTTTCAACTCAAAGGACCAGCAAACATCTTCAACAAAATTATAGAAGAAAACTTCCCAAATCTAAAGAAAGAGATGCCCATGAACATACAAGAAGCCTACAGAACTCCAAATAGACTGGACCAGAAAAGAAATACCTCCTGACACATAATAATCAGAACAACAAATGCTCTAAATAAAGATAGAATACTAAAAGCAGTAAGAGAAAAAGGCCAAGTAACATATAAAGGCAAGCCTATCAGAATTACACCAGATTTTTCACCAGAGACTATGAAAGCCAGAAGATCCTGGACGGATGTTATACAGACACTAAAAGAACACAAATTCCAGCCCAGGCTACTATACCCAGCCAAACTCTCAATTAACATAGATGGAGAAACCAAAGTATTCCACGACAAAACAGAATTCACACATTATCTCTCCACGAATCCAGCCCTTCAAAGGATAATAACAGAAAAAAACCAATACAAGGACAGGAACTACGCCCTAGAAACAACAAGAAGGTAATCCCTCAACAAACCTAAAAGAAGACAGCCACAAGAACAGAATGCCAACTTTAACAACAAAAATAACAGGAAACAACAATTACTTTTCCTTAATATCTCTTAATATCAATGGACTCAACTCCCCGATAAAAAGACATAGACTAACAAACTGGCTACACAAACAAGACCCAACATTTTGCTGCTTACAGGAAACTCATCTCAGAGAAAAAGATAGACACTACCTCAGAATGAAAGGCTGGAAAACAATTTTCCAAGCAAATGGTATGAAGAAACAAGCTGGAGTAGCCATTCTAATATCTGATAAGATTGACTTCCAACCCAAAGTCATTAAAAAAGACAGGGAGGGACACTTCATACTCATCAAAGGTAAAATCCTCCAAGAGGAACTATCAATCCTGAATATCTATGCTCCAAATACAAAGGCAGCCACATTCATTAAAGAAACTTTAGTAAATCTCAAAGCACACATTGCACCTCATACAATAATAGTGGGAGACTTCAACACACCACTTTCACCAATGGACAGATCATGGAAACAGAAACTAAACAGGGACACAGAGAAACTAAGAGAAATTATGAATCAAATGGATCTGGCAGATATCTACAGAACATTCTATCCTAAAACAAAAGGATATACCTTCTTCTCAGCACCTCATGGTACCTTCTCCAAAATTGACCACATAATTGGTCACAAAACAGGCCTCAACAGATACAAAAATACTGAAATTGTCCCATGCATCCTATCAGATCACCATGGACTAAAGCTGATCTTCAATAACAAAATAAATAATAGAAAGCCAACCTTCACGTGGAAACTGAACAACACTCTTCTCAATGATACCTTGGTCAAGGAAGGGATAAAGAAAGAAATTAAGGACTTTTTAGAGTTCAATGAAAATAAAGCCACAACATACCCAAACTTATGGGACGCAATGAAAGCATTTCTAAGAGGAAAACTCATAGCTCTGAGTGCCTCCAAAAGGAAACTAGAGAGAGCACACATTAGCAGCTTGACAACATACCTAAAAGCACTAGAACAAAAGGAAGCAAATTCACCCAAGAGGAGTAGACGGCAGGAAATAATCAAACTCAGGGGTGAAATCAACCAAGTGGAAACAAGAAAAACTATTCAAAGAATCAACCAATCAAGGAGCTGGTTCTTTGAGAAAATCAACAAGATAGATAAACCCTTAGCCAGACTCACTAGAGGGCACAGGGAAAGCATCCTAATTAACAAAATCAGAAATGAAAAAGGAGACATAACAACAGATCCTGAAGACATCCAAAACACCATCAGATCCTTCTACCAAAGGCTATACTCAACAAAACTGGAGAACCTGGATGAAATGGAGAAGTTCCTAGACAGATACCAGGTACCAAAGTTGAATCAAGATCAGGTTAATGATCTAAGCAGCCCTATATCCCCCAAAGAAATAGAAGCAGTCATTAATAGTCTCCCAACTAAAAAAAGCCCAGGACCAGATGGGTTTAGTGCAGAGTTCTATCAGACCTTCAAAGAAGATCTAATCCCAGTTCTTCACAAACTATTCCACAAAATAGAAACAGAAGGTACTCTACCCAACTCATTCTATGAAGCCACAATTACTCTGATACCTAAACCACAAAAAGACCCAACAAAGATAGAAAACTTCAGACCAATATCCCTTATGAATATTGATGCAAAAATCCTCAATAAAGTTCTTGCTAACCGAATCCAAGAACACATCAAAACAATCATCCATCCTGACCAAGTAGGTTTCATCCCAGGGATGCAGGGATGGTTCAATATACGGAAATCCATCAACGTAATCCAGTATATAAACAAACTCAAAGACAAAAACCACATGGTCATCTCGTTAGATTCAGAAAAAGCATTTGACAAGATCCAACACCCATTCATGATAAAAGTCTTGGAAAGATCAGGAATTCAAGGGCCATACCTGAACATGATAAAAGCAATCTACAGCAAACCAGTAGCCAACATCAAAGTAAATGGTGAGAAGCTTGAAGCAATCGCTCTAAAATCAGGGACTAGACAAGGCTGTCCACTTTCTCCATACCTATTCAACATTGTACTTGAAGTCCTAGCTAGAGCAATTCGACAACAAAAGGAGATCAAAGGGATACAAATTGGAAAAGATGAAGTCAAAATATCACTCTTTGCAGATGATATGATAGTATATATAAGTGACCCTAAAAATTCCACCAGAGAACTCCTAATCCTGATAAACAGCTTCGGTGAAGTAGCTGGATATAAAATTAACTCAAACAAATCAATGGCCTTTCTCTACACAAAGAATAAACAGACTGAGAAAGAAATTAGGGAAACAACACCCTTCTCAATAGTCACAAATAATATTAAATATCTTGGCGTGACTCTAACTAAGGAAGTGAAAGATCTGTGTAATAAAAACTTCAAGTCTCTGAAGAAAGAAATTATAGAAGATCTCAGAAGATGGAAAGATCTCCCATGCTCATGGATTGGCAGGATCAACATTGTAAAAATGGCTATCTTGCCAAAAGCAATCTACAGATTCAATGCAATCCCCATCAAATTTCCAACTCAATTCTTCAACAAATTAGAAAGTGCAATCTGCAAATTCATCTGGAATAACAAAAAACCTAGGATAGCAAAAACTCTTCTCAAGGATAAAAGAACCTCTGGTGGAATCACCAGGCTTGACCTAAATCTCTACTACAGAGCAATTGTGATAAAAACTGCATGGTACTGGTATAGTGACAGACAAATAGACCAATGGAATAGAATTGAAGACCCAGAAATGAACCCACACACCTACGGTCACTTGATCTTAGACAAGGGAGCTAAAAACATCCAGTGGAAGAAAGACAGCATTTTCAACAAATGGTGCTGGCACAACTGGTTGTTATCATGTAGAAGAATGCGAATCGATCCATTCCTATCTCCTTGTACTTAGGTCAAGTCTAAGTGGATCAAGGAACTTCACATAAAACCAGAGACACTGAAACTTATAGAGGAGAAAGTGGGGAAAAGCCTTGAAGATATGGGCACAGGGGAAAAATTCCTGAATAGAACAGTAATGGCTTGTGCTGTAAGATAGAGAATTGACAAGTGGGACCTCATGAAACTACAAAGCTTCTGCAAGGCTAAAGACACCATCAATAAGACAAAAAAACCACCAACAGATTGGGAAAGGATCTTAACCTATCCTAAATCAGATAAGGGACTAATATCCAATATATATAAAGAACTCAAGAAGGTGGACTCCAGAAAGTCAAATAACCCCATTAAAAAATGGGGCTCAGAACTGAACAAAGAATTCTCACCTGAGGAATACAGAATGGCAGAGAAGCACCTGAAAAAATGTTCAACATCCTTAATCATCAGGGAAATGCAAATCAAAACAACCCTGAGATTCCACCTCACACCAGTCAGAATGGCTAAGATCAAAAATTCAGGTGACAGCAGATGCTGGCGAGGATGTGGAGAAAGAGGAACACTCCTCCATTGTTGGTGGGATTGCAAGCTTGTACAACCACTCTGGAAATCAGTCTGGCGTTTCCTCAGAAAATTGGACATAGTACTACCGGAGGATCCAGCAATACCTCTCCTGGGCATATATCCAGAAGATGTCCCAACCGGTAAAAAGGACACATGCTCCACTATGTTCATAGCAGCCCTATTTATAATAGCCAGAAGCTGGAAAGAACCCAGATGTCCCTCAACAGAGGAATGGATACAGAAATTATGGTACATTTACACAATGGAGTACTACTCAGCTATTAAAAAGAATGAATTTATGAAATTCCTAGCCAAATGGATGGACCTGGAGGGCATCATCTTGAGTGAAGTAACACAATCACAAAAGAACTCACACAATATGTATTCACTGATAAGTGGATATTAGCCCAAAACTTAGGATACCCAAGATATAAGATACAATTTGCTAAACGCATGAAACTCAAGAAGAATGAAGACCAACGTGTGGACACTGTGCACCTTCTTAGAATTGGGAACAAAACACCCAGGGAAGGAGTTACAGAGACAAAGTTCGTAGCTGTGATGAAAGGATGGACCATTTAGAGACTGCCGTATCCAGGGATCCATCCCATAATCAGCTTCTAAACGCTGACACTATTGCATACACTAGCAAGATTTTGCTGAAAGGACCCAAATATAGCTGTCTCTTGTGAGACGATGCTGGGGCCTAGCAAACACAGGAGTGGATGTTCACAGTCAGCTATTGGATGTATCACAGGGCTCCCAATGGAGAAGCTAGAGAAAGTACCCAAGGAGCTAAAGGGATCTGCAACCCTATTGTTGGAACAACATGATGTACTAACCAGAACCCCGGAGCTCTTGTCTCTAGCTGCATATGTATCGAAAGATGACCTAGTCGGCCATCAATGGAAAGAGAGGCCCATTGGACTTGCAAACTTTATATGCCCCAATATAGGGGAATGCCAGGGCCAAAAGAATGGGAATGGGTGGTTAGGGAAGTGGGGGGCGCTATGGGGGACTTTTGGGATAGCATTGGAAATGTAATTGAGGAAAATATGCAATAAAAATATTAAAAATTAAAAAAAAAAGAAAGAGAGAGAGAGAGAGAGAGAGAGAGAGAGAGAGAGAGAGAGAGAGGAAGGAAGGAAGGAAGGAAGGAAGGAAGGAAGAAAGGAAGGAAGGAAATATTTTAAAAAATATTACTTGGAAAAAATATTACTTGAAAAAATCATATTTCCAGGAAAAAATATTCCTTGGAAATATGATTTCTTTAATCTGTGTACCCAAGACTAACACACACACACATGCACACAAACATGGAGTGAGAGAGAAAGATAAGGAGGAATGACATGAATTTTACTTTAAAAAAAAAAAGAATTAGAAAAAATTAAAGAAATTAGACACAAGCCCACTAGATGGCAAGTAACCACAATCACAGCATAAATATTGCACACACACACACACACACACACACAGAAACACACACAATCTCTGTCATTAAATCCAACGTGCCTTCATGATCAAAGTTTTTTAGTCAATATTACTAGAAGAAAGGTATGTTGGGGGCTGGTGAGATGATTCAGTGGGGAAGAGCACTGACTGCTCTTCCAAATGTACTGAGTTCAAATCCCAGCAATCACATGGTGGCTCATAACAACCCATAATGTGATCTGATACCCTCTTCTGGTGCATTTGAAGACAGCTACAGTGAACTTATACTAATGAATAAATCTTTGTCCAGAACAAGTGGGCTTGGCTAGAGCAAGCAGAGGTCCTAAGTTCAATTCCCAACAATCACATGAAGGATCACAACCATCTGTAGAACTAAAGTGTGTACTCATATACATAAAATAAATAAATCTAGAAAGAAAGAAAGAAAAAAGAAAGAAAGAAAGAAAGAAAGAAAGAAGGAAAGAAGGAAAGGAAGAAAGGAAGGAAGGAAGGAAAGAAGGAAGGAGGGAAGGAAGGAAGGAAGGGAAGGATGAAAGGAACATATGTCAGTAAATTAAAAGCCTGAACCTTCAAAAAAAAAGTAGACATCACCTCAAAAGCAATGGCAGATTCAGTGCAGCCCGATCAAAATCCCAATACCCTTCTTCATAGAGCTTGAGAAGACAATTTTCAGCTTCATTTGGAACCAGAAAAGTTCAGGATCATTAAAAAATTCCTGACAAATTACTGGAGGTATCTATCATTCTTTCCAACTTCAAATTGAAATACAGAGATATAGTAATGAAAACAGCATGGTTATTGGCACAACTATAGACAATCAATACAATCAAACTGAAGACCCACACATAAATTCTCACACTTATGGACACCAATTTTTGATAGTTACACACTTGATAGAGGGCTAATATCAGAATTATATGAAGAAGAAGAAGAAGAAGAAGAAGAAGAAGAAGAAGAAGAAGAAGAAGAAGAAGAAGGAGGAGGAGGAGGAGGAGGAGGAGGAGGAGGAGGAGGAGGAGAGGGAGAAGAGGGAGGAGGAGGAGGAGAGGGAGAAGAAGAAGAGGAAGAGGAAGGAGGAGAAGGAGGAGGAGGAGGAGAAGGAGGAGGAGGAGGAGGAGGAGGAAAAGAACAACAGTAACAACAAAAAGTAGGTATCAAAAAAATAAAAACCCAATTAAAAATGGGATACAGATCTAAGCAGGGAATTCTCAAGAATGTAACACAAGTGACCAAAATGCCAAAGAATTGTTCAAAACCCTTAGTCACAAACACAAATCGAAACCGCTCTGAGAATTCCTTTTACACACTTCAGAATGGCTAAGACCAAGAAAAAAAAAAGTCATCTTGTGCTACCAAGGATGTAGAATAAGAATGCTGATAGGAGTTCAAATGTCTGTCTACAACTATTCTGAAAATCAGTGTGGTTATACTATGGGAATCTCTCTCTCTCTCAAGATCCAGTTATACTACTCTTGAGTATATACCCAAAGGATGCTTCATCCTGCCATATGCTCAATAATGTTCTTTGCTGCTCTATTTATAAAAGCCATAAATAAGCAACATAGATATCCCTCAACAGAAGAAAAATGTGGTACATTTACAAAACAGAATATTATCCAGCTGCTAATGAAATTGAATCAGAAATTCTCAGGTAAATGGATGGAACTAGAAAAAAAAATCATTCCAAGTGATGTAATTCAGTCCCAGAAAGACAAATACAATATATATTTGCTTATATGTGGGTATTAGCTGTTAAGACAATGACAACAAGATGCAGTCCACAGAACCACAGAGCCTAAGTTTAAGTAAGGATTAGCTGGGCAAGGTGGTGCATGCCTTTATTCCAGTACTTGGGAGGCATAGATAGGTAGATATTTGTGAGTTTCAGGCCAGCCTAGTCTACAAAGAAAGTTCCAAGAGAGTCAGGGCTATTATAAAAAGAAACCCTGTCTTGAAAAAAATATGTGTGACTGAGGAAGTAGGAGGACTAGATCGACAGGGATATAGAATGAATAGCTATGGATGGATGGGGGTGGGCTGGGATAGGGAGAATCAAGTGGGGGCAAGGAGGGAATATGGGGCATCTAAAATTAATCAGTCATTGAGGATAATAGGAAAACCTAACATAGTAGAAGTTTCATTAAAACATATACATATATAAAGGGGATCCAAATGAACTCATCAAATAGTGGTAGAAAAGAGCCCCAAGTGGTCATCCATTGTCACCAAATTTAGTTTTCAGTAATGGGATTGAGTTATATCTAATTGAGTTGCTGGCCAAAGAAGTCCCAATAGATAGCCCCCAAGCAACCCAGGCTGGTACCAAGACTATTTGCTTGTTCTCCAAACACTGACAAGAAAGTCCCACTGCTGAAGACAACACCTACACAGCTCATTGAATATAGAGAAGTTGAGATGGGGCCTAAACAGATCCTTCAGTAGAACCTGCTGATGTCTTTTGTACAGGTAGGTACTCTGCATGCTACCAAGAGAGAAACATAGACACCAATCTAGCTAAAAACCTTTGATCCACAATGGTGTCCTTCATGCAATATATGCTAGTGTAATGGTGGCCCAAAGCTTGTGGGAGTAAGTGACCAAGATATAAGACCATCTTCTGTATCCAGACAAGGCTTTCAGTGCAGGGATTGGAATATCAAACACAGCCACAAAACCTTACCTAAAAACTGTCCTGCCTGTAAGATATGGCTCAGAAAGTGTAGGAGTGTCCAACCAATGACAGGTCCAGCTTGAGAGGGAGCGTACACTGCCTGGAGGGCTAGGACCCAGAGGCTGGATAGCCCAGATACCGCAAATAGAACCAAATGTGACTGGCAGAACAAAAAGTAAATGAAATGATTCTTAATAATGCTAGGTTGTACTTGTAGCCTAGTATAATCCGTACAAAAGAAGCTTCACCCAGCAACGGATGGAAACAGATGCAGAGACCCACAACCAAACTTCAGAAGGAGCTCAGGGCAGCCTACAGAAGAGGGGAGGAAGGATTGTAAAGCCAAAGGAGTCAAGGGCACTATAAGAAAAATTTCAGAATCAACTATCCTCTTGGGTGCTGTGTAGATTTGACCTGGCCCTCTGCATGTGTGCTATGATTGTGTAGCTTGATGTTCTTGTGGGACTCTAAGCAGTGGGAACAGGAGCTGTCTCTGACTCTTTTGCCTGTGTTTTGAATCCCTCTCCTCCTACTGGGTTGTCTCATCCAGCTTTAGTATAAGGAGATGTGCCTCATATTCTTACAATTTGATATGCCACATTTCCTTGGTATGCCTGAGAGCCCTGCTCTTCTCTGAAGGGAAAGGAAGAGGAGTGAATCTGGGGTAGAGGGGACATGTGGGGAGGGACTAGGAAGAGAGGATGAAGGGGAAACTGTGGTCAGAATGAATTCTATGAGAGAAGAATAAAAAATCTTAAACTATTACTTTAATATTATTTAGTGTTACATATTTACTATATCTCATATCTAATATAAATATATTGATATTATATAATTATAACAATATTATTATAAAACATATTCCTTTCAAGTGCATCTATGTGTATTGATGTCTGTACATGTGTGTCCTGACACGTACGTGGAGATCAGAGGACAGCTTTGCAGGACACAGACCTTTCCTTCCAGCATGTGAATTCTGGGGCTCACCCTCAGGTAATTATGTTGGAAGACAAGCCTCTTTGCCTACTGAGCCATCCTGCCAGTAGTTTTAAAAATTAATGCTTCTTTGGGGGCATTTTCAACACTCAGATGGTGTTGGTTTTCTTCTAGGATTGAGTATGGATTGCTGAGGGTTTTGTGTGTGGGACCCCTCTCTGTACTTGCTACTGCTGCTCTTTGGACTTTACCTATTCCATGGTTGTATCCTTTTTTCCTTTGGAAAAAAGAAAAGAAGAGAAACTCGATTCCGGGTTATAAAAATAAATGTGTTTCTATATTTCTATGCCCAGTGCGATGAAAAAAACCGATTTTTAAAAGAGTGCCACAATTCTGTAACAGCCAGAGCTAAATGATAATCCCTCTCTGTATGAACGCTCTTTCTTTCCCTCCATTCCTGCTGTATTTCTTGTTTTCTTCTGCCCCACCATTTGCTTCTCTTCCTCAGAATGCTGCTAACCTCGATATTTTAGGTCTATGAAATAGAATGAAAATATTTAAAAATCAACTTCCAATTTACTAAAATTTTGATAAATACATGGAAAGAATCATATTTTTCCTATTATACTAGTATTCAGTTTATTTTCACTCACAAATACAATCTTGTTTAATACCAAGATACTGGTTCCTGCTGATGACTTTTATTACCCAGACAATGGGCTTCCTGGAATGGCCCACACTCATTCTAAGGGATGGACAGATAATTGAAGTGTTCAGATTGCAAGAAAAAATAGAAATATATCTCTTGCCTAGAGAGACATTTGCATGCATTTTAATATATTTTCATGGTGCTATGTATTTGAAATACAGAGCTAATGGAAGCTTATGTTACAGATAGCTAGGCTGCTTCCCCATGTCGAGGGGCATAAGCACTGTATTTAATTTTGATTGGCCCACTCTTTTTCATATGATGGCATATTCTTTTGACCCTAGGAGAAAATTTTGACCTTTTTGGCTTCTTTATTCACTTCGACATTAATTTCAATTCTTTATTCTTAACAGGATTTCCATTGTACTTAATGAACAATAAAGAGGCCCTGGAGGCCCAAACAAACCTGTGAAGTGCCCATGAATTTTAACCAAAGAAGGCAGCACTCCATGATTAAAAGCTTTAAATTCTCAAAGAACAACATGATTAATCCAGTACCACGGTGCTGAGTGGCTTCATACTGGTTTCATTTGTTGGTATTGTTATTTCCCTCCATTATGTTTCATTCACTAGGATGATGATTTCAGCTCCCACAGTTCGAAAGAATATACTTCCACCATTGCAAAAATGTCCTAAGGACTTCAGGAATTTTTGCACCACTTGTGTCTGTCCTTGTGGCATAGGTTGCAGGCTATGTCTTTGAAGACTGAAATCACCTAAGCTACATACCTCAGGTTCCAGTGTGGAGGAGAACACAAGCCTTCAGTCTGTGATTGGTGGAAGTAAGGGTTGGTGCTTCCAAGTTCCTGTCTTGTTTTGGCTTTTGTCTGTCTGCCTTTAAAAGTCTCTATGAACCCCATGGTTGCCTGATAAGCCATTCCACAATTAAAATAAAAAAGCCAACATGACAAAATTTACTTCTACGCTTTGTATCCTGCTTGCTCTACTGCAAACAAGGGGGAAACTTCTTTTGTGCTGTTCTGACAGTATTTGCTTGGGTATCTGAGTTTCTAGAAGAATCTTTCTGAACTTCCCTTGCTCAGGTATTAATTTTTATGATTGTTATTCTCCCGGCTGAGCAGCAGAGTTTCTTTTACATCATCCCGTGCCATTTATTTTGCCTCTCCTCTCCCTCTCCCTCTCCCTCTCCCTCTCCCCCTCTCCCTCTCCCTCTCCCTCTCCCTCTCCCTCTCCCTCTCCCTCTCCCTCTCCCTCTCCCTCTCCCTCTCCCTCTCCCTCTCCCTCTCCCTCTCCCTCTCCCTCTCCCTCTCCCTCTCCCTCTCCCTCTCCCTCTCCCTCTCCTCCCTCTCCCTCTCCCTCTCCCTCTCCCTCTCCCTCTCCCTCTCTCTCTCCCTCTCTTTCTTTCTTTCTTTCTTTCTTTCTTTCTTTCTTTCTTTCTTTCTTTCTTTCTTTCTTTCTTTCTCTCTCTCTCTCTCTCTCTCTCTCTCTCTCTCTCTCTCTCTCTCTCTCTCTCTCTCTCTCTCTCTCTCTCTTTCTTTCTTTCTTTCTTTCGACAAGCTTTTTACCCTGTAGTCCAAATTGGCTTCAAACACAGGTGAGATCCTTCTGCCTCAGCCTTTCCAGTACTAGGATTCAGGTGTGTGTTACCATTGCTACAGCCATATATTGTATGCCTACATTCATGCTTTAAAACTTGGAGTTCATGTTAGCTGCAATAAAGAATCTTGTAATTGACGTTAAGTTCTTGTTTAACTTCTTGTCTCATCTCTATCATTCAGAAGAGTTAAAACGTTTTTACTGCTACATTAACTTGACCTATCTATTATTTTCAGTTGCTGAAAATCTCCTTCTGGATTATTATCTACCGTGATAACTAAAATAAAACTGATTTTTTTTTATGTGTGTGCCTTTTGTCTACTTGTTTCCTACTATTATTTTTCAAAAAGGCATCTTATTCATTTATTTTACTATTTATTCATTTTGGTTGTAGCAAAGATAACCTCTAATTAACAGTGTTTCTCCTGTTTCTGTTGCCAGGAATCAAGGATTGCAAGCATGAGCTATGATGTCAAGGTCTCATGATAGTTTGAATCTAAGGATATCAATACGCTTCTATCTTTGGTAATTTAGATTCTTGACTAACACTTTTTTGGAGGAATTCAAAGTTGTTGGAGATAAACTGTCGATAGTGGAATAGATGTTTTCATAGTCAGCTTCAGTTTCAAAATGTCACTTTCCACACAACAGATTCCTCTTGTTCCAGTAGATTAGCTGTCAGCAGTAAATTGAAGATTACATGCTGAAGGGTCTGCCTATACTCTGATTATATAACAGATGGCGACTGTTGAGGTCGGAATATAATAATACTTCTCTTATATGCTGTGATTCATTTCTGAGGGACAGTGAAGGTGTTTGGGTTCGGGACAGTAAGTCTCTGTTGTAAGTAGTGAGTCACCACAAACAACAGTTAACCTTGTGCTTTTCAGTGAGCCAGCGGACTGAGGTGAGCTGAAAACCATCTGGTTCCCACTGTCCCCCAATAGTCTGCCTCTTTGCTGACAACTGGACATTATGGGATTAATAATGAACCTTTGACAAAGATTCCTATCTATCTTAACCTCAATTCAGCTTCTCACAGACATCCTTTAGTCCCCCTTATCACACTGTATGGACAGCTTTAGAACTCAATCAACATCATAAGAGTTTGAAAATAACTAATGCATTATCCTTGTACTTCCAAAGCTCATGCTATCACTGTAAGGGTCTCCTTCGGGCTTATGATCTAGTGTGATAACTAAGCTCTTTTTCAGTGTGTGTGATTTTTGTTTTTTTAGATTTGTTTTTCCTTGTCTTTTCATTCCTTTGGAGAAAACTGAAGAAATTGTAGCTGACCAGACCAGACAATTCACCTTGAATAGTCCTAAATATTAACTTACAGCCACTTGCTATTGAACAACCACAGAGAAATAAGCAGAGATTAATAAATGTTGCTGGGTTTCCTGGCAGTTTTTCTTGGTTAGGCCCTTCCTTACAATATTTTGAGTGTTTGCAGCAGCTGCTACACGCTAAAATGAAAGGCTTTTCAAGCTCACCTCTTGGCCCCTGTCATATTTCAGCTAAGCCTGCCCGAGGACTTCCCTTCTCTCTTTGATGGAAATAATAAAGTATGATGAGTTTGCAATAACAGCTTTCGTTTCCAGCACCATGTGATTTGTAAGACATGGAACAATAGCTCCTTGGAGTGCGGTGAATAGGGCCCTCCAGACTGCGGCTGAGACGACAAGACAGAACCACGTTTTGTTTGCACCAAGTGCAGCAAGGGTCATGGAAAGGCGTTTTGACATTGAGTTGCCATGGATGCGTGTGAAGCTGTCCTGACACTCTTCTTTTCCAGCAAGTGGTTAATGTGCACCCCAATTAACACATCAGAAAGCAACACTGCTGGGTCAGAAGATCACCCAGGGCTCCTGAGGCTTCTTTACTATCGCACTCTCCAATATTGCTGAGCTAAGGCCAAGTTTCTCCCCATTTAGGATAATATATGCTTCTGCAGACATTCCTTGCTCGGAATATCTGACCCAATGAGGCAGGGTTGGTTTCACTGTGACAGGATTCTTCTTAAGCACAGTAGCTTCCATCTGGAAACTACCACTGACTGACTTTTCTGCCGTATGGCACGGTGATTGGTCCATGGGACAACAGATAAGGAGCCATTGCTGGGAGCTAAGAAGTACTGACAGGTCACCAGACAGAAGTTCAATAGTAGCAGCCACTGTTGGCCTTTCTCTCCCTAAGAAGTCAGGAGAGTTTCAAATATCTGTGAACTGGAAACATTATATATTAGCTTCAGAGAGTGAACTCTTCTCAGCCTTTTCTTGGTGTGGGTTTTTCTTCCCTGTATATTACATGAGAAGAATTTACATCTGCTGATCTATCTGGTATAGTGGGTGCTATTGGAGCTGTCATGATGGACACACCTATCAGCCAGGAATATATACACACATATACACACATACACACATATATACATGTATAATACACACCTACATTTGTGTATGCATACATATACTGACATACATGTACATGTATATATACATTGACGCATACAAGCATACATGAGGAAGAGGATTCATGGATAACTCATAGCTGTTCTTCTCTTGAATGACCACCCTTGGACCTCAAACAGGAGATAGCTAGAAGATTACTTCTTACATATAAGTCTTATTCCAAAAAGACACTTAATTTCCAGAAAATGACAAGGGGACAAATTGGCATGAAGGAAGGCTCTCTTATCGGTACATAAGATGTTCCAGAGCTTTCTATGGGATGAAGATGAGTTGGGTCTTTAGCTGAAACTATCTCTTTGCTCAGTCACTTCCTTGTGCTCCGTTTCCCATAGCTCCTCACAGCTTCCTCCTAGTATGCTTGCTGATATCACACCCATGAAGCCAACCCTGTTTCAACCATTACATCAAGAGAATGGGAACTCAGAACATGCTCACTCAACCTCCTATTGTGGTACACTGAGTGTCATAGGCAGGTATTAATGCACTGTGTATTGTTTACTGTATCTAGTTATTAAACTGTTAGAAAGTACAGACACATGTTATACATACACAGGATTCCCCTCCTCAGGATATATCCAAACACAATCAAAGCATAATCACGAAAAACCTTGGACAAGAATGTTTATCAAACTTTGTGTATAAGAATCCAAATGAAACACCCAGATGTCCATTAACAGAAGAATGGAAATACAAACTGTGGTGTCCTCACAGAATAGACCCCAGATCAGCAACCAAGAATCCGCACCATGGATATAGATCCAGTGGAATACAGAGATCTTTCAAAATACTACAGAGTGAAAGAGGCAACTCACAACCAAGAAGACCCTTTATGACTTGAATCAAATGGAAGTCTAGGCCAGGCTGACTGCCTTCCAGTGTAGAAGTCAGATCAATGATCGCCTCAGAAGAATACATGGAAATGCTGCAGGGGTGGGGGGTGGGGGGTGGGTGGGTGGGTGGGTGGGTGGGGTACAGCAGGAGAGAATTTCAGGGATGATGGCAATGCTCTGTCTGATTTCACTCATCAACACTGATTGAAGAAGGCATTTAAGATCTGAGCAGCTCACTGTATGTAAAATTATACCCCAATTTTCAAATAGCAGATGTAGGAAACATAGGGGTGTTTTTTCTTTCTCTCTTCTGAGCTTTTATTTTGCTTATCAACTGTGTTATGTTGGGACTAAGTCTTCTCAAAATCCCAGACACAGACCAAGGAGCTGGACTGCATCACTTCAGCATCCTGTGCACCTGCCCCAAAGTTTGGAATTTGACTTGAATTTATTTTGGGTTATCTTTGGGTTTGAAAGAGAAGAGTAAGAAAGGTAGGAAAGGAAGAAGAAGAAAGAAAAAATCGAGAAAGAGAGAGAACATTTAACATCTCAATTACTTTAAGAAATGAGTATAGTGGGTGCTGAGGAGATGGCTCAGCTGGTGAGAGCTCTTGCTGCACAAACATGCAGAGCTGGGGTTAAATGCCTAGCACCCATGTGAAAAGCAGACATGGCTGGGTATACCTATAACCATGCAGTTCGGGAACAGAGACTCATATCATGGAACCATGGCCATCTGGTAGAGCTGAAATGGTCAACTTCAGGTTCAGCGAGATACATTGTTTCAAACAAATAAAACAAGGAGCAATAAAAGAGGATGCTTGATATACTTTCTAGGCCCAAATATATACATACATGTATATACATACATGTATGCACCACTCTCACACACATCCTTAACACACACACACACACACACACACACACACACAAGGGGATAGGAAATCAGTATATGTCACTTTAAATAAAAACCACCTTTTTTTTTGACACACTTATTTATCCATTTTCTGTGTGTGTGGGCATGAACATGCTATGAGACATGTGTGAAAGTCTAAAAACAACTTATAATCATCATCTCTGATTCTCTTAATACCATATATGTTTTGTGGATTGAACATAGGACTGTCAGGCTTGGCAGAAAGTACCTTTTACTGCTAATTCTTCTATCACATCTAGAAGTTTCTTCATGGTATTTCATTTGCAAGAAAAAGCTAGAGTTTTATCCTTCATTTATTTTGCCTTATCACACATTTGTTCTTAACTTATAGGAATGGGAGGAATTGATTGAAGCTATAAAACTAGGTCATGATCCAAATAAGGATTCTATGGGGCCAGGCAGATGCAAAATTGCGTTGTCCTGGGGAACGCTACCTAGAGATTTGAGATAAAACAGGAGATGCTTAGAGTAAGATACCCAAGGTTCAATAGACCTTAGAAGCAAAAGCATGGGTCTGCAGCAAGTCTGACCTTGGCTCCAACCTTTGCTAGAGTTGTGGGCAATGTACACTTGTGCTTCCACCCCAGTTATTTCTAATTTTAGGCTATATGTTCATCCTGCAGTGTTGCTATAATGCCAATATTGCCTTGGGAGGATGAGATACTGTTTAAATCAAGATCATTCATGAACATTTGGCTTTCATCAGACTTGAAACCCAGTTAAAAAGCAAGAAAGGGTTAGTGGGTAAAATTCATTGTGGGGGTTAAAATCCAGGATGCTTTTGGTGCTGTGTATAGCTTCTAGGACATCAGTTGTCAGCCTGTGGGCCATGACCCCTTTGTGGATTGCATATCAGATATCCTGCATATTAGATATTTACATTATGATTCATAACAGTGGTGAGTTATAGTTATGAAGTAACAACAAAATAATTGTATAGTTGGGGGTCGCCACAACATTAGGACCTGATAAATTAAAGGGTCACAGCATTAGGATGGTTGAGAACCACTGTTTGAGAGGCTTCTTGCATCCTTTAGCTCCTCAGTTCTTCAAAGTTAACAAGTATCAGTCTCTCTGTGTGTCTCTCCATCTCTGTTTCTATCTCTTTCTCTCTTCTTCCTTCTTTGCGTCCATGGTAACAATTCCTTTCTTTCTGCTTCTGTTGTATCATCTCTTTTCTTAATGGCCTTCAAGCCTTCCTACTATGAGAACCCTTTGGATCACATTGAGGCCACTAGGAAAATCCGGAAAATCTCCTATTATTAAATTATTTGTATAACCATGCTTGAAAAGGGACATGTAAAGTAACATGTAGCAGACTGTGAGAATTGAGGGTTGGAGAGCTCGGGATAAGATATGTGTGACTTTGTCCATAGAAGTCAAATAAATCACCCTGAGACAATAGCAGATTTGAAGAGGTGAAGATTAGGTCACTCTTCCTCTGGGATCTAGAGGATGAAAGACTATGTAGGTCGTTGCAAATCATTGTGACTAAGCTAGAAAATAAGCACTAAAAGCCTATACAGTGACCAGCTGAGATCACTACTTTTTCAGAGCAGTTCTGACCAGGAAGAAAGGCTCTTGTCTGGATCAGGGGTCTGGAAACAGGGTCCTGAACTTGCAAGTCACTGTAATATGCCAGGTATTCACCAACCCTCCCAAGATGGGCTTCGTATTCTACACATAGGCTTTAGCCATTAATCTTCATAATCAGGAAGGATGTTTGAAAGAAGAGGAGGTAAGGGTGAGGAAGATGGGACATTACTTTCAGAGTTTGACAGGATGGGTCAAGACCAAAGAAAGACAACTTGAGTGAGACAAGTTTGTAATTACTCACTTTGAAGTTCCTCTAAATACTGCAAGGCTGAGGCCAATTCAGACTTAGCAACATAAATATTTTATTAAAGAGCAAACAATTCACTGACAAACCTGATTGGAAGAATCCCTATCCTGAGAACAGTGACAAATTATTTATATTGCAGGATACACTGTACTGTAGTTCTGCTTCTCTATGAATTAAGGGATTAGATGGCTCAAAAGATTGAAAAAACAAAAAACACCACTGTCAAGCTCTTGAGGTCATCTGAAGTTAAATAAAATAATTCAGGCATTATTTCTACAGTGAGGGCCTACATGCTTATATTTGACTTCATAAGAATCTGAAGTCTAACATAAGCCTGACATTCTTCTGGTGAACGTTTATTCAAAACTTGAGACATTCTCAACAGGGATGAAGATGTGCTTGTGAGTCTAGGTGAGAAGATGGAGTTGTTCTTCAAATCAAGAGAAATAATTTATCTCATTTGAAGGCTCTTCAGCTATCAAAACGGCCTTGGCATTTTCTCTGTATTAGCTAAGAAAAATGTCCATACTCTTAGAACATAATAACGTCTGGAAAATAACTATTAAGACGTTCTAAAATAACAAGTTTCACCAGGCTAAGTAAAGTGTGAAGTATGCTATTTGCAAAGAGAACAAAAGGAATCTGGAGAAAATATGCCCACATTCAAAAAGTTAAAAAGGTGAGGATGCAGTTTTGAAGGCTACACTAAAAGGTTATTTCTTTCACTACCCAAGAAATTTAAGAAAACACATAAAAACAAGTCTAGGTCTCTTGGAGGAGAATTCACAAAGTTGCTTAGACAATTCGTATAAAATCTAGACTTGAACATATTTACATGTATAAAAATGAACCTGTATTTTGTATTGCTTAATAGATAACAGTCACAAAATATACACTACTTAATCAATGTATAAGATAATCTTAATCTGACAATGGAAGAATGGATAAACACAATGGAAGTTTTTTTCAGCCATGTAAATGAGCAATTATATCATTGGCAGGAAGGGTGGTTACAACTGAAGGTAATCATTCATTGTCAATTCAAACAAGTATTAGAAAGAAAATTATCCTGTTTTTTCTAATTTGTGGATGTAATATTTTGTATAGGCACATTCAACTACACAATATATATATTATGTATATAGGGCACACACATATAAAAGCATATGACATAAAAGTAGAAGTAAAACTGCCTAGACAAATGAAGGGGACTAATGGGAGGTAAGATAGAAGAGAGAATAGGTTTCATAAGAGAGTTTATTATATATATATATATATATATATATATATATATATACACATATATATACATATGATATATATGATCATATATATATGATTTTTATATTGTACATATATGATATATTCTATGTATTATGTGCACAGACATCATGTTCATGTGCATGTGTGTGTATGTGTGTGTGAATTTTCTAGGTATATATATAATTGCAAAATTCACAATTGGTTAATAGTTTATGTAAAAAGAAACATTTTTTTAGTTAGTTTTCTATTGCTATAATAAGACACCATGACCAAGGTAAGCTATAAAAGAAAGTATTTTTTTTGGGGGGGTGCCTAAAGTTTTAGCAGGTTACTTCATGCATGACCTTCATAGTGGAGAGCATGATTGCAGACAGCTAGGCATGGTGCTGGAGCAGTAACCAAGAGCTGCCATCATGAGATACAATCATGAGGCAGAGACAGGCATCTGGGCTTCTGAAATAATAGCGTCTTCCCCCCCGGGACAGATCTTCTCCTACGAGGCTACACTTCCTAATCCTTCCCAAACAGTTCCACCAACTAAAGAACCGAATATACAAATCTATGAGTCTATAGGGCCATTGTCCTTAAAGCCACGACACACTTCAACACTCTAAAGGTACAACAAACCATTTCTTGTGAGTAGATGAGCAAGAAGAGACTATGTGGCTCCCAGGGGTCCACAGGCTAACCACACATCCAGTTGAATTGAGAATTAATATTTGAAATTATAAAATACCTGTCTCGGTTGGAAATTTGAAGGATCCACTTCAACAAAAGAATATTGGCAAAGGCTCAGGGCATTGAAGTTTTTGTGCTGAGTATAGAAATACATTCTCAATTTCCTTTCAACCTATGGTTTGATTTTAAAGTTAGAAACAACACTCATGGATGGTGATGTCTGATTTTAAAACTTGGTGTGAAGATGAATGGCAGGAGAGGCACATGTGAACAAAATCTAACAAATTCCTGTAGATGTATGCATTTCTTAGTAATTATTATTTTTTCTTATTAAGTAGCCCCCCAAATTAAAAAGATTCAAAATACCATACCATGTAGCCCAAGTTCAAGTAAGGCAGAAAAATACTGCAAGCATCATTGACAATCCTGGGGCTGTCATGGAGTCATAGATGCTTTTTACTTTGGAACCCTCCTTCATTTATTCTTTGGGTAGGCTTTTGACATGTAGGTAGTACTGTTTGGTACATGTGTAAACTTTATCTGATTAGATCCACTTTAAAGGTACCCTTCTGTCTTAGTCAATATTTCATAAGGAGATCAATCATGTTTGTAAATTTGTTTCCACGTAGCCTTTCTTTTGTACTTTTTTTAAACAAGCAGCTTATATAGTTTATATCATCCAATATATAATATACCCTGATATTATATTATTAAAGTATCGTATCCAACTTTCACAATAGTCATAGTCTTGTTGACTATGATTTTAGAACCTTTATATTCCTCCCCCAAGAGCTGCCTTTCTCATCAGCAATCTATCTTCATTTCCCTCTTCCACAACAAACCAAAGGCAAGCATCAGTGAACTTTCTATTAGCGAATGGGTTTATTCTGGAAACTTCAGAGATGCACAAACACACACTGTTTGGCCTTTTGTGTCTAGTGCCTTTGACACTAGTGCTAGTTTCAAGGCAGACTATGTTTTCTCTCATTACTGAGTCACATTTGACACAACCATTCATTTACTGGTTGATAGTCAGTTGGACAGCTTTTATTTTGGCCTATCATTAGGAAGTCACTGATTTTCAGGGCTAAGGGTTTTTGTGTGAGGTCATATATTTTCATTTTTCTTGGAATGGAATTTGTAAGATCAGATGGTGACTCTGTTAAACATTTTGAAAATGCCCAAAGTGGCTGCACCATTTAATATTTCATATTATAAATGTATAAAGGTTCCAATGATCCCATTCCCAGCTATATTTATTATTTTTTGTCTTTTTAGATGACATCCATTCTTGAGTGTGAACTGGTATTTCAGGTCTGGTTCATCTCACTTTTCAATGTTTTATCATATCATATATTTACCTGTGATAAGTTTTAAACTACTACTTGATACTTTGGTTAAGTTCATAAAATATTCTGTTGCTTATATAGTGTATATAGCTTATATAGTTTATATCACCCAATATATAACATATCCAGTATGTAAGTACATGAACACATTTAGAATATATATTTAAAACTGAATCTTCTGGGTGGTAGATTATAGATATTTTGAACTTCACAAAAATTATGACAGTTGTTTTTAAAGTAAGAGTTTGACTAAATATGAGCAGATTTAATGTTTGGAAGTTAGATGAAAAGCAAGTGTTTGAATGTGTTCAATAGAATAAATTGGATTTTTCACTGAGATTCTGGAGGCTGTGTATGCCGCTCCTACCCATGCTTTGACTGAAGGCTCTTAGTGTTTTCAACAGGGCCCTTTCTTTCCCATCATTCACTTTTCCATAACTTTTGTTTTCAATTTTCTTGGATTGCCTCACATTAGTGCTTTAATAAAAACCTACGAAGGGACAAGGTTACACTTTGTATCATCCTTTATTAATACCTGAGAATAGCATTGCAGCATTAAATAGTCTGAAAGTTTTCTGCAGACTGCAATATAATTGGCACTTATGCAACTAAGCCAAGGCTATCTAAACACAATGAGCAGATTATGGAAGGGCAGGCATTTTTGTTGGGCTGTCTCAAGAACTGATCTATATCAATTTTCTCAACCTGTGGGTCAAGAACCCTTTAGGGGTCATATATCAGAGAGTCTGCATATTAGATATTACATTACAATCCATAATGGTAGCAAAATTACAGTTATGAAGTATCAGAAAGATAATTTTATGGTTGGGGCATTAAAGGGTTGCAGCATTAGACAGGTTGAGAAATGCTGTTGATGCTCACTGGGCTCTCTGCTCAATGGAGGCCAGTGTAGAGGTAGCAGAGTCAGTGGGAGCATACCTCCTCCCAAAGACACTATGAATACAGATGTGGACAGACACAGTTTCCCCAAAGTAAAAGGATACAATTTGAGGTTTGCAGTTTATCTCTAATCTTACAGTATTAGAAAATATGTGGCTGCAAACTCAAGGTTTGGGAGCACAGGTAAATATGAGAACTATTTAGGGCTGGGTTAAAGAACTACCAGATTATCTCCAGAATAATCTTGCAATCTGCAGGGCAGGCCAATTGTCACACAGAGGCAATGTTGTGAGTGTATATTATGGATAGTAGTATGGTTTCTTGGGCTATACTAGTTATATTTCTATTGTGTTGATAAAAATCTCTAAAAATAATTTAGGTAAGGAAGATGCTTATTTTAGCTTAATAATTATTGTGGGCACATAAGGAAGTCAGGACTAGAACTCAAGCAGGAACTTTAAATAGAAACTATGGAGGTATGCTGTTTGCTGACTTACTCATAGGCCCATACTCAGCTAGCTTTCTTATATAGCTCAGGACAACCTGCATAGGAAATGGTTCAACCCACAGAGGGCTGGGCCCTCTTGCATCAGTTAAGGAGACAGTCTTATACAGACATACCTAGAACCAATCTGATCTCAGTAATTCCTCAGTAGAGATTTTCTTCTCAGATAACTCTAGGCTGTGTCAAATTGACAGTTAAAGCTAGCCAGGCAAGGGACTATCTTCTTTATAAAATGTATCTATATATGATACACAAAAAAACCTTGAAGACTTTCCAACTAACTTTTTCAGAAAAAAATATTGTTGGTCTTACTGACTTGATTATGTTTTTTTCCTTCTAAAATTTACTTATTTATTATATGTAAGCACACTGTAGCTATCTTCAGATACCCCAAAAGAGGGCATCAGATCTCATTATGAATGGTTTTTAGTCACCACATGGTTGCTGATATTTGAACTCAGGACCTTTGGAAGATCAGTCGGTGCTCTTAACTGCTGAGCCATCTCTCCAGCCCCTTGATTATGTTAATATCAACCTTAGTACATATAAAAGAAGGAAACACACAATGACATGTCCTATTAGCAGATGCCAGCTTCAGTGGGCAAACAGACTCATCCCCCATTTTAATTTGTTTTATTTTGTGAAAGATAATGAAGATGAGTATATTCTGTAAGTGTAGCAAGCCTGTATTTATTAAACCATTTAGAAAATGAAAACCTCACCAATCTTGGATATCAAAGTACATAAATGTGTATAGAGTGATTTCCAAGCATCCACATTTCACCAGAGTAAAAAATATCAAAATATAATGGTTTCTTTGGCTATAACATGTCTATCAAAGATGAAGAAATGGGAAATCAGTTTCAGCCTAGCAGCTAAAAAGTCCAGGATTGAAATATTCAGCCTTGAGAAGTTATAGACTATCACAAGGAAGGTGAGTGCCTGTAATATTTCAATTCAGCGGCTCTCAAGAGGAGACATGCACAGTAATAGTCAAGAACATAGTCTGTAGTCTGTGTGCCTCCCCCTTTATTTCAGCCATTGAACCAAATGGAATGAGGCTAATGTAATACTTTGAGAAGATCAAATCTCGAATAAGAGTGCTCTAATATCTCAGGACAAATAATCATGACATTTAAGGAAGGTGTCCCTGGGCTTTTGGGTAGCATGGTCAATCATCTTAGGTACCCAGAAACAAAATTACAAGATCATAAAATATTTTTTAACATGCAATAAGAGAAAATCAAAATATATACCCGACCCATCTAGACTATAGACCTTTACTTGCAGAACACTGTATATCATACCACACAGCAGAAAGGAATGGCTATAAACCTCTGTGGTTTGGCATGCTGTTATGTATTTCTTGTTGCAATCATTCTTATTCTTGAGTCATGGGGAAATGAGTTATTAAAAAAAGTAGCTTACTTCAATCATCCCTAGACAGTTTTGTATCACTGAGAGGGCAGTTCATTTATTCATTTAGTTAACAAATATATATAGAAGAACATGTGGGGCAGGTGAAATGCTGAGCTGAGTCTACTACATGCACTAAGATTTGTAAAAGAAGGTGCCTGCATTCAAAGGCTTTATAGGATCCTGAAGGTAGACAGGCATAAAGATGGTGGAAATAAAATATCTCAAGAAGCCAATAACCTGCTGTGGTTTAGACAGGGTGATGAATGTGACCATAGAAGTGACCAGAGCAAGGTCTGGATGGAGTCAGTCAACTTGAGCATTACTAGACTAGATATTGGACCATCCCTAGCTATTGGTGAGTGGTGGTGAGTGTGTGTGTGTGTGTGTGTGTGTGTGTGTGTGTGTGTGTATATATATATATATATATATATATATATATATATATATATATGCTTTCACACATTACAAGCTAGTCCAGTTGGAAGACTCTTGAGGAACCAAAATAGTAATATATTATGTTTGGAGCTAAATACATCTGTTTTCTGAATCCTAACCCTGTATTCTGACCCTGTAGCCTAGGAATGTGACCATACTGCTGATCAATATTGTCCCCTGTAAAAATGGAAAAGTACCCAGGATCCCACTTTTTTATAGAGACATGGAAAGAAAGGGTCAGCAGAAATAAGCCAGTGGTGCTTGCCACTGGGATAGGATACCCACCGAAACATTTTGCATCACACACATTTGCTCAATGGCAAATCATTTTAAATCAGTTGAAAACTGAAAATGATCAGGCTTATTGTGGAAGATAAAACGAGGCATGACTTTAAAAACTGCTTTGTATATTTGTTTACATTTGAGAGCAACAGACTAGGGCTTCGAGCTGTGGTTTCAAGGAAGAACAGTGTAAAACATGGCGCCCGTGGAGTTGCTGGGTAAAAAGTCTGAACTAATCAGCTGCATCATTATTCATGGATAGGTTATCTGCCCCCTGGCCTCGTGCTTTGGTGACAGAAGATTAGCTTTGGAGTTTGGTAGCTAAGTTTTGTCATTAACGTTTGCTTTTAAAATTCTCTTTAATTTGCCCAGCTCACACAAATGTACTTGAGAACAAATGTAAAAGAATGTTTACATAAAGACAGTGGTGGTCTGTGTAATCTTACAGAGGGAGAGATGGCGAAGATTTCAGAGGACAGGAAACCCTAGGGATGGGGATTTTCTTAGGGCAGGGGATGGGTCCAGAAAGCTTCCATGGAGGCTTGGAGTTTAGCATGGAGGAGACAGGGGCCAAAGAACACTGAGCCTGGAGTGAGGAACTAAACAAGAAACTGGGAGAGCAGCAAAAGGACTTGAATCTAAGGCGAGGTCAGTCAGACATGCTCCAGTGACTTTTTTTTTTTTTCATATAAAGGCAAAAGTGGGAAGTGGAAGAATGCTTTTGTTTTTCCAGGTCTGGCAGCCACAAGGGGGTTGTTGAAAAGCAGGCAGTCCATGTGAGCCATGTGTCTTCCTGAAGGGCAGGTAGAAGTCATTAGCACGGGGCAAATCACTTACTTTTCTGGGCTCAATTTCTTCACTCCAAGTCCAAAACTGCTGAGGTCAAAACCTCACTAAGATGTAGAGCTGATGTTTTAGAGCAAAGTCCCTCCCCTCTGAGTGCCACATAAGGCTGTGTCCCCTCAGTGGCACCTGCTTCTAGTCAGAACATCCTGGATCAATATTTCATCACAGCTTGTCATAAATATTCCATGAAAGAAAACCCAGGAAGTAATACTGGATTTGGATAATTTTTCTAGCCTCGAAGTTACAGCAGCGATTTTCATTTTCAAAGCATCTAATCCAGTTCTCAATTATGCATGAGGAGGGATGTGACTGAGATCATATTTAACACTGTCAAGGGTTGTAGTGATGGAAAGAGACAAAGCTAAATGGCGGGGGAACATGATAAGGGCTGAGTGACACAGCAAAGGAAACCAAGCGACCCTGCTTCAGGTGATGTATGATGAATCCCTGTTTACTGGGAGAACCCTCATTAGAAATCAACTCTAGCTACTATGGGAATGTTCTGACTAAATTTCTTATTCTGTCTCTATTCACAGAAACCTGTTTGACATTTGGGAATATTGTTAAGTAGGTTAAATTCTAGTTCTGGAAGTTTCTTGTCTATTCTCTCTTGAGTCCGACTTGCCCCGTTCTCTATAGTCTTGTCTGTGGGTGCTCAAAAAGCTCGAGAAGTCTCAGATAGTCTATCTTGAGGGAATTATGGTCAGCATATTCCTTGACACTTTGAGCAACCCCCTGCAGTAGCTCTTAGCTCAGAATTTATATGTTTAGACAGAATAAAATGTCAAGCTCTCCAGATTCTAACTCATGGGATTATGGTGAGTCCCTCTGCAAAGGTCATAATACCCACCCTTTGTCACTCAGGGATAAATGGAAGCCACTGCAAGTTCATGTCCTGGGGATGCCCTGACCAACAAAATGCAAAACCAGGGCATAGTTATTCAATGTCATAACTTTTTAAAATCATTGTGTGAGGTATATATGTGTGTGTACATTTGTACATATGTATGTGCATGTATGTGGAGGCCAGAGGTCATGTTGTGTTCCTTCCTTCAATTTCTCTCCTTCTTATTAATATTTTTATTTATTCATTTGAGAAAGAGAAAGAAGAGGAGGAAGAGAGGAGAGAGATTTTCCTGACCCCGGAGCTCACAGATTCTGCTAGTCTGGCTGGCTATCCACCCCAAAGGAACGTCCTGAACTCTGCTTCCCAGAGCTGGGATTCTAGGTGCATATCCCATTCTGATTGTTTCATAAGTACTGAGGATCCAAATTCAGGTTGTCATTCTTGCACTGTGAACACTTTGCTAGATGACAATTCCCCTTGCTGCTTTCACAGTCTCAAATTGGAATTTCTGCTTTACAGTGAATAGTTTTAGGTGAAATATCTTCTCTATGTTCAATCATATATCCATTCAGGGATTTATTGACTATCTGTTCTATAGATACCTGCCAGATGTCCAGGTTGTACACTGGACAGCACATCCTCTGCAATCTGGGAGCTATGAAGCTGATGTTTGCTAGACCATGATTGTCAAAAGTGCTTGAAGATGTCTCATGAGAACTGGGTCTCCCTTCAAAGCCTATGTGGAGAAGAACAAAGTGCAGAATTGTTAAGAACATAACCAGATCCTCCAAATTATTATCCTTCTCCACAGTGTCCATTCACCAGGAGGAAGGACGGGACTCCAGAGCACTCCATAAAGAAGAATCCAATCCTGTTGGCTACCAGCATCCTATGACCACTCAGTAAATGAGCAACATGGCACCCTACTGCCCTGAAAAGACCACTATTTGGAAGACTACTCACTAGCCTGGGGAGATATTTTTATTTTGGGCTTGTTTTTGTAGCTGCTCACGAAGAGGAACTTTCTCTGAGTGTATTGGCTAAATTTACCAAACTGTGACCTGATGTCCAGTTGTCCCAGCTCACCTGTCTGTCACTAGGAGTTCTGAAATGATGCAAACAACTCAAATTCCATCTGACATATTTTAAACCACTGTGATTTGTTGATATCCTCCCAGTTGTCAGGGTGGCAACTGTGAACCTTTCCAAAGTCAGAATAGCCCACTGCATGGAAGTGAGTGGAGAAGGCCAGGTGGGGTACTTGCCAGAAATTTGTGGAGCCAAGAGGAGGTTTTTGATGGAGCTTGGAAACAAACTACTCCAGTAGAGATAGCCACACATCAGTGACTTCACAGATGACTGCCTGCTTTGCCTCTTTACCCCGACTGATGCAGCCTCTGACAGATCAGGAGACCTGTTAAGAGCCTATCTCTATAGCCTGCCTGGGAATACAGATAGAGTGCAGAGCTAGGTTGAACCCTGGTGCAAACTGAGCCCAGGACATTCTGGCAGACAGTTCTCTGTATCAAAGTAGAATCTCTAAGGTAAAATCACTCACTCCTGCATGTACACACACACACACACAAACACACACACACACTGTATACACTCACCATGCAGTCTTTTCTAATTGAATCTAAAATGTAAGTGCTTTGGTGTTTCAAAGGACCCTGCAATCTTGATAAGAAAAACTAATGAGATGCCCTTTCTAGGGCTGGTCACACAATAGTCCGAGTGACAAGGACCCCTATCAAGAAATAAAGCAGAAGATAAATGAGATTTTTCTAATATCCATTTCACCCATTGTTCACCAGTGTCAGGCAGTACAGATTCTATTTATCATGGAGGAGAAGAGAAAGGGGGGATTTTTAAAAATATATATAAAGAAAGCCTCCACGGCAGCCTGTATAAAAACCTTCTGCTCTAGGGAACTCCCCTGCCACCTGGTAGAAAACAAAGGCAAAGTTTAGGTGTGGGATGCGTGGGGTAGGAAGAGAAGGATGCCCATTTTATTGCATTTTCTCTTTACCTTAAGGACAAAATAATATGCAAGAAATTACCCTTTTCAGGACAGAAGAGATTATTTCTGACTGCAGACTGGAAGAGGTTGTGATTTACAGCCCATTATTTATAGTATTTATAACCCATTAAATTGTAACTGTGTCAAAGGCTCTAGATGCAAATGGGGGTTATGAAATTGCCACTTAAGGCTGATGCGATTTAGAATTCTCAGAGGGTGCATTAAGACACAGGGTAAACAGCTGAGGCAGCAGCTCAGTTGGTAGGGTGCTTGCTTACCCAGAAGAAGCTCTGGGTTGCATACATTACAGGGCACAACCTGGGAGTGGGAACAATCTCAGCATTGAGGAGGTAAAGCCTGATCCATCAGAAATTGAAGGCTTTCTTTGGTGACTAAGAGAGTTTAAGTCTAGTATGGCCCACATGTTTTAAACAACAACTAAAGAAGACATAAGACAAACAAGAAGCAAAGATGCTCCGTTGTCTGTTCTAAAGGTCACTCCATTAGGGTCACTAATGAGATCTTATTCCTTATAATCCATTAATTGTAGCATCCCTGAATTGAGTGCATCAGACAGAAAGATAAAATCTAAACCAGGGGAACCTTTAAAACTCTAGTCCAACTTTTAAAGCAACCCCCCTTACAAGAATGACCTCATATTTAGAAATCTGACTCTGTTAAAGGCTCATCCCCTTGGGATGTCTAGATGCTTCTATGTCCTCTCCCAACCATGCTCAGTGTGACAGCAAGTGTTACCCTGTGATGGCTGAAGCTTTTAGAAGTCTTTTACATTTCAAGAGAACTTGCCTGGCTGAGGCACTCAAAGGGATGTGCCAGCTCCAAGACTTCGCATCTGCAGCTTGCCAGGGATGCAGGTGCCCAGCAATGTCCTTGTTTCCTCAGAAGAAGCTGACTGAGAAGCAGCCCGTGTGGAATGACAGTCCTAGGGTCAGATGGCAGGCCAGGCTCCTACAGCTCAACATGTGCCCCACCAAATGCTTCCTGTGCAGTACAGGGAGGGGGTGGGTCCAGAGGAAAGGGTTGTGGTTTTGATCCAATGTTAATTTACTTCTGGAGACTTATACTATTCTGGTTGCTATTTTAGAAAGAAGTATGCATTTCAAAATTAAAGTCCATCCTCTTCAAATGTCTTATAGGTTGTTTCTTAGTGAGTGCCATGTGTCATGGTAGAAATAAGTCAAGAGGGGAGGGTGGCAACTGAAGGGCTGCAGTCTTCGTACAGTTTTTCTATTTCAAAAGAGCCAAAGAACACACACACACACACACACACACACACGGATTCATTTGCATTTCAATAAACATTTTCTCTGTCTACTTGTTTCATTTTCCCACCTGCTCCCTGCTAGAAAGACATCTTCAGTCTGGTTATCACATCCCTGCTTAATGCAAGCTGCCACCCAGACGACACTGTGTCTGTTAGGTACTGTGGATTTTCAACTAGCCAGTTTGACTTTTGAGAATTAGAAAACACAGTGATTCGTAGAGTTAAGTGGTTAGTAAGACTCACCAGAAGTCCCATTGTCCCCACCCATATCATAAGAACACCACTGGGTAATACTTAGAGAGAAAGGGAAAGAGTTTATCTCTGATAGTAACTAGGAAAGAACAGGAGACAGAGGTAAACTGGCAAAGTGCTTGCCTTGTGTGCATGGAGTCCTGACTTCTAGCCCCAGAAACTAGATGTTGCGGTGCATGCCTGTAATCTTAGCCCTTAGGAGGTGGAGACAAAAGGGTTAGAAGGTCAGGGGCATCCTGGCTATGTAGTCATTATATGGCCAAGCTGGGATACAAGAGACCAAGTCCTGAAATAAAATAAAATATCAAAACAAAAAACTCAGCCATCTTAGGCAGGCCTTCACAAATATCCTTGAAATGGAGAGAAGTACACTTTGTGCTATTCTCCCTCTGTCTAGTAGACTTCTTGTTCGCTAAAATTTTCTTGTAGTATTCTGTTGACGTACAACTGAATGAATTAATGACTCAACAAGTCAACTATTTGTTGGTTATGTACCATTAAGTTATTTGTAGCTACTCAGAATCAGAAATAAAGCCAGTGTCTTAGTTAGGGTTTCTATGGCTACAACAAAACACTTTGACCATAAAGAAGTCAGGGAGGAAAGAGTTTATTTGGCTTGCACTTTCACATCATAGCAGGGAAAGAATTCAAACAGGACAGAAATCTAAAGGCGGAAGCTGACACGAGGTTGTGGAAGAGTGGTGCTTGCTGGCTTGCTCCCCCATGGCTTGCTCAGCCTGCTTCTTATAGAACCCAGGACCATCAACCCAGGGTGACCCCACCCACAATGGACTGGGCCCTCCTACATCAATCACTAATTAAGATGCATTTTTATCAATTGAGGCTTCTTCTTTTTAGATAACTTTAAATTATGTCAAGTTGATATAAAACTAGCCAGTACAGACAGTGACCTCCTCCTAAGGGGTTTTATTATGAAACTTGGAAGCATATGAAAATATTAAAGTGGAGTGAATGAAGGAAGAAAGAGTAAGACCTGATATAGTATAGGGTGATTTATATGGATTAAACTTAAGAAGTATTTCTTTATTTACATGCCTGTGGGCATAAGTGTTTATGCATGTGTGTGTGTGTGTGTGTGTGTGTGTGTGTGTGATGCATTTGTGTGTGCATGCTTATGCACATACATTTCACAGTGGGCATGTGGGAGTCAGAGAACAATGTGTAACCATTGGTTCTCTCATTCCACCATGAGGAACTTGGGGATTGAATTCAGCCTGGGAGGCTGGCAGCAGGCCATCGCACCGCACACCTAGATGCATTTTGAAATTAATTCTAATCTATTTTTTCAATCTAAAGCTGATTATGGAGTTGGTATTAAGGGATGTGTGACTGAAATTGAGATATATGAAAAAAATCCATCTTAAAATTTCTTTTGCTTTGTACCCATAGCATGTTCTAAATGTTGCATATGGGTGGATACCTGCTACATAATGTAATTCCTAAGTACACATGACAAAGAAATACACTATTTCTATTTCTACTTTGAAGATAAAGAAGCTGAGGTGACCTTGCCTATGGTCACTATGAACTGGGAAATGGACTTTATGCAGTTTAAACCTTGCTTTGTCAGTATGTGATACTCTAATTTTCTCCACTACATCCTGCTACCATCTAAACAAAGGTAGAGATACTGTGTTGTGTGTAAGTTGAGATTGTAGGAGATTGGTGATTTTTATATTTCTCCAGAATGGTCAGTAAGATCTGAAAGGACTGAGGTACCACAGCTCTGCAACAGCATACTGTTTGCTCTATTCACATGTTCTAAAATGTTTCCTTTTCCTTAAAGGGAGTAATATATCTCTTTTAGGGTTTTACTGCTATGAACAGATACCATGACCAAGGCAACTCTTATAAGAACAACATTTAGTTGGGGCTGGCTTACAAGTTCAGAGGTTCAATCCATTATCATTAAGGCAGGAACATGGCAGCATCCAGTCAGGCAGAGCTGAGAGTTCTACATCTTCATCTGAAGGCTGCTAGTGGAAGACTGACTTCCAGGCAGCTAGGATGACATCTTAGAGCCCACAACCACAAGGCCACACCTACTTCAACAAGACCACACCTCCCAATAGTGCCACTCCTTGGGCCAAGCATATACAAATCATAATATACCATATTCATAGAACTAGCCAGATTCTCATTGCTATTCAAAACCAAGCGGTATGGAGGAAAAGAAAGATGGCCCCCAAATGGATGGGCAAACCATGACTCCAATGGAGCCAGTTTGCTTGTTGGATGAATCAGGGGTGGAAAGTGAATAAAGGCAAATACTTGCAAATAGCTTTCCACTTTCTGAAAACTATACAAGAATCATCATCAGATTTAGATTTACACAGCAAATTTTACTTTAACATCTATCAACCCAGCAAATATTTATTGTCTACTGTATTAGTCATAGAAACTCAAATGTCCATAAAATGCCTGCTGTCTTCAAAAATCTCAAAATTGCAGGGTTAGACCACTGCATAAGAAAAGTGAGTCATGATGCTGTTAAGGAAGATAGAGCTTTCTCTGGAAATGTCAGGAAGAAACCCACGTCTCACCTCCTAGGTGAGGAAGACAGTAACTGGGGAAGTTCATCAGAGGGACACAACAATCAAAGGAGTCTTGATGCACAAGTAAGAGGTGTGAGCAAGGAAGGAAGCAGATGTTGGAAGGTGTCCCGGGCAGAGAATCTACCAGTGCAGACAAATGAGGATGAGCGTGGTATTTTCACTGAATTACAAACCCGAAGGAGCTGAGTGTTTACTAAACAACCACTTGCTTTCATACCCAAAGAAAATCCTTAAGCTCTTTAGTGTAGTCTGTATTGTAATCTAAACAGGAAAGTGATTTGTCATGATTAATACTACCATGAGCAATAAGCTGACAATATTAGGTACAAAACATTTAAGACACGTATGCCCTTCCACTCCACAGAACAAATTTTACCTCAAGTATGTCAATTATTCAATTCACAACTATGCATTCGCCTAGAATATATTTTAGTTGGTTTCCATATGACAATAAAGCAGTGGCCTTGGTCATCTCATAAAAGCTTTCTTCTGAGGTTTTCAAAACAAGGAAAAGATCGAATAAAACAGAATCTCAAAGAAGTCTCATCAGCCATATTAAAAGGGAAACTATATGGAATATTCTGATGATTTTTCTGTTGTTTGTAAAGAAGTACAAATTTTAAACTATTATTGGACTTTGTATAGATGATGTTTATTTTTAACGACCTCAGACATTTTACTTAGCCCTCATTCAGAGGAGAAGATGCAAGGAAAAACTTCCAAACACATGTAATGGTGTAATTCAGGGTAATTTGTAGGGAGCAAAGATTAAGACATGTTCAATCATTCGATGATCAGAGTTAACTAAAAGGTGCGTTTGATTTTGTTGTTGTTTCCGGGTGGCCCCTGGGGTCCCGAGACCATGCAAAAGAACCATTTAAACACAACTCTATCCGCTGAATACTTACAGTTGGAAGCATTGACGTGACTACCCACCATAACTCTGAAAGCACATTTCTATAGCAGTCAGGAGTGGGGAAGCTTTGCTGGCTTAGGACTGGAATGTGTCCTGTGATAAGACCTTAGTCCTAGTCTGTAGGATATAGGCTACAAATTATTTTGGGATTTTACTCCTTTGGAAGTGTTGACCATGCATGCATGGTGTATGATGAGAGAGGCATCTACTGTGACTTAACTACTGATAAACCATGTGGCTATCATATTTCTCTGAGTCCCAGTTCCAAATTTATTTAAGCCTTGTTATCTCCAAACCCTTTACAATTTAGAAAGCTCTTAGGTGGCTGTCGTCTGTTATATGCTTTATCTATAGACCAATGGGGAATTTGATAGATTTTTAAGACCTATTTATCCTAGTCATTTGATGGCCACATCTACAAATCTACACCACCTCTCAATGTCTTATAGATTGTCTTCTCATGAAAGATCATTTTTATAGGAGAAATACTTATATGAGGCCTTACTGATCCTAAGCCATAAAGGGAAAGTCTATGACCCATGGAGCCTAGTGGTATTAGAGAGAAAAGACTATTGGGAATGCATGGGATGGATTATTACAAATTGGCTTGAGTATGACTTTATATTTGTATCTGGGGATAGTCAGGAAGAAAGAAGGAACCTTGAATTTCCATAGTTTTCTTCCTACGTAGTTTACCCAGTGCAGAAAACTCACTCATCACACTGTTGCTCTTCTGAGATGACACATTCTGCTCCAGCACAGGGCGACTAGCACAACAGAAATTGGGACTCTGATTTTATTGCTAAACTCAAGGCTACTTTAACAAGTTGAAAGAAAAAAATGTTAATATATGCAGCAGAAAGTATTTTAAATAAATATCTGTCATCTATAGTTAAATCTCTGCTTTCTTGGTGTTAATTATGTCATAATCATAAGAGAATCGAGATGAAGCTATTTATTGCAGGTTGAAAAGCCAAATATTAACTCTACTGCAAAGTAAGGCAAATGAAGCAGCAATTATATATTGTTTTGATCATGCAGTGAATTCTTTAAAACAGATATTTTCTTGTGCATCTATTATTGATCTGAAGGGAGTGAGTCAAATACAATTTTTAACTAATTGGCCATTAAAATGATACTTTAGAAATACTAAAAAATTCATCCCTTTAGATTCTTTGATGCATTCTTCTATGAAAAAGTTTGCTCCTCGCCAATATTTTCATGATAGTTGTCATATACTTTTCTGTTTACATACTTAACTGGGTTCAGAGGAAAAAGAAATTTTTTTTTCCAAATAGATAATAATGACTTCTAGGGATATGTCAGTCAGAAGAAATTCTATCATCAGTGGGTACATGCCAGTATTGCCAGCACTTAGGGGGTACAGGCAGGAGGACCAGAAGTTCAAGGCCATCTGTATCTGCACAGTAAGTTTGAGGTCAGATGGTGCTAGATAAGATTTAGTTTCAAACCCCTTAATGTATCATCTCTCTCAAGAAAGAAATTATATTATCGAAGTCACTAAACCAATCTTGAAGAGTAAGGGATTTGTGGAATATACTTGGAATATACCCCAAGTATATTTCTGTATATTGTATCTGTAACAGTTGAATGGTTCTTTCTCTTTAGATAAAATATCGAAATAATGACAAAAATCTTCTCAAGTTCATATAATATTTCTTCATATGCCAACCTTTAAATTCTACTAGTTGACAACTTGCATATACTTAACATGATGATGAGATTTGTAAGGAACCGTTATAGAAAGTGACTTTACATGAATTGATGTGCTACATTTCTCATTGTGTGCACATACTATTTATGCCAAACAATAACACATCATACTTAAAGACAGTCCTACCTACTCAAAATGATGCCAGGATGTGGTGGCACATGCCCTTAATCCTAGCACTCAAGAGGCAGGCAGATCTCTGTGATTTCGAATTCAACACAATCTATACCAGTGAGTTCCAGGCCAGCCAGGGCTACCTAGTGAGACCCTGCCTCAAAAATTAATTAAATTAAATTAAATTAATGAATCAAGTGAGGAAAATTTAAAAAGATGGCCCTACCCTATGATGGAGCAATATTTATGAGAGTGTTGGAAGAAACATGGCTAGACCCAAATGGATGCTGGGGACTTTTCAACAAAGGTTAAGTGACTAGAGCCATTTGTAGCTATGTCTGAGAGTATTTTTTTAAGCAAGATATGGAATGATTTTAGTTATTCAAATATACTTTTCTTCTTTTAATTTGCAGAATAATAGATATCTTAAAGAACTACTTCTTCAAGCAGTGTTGTAAGTAAACACATAATTTGTTAATGCTTTGGGGAATTTGAAAGGAAAAGGTTGCAAACCCTAACCTCTCTGTCTCCATGGATGTGGAAGGATGCTTTTCCAGCCTTAAATCTTGTTATTTCTGCCACTTTCTTTGAGCAATGACATTTTTTTTCTTTTGTACAGCTGGCTCACTACCCCTTGGCCACCTCTTGTGTTGTACAGATTCCATGGGAGTTTGCTTTATAGGAGGGTGCTATGAAGCTTGTTCAGCCTGGGTGCCTGTAGAACCATTACACGATAAACTACTGACCTAGACAATCACTAGGACCCAGAGACTGTAATGGCAAGAAACAAATGTTTATTGTGTTAAATCTCTCAAAAATTGGAGATATTTGGTACTGTTACACAACACAGCTGATTCTAAAAATACAAAACAGCAATCAATTTATGAAAAATTATCTACATTATATACAGTACTTCTACAACATTTTTAAAAATAAAATACATTAATTTAAAAAGTAGGTGCCAAAGACATAAGTCAGTGGGTAAGGGTGCCTGCTGTCTTCCAGCATAATTATTTCAATCGAGGATCCACAAACTCACTGAGCCTGGAAAATTGTTTTTTGACCTCCACAGATACATACTGTGGCACATCTGCACACCAATGGGTTTACAAACACACAAATAAGTAATAATGTTTAAAAAGTAGGAATGTTTCATATTAATGTGTTATTTATTTAAAAGGCTGGAAACTATTATATAAAGTATAATTCAGGAAGTTGTTTGGTGAAAATCTGATTTATAAAACAGATTTTATATTGTCATCAATATATGTGAAGATATGATGGAAGACCATTTATTAGGCCAATAGGAAATGAATAACAAATATAATAAAAATTTGAAGCATTATGAAAGAACTCAGAAGAAAAACATAGACACAGGCATACTATGTTCTTAGACAGGAAGACATGGCGTCATAGGGGCTTCATATCTTCTGTTAACATGTAAATCCACAGTAGGTGGGTAAGCTTTTTCTAGCTTTTTTATATACAAGGCATAATACAAGTGAGAATTTTAGGAAATAGACCAGTCTTGTCACTTACTGAGATATAACAAAACTATAACAGTTTAAAACTGGTAGGGCTGGCAGTTGAATTGGTAAATAGACATTAGAATGGTGTAAAAAAAAATTTAAAAATCCAAAATACATATTACTATATGAAAAAATGATATTACCATAATATCATTACCATATGAAATAAACTTACCATATGAAAAAAAGTGATACTATAATGAGGGGCAAAGATATACATTACAAAAGGTTAAATGTTTAAGATATGCTACACATCTATATGTGTGAATCTCAGTTTTTATAATAGGCATAATATATACAGCTATGAAAGACAGACGAGTAACAAAAGTAAGACTGAAAACATTTTAAATGTTTACTTTTTTCTCTTATATGTACGACTGCTTCGTCTGCATCTATGTGTGGATAACACTCCTGTGTGATGCCTGAAGGAACTGGCGGTGCAGATGGCTGTGACCCTCCATGTGGGTGCTAGGAATGCAATGCAGGTCCTCTGCAAGGGCAGCCTGTGTGCTCAACTGCCAAGGAAACATTTTAGTGTTATAAAACTAAAACACATTTTTTGTGGAAAAAAAGAGCCCCCCACAAGATTCGAACATTTGTAAAGTGATGTCAACAGAACCATTGAGTTTACAAATAAAATAGAACAAACAAGAAGATACTGAGCCAGAGAAGGATGGGCAAAGCCATCCTGAGAAACTGGTGATTGTACTGGCAAAGATCAAAGACATTGCCTAGACTTGGTGGTGATGAGCACAGAGGGAACTGGGGGGCAGCTGGGGATTTTCCTCCTTTCTAATGGCAAACTGAGAAATCTATCTGGATCAATTTGGAGCTGTCCATCTTTAGAAGTGTCTTCATGTGTTCTCAGAAGCAGAGCAAGATGGCAGCTTTTATGAGCATGGGTCTGTATGCACACCAGTCTAAACTGCTCTTCAGACACCAAACTATCACAGGAGAGCAAAGAAAACCAGACAAGAGGCCAGAGTGCATGGTTTGGGTATAAGCAATGAATAAGGAAGACCTATTGAAAGTGACAAGAGTGACAGTCTTGCTGACGCCACTTTCCCACAAGCTCCAGACTAGGAAAGGCCCTTGCTGCTTAAGTGAGAAAGAAGGAATCAACTCTAAGCCTTATATCTGAGCACGGTTTAGGGTCTTCCAGAAGAAAATCATGAACGGACACATACTCGTAATCTCTGTTTCCAGGTTATGTCGCAGATATTCACACTATTCATTCTTAACTTCTATACATAAATCCATGCAGTCATGCAATGAGTTGGGTTCCTATAAGTGTAATGACCAGTTTCCAGGACAGTTATCATGATGATAACAATGGTCACATCACCACAGCTGATATCAGTGCCCATAAGAAGAGATCTCGGTTAAGTATAGGAAACCATACAACTTTATACAATATTTATAAAGACTGAGACATCTCTGTATGCACTAATAATGAATAAGGTATAAGGTATATTATTGAGTAAAAAAAAAATCAGGTACTGAAAAATATGTATCTTATAGTGATGTTGGTGTGTGTGTGTGTGTGGTGTATACTTGTATGTCATTATTATTTTGGAAGACTGTCTTATAGCCTTGATAATAATGACTGCCTCTAGGGGTGGAACAGAAATGGAAAGACTAGGTCAAAAGGTTAGGAAAAATGGCCATTTTCTACCTGTTGAGTTTTATATTGGTGTTTTGTATTATCTAGAAAAGGAGCAGAGTAATTTCTCAAGGAGAGCAGAGAAAACAAGCGTGCACATAAGGAGATTTTTCCAAGAGAGTTCATGCTCACTAACTACCAATTGTCCCAGAGTTCTGAAAGATGACACGTGGAAGCTCATTGACGAGCCTTATCATGTCAATGACAGGACAATGGACAGGACATTGTATTCTTTCTCACCTTTCCTGCTAAGTCAAGGCTATCTTTAAGACATCATGCCTTCATTCTTTCAGAAGATGTTAAAAATGGAATTGTGCTCACATAATCTACAAGGTGAAGCTTCTAGATATCTTTGGCTGTGAACAGCACCAGAACTGCTGGAGGAGTCAGGTAGAAGCCACTTAAAAGGCAGTAGAAGGGATATAAAACCCATTTTATCCTCTGCCTGTCAGCATCCATATTGACATCTCTAAGTAGGGAAAAGGTACCATGCCTTTGCTCCATATGGTAGAAATTTTGGTTCATATCAGTCTTGAGTAGAGTCTAAAATAATAGTTTCTTTAATTTTTGTTTAGCTTTGAGAATGAAGCCTGCCTAAACATCTGTGGCACCTGAGAGCAAAGATAGGAGCCTGGGGAAGGAAGCTTTGCTGGGACAAAAACAACAAACAGGAAGCCTACTTGTATGGGGAGCACGGTTGGTGCAAAGCATCTCGCCGTCATCCCTGCGGCTTCTCATGACAACACCAGCAAATATGTTTTGTCAGTATCTTTCCATGCTTCAAGTAAACTGCAATTCTAAAATGTGCAGTGCAGCCTTTCACTCCTAGGAAGGGATGCAGGTCCCCACCCACTGCTTCTCACTTACACCGCATCAGAGGTTTGGCCAGAATTTAGAAATTTTGCTCAACCCTCTCCCCAGTTTTCATTATTCTCTTTTACAGACTAGTATTCTTCCACTATCGGAAGAATTCCACCTGTGCCATACTGAAAACTTTGAGGAGGGCCTGGAAGTTAAATGTGGACATTCTTCCAAAAAGGAAAAGGATGGGTTGTGAGTCACCAAAATCTCTGCTTACATCCCTGAATCCTACAGTTCCAAATTTTCTTCAAAACATATTTTCCTGCCAGTGTTTTAACATCTTAAGTATATGTAAGTATATTGTGATGCTTTAAGCTATTTACCATCAGAATGGCTGGTACTGGCATCAATGCTATTTTTCCTTGCTTTTGGAGAGCTTCTAGAATTTCTAAGTGCCACAGCCTCTGGTAACAGCTTTGAGGTAAGATTTTGGGAACAGGGATGGCAAAAGTCCTAGTGTGCTTTCTGTTGCTGTGATAAACACCATGACTAAAAGCATCTTGGGGATAAAAGGGTATATTTCAGCGTCTATTTCCCAGTTGTCACAGTCCACTATAGAGGGAAGTCTAAGCAAGAAGTCAAGGCAAGAAGCTGGAGGCAGGAACTGGAGCAGAGGGCTCTAAGGAACATTCCTTACTGAATTGTTTCTCACAGCGTGCCAAGATTGCATTTTTATCATGCCCAAGCCCATGGAAGGCACTGCCCACAGTAGGCTGGACCTCCTCAAATCAATTATTAAATCAGAAGAAAATACCCTCAAGGATCTTGTCTATAGACAAATATGATAAAGGTGTTTTCTCAATGTAGGCTCCATCTTCCAACCTGACTCTCTATTTCTGTTAGTTTGACACAGAACTAACCAGCACAATGAATGAGTCCTGAGCCCTTTGAGTCACTTCTGTATATAAAGACCACCAGGTCCAAAGAACAATTTCAAAATGTAATCACATGTTTTTATGAGTGTTTTCTTTAGCTATCATCCTGCTTGCTCAAGCTCACCAAGAGTTTGGCTCTGTTTCTAATGAGAAAAGGTGTCTGTGCTAATTTAAAGTCTTCCGTTTAGAAAAAAAAAAAAAAAAGTTCCAAATGTCAGGCTGAACCTGAAAGTGATTACTCATAGGAATAAAACATGATGAGTAGGTATTTGAATGGATGTTCACAGCTGTTTTTTTTTTTCTCTCTTTTTAAAAGACATTCAGTGAGAAAAGTTTAATGCTGTACCACGGTCGCGAGTCGTAGGGTGTCTAACGTTGGCAGATCCAAATTAGAGCTCCCCTGGCAACTGTCACTCTGTGACATCACATTTTATCTAATGAGGCACAAAAATGTACACTTTGTGAACTCCACAGCTCCTTCACAAGTGCAGAGAATGAGAGTTATGGGGAAAGTGGGAGCCATCTGTTTGAAATCTTAGTTAGAATTTTCACCTTTGCCTGATCTACCTGCAGTTATCTTTTCTGCAGTTTCATAGTCAATAATTCTAAGGTGTTGAATTTGCTGTAACTAGCAGATATTAGTTAATTCACCCCCTCATGCCATCTAGCCCATCCTCGTTAATCTGTCACCTAACCCATAAGACCTTCTGATGTTATTAACAGGTTCCACATTTGCCCTTGTTCAAATTTGACTTCTTAATGAAGCCCTACTTTAATTACTACAGAAGATCTGGTTTTGACTAGTCACTTGAGTCCTGTCAATATAATGAGGAAAGGGGCTCCATGAGTTTGGCTTCTGACTCTTTACAGTTAGGGGATCAGTCACCATTGCTTAGAGACCCTAGTATGCTCCAATCAAGATGGTGGGTATATCAGGGTTATTTTCTAACCAGATGGCATACTACCTCTGGTCTAATATCTAACATAATGAAAGAAAAAAAAGGCCAAGTTGGTGAAGACTGAGGATGCTTGGACTGTCTTTGCAATTGCTCAATGTGCTTCTGTAAGGTGCTGTGTGTTTATGGATATACCCTCACACTGAAGTTGTGAACTGAACAAGCACAGATTATTCAATTCCTTCCCCCACACAGAGTGACACAGATGGACTGATTAAAATCATAGGTCTGTGCTAAAGCAAAATTACTGCGTTAGAGGAAGCATTTGGGGAAAGTGGGCGATGGGCTAGGAGAAAAAGAACAAACAAAGGCAGATGGAGTATCTTGGTCGGCATATAATTATTCTGTTATTCCTTTATCATCTAACTTATAAAGTGAGAGCACATTGAATAATATAGTAAGTAGGATTCATCAGTAGTGAATCATCAACTAAAACTCTTTGAGGGATGAAACGAGTAATGTTCTTGTTTAACAGTCTTATGGAAGGCAACTTTGCTTCCTCAGTTGTGCTTCCTAATGGCTTGCTTAAGCAAAGACCTGGTGAATATTAAGGCATCTTTTGCAGTATCCAGATTTCTAAACCATGTCCCTTCAATTCATTTTCCAATATGGAGGACATGAGTCTTTCCAACATTCTCCCTGGAAAGCAGTTAACTTCAAACACACCCTGCTCCTTTTATAAGCAAGAATGGCTACTCTTAAAGTATTGCTTAAAGTATCTAAGCAATCCACAGAGAACACAGTTAGAATAATAACAATGTACAGTTTATGTAGCAGAAGGCATAGAAAGATATTTATCCCAAATGATATAAAGAGAGTGTGAATTAAATTTAAGAAGGTGAAATTTTAAAAAGAGGTCAAAATCAATTGGTAGGTTCTCCTAGGTGTTCCAGATCTATAGCCATTTAAAGCCCGTGGGACAATTTACTCAATCATTCTGAAGAGAGTTCTCAGTAACAGCAGCGTGGTTTATAAGCTTCAGGTTTCTTCTAAGACATGGGGGAAAACTCTTAGTTTGGAGGCAACTTCAGAGCATAAGAAAATGGATCTGGATAGAGGACACACAAGCCTAACACTGAGAAACATTAGAAACAGAGGCCCAAAGCAGCAACACTGGAGGAATTTAGGACACATCCCACTAGAGTTGAGGATGTAGCAGTTAATAGCTTTTCAGGGAAGACCGGGTCCCTGTGTTAGCATCAGTGTTCATTAGCTCAATTGGATTCAGTGTGGGCTCTTTCCACATTCTGAAGCTTTGAGATCTTAGGGTTTGAATGTGCCTGTAATTTAGAGTTGTGAAACTTCCTGAACATTCTTTACTCTCTAGCTACACATTTCTGGACTAGTGGCCTGGAAAAGATATGGTCTGCCTAGTCAGACTCCCGTGAGCCAAGGCCAGGAAGTGAATAGATAGAAATTAATCTGAGATGTCATTTATTTTAACTCAAATTGAAGAGCACACACTTCTGAAATTTGGGGAGGGAGGTTAGTGAGACACACAGAGAATAAACAGGGCAATGTGTGCTTGGCATACGGTAAGCACACCAGTTTCTTTCTCTGACTTCCTTGCTTGTCATGAGAATATCTTTACCATTTTGATAATGAATTATTTGGTTACTTAGGCCCAACAACCTTGAGTTTTCAACTGTGCCATTCAGTTTGGTGTTTTAGAGACATTCAATGAGAGTAGGTTCTCAATTAGTATGGCAAACATTTTGAATGTAGCAATGAACACACATGATTTACAAGGTTCTATTCTCTTGGGGTTTATATCCATAGAGAGAAAGAAAAAGAATTAGATATTTGAAAGAGACTGTGTAGAAAATGTAATGAGTAGAAGCTGAAGGGTTCTGAGGTCTCCAAAGTCTTCTAGGAGGTTTCTTGGAGTCAGCTCGGGGCTTAGGAGGACCAGGCTGCTTCTTTTCTCTTCATGTCAGACTCTGCTCACTTTGGTTTAGGAGTCTATATCTACGGAGAGCATCAGCTACGCTTCAGTGAAAAACAGTCTGAGATAAGAGTTTGCCATACATAGACATGGAGCTTGGGGTTATCAGATGAGCTGGTTTGAATATGAATGCCCCCTAGGGCTCATGTATTTGCATGCTTAGTTGGACTTTGGAGCTTTCAAAAGTCTCCACCAGGCCAGCCACTCTCTTTCTCTCTCTGTCTGTGTCTGTGTCTGTGCCTGTGCCTGTGCCTGTGCCTGTGCCTGTGCCTGTGCCTGTGCCTATCTCTGTCTCTGTCTCTCTTTCTCTCTCTGTTTCTGTTTCTCTGTCTCTGTCTCTGTCTCTGTCTCTGTCTCTGTCTCTGTCTCTGTCTCTCTCTCTCTCTGTTTGTGTGTGTGTGTTTGAATCAGGATGTGGTTCTCAGCTTTTTCTCCAGTACCACTCCTGTGTGCTGCCATGCTTCCTGCCTCTATAAGCAAGCCCCTAGTTTAATGCTGTTTCTCACAAGAATTGCTTGATCATGGTATCTCTTTACAGCAATAGAAGAGAGACTAAGACATCAGAACTCTTCCTTGTTCTCTGTTCTCAAGGGGCTTTGAACGTCCTGCAATTTCTTTGCCTGTCCTACCTGGTCTGTCAGCTTTTCAGGTTTATCGAGAATTCAGAGAAAGCGGTTCTGAGAACACTCACATATTTAAGAATAGCTGATAGGCATCTAAAAAGGCCATTAGCATTGGCATGTGACTAACTGAATTCTATTTATTTTTAGGGAGCCAAACACATGAAGATTCCTGAATGCCTTGTTTGAAAGCACACTACATACTTTCTCAGCAGGGTGACTAGTGGAAACAACCTAAGGATTTATTTTGGCATGGCTTTGGGGAATCCATTATGGTGGAGGACATAGAAGTGGGCACTTGCAGTGGGTCACATTGCTGTGGTGTTCAGTAAGCAGAGAGCTTGATTGGCCGAAACTAGCCCTGGACATCACATTCAAGGGTAGATCTATAGTGATCTACTGTGTCCAGTGCCTCCTATTTCCTAAAGGTTCCACAGCTCCCTAAAACAGCACCATCAGCTCCAATACACCTTTCCATGGAGGGAACAGTCTAGACTTATTCAGGAGTTTTATGGGGAAGTTCAAGGCTCTGCAATATGAAGTCATTCAGACCTCTTTAAAACTTTCATTCCTCCTTTCAGGAATCAACTAAGCTATTATAGAGGGCGTCACTCGAGAGACCTGCAGGATGTTTTCTATTGGGTGCTATAGAATGTCACTTTGATTATTCTGAGAAATTTATGATTCCATTATAAGAGCCAATTGGCATTAGCTTTTTCTTAAAATTTAAAATTTATTTTTAAATTGTAATTCACAGGTGTGAGCATGGGCTTGCATGCATGCATGAGTGTGGGCATGTGAGGAAGACATCAGGTGCCATCCTCTAACAATTTGGCTAGGCTGGCTGGCCAGGAAATTCCAAGGATCCACCTCTCTCAGCCACCAATGCTGGAATGACAGGCACATGCAGCCATGCCTAGATTCTTATTTGCAAGATGGAGTAAATATGCTTGCACAGTAAGCCCTCCTACCCAGGAAGCTATCTCCTCAGCCACAGCAATAATTTGCTAAATGTCACTGGCCTAGAGTTTTAAATTGGGAGGGCTCTCCAATATGTTCTTCATTTACAAAATCCAATAGCATGTCTTATTGGTAGGCTTTAAAAAATGCACAAAACAAGAGACATACAAAAATCCCAAAACATAAGAAAGAAAGAAAGAAAGAAAGAGAGAGAGAGAGAGAGAGAGAGAGAGAGAGAGAGAAAGAAAGAAAGAAAGAAAGAAAGAAAGAAAGAAAGAAAGAAAGAAAGAAAGGAAGGAAGAAAGGAAGAAAGAAAACGAAAAGAAGAAAATCCTTCCGAGTTCTGCAACATTTAGCATGTGGTCAGGAGTGCTCAATGGGAAACATGCAACATCTTAGATTCTATTTTAAACAGGTCATTAAAGACTGATTTATTTTCAGGATTTGAGGCCTCCAAAATTAATATACAGAAGAAAGTACATTATTAAAATGTGTCAATGAAATACACCAATCAGCAAATATACCAGTCTTCTATCAGAGCCAGCCAGCTGAAAAATTATTCTGTCTTGGCTCAATAACATAGGAACACTTAAAAGGATTAAATCTCAGCTTTACAACCCCCCCCCAAACAAAAAAATATCCCACCAAAACCCCAACACCACTCCCACCAAACCAAACCAAAACCCTGGAGAAGAAAATTCTAGATTTGTTTATTTGTACTTTTGTTCATCTCCTTTGTTAGAACTTTGTCAGTAACTGGTGGGTTTCATGGGATTGAAGTTGTTGATCATAGTTAAGAAATGTGCATGCTGTTAAGGGCATGTAAAACTCGGATTGCCTAGGTTTACTATCCAAGGTCAGTCTTATCTCATGTCCCTGTGTCAACTGATAAGACAAGTTCTTTCCTAGCACAAATACAAGGGGAGTTCTTGACTTGAAAAAAACTTTGAATTAATGAAAACTATGGTGTAAACCTCAAACTCTCTGGAGATGGTGGGACTTTTAGCCAGAACCTACGTTATAGTATAAAGCGATGAAACCAGTAAAGTGTTCCTCAGTTAGATGCAGGACACACCAGAAAATCAAGGTAGAAAGGAGTCAGCCTTAATTGTTTACTTTGCCTGGAGTTGAAAACAAATCTCCAGATGCCATTCTCCTTGTAAATGCCAAGTCTTGCAGGCCCAAGTGGGAGTTGAAACATGACCCACAGCTGTAGTCTCTAGCATTGTACAAGTTTGCTTCTTCTTAGCAGACAACTTGTTTCTTTTAGAAAAACAATACAAAACAAAATATAATCACATGCAAAAGATGCAATGACCAGAATTTTTAAAAGAAGTATTGAAAAGAAGGAAAGAAAGAAAGGAAGGAAGGAAGGAAGGAAGGAAGGAAGGAAGGAAGGAAGGAAGGAAGGAAGGAAGGAAAGAAAGAAGCTATGCTTGCTCAGTGAGACCTAACACTTGTGAGTCTTGTCCACCCCTTGGGGGTTTACATTGATGCTACACTTACTGGTACATTTGTATTTCTTCAAAGAGGAATGGTCAGAAGCCTGAATGGAGAGCTGGGGCTAAGGACCATAGGGCCAGGATGCAGTTGGGAAAGAGAAGCTGGTCCTACAAGAATGTTTACTAAGCACAACCCATGATCAAGCCTGAGGCTAGTTCATTATGAGGGGAGAACCTTGCTGTTGGGATTTTCCCTTCCATATTTAAATTTTGAAACTTCATTTCATTCCTAGTTGATTTACCCAAGCATGACACTTTTGTGGTACAGAAATATAAGGCATTTTATTTTCCCTTGCTTCCAAGATACAAAATGTTGCCTCCAGTATAAGGTGAGAGTAATATCAGCAGCTCCTAAAGTGTCTTATCTTGTTATGGGAACGCACTACAGTCATGGTCTACAAGAGCAGTGGTCCCCAGTCCACATTTAGTAAATGTTAACAGCTATTGTTTCCACCCCACAGTCAAGACTGTCATGTATGAATCTTCCTCAGTCATAAGACTTAGAAAGTAGACAAATGATATCAGAAAGGATAAGTTAAAGTCCATAAAAGAAGAGGGATTTGCCCCCCATCAATACTATACCTACACAATTTGCTTAGTGAGAACTCTCTTGTTCTCTACATTTTTAGTTAGTTACTACTTCATTTAACTGAGAACAAATAAAAAAAAAACTGTAAGAGTAAAAGGAATACACAAAGGGACAGCAGAGAGGCTCAGGGAACATCTCCATGTGTAAAGTACTCACTGTCATGCAAGTAGGAGGATCTGAGTTCGATCCCCAGAACCCATGGTCAAAGAAAGCCAAGCTCGGTAGCACATACTTGGAGCTCACTGGCCAGCTATTCTTGCTAAATTTGTGTACACCCACGAACACATCCACACACCACATGCGTGCACCAAAATTTAAGACAGGAAGTATTGAGTTGTTTTTGCTCTGTTCTCTTTCTAAGCCATACATTTTCAGTGAACTTGGTTGACTGTCCCCATGACTGAGGCTTGGCAATGCCTTTGGTGAAGGGCAGGGACAGAGTGGCTACATGTGCTCATGTGACATCTTATTTTTACCATTAACAAAAGTGGCAGCACTAGTCCCTCTCTCTCTGCCATCTGCCTCTTTGTGTCTCCGGGAATCTGCTCTATCTTCTCTCGTTCCCTGGAGGACGATGATTACCCGTGAATTATTTCAGCAGACAGAATTTTCTACAAAAAAGTCTCTCAGCCCAGGATGATTGTCTTCATTTATGAAATTCCAGGCAAACAGCTGAGAGTAGTCTGCTATCTGCAGACTTCTAGATCTGTTGGGAGTGGAGACTGCATCCCCAGAGTTTTCAGCAATCAACTTATGCAATAGCAACAGGGCTGACTTTCTGTGATGAAAACACGGCGTGACATTTACTTGGGTCATTATTTTATAACCCATTCTTCATTGACTGACTAAATTACCAAGCACAATATGGACTGAGGCAGCCTGACTTGCCAATTGATTGCACCGAAGCCAGCATCATTTTGATTGTACGGATGCAGACCAAATCTTTAAAATCACAATGAGCATTCAGTGCAGACACTGCTATAACTGTTTAATGTAGCGCGTATGTTCCGGGAGGAAGGAACAGTTTGAAGATGGCGAAGCACCTGCGATTGGGGACTGTAGGAACTTTTATGTAGGAGACTTTTGGTAAGGGCTGCAGATATTTGTATAACTGTTACTACCATTGAAGGGATGATAAGAGAGAAACTAAGGGCGTGGTGACAGGGAGTTGCTGAGGCCCTTGGGGATTTTTTCTTTTTGTACACTGCCTAGTACATCCTGTTCTTTCTCTTACCTAGCCACAGAGTAAGCAAAGAACCATCAGATAAACAATCAATGGAAATATTGAAGTACAGGAGTTTGTTTGGAGGAACTTAAAGAGCCAGGGAGGTGAGGTGGGAGTGGATGGGTGGGTGGGGGAGCACCCTCATAGAAGCAGGGGGAGAGAGGATGGGATAGGGGTTTTCTGGAGGGGAAAGGGGATAACATTTGAAATGTAAATAAAGAAAATATCCAATAAAAAGAAAACTATTTTCAGTAAAAAGGTGAAAACAAATTAAAGAAACCCTATCTGGTAGAGGTGTGGCGAGGATTAAATGAGTACATACTACATTTAATATGGTAGATAGCATGTTATAAATAATAATTGGTATTTTTTCTGTCTGTCTGTCTGTATATCTGTCTGTCTGTCTGCCTGTCTATCTGACAGTCTCTCCAAATCATTCTCAACATTGAAGGATGGCCTCCGCAGTCATTTTCTCTGATTTGTCCTAGAACTTTCTGTTTTCTAATGAACAGCTCAGGGTCTTCCTGACTCTTTATCCTAAGTACTAGAAGTTACTGTTGTTGTTACACTGTGGATGCTCATAGCCATCCATTGGACAGAGCACAGGGCCCCCAATGGAGGAGCTAGATAAAATACCCAAGGAGCCAAAGGGGTTTGCAACCCTATAGGAGGAACAACAAAATGAACTAACCAGTACCCCAGAGCTCCCTGGGATTAAACCACCAATCAAAGGAAACACACAGTGGGACTCATGGCTCCAGCTGCATATGTAGCAGAGGATGGCCTAGTCAGTCATCAATGGGAGGAGAGGCCCTTGGTCCTGTGAAGGTTCTATGCCCCAGTATAGGGGAATGGCAGGGCCAGGAAGCAGAGGTGGGTGGGTTGGGGAGCAGAGGGGAGGGGGAGGGGATAGGGAATTTTCGGAGGGGAAACTAGGAAAGGGGATAACTTTTGAAATGTAAATAAAGAAAATATCTAATAAAAAAAGAAAAATTATCATACACAGCAAAAAACCAAAAAAGCCAACCAACCAACCAACCAAACAAACAAAAAAAGACTAAAGGGTGTCTTTCTCATAAAAACAAAAAAGAACTTCCCCGACCACTCTCTGAAGGCAGGTTTCAAACTTGTCAAAAATTTTACCAGGGTAGGACTGTACTCTTGCATCATTTGTGAGTGACACACATCTCATCCAGGTGTCCTTTTGTTTGTGGACATGAAGAAAGCTCCACTCAGCTAGCTTCCCCAACCAAGTCCTTAAGCACACTTTGCCAGTTGTCTATGTCATCCCACTACTAACTGTATAAGGGCTAAAATGCTCAGTTATTTCCCCAGCTCATTCAGTGACTTGACTTTCTCTGAAAACTGCTCTGCTCTTCTAGGTGAGTCCTTACTGTAGTTACACGAAAAGGTTTACACTGGTAAATCTCAAAACCAAACTACTCATTTGTGTGATCTCTTTCTTAAAGTGCCCCCGACATTATGTGCATCATCCTTGTGGTGCTGAATGCTGGTGGCACTCCACAATCACCTAGAGGGTATCAGTGGTACCTGGACCCTTCCTATCCTGACTGGCAGTGAGTGTCTAGAGTCCAGGTACAAGTCAAGAGAAAGAACTGTGGAAGTTTTTAAGGCTTTTACCGGTGGATTACGAGTCGGGGTGTGGTTTAGCTAGTGCTATGCTTGCCTAGCATTCAAGCAAGCCGTGGGTTCCTTTCCCAGGACTGGGTATGGTAGTGTTCATCCGGAATCCTAACACTCTGGAGGCGGAGAATCAGAAGTTCAAGGCCATCCTTAGGTACAAAATAACTTAACTTTGAGGAGAGTCTTGGTGACATGAGACCTTATCTTACAAAACGAGACAAAATGCTTAAAAATATAAAATCAGGCCTTGAACCATTTTGCTTTTCATTTCTGTACTCTGAATACCTTGAAGACTGGATTTAACTAGAATTCAGACCTTGGCAACTCTTTCTGTTTGCTTCTTACTCCTGTATGTAATCAGCAGGCATATTAATTCTGCTTGAAAATGCAGTCCTTCTGTTTTGATTGGCTTTTGATATCTCTTATACATAGATTATAGCTTTCATTGTGACTTTCCACAACTCTCAGGGGAGTACTTCTTGTTGCTGGTCCTTGGTTCCCTCAACCACCAAGAATGAAGGTAGGCAAATAACCATCAGAAAAGGATGTGTTGGGGACAGTACCACTTACCCATTATCTGGTAAGTTCCTCTCAGGGAGTTTTCTGTGCATTCTGAGCTGATAACTAGGCTCTTGTGATGCATAGACCCACTTCTTTGGATGTGGACCTCTGTTATATTGCTTTGTTCCAGATGTGGAGCACAGCTGTTTCTCCAGTGTTCTATAGAACACTCCCCCAAATGAAATCTTCATGAACAAACAAACTCTTCCCACAGAATTAAGGAGGCATGATGGTTGTATTGCACATGAGGTTGCTTATTGACCTCTAAGTTTTGCAAATGTCTGTTGAGATTCTGTAATGAGGGAACGGTGCTTCCCACTGGTCATTTCTCTCGGCACCCTAGCAGTATTTTTTTCTTCTGTATAAAGCCAGATGGTAACTATTGTAGATTCTGTAGGCCATGTGGTTTCTGTTAACCTACTGAACTTTGCCCTTGAATTGTGAAACTAGCCACAGATGATACGTAAACAGATTAATATGGCTATAGTCCAATAAAACTTTATTTGCAAAACTTGGCAGTGGGCCAAACACAGCCTTTGCTTCCAAAGCTGTTAATCTTGCCCTACATTCTTGTGTCTGATATCTGTAAGTCTTTTCTACTTACTTGTGGTTTTTTTTTGTGTGTCTCTTTCCTTTAGCCTTATTTCCTATTCTAATCATCATCAACAGCCACAAATAGCTTTTCTTCCTACGTAGTGTGTGCCTTTCATCTTTTTGAAGAACCGTGGCATCAAAGTCAATGAAGCCCCTGGTATCTCAACTTGTACCCAACTTTTAGGATAATGTTTTAACCAACAGAATAGTTCTCTTACTATCAAGGATTCTGGAACACAGCATTTAGATGTGTCTGCATTCTCTGCATTAGCAAGTTACATAAACAAACAACTCTGTCATCAGTTGGCTCAAGCTCTGATGCCTTTGGTATCAGGTTGGTAAGACTAAGGGGAACATGGAATACTGGAGAAACTTGGGAAGCTATTGTATCTGAAGACAAGGTCAACCTTTAAAAAGGAGAGTGTGGTCAATCAGCATAACAGATCCTTGGATACAAGTTATCCCAGTGACTTCCAGTGAGTGGAGCATTCTAGGATGACCTACTCGTACTCTTTCTATACATTTTAAAGTAAGACCTAGTGACCACATGATTTTCTCATGGTTGGTAACTGACAGAACATTTTTAAAATACTATAATGTCACTACTATATGTCTTGGGGAACTTTTGATAAACCTAGTTTCTGCCTTTAGGGAACTTAAAATCTAATACATATATGATACACGCATGTCTTAGTCAGGGTTTCTTTTTCTGCACAAACATCATGACCAAGAAGCAAGTTGGGGAGGAAAAGGATTATTTGGCTTACATTTCCAGGCTGCTGTTCATCGCCAAAGAAGTCAGGACTGGAACTCAAGCAGGTCAGGAAGCAGGAGCTGATGCAGAGGCCATGGAGGGATGTTCTTTATTGGCTTGCCTCCCCTGGCTTGCTCAGCTTGCTCTCTTATAGAACCCAAGACTACCAGCCCAGAGATGGCACCACCCACAAGGGGCCTTTTCCCCTTGATCACTAATTGAGAAAATGCCTTACAGTTGGATCTCATGGAAGCATTTCCTCAACTGAAGCTCCTTTCTCTGTGATAACTCCAGCTGTGTCAAGTTGACACAAAACTAGCCAGTACAACACAAGATATTAATATGGTGATATGATGCTTTCGGATGAAATCCACGAAAGACTTGACATGGTGGTATATGTCTGCAATCCTAGCACTTAGGGACCAAGGCTGAAGACCAAGTTTATCCTAACCTACACAGAGAGTGTCAAGTCAACCTAATCCATGGGAGAATCCATCTCTAAATCAAAGTAATTTAGAGCTGTGATAAGAATTGTTTGGGGTGCTTTTCAGGAACAAGTTTGGTAGAATCCAATGACATGAGCTGGGATTAATTTCCTTCATTATATTCTGACACTCACACAAAAAGCAGGATTTCTTCAGAGATACTTTTGTATGAACCCCCACAGGCTGAAAGCCCAACTAGTACAAAGACCCAGAGGTTAAAGGGAAAAGACTTCTCTCAGAGGAAGGCAGGGGATATTGGGATTGTAATACAGAGGGACACATAAGAGTGGGTAGAGAAAGAGCATCATGGGAGGTCCCTGCTAGGACACTAGAAAGTCATCACTAGGTTTCAGGCAGTACCAAGTTTATACTTTCATAATATCCTTCAAGATGGATTATAGACAATAGATTGGAAAGAACGAGGACTGGTAGTCAGCATAGTATGCAGAAATATCCTAGGAAGGACAGAATGGGGCTAAATGAAGGGGTCATTTAGCAGCACTGAGGCATGAGAGACATTTGGCATGAGTAAGCACTACCACAGAGATGAAAAGAGAAAGGGTGAAAGGCAAAGTAATGTCTAGGATCCTTTCTGAGCTTCATGCTCTCTCTCTAGCATAGAGAATTGGTGTCAATGAAGAAGTAACTGTGGTGTTATGTGAGTGGACACTAATACACTTAGCCACACCCTTCATGATAAGGCTGCTACGTCCTGGTTTTTCTTCTTTAGTTCCAGCCAAACATTGTGATTTGGTTCTCTCTCACTTCTTTTACAGTTTCCCCCTCTCCTACCTCTTCCTGTCTCTCTAACCTACATGTTCTATCTTCAGAGATGAAGACATGGTGGAGTGTCTGAGTTCTTCATTTTTTCCCTAAGAAACACAAGGGCCTGGTACACATAGTGGTTAAAGTGAGGCATCTGCAGTCTATTGCCTAGGCTCACAAGGCAGTTTAACCACTAAATCACTGTGGTAACTTTGACAAACTACTCAACCTGCCTGTGCCTGGTTTGCTTTAATTGGATATGTGTGTGTGTGTGTGTGTGTTTAAGTCTTTGTTTAGTGTGTGTTTTAATGACTTAACTTCATTATATTTACAACAGTGTCCAGCATAGCCTGAGATCAATTCACACTGTTGATTCTGAAACACATGTGAGCCTGATTTCTACCAACCCTCTATTCTGTGAATTCGTCATTTCAACAGCAGTTCATCCTATTACCATGTAGGTGCTCATTTTTAGAAAATGTAGTTACTAAAGATCTGAAAAAGAATTTATACATATGACCTGATGTCATAAAACCCATAAAGTTCTTCAGTCTATAAAGAGAAGTTTAGAGAGGATGAGTGTCTGTCTCTGTTCTCTTTGGAGGAACTGGACAACAGTCTTCTCTTCCTGAAGGGACAGTGGCTTGGCTGCCAGGAATACTGCCAGCATAGCTGTGTCACTAGAGAAGCCCACTTATTTATTCAACATACAAGCTCTTGTTTCCTGTAGACTCTGATATCTGGAAGAAGGCTTCATATTGCTCTTCTATCTCACACACTGAGCTATGTCAGAGAATTGCGAGACTTGCCAAAGACTAATATATAAACAATGGGAGTCATTTTTTATGACTACCTAACCTTTCTACTTTTAATTGGTAGGTTCTAAATTTTATTTGTATTAGAACTTTGAATGAAAAGGCCAACAACCTTTCAGTTTATGTAGCAGTTTTCACTTTTAAGATTTGATTTCATGAATGTTATGTTTATAAAAATTATCACAAACACAGAATTAACAAATGGTAAGCTACTGTGTCTTGAGAACAGTAGACTTGGACTCCTCCATTTTCACTAACTGACCCATAACAAGCCTTTAAATATCTATTTCTATGTAAAGACCTTTGACTCATTAACACTGCCTCATATTGCCAACACCTCCATTGCTTATGCCCAAATAAAGCCTTCCTAACACATAAGGGTTATCACAGCTTTCTTGCTCTTATGAAGACTAGATTGCACATCTTTACTCTGCTTAGGAATGAGTAGTATGTGAGGAGGAGGATGCCATGTAGTAAGAGATCTGAGACAGGAAGGCATCATGTCACTTTATTCACCTCAGCAGGGGATGTTCATATTGGCTGATTTGGGCATTTGCTACTGAGTGGGGGCAGCTCAAAATGTACCACAAGACTAGGGATTATGTCAATAAGAGGGTATGTGCCTAGCTTACACAATTCCCTAAACATACATTCTCCCACCCCCCTCTCTCTCTCTCACACACACACACACACACACACACGTGTTTACATATGTACATACATGTATACAAACACATAACACTCAGGGCCTACAAAGACATATATTAGAAGGGAAAAGGAACATGTTGATAACCTATGAATCATGTGAGCCGACTACTAGATGCTGTATCTCACTTAACCGTTGGAGTACTGGCTTTAGTACATTATGCTCTAGAAAATTAAGATAACAAATTAATAGTTCACATGCTCTGCTACAGAGACTAGAGTTTAGGAAACATCATTTATTGTGGGTAGACAATTTCTAGGAACTGGAAGACAGAAGCCAGTTGCCCAAACTGAACCTTCGTTATTCAATTGATCCTTTGGGTGTCATTAGACTCTTCGGAACTTGCCTCTTCATTGGCTCCCATTACTTAGTTGTAAGCCACAATGGACTGTAAAAGTGCTGTGTGTAGACATCCTCTGTTGTCTATAAGAACACTTTGGACTGCTCCTTATGTCTATTTCCTAGAGAGGAAGTGTTTTATTTATCACCTTACCCTTATCTAGGCTCTGTGTAGTACTTGCAGAGAGAAAATACTGAATTTATTATCCACTTCCCAATCAGTGCCTTCGAAACTGGGGTAATCTGCTTTATCTTAATAGTGTGATAGCAACTGGCAAAGGGCAATAACACGGAGATAAGGCTGGCCTCATCTCTCTCCCTGTCAGCTGGCCTGGCACCTTGTTCATTTTTATTCTTTAATAAATGACTCCGTCAGTGCTCTCTTGCTGAGGTCCTTGTGGCAGCCTGCCTCCCTGAAGTGGTACAGACTGTGAATCACTGCTATCAGGTCTAGAGGCAGTGGGAGTTTGTAACTTTTGTTTTGCTTTGTTTAAGTAGGGCCATTTGCCATATAATGCATTGGCCTTTAACACCAGGGAAACGACTTCTGCAGAGGACTTTGCTTTTAGGGGATGCTACTGAGAGTGCATCCTTGTATTTCACACTGACATTTTTTGTAGCTGGGAACTTATGTCTTAGGCATTGAGAGAATTTATTACTTGGAAGGAGATAGGGTATAAGCAAGGTTGTGGGTACAAGGTGATATAATAGTGGTAGATATGCTAAGGGACACCCAATAGTGGATAATTCAAGACATAGAAATAGTTGAAATTAGATCTGGGGAGATGGTTTCATGGGTAAGAAACACTTGCAGTATAAGCCTAAAGACCTGAATATTTCCCCTGGATCCCACAAAAGGCCAGATGTGGCACATATCTGTAATCACAGCACTCCTAGGAAAAGATGGAAAGTGGAGAAAGGACAATTACCTGGAAGCTCATTGGACAGCTACGGTGGAGTTTGTAGAGCAGCAGAAACAAGGGTGAACCTGCCTCAACAAGGTACAACTCCACAAAGCTATCGTCTGACCCTGTCATAAGTGCTGTCTCATGTGTTACTGCATAGTGCATAATAATAATAATAATAATAATAATAATAATAATAATAATAGTAAGATGATGATGATGATGATAAAGAATTGTTCAAATAAAGCAGATATCTTAGTTGGTAAAGCACTTGCCTTGCAATCATGAAGCCCTAGTTTGTTCTTCAGAAACATGTAATATAAAAACAGGTGTGTGATGTGTGTTTATCACTCCACATTTGGGGATGCAGAGACAGGCAAATCCCCAGGGATTCCTGAGTAGTCAACCCAGCCTACTGGTCATATTCTGGGCACCAAGAGACCCTATCTCAAAAACAGCACACACATGAAGATGAAAACATATCCAACTAAGTTTGCAAAGAAAATGGAGGGAAAAAAGAATAAGTCGTCAGTCTAATTAATTTCATAAATTCATTAAAATAGATCCTTATATCCAAGTTAGTCTAGAAACATAAGACCAGATTCCTATCCACAAAAGTCAGAGCCCACTGTCTGACTCTGCATGAGCTGAGAAAGGACCAAGGCATTGGTTGCCTCTCACTGTAACTGGCCCTCTACAATAGAGTCCCTAGTCTAAATATCACCATTTAAAATTTATAGACATCGATAATATAGTGCAATAACAGAAGATTAGCTTTTGGTTTTGAAAGTGCCCATCACCTTATAGAAATATCAAGTTATAAATCTAGGTGACATTGACAACATGAATAAAAATTTTCTGGATATTACCTGACTCAAAACCATCATTTTTCTTTTTTATTGTGATTATACCCTTGTGCTACATTATTATTCTTTAGAAAAGTCCACGCCTTGAAAGAAAACACCTATTTTTCCAATACATTTTGAACAGGATTAGAAACTACTCTAAATATATACAATAGCCAGCCTACCAAGGATACCCAACTTTATACTTTTGCACTCAACAATTTGAGAACAATTAAAGGGGAAGAGTCAAGAATCTGCTACATGCTGCCATTTCCATAATTAAACAATAAAACTACTATATCATTTCACACAGACATTGTAAATACTAAATTAAGAAGCGCCGATGAAATGTCAGAAGCATTTTCTTATGAGTTTATATCAGCCATGTGATTACCATATTGATTCTGCATGCCAATGAGATAACATTCCACTGTGTTTATTTTTCTCCCAATTGCCTTCCGGAAAGTAATAAAATTAAATCCAATATGATATTAAATGTAAATATGCATGGATATTATATGTAAATACCCATTTTAAACTCTCTTTGCTTTTTGATATTTTCTGAGCATAATGTTGTCAAGCCAACAGTAATATTCCTATTCCCCGTACGGCCCACCCTCACTTCTAGCACCAAGAGGAAGAACACCCTTTATAATTCCACTTGACATTTGTTTCATGATCTATGGAAAGTAAAATACTAATTTTTTTCAAAGTTACAGAGCCAGGAGCTTCTTAGCTAAGAAAATTTGATTTCCCATGCTGTCATCCTGAATTGGGTACCCATCACAGCCCCCTCCCCTTCACTCTTTTATTTCTACTGAAGTCAGTTTTATTTTCTGCCAATTTTATCACTTGGCACTAATTGAATAATTAAAACAGCTGAACTCATCTGGCTTTGGGTTAAAATCGCCTTCTATGATTGTGTTCTTGCAATCCAGCTACCCACAGGCCTTTACTGTATTTGCAGAAAACCTGTCTTTTCATCAAGATTAACCCAATAAGGACCTGCTGCAAGAAATAGACTCTCACAGCAGGAAATTGGTGCATATATTTCTGAAGAACAATAACCCAAGTAATCTGTTGAAAGAAAAGCACCTGACCTGACCCAACCTGCTTCTTTACATGTGTTAGGACAGACAGAGATCTAGATGCACTAATGGATTACACATTAAACTGCCTTTTAGTATTCTATGTTAAGAACCTCTGCCCCTTTGCAATGGAATATATATTGGGTATTTTTTCTTGTAAGTGGAGGTTTTGTATAATCATTTTAAATGGGAACATCATTAGCTACCCTTCTGATAAAAGCCATTGTTGCTTTTCTATGGGTAATCTACCTGGAAATCCAATCAATCTGATAATTCTAATACTAATATAATAAATTGATATGAAGGGACATTTTTTATCTTGCCAACTGATTGTTTCTGTTACACAACACCATAGCAAATAGACAGAGTGATTCTTATTCTTCTTTCAAAAGTTTTTCTCTTACATTTATTTGTGTATGTGCACATGTACATATACACACATGCACACATGCACAAAGGCATGTGTTTCAGTTCATGTATAACAGTAAAAGATCAATTTGCAGGCATCATTTCTGTCTTCCTGTCATGTGAGTCCAAGGACTGAATTAAGTCACGAAGACACTTGGCAGCATGTGTCTTTACCTTTGGGTTCACTTGTCCTGTCTTCCTTCCCATAATATTGACTACATATTAGATCAAGAGACTAGATGTTCTTGGAGTCATGTGTAATTTTGCTAATGTCAAATTGAATAAAGTATCCCATGCCCCCTCTCCCTATTCATGATGGATTGTCCAGGTTGCCATCGACAAACAGATTTCCTGAGTTGATTATATAACAGAAAGGTGAAAAACATATTTCATATATCTATATCTATCTATCTATCTATCTATCTATCTATCTATCTATCTATCTATCTATCTATCTATCTATCCATCTAGTGGGGTATGTGTGTGTGTATGAGAGAGAGAGAGAGAGAGAGAGAGAGAGAGAGAGACTGTGTATATATAATTAGTAGGTCTCATGTGACTTTGGACTCACTTATTAATCTATAACTAAACCAAGAAATCAGGTTAGACAAGGGCAGAGATGACATTGACTTGCAGGGAATGGGCTTTTCAATCAAGCTGGAGTTTTAGGAATGCTAGTGGAAATCAAAATGATCTTAGTTATGTTTTGTTAGGGCGTATTACAACTGTACCTTCATGTGACTTTGGGGTCAGAAAGACATCACTGAAGCCACATGGTGCCACTTCTGTAGTTTAATGTCGAGATAAATTACTCTGAGATGCCACCTCATAACTTATACGTGAGGAACCTGATTGGGATGAGGCAGCAATATACAGTCTCCTTGAAGTAGCTTTAGTGGAGGAAGTAAGGGAAGGAAACGCTGGTTTGGGTGTTTTCTCTTTTTTTTTTAATATTTTTATTACATATTTTCCTCAATTACATTTCCAATACTATCCCAAAAGTCCCCCATAGCGCCCCCCATTTCCCTACCCACCCATTCCCATTCTTTTGGCCCTGGCATTCCCCTATATTGGGGCATATAAAGTTTGCAAGTCCAATGGGCCTCTCTTTCCATTGATGGCCGACTAGGCCATCTTTCGATACATATGCAGCTAGAGACAAGAGCTCCAGGGTTCTGGTCAGTACATCATGTTGTTCCAACAATAGGGTTGCAGATCCCTTTAGCTCCTTGGGTACTTTCTCTAGCTTCTCCATTGGGAGCCCTGTGATACATCCAATAGCTGACTGTGAACATCCACTCCTGTGTTTGCTAGGCCCCGGCATCGTCTCACAAGAGACAGCTATATTTGGGTCCTTTCAGCAAGATCTTACTAGTGTATGCAATGGTGCCAGCGTTTAGAAGCTGATTATGGGACGGATCCCTGGATACAGCAGTCTCTAAATGGTCCATCCTTTCATCACAGCTACGAACTTTGTCTCTGTAACTCCTTCCCTGGGTGTTTTGTTCCCAATTCTAAGAAGGTGCACAATGTCCACACTTTGGTCTTCATTCTTCTTGAGTTTCATGCGTTTATCAAATTGTATCTTATATCTTGGGTATCCTAAGTTTTGGGCTAATATCCACTTATCAATGAATACATATTGTGTGAGATCTTTTGTGATTGTGTTACTTCACTCAAGATGATGCCCTCCAGGTCCATCCATTTGGCTAGGAATTTCATAAATTCATTCTTTTTAATAGCTGAGTAGTACTCCATTGTGTAAATGTACCATAATTTCTGTATCCATTCCTCTGTTGAGGGACATCTGGGTTCTTTCCAGCTTCTGGCTATTATAAATAGGGCTGCTATGAACATAGTGGAGCATGTGTCCTTTTTACCGGTTGGGACATCTTCTGGATATATGCCCAGGAGAGGTATTGCTGGATCCTCCGGTAGTACTATGTCCAATTTTCTGAGGAACCGCCAGACTGATTTCCAGAGTGGTTGTACAAGCTTGCAATCCCACCAACAATGGAGGAGTGTTCCACTTTCTCCACATCCTCGCCAGCATCTGCTGTCACCTGAATTTTTGATCTTAGCCATTCTGACTGGTGTGAGGTGGAATCTCAGGGTTGTTTTGATTTGCATTTCCCTGATGATTAAGGATGTTGAACATTTTTTCAGGTGCTTCTCTGCCATTCGGTATTCCTCAGGTGAGAATTCTTTGTTCAGTTCTGAGCCCCATTTTTTAATGGGGTTATTTGACTTTCTGGAGTCCACCTTCTTGAGTTCTTTATATATATTGGATATTAGTCCCTTATCTGATTTAGGATAGGTGAAGATCCTTTCCCAATCTGTTGGTGGTTTTTTTGTCTTATTGATGGTGTCTTTAGCCTTGCAGAAGCTTTGTAGTTTCATGAGGTCCCACTTGTCAATTCTCGATCTTACAGCGCAAGCCATTACTGTTCTATTCAGGAATTTTTCCCCTGTGCCCATATCTTCAAGGCTTTTCCCCACTTTCTCCTCTATAAGTTTCAGTGTCTCTGGTTTTATGTGAAGTTCCTTGATCCACTTAGACTTGACCTTAGTACAAGGAGATAGGAATGGATCGATTCGCATTTTTCTACATGTTAACAACCAGTTGTGCCAGCACCATTTGTTGAAAATGCTGTCTTTCTTCCACTGGATGTTTTTAGCTCCCTTGTCGAAGATCAAGTGACCATAGGTGTGTGGATTCATTTCTGGGTCTTCAATTCTATTCCATTGGTCTATTTGTCTGTCACTATACCAGTACCATGCAGTTTTTATCACAATTGCTCTGTAGTAGAGCTTTAGGTCCGGCATGGTGATTCCACCAGAGGTTCTTTTATCCTTGAGGAGAGTTTTTGCTATCCTAGGTTTTTTGTTATTCCAGATGAATTTGCAGATTGCACTTTCTAATTCGTTGAAGAATTGATTTGGAATTTTGATGGGGATTGCATTGAATCTGTAGATTGCTTTTGGCAAGATAGCCATTTTTACAATGTTGATCCTGCCAATCCATGAGCATGGGAGATCTTTCCATCTTCTGAGATCTTCTATAATTTCTTTCTTCAGAGACTTGAAGTTTTTATTATACAGATCTTTCACTTCCTTAGTTAGAGTCACGCCAAGATATTTTATATTATTTGTGACTATTGAGAAGGGTGTTGTTTCCCTAATTTCTTTCTCAGCCTGTTTATTCTTTGTGTAGAGAAAGGCCATTGATTTGTTTGAGTTAATTTTATATCCAGCTACTTCACCGAAGCTGTTTATCAGGCTTAGGAGTTCTCTGGTGGAATTTTTAGGGTCACTTATATATACTATCATATCATCTGCAAAAAGTGATATTTTGACTTCATCTTTTCCAATTTGTATCCCTTTGATCTCCTTTTGTTGTCGAATTGCTCTGGCTAGGACTTCAAGTACAATGTTGAATAGGTATGGAGAAAGTGGACAGCCTTGTCTAGTCCCTGATTTTAGAGGGATTGCTTCAAGCTTCTCACCATTTACTTTGATGTTGGCTACTGGTTTGCTGTAGATTGCTTTTATCATGTTTAGGTATGGGCCTTGAATTCCTGATCTTTCCAAGACTTTTATCATGAATGGGTGTTGGATCTTGTCAAATGCTTTTTCCGCATCTAAGGAGATGACCATGTGGTTTTTGTCTTTGAGTTTGTTTATATACTGGATTACGTTGATGGATTTCCGTATATTGAACCATCCCTGCATCCCTGGGATGAAACCTACTTGGTCAGGATGGATGATTGTTTTGATGTGTTCTTGGATTCGGTTAGCAAGAACTTTATTGAGGATTTTTGCATCAATATTCATAAGGGATATTGGTCTGAAGTTTTCTATCTTTGTTGGGTCTTTTTGTGGTTTAGGTATCAGAGTAATTGTGGCTTCATAGAATGAGTTGGGTAGAGTACCTTCTGTTTCTATTTTGTGGAATAGTTTGTGAAGAACTGGAATTAGATCTTCTTTGAAGGTCTGATAGAACTCTGCACTAAACCCATCTGGTCCTGGGCTTTTTTTAGTTGGGAGACTATTAATGACTGCTTCTATTTCCTTGGGGGATATAGGGCTGTTTAGATCATTAACCTGATCTTGATTCAGCTTTGGTACCTGGTATCTGTCTAGGAACTTGTCCATTTCATCCAGGTTCTCCAGTTTTGTTGAGTATAGCCTTTGGTAGAAGGATCTGATGGTGTTTTGGATGTCTTCAGGATCTGTTGTTATGTCTCCTTTTTCATTTCTGGTTTTGTTAATTAGGATGCTTTCCCTGTGCCCTCTAGTGAGTCTGGCTAAGGGTTTATCTATCTTGTTGATTTTCTCAAAGAACCAGCTCCTTGATTGGTTGATTCTTTGAATAGTTTTTCTTGTTTCCACTTGGTTGATTTCACCCCTGAGTTTGATTATTTCCTGCCGTCTACTCCTCTTGGGTGAATTTGCTTCCTTTTGTTCTAGTGCTTTTAGGTGTGTTGTCAAGCTGCTAATGTGTGCTCTCTCTAGTTTCCTTTTGGAGGCACTCAGAGCTATGAGTTTTCCTCTTAAAAATGCTTTCATTGCGTCCCATAAGTTTGGGTATGTTGTGGCTTCATTTTCATTGAACTCTAAAAAGTCCTTAATTTCTTTCTTTATTCCTTCCTTGACCAAGGTATCATTGAGAAGAGTGTTGTTCAGTTTCCACGTGAAGGTTGGCTTTCTATTATTTATTTTGTTATTGAAGATCAGCCTTAGTCCATGGTGATCTGATAGGATGCATGGGACAATTTCAATATTTTTATATCTGTTGAGGCCTGTTTTGTGACCAATTATGTGGTCAATTTTGGAGAAGGTACCATGAGGTGCTGAGAAGAAGGTATATCCTTTTGTTTTAGGATAGAATGTTCTGTAGATATCTGCCAGATCCATTTGATTCATAATTTCTGTTAGTTTCACTGTGTCCCTGTTTAGTTTCTGTTTCCATGATCTGTCCATTGGTGAAAGTGGTGTGTTGAAGTCTCCCACTATTATTGTATGAGGTGCAATGTGTGCTTTGAGCTTTACTAAAGTTTCTTTAATGAATGTGGCTGCCTTTGTATTTGGAGCATAGATATTCAGGATTGATAGTTCCTCTTGGAGGATTTTACCTTTGATGAGTATGAAGTGTCCCTCCCTGTCTTTTTTAATGACTTTGGGTTGGAAGTCAATCTTATCAGATATTAGAATGGCTACTCCAGCTTGTTTCTTCATGCCATTTGCTTGGAAAATTGTTTTCCAGCCTTTCATTCTGAGGTAGTGTCTATCCTTTTCTCTGAGATGAGTTTCCTGTAAGCAGCAAAATGTTGGGTCTTGTTTGTGTAGCCAGTTTGTTAGTCTATGTCTTTTTATCGGGGAGTTGAGTCCATTGATATTAAGAGATATTAAGGAAAAGTAATTGTTGTTTCCTGTTATTTTTGATGTTAAAGTTGGCATTTTGTTCTTGTGGCTGTCTTCTTTTAGGTTTGTTGAGGGATTACCTTCTTGTTGTTTCTAGGGCGTGGTTCCTGTCCTTGTATTGGTTTTTTTCTGTTATTATCCTTTGAAGGGCTGGATTCGTGGAGAGATAATGTGTGAATTTGGTTTTGTCGTGGAATACTTTGGTTTCTCCATCTATGTTAATTGAGAGTTTGGCTGGGTATAGTAGCCTGGGCTGGAATTTGTGTTCTTTTAGTGTCTGTATAACATCCGTCCAGGATCTTCTGGCTTTCATAGTCTCTGGTGAAAAGTCTGGTGTAATTCTGATAGGCTTGCCTTTATATGTTACTTGGCCTTTTTCTCTTACTGCTTTTAGTATTCTATCTTTATTTAGAGCATTTGTTGCTCTGATTATTATGTGTCGGGAGGTATTTCTTTTCTGGTCCAGTCTATTTGGGGTTCTGTAGGCTTCTTGTATGTTCATGGGCATCTCTTTCTTTAGATTTGGGAAGTTTTCTTCTATAATTTTGTTGAAGATGTTTGCTGGTCCTTTGAGTTGAAAATCTTCATTCTCATCCACTCCTATTATCCGTAGGTTTGGTCTTCTCATTATGTCCTGTATTTCTTGGATGTTTTGAGTTAGGATCTTTTTGCATTTTACATTTTCCTTGATTGTTGTGCCAATGTTCTCTATGGAATCTTCTGCACCTGAGATTCTCTCTTCCATCTCTTGTATTCTGTTGCTGATGCTGGTATCTATGGTTCCAGATTTCTTTCCTAGGGTTTCTATCTCCAGTGTTGCCTCATTTTGGGTTTTCTTTATTGTGTCTACTTCCCTTTTTAGGTCTAGTATGGTTTTGTTCATTTCCATCATCTGTTTGGATGTGTTTTCCTGTTTTTCTGTAAGGACTTCTACCTGTTTGATTATGTTATCATGTTTTTCTTTAAGGATTTGTAACTCTTTAGCAGTGTTCTCCTGCAATTCTTTAAAGGATTTTTGTGCTTCCTCTTTATTGTCTTCTGCCTTTTTATCAGTGTTCTCCTGCATTTCTTTAAGTGTGTTATTAAAGTCCTTCTTGAAGTCCTCTATCATCATCAGGAGATATGCTTTTAAATCCGTGTCTAGCTTTTCCGGTGTGTTGGGGTGCCCTGGACTGGGCGAAGTGGGGGTGCTGGGTTCTGATGATGGTGAGTGGTCTTGGTTCCTGTTAGTAAGATTATTACGTTTACCTTTCGCCATCTGGTAATCTCTGGGGTTAGTTGTTATCGTTGTCACTATTTAACGATTGGAGCAGAAGCTGTGTTCCACTCACCAGCAGTCTCTAAATCCTGCGGCGGGGGTCGTGGGTAGCTGACGGTACCCAGGTGCTGGTCCAGCCGGAAGAGGCCTGTGGTCCTACTCAGGCCGTTTTTCTGCTTTCCTAACTAATGCAGTCTCTGGTCCTGCGTGCAATTGGATTGGAGCAGAAGCTGTGTTCCACTCTCCAGAAGTCTTAAGATCCTGTGGTGGGTGTTGTGGGTAGTTGGTGAGTGTCAGCTGACCCTGCGCCCCAGCTGCCCCGGTGCTTTTCTGACTGGAAGAGGCTTGTGGCCCTATGTAGGCCGATTTCTCTCTCCCCAACCAGAGCAGTCTCAGGTCCCGCGTGATTGGACTGGAGCAGAAGCTGTGTTCCACTCACCAGCAGTCCCAAAATCCTGCGGCGGGGGTCTTGGGTAGCTGGCGGGTGTCAGGCAACCCTGCGCTCCCGCTACCCTGGCGCTGATCCGGCCGGGTGAGGCCTGTGGCCCTACTCAGGCCGGTTTCTGCTTCCCTAACTAATGCAGTCTCAGGTCCCGCGCAATTGGATTGGAGCAGAAGCTGTGTTCCACTCACCAGCAGTCCCAAAATCCTGCGGCGGGGGTCGTGGGTAGCTGGCGGGTGTCAGGCAACCCTGCGCTCCCGCTACCCTGGCGCTGATCCAGCCGGATGAGGCCTGTGGTCCTGGGGTGTTTTCTCTTGATGTGTGCAACTTGAGGTCAGTCCTGCTAGATATCTGCTGATGGATGCTCTAATCAGTGTTGTTGTGTCACAATGAGATGCATAGTTGTGGTTGCTTTGATGGCTCTGCAATGTCTCTGGGCGCCACCACAGTTAGTCCCTCATTTCTAGAGGATCTCAGAGAACAAAGAGAATAAGTAACAAACCTGAGCAGGCCCACTATAGGTGATGTCTCCAACTTTCCTCTTTTCCTCTCACACCATAGCTAGACCATGGAAGCCTGTCTGAAGACCCTATGCCAACCTGACTGCTCTGTCTCTACTTGGCTAGAAAGGAAAGGAAAAGCAAATCTGTCTTAAGGTCCCTTTAGGTCATCTGACTTCCAGAAGTCATAGAACGCCGATTTGTGAAAATGTCTATTTCTGACTCAGTCATCACCACCCAACTCTCTTTTCTCAGCTGCCCTCTTAACCACAAAACATGGTCTGAAGCAGAGCCACTAACACGTTTACTTTATGCCTTCCAGATTACAAGTGTAACTATTTTTTAATGACCTTTAAGAATCTATTATTGGATCTTTCACATCCTACAGAAAGAGCTTTCATTAGCACGAAAGAATAGTTTTCTGTAAATTAAGTAGAATTGCATCAAACAAAATGACTTTCTTCAAATTTCCAACAAGAAGCCTGTCTAAAGATACATTTAAGATTTTTTTTAAAAGTTCTTTTGCATTAGCAAAAACAACTTGAAGGCATTATCATTTGAAATGAACCATCAAAAAGTGTGACTTCTGAAACAGAATACCACCGTCAAATTGTAATTTATATAAACTTTCCAAAGCCACTCACAGAATGAAGTGATGTTCACATGTATTTTACATTTTAGAATGAAAACTTGAGGAGGAGGGAAGTTGGCATTATTTTAAAGAAATATTAAGGAGCAGAGGATGTGAAGATCTATGCTTCTGTAGGAAGAACATTTTCAGCTTTGAAAGCACACACAGCTTATAGATGCAGGACTAACTAACAAGGGATGCTTATAGATACAGGTCTAATGAGAGATGCTGCACATTGTACACACTCGATCAAGCTGGTAGCATATTTGTATTGATAGCTCTTGTTTAACTAACTGGAGAATAACAAGGCTCATTGTGTTATTTCCTTTTGTAGTTTTGATCAAATTGTCAAAGGGTGGTTCAGGCTGAACTAGTTATCTTAATTGATACAATGCACAGCAAAATACATTGATCCATAGGAATAGGTTCCAGATCAATTGTCCTTTTGAAAATAATATTTACATTTAGAAGGGGCCCTGGGTACTCACTGATCCCAAAGGTTAAAGCTAATTTTCCTTTAACCATAGTGATTAATGCATCTTTGCTATCCTGAGTGGTTTTGAATCAATACAGAATATCTTAAGGGATTCATTTATTGCTTCTCAAAGCCCATCTTTGAGTCTAGGAGGTGCAGAAGGTGGTGAAGCCATTATTTTCACACACTGGCAGATGGAAACAACTGAGTCACAAGCCAGTTGGGTGATTTGGCTAAAACCAAAGAATCAGATATGATGGCTACAGTCTCAGAATAGTGTTCTCAACTCCTACCTCCCATCTGTTCCTTACAAGAGACTGAAAGCCAGTTTTCTGTTACTCTGCAAGACACATCTATTTATTCCATTAAAACGGTTCAAGCTGGTCCCAGCAAAGTTTGCCTTGTCTATCTCAGCCCCACACTTATAGTTCATACCATATCTGGAAAGGGGAGTGTGTGGCCAACAGATACACGGCACCTTTTTTTTTTTTTTTTTTTTTTGGTTTTGGTTTTTGTTTGTTTGTTTGTTTGTTTTCGAGACAGGGTTTCTCTGTATAGCTCTGGCTGTCCTGGAATTCACTTCGTAGACCAGGCTGGCCTCGAACTTAGAAATCTGCCTGCCTCTGCCTCCTGAGTGCTGGGATTAAAAGTATGTGCCACCACGCCCGGATGGGATCTTTATTCTTGATGATGGAAACAGTCCTTAGCTGTTTTCCGTGGGTACAGAAATGGGCACTCAATCGCTTTTTCATTCTAGCCTTCTACCCCATTTTGGTGATGGATGTTATTTTATAGCATCCTGGTTTGACACTCAAGGCACAAATTGAAAAAGACAGAGCAGATGTCAGCAAAGCACAGTATTCACTGAATTGTAAAGAAAATGACCGGGTTCTAGATTTGATTGTGACTAACAGAGTCTATGTGATATTTAGATTGTAATTTTCCTCTCTGGACTTAGCTCTGTGACCTGAAAAGTAAGTACCTATAGTAGATTAGTGAGGCTGCCCTGACAGGAAGATGGCAGAAGAATGCTACAAGAATGGTTTATCAACCAGAAGGGAAGAACTTGGTCCCTTACAGAGATTACATCTGTAAGAAGAATGCTTTGCACCCTGGCTGGTTTAGACCAGTACTCCCAGTCGTCATAGGTCACATTTCATGCAATCTTCATTTCCAGATGAGTTAACATTTAGAACATTAAGTATGTTGATGTAGGGGGTCACTTGGCTACCTCTGCTACATTTTCCAAAAAATCTCAAGGGATTTACTGATAGGTTTTTTCTAGTTAGATTTTGTTCTTGTTAAGAATCTTTGCTCTTTTCCAAGGAATTAGGGACAAGAGAGGGAGAGCTGTGACAAGGTGGACGCTCTGGGACTTTCCTTAAATCATACCCTGGGGCTATGGAGATGGCTCAGGGGTTAAGAGAACTTTCTGTCCTTCCAAAGGACCAGAGTTTTAGTCCCATTGTCCCTGCTGGGCAACTCACAACCTCTTGTAACTCCAGTTTCAGAAGACATGGTCTCCATACAGATATCACACACACACACACACACACACACACACACACACACACAGAGAGACAGAGAGAGAGAGAGAGAGAGAGAGAGAGAGAGAAAGAGAGAGAGAGAAAGAGAGAGAGAGAGAGAGAGAGAGAGAGAGAGAGAGAGAGAGAGAGAGAGAGAGAGAACCTTTTAAAAATAGTCACACCATTTACTTAGTCCTAGTGTGAAGCTAGATCGGCTTACCCAGGAAGTACTCATTAAGTTGAGGAGAGACTAGGAGAGCTGGAAATTCATTGATTATTGATTGATTATTGAATGTAAGGAGGGAGTTATTTGTAACACTGAGTTACATTTCTGAGATTTCATTCAGATAGTTCTCCCTTGCCTCCCATTCATACTAGATAGAGTTTTAAATATTTCCTTAAACCTCATTAAAGATGATAAAGCAGTCTGCCTCCTAGCTCCATCCAACTCCTGAAGCCCCAAGGTGAAACAACAGAGACTCCCAGAGTATCTAATTCTGTCTTTGGTGCTAATTAAAACCCTTTGGGATGTACTAATTCCAGGATGTTATTCTTGCCTAGAGCAACAGACAGTCACTAACCATGAAAGATGTCGTATCCCTAGGTCAGTATCAATCTGACTGTCTTAAGCTACACACATCTGGTGAACAAAAATTCTTCTCTTATCTAAATCAAGGAGCCATCTTAGACTGGAAAATCTTCAAAATGTCTCCCATGCCATTCCTGGATAAAATGAATGCTACAACAAGGCCTTGGCACCACCCACTTCCTATTTACAACTTCTGTTGTTGGCACTAAAGAGCCGAAATCTTCTCTTGTCTTTCTGCATGATGTTCTCACTCTTAGTTATTTTGAGGAACTCCCCAGTCTAACTGTAAATTATTCTGTCATGAGTTTTGAAGTATTTCGACTTCAGTAGCCTTCCTCTTCCAGGTCTTGTGTGTGAGGAAGAAAACTTACATAATGACATAGTGAGCTTGTTCATACACACACACACACACACACACACACACACACACACACGGTGGGGGGAGAGAAAGACAGAGACAGAGTGACAGAAAAAGACAGAAAAACAGAGACAGAGAGAGACAGAAGGATAGAGACAGAGAGACAGAGACAGACAGAGACAGAGGCAGAGAAGTTTTCAGTCCAGTGGTTTTCTTTGATATTTAATGTGTGGAGAAAGTCAAGATGAAAGAGAAACACCTGCTGCTTTTCAGAATGGAACCCTACACACATGTGACTTTGAGCTCTGGCAGGGAATGAACCTGTAATTTCAATACTTGCAGTGAGAGCCTGCAAGTTACAAATGGAAGCCACAATTTCTATGGCAGGCATTTTGTTAGGCTGTCAAGGAGCTCATTTTGCTGTCAGTCCCTATTTTTTAAAACATTCTCTTTACATAAATAAAATGTAACAGTGAAAAATGAAACACATGAACAAACATACACAAAGGGGCACACCAAGAAGCCCCTCCATTATTCATCCCCTTGGTGTAAGTTGATGTGGCATCTTCACTAAGTATTTCAGAGTTTAGGGAGATTACCAAGGTTATAAACTGAATAAGGAAATAGAATTGCTTTTGGTCAAGTATCAGATTCTAGCATTAAATAGCTCTGGGATATTTATGGAAAGAATGTTATATATACCATAGTCATATTTAAAACAAGTCCTCTCTTTGATTTTCTTTCCTGCTTTCTTCGGATTAAAATAGACATGGTATAAGAAACTTCAGGAAAATGGAAGCTGCATCTTACTGTAGGTTACACAATTTATTTTTTATAGTTATACCCCAATTCCTAACTTGCCATCTTCCAACCATAACATCCCTACATAAAGCTCTTTTAGATAAATGAGGAGTCAGAATTCCCTGGTCCTTGTAAGAATTGTTTAATGGGAGTAATAGGGGGAAATATGAGAGTGAAAAACGAGTAATCAATCACTCTGTTTACAATGTACAATCATGTTGTACAATGAATACATACACACAGAGGCAAATTGCAATATCATGGTTGGCCCACCATAACTATACATAGTAAATTATTATTTCAGTATTCATATTTTTACTCTGACAATTCCAAAGAGCTTTAAGGTCCAACGCCACATAATTTATCTCAGAAAACCCCAGTCAGTTAGAATGTTACAAAGAACCAGCTTCCTTGATTTGAACTCGTTTAATGCCGTCTCAAGGCCATAGTGGATATCTGTAATCTGGGAAAATATGTGTCACTGGCCTCAAGAGTGGCAGTGGTGTTGGCTCCTCAATTTATCACTAGCAAATCGTTCTCAAGTCAAAGCTCATTTTCAAGTCACCATGGTTTAGTTTCAGGACCGTTGATTTATGAAGGACATTCATGTTCAAAATAATTATGCAATTGCTTTGCGTTTCAGGCTTGGGACTAAAACTTCAGCCTTTATTCTCCATCCAGTAAAATTTCCATTTCACTGTAAATCCGTCCAAGCTCTCCAGAGGACTAAAATTGGCCGTGTCTCTTCAGTGACTTCTCTGTGTGTGTTTCTCTCTCTCTCTCTCTCTCTCTCTCTCTCTCTCTCTCTCTCTCTCTCTGCATGTGTGCGTGTGTGTGTTTGAGAGAGAGAGAGAGAGAGAGAGAGAGAGAGAGAGAGAGAGAGAGAGAGAGAGAACAGATATCTCAGGGCTACAGCTGCTTCATTACCTACATCCCAACCAGGGGAACCTGACATAGTCATTCAGCTCTTGTTTAACACTGAAAAACAAGGCTGAGTTTACTTGGCTGAAAGGACACAAAGTTTGGGACAGAAAAGAATGGAAAGAGCAGAGAGCAGAACCAAATACCAGTTCTGGCCAACATTTGGAGTCACTTTCAGGGTTATAAAATGACTTACAACCCTGAAAATGTTGGCAGGACATTCTGCATACATCACATGTCTCAGGCACATGATTCAAATGCTCTCTGGCTTACAATTACAGGCTTGTGATTTCTGAGGCCCTGTTGCCATTCCAAACAATTCGTTGTATGTATTCACTTGCCTAAGGTCCTTTCGCCAGGTTAATGGAAGTCTTCCAGTGAGTTGGAACATGACTTTCCTCTCAATCACATGGTGACTGTGACCCTATTTAATTGGGTAGAGGTATAGAACATTCATGCAACGCCACGTGCTCTTTACTTCCTGAGCTCTTCTTGGCATAAACACACATATAAAGTCAGATCAAATTGTCTGGGCTATGGCCCAGCCAATGCTTTGTGATAATTTCATGTTTGACTACATAGTAAACTGCAGAGCAACCATATTGCTGCTGACTCAGTTGGAAGATGGAGAGTACCTTCAACAGACAGAGAAATCTAGTGCTTTCTCTTATGTTTGAGAGTTATTGTTTTTATTCACAACAGTATTCTTTTCTATTTTTCTTTTAGTGAAAGTAGATTTTTTTTTCACATAACATATTCTGAATATGACTTTTCCTCGCCCTGGTTTCTCTGCGATCCCCTAACTTCTCCATCAGAACTCATACCCTTCCTGCCTCTCACTATGCTTTGGAAGATACACATAGGATGGAAATTAAGAATATGTTGTTTACTGAAGAATAAAGTAGTCAACATTACTAATTTTTAGTTTGAACAAATGTTTATAGTGGCAATGAAGAAACCTGGCATGCCGGCATTCAGTGGCTCTCCCTACCCATATTCAATCAATATCTCTGCTTTAGTGATTGAATGAATCCTGAGAAAACCATGTGCATGATTCTAGCAAAATCTATGGAAGTAACTCTTGGAAGGAGACCGAGGTGCGTACATCAAATGCGTGCACACCTTACAGGAGGAGCCATGAATGACTGTCAGTAAGGCCATTACTACAGTGACTTAGAGGAACCTGAGAGGTTAATTTACTCTCTCTAGATATAAGCTTACCAAGTCTAAGAAATTCAATGTTTTCTTTTTTTGTTCACTGCTTTTGTATCTGTCAATTTATTTATTTATTGTTTTACCAAAAACAGTTAATGCATTAATTCCTAGCCAACTGGAATAAAAACACTAAATATGTAAACTCTTAAGCTAATTTTTTCCTATAAGAGACTCAACTATTATTTTTAAACATCCCACATACCATTTTGTGTCTTTCTGTTGCATTTCAATATGTGTCATTTACACTAGGAATAATTTTGACTTCAATAGTTAAAAAAAATTGTGGGCTGGAGAAACAAGCCAACGATCAAGAGCAGATACTACTCGTGCAGAAGACCCATGTTCAGTTCCCCAGCACATATGTAGAGTTGCTCACACCATCTGTAACTCAAGCTCCAAGAAGAGAATGTGATAGCCTCTTCTTGCTTCAGTGGGTACCTGTACTAATGTGCACACATTCATACGTAGACACAGGCATGTAATAAAATTAAAAATAAACTTTTTTCCCAAAATGTTAAGGAAAGGGGTATGTGTATATGTGTTTGTGTGTATGTGTGTGTGCATGCATTTCAGGCATGTACATTGTATGTGTATATGTGTGTGTGTGCATATATGTTTGTGTGTATGTGCATGTGTGTGCATGAAGGCGTGTATTGGCACACTTGTGTGTGTTTGCATTGTATCTGTATACTATATTTCAGCAATAAGACGGTCATTCCTTTCTGTAGTCATGCTGAAGGACCAGATGTTCATAAGTGCACTATTAGAGAGGATCCATCTATATTTCCTTTATTTGGGGAGAGCATGGGATTTTTTAAAATGTAAAATAGTCCAGGTTTCATTTTATTTATGTCAGTGGTGCAGTTTTGGTGATAAGATTAGGGATGAAGTGACTTTTGTGATAATTACCCTTCTTCCTCTCTAGTTTCCTCCAAATGAGTTTAGAACTTGGACTGAAATCCGTCCCAAGACGCCTGAGACAGTGGCCTCAAGGTAAAAGCAATTTACCCATCATCTCAGCTACTCACTCAGTTCTTCATTCCTTTTTATGGCTTGAATGGAGAATGCATTGCCTAGATTTGTGAAATATATGGAAAATAATTCTACCTCCAGTTCATTGTCCTCTTGGCTATTTTTCTCATTTTCAAGCTTCATGGAACTATTCTGGGCCTTCCCAGTACACTTAACATAGCTTTAAACTAGATTTAAACCTCCCCTACGAAACCGAATTTATATTTCTCCATTCACTTCAGGAGCCTCCCTCTTAAAGCTCTGTCGGGTGTTTCAGCATGCACAGCACTTACCTGCCTCTTCCTTTAGTTGGGAATAATAGGAAACAAAATTGAAGATTTATAGTTACAACGCGATTTGATGAAAAAACCTGCGTAAGAACAGCTTTCTGACTTCTTGGTAAAGACACAAATGAAATCAGAAATATTTTAAAACATGAAGATATATTTCTGCTTTGAACGTGATGAGCCTCTTGGTATATACTCTCTCATATTTTAGAAATAACCCCAAATCCCTGAAAGAACATCAGTTAGGAAAAGGTGTGTCTGTGTTATTCATCCCTGTCAGCCTCATCTTATGGTTCCTTTGCAGCAAACTGGTAAAAACAAATAACCAGGTCTTTTGGCTTTGTACCTGTGTGGTATATGCCTGCATGTGTGGAGGTGCCCCTGTCCATGACTGTGCATGTAGACAGGGTATATGCCTGCATGTGTGGGGGTGCCCCTGTCCATGATGGTGCATGTGAAGGGCAAAGGTTGATACTAGTGTCTTTTTCTGTTGCTCTCTGTCTTATTTTTTATTTGTGTTTTAATTTTTTAATTTTTTTGAAATTATAATATAATTATATATCTCTCTTCACTTTTCTCACTCCAAATATTCCCTATTCCCATATATACTGTTCCTCAGCCTCCTTCAAATTAATGGCCTATTTTTCATGAACTGTTATTGCATATACACATATATATGTATATATGTATATATACATATACAAAACATTCACACCCAACCGCTGTGGAGGAAATGCATATGCAGCTACTATGTGTGGGCTTTTGTTTAGAAAGGCAATCAAATACAGGCAGACCACTTGAAATTTATAATATAATATTTAAAAGCTCAGAGAGAAGTTATAGGAGAGAAATCAACTGTAGCTTATTGCATATCATTTCATTACTATGGGAATCTGTGAATCAAGTGAAAGAGAACAGCATTCATTTGCCTCTCAAGTATAGTCTAAGAGCACTGGGTAGGTTTGAGTTATCCAAGGTCTTCTATGCTCCCTGGTTAAATCCTATAATCCCAACAGGATGTGTGCTGCAATTGATACACCATCATTAACACTGCCTTCTAATCTTCTAATCTCCTCTCACTGCCTATGGTCCCATCTCTGGTTCCTCTGACATTACAGAACTGATTTTGGCTTTCTTGCCACTCACATTTCCCTCCATTCCCCCCTGGACTGCTTTTTAGCAGTGGGAGTATTGAAACACTGTCAAGAGTCGGGACTACCTTTTGTAGGATCAGTAGGGAAATTAAGTCTCCATTTGCCTGTGAGAAATGAAAAGAGAGGGTCTGTAAAGGAGATTGGCCAATCTTTTGGCTCCATAGATCAAGGAAGTATGTAGTTCTTTTTTTGGTCTCCTGGTCAGGCTACTTCTTTGTCCTGGGAGCGGCCATCATTTCTACTTCAATATCTTTATAGATGTTTTCCTGGGTCTGTCTTTTACTGCCTCCATGACTTTCGGGTGCCATTCCACATCTCTGTGCTTCAGTTGGCTCATCAGTGAAATGGGACTACCTCATCTATTTATGGCAGCACTTGGTGAGTAGTATGTGATTTACTTGAGCAACTGTCTATACTGTGCTCACAGTGGTTATACTCTACAGAATTGCTGTTAGTGTATGCACTGAACTTGCTATTAGATTCTTAGAGAAGAAACATACATGCCTAGAAAGTTGGAGGCTTTCTAACATTTGACCCTCTGCCTTGTTTACTATGCCAAATAACTGTTGAATTGTGTGTCTCAAAGGCAATTAGAGTTTTCTTCTTTTCCTGTATCTACCATTTGAATGAAATCCACTCAAAAATTCTTGCACTCAAATCTTCAACTGCCCCACTTGGGGGGTTTATTTGTTTCCAAGGCCACAAAAGAGAAAAAAAACTACCATGCAGGCAATTTTTATGTCACTCTTTTTATTCAAAATTATACCTTTAAGAAACACTTTATGCAAAAATATCAATTTAATCCTTCCAATTAAAAGACTAGGAAACTTAATGGCTAACTGAGTGTGTTTCATATTGTCTTATGGTCTTCAGAACTTCAGAAATTGACCGGCTGCAAATGAAAATGTTGCAAAATAGCATTGGGTTACTGATGCCCTACAAATGTAAACTAAGAAAATTATTCTCTCGTTTATTGTTTTGTTTTTTTCAAGACTTTGCCTTGACTGTTCTGCAACTCAGTCTGTAGACCATGGTGGTCTTGAACTCATGAAGATTCAGCTGCCTCTTCCTCCCAAGTGCTGGGATTAAAACTCTGCAACCTCACTGCCCTACTTGGCTAAGAAAACTACTCATAGGTAGAAGGCTGCTGTGCAAAGATACCAAGTTTTATCCAAACCTAGCTTCCTTTTCCTTAGCATCCCTTTGCCGCTGTGCAAGAATGCTGCTATATATTATTGGCGACAGCAATGGATATGACGCTTAGCTCTGAACACATTAGCTGGTAATAGCTGCTAAGAGAGTGGCAGTGCTTTTGTGTAGAAGGTCAGCATTAAGGCAGACAAAGAAAAGGGGCAGAAACCAAACAAAAAGGACAGCTGGATAAAACGCAAACATGCTACAGGTGGTTTGGCAGCGAAAAGCAGAGAGATCATTTTTTCTCCCTTTTAAGGCACCTCTTCCATTTTCTCCTTTGCAAACTGCCTTCAAAGCTAATGTTTCTTTGACTACTAACTCACCACATTCTTACAGCCCTGATGGTCAAAGTTAATGTTATCAATTTGGAATTTGAAAACAAAGCACTCTCTATAAGATCACTGCCTACCGTTGAGCACATGCAAAGATAGCTAGAATTTATTGCATACCCATTCTGATCTAAGGACCCATGGATTTCATAGGTAGGTAGGTTGACAGACAGACATACAGATAGACAGACAGTAAGGTAAGTTGTGGGAGGAATCTGGGTCTATCAGGGTAGCCCTGGCTACCCTCAAGCTTGAAATTATCTCCTTACTTCCTCTCGAGTTCTCGGACTACAGGTACACCCAGCATGCATAATTGTTTTTCTCTGTGTGAGCACACATGTCAGTATAGGCCAGAGGTTAAACTAGGGTATTTTCCCTAAGGAGCCATCTGCATCTTTAGCCAAGGACTTACTGGAGTTTGCTAACTAGGCTAGGCTAGCTGCACAGTGAGACCCAGGGATTTTCCTGTCTCTGTGGCCCCAATCCTGGCACTGGAAGCCTGCACCACCATGTCTGACTTTTTACATGGATGCTCAACCAGATTCTTACACTTCCATGGCAAGAACTTCACAGAGGGAGACATCTCTCCAGCCTCTGTGAGGACTTCCCATTTATTATCTCACTTAATATTTTTATACACCCAGACCTATGTACTCCTTCTATATTCATGTTAAAGGGAAAGAGTTCTCTTGGGTCTCATGGAAGTTATGTGATAGACATCTGACCACATTTCATAAGAGGTAGAATTACGTTAAGCCTCTCTAAAAGCCGTTGCTCTTAATGCATATTCTATAGTGTTATTCCAACTTGTCCCTGGAAATTCTCATAATAAGTAATCTTTAAAACTAGACTTAAGTGGGTACATGGAATAAAGATAAGCAAACTTCTGAATCATCTTCAGATGGAAAATCACTCAATCTGTCAGAAGTTGACAGAATCCTATAATTATTCACTATGTTCACCTCTGTAGTTTCACTTCTGTGCTAAAGATCTGAGGACACACACTTGTGGCCATTTTCACGGATATGCATGCCTTCATGAAGCTTAGTGGCACCCAGAGCATATGTTTTGGGTCTCTGTCAGGTGAGCCAGGTGACCTGGCTTCTAGGTAATCTACAGTCAGAAACTTCAGCCCCTCATCCACCCTTTGCATGAGGTTAAGGGTTTGCTGACATGTTTTGGGCTTTATGCCTTGTATTGATTATCTTATCTGTTTAACACAAACCACAGACATTGTACATAACCCACAGCTGAGTCCCTGGGGGAAATGCAATAGAAGTCAGTACCAACTCCTCTGAAGAGTGACACCAGTCTATTAAGGACTCTCCTTATAGAGGGACTGAGGCCATATGTAAAACATGCTCAAATTTCGTTCATGTTTATTTGAGATTCCAGAACATACATTTTGACCATATTGGTATCTTATATTACACATTTAGGTTTAATACAGACTTAAAATATTTAATATATTTCCTCTGGTGGGTATTTGCCTATAATCGTAGAATTTGGGAGTCAGGATCGTGAGTTCAAGGCTTGGGATATAGGGATACCAAGTCTTAAGAGAGAGACAGAGACAGAGACAGAGAGACTCAGAGAGAGAACAAGTTAGTGAGCAAGGGAGAGCATTGTCTTCAGAACCAATTATCAATGAGCACATTGTTTATAATGCTTCATAATTTAAAGAGCAGATGATTTATTTACAACCAGAAAGCGGAGTATTGGTAAGTAGGAGTCCCCCGTTCACAGGACGGTAGTTTCCTTAGACTCCTTACATTGAAGGTCTCATTCCTGAGCTTGATGGAGGAGTGATATTTATGTGTTAATCCTTGACAGCATTTTCTTTTGGGATACATTGGGGAATGGTTACGATGAAATATTTAATTGGACACACATGTCGCTTTATCTCCAGTCAAGTGCTGGTGTCCTTGGAACAAGCACGTGAAAACCATTGTGAAATACCCTGCACGTGGCAAAAGAGGGGTGGGGTTGAGCACTTGAGAGGTTACTTTGTTTTTAATGTTGCCACACTTTATTATGTTCATTTAGTTGCTCTTACTGGTGATGCAGAATCCACTATAAGGGCATTTTAGAGTGCAACACATCACACATTGGTCCTTTAATGTTAATTGCAATTAGTCTATGGTATCAGAAGGTTTTTATGCAAAATGTTCTCTTGGTCATTAAAGCTGTTTTGCTCTAAGGCACATTTGTGCTTCTTGGGAAAGAACAGGAAAGGGTATTTGTCATTTCTCAATACACACACAGCCCGGATTGTTTGGTGTACAGCAAACTCAAGCACTGCTTTATTCTTAAAGAGCTTTGGGGGCACAGTGGACAACAAACGACATTGTCGATGCTTACGAGCTTTTCCATTTTCAGAATGGCATTCCCAGTACATCATTATCGGGACTTCAGCTAGACTGACTACAAGTCACTGAATTTGTACAAAGAAACTGGCTTGCATCTTGGGCTTCTCATTATGTTAGGATAAATCATCAATCTGCATCCAAAAGTTTAAGTTTCTAGAGACATTTCTTCCTATGCTCAACTTACATACTTAAACCACTCAGATCTGCTGGGAGGATGGAAAAGAGATTGCATTGTATTTGTGAGATGCATTATCTGAACAGACGAGGGTATTGGGGAAAAACTAAACAGATTACTGTAGTGGTGTGTGTGTGTGTGTCTGTGTGTGTGTGTGTGTGTGTGTGTGGTTGTATATGATATATCTCCTGGAGGCTTGTGTTTTGAATACTTGTTCCACGGCTGATGTTGCTATTGTGTGATGCTCTGGAAACTTTAGGAGGTGGGATTTGGCTAGAGGAAGAAGGTCAGTGGAGGTGGGTACTGCTTATCTTCTTCCTGTTCCCTCCCAGTCTTTCTTTTGACTTCCTATTTGTTAAGTGATGAACAGCTGTTTCTGCCCTATGTTCTAGTCACCATGGTTTTCTGCCCCAGTAGATAAAATGCAAGTTAAAATCGACTAAACCCTCTGAAACAATTAGCTAAAAATAAGTTCTTTCTTCCTAAGGTTGTTCATATAGTCTATGATGTATTTAGAAAGTGCAGGATATTGAAGATTGCAGGAATTTGGAACATCTACCAAAAAAAAAAATCCTTAGGCAACCTAGAACACAGACCATGTAGGCTTATAAGTGATAAAGCTACAAAGGTGAGATCGCTCATGATTTTGGATTCCACATCACAGTGTCACAGGAATTAATGATTGGTCTTCTGGGTTTTAAAGTCTTCCTTTAGTCCATTTCTGATGTCTATGTACCTATTCCTCTCCTTGGAAATATACACGTTTACTTCGTGTGTATTATTCATTGAAATTGTGTAATGTTCTGGGTTTTATAAGTTTCATCACTGTACTGGCTAGTTTTGTATCAACTTGACACAGCTGGAGTTATCACAGAGAAAGAAGCTTCAGTTGGGGAAATGCCTCCATGAGATCCAGCTGTAAGGCATTTTCTCAATTAGTGATCAAGGGGGAAAGGCCCCTTGTGGGTGGGACCATCTCTGGGCTGGTAGTCTTGGTTCTATAAGAGAGCAGGTTGAGCAAGCCAGGGGAAGCAAGCCAGTAAGGAACATCCCCTCATGGCCTCTGCATCAGCTTCCTGCAGCAGCTTCCTGACCTGCTTGAGCTCCAGTCCTGACTTCCTTGGTGATGAACAGCAGTATGGAAGTGTAAGCTCAATAAACCCTTTCCTCCCCAACTTGCTTCCTGGTCATGATGTTTGTGCAGGAATAGAAACCCTGACTAAGACAATCACTAAGAGTTTGTCTTGCGTATGAGACAAGACTTGGGACTTTTGACAACTTAGAATTTTAAGACTCTTAGTGAGGAGGGACAGCTCTTGGAGAACGACTAATACATTTTCCATTATAAATATTGCCAGGAGCAACTGGGATCCAGGGACAGAAAGTTATGTTCTGACTGAAATGTCACCTAGAAACTCCTGTTTAAAATGCTCTTTCCTCAGCTGTGGCGCTATTTTTGGAAACAGAGGAGACTGTGGTTGAGACTTCGTTCAATGATGGAGGACGCTGGAGGGTGGCCCTTCCTGTGTCTTCCTTTGCTTCATTTCCATCAGGAGATGTAGAGCTCAACACCAACACACGCTTCTGTAGACCATAATGTATCCTCCCCAAGTGCAAACTAAATAATCCTTGACTAAATCTTCCAAAACTATAAATGAAAGTAAATCCGTTCTTCCTCCTTGGCTGTGCTGGGCATTGTCACTACAATGAGAGTGATAGTCCACAAGGAACAGCACGGGTTAGCACCTCGGGAGTGGTTGGTTCATGGCAGAAGATAGTTACTTGAGTCAATGTTGAGTGCTCACTGAAGTTGAGCAGGATGAAGAGAAAGAGGCATAGGCATGACTGAGAAGAGAAGGTGGAATGTTGGAGGACAGCTGACCATCATTCCTGGTGAGACTGGAAATCTTCACCCTCCAGCTCCCCTCCACATCCCCTCCCTGCCTCACACATTTCTGTGATGCAGTTTCAAGTTCAAGTGAGGAAAAGATAGGACATGTTCAAGAGTAGCAATAAAGAAGAACAGAGGCAATTGGCTTTACCTCATTCTGAGAACTGGGTAAAGAATAGGATGAAAAAAAAATGCAAAGACATATATAGCTCCTAAGTAAGAGTCCATGCCAGAAATTCTCACTTCTGAACACAGGAAATTGATCAGTGACCAGAGACAATTCTAAGTGCCTTCATCTTCTTCCTGTGTGCTTCTCAGTACCGAACTGTTTGCCACTGCTGGCACACCCACGCTTTCTACAGTAGCACCTGGGTCTCCTCCTACACAGAGTTCTATCCACCCACCACAGCAAAGCAGACCCAAGCTCACGCACACAGTGTTCTCTGAAAGGATACCAAGCCACATGTGCAGTTCTGAGACAATGTGGAGAGTGGGCGGGCTGCCCGGCAACCACATTCTAAACACAGGAAGAAGAAATTTCAGTTTTAAAACTTGATCAAGGAAAACAGTATGAGAGAGCTTGAGTTTGGTAATGCTAGGTATTTACACTGATAGAACTTGAAATTCCTTCTAAAATTCCAGTAAGCCTTACCTTTTCCACCAAATTCAATCTCATTAGCTGCAGTTATCAACTATACCAAGTGGAAAAGGTTTTCTAAACCATTTCAGTATGAAAATATTCAATCTCTCAGTCAGTTCAGCTAACATTTTTGCTAACTTGTGTATGCTGTTAGCCTTGCCTCTTTCAGAGTGGACACACAAGGTCCTGGTAACTGATAAGCTTCTCTTCAACATTTCCCACATTAGCTCCCTAGTTTTTGTGTTACGTAGATAATTTTGTGCTATATGTATGTATGTGGCAATATGTTTACTTCATGTTAAAAAACAAAGGAGTCTAAGGAGATAGACTCGTTGGATATAACTTGTCATGCAATCATGAGTTAAGATCCCCAGTACCCATGTGAAAAGCCAACTGTGATGGTACCAGCTACCTAGAGCTGGTGCTCTGGAGTGGTAGAAACAAGAGGGTCCCTATAACTTTCTGGTCATATAAGCTTGCCCAAGTGGTGACTGGGTTCTATTCTTGCATACTGCAGGGTTCACAAGGTGTTTTGTGTCTAGGTTCAGTGAGAGACTATGTTTTAAAAGCAAAGGAAGACAGTGATCATTTTCTTTATTTACATTTTGAATGTTATCCCTTTTCCTGGTTTCCAAGAACCCCCTATCTCCTCCCCCTTCTCCCTGTGCACCAACCCACCCACCTCCTGGCCCTGGCATTCCCCTATACTGGGGCATAGAACCTTCACAGGACCAAGGGCCTCTCCTCCTATTGATGACTGACTAAGCCATCCTCTGCTACATACGCAGCTGGAGCTATGAGTTCCAACATGTGTTTTCTTTGGTTGGTGGTTTAGTCCCAGGGAGCTCTGGGGGGTACTGGTTAGTTCATATTGTTGTTCCTCCTATAGAGTTGCAAACCCCTTCAGCTCCTTGGGTCATTTCTCTAGCTCCTTCATTGGAGCTAGAATTCCCTGTGCTCTGTCCAATGAATGGCTGTGAGCATCTACTTCTTCTGTATTTATCAGGCACTGGCAGAGCCTCTCCGGAGACAGCTTTATCAGGCTCCTGTCAGCAAGGTCTTGCTGACATCCACAATAGTCTCTGGGTTTGGTGGTTGTATATGAGATGGATCCCCAGGTGGGGCAGACTCTGGATGGTTATTCTCTCAGTCTCTGTTCCACCCTTTGTCTCTGTAACTTTTTCCATGGGTATTTTGTTCCCCCTTCTAAAAAGGATCGAAGTCTCCTCACTTTGGTCTTCCTTCATGTGTGTTGTTTCATGAACATATGAAACAATATGTTTCATGTGTTTTACAAATTATACATTGAGTATTCTGAACTTCTGGGCTGCTTGGTTTTCTAATATACCATTCTGTCTTTCTGCCTGTTTCAACATGGGCCCTCAGCCAGGAGTGCCTTTTTCTCACCAGGGCCTACTTTGAATCATCTTTGACATGGTGTTTAGATACTGTTTGTATTCCTACCTTGACACTTATACCCTTTGGTCTGTGTTATCAAAATGCTTGCTATAGTTTTGTAACGATATATTCCTGGTCTTCTCTTCTACTAGAATCTGAGATTCATGAAGACAGCTCAATATTTCTGTTCATGCTCTTCTGCAGAACCCAGCAAAATGGCTATACATACTGCTAGAAAAGGATCTCTGGAAGTGGTTGAGAAAATGGAACAGCAGTGAAGAGCACACACTGCTCTTTCAGAACACTAGAGTTTGATACTCATACCCACATTAGGTGGCACAAAAATACTTGTAACTTCTGCACCAAGTCCAACACTCTCTTCTAGACTATGCAGGCACATACATGTACATGTACTTCACACACACACACACACACACACACACACACACACACACACACACAGAGAGAGAGAGAGAGAGAGAGAGAGAGAGAGAGAGAGAGAAAGAGAGAGAGAGAGAGAGAGAGAGAAATAAAAAAAGCCATCAAATAAGGACATAATTGACTTGACACTCTTTAATACTTTAATGTTTTTATTTTTAGGTGTATATATGCATAGGTGTTCATATGTGTGTAAGTACATACGTGAACACACATATATAAGTGTGTGTGCATGCTCATTGAGGCCAGCAGGAAATCTTGAGCACTGTTCCCCAGGAAGTACCTACCTTGGTGTTTTTGGACAGAATCTCTCTTACTTATTTGGATTTCTCCCTTAAAATAAGTTGCCTGGCCAAGAAGCCCCAGGGGTCTGACTGCTTTCATCTCCCCAGGGCAAGGATTACACTTATGCCTCTGTGCCCAACTGTTTTAGATGAGTTCTGTCGATCAGTCCCCTGGCCCTCATGCTTCCACATTACAAATAGAGACCTTTCCTGGCCCTAATTCACCTTTGAAATACTGTCCTCTTGCTCATAGGATAGGCACTCTGCAAGAACAAGGCAGATGAACTTTGAACAAAAGACTCTTCACATAGCCAGAAATACATATATCCCATCTGCTTGAGACAATGGCTCAGAGGAACTCAAGGTCACTCTCTGAAGTCCATGGGAAGGACTGGGGCTGATCATTTGACTTGGTGAATGTTCAGAGTGGAAACTGGACCCACTTTCTAACATGTTACCAGTTCAGGGCCGAACAGAAAGGAGAGTAAGTGAATTTCTTTTCCACTTCCCCATCCCAAACCTCCAACTATCTTCATAAAACTCACCAGGAGACAGAGTTGATAAACTGACAGATAGTATCAAATGTCAGCAGAGCTTCTTTCTATCCTCAGGCACTGGGGAACAGCCCATGAACAGATTGTTCCTGCCAGAGTATCTCATTATTTTAAGCAAATTGAATTTCTCATTGACTATGTTGAAAGGTTGTACTCTAGTTATAATTACCGGTTTTTACTTAATTTCCTTTTATAAATAGGTCAGTACTCTGTACTTGAAAGTAGTATGTTGATTACTGATTTTTTTTCCCCTTCTGTTGGCCTCAGGGACTGTTTAGTGCAGAAACTGCTGACTGAACGAATTTAATGAAACAAATACATATCCAATTACAAGAGGGTGTGTGAGAGAGCACGCACAGGCCAGCAGGTAGCAAGCTCACAGCCAGCCAGGACAGTTCACTTTATGGTCATGCAGTTCATTCTAAGTGCATAGGGAGGGGGCACAGGAGACTGTGGGGAACTGACCAGGCCTCAGCCATGGCAAAAGCCATCTCTGGGGAACTTCCTTCGCTATCTGATTATGAAGATGTCCACTCATGGAGAAACTATGTCCTAAAAAATCTCAGGCTCTCATGACAGCATACATGTGTGATCTGGAAAGAGAAACAGCTCAAACGTCCATTTCCACAGCAGCTTTTTAATTAAAAAGAAATCAAGTTTGTGGTTTTCCTGATATGGATATAGTACATTATTCAAGTCCAAATATTTATAATGAAGAAATCTAAAGGAAGAAATGATAACAATTATTTATAATTCCTTCATATGAGGAACAACCAGATGGTATTCACTAATTTCTTTATATCATATATGTCATATATGTGTATCTCTCTCTCTCTCTCTCTCTCTCTCTCTCTCTCTCTCTCTCTCTCTCTCTCTCTCTCTCTCTGTGTTCATGCACAGGCTTGTTATATGTCCAACTTTGTTTTTCATTTTTCACTAATAGTAATATGTTGTAGATATAACCTGTGTTGTGGGCCTATTAAATATAACTTTTAGTAATTAGGTATGTCCGTACTATATGTGGAATATGTTTTAAACCATACCTTTTTGTTTTAAATACTTTTATTTACTGGCGTTGATACTTTGTCACTGTGTGGATTTTTCTAGCTCCTGGTTTGATTTTTTGTTTGGTTTTTGTTTTAATTTTTGTTTTGTTGTTTTGTTTGTTTGTTTTTTCCAGAATGAGCTTCCTCTACTTCTTTACTCGTGAGCATTTCACTGAGATGTCAACTAAATTAATAACTGAAAGAGCTGAAACATATTTGTAGACTTCAAATAACCAGTGCATTTCTTGACTTCTGCTGTCACAGAAAATAGAAATTAACTTTATTGGTTTTTTTTCTTCTCATGTGATCCTTCCAAACAGAGATCAATAGAAGTTTAGGGTTTGAATGCCTGCACATGTCAAATCTTAAAGGCAACAAATGTGTCTATGGTTTTGGGGGTGAACGGGCTGCAGACTTATCTTTGTGCAGTAGGGAAAATGTTCCACAATTGGCCAGGAAGAAAGCAGCACTAAGAGGAACTTCCTGCCAGGAAGGAAAGCCTGCCCAGAGTGCAGCTCACCGACTCGCATTCTAGAGTTCACGAGCAGTCCTGGCTGGCTGAAGCAGATCTAGGTCTTCTTCAACAATTTAGAAGGAGTGTGGTATAAAGACTGTTGTGTTTAAAGTCAGGAAACCCTAGATTATTTTTTTTTCTTTATTATAGACTAGGTAGCCAAACATAGTGAGCTCTCATCTAATTTTTCTGGGTTTCATACCTTTCTTACTGGACCACAATGGCAGTGGCTGACGTCTTCTGGCATGAGGAAAGGATACAATCTAGTCCAGAGCTTAACCAGGTGCCATGCTATTGGCTTGGAATGGAGTCACTAGGTATTTTCATGTTCTAACAAATGGGGTTGACATGGGCTTGAACTGTTGAACACAGGCAGCAGATGGCCTATAGGTCACACAAGGTAACATACAAGCCATGAAAATGTAAAGTAGAAACAGAAGGTACTCTACCCAACTCATTCTATGAAGCCACAATTACTCTGATACCTAAACCACAAAAAGACCCAACAAAGATAGAAAACTTCAGACCAATATCCCTTATGAATATTGATGCAAAAATACTCAATAAAGTTCTTGCTAACCGAATCCAAGAACACATCAAAACAATCATCCATCCTGACCAAGTAGGTTTCATCCCAGGGATGCAGGGATGGTTCAATATACGGAAATCCATCAACGTAATCCAGTATATAAACAAACTCAAAGACAAAAACCACATGGTCATCTCCTTAGATGCGGAAAAAGCATTTGACAAGATCCAACACCCATTCATGATAAAAGTCTTGGAAAGATCAGGAATTCAAGGCCCATACCTGAACATGATAAAAGCAATCTACAGCAAACCAGTAGCCAACATCAAAGTAAATGGTGAGAAGCTTGAAGCAATCCCTCTAAAATCAGGGACTAGACAAGGCTGTCCACTTTCTCCATACCTATTCAACATTGTACTTGAAGTCCTAGCCAGAGCAATTCGACAACAAAAGGAGATCAAAGGGATACAAATTGGAAAAGATGAAGTCAAAATATCACTTTTTGCAGATGATATGATAGTATATATAAGTGACCCTAAAAATTCCACCAGAGAACTCCTAAACCTGATAAACAGCTTCGGTGAAGTAGCTGGATATAAAATTAACTCAAACAAATCAATGGCCTTTCTCTACACAAAGAATAAACAGGCTGAGAAAGAAATTAGGGAAACAACATCCTTCTCAATAGACACAAATAATATAAAATATCTTGGCATGACTCTAACTAAGGAAGTGAAAGATCTCTATGATAAGAACTTCAAGTCTCTGAAGAAAGAAATTAAAGAAGATCTTAGAAGATGGTAAGATCTCCCATGCTCATGGATTGGCAGGATCAACATTGTAAAAATGGCTATCTTGCCAAAAGCAATCTACAGATTCAATGCAATCCCCATCAAAATTCCAACTCAATTCTTCAACGAATTAGAAAGTGCAATCTGCAAATTCATCTGGAATAACAAAAAACCTAGGATAGCAAAAACTCTTCTCAAGGATAAAAGAACCTCTGGTGGAATCACCATGCCGGACCTAAAGCTTTACTACAGAGCAATTGTGATAAAAACTGTGTGGTACTGGTATAGTGACAGACAAGTAGACCAATAGAATAGAATTGAAGACCCAGAAATGAACCCACACACCTATGGTCACTTGATCTTCAACAAGGGAGCTAAAACCATCCAGTGGAAGAAAGACAGCATTTTCAACAAATGGTGCTGGCACAACTGGTTGTTATCATGTAGAAGAATGTGAATCGATCCATTCCTATCTCCTTGTACTAAGGTCAAGTCTAAGTGGATCAAGGAACTTCACATAAAACCAGAGACACTGAAACTTATAGAGGAGAAAGTGGGGAAAAGTCTTGTAGATATGGGCACAGGGGAAAAATTCTTGAATAGAACAGCAATGGCTTGTGCTGTAAGATCGAGAATTGACAAATGGGACCTCATGAAACTGCAAAGCTTCTGCAAGGCAAAAGAAACCATCAATAAGACAAAAAAGCCACCAACAGATTGGGAAAGGATCTTTACCTATCCTAAATCAGATAAGGGACTAATATCCAATATATATATAAAGAACTCAAGAAGGTGGACTCCAGAAAATCAAATAACCCCATTAAAAAATGGGGCTCAGAACTGAACAAAGAATTCTCACCTGAGGAATACCGAATGGCAGAGAAGCACCTGAAAAAATGTTCAACATCCTTAATCATCAGGGAAATTCAAATCAAAACAACCCTGAGATTCCACCTCACACCAGTCAGAATGGCTAAGATTAAAAATTCAGGTGACAGCAGATGCTGGCAAGGATGTGGAGAAAGAGGAACACTCCTCCATTGTTGGTGGGATTGCAAGCTTGTACAACCACTCTGGAAATCAGTCTGGCGGTTCCTCAGAAAATTGGACATAGTACTACCGGAGGATCCAGCAATACCTCTCCTGGGCATATATCCAGAAGATGTCCCAACCGGTAAGAAGGACACATGCTCCACTATGTTCATAGCAGCCTTATTTATAATAGCCAGAAGCTGGAAAGAACCCAGATGCCCCTCAACAGAGGAATGGATACAGAAATTATGGTACATTTACACAATGGAGTACTACTCAGGTATTAAAAAGAATGAATTTATGAAATTCCTAGGCAAACGGATGGACCTGGAGGGCATCATCTTGAGTGAGGTAACACAACCACAAAGGAACTCACACAATATGTATTCACTGATAAGTGGATATTAGCCCAAAACTTAGGATACCCAAGATATAAGATCCAATTTGCTAAACGCATGAAACTCAAGAAGAATGAAGACCAAAGTGTGGATACTATGCCCCTTCTTAGAATTGGGAACAAAACACCCAGGGAAGGAATTACAGAGACAAAGTTTGGAGCTGTGATGAAAGAATGGACCATCTAGAGACTGCCATATCCAGGGATCCATACCATAATCAGCTTCCAAACGCTGACACCATTGCATACACTAGCAAGATTTTGCTGAAAGGACCCAGATATAATGGTCTCTTGTGAGACTATGCCGGGGCCTAGCAAACACAGAAGTGGATGCTCACAGTCAGCTATTGGATGGATCACAGGGCTCCCAATGGAGAAGCTAGAGAAAGTACCCAAGGAGTTAAAGGGATCTGCAACCCTATAGGGGGAACAACATGATGAACTAACCAGTACCCCGGAGGTCTTGTCTCTAGCTGCATATGTATCGAAAGATGGCCTAGTCGGCCATCACTGGAAAGAGAGGCCCATTTGACTTGCAAACTTTATATGCCCCAATACAGGGGAATGCCAGGGCCAAAAGAATGGGAATGGGTGGGTAGGGAAGTGGTGGTGGGGTATGGGGGACTTTTGGGATAGCATTGGAAATGTAATTGAGGAAAATACGTAATAAAAAATATTAAAAATTAAAAAAAAAAAAGAAAATGTAAAGTAGTAAATCTGACAGAGTAAGGGTTGGGTGGTGGGAGGGCATGATCTTGGTTCCTATAGGCATATTGTAAGAGAGTGGGCTCTCCAGTGCCTTACGCAGTCATTATTAGAAAGAGACTTTCTCCAGCAGAATATGGAAACAGATGCAGAGACCCACAGCCAGACATTGAATATATAGAGAGTCTAAATAGGAGGTCTCCATCAAAACCTTTTCCTCAGAGCCAGGGAATCTCATGGAAGAGGAGGCAGAAAGACTGCAAGAGCCCATGGGGATAAAGGATGCCAGGAGAATAAGGTCCTCTCAGTCAACTAAGCTTAGTGCATATGAGCTCACAGAGACTAAAGCAATAAGCACAGGGCCTATTTGACTCTGCCCCAGGGCCTCTGCACTACACACACACACACACACACACACACACACACACACACACACACACACGCTTTATATTTTCGTGGAACACCTGACTTTGAGAACGAGTGGGTTTCTGGCTCTTGAACATGCTCTTGGGATTCTTTTCCTCTCATTGGGTTGCTGTGTCCAACTTCAATATGATAGATTTTGCTTTATTTTATTATACTTTACTTTGTTATGTTTGATTGTTATCTCCTAGAAACCTGTTCTTTTCTAGTAAAAGGCTGTTAGGAAGTGGGTCTAGAGAGGAGGGGAGATAGGAGGAACAGGGAGGAGGAGAGAGGAAACTATAATCAGGATAGATTTGGGTTGTGAGCCTAGCCATTAACTACTGAGCCATCTCTCCAGCCCAATCAGGATATACTATATGAGAAAAGAATCCAAAATGAAACAGAAAGAAGAAAGTGGGATCTGGGGTTCTGCTGTTCGTCTGTGGTAGCCTGGGGGAGTGCAGGAGGTGTCCTTCTCCAGTGGTTCTTAGTGATGTTGCTGGGCATTTACAGTTCCTACATTTTTTGTAAAATTATAAACCTCATATATTCTTATTAACACTATTTTAAAAGGTGATATAACATTAACTTTCAGGGGAAACCTCATGCAATTACAGTGCCTAGGGGTATGTCGGGGGTACTTGCTCTACGTTGAGCAGTACCACTTGGAGGTAAGTCCTGAGTTTTGCAGCCTTGGCTTCACCCCAGATGTCGCTGGAAAACTCAGGATGGTGGAATTGCACAGTGGCCCTAGCTAGCCTGCTATACCAATTTCATGTTTAAGAGTGCCAAAGTCAAGATGTTCATCAGAGGCTTAGCAGCGTGAATAATAAGCATAAGGTATCTGGGCCAGCTAGGACAAGGTTGGGGCCAAGGTCATTTGTCTCTCCCCCTAAAATGCTCTTTCTTTCTTTCCATAGAAAAATGTCAGCCTTGAAACAATTTCCTTTCCTTCTCAACTTAAAGACCCAAATACAAATCCTTTAAAGGCATCAGGGTGTCTCAAGTCATCCTGGGATTTGTGGGGAATGGGCCAGGGAGAGACTGCCAGTTCTGAAATTAACACGATTTTAGGCATATTGACTCGACTCGTGGAAACGTTTGTGTTTCTTTAACTTATAATTTGCCTGAAGGGGTCAGGTCTCATCTTCAAGAATGCTCAAACGCTTTATTAGGCAATACAAAGAATTTGGTCTCTACTATTCCTGTTTCATGTCTTTCCTTTGGGTGGATTGACACTTGGGTTGCGAACTCCTGAATTTCCAAAGGCTGCTAATATTTGCAACATTCCCTGAGATATGTTCCACAAAGCCTAGAAAAAAAAGAGAAGTAGTTTTTCATACCAGCTCCATATTTCTCCTTTAAATTAAGTGAGTGTGAAAATCACAAAGAAGGTGAGGAAGATAACAGGGGGAGAAGGAGGGAGAGGAGGGTGAACATGAGGAGGGGGGGTATGAGGGGGAAGAGAGAAGAGGGAGGAGAAAGAAAAGAAGGGAGAAGAGGAAGGAGGAGAAAATGACCTAGGATTTTTGAAATGTAATATTAAGACTAACCTGGCTAGTTCTTTTATTTTGAACTCAAAGAAATTTAACATAATCATTTGAACGTTTGCTTTCTACTGCCTTTTGTATTTTGAAATATTTGTTTTTCAATAACAGATGAGTCAAAATAGTTTGGAAAGTTCAGACACAACGAGTAGCAAAGGCTCTTCTCTAAAATTCCAAGGCATTAGCTTGTCAAGGTGCTCTTGGTCCCTGCATCGTTTCATTGAGAGCTATCTCAAATGCATTTAATTCAGTAATAAATGAATACCATGGATCAGAGGAACTGGAATACGCATGTCTTATCTATAGTTATCACATTGAATTTTTAATAAATCCCCATGAAGGTAACATACAAAGTATATTTTACATAAGCATTGTCTATTACTTTCATATTCTACTTGGCATGAAATCTCTCCTTTCTCTCCCACTCCCCCCCCCCCCCCCCAGCAAACAGTAGCATGGTACAGTGGTTGAGAGCTAGGAGTCTAGACTGGAGTAAAGCAGTTGTTGACTGATGTGGTTGCTGGGAACTGAACTTCAGTCCTCTACAAGAGCAGTCACTGCTCTTCCCTGCTGAGCCATTTCCCCAGTTCCCATTTTACCTCTTTGTGCTACAGAAGCATTCATTTTTTCCAAGGGACGGATGCAAAAAATAATCATATGGTTTATAGCAGTGGCAGATACATGTGAAGCACTGAGTATACTTCATGTTACTGTTCCTGCATTTTTCATGGTAAGCACTCAGGGAACTCTGCTGCTCCATTGTGCTTTGAAATGGATCCAAGATGAATTCTTTGCCTCAGAAAGTAGAATAGAGAAATAATACTTTTTACCTATTAAATGTTAGGCACCACATTACAAGCTTTTCAAACATTACGCGATTTACTCTTAAAATATTGAGGGACTGGATTTGTTCTAGTTTTTAGTGAATGTAGAGATGAGAGAAGAGTTCCGTAAGGTGATGACCATGGACTCCAGAACTCAGGCTTGAATCCAGATCTTCCTTTGGAGCCTGTGGGCTTTTTAACTCTTACGTAGAAGAGATCTGAGACTGCTTAACTGGTCAGTGCTGCATACAGAATTTTTCCTGTTTCTTTCTGGAGTGGCCTTGGGCCTTTCTCTAGCTTGCATGGTTGGTTTGGGAGATTCTAGGCTGCCCAAAGAGAATATCCTGCCTAGTGTTATGAACATTTTAATAGTGCTGATAATAAATAGCTTTGAGCAAATATGAAAGGCAAGAGCAGGCCTCTGCTACTATTCATGCTTTGTATTTCTTTTCTAATCTATGCTAACAGTCTCTTCTTCCAGTGGTTTCCATTCCTGTTCCTGTCAATCTGCTGGCATTCTTAGATCCCAGATGGAACAGCAAAGAGGAGCAATGACTATCAAGTGCACTAGCTGTCCCATGCAATCTGCACTGTATTCTGGCTTGTAAGAACTCTCAAGAAAGCTTGAATAAGAGGTAAATTCATGAACACATCATTAGAAATTCCAATTTAGTCATACTGGAGAGAGACTTAGGAATCTATACTTTATCTTGTTCTTTGATAAAGGCAAGATTGGAATTTACCAGCTAAGCCAATTATTTATTTATTTATTGGTTTTTGAGACAGGGTTTCACTGTATAGCCCTGACTGTCCTAGAACTCACTTTGTAGACAGGCTGACCTCGAACTCAGAAATCTGCCTGCCTCTGTCTCCTGAGTGCTGGGATTAAAGGCGTGTGCCACCACACCCAGCTAAGCCAATTATTTTAAAGTCAGAGAAGATGAAGTGATAGATCCAAGTGTCGATTGCAGTAGAGTGCATCACTACTTACTTTCAGTTGTGTGGTCTCTCAATAGAACTCCTTAAGGGACATACTTGAAAGAGGGTACTGGCAACATTTTCTGGACCAGTCCCTTCTTATCTTTCAAATGACATCATAAAACAGGATTTTGCTTTCAGATATAAAGACCTGGATATTGCTCAGACATCAGTTCACACAGAGCATATAAACACCTTGATTTCATCTAAGCAACACGCATATGGAAATTTCACTTGGCTTGGATTCCACCACCTTCTTAAAGGGTCAGCTTTATGGCCTTCTTTTGTTATCTTATGGTATTTCTGGGGGGGGGGATTTAAAAGATTAAGAAAAAGTATACAGCAACCAGATTTCAAGAATAGAAGACCTATTTCTCCTGGTGCAGAGTCTTAAGGGAGGGCTGGAATATGTGTAAAGTATGTCTATTTCAAGAAAAGATTAAACAAAGACAGATAGCCTTAGAGTTGTTAGTGAAAACATTCACAATGGAGAAGCTTAAAAGCATGCCTTATTTTTTTATTAGCATCCACTTCTCTTCTGAAAGGCTAATTGTAAAATTTATAGAGCTAATTATCTCCCTAGATTAATATTTATGAATATACAATAGCAAATGTGAGCTGCAAGTGTGTTAAGCTGTGGCTTTTCTCTTCACATATGCAAGCAAACAACAGATATCTCAAGGTGATGTTAATATCCTCTCTACAATGTATGTAAACAGTCATGCTAAATTTTTCTTCCCAATTGCTGCAAATTGGTATTTACCCAGTAACCGAAAACTATTTTTAACAGCTAACACTCCCAAAATGCATCTGGGCCTTTCTGCAACTCGAAGAAGAGCTTGGAAAATCGATTATACAAAGGCCCTGCTAATCAAACAACAAAGAAGCAGACGTCTCCTTCTTGACTCATTCTTAACAACATTTTATTCTTTCTATGACAAAGGAAGGATTTGTGAGAAGCACCTTGTTCTCCCTGCAGTTAGAAGATGCTAACATAACATTGGTCCTCCCCAAACCAGAAGAACAAAGTTAAGTACGATCAAAACACAGCTTTGCCCAGTAAAACTAATGTTTTCTTATGCCAACATACCCAGCCGAAAGCCCAGTTTTTCTGCCTACATTTTAGCTAGCTCCATAAGGCACATCATAAACTTTCCCTGACCCTGTGTTGAGCAAGATGTAGAAAGTCGTAGTAGGAGACAAGAGAAGCCACATCTCACGATGAATGGCTATCCTTGGGCCAATTTTGAAACTTTTAGCTTTCTTGAGTTGCATACTCCGAGGTGTGCTACATGAAGTTGGGGATTCTTAAGACTATGGTTTGGAGAAAGGACAATGGATAAAAAGGAGGAGTTCCAACCTTATCTGCTCCAAATTCTCATATAAGTGTATCATACAAACTAATGTGAGGATGTGACTGAGAGTATCTGTAGCTGTCAAGAATCCTCAAAGGGTCCGAGAGCTGGGGTAAAGTGAAGAACCTGGAAACGCTCTCTACTTTGGCTGTTCCTTTTTTGTTATTATTTCCTTTAGCTACTGCTATGTTCTCACTTTAGTTTTGTTTTGACTTCACTGGTCCATCTTAGGCCCCATACATTTACTTATAAGCCTTCTTTTTTAAGGTTTCTTAAAAGATTTTTTTCCTTTTTTGTGGGAATGTATGCCACATGTGTGTAAGTGCTCCTGGGGATCAGAAAAGCACCCCTGACACCGTGGGGTTACAGGTGGTTGGGATCTGTCCTTTGAGAGTTCTGAGAACCAAACTTGGATTCTCAGGGAGAGCAAAAGTGGCCTTAACCTCTAAGTCATCTGTCTAGCACCGTCCCTCCTCTTCCTCCTCCTCCTCCTTCTTCTTCTTCTTCTTTTTCTTTTCTTTGTGTGTCCCTTGAACCAGATTTTATTTTATTTATTTATTTCTTATTTATTAGATATTTTCTTTATATACACTTCAAATGCTATCCTGAAAGTTCCCTATACCTTTCCTCCACCCTGCTCCCCTGTCCACCAATTCCCGCTTCTTGGTCCTGGTGTTCCCGTGTACTGGGGCATATAAAGTTTGCAATATCAAGGGGCCTCTCTTCCCAGTGATGGCCGACTAGGCCATCTTCTGCTACACATGCAGCTAGAGATACGAGCTCTGGGGGATACTGGTTAGTTCATATTGTTGTTCCACCTATAGGGTTGCAGACCCCTTCAGCTCCTTGGGTGCTTTCTCTAGCTTCTCCATTGGGGGCCCTGTGTTCCATCTTATAGATGACTGTGAGCATCCACTTCTGTATTTGCTAGGCATTGACATAGCCTCATACGAGACAGCTATAACAGGGTCCCTTCAGCAAAATCTTTCTGGCATATGCAACAGTGTCTGGGTTTGGTGACTGATTATGGGATAGATCCCCGGGTGGGGTAGTCTTTGGATAGTCCATCCTTTCATATTAGCTCCAAACTCTGTCTCTGTAACTCCTCTCATAGGTATTTTGTTCCCTATTCTAAGGAGGAATGAAGTATCCAACCATTGGTCTTCCCTCTTCTTGATTTTCTTTGCAACTATGTATGATCAAAGAGTAGCCTTCAGCCACATGTGACAATTTACATTTGAAATGGATTTAATGTCCAGTACCTTGATTGGAGCCCCCATATATGACAGCTCAGTAGGCCCAGATTGCTTATGAGCTCTGCCCTCAACATCAACTCTATAAACTGTGCCATCACCACCGACCTATTAGGTGACCTTGCTTTCTAAACAGTAGCTCTCATTCTAATAATCTGAATTCTATTAAGTCTCTCCCATGATTGCCCTGCAGCAACATGTCTACATATATTTGGAGAGAGATGGTTAAGGTTACATGTTGAAAGGAGCTAAAGGCATCCCAATGCCTTTTTCTCCACTCATTTCTAGGTTATTTTCTGTAGTAATAAGGCTACTGTAGTAATAAGGCTATAATGGTGATGACACCATTGCATACACTAGCAAGCGTTTGCTGAAAGGACCCTGATATAGCTGTCTCTTGTGAGACTAGGCCGGGGCCTAGCAAACACATAAGTGGATGCTCACAGTCAACTATTGGATGGATCACAGGGCCCCCAATGGAGGAGCTAGAGAAAGCACCCAAGGAACTAAAGGGAACTGCAACCCTATAGGTGGAACAACAATATGAACTAACCAGTACCCCGGAGCTCTTGACTCTAGCTGCATATGTATCAAAAGATGGCCTACTTGACCATCACTAGAAAGAGAGGTCCATTGGACATGCAAACTTTATATGCCCCAGTACAGGGGAACGCCAGGGCCAAAAAATGGGAATGGGTGGGTAGGGAAGTAGGGGGAGGGTATGGGGGACTTTTGGGATAGCATTGGAAATGTAATTGAGGAAAATACGTAATAAAAAATATTTAAAAAATAAAAAAAATAAAATAAAAAATAAAAATAAGGCTGTTATATTCTTATGGAACAGGCTCTATTACTGACACCCAACAAGTCTCCAAGATCAGGGATAGATTTAAAATCCTCAAGTGTTGAAATTGAAAAGAATCTAGTATTATCAATTGTAAATGTTCATTGGATCTTGTCTTTAATCATTCAAAGACAAAACATAACCCTGTGGTCATGTAAAGGGATGTGGATATGGGGGATATTTCCTTTAAAGAACCACAGTTTTCTTTCAAAGGTGCTGATCATTTTCTTACCTTTTACTGAAACATATCCTAGCAACGTCCACAGATTGGTTCAGGACTTAGACCAATCAGAGCTCAATTCTGAAACTGAGAGTATGAGACTTATGCCTGTCCTTCTGAGCTCCCTACATTCAAGGGACAAATCTTTAAAAAGAAAAGAAGGTTCTGGGGAAAACTCTTTGATGAGCTTTCTTGGATGTTATGGAAGAAACATCTATCTAGTTTTTCCAGCAAAGATCAGGTCTTTGATTTTGGGGAAGCAGGGCATATTCTCTCTTTGGAGCAACATACAAAGAGCATACTTGTTTGAGGCCTAAAGGCTCACAGGATTTCATTTTTCAAAAATGTGGTGTTGTGTGTGTGTGTGTGTGTGTGTGTGTGTGTGTGTGTGTGTGTGTGTGTGCAATATTCCACTGGGGTCTCCTAGGCAACTGCAGTGTGACAACAAGAAGAAAAACATCCTTTGAGGGAACATAGACAAAACCAGGAATGTCTTGAATGGTAGAGTCAACTGCTGTTGGCCAGAACATGGGAAAGAACAGCTAAATCTGGGTATTGATGGGACTGCATTTGTCCCTGTAGGTAGGTGAATTTAGAGGCAACAGATTATACATTTCTTACAATGTTCTTTCACACAGCTGTACTGAAAGTACTTACAATGTTCAGACAGCTTTCATCATCTTCCTATATCATTACTTCCTTAGGGTAAAGACTATACTATTCTTTAATGCTTCTGCCCAGCACATGGGCATGGAACCACTCATCTTTCAAACACACTAGAGCTCATCTACCTCTCCTTACACTGATGGGATCAGGCCGAAGTGTTTCACTTCATATGACTTTGATCACTCTTGAATAGAACAAAAGTATTCCCTGCCTCCCCCCAAATCCTATTATTCTGTAAAACAAATCTGTAATTTCATCACTTTCCATTGAGAGAAGAGACTGGAAGAAAGTAAGAGATGCTCCTAAACAGTGGCCCCTTCCTTCTTTCATTACCTTGTCTTATTAGACTCTTGAGCTTTAAAGGAGAAGGTGATGGTGTGAGTGCATCACATCCGCACCCCCCCCCTATTGAAACTAGAAGAGCGTAGAGAACAGGGACACCTATCAAACACTCTCCGATTGCTTGAGACTCTGAGACAAAATAGGTACAACTGGCAGAATTATAAAGCAAATCTAATACCATGCATTTGTGAACCAGAACTGGAAAGTATTTGGACAGCTAGTAAGAAAGGATTGGTTCAACAATAAAGTGAGAAGCTTAACTCCATAAATTACTTAAGTCTACTGTTTTACTTAGTATTTATCTATTTCTATGTTCAATATGGAATATCAAGAGATTATTCTAGGCATTATCCCAAACCTTCCTAACATGAATTCATAGAAACTCTTCAGAGCTTCACAAAAATTCATATACAAATGGGGTACAAAAACAGAAGCCCATATCCTTCTTCAAATTTTGGTAAAACATTTAAAATATTATAAAGACTTTACTATAAAAATATATACATGATCTAACTTAAACATCCTCAGTCCTCAAGAGGGGGCTCACTAGTGTAGGGCGGTAAAGGGATTTTACCTGATCAAGTGTAAAAGGTTATTTTCTTGATTTTAAAGATTTGGCAATAGCTTTGTGGAACAAGTCTTGGTTTTTCTCTGCATCTTTCTTGCTGATCTCTCACGTAACCCATTTCTGTGGATGTGGGAAACATGCCTTTGCAGTTACTGTGTCAGTGTGTCAGCTTTCCTGAATACTACTGACATGATTTCTACCCCTGCCAAATCCTTCTCCTCATCTCTCATCCTGTCTGTCATTCCCCATTTGGCACGGTCAATCCAAGCTACGGAACACTGGAATTTTCCATAAAGAGACCCTCTTAATAGTAAGTAGATCAAAATTGGCACTATTCTTAACTTAGTTTTCCTGGGTTTCTTCTTTATGCAAATAATTGGCTACTTCCAAAACTATTATAAATATACAAATTATAGCAAAAGGTTATGGTTAATCTGGTATTTGAGGAACAATGTTTATCAACTCAAGTGAACAAGACATCATATTCCTTGATCTGGTGGTAAAGCTACATGTTTGCTACCATGTACATAATACACATTGACCACGATAACATTGTGGAATCAGTCTTACTTTCTCTCCGCATCTTTTTTCTTGCCCAAGTCTCGAGTAACTTGTTTCTGTTAATGTGGAAACAACACGCCTATATGTGAATACTGACATTCTGACCTTAGGAAAAAATTCAAAAGATGCCTAATTCACCAACATTTAAAAAGCAAAAACATATCATCTTTGGCATAGGGCACTAATGACTATAGTTAAGAGGACAGTATCAACGTTGCAATTATGAATTAGTAGTTATGAACTACTAAAAACTAAATTTCTGCAGAATTATAACCTTTTCACAGACAAAGGCATTTATAAAAAGGAAATCATTTTCCATCTTGCATATCATGTTGTTACAGAATTCTGTTGTACTACTTAGGTTTCTTACAGTCACTTTGAGATCAATTTAACCCTTAACAAGATCACTTGGTATCTACTTTCCCATTGGATATTGTATAGCTTGTTAAAGCATTTTTGTGTTGCCTGTTCTATGAGTCTCAAAAGATTGATGTGCCAACAGAAGAAACTTAAAATTGTAACACAATGTCTAGATTCTCTTTTCTCAAAATTATTATGACCCATTCAATGAATTAATGTACTAAACTCTGGGACTTTGAAAACTTCCTGTTTCAATTACTCTACTTTAAGTATAAAGAGATGGTAGTTCAGAGAAGTTAGGAAGTTTGCTCAATGTCACAAAAGGTTAGGGTCAGAATATTTGTTCTTCTGGTTTCCCTGATAAATATTGCACTATTGGGTGGGGGAGATGGCTCAGTTGGTAAAGGTAGAGCTACAAGGAGAAGAAAAGGCAGGCGTGACAGTATATTCCTGTAATCCCAGGGTTGAGGAGGTAGAGACAGGAGGATCTCAGGAGTTTGAGGTCAGAGAGACTAACTGAATCAGTCAACTTCAGGTCCAGTGAGTCAGGGGATGGAGGGATGTAGGGAAAAAGGGAGGTATGAAGGGAAAGAGGGAGGGAGAAAAATACCCAGTGTAGACCTCTTGACTTTCACCCACACACACTCAGGTATTTATACATACACACTTATAGCACACACACACACACACACACACACACACACACACACACACACAGAGACAGACAGACACACCATACCATCATTTAAGTGAATATTCTCTAAAGCAGATTACACACTTTGATGAGCAGAATAGACTATACTGTGGGTGATCCCACTTGGACTGCTGAAAGAAATGGGGTTTGGAGTATTATTATGAAAGAACCCCTTGAGATCCTGGCATTGAACCTCACAGAGAAAACCTGGCAAGTCAATCCTTGAAAAGCACAGGAATAAGTCTGGAAAAATAGAATGGGTGCCTCCTAGTTCTCCTTTCTTTTGCCTAAGGTTGATTCATCCAAGAACAATTATAATTTTCTAAAGCAGTTTGACCTTGGCAATACATTTCCTCCTTTTCAAGTACACATGAAAATGTGTTTTGAGATGCACTATTTTTAAGAGAAAATTATTTAAATACATTTCCCTGGGACAACAACTATTATTGGCCTCCAGAGGGAGAGCATAATTTAGAGTAACCTTTTTAGATATGTTTGTGAATCCCCTCGTGTCGATCCATATCTTGTATTCTCTCTTATCTTTTCCTGAAACTCACATCTCATTTTTCCAGTGTCAGCATTCTATTTATAAATTGTTCCATCAACACCTCATTGTGTGTTGGGCATACTCTGTTCTCTCTGCAGCTCCCACTCAACAATGATTTTATCCCTTTCTCCGATATTTGGGACTTTTAAGTATTCTATAATGTCAGATAGTTAATGTTTCCCAGAGGAAGTGAAAAATTCCTTCAGTATGTTTTCAAGCTAATGGTAGAGCTCTAAATGATGAACTGCTGCTAGCACTCTGGGGCAGGACTGCCTCCATTAAGAGGCTATGTTTACCCTCCCTTAAAGATGCCTCTGTTAGGTACAGAGGAAGTTTATTCTAGAGCATAGATTATCTTTTTATTCTATCATTTAAGCCATAGTTTCTTAAACTGTGGGTCACAACCCCAAGCTGTTATGTAACTGAATGTGGGAGTAAGGGAAATTTGGCAAAAGCAAAACGTTTCTACATATCTGACTAAAAGTTAGCTAAAAACCAAGCATCTGAGACAGGAATTCTGCCTCTGCCACATGACTTCATTGAAGCTTGGTTCTGAACACACAGTGGGCACACTTCGCAGGTTGTGGGCCATTATACCACACAGTGCCAGTAAGCCCTGCCTGAAGCAACTTGGCTCAGATACCGGATATGCTATGGTCTAGTATGAAATGTGGTTTCATTGTAGTTTCCTGCAATTACAGAAAATTTATCATTCCATTATGGAAAGTACAGTCTTCTACTATCTTCCTAAAGTTATACCACAACATTTCAGTACATCTTGGAGTTGTATTGCTTTAGGGTGTTTGACTTTAAAAATTGCTAAAGACAAGAACACCATGGAAAAAAGTTGAAAACCAAGAAATAAGCTGACAACTCTATGGCCACCAAAATTTTTATAAAGGTAGTAACAATATGCAGTAGGAAACAGGCCGTTCATGGTGCTGGTAAAATGAGATATCCACCTGCAGAAGAAAGCACTTAGATCTGTATCTATCACTCTGTAAGGCTCAACTCTATGTAGAGCAAATCTCTTAATTTCAAACCAGAACCACTGAACACTTTGGGGTACACAAAGGACATGATCTTCAAGATAATGGCCCAGGAAGAACACTGGGAATGGAAGCCCAGAAGCAGAAAAACTAGCCATGAGCATCAACAAGCAGGGCTACGTTAGGTTTAAAAGTGTCTGTACAGCAACAACAACAACAAAAAAAACCTTCAGCAGAGCAAACAGTCCTCAAAATGTGAGAAAATCTTTAGTAGCTGTAGTCCAGGAAGGGTGTCCAGAAATTATAAAATACCAACCAACCAAACAAAAACCTTGAAGATATTAAATATCAAAGAAATAGAAGTGCCAATCAACAAAAGATCTAAAACAGTGAACAGATGAAAAGAAGAAACACAAGTGGGTAGTGTTTTTAAAGTGTTCAACATTCGTAGTTATCACAAAATGCAAGTTAATACTATTTTGAGCTAATACCTTACCCCAGTCATATTGGCAAACATCAAGAGGTCTCCTGAAAGGCTCTTTCAGAACCTGACAAATACAGAGACAGATGCTTTCAGCCAACCACTGGACTAAGCACAGGATCCCCAATGGAGGAGTTAGAGAAAGGATTGGAGGAGCTGAAGGGGTTTGCAACCCCATAGGAAGAACAACAATATCAACCAACCAACATCCCAGATTTCCCAGGCACTAAACCATCAACTAAAGTGCACACATGGAGGGACCTATGGCTTCAGCTGCATATGTAGCAGAGGATGGCCTTGTTGGTTATCAATGGGAGGAGAGGCCCTTGGTCCTGTGAAGACTTGATGCCCCAATGCAGGGAGGTGGGATGGGTGGAGGAAAAGTGGGTGAGCATCCTCATAGAAGCAGGGGAGGGGGAATGGGATAGGTGGTTCCCAGAGACGATACCAGGAAAGGGGATAACATTTGAAATGTAAATAAATAAAATATACAATCAAAAAAATTAAAGAAGTTTGAACACAAATGCTGTCAAAGATGTGGGGAAGTAGAAGCTTTAGTCACTGCTGATGGTGGAGGGATTAAGAATAGCTGTTATGCTAGTCAGAATGGCTAAGATCAAAAATTCAGGTGACAGCAGATGCTAGCAAGGATGTGGAGAAAGAGGAACACTCCTCCATTGTTGGTGGGATTGCAAGCTTGTACAACCACTCTGGAAATCAGTCTGGCGGTTCCTCAGAAAATTGGACATAATACTATGGAGAATCCAGCAATACCTCTCCTGGGCATATATCCAGAAGATGTTCCAACTGGTAGGAAGGACACATGCTCCACTATGTTCATAGCAGCCTTATTTATAATAGCCAGAAGCTGGAAAGAACCCAGATGCCCCTCAACAGAGGAATGGATACAGAAAATGTGGTACATTTACACAATGGAGTACTATTCAGCTATTAAAAAGAATGAATTTATGAAATTCCTAGGCAAATGGATGGACCTGGAGGGCATCATTCTGAGTGAGGTAACCCAATCACAAAAGAACTCACATGATATGTACTCACTGATAAGTGGCTATTAGCCCAGAAACTTAGAATACCCAAGATATAAGATACAATTTGCAAAACACATGAAACTCAAGAAGAACAAAGACCAAAGTGTGGACACTTTGCCCCTTCCTAGAAATGGGAACAAAACATCCATGGAAGGAGTTACAGAGACAACGTTTAGAGCTGAGACGAAAGGATGGACCATCTAGAAACTGCCATACCTGGCGATTCATCCCATAATTAGCCTCCAAACGCTGACACCATTGCATACACTAGCAAGATTTTGCTGAAAGGACCCTGATATAGCTGTCTCTTGTGAGTCTATGCTGGGGCCTAGCAAACACAGAAGTGGATGCTCACAGTCAGCTATTAGATGGAACACGGGGCCCCCAATGGAGGAGCTAGAGAAAGTACCCAAGGAGCTAAAGGGGTCTGCAACCCTATAGGTGGAACAACAATATGAGCTAACCAGTACCCCCTGGAGCTAGTGTCTCTAGCTGCATACGTATCAGAAGATGGCTGACTAGGCCATCAGTGGAAAGAGAGGCCCATTGGTCGTGCAAACTTTATATGCCTCAGTACAGGGGAATGCCAGGGCCAAGAAATGGGAGTGGGTGGGTAGTGCAGGGGGGGGGTATAGGGGGACTTTTGGGATAGTATTGGAAATGTAAATGAAGAAAGTACCTAATTTAAAAAAAGAATATGGACAAAAAAAAAGAATAGCTGTTATGGAAATCAGTATGGAGGCTCTTCAAAATTAATAGATCTATCATGTGACCCTAGTCTTGAGCATGCACCAAAGGTGCATGTCCTATGACCAAAGCACTTGCACGTCTACATTTATTGCTTTTGTATTCACCGTGGCAAGGGAATGGAAGCAGCCTAGATGTCCATCAACAGATGAAAGGATAATAAAATGCTGTATTTATCTGCACTGGAATGTGAATCAGCTCAGAAGAAAAGTCAAATCATAAAATTTGCAGGAAAAATCAATAGAGCTTGAAAGACTAGTATTAGGTGTGGTTGCTCAAACTCTGACAAACAAAATCTGCATGTTCTTCATCATATGTAGATCCTGATCTTCAATGTATCTATGTGTGCGTGTAAATAGGTGTAAATAAGGACAAAGTATAAATGTAGAATAGAGACCAAGACAGGGCAATATTATGTGAAGAAGGTAGGTGGTGGGGGATGTAGCAAATGGGACATATGGTACATAGAAGAGGTGAGGACTTTGGGGAGGGCTCTCAAGGGAGCATGTGGCAGTGGGGGATAGATAATAAGGGAGATGGAGGAAGCAGAAGTAGAAACATGCTTTATTAAACAATGTCATAATGGAGAGGCTCTGTAGAGAGTAAGATGGCCTTGCACTCAGAGAAATCCACCTGCCTCTGCTTTCCAAGTGCTAGGATTAAATGTATAAGTCATCAATAATCCTAAATGCCTATCTGCCATTTTTACTATATATTCATGCAAAATAACATTAGCAGTATTTACTATTATAATATCAAAATATCTGTCAACTCCAAAGAAACACTGATGATGCCTTATGTCCTGTAGGATCAAATATTCAGCCAAGATTTAATCCTCTATGTAAAGAAGCACGCCTATCGTAGGTGTTTGAGAATTCACTATTGATTTTACTAAGTGTTCAAAGTGGGCATGTGCAAGAGAAATCACTTAAAGCGTGAATCTTTATGATTTATGACAGCAGACATTTGGTTTAGATGCCCATTTTGTACACTTACATATTAAGGGTCTTGTAAGATTTTCTTGTGTAAAGAGGTTGGAAATGGAAACACATGAAGTCCTAATCGAAGATGTTCCAGAACCAATAGGCACAAGGCAGGGAAGAGTTCACAGAGATAATGACCGAATAAAGTAAGCAGATCCTTGAGAACACACTGCCCCCAGTAAAGGTCTCCTTTAGTTGGGATTTACATTTTCTCAGACACATATAGAAATGTCAAGGCTGCAGGTCCTGGAAGAATCCTGGTGTCTTCTTTGTAGCAAGTCTTGTTCTTTCATGCACTTAATTCTTTCACCAATTCCATGTCCCACCATGTAGGAGGAACTATTGGGCAATTTGAAACCTTTGAAAGCAGGGAGGGGACAGTGTTGAAGCCCTGGACCTAAAGATCATAGTAGAGTTGAAAAGCCACTCCATTCTTAAGAAATGCTGGCAGTTGATTATAATGACATCATCAATGTGATTAGTCTAGAGAAAGGCTGAGCTCTACAGCAATCAATATCAAGTTTTGAATTGAAAAGGTAAGGTGTGTTTGGACTCAGGGAAGGTTTGAAATTATAGATGAAACATGAGCAACACACTCATCACTCTAAGAAGCAGCAATGTCCTCAGTGTAGACTGTCCATAGAGATGCACATTTGCTTAAGGTAATTATAACTTAAGGTTGGAATGTATCCATGTAGCTCTTGGCCCACTTTGAAAATCAATATTCCAATTTAAACAGTCTTGCAGGACAAACCCTGACTGTGTTCTTTCATTAGATGCTTTCTCAAATAAATGAAAACTGAGGACCTTGTGAAAATTGATAAAACAATTTGATAGTACAACTAAAGCCAAATTCTATAATAATAGCAGAGAATTACAGGGGGTAGAAAGATTGCTCAGTCATTAAGAATGTTACTGATTCTTTCATACCAGCACATTCAAATCCCAATACCAACTGCAGACAGCTCACTACCACCACTGACTCCAGCTCTCTGGGATCCAACACCCTCTTCTGAATCAATAGGTACTCATACATATGCATGCACACATACATACATGTGTGCACACGTGTGTGCACGCACACACACACACTTGCTAAAATTAAGAATAATTTTTAAATGAATTTTGTTTTTAAAAAGAGCACAGATTTTTCACTCATACTAGGGATTAATGGAGAAGTTTATCAAGTAGTTTCTCAGCTGGCAGAAGCTGAGAAATCTAACAAGTGCGAAAGTGATCAAATGTTCTCCTTTCCACATTGTATGGTGCTTTCAGTCCTTACTTTTGGTTCCCAGTACTTGGCTTCCGACTTTGAGGCCTCTATTTCTGTGTATGCTTATATACTTACTCCAAGTACAGTGTCCTGCTTCTCAGCTATGGTCTGAGACTGCTGAGATGTCTGTATTCTACCTACATGGCTAGTTTATTTTTTATTCTTTCTATAAAAGCAGGAGTGGATATGGAAACCTACCAGGGAGAGAACAGCCTCTTCCAGTTTGGCTTTCAAAATGAGAATTGTATTTTCACTCACATACATCTCAGCTATATTCCATTTGTGCTATCACACAATTCAATGTCTTGCAGGGACAAGTAAATCAAGTTCTAGTTTATCTTTTTAGGGTCATTTAGGATAATGTAGCAGACAGTGTACATGAAAACTATAAGTGCATAATGATCAAGAGAAAGAACAGAATAGATAGGAACTGAGATTAAGGAATAAGGATGACTTTGAAAACAGATGTGGTATTCACTATTATTATTATTATTATTAATTATTATTATTAATTTTGTTTGTTTGTTGTTTTGCTAAGATTCATAGTTTGATGAAAACATGATAAGTGGAAATTTGAAATTAAAAAAAAAGTCATCCCAGGAAAATGAAGACAATTCACAAAACTAGTGTAGTGCAGTGACACTATCAAGCTCTCGAGGCTTCTAAGTCACCCCATGATATTAACTGAAACGCAAGACTAACCATGTGCACAATGATTTGGAATAGATTCTATTTCCGTGCACATTCTACAGACATACACTAGTGTTTGAACAATGTGCTCAGATTCATACATCCGTAAGTACTGGACTCAAGATACAAACTTGGGTCACTTGACGCCCCTGTGAGAACCTGTGCTTGTGTCAGAGACACACTGCCTCTTTGTTTATCCAGTGGGAGTGTCCAGCAATAGCATGTGTTAACATCTGAAGAAGTTCAGGGAAATCTGATGTCACAACAACCAGAGAAAGCTCTTGCTGATGCTCATTAGCCTGCATTTCACTGAAGAGAAGAAACTCCCGGTAGTGCCCCCTCCATGCTAACCACCCACTTCAGATAAACGAGTGGCAGGACCCTCAGCTATCACACCCAGCCCTCTGATCCTTCGCAGTCCTTTAGTTTTTCTTGTGCCCAGGCCACTGCTACCGTCTCTACCTCTTCATAGGGATGAGCAGAATATTTACCATTTTGGCCATGTGAAAAACAGAAAAAAAAAATCCAGGGCTAAAGTTTCAGTCAATAAAGAAACAATGAGGCATCTGAAGCACAGCCCTCTGTAGTTTTAGCAAAATCAATTGATAAATCTACTTCAATAAGATTTATCCTTCTAAGCCTGAAGGTCATGAATGCTCATGATCCTTGATCTTGTTATGGGTCAAAGGAGTCCATAAACACAATCTTTAGAAATGTTTTCTTGTGTTGTTCAATTTTAGTTAGATTATCCGGTGCTATCACCCAAATCAATAATACATTTTAGGTTTTTTTTCCTCTTAACTTAAATGTAATTTAAGTGGGTATCATGTCTTTTGTAGGACTTCTGACATTCTATGTTGGAATTTTTGAGTTGGTTGTGTTGACCCATAGTAGCCAAATTAAAACTAGGCTTTCAGTTCTTGGAACGTATTAGATCAATCTGATGTTACGACAGTCAGACACTGATGCTTTCTGTTTAGGCAGTTTTCCTTTCCTATGGTGGTGAGATGGATTCTGCTTTCTGGGAAAAAATGTCTGAAATACTTATGGCACATATAGCAAAGGAGTATGTGGTTGGGCCAGTATTTTGAAAGTCAGATTTCTAGGAACTTCAACCTCAGCTAATAAGTTTTGAGAACTGAAAGGTTTTTTCTCCACCATCTGTGAAATGAGCCATTTCAAGCCAGATTAAGTTATATTAAAGACAGGTTTATTGGGAAGCTGCTCTTGGGTGGGCAAGTTCACTGAGCTCAAGGACAAAGGCCAGGAAAGTCACTGTGGGGAAAGAGAGAAAAAGAGAGAAGGGGCCACACACACAGAGAGAGAAGAAGCCAAAATGTTCAGATTATATAGGGAGGATCCTCTGGGGAAAGGGCAGCCCAACTCCTGGGCTGGGAAGTTCAGGGTTTGAGGCAGGGTATACCAGATAGGGACTGAGGGATTCTGGGAGAATCTGGAGGCCAGGTCTGCTTTCGTATGTGAAATATGCACCTCAGTCTCTCGTCCCGTGGTTTGAAACCAAACAATAAAGAGAAACGAGGAATATAATATAAACACAACATATAGATTTACTATAAATTCTTTCATAACTTGAACCTTATTCTACATTGGACTTTATGTTTCTATCCATAATTAATGCCCATCACAAATGAGTTTATAGATCTAGGAGCATGACTTGGTGGGAAAAAACGTGTTTTCTGGACAAACATGAGGACTTAAGTTCAGATTGCTGGCAACCACATCAAAAGCCTGCTATGATGTGTGGGCTTGTAGCCCCAGGGCCATGGAAGGTGGAACAAAAGGATATCTGGGGCTGTGGGTCATTTAACCTACCTAAACATCAGAGCTCCGGGTTCAGTGAAAATAAAAAATACAAAAGTAGGGTGCCTGACCTTACATCCTCCAAGACTTTACACACAAGAGCATGTATATGTGCATGCATGAGCACATGTATATAGACAGACACACACACACATGCACACACACACACACACACACACACACAGAGAGAGAGAGAGAGAGAGAGAGAGAGAGAGAGAGAGAGAGAGAGAGAGAGAGAGAGAGGTGGGGGAGACAGACAGACAGAGACAGAGACACAGAGATAAAGAGAGGAAGGGGGAAGTAGTAGTTTACTTTGAGAGTGCTTGCCTAGCTGAGACAAAGCCCAGGGTTTCATCCTTAAAACCATAAAAAATTGCTGATGTGTTTCTGTTGGAGCATATTTGCATTTAAGAAAGAAAAGGATGAATGAATTGATGGATTATGTTCACTATTATATCTACTTATGCATGTTCAAGTTGCCTTATTCAGAACATTTGCCTCAGAGATACTGCATTCCTAAGATGGCAAATGGTTGTACTTACATTCATTCTTCCATTGTTAAGACATTTAGAAATATTAAGTGTAGTTATGTCTAACAAAAACAACTCAATAAGGACTCATTTGTTTGAGTTTAAACAATATATACACTGTCAACTAAAATTTTGAGAATGTGTGTATGTACTATTCTTCATAAGACATGAATACTTGGAGATAAAACACCTTTTTATATCTGTCACTATTTTCATTTGTGGGTGTGTATACATTGTATACATATGTGCATGAGTGTGGTTTATGCACACATAGGTATATACATGTATGAAAATGATAGAAGAGGGTGGTGGATGTCTGATCTATCACTCTTCTTCCTTTGAGAGAAGTTTTCTCAGAATCTAGACCTGGGCCAGCATCCAGCAACCTCAGCGACCCTCTTTTCTTTGCCCCCTCCCTCTCCACCATGGAAACAGCAAGTAAGTGTGTTGGCAGGCTCGGACTTTTCCATGGGTGTTGAGGGATACAAACCCAGGCCCTTCTGGTTATGAAGCAAGTGATCTCACCACTGAGACATCTCTCCAGCCTACCATTATTTTCCTTATATCTTTCTTAATTGTGTTGATATCTGATTGAACATTTTGAGCCCTTGCTTTATTCCCATTGATCAGCTAGTTGTTAATAATTAGTACGAAAGTCTTTCAGATAATCATAGTCACATTCTCTTCCAGTTCTTTACTCTAGACTGCCATAAACTTTTTTTGACTTTTGCCTGCACCACCCTACACCATTGATAGAGTGTCACATTTCTAATGCTTCTTGTTTGCAGTCCTATATTGTCATCAGTGGGTTCTGTGCTACTCCTTCATTTACAATTTATTTTAGCCTCCCACTGGCCAGAGATAACACTAAGAGCTGTAATGTCTAATCTTTAATTCTCTTTCCATGTGAATATACTTTGAGAGTTGGTTCTATCAAGTATATCTTCTGTATCCCATTTTTTAAAAAAAAGATAAATATATACTATTTTTAACTTTCCAACTCCTTTTTAAAATATACTCTCTTCAGGTCGGGAGACAGTTGGCTCTGTAGTTAAGTTCCTGCCTTTAATTCCAGTCTTGTAAGTCAGAGACAGAGGGTCCCCAGAGAAAGTTTGCTGGAGAGATTGGCCATATTGATGAATTCTAGGTTTGATTGAGGGGCCTTGCCTAAATGAATAAGGTAGGAAAGTGATCTGAAATGACTCCAGACACCAACATCACACCTTCACACGCATGCTTACATAGGTACATGGGCATATACACCCATACACAATGTGTGTGAACAAGCTCACACACATATCACACTACATACACCGTAAACACACATGAAGGAGGGAAAAAAACCCTCTTAGACAATCTCACATAATTTCATATTGATAATTTTCTCAATTAATATTCAGAGCATTTGAAAGTACTATTTCTCCTTGTCATTAGTATTTTTTGGCTTTTGTATAAGGTTACATATATTGTAAATACAAACATAACAGCGAATGTCCCAGGAAGAAGTGGCCTTTGTTTTAGACTTCTTTGCACCCGAAACTTTGTTGTCATAGAAAACATAAATAAATGTTTGAAGAGGTCAATAAATTCCTTTGCTTCATTATATTTAATCATGTGAAATATTTAATTCCTTGTTTGATCAGAACCTCATTTAAGATTTAGTTAATTTGCAAATAGATTTCCTAAAACATTTAAATTGCACACATGTGTCTGTGTGGGAGTATATGCACATGGATGTAGGTGCTCACAAGAGCTTAAAAAGGGATGTCAGAAACCAGATGTGATTGACACATGCCTTTCAGCACTTGGGAGGCAGAGAAAGGCAGGTCTTTGTGTTTAAGCCTAGAGTTCTAGGACAGCCAGGTCTATACAAAGTATCCCTATCTCAATAACTACCTACTTACCTACCTAACTAACTAACTAACTAACTAACTAAAAGAGAATGTAATATGCCATAGAGCTAGTGTTACAGGCATTTGTGACCTGCCTGATGTGGGTATTGTGAACCAGACCAAGTTTGCTACAAGAGAAGCAAATGAACTTAACTTCTGAGCTCACAGATTTTTATCTCTATACATTGGGATGCATATATGCATAATTTGATATAATTATCAATATATAATCAAAATAGCTATCAATATCTCATTTCTGCTTTTATTTTATTGTCCTGAAAATTCCTTGGGGATTACTAGTGGCTCAGTAAAGAATGATATACAATTTCCCCGGACAGCTGGACAAGAGCCATAAGACAATGCACAGGTTATACAAATGTCTTGGAACTAATCATAACATCTAGTACAGACACATCTAGAAAGAACAACAGACCATAATAAGAATTAACTGTCTTGAATAAGAAAAGCCAAATGTTTGGATTTCCTTTCTATCTAGCCTCTGGCTTGAAGTAGGAATTCTGAATAGACTGATAGTCCAGGGCAGTTAGCTACACCACTATCTCTGCCATAGTGCTCGTCAGTATTATTTAGGAGTTAGACACATTTGTTAGAGCTGTTTTCAATGACCACACAAGTACTTTCCAAACAGCCAGCTCTATTGATGTAATGCTCAACAGGACCCACACATTCTGTCAGTCACAGGCACCACCATCCTTTTATCCCATTGGATTCTTGATTTTTTGCCTCACTCTCAATTCCTCTTCATTCTAATCAATAAATATTCTCTATCAATTCATAGCTCTCCTTTCTAAAGTTTAATTTTCTGGCTGACTTCATGACTTACACTCTTGGTTGCCTTGTCCAAATAATTCTCTGAAATCTGCTAGAAGTCTCAGCAGCACGCCATTGGTATATATCCTATCAATATCCCACCACTAAGTTTCTCGACACACCGAGACCTCCTAATTATGCTTCCCTCTGCCTTTCTCTCTCAGCCACTTTTGCATTCTTTATTCCATTGTTGAGATATGTTCACTTTCTTGTGTGTGTGTGTGTGTGTTGGTATTACGTGTGAGTGGATACGTGTTCATGGTGATGCACATATGTGTATGAGAGTATGCTTGATTCTGGAGGCTAGAGGTCAACCTCAGATGTCATTTTTCTGAAGACAAAGTTGGGTTTTCGCTTATTTATTGGTTTGTTTGTTTGGTTTTGTTGTTTTTGAGAGGGTAGCTTGGAGTAGTTCTGGTGTTGCTAGTCACTGACCCCAGGTATCTGCCTGTCTTCTTCTCCGTAAGCATTGGTGATTGCTCCTTCTGTTAGTTATTAAATTTATTCTCTGTCTGCCTGCCTGCCTGTCTGTCTGTCTCCCTCTCTGTTCCCCCCCCCATGTGTGTGGGGACGTGGCGTAGTGTGGTGTATGTGGGTATTGGCTCCTCTGCAGCTGGACTTATAGACAGTTATGAACATCCCTGGATGAATGCTTGGAACTGAACTCAGATCCTCATAAGAATAGCAAGTGCTGAGCCATCCCTCCTGCATCCTTCACGTGGGTTTTAGGGATCAAACCAGGATCCTTCAAGTTCCTCACTTGGCTTTTATTTTCCTCCTAGCTCCACTTACAGTGCATGATCTACCACTGGCACTTCCCTGGTACACAGAGTCAATAACCATGCCTTTTCCTTCTTTGAATTCATAGAGTAAAACTCAACTATTCATATTCTTCCTTCCAGTGCTTAAGAGGTATAGATATAGGGAAAATTATATTATTTTGAGTGACTGAACTGAGTTTTTCTTACTACTAACAATTAGTTTAAGATATTGTTAATAAGTCTTGCTACAGTTCTTTTGTCTCAGGCCAATTGAATATGCTTAGTTTTCCACAAGGATATTCTTAATAATACTTGCAATAAGTGTTGGTAGGTGGTAAATATTCTATCATTCAGTATATCAATATTTTGTTTTTCTGTCATTAAAATAACCTAGTCTAAGTATAGAATATTTGATGGCATTTTTTGGTTCCTCTGATACTAACCCAACACTTGTTTCTGGGTGTATTATATCATTGTCAATGAAAAAATTGATGGTCATGTAATTGTCTATTGTTTTAACACTCTCTTGTCTAGAGATTCTTAAGACTTTATTATTCTTGACATATTCTTATTCAACTATAATAGAGCCAAGTATACATTGACTTTGCTTCACTTGCTTAGAATTGGGAGTATACTTTCAATAAAGAGGAAACTAATGCATTTTTTTTCTTTTCGAAAATCTGAGAAGTATCTCCAAATATTATCATGCTCTTCATTCTCTTTTGAAACTTTCTGAGACATATACCAAAATGCTTCATCCCGTTTTCCACATCTCCTAATTTGTTATTTACCTTTTAAGTAGATATCAGTATTTTGCAGTCAATTTCCCTGCAATATCTTCTAATTTACTAAATCTGTTTCCTTAACTCTATTGATCATATATTATGGAATCTATTGAAATGTCTAAATAATTTATAGCCATATTTTTAAACTCACAGATTTCAGAATGAATCCTATATTTATTACTATTAACCTCTTTTTGTTTTGTTTTGTTTTTTTACAATTTTCTTATTGTGGATGGTGTTAGGTTTCTCAACTGTCATTTTTACTTTCTACCTAGAGAATCTGGGAAGCCATCATCATCATCATCATCGTTAATGGAGTCATATAGTCTCTATTTCAAAACAATCAAGCAAACATCCTAAAATTTCTCTACATTTAGTTAGACTAGGCAGGGATAACTTTTCTATGGTTGCCAAGAATTTCTTCTCTTGGTGGAAAGTGGGGCCCCAGCTTATTACATTTCTTTTAATGCTATTTGTTTATTCAGTTACACCCTGATTTTACCTGGGCTTATTTGCATTAGCACAGGTGTGGAGTTAGTTAACTAAGCATGGGCTGCTTACTAGTGATTCTCCTTATCCAAGATGAACTCTTGAAAAATATGATTTACAGAATCCCATTGAGGTAGGTATATGTCAGATTTGGAAAATGCTAGTGGGTTAGAGGTAAATTTTGTGGAACCTCTCTGGTCTCTGCTGAGTTAGAGGTCATGGTTTCCCTGAAGATCCTCCTGGTGAGAATACTCCTGTTGTCCAGAGTTTACAGCAGCTTCCAGACTAGCATAGCATATCTCCCAACGCCCCCTAAAGCAGCCATGTCATAGTACTTAGTTTCATGATATCTTGAAGTTATTCCAAGAAGTCCAACCTACAGTCTGCTTCTTCACCCAACTCAATAGTTGTATGTGTGTGTTCCCATGTGTGCGATGCATCACATGTGTGCATGGGAGTGTGTGTACACTCAGGTGCATGCATGTAGTAGTCAGAGGAGGATGTTGGGTATCTTCCTTTCTCATTCCTTGACACACTCTTCTGAGACAGACTATCTCACTGAACCTGGAGCTCCCTGGGTTTAGCTAGGTTGGCTGGCCAGCAAGCCCCAGTAATCTTCAATTTATTCCTCTCCTCTCTTCTAATGCTGGGGTTACATGTTCATAGGGTCAGCTTAGACCTTTCTTGTTTATTTTGTTTTGTTTTTCTACTTGAGCACTAGTCCCCAGCACTCTTACCCACTGACTTATCTTCCAGAATTCAACAATCTTGTAAAACCCAATTCTATCCAGTTTGCTGCCACCACCGCCTTCTTCTTCTTCTTCTTCTTCTTCTTCTTCTTCTTCTTCTTCTTCTTCTTCTTCTTCTTCTTCTTCTTCTTCTTCTTCTTCTTCTTCTTCTTCTTCTTCTTCTCTTTTCTTCTTCCTCCTCCTCCTCATCTTCCTCCTCCTCCTCTTCCTCCTCCTCTTTCTTCCTCCTCCTCTTTCTTCCTCCTCTTGCTCCTCCTCTTTCTTCCTCCTCTTCCTCCTCCTCTTTCTTCCTCCTCCTCTTTCTTCCTCCTCCTCTTTCTTCCTCCTCCTCTTTCTTCCTCCTCTTCTTCCTCCTCTTTCTTCCTCCTCCTCTTTCTTCCTCCTCCTCTTTCTTCCTCCTCCTCTTTCTTCCTCCTCTTCCTCCTCCTCTTCCTCCTCTTTCTTCCTCCTCCTCTTTCTTCCTCCTCCTCCTCTTTCTTCCTCCTCCTCTTTCTTCCTCCTCCTCTTCCTCCTCCTCCTCCTCCTCCTCCTCTTCTTCTTCTTCTTCTTCTTCTTCTTCTTCTTCTTCTTCTTCTTCTTCTTCTTCTTCTTCTTCTTCTTCCTTCTCCTCCTCTTTCTCCTCCCCCTCCTCCTCCCCCTCCTCCTCTTCCTCCTCCTTAACTTCACTGATACACAGTCTCAATTCTACCTTCAAGCTTGAATCTGCAATAAAGCTTATGTGCTTCACCTTGAAGAACTAAATTACACAGGCATGGGTGCTTATTGTATATGGGTCACCATCATCCCTCATCCTTGAGTTTCTTCATTTCATTTCTTTCTGTTCTGTTTTTAAGTACTTGGAGATGATAATCTTATTTTTTAAACATATCTTTTAGAACTTATATTTCACTGACATAGGTTGGAAGAGAAAACAAGGCCAACACATGAAGTTATCACAACACCTTGAAGAGCAAGTGCATCTTTAAATTAGTTCTCACTCAGCTTTGTAGCCTCACAACATCACTCCTGATGTTGCCTTTCGTCCCTTTCTTCTCATCTGCCTTGTAACAGTCTTAAGAATGAATCTCTCCAGTGATGAATCTCTGTGAAGAATCACTTGCTGCATTTCTCACTACATCTCTTCTGTTTCCTTGTAGGAAATGTTTCCCAGTACCTAGTCTGCTTTCTGTCTTTCCATAATCCAACCTTTTCTGTTCATGCTTTAATACAACCTATTTGAAAAAATTGTATTAGCCTGTTCTCCAGTATACCTTATATATTTAGTCTTTTCTGCATAGTTCTGACACTCTATAATTAGTCTGTATATCTTTTTACATCATCATCAAAAAAAAAAAAAACCCGAGGGTAAAGAAGGACCTGGCTGGCTTGTTCATCATTTGTTCACAGGTCATTGTGACTGACGAATGACTGACTGAACTCCATCAGTATCTGTCAAATAAATGAAGGTCTGGCTTCGAGCTTCTACACAAAGATGCTGTAATGTGCTCCTCAGACATGCTTTACAGACTGTATATCTTCAAATGCTGGGAAAGTCATTGACTGATGTCATTCACCTAGACATGCCAGTTCTGGGGGCACCTACATGCCCAGAATCATGGCCACTTCCTGGGAAAGTGTCTATCCTTCTAGGAGATGAACAGTGCAGTAGTTACACACACCTGGATCCCTCACCTCAGCTCAGGGCAGTTCTAGCTTGTCAGCTATTTTAGAGTCCCTGAGAGTCATGGTCCCTTTGGAAGCAAGGAAGGCAGTGCTGGGGGTAAACCCAGGTTTGTGTATGCCAGGTGAGAGCTCGATCACTGAGCTTCACTGCTAGCCCTGCAGGCTGTACTGAGACCACAGGAAAGCACAGCTTCTCACTTGCTCAGACTTCCTCTTCTTCTTTTGCTTTTCCTGCATACTGACCCTTCCTGGTTTCCTCAGGAACCTCCCCTCCCCCAGCATGGTACTCTCCAGAGTCAGCTTCTCAGGAGACCCATGCCACTCGCTGAGGCCTAATTCATCTAGTCATGGCAAACCAGGATTTAAAGCAATTTCTAGTGAATTTTCAAGTCAATGTATTTTTTCTCCCTATTTTATTTGTTAGAAATAAAACACATTTTTTGTTGTCATTTTAAAAATGATCCCCCTCCCTTCTGTGCCTTTCCAGTTCATCATTAAAACTGACTTAGCAAGAGAGGAGATGTGTAGTGTGTTCCCCGGATCTATTTGCATCTATTTGTTCCTGTAGAAGAAATGGATCCAGAAACTTCACCCTCTCATAGTTCAGTAAGACATTCTTTTCTTGAATGAATACTATCCATTTCTACATAATGATCCTGTTCACGTTTATCTTAGTGGCATATATATATATATATATATACATATATATATATATATATTCCTAGTTAAATATGCATATCTCTTAAAGTCAAAATATCATGCCCATTCTTTGCTTATAGCTTGAATAACTGGAAAAATATCTTGAGAAGTCTCTAATACTAAAGTAAGTTTATAGGCAAAAGACCCATTCTAGGAGAGTAAGTTATTTTCAAGGAACTTACGGATTACGAAATAACAAGCTTACAAAAATCTTTTTAAAAGTCCTTTTAAATCTCACAGAAAATATATAATGTGTGTGTGTGTGTGTGTGTGTGTGTGTGTATGTGAGAGAGAGAGAGAGAGAAAGAGAGAGGGAGAGACAGAGAAACAGGGAGAGAGTGATAGAGACAGAGAGACAGAGACAGAGACACACAGAGAGAGACAGAGACAGAGAGAGAGAGAGAGAGTCACTCATGTGAGAGACAAATGACAAAGACCTGATGATTTACACAACGTGGTTGCTTAGTCATCTTTTCCTGAAAGTTAAAAAGTCCCCAAGAACTTGTATTTTCTATTGTTGTAAAATGTCCTTACAAGAGGCTAACACAACCATCAGCAATTAGAAAACATTCTGACGCATCCTTTTCCCTGTGCTTTGCTGTAAGGATGAAGAAGAATCCTTGAAAATGTTCAAGCCCTATGCCTTGCTTTGATCCTGTCTATAGATTAGATTTCACATTTCCCCCCAGGAGGCTTCTTTTAAATGATGTCTGTTAAAGCCTAATGTGGTTATCCCTACACTCAGAGTTCCTCGAGGGCGAGGACTGTGCAACGTTTCTGTTTCGTTTCCTTGGGCGCTGAATAAATGCTTGTCACATAAACAAACATCTGAGAGACTATGTATTGGGACAGAATTCTGCATTATCTCCAAAGGTTTCTTTTACATAGTTTCTCCAGTGCAGCCAAAAGAGAGAATGATGCAATGTTCCAACCATGTTTAATTTTCTGCTAACTAAAACACAAAGTCAAGTACAGTAACCTCAACTGCCTCATTAATTGCCGACCCTTAATTAAAGGTATCATACATCATTAAGGCTTGAGCCTAAGTAAAGTAAATGCAAAATTAGATAAGCACAGCTATTACCTTAATACGAAGCTAATGTAGCGCCTTATTTAATGATTATACAAATAGGCTCTCAGGCTTTGGATAACAGATCTTTGCACTACTGACACACTTATTAAAAGGAAACCTGTAAATCCCAAACTCTTCCTAGTGGAGAATTTATGTACACACATTAAGCCTTCCAGGGCCCTATGTATTCTTAGAGCAGAAACAGCCAGGAATGACCTGAATAGTTTTCTCTTAGGGGCCTTTTGCACCTCAAAAGCCAGGTCTTGCAGAAATTACAGTGAGGACTGTGTTGCTCATCTAACATGGGAGCTGAGGGTCAGACAGAATGAGGCTAATTGGATCATTGCATTCATTTTCATTCGGGCAAGCCCATCTCCCAAGTGCAGTTTAAAAGCCTCAGTTTCAATGTATCCTCTCTCTGTATTCCTCTTACATCTGTCCATCCCTGTGGGATTCTAAACACTGTTGTCACTGGCTGGCATTCAGAATTCTCACCTTGTGGTTATTTTTTGACTGTTGTAACCTAGCTCAGGGAGGCAGGTCAACATCGCTATTAATATTTTCTAGAAAAATGAGGAAGAAGAAAGCTGTAAGGGACTTGTTTATGATTGTCCCAGTAAGTACACAGGGACTTCAAATGCCCAGATAATAGCCTGGGCCACTTGACTGAACATTTCACTCCACTCTGCCATCTCTCAAACCTGAACCAGAAAATAAGCCCTTTTATCAATTAATTAAAAAGCAAAGCCTGTAGAGTCAGGGTTTTTTTTCCTCCAAATTTTCAAATTTTGGCTGTATGGTCAAGGACATATTTCACCATATGAGCCTATGCTTAGTAATGTGCACAAAAGGGGAGACGGTGTTTTAATAGGATTGTTTTGCAAATAGCTAATGCAGTGTGTCTACCCTGGTGCCTGACATGGCAGGACTGCTCTATCAAAGGAGAGGCCCTGCTCTGTGTGTTTTATGTGAGCAGTTATTTTCAAGGATCAAGTTGGAAGGGAACCCTCTGTTTGTTTTCTTGGAAAGAAGCAGAAAGGGAAGGCAGATCATACTGAAGGTGGTGCCTCAGCCTAGCCTTTTACAATGGCCTTCGTTCTCTTGTGCGTTGTGAGAGAAAAAATGTGTGCGTGCATGCATGTTCGCACTTGCACCCAAAATATACATATTCACTATATATATTTATGGATGTATGAATATATTTATATATAATTATATTCCAACAAATATGTATAGATTCCCTAAATTAAATAAAAATTATTGGTCATAGAACAGGAGAAGGAGCAAGATATGATAATTAAAGGATCAGAAACTAATAAAAGTAGTCGTGGAAATTATGATCAAACCCTTTTGTCTTTGTCCCTGGCGATTTTCACATCAATGCAACTCCAGAGGCTTATAACAGGAAATTATACCTTCATCAGTGCAATGGGTGGACATAAAAACAGAAGGAAGATCAATACTGCACGAAGAAATCAACCATGGTTTGCTTTAGTTTTCATTATTTTTCATTATTAATTCTGAAACTCAGAGCCAGAGAAGACCTGCCTTGCTTTTTCCTGGAGAATGTGTTGATGTTCAGCCATTTCTGTGGGTGCATTTTTTAAGCTGAGCTGCAGGGGATGTCATGTGTTGCAGTCATCGCCATGGAAACCATTGTTGTTGGATGAATAGAACAGTTTTAAATCCTTGGTAATGAGCCTGAGAAACTAAGTAGGTCTTCAAGTTTAAGTTGTTTGGAAGTGGTTCATATTTCACACAGAGGCAGTGAAGGCAGAAGGTAGAGGGCAAAGGAGGGGAGAGATGCAAATAAGATATACTAACGTTATGCTATACTTCCACTTGATCTTCTTAATGAGGCACACATACAGGAAACACACACACACACACTGCACAGAATTAAGCGTCTAGCACTGAGCAACACTTCTATTCCCATTTAAACCAGCATCTCCTCATCACTTCTCCCAAGCCCCACAACTAAGAACAATAAATCATTTGAAGGCCTTTAATTATGAGACTTAACTTGTTTTGAGTGTCTTGAAGGTCACAGTGTCATCTCTGTCTGATTCTAGGTTTATAGTGAGCACATTCCATTGGCTGCATCTATAACAGCTTCAAGACATTCCTACATTTGAAGGACTAGGGAGTCCAAGAATCCCGTCTTACAGTAGTTATTTCTTTAGTTGGTTTGCTCTTTGTTTTGCTTTTAAATACATAAGCTTATTAGTTATTTCAAAGGAGCATATGCTGTGTCTCTACAATATTCAGCATTCTTCCCAACTCTTCTGAAGTCTGCTCCCTATTCTATATCCATCTACATTTATACCTTCATTCCTTTAACCTCTTCCAATGAGCTTAATTAGCGTTGGTTCTATACTCCTGGGAATGAGGCCACTCACTGCAGCATGTTCTATATAGCAGGGCTCACACCTACTGGCAGCTATCACTTACCAATACTTCCTCAGGTAGGCATGAGACTTGATGGGTACCTGGCCACTTTGTGCAGAGATTTTGTCTGGTTTGAGCATGTATGGGTCATGTAGATGCTGTTGCAGCCACTGTGATTTCATGTGTGCAATTATTCTGTTGTGTCAAAAACCACTTTTTTTAATTAGTTATCCATGGCCTCTCTATCCTATGTCTACCTCCTGTTTTTAATGATATCTTAAGATCTCTCTTCTCATTTTCATTACGCACATCTCTAACTTCCATCCCTCCTCCTGCCCCAGACCATTATAGGCAAAGTGTCTAACACAGAGGTAGTTTGGAAAAAGACTAGAAAGGGCAAGGAGGGAAGGGGAGGCTTTACTCTCCCAGTGGCTGGTAGATTCCTATTAGATACTTTGTCTGCTCTGTAGACTCTGTGATACACATTCCAGGGCTTGGGAATAGAAACTACAGCTTCCTAGATGTTTACAGGTTAACCTTGGCATTTTCTAGGGCAGTGGTTTTCAAGGTTCTTAAAGTACAACCCTTTAATACAGTTACTCATGCTGTAGTGAGCCCCCCCCCCGCCTAAAATTATTTTATTGCTATGTCATAAGTGTAATTTTGCTACTGTTATGAATTTTAATGTAACTATTTGATAAGCATTGCTGGTTATCAGATATGTGATCCCCGCCCCCAAGGGGTCCTGAGCCAGACTCACTGCTCTGGAGGTTAAGAGGGGGAGATTAGAAGAAAAGACACCAAGGGAAAAACTTTACATTCTCTCCTGTTATGGTTTCGATTTGCCCGGAAAAGCTATTGCTCAATGGAAAATCTGAGAAGGAGATTGTTTTTCACAGCAAGAATCTCAATAGCAATGTGGGACAGAGAGATGGCATTCATGCCCTAACTGGTAATGAAAGGAAGGGGAGGGCAGGGAGGAAGGGAACACAAAGAAGGCAAAGAAAGAGGGCAAAGGAACCTTTCAGGATTAAGGATCGGGTGGGCAGTTCAGTAAATGAGTCCCTACCTCCCCTATGAAAGTGCCACCTTCCTGTGTTCCCTGAGAGACTCAAAATGACTATTAGAAAGAATGTTCTAGAGTCAGACTGCTGGAGTACAGGTCTTAGCTCTACTACTTGAGGCAAACGACTTAATTTTCTGGGTGCTTCGGTTTTTATCGTAGGCAAAAGTAATTACAGCACAAAAGAGTTGTTGAGAAGATTAAGGACACAACACACAGAGATATTTCTAAAAACCTCCTCAGACCCAGGAAACGATCCTTGGAAGGAACAGTGTCTGGTTCTTCACAGAGCTGGAAGCTCAGGCGTGGCTGCAGAACCAGTAATTTAAATCTGATCTTTCCGCTCTCCCTGGGCTCCAGGGGCCATGGAGAAAAGTGATACCAGAGAGGGAGGCTGTTGCTTTAGAGCTATTAGTGCTGGAAATCCAGCATCTCTGAAGAAATCCTACCCGGCTAACAACCTTCGCAGCTGGGGAAATCTCCAAGGGAATTCTGGGCACAGGCTTACACCAATGTTGGTTAGCGTGTTTGGATCCCTTTATTGAGTATTCAAGTTAGAGCACGAGCTTTAGACGGCTTAGATTTTTCCCACTGACTTTTATGTTAAGATTGTATCTAACTCTCTAACTGGGCTCCACAAAGGATCAATTCAAAAAGGCGGCAGCCAATGGCCAGGTGCTGGGTTCTAGTCCTAGACCTCAGTGACAGTAGTCCCATCTCCCATGTCTCAGCATTCAGTTCCTCAGCTTCATTGTTCCCCTTCGCACTGTTCAGTCGAGATTCTCAGTGTTCTAGTTACTGGTCTTATTAATTGAGAATGTCTCAGGGCTAAAATGTATTTCCATAAAGAAAGGGGGCTCCACACTGCTCAGAGCCTTGTCTCAGCCATTAAAACAGTAGCTGGGATAAAGAAGGCAGTTAGGACGTATTTGTTGAATGAACTGGAAGGAAAGCCCTGGAAGATGACTGTGCACTTAAGACATAACACCCTAGAATAATTAATTGTCCTGTAACAAAAACCAATCAATTCAACTAATTTTCTACTGCAGCTAGGTTGGTGAATAGCAGAAAATAGATTCAAACATCTACTTAGGTGTCTGGTGGAGGGAAGGGAGGCTAAGAATCCCTTTAGACTCAGGAGAAAATGGTGAGAAGGAGGAGTCTGTAATGGTTATTCTTCCTTGCCCATTGACTGAACTGGAATTATCCAGGAGACACACCCCTGGGTATGTCTTTCAGGGCAATTCCAGATAGATTTAGCTGTGTTGACAGCATAGAATGTATGAAATGGGGCAGGAGAGAGCGAGCTAACTGAATAATGGTGCTCATTTCTCTTCTCTTTCCAGACTGTACTTGCAGTGTGGCCAGGGGTCTCACACTTCTGCTACATCCTCCCAACAATGACAGACTGCATCCTCTCCAACTGTGAGGAAAATAAACCCTTCCTTACATTGTTTTTGCAAGGTATCATGGTGCAGAAATGAGAGAGGTAACTAAAATGGAATATAATAAAATTGAAAACATTATCTTCACTCTGACTAGAGCAGAAAGGCATTGGGTCAGAGGATCCCTCTGTGATGTTGCTGTAATGTGGGCACATGTGTGCATGAATGTGTAGGGATATGGATAGGCTTGTGTTTGCACATATGGAGGCCTGAGATGGATGCTAGGCATCTTTCTGTATAGTTCTCCACCTTGTTCATTTGAGACAGAGGCTCTTGCTGACCTTGAAGCTCATTGCTTGGCTACACTGCTGAGCCAGTGACCTCCTGTCTCTTCCTTTTTTGCCTTGTGACTATAAGATTATCTCACCACACCTGGATTTTCGTGTGGGTTTTAATGTTCAAAACTCGTGTTTTCACATTTGCACAGCAAATGTTTAATGACTGGGCCATCTCTCCAACCCAGGATTCTAGAATGAATTCAGAATAAAATTCCCTTTTGGAGTTGTCCACAGACTACTCTGAAATGAAAGTTATTCTTGGGAAGTTGACCTGAATTGAAAGAAATCTGTGCAGAGTCAAAACAGATATAAATCAGATTGAGGATTTTGTGACACTGAACCCTCCAATTAAAGATTTTCTTTTTAGCCCTGTCTAGTCGTTTGGCAAGCAAGCTTAAAACTGCGAAGTCGGCTTTGTGGCATATGCTATAGAAACCCAAGGAGCCACCAGACACCTCTAAAGTGTCACTAATTGGTACTAATTTCCATGCAATAACTATTGTATCAAACCTTTTCGATTCCTAGAGCTTCTTAATAAAAATGATGCTTACGGTTTTAGAGGCCATTGCTGCATGGGAAAAAAGTAGAAGGTAACCAAGACCAGGGGACTAGGAGTAAGGCAGATGATGCTCTGCTCTTCTTAGGCCACCAGTCTCCATGCCACTTTGGGATTCTCATGAAGTGTACTTGAATGGGTTTAAGACTTCATTGCAAACATTTGTAGGATGATACATAGGATCAAAAACTCTGCCAACTGCTCTCTGTAATCTTTTGAACATAAAGGGGGACTTAACTGATGAGCGAATGAAACCCATATAATGTAATAACTTGCCCACAGCCATGTGACTGGTGAATGGAAGAATTAAAACAGTTTTCTCTGGCTGGAAATCCCCACTTTATTTTTGCTACAACCATGACACCTCAAGGAACCACTGAAGCCCTCAAATCAACAATGACACAGGTCAGCCAGGCTTAGTGCAGGTGGTGAAAGGGGATTTGAATTTAATTATATTTAGCACTGCTAAGAACTTGGGAGGAATTCATCTCTGAACTTAGTGACTTTGAGAACTATATGTAATAGAAAGTCAAGACAGGCATGGAGAGGAAATTTACTCAAAGAAACATGTTCTTAAATGGGTGAAAGAACTAAGACGTCAAAGTGAAGATAATGAAAAAGAACTCAGTGGTGGACTGGAGACCAAAATGGACAAGTACTGTGCCCAGAAGTATCAGAGGAAAGGTTAGAAGCAGAAGCTTATATATCTAGGAAGGGAAGATATCTCAGACAGACACAGCTCCTGTTGGCCACTGCCTGTTGGACACTCCAAAGGGAGAGATTTGCCTTTTCAATTCCCATCTTCTCCAGTCTTAGGAGTTCCTACCTAGGGACAAATGGGAAAACTAAGAGCTCAAGGACTGACAACCTAATTGCCCAGCAACTAGGACAGAACAGGACAAGATGAAAATCTAAGAACATATCAAGCAATGTGCTGTGACTACAAGGACAGGGAACATATGCACTGTACTGATTCTGAGGAGTGGTGAAGGCACATGCTGGATGTTTTGTGTGAAGACCTGGAGGTATGAGATCAGCAATGTGCTAAGAATAAACAACTTAGAGAGGTTCTGGGTCATTTTCCAGGTAAGTCTGCATTCGCTGATGCCCTTCTTTTGTTCCTAATACCTACCTGATCATCACCAAATTCTGTCTACCGGACCTCTCCATGACTGCACCCAATACCTGCATTCCCTGCCCGCTGTCATGTCTTCCACACCATGATAGACTGTATCCCCATAGAATTCTTTGCCAAAATAAATTCTTTCTTCCTTAAGTTGACTTTGGTAGGGTCTTTGTTTGTCATAACAGCAGAAGAAACAAACCTCATGGATAGCCTTCACTGATAGACACTATGATCATCCTGCTACCTCACGGCATGGCTTTGGGGGACTTCATCTACCAAACAAAGTATGACAACTTCTACCAGAGTTGGCAAGGTCCTGCCTGACCTAGCCCACACTGATATTTTTCCAAACTGTTCATGATATTTCCCTAAAGTCTTTCTGCTCCAGCATAATGTCCTTCTTCAGTCTTGGAATATGTTGCGTTGTCCTCTGGTAGGGCCAGACCATGATCAGGCCTGTCCCTCAGTCTCTAACGAGCTTTCTTAGTTGACTTCAGCTCATCTTCCCTTTTTCAGCCTAGTTGTCCCATTCTCAGTGAAATTCTCTCTGACTTGCCTGACTGTGAAGTCCTATGTCATCCTATAACTGTTCTGGAAGGAATCAAGTTATTCTAAAAAGACTTCTAGTCCCCCCTCTGATTACCAAATGGATCCAGGAATCATTCATGAAGAAAAATGCTTGGTACCAGCTCAGTGAGCAAGTCTGTCTTCCATAGAGAGCTTGTTCACTTGGTAGTCCACCTTGCAGGAGAGATTGGAGTCCCTAAATGAGCATGGGCAGGACCACACCTTAAAACCTTGGCAGGGGCTGTAGTGACAGCAGCCTCTTCCTCACAGTTGAAAGGGACAGACTCACTAGGAGCTTGTTTGTGTCTGTAACCCTCTAACACACTTCTCAGGTGCCCATATTCCAGGAGCAGAGCAAGCAGTCTAATTGTTACCTCCCAAGAAAACTTACTGCCTCAGGGTTCCATCAGACAGCTAAGCTTCCACCTGTATACTAGATATACATTAAATGTGCCATTTCTGCCTGTGTCTCCATAGCTTATTAGCTATATTTCTTAGTAACAAGAATTCTTCCTCTTCAAAATGGATATAGAAGATGTTCCCTCTGCCGACGCTGCCTGGGAGTAAGTGGTGGAGTGACCACATAAGCTATTAATTAATTGTGTGGTATGAAACCTCCCTCTTTCTCTGATACCTACAAGAAGGGACCCCCCACTCTTTCTGGGGGTCGGATCTCACCTCAGAGTCCCTGTTATGTGGTCTTTTCATGGCATTAATATCTCTTTAAATAAATGCTTTACCCAATGGGACAATCTACAATATCCTTCTTGAGTCCCAAACCCGAGACCATTTACACATCACTTTCAAATGCACTCAGAAGGTCCATCTGAGGTAAGAATGAACTACGGACTTTTACCTCTCTCTCCTTCTTGGCACTGTGATTATACATTTACACATGGAAACAGGATCCTTGTCTGTGCTGCACACAGGCAATATTGAAGGGCAGGCAGCATGAGGTTCTGTCCTTGAGGGAACAAATAATTCAAGCGACTCCCTATTTCTCTCCCCTGGTTTCCATCAGGAGAAGCCTCAGACCAGAAGGATGCTATGTGTTTCTATTGCCTCCATGCATTACCTTTCTTTACTTAGAATTCTTTACTTCCTCCCTTCCATTCATCACTAGGCTATGTTGTTTGTAACAATGGCCTGCCATTTAATTTCTCTCCTCTTAGCCTAGCTGCTCTTCAACCCAAGGACTCGTCACCAGGAAGTATTATCTCCCAGTTTGGAGAGGCACGTGGCTTTCCCAAATGGACTCTCCTTTGCACTGATAAACAACAATAACAAAAGCCTCATGTCAGAGAGACAAGGCAAATGCTTTGTCTGCCACCATCCACTCCTCTTTTGTTTCCCAGGAGGGCTTTGCTCTTTATTACATTCTGCATGCTTCTCTCTGGGGCTCTGCAGATGTGCAATCTTAAAAGTAGGGTATTTAAAAATAATAGTAAAAAGTCTCCACCCTGCAAATTGCAGGGCTTTATGCTGGAGCAGCATGCGGCTCCCTGAAGAGCTGTGTTATCAGGAGTTTGATGGGTTATGTTGATTAAAACGGTCTGGATGGGAGAAGAAAGGGTGTCAGAGGAGATGGAAGTTAAATTTCAACCCTGGAAAGTATCTGAGAAATAACCCTCTTGGGTCCTGTTCCTACTCGGAAGAAACATACAAAGTAAAAGAAATAAAATCTCAGAAAGCCAGATCACTCAAGCCAGAGGACCAGAGTCAAAGGGAGGGTGGAGGCCGGATATCACCAGACCATAGGAGGAGTCAACAGTGCTGACACCTTGACCTCAGAATTCCAGCCTTTGAAAGTGTGAGAAAGTAAAATTTGATGGTTTGAATGTTACACCCTGTGTTTTGAACTCTTTGAAGGCAGCCCTGGCAAGTTGGTCCACCGAAGACATTACTGTTTACCGGTCTGAATTTTGCAAATGAGAGCCTAAGGATCAGGAGGTTAAATGCTTTGCCTAAGGTGATGCAGTTCAGGAGCAGAATGGTAAGCCAACGCTCCTGTCTTTCTTGATGTTGTTGCCTGCTCAGCCTTTTGCAGCTGCTGTTAACCCTCTACAGATCCTAAGAACTGAACTAACAATCACTATCACTACTGACTACATAGAAAGACATCTCCTCCTAATTGGGGCTGGTTGTGGAGAACAAGACACAACCCATTTTTTTCTCATAATAATTAAAACTATCAAAATGAAGCTTGGGAGATGGCCCAGTAGTTGAAGTGCTTGTTATGTGTGATGATGGCCTGAGTTGAGCTGTAATCATAAGAGCCACGGAAAGCCAGATGAGATACCGTGTGTTTGTAACATGAGCACTACTACAGTAAGAGAGGAGACAGAGAAGAATCCCTGGAAGCCTGCAGGTCAGCTAGTCTAGTGCAGGCAGTGGTGAGCAAGAGCCTCTGTCTCATAGAGAATAGAAGGTATAATATGATACCTGAAGTTGTCGCTGATGTTCCAATGTGCCATTGCATGCATCCATGCATGCCCACACATGCACATATACACACATACTTGCACACATACATGCACACACATGATTACATATGCACACACACATACATGCACACATGCATACACACATTCACATGATCACATATAAACTCACATGTACATACACACACATACACTCACACACACATACACACACACACACACACACACACACACACACACACACACACACAGGAGCATTTAACACACTTAAACACAAGAGCAACTATTTGGTGTGGAGTGATGAGTGCCAGGGAGTAGATTCCTTAAGCCACACTAAGTGGATTTATTTCTGTTTTAGCTCTGAGGGTGGCCTAACAGGAGAAATCTTTTGACAGTTTTAAAATTTGAAGAGTCAAACAGATGTGATTATTATTTTATAGCTATGGGAGTCACAATATTTTGCAAAATTAAAAATAGTTTTATCTTTCAGGGTTAAATCAATAGTTTTCCCCGGGCTAAGATTAAGTCATATTTTAAGATTATCTTAGAAAATGCACCAAGGTTTTCTTTACATTTATTTTGAGCTCAGTTTTAACCTATTGTAGCTTTATAAATGTGCATTTTCTATCACATAATTATTCATCATATTTATATTATTTTAAAATTTAAAAGTATATTTGGGATGAGAAGACTGTGTGTGTGCATGTATGGTCATGCATGTGCATGAATGTGTGCAAGTATGTGTGTGTTAAGGTTGAAATATCAAGCTGATACTGTGACAAACATCTTACAGCAGGAAACAAACCAAGGACGAATGACAGGTTTGCAATAGTCATTATAAATGGGGGGTTGACAATGGATGATTTGGGAGCACGTGTTAGGGCTGGGATGGACCTTACAACCATTTCTAATCTACCCCATTCATTTAATAGGTCAGGAAGCCAGAGTCCAGAGATATTAAACCATAGGCATGCATCCCATGGAGGACAGGAAGCAAAGGCCCTGGCTGTCACTCAGCTTCTTCCTTTGATGGCAAGCTGCCTTAGCTTTCCATAGTCCATTTGTAAAGTAACATGCTAACCAAACTACATGGGAAAACAATTTTCTAAAGAGTTAGAGCATCCCTGAATGGTTTGTATCTCTGTGTGGAGTGAATGCTACTTACCTGTGCATTGAGCTTCTATTCTGTGGCATAATAAGCTATTAGGTCATAAAGAGAGGGATGATAAATCTTTTGTGGAAAGCAATTAACAGTTAGAGGATCTCAACAAGCCCAGTAGCTTTACTTTCTTGTTAAATAAGTCTGTATTTTTAATTTTTAAATTTAATTTTTAAATTAATTAATTTGATGATGTTATAAACCATGTATAATAGTTCTTTATAATTTCATTCATGTATACGAAGTATTTGGATCTGACTCATGCTCCCAGTACTCCTTCTTGCTCCCTCCCTTTCCTGCTGAACCATTTGTGTATAACCCACTGTGTTTAGAGTTTTTTGCATGAACGTGGATGTGGCCTATTCATTGGGGTTTGGACCAGTTTTGAGTGACTGCATCACTGAGGGGAATTACTCTCCCTTCCCAGACACCCATTCACAGCTAATCGCCCCTAAAGAAGGAGTGGGGCTTCATAAGCACCTGACAAAGAACTCCTTACTCTCCCAGGCTTCTTGTATCCTTTGGTATTCTATGAACAAAGTATTGATGCTTCACGGTAGAGGGGTTGAAAGTACCCTGGTTGATGAAGCCACTAATTGCTCCAGAGGAGAATGATATATTACATATTAAAAAGATTTACAGGGATTCAAGGCACAGGAAGGTGTGTGTTGCTATGCTTTGCTTTAAGATACCCTTTGGTATCCATTTGTAATGCAATCCAATATTCATCTCTTGTTCACTCTTTGGTTGGAAAATTCAGTGGAAATCAAAGCCCTCCTACAGTCCAAAACATATTTCTGGTAGTTGTAGAAGCAATTACGGTAATTGCCTTGTGGGGTGTTCACCCCATACACAGCTTGGCTGGCTAGATATCCTACAGGTGGAGCTTTAGCCTGTGCAAGACAATCAGGAACTTATAATGCACATTTTCTTTGGAAAAATACAATTTGCTAGGACGCAAATCAATTTCTTCTCAAGACTTCTTGATCCCAGAAAATCACTTCATGCATACACAATTCCTTCATAATTAAGTTTCACGAAACAAGGAACAACATACATGAGGTGCTGTTCCTACTTTTTCTTTTATGTATGGATGTTGTTGGGGTGCACGTGTGCATGTGTGTGGGTGGAGGCCAAAGGGCAATGTTGGCTATCTTTCCTTTGATGTAATTTCCCTTGTCTATAAAGACATGGTCTCTTTTTAGCCTGGAACTCACTGGGTCCATTTAGCTGGCTATCCATGAGCTCCATGGATCTTTCTCTCTTTCATAGTCCCAGGATTACATGTTCATGCCATATGGATCCTGGGTAGTCAGACTCAGGTCTTTTCTCATGTGTGTTTACTTAACCAACTGAACCATATCTCCAGCCCTTCCCTTTGTTTTTAAAGGATATTGCTTCACACAATTTATCCACAACATATGAATCCATTCTAAGTTATTGTGTTCTTAATGAGATCAATGATGACCCATCCATGTAAATGTACATCTAATTGAGATAATGATGATGACAACTACTATACAATGACGACTATGACTTTGATGATGTCATGATAAAATAGTGACCAAAATAGAAACTATTTCAGTTATCAGGTAATACTCCATCATCTAGAGAACTTGAGGCAGGAATGTAGAGGCAGGAATGAAAGTAGAAACCAGGAAGGAATAGTGCTCACTGGTTCACTCTCAGGCTCTTGTTCAGCTATCTCCTTACAATTAAGGCTTACTTGCCTAGGGCTGACACCACCCATAGAGGGCTGGGCCCTCCCATATCAATTAGAAATAAAAAAAATGCCCCATAGACAATGTTGTGATCAATGAGAAGGAGGCAAATCCTCTGCAGATGTTCCCTCTTCCCTGGTGTCATGTTGACAGCTAAACTTATCTGTGACAAAAGATGACAACTGTGTTGACTCCCCCAAAGCAGTTATGGCCAGTTTGCTTCTAACGTGGTCAGCTTATCATTAATGACAAAGGGATTCTCTACATCAGTCTTTCAGACTCAAACCCACCAATGGCTACAAACTCCTTCCCTGTTTCCCTGACACTTATACAAACTCACTCAAATCTAAAGGAGCTCTTAAAAAATCATGAAACTCAAGAAGAACGAAGACCAAAGTGTGGACACTTTGCCCCTTCCTAGAAATGGGAACAAAACACCCATGGAAGGAGTTACAGAGACAAAATTTGGAGCTGTGACGAAAGGATGGACCATCTAGTGATTGCCATATCCAGGGATCCATCCCATAATCAGCTTCCAAATGCTGACACCATTGCATACACTAGCAAGATTTTGGGACCCAGATATAGCTGTCTCTTGTGAGACTATGCCGGGGCCTAGCAAACACAGAAGTGGATGCTCACAGTCAGCTATTGGATGGGTCACACGGCCCCCAATGGAGGAGCTAGAGAAAGTACCCAAGGAGCTAAAGGGGTCTGCAACCCTATAGGTGGAACAACAATATGAACTAACCGGTACCCCGGAGCTCTTGTATCTAGCTGCATATGTATCAAAAGATGGCCTAGTCAGCCATCACTGTAAAGAGAGGCCCTTTGGACTTGCAAACTTTATATGCCCCAGTACAGGGGAACGCCAGGGCCAAAATGTGGGAGTGGGTGGGTAGGGGATTGGGGGGATGGGTATGGGGTACTTTTGGGATAGCATTGGAAATGTAAACAAGGAAAATACCTAATTAAAAAAATATATGTTAAAAAATCATATTAGCCTGAACTCTAAACAAAAGCATGTGTCAAGCTATGTGTGGCACTATAACATTGTGTGAATTTAATCAGCAGTACAGAGAGTACCTTGCAATGACTGCTGTTTTCTTCTGCCATTTGAGTGTGCGTGATCTGGCATCTTGCTTATGTGTGTGGATGTAATTAGTGTTTATTATTACAGGAACTATGAAGAGATAACCCCAGTACTTCTAAAGCAATTTGAATGGACTACTGGTGTCTGGATAGGAATAGCTTCCTTGTGCTTGTCAAAACCCTTCCCATGCTTGGTGTCAGAACTGTTCTGGTCCTGGTGGTTAGGTCACTCTTTCAACCTTGCTCTAGGAGAGTAGCCAAAATTGCATGCACACACTCTCCTCCAAGGGATTCCCTCACGTTAGTGCTTCTAATGATGGATGCAGCTGTGTTCTTTGTGGAAATCCCACTTTTGCCAAAACTTAGACATCCTTACTATCATCTCCTGGGTCTTGCTAAATTCTTCTCTGAGTGACTTTGCTAATTCATTTATGATAAAAGTTTTGAATTTGTTTTCTAAAAAGTCATCCTAAATTTGAAGGTTAGCCCTTAACATAAAGATGTAAATAATACAATACATAGTATTACATACCATAGGCATATTTTTCTTCTAAGAATAATTACAAGTCAATAACATCTTCATGTTAAAATATTAAAAATCAAGAAATGAATGAGATTCATTATATATGTTGTTTTGTGTTTGTGTATTTTCTAGAATACTGAGGTGAATATGCTATTGATAATATGCTATGGAATCTATTTTCATTAATGAACTTATTTTTTCCTTTGCTTAAGAGATAGATTTGGTGTCATTTCTTTCTAAGTGGGACTTGATTGGGTCTGTTCTATTCATACTTGCTAAAACTTAAGTGAGATGTGTAACTGCATTGTCTATATAGGCACAATTCTCTACATTAATCTCTATAGATTATGTCTGACTTTCAAACCATGAAAGAAAAGTTTTAGTAAGAAAAGAGCATTTTTTTGTGTTAAAATTAGAATGAATGATTTTATGGGTTTCTGTGTGTGTGTGTGTGTGTGTGGTCTCTCCTATTTATCAAGTGTTCAAGAAAAGCTGAGGACTCACATAGGCTGATTACTTAGCTCTGTATGTGTATCAAAGAAAACCTGAAACCCATGATACGTATGCGCTGCAGTGATTTAGAATCCATCACTGGAAAGAGAGGCCCATTGGACTTGCAAACTTTATATGCCCCAATATAGGGGAATGCCAGGGCCAAAAGAATGGGAATGGGTGGGTAGGAAAGTGGGGGGGGGGCGGTACGGGGGACTTTTGGGATAGCATTGGAAATGTAATTGAGGAAAATATGTAATAAAAAATAGTAAAAATTAAAAAAAAACTTATGTAATAAATGCTTATTCGAGATTAAAAAAAAAATCCAGGCACTCCAGGCTTAAGAATCTTAAAAATAGATGACTCTGGACAAAATATTTTCTCTTGGATGTAGAAGCTTACAAACCATTCAGAAAGTCTACTTGAGGCTATTTGCCACATTTCTCACCAACAGAATACTCAGCTGGGAAACCCTTGTATTTGTGTCATTGGGAAGGGTACCTGGGCTGGCTTTACTTCGTGTGGGTGAGCACTATCTCACTTAACATTTCTCTCTCTCTTTTTTCTTTAAACCTCTAGTGGGAAGATGTTCTTCTCTGGCATTGCTGCCAGGATACCTTTTGGGGAGAAGCTGGTCATAGTGATCAGAGTTCATAAAGATGACTTAAACATTTTAGAATTCTTATTAAGAGTGGAAGTGTAAAAAGAGTGTAGAGTGTACTTGGCTATCACCATACTGTGTAGAACCAGTTGTATTAGAGCTGTGCTTCCTCTTTTCAAGTTGTGGATCAGGTAAACACCCTAAGACATCATAAACAATATAGACAATTGATAGTATTGTCGATTGTACACCAGAACATGATAGGAAAACATTATGGATGAAGATACCAAATGCTTGATCACAGGTCACAGGAAAAGCAAACTGGAACTGGGCTGAAAGTTTTCCTCCTTGCTGATTAGGCTTTCATAATGGTGAGAGATAATATTCACGAAGCTGATGGAGATTTGCCACCAAAGTCTGGAGACCTTGTGTGCAACAAGACCAACTGACTAGGCAAGGTAAGCCTATTAGTGCAACACTGGTAAGTCAATTATCAAGGGAACCGGCCATTTTCTGATAGGATCTGATGAGCATTAAGCAAGAGACAATTATATGTATTGAGGTCTGGTACTGTAAGTCTGCCAAAAATTTCATGTTTGTGTCATTTGTAAGCCCAAGTGAGGCATAATTAATAGTATTATACATAAAATATTTGTATTCTATTTTGAGTCACTTATCTATAAGCAAAGACATCTAAAATTGGAAACATCTACATTACCAATGTGTCTTTATTAAACTTTATTTTCTATGAAGCCCAGAGTGGAAAGCCATTCACTCAGGAGTCATACCACTAGGCCAGCTGTTCTCAACCTTCTTAATGCTACAACACTTTAATATAGTTCCTCATCCCAACCATAAACTTATTGCCATGCCATAATAGTAATTTTGCTACTGTTTGTAACAATTTAAACATCTGGTGTCTTCCAACAATCTAAGATGATCCCTGTGAAAGGATTGTTAGATACCTTCAAAGGGGCCGTGACCCACAGGTTGAGAACCACTGTTTTAGGTGGTAAATGATCAAGTTAGATGCCAGATCTACTGAATTATGCACTTTCTTTGCAGTGCAGTATAGAACAGGACACTCTTCCCTTCTGTCTGTTCTCCCATGCCTTTCCTCTGGTCCCTTCTTATTCTCAGTCAGCATTAATATGACAGTGACTTTGGTCAAGCAGTCCACTCCTTCTGATGATTGTCATTTACCTGTGTCACCAATGAAGAATTCACCTCTACAGTATTATCTAGTAGATCCCAATTTTATCACTTGTCATTCACATTTGTTGCATCAGAAGGATTATAGGTAGAATGCCAGCATCTCCTTAATGCAGTGTTCTATGCCTTTAATGTCTTTAGAACATCTTCCTATAGTTGTTGTGCCTCATAATTGATTCAAGTCCCCCAAAGCAAGCACTCTCATATTAGCTGCATGTTAGGAAAGAGGCAATGAAATCATAGGAAGGGCCATATCTCATTAGGGACTCGGATGTTTCTCAAGGCAAACCTCAATGGATGCTTAGTGTTGCATTTGTTTATTGTTCTGTGAAGTCAATGAAAAAATATCACAACACACACACACACACACACAGACACACACACACACACACACACAACTATGGGGCCCTCTGGAGGCAGGAGGGTTATAATCTACTATGTTCTCATAGCACAAAATTGTTGCTCAGGAAAAATGTGCTGGCTATCTTGTGATGTTTACATATGTGCTTCTCTGTGATGTACTCTGCTTCTGGAAAACAAAACCATTTGCTGGCACAATGAGTGGTGAGAGGCCTCCCTGTAGGTCCCAGCTGCTGGAGAGGACCTCTGTCTACAGGAGCATGCAGGTGGCCTCTTTGTGAACTCTAACTCACATAAAAGGCAATGTTGGTGTGTGAATGTGCTTAGTGGAGACAAGAAATGCACAAAGGACATTTTTCTCTTCCTTTGTTACCAGTAATAACCTTCTCCAGCTTTTGCAATTTAGTCAGTGGCAAGATCAGGAACGGGATTCTGCACCGTCAAAGAGCAAGCAGCAGGGTGAATCAACACCAGGACATGCAACGTAAACTAATCGTTTAACCTTATGGAAAGGTTGTAATCTATTGTCATCTGGGAGACTGCTTCACTAACATTTAAGGCAGTAGTTCTCAACCTTTGGGTCAAGCAAGACTTTTGGGGGGTTGAAGGACCCTTTCACGGGGGTTGTCTAAGACCATAAAAAAAAACCAACCGATATGTACATTATGATTCATAGAAGTAGCAAAATTACAGTTATGAAGTCACAGCAAAAATAATTTCATGTTTGGAGTATCACTACCGCATGAGGAACTGTGTTAAAGCACTAGGAAAATCCAGGGGAATCTATGGGATTCCAGAAGATCCTTCTACCAAAGAGAGTGAAAATACAAACCGACCATGCAAAGCAATAGAAATCTATCAGATTGTATCTGCCCCAGCATACAGTCCTCATCTGCAACAACTGGCTCTTCAGGAGTCAGACTTATGGGAGAGCACATTGCTATCTCTTGTCATAATCCCGGCTCTAAACAATACCAGGAAGACATCACCTAAAATGATCAGCACTGGGCCAGCAAATCATGGCATCCTGAATTGTCATCCTTGCTCCCAATTTTAGGAGTAAGAGAGAAAGCCACATCTACACTTTTACTTGACCCCACAGCATGTGGACTCTCTGGTTGATTTGCTTGTAAATTCTTTATGCAGCAGCCTCTACTCAAACAGACTGGGAACCTCTCTTTCCTATAAGGAAGTTAATTTTCTGCCTACCTTAGCATTTCTACACAGAGGTAGGGGATGGTGGCCAATTTTCTTGTTGCTCTGCATCAGTAGGCATGGCTTGGATGATGATTAGCATAATCAACTTGATAGAATTTAAAATCGCCTAGGAGACAGACTTCTGAGCTTATTTGTGAGGGATGATATTTGACGAAGGTTAGACTATTCATTGAGGTGGGAAAACTCACTCAGTGACTGGGTTATGTATGTGGAGAAATGGAGCCGAGCAGTAGCATACACTTATCCTCTCTGTTCTTTATTCTGCATGTGATGCTAGCAGCTGGTCAAGCTCCTGCCTCCTTGATAGACCTCTCCACTATGATAGACTCTGTCTTTGAACTGTGAGCCAGAATAAACCCTTTCTCCTTTATATTGTTTCATTAGGGTCTTTAATCACAAAAACTGGAAAGCAGCAAAGAGAGTGTGCTTTCTTTTCATATACCCCAATGATTCCCTCTTATCATATAGTCTAAGGGTTAAGTATGAAGACTGGAGAAGCACAATGAATTGTGTTTGATTATGTGTCAACTCTTAAGTGGCTCCGGATGAGTTACTTGACCATCTGTATCTCAGTGTCTTCATCTGTGAAATGGGGATGGTGCTGTTATCACTTAAAGTAGATGAGAGAAATAGATGACTCAGTACACGTCAGTGGCAGCCATTGCTATTAGTTTGGTATAGAGCACTTTATCCCTTTACCTCTTCCTTTAACTTGCATCAAGTGTCAATCATCCAAACATGCAGCTCTGTTTGTGAGAAAGTAGTGCTTGAAATTATTGACATTTATTGAAAAGTCAACATGAGCACATAAGGAAGATTTCTTCGCCCGGCAAATATTCAACACTACAAGGTTTTAGAACCTCTAGGTGGAAGTCTTGCCTGAATGACCAGGTGGATCAGAACATGAAAAGGCAGCAGGCAAAAGGTCAGATCCAGGATACACATTGAAGGAACTGTCACCATATAAAGACTGCCAGTTCCTCCATGTATGTGCACTTTGTGGACAACACAGCAAATGTACCCACCTCGGGAATCCGCATAGACACAGTCCTGGGCCCTCTTGTATTTTAATTAGTGGTGGCTGCAGAAAGATATCCTTCCCTGGGAGATACAGAACATCTGAACTGCTTTTCTGTGTTTGACGTTCACCAATGTCTGTGGTGAACTCAAGCACTCAAATGAACCATTCCTTCATCTGAAGGAAGATGACCTAACTGTCCCTCCCTGTTCTGTTACCTTCTGCCTAGCCAGAAGTTATTGTGTGCGTATCAAGGTCTTCTAGCACTTAGGAATTTAAAAAGCCCGTCTGCTCTCTCAAGAAATGAAAGCGCAGCTTAGGTGTTTTGCTGCAAAATAAGCCAGCTGTGAGATTGCTCTCAGTGATTACTGTAAACAGCCCCTATGGCAAAAAGTTCCTGAGGATCTCAGGATCTTCCTTTTGGAGCCTGTAGCCCTGGACTGTGTGCAAGAGATAAGGATAATTTGAGTGCTAAATGCCAGCAGCATGCTGTCTGTTGTCTCCCATTAAATTGCACTGGGTCCTTGGGTTTTTGGTTTAAGGGGAAATATATTACGGTTTGTGTGCTGACACGAATTCTTCCAGACTTTGTGATGAAACAACTTGGACAGTGACACAGAATTAAAACTTCACCTTGAAGTCCTTCTCCACTCAACCGAGCACCACTGCCTCCAGAAAAAGGAGTTGCAACATTTTAAATATGCGCTCAAAGTCAAGGCAGTGGTAAGAGGAATTAGTAACCGCCTTACCAGTTTTTGGAAAGAAATGCTGTGTGTGTGTGTGTGTGTGTGAGAGAGAGAGAGAGAGAGAGAGAGAGAGAGAGAGAGAGAGAGAGAGAGAGAGAGAGAGAGAGAGAGAGACAGAGAGAGAGAGACACAGAGAGAGACAGAGAGAGAGACAGAGAGACAGAGACAGAGAGACAGAGATTACCGGGATCCCTTCATTTCTATTAAACTGATTAATATGTGCCCCCAAATTTGCTAGAATAAAATGATACCTGGCAGGCTTCCCTGAATGCCCAAAGGAAAAGAAATAAAAATTTAGAAGTGATTCCCTTATTTAGCCAGGCTTATTTTCTTATATTCTGCTTCAAGTAGCAAAGTCATTTGCTCTGGAAACTGTAACTGCACATGAGTATTTGCTGAGCTATTTCCAGTGTGTTCTATTATGCCTCAGCCTTTTTCTGTGATGGACTGTGCACGTAGCTCTGCTGCCTAGTGGTGCAATTTCTAACTGGGAGACATTCTCAATACAAGCTGAGAAAAAAAAAAGCAATGACCACATCGCTTAGAACTAAAAAATAAATAATAATAATAATAATAACAACAATAATATTTAAGAGCTTGAGTCATGGAATTTTCTGGGTTGCTACAGCAGCCAGCATTTTGAAACATTTCCTCAGCCTTTGTTACCAGTGTTGAGGTGGTGAAATACTTGCCCCAACTCCCTCTGCTATCATTGTGACGAGTTGAAATCTTAATGGTAGAATGTGTCCCAAAGTAGTGCACAGGGAGAGTCCTGGTTCTTTGGAAACCATTGGGATTTTCTCTAAGGTCAATCTGACAATGGAGCTGTTGGTTTCTCTGCTGGCTGAAGGAGGAGGCTCTCTGGGAGGTAATCTGACTTGTCCTTCCTTCCTCTGTGTTTCCTGGTGATTCATTCTCCCTTAGCCTCTGTATAACTGAGGGTAACAGCAGCTTCTTTTCAGCCTAGTAAGGCTTGTGTGTGAATAGGTACTTTTTTCTCCCTCTGGAAATCCTCTCCTCCTATCTGAATATTCTTGGAGTTTAATGGTCCTATGCAACCATAGTTGGATTATACCCACAACCCCTTCTAAAATCTGACCTTAAGTACTGAGGACTACAAAGTCTTCTGTTCAAAGAGCCCCAAGTCTATGAGTAGAATCTGCCAAGCCTTTTTATTGGGCCAGTAATGCACTCATTGTGTTTGTACCCATAGGTATAGGGGATGGTGAAGTTAGGTTGCTTCTGGGGGTACTAAGTAAAGGAGCAGATACAGGTTGGGTTATCTGGACTTTAGCTAAGAGGAACTCATCAGGAAGTACAAAGCTGGGGTGATGGCAGGGAGACAAGAAAAGCTGGCATTGTCAACACCACAAATATCTAGAAATCCAAAGGCATCCCAGTGTTAAATTCAAAGCCACCCGGGGTCACTATGAAATGATATTTGTTAAGGTAAGTAGATGGAATATTATTTCATTTTATGATTTGATCAATGTTCAGTATTTTACTTGCACTCCGAGTCCCACAAAGTCAGTGGAAACAGGCCTGAAGATTTTCCCACAGTTCTGAGGTTCTTCACAATATTGTGTCAGTTTCCCTTAAATAGTTCTCTTTGCTGACTACAGAGCCATTTGGTCAGGATCTGGGGTTCCCTCTCCCATCTTCCTCTAGGACCATAGTGCTGCTTTATATTTCTGCAGCCATATCACTTTGGCTCTCTGTGCTACCGGAAGTGTGACTACAGGTCTGGAGAGAGGAGGAATTTTTCTCCATTTATCCACTTTCTGTGTGACCATAGCTTCACACATTCTCTCTGTCAGTTGTGGGAGCAACAACGGAATCCGCTTTGGTTGGTCTGTTTACTGTTTGCTTTGCAAAGCCCAAAGACCTAGTCTTAGCATGTCCTTCTGAAACCATCAGTACCAGTTATGAAGTCCTCTCCTGATTCATTCCCTCAGGGTCCTTCCTCTCATCTTGTACGTTTAATCATTCTGATCGTTGCCTAGAGTTTCTTCTAGCTCAGTTTGCCTCGTGCATCTGGTCTACTTTCTGTGCTTATTTAGAACTCTCATTTTACTGTTAGTTATCCAGGAAATACTTTTACATACTAACTTCTCTGTTGGGGCTGGCAAGAAAGCTCAGTCATCCGTACCTGCCTAACAGTCATGAGGGCCAGAGGTCATCTCCAGCATCCATAGAAAAGTTGGGCACAGGGACATACTTTTATAATCTCACCACTGAAGAAACAGGTAGAAATGTGGGGTTCATTGGCCAGACTGCCTAGGCTGTCAGGGTGGTATAGATCCAGTGAGAGACTCTCTCTCTATCTCTCTGTCTCTCTGTCTCTGTCTCTGGAGTTAAGGTTTAATATAATGGGATGCCACCACATTTGCTAAAATTGAGGTGTGTATGTGTGTGTGTGTGTGTGTATGTGTGTGTGTTGGGGGGGGGTGCTACATTGCTTGACCATTGAGCCAGACTTTGACCTGCTGATTATCATCCTGTTTCTGTGGGTGGGGTCCTTTAAGAAAGCATCTCTCCTTACCAAAGGGACCAGTTACTGCTCATTCCTAAAAATTGACTTTAAATTTTCCACCAAACCATTCCAACAATGAAACCTAACCATCCCACAGAATCTATAGGTATTTAATCCATCACTGTGTGTGTGTGTGTGTGTGTGTGTGTGTGTGTATGCAATGTGTACATATTTAGTGTGAGTATACGTGCAAGTGCAAGGGCATGAATGTCATAGTGTGTGTGTAGGTCAGAAGACAACCTTTGGTGCTGCTCTTTGCCTTTCTCATTGTTTTTCAGGGTCTCTTTTTTTTTTCTTGTTTCCTGCTGTATCTGCCAGGCTAAGAGGCCTGAAAGCTCCTGAAAGTTCTCACATCTCTACTTGTGGTGGTTTGAATAAGATTGACCTCTGTAAACTCATATACTGACTATTTAATCATCAAGGAGTGGCATTACTTGAGAAAGATTAGGCATGGCCTTAACAAAATAGGTGAGGACTTGTTGGGAGTGGGCTTTGGGGTTTCAAAACCCCAAACCAGGCCCAGTGTCTACTCTCTTCCAGTTGCCTTAAGGTCCAGATGTGGAACTCTCAACTACTTCTCCAACACCTTATCTGCCATTGTGTCACCATGTTCCCCACCATGATGTTAATGGATAAAACCATTGAAACTGTAAACCAGTCCCATTTAACTGCTGTATTTTATAAGAGTTGCTCTGAGGAACCGCCAGACTGATTTCCAGAGTGGTTGTACAAGCTTGCAATCCCACCAACAATGGAGGAGTGTACAACCACTCTGGAAATCAGTCTGGCGGTTCCTCAGAAAATTGGACATAGTACTACCGGAGGATCCAGCAATACCTCTCCTGGGCATATATCCAGAAGATGTCCCAACCGGTAAGAAGGACACATGCTCCACTATGTTCATAGCAGCCCTATTTATAATAGCCAGAAGCTGGAAAGAACCCAGATGTCCCTCAACAGAGGAATGGATACAGAAATTATGGTACATTTACACAATGGAGTACTACTCAGCTATTAAAAAGAATGAATTTATGAAATTCCTAGCCAAATGGATGGACCTGGAGGGCATCATCTTGAGTGAGGTAACACAATCACAAAGGAACTCACACAATATGTATTCACTGATAAGTGGATATTAGCCCAAAACTTAGGATACCCAAGATATAAGTTACAATTTGCTAAACGCATGAAACTCAAGAAGAATGAAGACCAAAGTGTGGACACTGTGCCCCTTCTTAGAATTGGGAACAAAACACCCATGGAAGGAGTTACAGAGACAAAGTTTGGAGCTGTGATGAAAGGATGGACCATTTAGAGACTGCGGTATCCAGGGATCCATCCCATAATCAGCTTCTAAACGCTGACACCATTGCATACACTAGCAAGATTTTGCTGAAAGGACCCAAATATAGCTGTCTCTTGTGAGACAATGCCGGGGCCTAGCAAACACAGGAGTGGATCCTCACAGTCAGCTATTGGATGTATCACAGGGCTCCCAATGGAGAAGCTAGAGAAAGTACCCAAGGAGCTAAAGGGATCTGCAACCCTATAGTTGGAACAACATTCTGAACTAACCAGTACCCCGGAGCTCTTGTCTCTAGCTGCATATGTATCGAAAGATGGCCTAGTCGGCCATCAATGGAAAGAGAGGCCCATTGGACTTGCAAACTTTATATGCCCCAGTACAGGGGAATGCCAGGGCCAAAAGAATGGGAATGGGTGGGTAGGGAAGTGGGGGGCGCTATGGGGGACTTTTGGGATAGCATTGGAAATGTAATTGAGGAAAATATGTAATAAAAAATATTAAAAATTAAAAAAAAAGAGTTGCTCTGGCCATAGTGTCTCTTCACAGCAATAAAACACTAAGGCATCACCTCTCATCTTGGTGTGGAGCAGTGGGGTTATAGATGTGTCTCCCATATCTGGCTTTGGCAAGGTTATAGGGATTCAGACTCCAATCCTTGTGTCTCTGCACAAACACTTTGCTGACTAACCATCCCATCTCAGTCCTGCATCCCACTCTTTTGATAGAACAAACTTATTCTCCCAAACCCTATACCTGTAAATAATGCCCCAAAAGTGCAATAGCTGTGTGATCCTGATTATTTTATATTGTCATGCATGCTATGAATTTATATTACTTATATCTACTACTAATTTATCCATCTTGTGTTGGGTGTTGTATATTTGATCATAGTAATGCATGGGTGTGTCCTTCTATAATTGATTGAAAAATGATAATTAAAATATTAGGCAAAACAGGATTTCTCCAACAACATACTAGTCTTTTTTTTCTCTTTATCTTCAAAGTTGATCTTTTTAATGAGTTCTGTGGCATTAAGCTAACTGATCCGTGGCATTAGCACATCTTTACTCTAAAATTATCCTGTCTATAAAGTGGATCTCTAAAGGTCCACTCAAGTATTAAATACTTTACATTATGTTTAGTGTGACTGGGAAAAAATAAGTCCCCCTTCTCTTGGGGTGGGAGAAGACACATTTTTGGGACCATAATGATGTATTGGGATTGTAATGATGATTGTTCCTGAAAAATAATTCAATGGCCTGAATTAACCATTTCCTAAAAAATGAGTCTATTTTCTTCTGCTCTGTAATAGATTTTAACTTGCTTTCTGGAAAATAGAGGAGACAGACACAGGACTACAGATAAATGAGGGACGAAAAATTATGTTACTGCATGGAGTCCATATTTTCAATTTATCCAGCCATTATACAATTTATCTCCATCTCCCCTGACTTGAAAAGTTTTGTTTTCCGAGATTAACCTACTGCTGTAGTCCTTGCATTATTTCCTCCCATATTGACTGGAAGCTTGATCAGTTTCTTCTTTTCTTCATGGTTTAGCCCCATCAGCAGAATAGACTTGTAAAGAAACCACTGAGATAGTTCCTCCATGATTAGAGAGAAAGTTTTTATTGTGGGTAAGAAAGAGAGAGAACATAAAGAGGCGTCTGGCAGAATCCAAGAAGCAAACTGGACATGAAACAGGGAGAGAGAGAGAGAGAGAGAGAGAGAGAGAGAGAGAGAGAGAGAGAGAGAGAGAGAGAGAGAGAGAGAGAGAGAGAGAGAGAGTATGGATGGGTGGGGGCCAGGAGAAAACCTTGCAGTTATATACAGAAAGAATTAGTATCCAGGAGGAAGGAAGCCTGTGTACTACATCAGTCTGGGACCTGGCATAGTGGTTAACATAGCAGGGAGGAGCTGTGGAGGAGTTGGGCAGCCAGGAGGCTCCTACATGGACTTTGATATGCCATTAGACACCAAAGGTATATGCCAATAAAGAGGCACATATCCCTTTTGCCAGAGGCCAGGAAAATGGCTTCTTTTTGGCAGACAGGATTCCTTTTCACAAGTTCCTGAGGAACACTGGCTTTTATCAGAGCACCAGAAATCCTTCAAATCCAGCTTGAGCTGAGCCTAGACTCAAGTCAGTGGGCCTGCCTTTTGCGAGAGGGCATGGGGTATGCTTGAGATCTAGCAGCACTCATGTCTTATATGCTTAAAAGCAGTTCTGGGTTGTCTCGAATCGTTGTGATCTTTTACTTTAAACTTCTTGAAAGTGTTTCTAAAGTTATTGCTTGATTTTTTTTTTCTTTCTCCATTTGTTCTTAACCTTTCCACAATTGGCCTCCATCTCTACTCTTCCTCTAAGTGTTCCTTATAACTCCAAAGCAATTTTTTTTTGTCTTGATCTTTTTTGGCCATTACACAGCATTTGTTTCTACTCAAAATACTTTGAACCATGGAAGCATCTTGGCATTCTATTTCAACTTTGACTTGCTCAGTTTCTTTCATTGTTGACTGATCAATCTTTAAATGTTATGCTCAGTGCTGATCATTTTTCTTGTTGCTGATATCTTGGGTGATGTTATTTCATTTTAAGTGTAAGTAATACCTACCATTAGAGTCTAAATAGCTAGCCGTGTGCCCCCACCCTTTTCTGGACCCCAATTCCTTTCCAGGATAGTCAGCAGCATTTGAAAATTGTACACAGCTTGAGTTACATTTAAAATTTTCTGTACCCTCAAAGACATGTACCATCATGTCTGGTCTTCTTTATCTCTCATTATGACTCTTTTCTCTGCATCTCAGTGGTTAAGCTATTGCTGGCTCAAGACCATGCAGCTAGTCATCTGTGGAGTTGAGGTTCTAATCAGTGCTTATCCAACTTTATCATCCTGAGATTTATCTTCTCTGGTTTACTGTGACACAGAGAGACAAACAAGTCCTACCTTAAGTGCCTGAAGAACCTGAAATATCAGGAGATAACATGTAAAGTTAATGATGGGTCCTTAAAAATTGTTAGTGTATCTTCCTGTTTCCCTACAAATATTATTGTGTTGGTTAGTTTTATGTCAGCTTCATACAAGCTAAAGTCATCTGAGAGGGTGCTTCCATATACTTGTCCTGTAAGCCAGCACAGGGTTTGATTAATGATTGATGTGGGAGGGCTCATTCCTTTGTGGCTGGTACTGCCCCTCAGTAGGTGGTCCTGGATGGCTTAGGAAAGTGGGCTCAGAAAGCCATGAGGAGCAAACTAGTGATCCCATCCCTCCATGGCCCCTGCTTCAGTTCCTGACTCCAAGGTTTTGCCTTGAGTTCCTGCCCTGACTTCTCTGGATAAACTGTGATATAAAATAAATTCTTTACTCCCCAAGTTGTTTTTGGCTATGATGTTTTAACACAGCAATAGAAACCTAAGACAATCACTGAAAGTCTGTACCATGATTAAAAGAAAACTTCAAGCCGGGCGTGGTGGCGCACGCCTTTAATCCCAGCACTCGGGAGGCAGAGGCAGGCGGATTTCTGAGTTCGAGGCCAGCCTGGTCTACAAAGTGAGTTCCAGGACAGCCAGGGCTACACAGAGAAACCCTGTCTCGAAAAACCAAAAAAAAAAAAAAAAAAGAAAACTTCACTCTGGGTTTCTGGAAATGCCTATGTTTAGAATATTAGGCAGGGGTGTCCCCCCATGTTTCTTGAAATATCCTTTATTAAGACAAAATAAACTATTTGATCAACATTTATAGATAAAATAATAAATGACAGCCTAAAATCAAAACACGTCTCTGTATTCAATCCCATACTGTAAATCCTGCTCTCCATGTTTAAATGTTCTCCCTCTAATTAATTTCAGGTGTTTAAAGCTATATTATGGTAAGTTGTCATGGTTTCAAACAAGTGAGGATAATTTAGCCATCTGCACCATTTTTTTCTCTGTTACGAATCTAGCATTCTGAAATAAGATGAATTTAAATGTGCAGAGACAGCATTCAAAGCCAGAACAAAGCCAGAAATGCTAAATTCATGGAAATTCCCATCAGCTCTCTCTCTTGCTGAGACATAGAGAGTGTCTTCTTCAGGATGGCTGCCCCCATATTTATATTTCATTTGGAATGTTCACTATCTATCTTTAATCTTTTACCTCCTATATCATTTAAATATGGAATTTCTCAAGGACACACCTTAATGACTTAGATGTTTCCAAGATCTCTAGTGAGTTTGCTTTTGAAACATAAAGTCATGATGCTTAAATGAGAAATAAAATCATGGCCAGGGATCAACATTTAACATGTGCTACCTAAGACTGAGCTCTGACTTGGCCTTATCCTAGTTAGCTATCCAAACTACAGTAGCTGGGCAGTGTGGCATACACCTGTCACCCTAGTACTCAAAAATCTAAGAAAAGATGATAATTAGTTCCAGGCCAGGCTGATCAAAAATAAGTAAATAAGCAGATAAACTACTAGTTAGAGCAAGATTGGTGATGCCATATACTAGAGTCTTGTCATTGTCAATATTATATGACATACTCTTACAAAGAAACATTGTCCCACCAGTGGGTCCCCTCTCCTTAACTCTGACTTCCATTGTAACTAGGATTCCAACTATCCAAGATGAAAGTGCTATTTTTCTAACAGCTTGTTGGGAGAACTCCATGTTTCCCCAGGATATACTTGAAAAAGATTAATGAGTTCCACATAAACGCCAAGTCAATCTGTTCCCCTTGTCAATCACAAGCCCATGAACAAGCATCTCTATCTCTGTTGATATGTTTCCAAACAGATGTGTGGCTTAAATTTTAATTAAATCATTGGAACAAATGATTCCTAAAGACTTTTGAAATCTGTGGTGGAGGAATTTTAGATTAGTACCATCTAGATGCCACCAAACAGGCTCTGCCCAGTTGAGCACATATGAAACAGCAGTACAGGGTGGGCAACAAGTTGCCCGTCTTGAAGACTATAAGTCTCGTATAGCACTGGCCATCAAGCCATTTCAGAATACAATTTAAAATGGGTATTTTCTCATCCAACATCTTTAGTTCAGGCTTTCCAGTATCCAGTCAATCCTATGACTACCTTCCTTCTCACCATGCAGATGTGATGAGAAGGCGAATACAAATGTGATCCCCCAGGAGGGGGCGGAGTACTGCAATATATGGGGGTGCCTTCTGCTAGTCTTGTTGACCAAGTTTAATGACGGGATCTGGAGACAGCACTTTTTCCATCAGGATCAGACTAAGACGATGAATAACTGCAAGTTAACCCAAAGGCCTTTCCTTTAGAGGTGTGGCTAGCTTATTCTCGATAGATTTGATGTTGGATTGAGTGTTTGTTGTTTACTTGCTGATACTGTAAGGCAAAATGCATACAGAGACACAACTCTCATTTTCTATGCTAATATCAGCAGAAAACTCCCACTTGACCACCATCTTAATTAGCTAGTTTGCATTACAAATTCTATGAATAGTCATCAGCTGCAGGTGTAGGTCCACCCTCTGGTTTACTCCTATGTAATTGGAAGGCACGACATTGAAAAAGACCATTCTAGTTTACATCTCGAATAAAAGGACAGTGTGAAGTGCACACTGAAAACAGTTTTTTAATAGAATGGATGAGTAGCATGTTGCACTGGCTGCTTTGGAAACCTGTCCTCCTTCACTCTGTGTGTCCATCTCTACTGTGTTCACATACATGATAAGCAGTCAGGTATCAGCATGTGATAGATGCATAGCAATTGAGAATGGTCCCATTTCACAACTACCACCTCTATTACTTTCAGCCCACAGAGTGATGACAACAAGATACCCAGTCATCCTAGAACTGGCAAGATGGCTGAGTGGGCAAAGGTCTTGCCTATCAGTCTTGACAACCTGACTTTGATCTCTTAGGTCCCATATGTAGGAGGAGAGGACTGAATCCTACATGTTATCCTCTTGTCACCATATGCACATATGGCCTGTGCCACCCTGAAAAAAAATTAAAGTTGTAAACTGTAAAACCAAACATAGTTGTCTTTGATTTGTGTGTGTGTGTGTGTGTGTGTGTGTGTGTGTGTGTGTGTGTGTGAGAGAGAGAGAGAGAGAGAGAGAGAGAGAGAGAGAGAGAGAGAGAGAGAGAGAGAGAGAGAATTGTTGAGCCTTTGCTATAGCTGGAAAGTAAGGAAGACTTGAAGAATTCCTTCTATATCCCACCTGGGTATCCAAACTGACTGGCTGACTGGCTTCTACAAGACTTTGTGCTCTCTGGAGAATGGAGAGTACTTGTAAATTACTAGGTAAGCCACAGTTTGGAGAAACTGGCACCTTCAATAGTCTATACAAAGTCAGGGATGCGGACATTGGGGCAAAGAGTCTTTGTCATTGTTGAGACTCGGAAAATGACACTACAAAGGAAGACACTTTGGCATGCCAAATACTTTGAATTAAAGCACATTGGGAGGTGTCAGAAATGGCCCAAGAACCAAGGCTTTCTGATTTCCTCTGCCCTCTTTTTTTTCCAGCCTTTATTCTCCTCTGAAGTGAGTTACAGAAAGCGAAATGACCCTTTTCCCAAGGTAAGTCATAGAAAGCAAAACACATTTTACCCAAAAGCAAGATATAAGGCCTAAAAATACTACTGTTTCTGTGTTGGCACTGGTCTTATAGAACTCCTGTGACCTCCTTTGTCTGGGAGTAGATCAGAAAGCCTTGATCCCAGAAAGGGTTCCATAGGATACGTAGCAGGAAGGAATATACACAGACAGGCCAAAAATAAACTGAGCAGACAGGCCTTGGTGAGCTGTTCTGCTTTAAGTCTGTGGCCATCCTCATATACCATTTTGGGCTTATTGGACTTTCCCCTTGGTTGCCCCTTGTGTTTCATCAAATCTACACATGTCTACTTTCCTCTGGATCTGTGTCTTCCTTCTGAAAGCTTCTGAGTCACTTAACACCTCAATAAAATAAAGTTGTGATAATTTATGTCCTTAATCAGTCTTTTGTTAGAGGAGGGTCAGCCACGATGGCCCTTATGAGAAAAGACATCACACCCTTTTGCTACCCTTTTATCCTGATGCTGGAATATCTTAGTGGTTTCATTGAGACAGAGATCATTCCTGCATTGGATGTGATCAAATATGAAAGTTGCTAGAAGGTGTAATTGATAAAATGAGAGGTCTTCAAAGCACATATCAAGGCTACCTTCCTTATCTTCAAGATTATTGAAGAAAAAACAGAACAAAACAAAACAAAGCACAACAGCTACTTACTGTTTTATGAACAAGCACTGATGTAGTGAGACAGGAAGAAGCTCCATTGATTAAAAAGAACACACCAGGTCCACTGTATAGACACTTCTGACTGATAGAGATAAAGTTGTGACATATTGCTCATCAGCATGCTCATCTTGGGTTTTCATCCCAAGATGACACAGGGTAAAACTGCTAAAGTGTTCATTTACATTGCCCTTAATGAGCATACAAACTTAAATCAGAGGCTAGGAAGTGCTATTGTGTGTCTAGCTTATTTCTCTCTCTCAGGCTGATAAGACATTTTCTAGACAATTGTAATTATGAGTAATTTGTAAAAAAAATATATATAATAATCAGAGCTACTTTTCATTAGATGAAACAAAAATCAAGTTTCCTTCAATTAGCACCCTGCAATATACTATGATAGCTACTCCTGGGAGCTGGTAGTGTCAAAATAACATTAACAATAATAAGGGAAAAGTTGTAAGATGAAAATTCATTTTTTAAAAATTAATAAATAGACTTGTGGATAAATGATTCACTTTCTGGACTCACTCATTTGCTAATACAGGCTAATGAGCAAACATGGCTGTGAGTTGAGTTGCCTTCATGACCACCTCAGTCCTCAGAATGGAGAAAGATGAGACAGACACAAATGTGGGCTGCAGAATGGTAAGCTGTTGAATTTCCCACTCTTAGCCTCCTACTGATTGGGAGAGGATATTGTAATATAATCATATCTTCCTTTTAAAAATCAGTTCCCCAAGCTTGAGACTGAGTTCTTGTCATGTAGACAGCATGTGTTGCCCAAGGTGCCATCTGCAGTAGGACTTACTGTCAGTGTCAAGCAGCTCATAGAGGGACTGGGAGCATCCCAGCACTGTCTGCTGCCTAGGGCCTCCTTTCTAAGCCATTGCATCAGCCTTCTTATGTTCTCCAGGTAACCTGTGCCTTTGGTCTTGATCTCTTCTGTGTTCTCATCCTTTTATCCCAGAAATCTTAGAAAAGTCACCTATTCTGTGTTGACATGTTAACCTTGTGATCATAAAAAAACCCATAAAGATAAATGAGGATAGTTATAAAACTTTAGTTATCTGTGAGTTGAAATAAAATACAGTGAGCTAGTTTGGTAAAACATGCTTTGTAATCAGCGAGCCCTCTGAAGGACTGGTGTCTAGGATCACTCAGTAAGTAGAAAATGTCTACTTACTACCTTTCCATATGGCTTTGGTATGTTGTTTCTCTGAGGAATAAAGGAAATGACATCCTGAACACCCCTTTCAAGGCAAATGGCAAATCAATGGCAACAAGCCTGTGTGTTGGCTTCCTTCTGGTAGAAGCACCCGGGTGAAGGAGTAGATTAGTCAAAAGGTATTCCTTAGCTACTGAGGAGAGCCTCCATGGATCCCTGCGTGTAAGCTTGTCCTTGTTCACTGATACACTAGATACTGTGTCAGAAGAGAAAGGATGTGGAGAAAATGGAACCTAGGGTGTTGTTGGTAGGAATATAAACTAGTACAGCCATGATGGAGAAAGTATGAGGATTTCCTTTTAAAAAAAAATGAACAAAATCTTATCCCTGGATATATATCCAAAGGAAATAAAGATGGTGAAGAAGGTACACATGCTGTGCTCATGGAAACATTGGAGATATCAGACACGATATGGAACCAATCAGCCTTGTATTCATCAGCAAGCAAAAGAATGGAGATAAGGTATATACAGTGGGATCTTGTTTGGCTACAGAAAAGAAAGGAATCCTGTCATTTGCTTCAAAACAGAATGATATTACCATAAGTGAAACAAGCATGGGTCAGAAAAAATTCCTCATTATCTTAGCTACATGTGTGATGTTAAAATATTGGACTCATAAAAGACAGCAAGATGAAAGTGATTGGATCTTGGAGATGGTCACTGAGGAGATGGCCACAGCTACAAAGTTGCCTTTAGATAAGAGGAGGCCATTCTGGCAGAGCATGATGGGGCAGTACAGTAGAATTGGAAAGTGTAAAAATTATATCTTACATATTCTTTCTAAATATATAATATTATCTAAAAATGATGTGTTGTTTTAATCTGCATATATATACATATATACATGTATATATACTATATATGTATGTATACATACATTATATATATATATATATATGTTTATTGAGATACAGTGATGTGCTATATAAATATGTAAATTAAAATAGAGAAGGAAATACATCATCTCCAGAGAACTTTCTCTATCAGGACTAGACCACTGGGGTTCTCAGATATATATGCCCTTATACCAATTTACCATTCAGATACTGTATGAGACTCTTGCTTCTAAATAAATGATCTGTATAGCCTCTCCAAGAAATTCACAGCCACATGCAAAAACAAAGTCTCCTAGATTAAAAACAAATAGTCCCCTGTGCATAGTTATGCTGAGAAATGTGTCTTTGTGTTTATTAGGATGCTTCTTTGATAGAAGGCCAATTACTACGTTCAAAATTCCCCCAATTAAACAAAACATGCCTACCCATTCTTGAAGTATTAGTGAAAGGAAATTATTTCTAAAGATTATTCTTAAATGATTTCAGGAGGTATCCATGGAGGCCCATTAAAACAAACAATCACAGATGTATGTCAGTAGAGACCTAGGTTCTTCCTGCCAGAGGTAAGGGAAACAGCTCCTTTTGGCAGCTGAGAACTGGTTTTCCAGGTTCCTGAAGAAGGCTGGATTTTCTCTAACCGCCAGAAACCCTCCTGTAGTCCAGCTTCAACTTATTTCTGGATATTTGGACAGCCTGAGAGATCTAACAGAAACTAAATCTCTTTGGAAGCAACTTAAAATGAAACGAGGAATATTTCCAGTGCATGTGACTATATCCTTTGGTAATAATAAATGAATGGCATGAGGCCCAAGATCTCAATTCCACTTTAATACTTATCTGTCGCATGTTTATTCAAGAGTCCACATGTAATATTTTTATGTGAACTAGGTTTAACTATAGCTGCAAGATCTCTGAAATTTCTGTTGGATTCAACGGCAAACATAGATGGGAAAGGTGCACACATTCATATGCCAGGGAGGGTCTTCATTCAAATTTCCATGCTGAACTTTCTTTATGTAACTCGAGCTGATCTCAAAATTTGTGATCCCTCTTGTGATGGTTATTCTTGGTTAATCAACTTGACTACATCTGGAATTAACTAAAACCCCAAAATAGAGGAGCATGCCTGTGACAGGGACTTTTACTTGATTTGAGGTGGGAAGATGTACTTCCAATCTTATCTTTAAGGTGGGAAGACACATTTATAATCTAGATCTTTTGATGTGAGAGGACATAGCTCTAGTCCGGGCCATGAAGCCTAGATATGGATGTGGAAGCAGGAAGCTTTTGCTTTTTGCCTGTTTGCCCTTACCTTGCTAGCAAGTTCATCCCTTCACTAGCATTTGAGCCTGCTTCTTCAGGATTGGGATCTATACTGAAGACTAGCTGAGACATCCAATCTCGTGAACTGAACTACTACTGGATTTTTGGACCTTCTGTTCATAGACAGCCATTGTTGGATTAGCTGGACCACATCCTGTAGATTATCCTAATACTTCACCGCCACACATACACATTATATAAGTTAGGTTACTCTAGGGAACTTTGGCAAATATGTCTCTGAAGAATATATGTCTTATTTTAAAAAGTAGAACTCCCTTTAAAATATAGCCCGCAAGATCATATATCATTGGAATAAATTAACAAAACATGCTATTAACAACTGTAAGCAGTTGTATGGGTTTTGTATCTTACAGTTAGCAACCGAATAGCCAAATATAATATGCAGTAATGGCATGTGGGATACCTAGGTGGCAGATGCAAGACGATTGTCATGAGTTTGAGGTAGGCTGAGGCTATAATGAATACCAGAAAGCCAGGGCAACATAGAACACTGTCTTCCTTGAATGTAAATATATAAATAAATAGAAAAGTGTATTATAATTGTTTTCATTTCTCCCTCCATTCTGCTCTGCCTATTCAGAAGAGTGCCATAAAGTATTAAGGAAGAGCTCAGAAATTATAGTCATGGTACCCATTGTAATAGATTCCTAAGAAACTGTGAGCATATGACATATTTAGCATGCTCTATGATTTAGAACAGGGATGGAGAGCTATTAACATAAAAAACATTCTAGAACCTTGACTTACTTTTCTAGACTCTACCTAGGCACCTGTATAGAGTTGACTCTCCCTCTGGCCTCCTATAATTCAGTTCTCTCATCTAATTGAGACCTGATTTTAGATGTGACATCCTAAAAGCTCATCTCAGATGACTGTCTACCTACTGCACCTGGCTTTCTGACTTATGTTCCCATTTTACACATATCCTACTCACTTACCCTTGACTTCAGCCCTGGAGAGTCTTGCCTACTCTGCTTTGGGTCTAGGCTTCCCATCTTTAACTCATTGGGACTGTCCCATAGTAGAGGCGACCCTGGTTTCTCCTCTAAGGGCCCAAATTCTTGTTTCCAGCCATTTCTTACTCCACGTTGCCCACATTTGCCTGCGACTGTTTTCTCTTTAGTCATTTGAAATCTTCCCTCTGTTTGAAGAACACGTTTAACAGGAACTCGAATTCCACAAGCTACTTTTTTATGACATGGTGCCATGACTTTTGTCAGTTCCTGATTTGAAACCATCCAGCTTGACTAAGTAGTTACTAATCTGTTTGGCTTTCATCGAAACGCCCCCCCCCCCATGTGCTCATTACTGTGGTTTATATTCAGCTTCTGATGAGAGCTAACCATTTTTGTGAAGCCTAGAGCATAATAGGTATTAAAAGCTCAAGCCTTCTGATGCATCTGCTATTTGTTTTCCCTCCCTCCTAATTAGTGGGTCCGCATTCTCTTTTGTCTTGTTCCTAATGTATTTGTGAAATATTGTCGGGCTGCCCTTTGTTTCTCTCACTGGTTGCATCTCATATTGTGCTCTGGCTTTCCGGCTGCTGTTCTCATATTACACATGCCCTCTTCTCTTACCCTTGCCTTCAGCTCGTGGCCCCATTTTCCCTTTGCACGTCATTTCATCCTGGCAGTTTAAAGTGCAGCGTGGGCTTTGCTCTCCATAGAATGACTAGGACAGAGAAGGCTCGAGGATGTGCTCCTAAGCATTGAGGGAATAGGAATATTTCTGCTCTTCTAGTACTTGCACAAAATATTCCTATGCTTTCTAGCTAAAGGTCTATCGACACCTACCCAATAGCCTGGGAAGCTTGTCATGGTGCCAGGTCATGCATGGTCTGGATAATCTCAGGTAGGCAGTGACTTCAGTAGGCATTATACAAGATGTCAGCTATGAAAAGCTCATTTGTACGGCTCTTCTTGCCCTTTCTTGTTCCCGTGAAAAAGGATAGAAACTTTACATTTATCCATATTTACATTTAAACAAAGGTCCGAATTACACTGCTGATCATCACATGTTCTGACAGAGTGGACAAATGACATTGAGCTCAACCATCTATCTCAGTCACTGCTGGGTAAGATGAAGAAGTGAAAGATTTAGCAGCTTCAGATTCTAAGAAAAGAATTGAGAACTCTCGGAATGTTTACTCTTCTGGCTATTCTTGGTTTTCAATTTGATTACATCTGGAATGAGCTACAATCCAGAACTGGAGAGCTCACCTGTGATCCAGATCTTGAGGCTTCTGACCCGGATCTTGACATGGGGATCTTGACGCAGAGTTGTTATGAAAAATTTAGGCCCAGGCAAGGTAGTCCACACCTTAAATCCTAGTAGACCGAGGCGAGTAGATTTCTGAGTTCAAGGTCAACCTGGGACAAAGCAAATTCTAGATCCATGGTGGCATGCCTTTGATCTGAGCCATGAGTTCCACTGAAGGCCTACATAAGGACATTGGGACAAGGAAGACTTGCTCTTCTTGCATTTCCTTGCCAGCACATCCGTTGGAGCCTACCTCTTCAGGATTCCAGCTTATACAGAAGACCAGCTGAGACAACTGGCCTCATCAACGGTGCAACTACCAAACTTTTGGATTTCCCATCCACAGCTACCCATTGTTGAGTTAGTTGAATTACAGACCGTAAGTCATTACAACACATTCCCTTAATATATAGAGACATTGCATAGGTTCTGTGATTCCAGAGAACCCTGACTAATACATTTACTTTGTTTGTTTCTGCTTTGGTTTACAGTTCTAAGATATATGATCTGTCATGGCAGGGAAGGCGTGAAATCAGTAGCATGGAGTGGTTTGGTTGAATTTTGTCTATAGTCAGGAAGGAGAGGGGACAGGAAGTAGGGCCAGCCCAAGAAACTTCAAACTCTACCCCTAGTGATTTATTTTGTTCAACTAGGTCTCAGGATTACTCCCAGCTGGGAACTGAATATTCTAATACAAGAGTCTATGGTGTTAGAAATTATGATGTAGATTTCACTGGCTTGTAGTAAACAGAGGTATGAGGGCAGCCATACTCCCACTCTGATGGAGCAACTAGAGGATCTGAACTGCTGAGTTCAAGGTCAATCTGGGACAAAGCAAATTCTAGATCCATGGTGGCATGCCTTTGATCTGAGCCATGAGTTCCACTGAAGGCCTACATAAGGATATTGGGACAAGGATACAGGAAATTTACTTCCACTGGACTGTGGGACTGTCTCTGGTGCTTTGCGAATAACTAAGAAGGCAGAACCTCTTTCCTGTATCCTTGTCCTGTGTGTGTCTCTCAAATGGTACTTTTTGGTTCGGCCTAAGCGAGGGCGGGTTTTAGCAGGTCTGACTTACCATTCTCACTAGTCTTAAAACCTGGGGCAAGCCTTGTGGTCTGGAGCAGGCCAGCATCGGGGAGGTGGCCCATTTATAAACAGAACATCCTGAAATTCTTCATCTAGGAGAAGACCTTTGTGAGGAAAATGGGAACTGACAGGAACATTTGAGGCATTCTTTAATTCTCAGCACTTTGCTTTCATGGGATACATCTGTCAGGACTGTTTTCCTTTTTCTTTTTCTACCACTAGGAAGTCAAATTAGCTGTTGACTTGTGAAGTTCCAAAGCTTCTGTAATGCTAACCTAAATCGTAATAATATAGACACATCTTACACTCTATAAGAAATACTGCCAGAAAGAATGTCACGGGTCATTTCTGTTCCCAAAATTCAGATGCATTCACTTTGAGAATTTATTTTACTGGTTTAGCCTAATATTAGGTGACAGTAATTTACGTAAAAGATTTTCCCCAAGCATTCATGTATCTGTATTGTAATCAAACTTCTGAGTTAAGACCTTCGAAAAGCAGTAACTTCCAGATTTCAGACCAGAATTTCTTTTATGCACAAAGATCAGGCACCAGTTAAACACAGGAAATGCCAATGATGACTCGAAGACTTTTTTTCTTTGAAATATATATCCTATTCTAAGCTCAGTGTTTATTTAAAGCCCCCAAATCCATGTCAGATTGCCCCTACATTATTATTGATGTCAAGCTTCAGTTCACCCTATATTCTTATACTATATTATATTATTTTATATTATGATGTCTCTGATTCATCCTTTCCTTTCCTCTTTAGTCTGACTCCTGACAAATATTTGTCTATTTAAATTTTTTTGTGTTATTTGCTTCCTGTGCTCAGCACCTAGCAACAGATAACACACACACACACACACACACACACACACACATCTATCTATCTATCTATCTATCTATCTATCTATCTATCTATCTATATTATTATTTTATGATATATGTGGTGTGTGTCTGTGTTTGTGTAAGGGTGAGTACAAGCATTCCATGGTGAATATATGGAGGTCAGAGACAACCTTGGATGTCAATCCTTTGTGTCTACCTTTTTCTAGATACGGTCTTATGTCTGTCTTTGCCACCAGGCTGGCCAGCCTATAAGCTTCTGAGCATTCTCTGTCTATCACTCCCTGCTGGCTGTAGGCCACTGTGATGATGAATACTCACACTGCTTATCTGGTCTTTATGTGCATACTAGGGATAGGAATTCAAGCCCCATCCACCCCATCCCCACTTGTAAGTGCTTTCCACAAAGCCACCTCCATAACATTAGAACTGATAATTTACATTGTCTTGTAGTTCATCTGTTTTTCTTCCCTTACAGCCTCTGTCACCCATTTGTTGATACTTAGAAGTGGCCTCCTGTTTTCCTAATAGGAAGCCATTTATCTTGTACCCGTTTGTGCTGCAGTGTACCTACTTTGATGTTCATTAGAAGAAAATAAATGCTAATATTAAGTGCAAACATTAGCTTCTTTCAGATTCTATGCCTCAGCACTTAGTGCTTAATTAAAGATTTTACTGAATCTCCATTAGTGTTTTGCAGCCCAAGATAATAAGAGAATTTTTGCTTCTGTAGTGTTGGAGTTCAAAGAACTAAACCACTAAAGCCATAAACTAAAGAAACCCATGGGTAGACCCATGAGCTGTCCAGAGTTCTTATAGACAGGAGAAGCAGCTTGTCTATAACACAGTGGCAATCCAGTAGGACAAAATATGACCTTGTGCTATCTAGTGTTTACATAATTCCCCATATCAGTCTTTCTTATGCAGTTAACCACAAGTGTTGAAGAATGTTCACTATTTATCTTAAGGTCATTTTAGATCTAACACGGTGCCTGTAGAAAGCAAAATCCCTACTTCCATATCAGTAGTTCCAGTGAGAGGGGAGAGAGAGAGAGAGAGAGAGAGAGAGAGAGAGAGAGAGGGAGAGGGAGAGGGAGAGGGAGAGGGAGAGAGAGAGAGAGAGAGAGAGAGAGAGAGAGAGAGAGAGAGAGAGAGAGAGAGAGAGAGAATGAGCTGGTACATGAGAAGGGAGCAGCATAGGAGGGTGGTGAGAGGGAATGGGCTCGGTGCCACTCATTGCTTTGCAGCCACCTGGTCTCCTAGTGACATAAAGGAAATGCTATGCTTGGTTGGAATGTCCAAACAGCTGGGTGGATTTCAGAGAGATTGTAGGTGGTTATGACATGGTTTGTTGCTTTTTCATTGGCAGTGAAAGCCAACAGTGCCGGGGAGGCCATTGTGTGCACACTGGAACCTGGCAGGCACAGGTGTAGGAGGCTGGAAAGCTGGAAGTGGAAATGCTGTTTTATGAAGACTTTCTAGCACATTAACCATATAATTCCTCTGCAGGATTACTGGTTCTCAGCACAATGCAAGCATCTCCCGCACATTGGCTGTAGTAAGGGTAGCTTTTGGAAAACCTTCAGAGCTCTTGTTGATTGAGCATCAGGGTGGCCTCTTGGAGCAGGTAAGACCACACTCCCACGCTGCTGTCTTTGGCTACCTTTTGAACACTTGTCAGTCTAAACTGCTTCCCCAAACTGAGTTAATTTCATAAGACAACTTGACATTAACTCTGACTGATGTCTTCAATGCATTTGACTAAGGCATCAAGGCTTCAAATGTGAAATATGAGTTTTGGTGTCAGCCTGAACTCCAGGAAAGAGTCACATGTCAAAACATCATACTTCCTATTTGAGTGGTTGAGCTGACCAAAGATAAGGTGATGGATAGCTGACAACCTTCCTGATCCACTTTCCCTCCCTCCCTCTCTCCCTCCCTCCCTCCCTCCCTCCCTTGCTTTTATTCCCTTATTCCTTCTCTCTCTTCATTTCTTCCCTCTTTTCGTGTTTAAATTACACTACTTATTCTCCCCTCTCCCAAGACCCAAAATTCTTATTGAAGTTAAACATGCTAAATTGGATAAAAGTGTGAGCTCTGAGCTCAGACAGCTTGAGTTTGGCTGGAAGCTACTGTCACTTCTGGCTTATCAGGCCAGGTCTGCATCAGGCCAGGTCTGCATCAGGCCAGGTCTGCATTAGGAATACGTGTAGTAATGCCTTCTTGCAGTATGTGTAAGGGGTCTCAATGAAATATAATGGCAGGGCAAACAGTCAATAAATGTCAGATGTGATTGTGCTACTGCTCTTTGTTTCATGGGGTGATAAGAATTAATTCACTAACAGTTATCGCCACGATTATTCCAGTAGCTTCGATGTTCATCACCAAATCAAGGCAAGGTGGACGGTCATGGGGTCTCTCTCTAAGCATGCAGATGCCAGTGGTGTGGAGGAGATGGAGAGAGAAAGGAACTGTAAGGGTCAGGCCTGCTCAGTCAGGGCGAGTGAATATATCAGGAAGAGAGTGGGAGAAAGGAGAGAGAGGTAAGATTCTGATAGGTGAGCAGTGTGTGCAAAGATCTAGAAAGGCCTCTTCTCCTTTCAGATCCCCCAAAGAGGCTGGGGTGGAGGTGGAGAACACAGTTCTGTGGAGAAAAATTTTTTCTGCCTTAAAAAAAAATGATGCTGAATGTTTCTTTTCTGCCATCTTCTTTCTCTAGATCTATGGAAATAATTTACAGAAGACCCCTGAGGGCAATTAAGCTCACAATTCCTTTGCCAGTAAAATGAGAAAAGCCAGCTCTCTGTAAATTCTGAATTCCACCATGGATGTTGCAGAAGCAGAACTAAAAACAGCTGCATTCTCTCTCTGCAGAGTCGACGAGAATTCGCTGCTACCCTTGCTCCCAGCACAGAGCAATCAGTGCTCAGAAGTGCAGGGGTTTATGATGATGAATGTTTTATTTCTTAAAATAAACAGAAGCAATTTAGAAACACAGTTATGTATTTTACATTTATTTTTTATACAGTAAAATATATATTGGAAACTTCCTTACTGTCAAAAATCTCTACACGCACTTGTCAGAAATATCAAGATGACATGCAAGTATGGAATTCAGATTTAAATACTAGACTTCTGAGATGTATTCCATGACCATGACGCTTCTGGTTGTTTGCTTTGCTCTGACCCCATGATGCAGATTTTCCACTCTTGCTTCAGAATTTTAGGTCGGTTATGTTTAGTAGCTATGCACTCTAATAGTTAAAACTATACCAAAATATGAACTTTTTTTAACATTTTACTTCTGCTCCCCCTCTACCTTCCTCTCTACTCATTACTTTCCCTTCTTCCCCAATTTCCTTTCTTTTTCTTTTTTGGGTGACATGTGACTGTTATGTATTCCCGACTAGATTTGAATTTGTCATCTTTCTGCCTCAGCCTCCAGAACACTGGAACTACATGTGTGCACACGGGGTCAGTTACACCTGTAGCTGTAATCAAATGCTACGATCCAACGCAGCATATGTAAGAGTTTTATTTTGACTTATGGTTGCAGAGGACCAGATGTCCATAATTGTGAAGAAGGCCTAGCTGCAGAGGCAGGACGTGGAGAGATCTTATCTCAAGCACACACAGGAATACAGGAGAATGAACTGGAAAGGGGGATGAGGTTCGAGATTTTCTATATCCACTCTGGTGACTCACTCTCTCCACCAATACTCAATGAACTAAAGGTTCCGTAAGCTCCCAAGATAGTCCTGCCAACTGGGGACCAAGTGTCCACATGAATTTAGAGGAGTCGTTCACTTGTAATTCACAGCCACCATGCAGTGGTAGCTTTTATTTTTTACCACCTAGGACATTCCAGTTTCCTGATGGATTCCTTGCAGGATGTGACTTCTCCAGCTGCTAACATGACTACACACTGTTTCCATGTCTTTACTATACACCCCTATTCTTGCCAGAGCTGTTATCTTATCTGTCTATGTACTCTAAGACCTGCGGCTGTTCAGACACACCATTATTCCATTGATGGCCAAGCAGGAGCACCTGACAACAGTTAGAATGCTTCACCACTTCAGAGATGCTCAAAGAGAATAAGAATGATACAATGGATACTTATACATATACTAAAATTGGAACAGTACAGAGATTAGCATGGCCCCTGCACAAGGATGACATACAGATTCATAAAGCATTCTGCAATAGGGAAGAAAAGAACAACACGGTGTAAACCTCAGCACTCACATGTCCTAGGAGGAATCCAGTAAGGTGACTGATCAAAACTCAAAGAGTAGCTGGGGAGGTAGCTTGGTAAAGTGCTTGCCATGCAAACATGAGGACCAGAGCTCAATTCCCAGACCCTGTGCAACAGCATGGTGCATTATAGTCCCAGTGCTGACTAGGTAGAGACAGACAGATTATTGACCTACTGGCCACCTCAATACAATCAGCAAGATTCAGGCCAAGGGAAAGAAGCATACAGTCTCAGAAAAACAAGGGAACAAGATGGACAGATTGACAGCATCTTGATGAATGACACCAGATGTTGACCTCTGACCTCTAGATCTCTCTCTCATGCGTGAAAGAGAGAGAGGGGGGGTTAAAAAATTGGTGATATGAACTGCTAAAACAGGAGACATGAGTCGGCACGAGTAGACATGAATCTCCTGTATATCACTGCAAATCTTTCCCACTTAGCTTGTCTACTGCCATGACCTTGAGAAGTCCTGGATTCTCTCTCAGCAACAACTCCCCTCCTTAGAGCAAAGTAAACAGTGATAATAACAGAGTATTAGTGAGGCACAGTAGGACAGGAAGCTCAAAAGAGTTCCTTGAATTCAAGTCATTCTTTTTACTTCTTCAAGGTCATTTGATTTCTTTTTTTTTGTTTTTTTGTTTTTTTGTTTGTTTGTTTTAGTACCAGATTGACTCACACTTGTTTTCTTAATTGTTAAATAAAAATACTCAACGATCATGCATGGCCCGATGAGAATTGCGTTGGAAGATATCCAGGTTTTAAATGAATGATCTTTAGGCTCAGCAAGGTAGACAAGGGCATGACCTCAGGGGTGAACTACCATGGGTTTCCATGCTTATCATAACAGCCTGACTTCATGAGTCCTCTCAGGTAGTGGGTACATTGCAAATGCAGACACAACTATGAGAGTCTGACATGATGATTATAAAATATAATTTATATGCCACCATAGAGTTCATCATACCTACATATAGCCCTGGGGGAGAGGGAGTTCACTTGTCCAGGACCCAGTCCTTAACAGCATTTTCATTTTTGCCTATTGATTGATTTTTTTTTTATTTATCTCTGCACCATATTTGGTCCCTTTTATTTCCTTTGTCTCTTCAGATCTCTTTTCAAGTCAAATGCTACAGGCAAAGCAGCTTGGTTCTGCCTGCTATTATGCATTTACATAACCTGTTATGTAATTCCTCATTTGTCATAAATGTTAATTAGCCGTGCTTTGCAAGTCACACAGAGGTTATCCCGATTTTGCTGATGAGGAAATTGAGGGGAAGATTGATTGGGAGCAACAATTTGAATCGCAACACATAGTGACCTCATAGCAATTCAGGACTTGGCACCCATGCTCTGTGTTCCATGGTTTGGGGCTTAATTGACAGATTTAGCTAACTCTAATTGGTTTCTTTGAAGAAGGAACTGGGAAACATGTTACCAATGCCCTTCTTCCCTACTATTTCCAACCATATAAGAATCTCCCCTGGTGGTGATCCACAGCCTTCCTCCAGCATCTCCCCTTAGCCTCTCAATGTGTGCTGCTGTTGTGTGTAGTATATGTAGTTGTTAGTGAGGGTGTCTGTGTACATGTGTGGGCAGGTATCCATACGTATGCATGTCTAGTGGAAGGCAGTGGATGTCTTTCTAAGATGCCATCCATCTTCCATATTTAGTTTCTGAGACGGGGTCTCTCAGCAAACATAAGGCTCTTCAATTCTGCTGGACTATATGGCCAGTGGGTTTCAGAATTATCCTGACTGATCCCCTCTCAGCCTCGAGGACTGAGGCACGTCCTCGGTCTTTGCTTTCCCTAGGCTTTCTTGAACAGGAACTTTCCCCAAAAAAACATAATTGCTGTTTTACTTGAGCTGCCTACTTCCTGCACGTGTAAGCAGGTGTCATGTCTGCATTGTTTCTGTATCTTCTGGTCCTCGTTCATTACACAGAAGCACCTCAGAAGCTACTGTTTGCATAGAAAGGAATACTCAGGTCTGAGGAGATAAGTCAGTCAAGTGCTGGCTTTGCAAGCATGAGGAAGTTAGTTCAATCCCCAGACCCTCCCACTCCACCCCACCCCCCAAAACCCCAAAACAAAATAGAACCCTGGTGTGGCTGCAAATGCTTGTAACCCTGCCCCTTGGTATGTAGACAGCCAGATTTCTGCAGAGGGATTGTTAGTGAGTCCCAACACCACTGAGATCTTGCATCAAAACCAAAACAAACTGTGGATGCTAGCTGAGTTTTTACATCTAGCCTCACATGTGTTCATGTACTAATGTGACCTGAGCACATATACTAGAACACACACACAAGTGATGCATCAACATACACACAAGAAAGATACTTGGCCCAGTGGGTATCAGCATTCAATAGGTCAATTATGGACCTGCCTATTCTGAGGATAAGTTCTATGAATAGATCATGGATGATAACTAGCTACACTTCAGGGTCAGTTCTTTCTGGAAACTTCCCCATTTCCATCACTCTGAGCTGAGTGACCCATCTCATTCTAGAACAAACCCAATTTAAAACTTTATTTTGCATACATTCCCTGAGGATCCCAGGATAATATCTGCCAAAGCCCTCAGGAATTCTGTGTACTTAACAAAGAATATGAATGAAACCTTCAGCAATCCATCAGGAGTGGATAGCTCTGGGGGTATTTGCAGAGGCAATGGCTGATGGAAGAGCCTCTGGCAAGAGAAGAAATCTAGACTTTGCTCACCTAAATTACTTTTATTCCATTTTTGGAGTCAATATAGAATATGGTGGGGCTTGTAGCTCACTACAGAAAGTTCATAATTTAAAATTATAAAGCTTTACACCAAGTCAACCACCGATGATGGGTATATAGACTACTTAGCACCATAGGTGTTCTTTTCTGTGCTCTGTACTTCTATTGTATATACACTGCTTTCCTAAAGGCATCTTGAAGCTACATTTCCAAATGTCATCTTGATACGATGACATTCCCATATTGCCTTTATTTTTCATTTTTTCCCCTTAATTTAAACTGGGCAAAGGAATTTTCTTTTAGAAAATGACCAGCATTGTTGCTTTTATGAATTGATAGTCTCTTTTAAAAGATTTGAAGTAGAATGCAAACGAAGGGAGGATGGAGAGGTACCTAGTAATAAAGAGGGATACCTGTAAGAATGACCTGACTTATGTCCCTAGGAACCATGTGAAAGATCTGTGCACCATATTGCCAGTGCTGGGGAACTAGGAGAATCCCTGAAACTTGCTGAGCAGCTAGTCTGGTAGAATTATTTATCTTTAGGTTCAGTGAGAGACCCTGTCTCAAACAAGGTGGGGATCAGTTAAAGAAGACTCTAAAAATTGACCTTTGGCTCCACATGCATATATAAGTATGCATGTACAGAGCACAGACATGAACATGTATACATATGTGCACACACAAGAAAAGAAAATATAAAACTTAAAAAAAAGAAAGAAAAAAGGGAAGAAAAAGAAAAGGAAGTCTTCTAATCCAGTAAGATTGCTATATCAAGGAACAATTGCTATTCTTTCATCAAATCAGACCTGTGGGATCTGTTGGAAGGCTGACCTATAACGTCCCTTGGTCTTTAATTATTATATTAAAGATCACATGGCCTCTAGCTTGTGAGCAGATTTAAGAGGAAATAACTAAATCTAGACCAAAGTAATAGCACCAGGCCGAATCCAGTGTTACAAGAGTTTGATCCAGTAGGAGTGCTTAGCTTGACTTCTCTAAGACACTGGTTATTATTATTATTATTGTGTGGAACTCAGAACAGTGCAGGAACAGTAAAGGGATTCAACCATATCCAGAAAACAAGTCCAGTCATATTGTTGTTAATGATGGTATAGGAATCACTGAAATGAAGGATCTCAGGTCAGGCAACAGGAAGCTTTTGTGGTGGAGCAGGCTAAAACCATCTCAAGGGTATGTCTTTCTAAGCCTGGGATGCTGGCTGGAGTGTTGATAAGACCACCAGCTAAGACTAAGAGATGAACATTCAACCTTCCAATGGCAAAGGGATTTCAAAAAAAGAAATGGAGAGATAACTGTGTTCAACTGGAGGGGAGGAACACACCAAATGGCAGAAACAAACAGACAGACAGACAGACAGACAAAAAATGACTAATGGATCATATTAGGAGTTCCTAAAGTATCCAGACTGGGTATCTTTGAATGGATAGTCTTGTGCTAATTGTGCAACTGTGGTTAGCATGGGCATCACATTTTTCTATTGTTAAGATACAGAACTGCTGATATTTGGTGTTACACATTACAATTTGCTACCCTAGATGTCATCCCCAGCACAAATATTTGCAAGTTTCTCTTTAGATGGAGAGTGAGACAGAACAAGATTTTGATTACAGGGAATTCTTAAGCTCCTTATTCTATTTATACTCTGGATTAAGGCACTGGTCAGTTCAGTTCCTAATCTTATTTATTTCAATACAATTTTATTTGTACATATATTTTATGTATATGGGTGTTACATTTGAGCAGAAGAAGAGGACATCAGATCCTGCAGTGGTTGTGACCTCCATGTGATTGCTGGGATTTGAACTCAGGATCTCTGAGAGAGCCACCAATGAGCTTAATCACTGAGCCATCTCTTTGGATGGATTTATTTATTTCTTAAAAGGAAAATGAGAGTATTTTTTCTGGTTTCCAAGATGCTTCATGAATATACCGACTGTGACATCAGACAGTGACTCATTTCAACACATAGCTACTGAAGGCTGACGTTCACAGTCTCATACTGATGCTTCAGGAAGAAGGCAGTGATATAGCTCTGAATATGACAATATTTTCAGGAGGATCTGTGAGTACAAACCATGAAAAACCAGCAGTGAGAGTAACAAGTATTTTCATGTGTCCTACTGTGTGTTGCCAAGTGTGCCGTATGGTTGACTTACACTTCTTCACATGGTTCTTACAAGCTTTGAAGAGCGTAATAGACTCATCCATGTTTCACAGTTAGGGAAACCAAGACAGAGTGAAATAGCCTATTGGAGGTCACATGGCAGAACCTGCATTTAGACTCAGTGGAGGTAGGCAAAGGATGTAGGGGTCAGCAGCAGAGGTAGTGTTGATATTAGCTAGATGTTCCACCCTCTGCAGGAGACTCCTCCTTTAAATGTTGAACTTGTCCTCACAGCCCACTCTTTTCTTTTTTGGACCCTTTCTTCTTTGTGGTTTATTCTACAAACCACAGAGGAATCTCTCTCATTCTCTCTCTCTCTCTCATCTATATCTAATATATATCTATATTTATATCAATATATCATCTATATCTATTTATATGGAATATGCAGAATACATATGTGTATATGTATATATATATATATATATATATATATGTGTGTGTGTGTGTGTGTATGTATGGTATAAGTTAAAGTGAAGCAGAGCACACAACTCTCTAGTTCCAGGCCCTTATATTACTTCCTGTGTAATAAAGACCCTACACAGATTCTCACACAGGGCTGTGGAGCCTCTGCATTTTGCTTTAACCATCCCTTGCAGCTCACATCCATGCTTACCTAGTACTTACATTGATTGGCTGTTCTCAGAACACCCCAGGCTCTTCTGCACTCATGTCCTTTGCACCTGTCCTTCCTCCCAACCTCAGAACCCTTACCCTGATGACATTCTTGGCTTCCTTCCTCTTTCATTCATATTCCATTCAAAGGAGGCCTCTTCTGCAGAGGGGCAGAACATCTGCTGAGACTCCTTCTGTTTGGGCTTACTCTATGGTGGTGAGCCTCACCTCTGCCTCATCTTCTCCCCCTACCTCATTCCCACTCTGCTTTCTTCTCCTTGACACTTGGCACCATTAGACCATTCATTATCATGTGTGTGCTTGCTGTTATTGCTGCTAACATGAATACCTCACAAGAGTAGGGGTTTCAGCTTATTTTGTGTACTACTTATAACCCCAGTGACAAGAACACATCCTGATCCACTGTCCGTGTCATTACACATTTGACAGATGAGTGAATGAATATACGAACACATTTAATGAAATATCACCAAGGAAGAGATGAACTCCTAAGCAAGGTAAAAAAGTCAGTGGAAAATATGTTGATTTATCCCCCTGTCACCAACTCTCATTTAACAACCACCTCCGCCCCGCCCACGCACACACATATACACACACACAGAGAAAGAGAGAGAGACAGAGAGAGACAAAGAGAGGCAGAGAGAGACAGAGAGAGAGAGACAGAGAGAGATGACAGAGACAGAGATACAGAGAGAGACAGAGACACACAGAGAGACACAGAGAGACAAAGAGAGATAAAAAGAGAGAGACAAAGAGAGAGACAAAGAGAGATACAGAGAGATACAAAGAGAGAGATACAGAAAGAAACACAGAGAGAGACACACAGAGACAGACAGAGACACAGAGACAGACAACACAGAGAGATAGAGATAGAGAGAGAGACAGGTCGATTCTACATGTGAGAACAACATGTGATATTTGTCTTTTTCAGTCTGGTTTATGTTGCTTAACCTAATAATCTTCAGTTCCAGTCATGTTTCTGCAAATGCCAAGTTTTCATGTGGATAAAATCATTGTGTATTGATGGATGTGCTAATGTACTCTATGAGAGAACCCATGCTCAACACTGCCAAGAGCCAGAGACTAGGTAGGCCATGGTCTTAGGAAAAAATCAAATACTGCTGTTTTGCTAAGGGAACATAGCTATAAAAAGACCCCTAAAGACATTCTGATGTATCCATAGATCATTGTCTTGCTCAGCCATCATAGAACCTTCCTTTTACAGTAGGTGGGAACTAACACAGAGACCCACAACTGGACAATGTATATAGTGAGATATTTGGAAAACTCAGTGCTAAATGGTGGTCATTATTAAACCCCCTCTGCTCAGGGCTCAGAGAGTTATGAGGAAGAATAGGCAAAAAGCATACACGAACCAAAGGCGATAAATGACATTACAGAAACTGTCTTCTAGACACTTAGGGTCGATGGCCATATGAGCTCACAGAGACTGTGATAGCACACACAGGGTTAAGTCAGAAAGGGTCCTAATGCCAAGAGGGGCAAGTATGCACAAGCTCCCATCTGTAAGAATCTATCTCCAACTGACATCTGTTTATAGAAGATGTATTAATTTTCATCAATGGAGTATCTATCACTGGGTATATTAACCACAATGAAGAGCAGGCCCCATGCTCAGCGGTAAATGCCAATACAAAATGAACTCAGTGATATTTTTGTAAACGTTTTTGGTCTCATATTGCTTGGTCAGGGTAGCTTTTATCTTAGTGACCTTTCCTTGACGTATTGTGGCTTCTGATATTATGTTTTTATGTGTTTTATTTTTGTGTATGTATGTGCTTCTATTTTTTAAATAATTCTGTTTTGTGTTCATTTCTTCTCTCTGTGTATGTGTATATGTGAGAGAGAAAGTGAGAGAGAACAATCTAGAGAGTAAGAGGGTGAGAGAGCAAGGGAGAGAGGAAATGGAGTTGAGTAGATGGGGAGGAGGGAGGGAGGATCTAAGAAGATTTAGGGGAGGGGAAACTTATCAGAATATACTGTATGGAAAAACTGGTTACTTCTAAATATGTGGACTAATGGATTGAACATACAGCTTTCAAGAAAAGAAATAAAAAAGAACAACGAATAGTTGAAAAAGTGTTCAAAACCCTCAGCCATCACACAAATTGCAAGTTCCAAATACTTTGAGATGTTACCTTTCCATAGTACCAACAACTATGATCAGGGGTACGACTGACAATGAATGCTGACTTGGAGGTGGGGATCTAAGCTGGGAATGTAAGCTGGTCCAGCTGCCATGTATACTCTCAAACAAAGTCAAAAGTGATAAGGTTAATTTCTTTCTAGGTAACAGATAGGTTCTATAGGTAGGTACTACAATGGACAAGCAAAAACAGATTCAGAAGCAGACTCCTCACTGATCACACAGCAAGACTATTATAGATACTAGACCTTGTTTGCACAAACCAAATTTATTGTCAGTAATGATGCTTGCTTTCCAGAGCATCCTCTATGTGTTACTCCTTGCTGAGCTTGCTGATGGTGAGAGAGAAATTCAAAATAGCACCCAAATCCCTAAATCTTTGACTGCCTGAGGAATTCCAAAGCCATGCTGGAGCTGTTTTGCTTTTTATTAATTTATCTTCACTCACAGATTTGTAGGATGTGGCAAACAACAAAAGTCCCCATGACAAGCAATGTCAATTGAGTCTCTGGCTTTTCTCTAAAGAGAAAGTTCTTTGTAGAGCAGCCTTCGAGTTCTTTGTAGTATAACATTATCAGGGTTCACATGAACTTACAATAGGCTAGATGCTTTATACACAAGGGGCACTTAACTCCAGAGCTCTGAAGTCTGGGTGGTCTAGACTCGAGCAGACTCTGTCTCGGGGAGTCTGATACCCAAGTTTTTTGTTGTTGTTGCTGTTTGTTTGTGGTTTTTTGTTTGTTTGTTTGTTTGTTTTGAAACAGGATTTCTCTGTGTAGCCCTGGTTGTCCTGGAACTCACTCTGTAGACCAGGCTGGCCTCAAACTCAGAAATTCGCCTGCCTCTGCCTCCCAAGTGCTGGGATTAAAGGCGTGTGCCACCACTGTCCAACTAATGATATCCAGTTTTAGATAGCTGTTTTCTCACTATATTCTCTCTCCATAGAGGGATAGATGATGAACTGTTCAGGATTTATTTATAAGACCAAGAATTTCACTCATTAGGATTTTACTCTCTTGTGCTAATCATCTTCTCAAAGCTCCCCCTCCTAAAAATTAAAGAATTACTCTGGAGATTGGGATTTTAGGATTTCCACATCTGTTTGGGGGACACAAAAACATTCTATCGCAAATGTCACAAGGAGGCATGACAGAATGAGGACAGTTTACTGAAGAAGAAAGAACACTATCCACTGCCTTCCATCTCATTACAGCCACCTCCTGATTCTTCCAGTACGTGACATTATTTGTGAAAGGGAAATCAAGCATATAGGAAAAACAGTAGACTATCAAATTAAACAGACCCTTAAGCCCTTGTGTGTGGTGGCTTATTCTGAATAAATACATGTTTCACAGTAAAAGTAAGGTCTCAGTTTCCCATCTTGGGATTCAAGATATTTGATCATTATCATTTTATTAATATATATATATACATACATATATATGTATAGTGTGTGTGTGTGTTTATTTTAAGAAATCTGACTGAGAAAATTATTGAGAATGTAAACCACGAGGCACAGATGCCTCCAGTATTCTGATTTGACATTACTCCCTGCTACAGAATATTGGAAGATTTCCTTAATAATTCCTAATTGGAGTCTTGGTTCAGATAAACCTGACAGTCCATTTAAGATGGCTTTGGTGGCTCAAGAGCATGCTGAGACTCTCTGATGCAGGTTGTTTGGCTTAAGGATTTGAGAAAGCAAATAGAAGCAGCTGCACTAAGGATTTTGTGCAATTAGGTTCATGCAGATTCTGGAAGTTGCTTATTAGGTCTGTCACTTTCAATCCATCTGGTATTTTCGTGTTCAGGCCGAAATGCAGGTTGCTCAGCGGGGTCAGTGGTTTTCCTTTTACCTGCTAGACAGCATTGTACAACCTCGAAGGCTTATCTGCTGGAGGCAGGATGCACGATTTGGCTGCCTATTGCAAGGCACATGCATTTTTGATTTGACTGTGTGAGACAGCTCAGACACCTCCTAGGAGTTCCAGTTTGGACCAGTTCAAGATGTAGATATTATTCCCAGGTCGTTCTGGGCTTATTTGTTTTAATTTTTCAAATGTTCTTTCTCCTCTCCTTTGTGTGTTGCACAAAACCAAAAGTAAATGTTGTGGAAAGTGGGCTCATCCACGTTTCAGCATTATCTGTCTGGTGTGGATTCAGAATCTGTAGAGTTAATTAGACACAATCTCTGAAACAGGGCTCGACCCTTTCAAACTTCTGCTAAATTGGGGAATTCTCAATATCAAAGACTCTTAGAATGTGCTAATTAGTGTATAATTCTCCCTTCCATCTTTCTCTCCAATACATATTTTTATAACACCAGCCTTCATTTGGACAGAGGCAGTTTGGATTCAGAGACATGCAGAAGACTTCTCTATGTGTATGTCACCCCTTCCTTTCTAATACTTCATTTCCCACACTAATAACTTGTCACTTCTCAGTTTCCAGTGCCATTTTGGATTATACGTGTTTCATAATTTTGTAGCTCCCTTCTCCCTATCTGTGAAGTAGTGTGAGAATATGCTAAGGCACACCATGCCATCTGGAATGAAAGCTTTCAAAACTCTGGTGTTTTGTCTCTTTTCTGCACCTATGACCTTGACCTCTTGAGATTCTGAGAGAAAATTTTCCAGGAGGTGTGAATGAGTCCGAGCGAAAGCCCATTGGTTTTCCTTGGCTTCTTTCATTCACCTTATGTTTTTTATACTTATGGGTTTAAATTTCTTCAAAGATGATGAGCAGGGGCCACTGGGTTTCTTATGATGTATTCTAAAACAGTGTCAGGACAGAGACAGGGATTGATCCACAAAGATGAAATAACTGCCTATTCTCTTTCATCTTGGCAGTGAGAAGGTAGATCCCGAAAATGCATGAGGTCCAGCCAGTGTACTTTGTCAAATGGTTCCTGTCTCTGCCATCTCTACAGGGGTGGGTAGGAGAGGTGTGAATGGTGGAGGCAGAGGGTCTTTTTCTGAGAGCAAAGGGGAAAGACAATTCTGTGACACTGATGGACTCTTATTGAATTTCTGGTAGGTAGCTTGTTTTCCCTGAAGGACTTCTGGATGCTTATGTGAGATCTACCTAGATGCCTCCTTTTATGCTTTTAAATTTAGTCCTATAGAAGCAGGAGGTGACAATGGCTAGGCTGTTGACAAATTAAAGAAAAGGGCTTGTTTCAGTGACATATTGAGGCATTTAGAATTTGAAGGAGAAATAGCTAACATGAAGAAATGATTAGTTTCTGTTCAGTCCTCTGAACTATCAACAAAGCACCATAATATTCATCTTATTTTCTGCAGAGAGACCCCATCTCAAGAAATACAAAAAAATAGGACTTATAAGACAGACATAATGGCCTAGTCAGTTAAGGCTCATGCTGCCAAGCCTGAGGTCTGGAGTTCAATCCACAGAACCCACATAATGAAAGTAGACTACTGACTTCCCTAAGCTTTCCTTTGACTTCCACATATATGCTGTGGCTATATACACACACACTCTCTCTCTTTCTGTCTCATGTATGCACATGCACACACACACACATATAAACTCATACTTCATAACAAAACAAGTAAATCAATAAATAAGTTTAATGAAAATTTGAAAGTCAGTAAAATAATTATTATAATGGTAAATGAAAATATTCAATGGAGGTTGTCTTTTTCAAAAATTACATGAGAACAGTTGCATATTTGTAGGCAAACAGGAAAGGAAAAGGAAGAAAGGAAGGACTAGAGGGCAGAAGGTTGTTTGGCCAACCTAAGTAATAGACCTCATACAAATCAATTCAAAATGTTAAGTGTTGAAATAAATCTCAATGACTTTAGAGTAAAGCATGGGAGAACACCCAGAGGAAGTCAAGGCAAGGAAAGGGAGTCTCAAACATGGTATCAAAACCACAGTGCTTAGAAGGAAGATTTGATAAATTTCACTTTCTAAATATTGAAGATTTCTGTTCTGTAAAAGACTTGACCAGGAGGGGTGAGAAGAGAGACTGGGGAGTGGCAGAGAGCCTTCACTAACTCCAAGGCCACGTAGAACTTTCAAAACTCAGCAGAAACATCAAACCAACCAATTCCTCCAAACAAATAACAAGCACAAAGATGATTAATAATAATAATATTGATATTAATAATAAATTCAATTATGCTTTTGCAGTGGGCAAAAGACGAGAAGAAGGCATACACATGTCCCATAAGCACATGAATTTTTTTTTACATCACTAACCCATAGAGAAATCCAAGTATAACTATACATTTATTAGAATGACTCAAGCAAAGTACAGTGAGAAATCAAGTACTGACAAGACGGCAAAGAAAGTAAGTTGCTTATATATTGCTGTGGATATGAAACAATAAAGCTAGCCTCAAAAATATTATGCTTCAAAGACCCTACTCAGAAGTGGTACTGCTTAATATTTATCCCAAAAAATGGAGACAATAATAATATAAAAACCCAAACCAGAATATTGATAGACTCTTCATACTTATCCCAAACTAGCCACACTCAGGTGGGAATCAGAGAGTAGATGGTTAAACAAACTGTGGAATATACATCCCATGGGATAGTACTCAGCAATGAAAATTCACTAAGCTATGTTCCACAACCTTGAAAAATACCTAGGAATGGATATACCCTGCAATTGTGTGTGTGTGTGTGTGTGTGTGTGTGTGTGTGTGTGTGTGTGTGTATGCCTGAGGTTGATATCACGAGTAGTCCTAGACTACCCTTCACCTTTTCCATTTCAGAGTCTCACTTGACTTTTGAGCTCTCCAGTGAAGACTTTGTAGCTAGCTAACTTACTCTGGAGAGTCTCATGTTCCACCTTCTGAGTGTGGAAATTACATGGATGCTATTCCCATCCAGCATTGAGGTGCTAGGGGCCATTTGTGAAATATTTTTTCCATTAAGCCATTTGTCTAGCCTCTTGGATGTCTTGTATTAACATAATTAAAATGCCACCACAATTTTCTCTGAACTTGGGATGGGCTTTTAGCCCCACTTAATAGTTAAAAATATTCTACATACCAGTGCAGTGAATACACCTAGGATAACCAATTGTACGAAGTAAGGAATTGAGAACCTTGATTGTTTGGCCCAAGGTCAACTGGCTGGCAGAAAGCTCAGCTTGCTGGCCAGCAGCATCATAAAAGAGTATTTTATCTCATGCCATTTGTTTGAGAAAAGATCTAAATTCAAATTTTCAGTAAGATTTATGCTCAGTATGCATTACTTTTACATTTTTGTAAAGTATGAAAAAAGAACTAAAAAAAAAATAACAAAAACAAAAAACAACAATCACTAACCAACCAACTAACTAACCAACCAACTAACCAACTAACCAACTAACCACCTAACCACCCAACCAACCACCCAACCAACCAACCAACCAACCAACCAACCAACCAACCAACCAACCAACCAGTCCTTATAAACCAGTCTCCCATGGATGAGATGTTTGGGAAAGACCTATTTGTTCACACAGCAGAGATGGTCTTAGCCTTTCCGTGTGACAGGGATCAGTGAGGAGGACATGCATTTCCTCACTGCCATCTGCCAGCTCTACTTCAGGAAAGGGGAAGAAAATATTGCTTGAAAAATGATCTCTCCTTACTCTTGTCTCCAGCTCTCCCCAACCTCGCTATAGCCCTTATCTAATTTGTGAGTAAAGGTTTTAATGAGACCATTAATTGTACTACATTATTTGGTATGTAAATGTCCCTTTGTAATGGAGTGAATTAATCAAATTTTAGCTGAAAATTTCTACCTCCTAATTTTTCATGGCTTTAATGGACTCACTTGCTTGGATTTTGTTACTTGGCTTTTCAGCAAACCTTATTTAGCTCCATTATTGGAAAGAGAGTAAAGAAAGGTTGAGCTTCACTCTAACCTTCAAAAAGAATATTCACTGTAAAGGCATTTTCTATTGGTCTTACATGGTACGATGCCTAATAACTATCTAACACTGAACTGCAGCTTTCTTAGCAATCCCCCAACCCCCCGTGCACTTTGGTCACCTCTTACAGTCTTCTCCATGGCTAGCCAAGTTTCTACCCTTGGTAATAAAGCCCAAACTGTTCTCTCTCAAAGGGGCTCAAGAAACATGCTGCCATCAACTATGACTTCAGTTGTCTGATCACTTCCTCATCATTTGTGAAACTTCCTTATCACTGTAGTATGTATTTGATTCTATTTTAATTTACGTGTGTGTTTGCCCTATGTATGCTCTAGAGCTGCTATTACTAGTAGTTGGGTGCTAGGGACTGAATTTTGCTTCTCTGGAGAGCTGCAAGCAATCTTAACCACCAAGCCGTTTGTCTAGCTCTCCATATCCCTATAGTTTTGATGCCACATCCCGCAAGGTCTTCACTTGTGACTAGAAATCATCCAGCCCATGGCCAGAGTGTGGATCAATGACTCACTTCCGTTTGTCCTGACTAAAGCGGGGATGTGCTCCCTGATGGTGCACTTCTTTCTGGGATTTCAAAGGGAAGGGGACTCCATCTCCTCTTGCTCGGGCTTCACATGTTGGTGGACATTTTGGCTCCCATCTCTTCTCCTTGTTTGATCCATTAGTCATTCTGACAGTTTCACTGTACATTTCTCTAGTATTTGAGCACTTCCAGTCATTTCTATCCCAATACCCTCGTGCTTGACACCTCTATTTCTATTTTGGATCACTATAAGACTCTTCCTTCTGGTCTCCCGGCCTCAGTTCTTACTCATTATGGGTCAAACCCGACCTGTCCTTGGCAGGCTCATGTTTTTTGTTCTGAAGCAGCGGGGGTTATGAAACCTTTACAGGATGGTGACAGGAAGACGTAGGTTCCTGTGGGTGGATCTTTAAGAGTTATATCCACCCTTGATTCTGCCCTTGTTCTCTGCCTCCCTCCATTCTACTGTGATGTAAGCAGCCTCCTGTGATGTTGGATGACTCTGTTATGCCTTCTCTGCTATGACTCTTTTCCATGGTGAACCTATGTGTGAAGCTACACTTCATTTTGTACACTGTTTCAGTTCAGTGTTTTCAGAAGTGACTCAAGAATTACTAATACAAACTTCATCCTGTCCTTTTCAAAGGCCAAGGCAGAATGATGAGGCTCAAGCATGAGGTGGCTATGTCACTAACCTGCTTAAGACCCTCCAGGGGCTTTCCAACTTGTCTTTAGACCACTCCCATCTTCAAAATGGCACCTACCCTCATCTCCCACTTCTTTTCCTCACCATCCTTCTCTGATCCAGCCACATTCGTTGCTGTGCTCTTGTTTGGCCATGAGGAAAAACCTTTTGCTTCAGACTGTGCCTGCCCTTTGTTCCTGTGGTCTGAAAGCAGCGCCACAGCTGGTGACTCATACCTAACACGCTCCATACTCTCTTGACTGGCCTCTCATCTATTGTTGTTTCCTTCTTTTGTTTATCTTTAGTAATCCTCATGCTTCCACTTAGTATCCTGGTGTCTTTTTCTTCTATTATGCTCTCCAGCTGGTAGGCAGGCAGATTCTTTTTGATCCTGTCTTGTTATGTCCCTAAATTCATTACTTTTCTATTGTTGCAATAAAACCATCACCAAAGCAACTTAGAGCAGAAGGGGTTTATTTGGGCTTACAGTTCCACAGGTTAGAATCAATGCTGGTGAAGGAAAATTCATGTGGTCAGAACAGGGAGCTGGAGACTCATACCTTGAACCATAAACAAAGCAGAGAATGACCAGAGGGTTGCATGCATCTTTAGACTCCCCAAGTCTGCCTTCTGTTAAATACTTCATGCAACAAGACCATGCCTCTTTAAACTCCCAAGCAGTACCATCAACCGAGGAACAAGTATTCACATGGCTAAGACTACAGGGATTGTTTCTCATTCAAAGCTTCACTGTTGCTATGATTTTAGTACCTCGTCCAGTGCTTAGCATGTAGTGGACATACAACAGGTAGCTTTCTATGAATAGATTTGATGATTCCTTTCTTGACTTTCATGGCTCTCCATCTTTCTCATGCCCTCTATTTCCTTCCTTGGCTTTCCTTTTACCTGTCTTTGCTCCATAAATATGGGTATCTTCCTAAAGCGTTTCCTAAGTGCTGCCATTATCTTCTTACGCCTATTCCTTCTCTTATTCCTTTGCTGATATGATCCTCTTCCCTTTGTCATAGTCCCTGCCTCTGGTGACTGTACACTTTCACTCTTGGTCTTGTCATAGACTCAAATGATAATTAGATCATTATGTAGGGCAAGAGAGTAGATTACATCTGCACAGTGGAATTTCATTATTGCTTTTCAGGAAGACCTTTAACTTTTGCCACATATTATACCAAGACAAATCCATGTCTTTGTTCTTTTTGTTGAATAACTTTTTAGGAACCAGAATCATGTATGGTGGTTTGGGCTTACACCTATGTAACCTCCCCCCAGCCTGTAGCAGGCTGAGCCAGACCTTGAACTTGCTGCCACTAAGGAGATTACCCAGGGTGGAGCCTTCCTCCCTAGATCACTCTATTGTTCAACCACTGCTGCTGTTCCCCTTCAAGATACTGCTACCTGCTGGGAGGCTGCTGAGCTATTCCAGAGACTACACCCTATCATGCAGCTGGTTCTAGGCTCCAAGGATGAATTGGCAGGAATGCCCCACCACACACTTTATAAGCGCATTTGCCATTAAACATTTGAGCTTTGATCAGGAATCTTGACTTAGCTCCATTTTTCTCTCGACCTCCTAGTTTCCCCTCTCTTTTCAGCCCCTGCTTGCCTTCCAGGTGTACCCCGTTTCTTGTGAGCCTCAGGCCAGCTTCCAACATACCTATTCTTCCTTTCTTCTATCCATTCCCATATGATTTTATCAAAGATATTTGTCTTTGGTAAGATATTTCCCATGGCATGATAAAAGACCCAGAGAGAAGCAACTTAAGGAGAAAGGGTTTATTAAGCCAGTCAAGAGACTAGTGCCACACTGGGTGGGCTTTTTTTTTTACCCCAATGAACACAATGAAGATAACTCCCTACAGGATACTTGTAGGTCCATCTCCCAGGCAATTCTAGATTGTGTAAGGTTGTGATTAGCATTACCTTTTGCTCCCATTGTGTGCCGGTTTCCATACATGGTCTCTGAGTATATGAAGGTAGTGTAGAAACAAACATGGTGGTAAAGCAACCAGAAAACCTTCACACAGTCCAGTTATAAATATTGATGAAACCTCTAAAAGGCCAATTAGGAGACTTCTCTGGGAGTATAGAAAGAAATGAGGGAAGCGTCTGAAGGAAAGTGTTATATGATTAGCTATATCAGTTCTAACCAGGGGCCTGGATGCTGCTCACTGATTGCTTCTCATTTACAAGGCCTTGGGTTCAGTTCTCAGCACCATAAGCATAATGCAGGTATACACAAATATAAAGAATTCAGATACTTAATAGAAGACTTACAAATAATAATATTCACTAAGTCTACTAAATACACATTAGCATTTAATGTGTAAATGCATGAAGCCATGGATTTTTTTTTTAACTTGAGGAACAAATGACTTATTAAAAATTCAAGGTTTGAGGTGTTATAGATGTTACAGACTCTTCAGCTGGAAGTCTGAGCCAATTTATTTAGCTTTTTTTCAGGCCTTGTATTTGTAGCTAGAACTGGTAATATGGGAAAAACATTTCATAGGATCCTTCTCAAGGACTGAATGAGATAGTCCATATCAAATGGAGTATACACAATCAGGCACATACTAAGTGCTCAATAAAAAAAACTCCTACTTACACTAAAAGCACTGTTCAATGCTACAGTTTAAGGAGTAACAAATGGATATATCTAACAAGTTGGCATAGCAATCAAATATACAGAGACAAATGGAAATTTCCACTTCAGCTACATTTTACCTACTGTTTCTGGCACGTACAAATACAGGGAGAAAATGCCTACAGAGAAGAGGTTCAGTGTGACAGCCTGTTAGGTTACCCTGCTGGAATAGCAGGACTCATTACAGAAACCAGGAAATAGAAGTGCACAACTCTCTGCCTGCGTGTCTCTCTTACTCAGAAATGGTCCATGCTGCATTAAACATCGGGTAGAAAGGTCACTTCGAGTCATTCTAATTATTGTGCTGTCAGATGGTAGCAGGTAACAATTTCCCCTGCCAAAATTTCTTAGGTTTTTTTGTAAAGAAGGAGTGAAAGTGTGGGTGTTCAGTGGATCAATGTTGGGTGTCTGTGTACTTTGCTGTTTACCAGTATGGGGAACATGTGAAAATGAGGGTGCTTTTAAGGCCTTTGAAGCTCTTTGCAAGGAGTGTCTCCTTGAGTAACTTCAAGTACTATGCTCTATTTCAGAAGAGGAGCTCCATTAAGACCTAACAGGAAAAGAGCTATCATTTCAACATAGAACATATTAAGGGCATGGCTCATGGCAGTCTACCGTCTTATATACAGTGCAAGAGTTTTGTTTTCCTACCCATAGAAGAAGAATTATTTCAATAAGAAAGGATTAACTATGACTCAGGTCCCTGAGAATCTGTAGAGCAATATTGAAACAATGCAAGAGAGTAGTACTGTGATCCATTCTACTTTGGATTTTCAGCTAAATTTGTACCTTTAGTTATGTATGTTTAGAATGTAGATTCACATTCCTGTGTGTCTAGTATCCTAGCTTCATTTCTGTTGTGGTGCTAAAATGCCCTGTTAACTTTGAGGAGAAAGTTTCTATTTTACTCACTAACCTGGGGAGGTTAGAGTTCACCATTTCAGAAAAGTCAAGATAGGAACTTGGAGATACTGGCCAGCTCCATAGTCCAGAACCGAAAGAGAATAAATGTATGAATGTTTATCTGTACTGAACACTCCCTTTGTAACGTACATTGTAAGGAGCCGTCCTCACATTCGCCATTATAAGATGGCACTGACACCTGTGTTCTAAGTAGTAAACAAACCATCTGCACATGCGCTGTGGTAGTTTCCCACCCCATGTGCTCTGCCTTTCCCGTGACGACAACTCTGGCTGATGGGCTGCAGCCAATCAGGGAGTGACACGTCCGAGGCGGAGGACAGTCCTCCATAAAAGGGAGGGGGCTCCGCCATCTCTCTCTCTCTCTGGCTCTCTTCTCCACTGGCTCCTGATGGGGTAAGCAATAAAGCTTGTGCCGCAGAAGATTCCGGTTGCCCTGAGTGTGTTCTTACCAGGGGGAACAAAAGCGGCGGGCAACAAATGGTGCCGAAACCCGCGAGCTACTACATCACGGGGAAGGAGCGGTTAATGAAGTGTTCCCGGAAAACAGACTGTTGAGAAGGATCCGGTGTGGATTCAGAACTCTTCAGCTGGGGAACTGTGGTAATGAAGTGTTCCCACAAAACAGACTGTTGAGAAGGATCCGGCGTGGGTTCAGAACTCTTCAGCTGGGGAACGGATGCGCGTTCATTACAGCTTTACAAGGTATGTCTGGTCTTGAACTTTCTCTAGTGTTAAAAGCCCTTTTATTTCTTTTCACATGTCAACAAGTGGTTAAGGCAGGGTGGAGAATTCTGAACGAAATTCAAGACAGTCTATCAGAAGTAAAGCGGGGAGAGAGAGCAGGAAAAAAGAGGAAACATGGCGCACCAAATAAGTATACAGGCCTTTCCACGGGTCTTGAACCCGAGGAAAAGTTAATGTCAGGGAAGAATACCTGGGGAGAGATTAGAAGGAAAGAGGAGAAAAAACAAAGGAAAAAAGAAAAGTTAATGTCAGGGAAAAATACCTGGGGAGAGATTAGAAGGAAAGAGGAGAAAAGAGATGAGTTTAAAGAGCCAGTTCTTAGTAGCTGTGAATCAGATAAAGAAATTAGCTCTTCTGAGAAAACAGACTTGGAGGAGGGAGCAGCTCGTTATGAGAGAGAAATGCGAGCTTATAGGTCAAGAAAAAAGCCAAAAGCAGCTGGCAAAGGCCAGCTTGCTGCTTGGCCTCAAGGTCATAGTGCACCTCCGCCCTATGCGAGCCCCCTCCCTGCGTAGTGCGTCAGCCCTGTGCAGAGAGGCAGTGCGCGGACTCGTTCATTTCAAGAGAGGCACAAAGGAAGATACAACAGGCATTTTCAGTCTTTGAAGGAGCCGAGGGTGGGCATGTCCACGCTCCAGTAGAGTATTTACAGGTTAAAGAGCTTGCTAAGTGGGTTCGTAAATATGGAGCCAATGCTAATTTCACCTTGGTGCAGTTAGGCAGGCTTGCTGGCGAGGCATTAACTCCTGCCGTCTGGCAAATGATTGCAAAAGCCGCTCTCCCCAGTGTGGGCAAATATATGGAATGGAGAGCTCTATGGCAAGAGGCTGCACAAACGCAGGCCCGAGCAAATGCTGCCGCTTTGACTCCAGAGCAGAGAGATTGGACCTTTGACCTGTTAACGGGTCAGGGAGCTTATACCGCTGATCAAACAAATTATCACTGGGGAGCTTATGCCCAAATTTCCTCCACGGCTATTAAGGCCTGGAAGGCGCTCTCCCGAACAGGTGAAGCCACTGGACAATTAACAAAGATACAGCGGCTGAACGTCATTGTTCAGAGCCAGATAGGCCCAAAGAGATGGTTAAATGGAAAGATGTTTTAAATAACAAATGGAAAGGCCCGGATCCTATTTTGATAAGATCCAGGGGAGCTGTTTGTGTTTTTCCACAGAATGAAGACAACCCATTTTGGATACCAGAAAGACTCACCCGAAAAATCCAGACTGACCAAGGGAATACTGATGTCCCTCGTCTTGGTGATGTCCAGTGCGATAACAACAAAGGGAGAGCAGCGTTGGGAGATACAGAATTGGACGGCTAAATTTGAACAGACCCTTTGAAAATTGAGACTTGCCCCATGCACTTGGACCTGTCCCTGACCTAAGGACTATCTTTTCAACATTTTCCTTCTTTAAAGAATGGGTGGGGGTGGAATTATTTGGAGCTGTTCTTTGCTGTGGATTAGTGTTGCTTCTCTGATTGGTCTGTAAGCTTAAGGCCCAAATTAGGAGAGACATGGTGGTTACTTCCCAGGCGCTTGCAGCACTAGAACATGGTGCTTCCCCTGATATATGGTTATCTATGCTTAAGCAATAGGTCGCTGGCCACTCAGCTCTTGCACCCCACGAGGCTAGTCTCATTGCACTGGATAGAGTGAGTGTGCTTCAGCAGCCCGAGAGAGTTGCACGGCTAAGCACTGCAGTAGAAGGGCTCTGTGGCATTTATGAGCCTATTCTAGGGAGACATGTCATCTTTCAAGAAGGTTGAGTGTCCAAGTGTCCTTCCCCCAGGAAAAACGACACGGGAGCAGACCAAGACCCCTTCGGGTGATGAGCCTGGGAGGAGGTTTTGTGTAAAGCCCCTATTTTACACACTGGGGATTTGACCTCTATCTCCACTCTCATTATTATGGGTGGCCTATTGCTCTTAAATAAAAGAAAAGGGGGAGATGTAAGGAGCCGTCCTCACATTCGCCATTATAAGATGGCACTGACACCTGTGTTCTAAGTAGTAAACAAACCATCTGCACATGCGCTGTGGTAGTTTCCCACCCCATGTGCTCTGCCTTTCCCGTGACGACAACTCTGGCTGATGGGCTGCAGCCAATCAGGGAGTGACACGTCCGAGGCGGAGGACAGTCCTCCATAAAAGGGAGGGGGCTCCGCCATCTCTCTCTCTCTCTGGCTCTCTTCTCCACTGGCTCCTGATGGGGTAAGCAATAAAGCTTGTGCCGCAGAAGATTCCGGTTGCCCTGAGTGTGTTCTTACCAGGGGGAACAAAAAGAGAATAAATGTATGAATGTTTATCTGTACTGAACACTCCCTTTGTAACGTACATAGTCTAGGACTCAAATTCAGGGAATGGGGCAATGCTGAGTCTTCTCACCTCAATTAATTCAATCAAGACAAGCCTTGTGTCAACCCATCAGGTAAGCACAGTATAGGCAGTCTCTCATTGAGACTCTCTCCCAGGTGAGTGTAGATTGTGGCAAGTTGACAAAATCAATCATTGGTTTTGTCAACCATCAGTGGTTGGGCATTTGTATGATAAGTTGCTTGGGACTCAAGTTTTTTGACACATAAGAGGCACCCAGAAAATCCTCTCTGCTCAGGAGAAGAGATTCACTCTGGAAATAGCATGGTGAATGTGTTTGACATGAAACATGAAACAAGGCTCTATTAGGTCATCTCCCAGTCTTAGCTACTGCTTTCCATGTAAGTTATGTTTTATTAAATCTACCAGTTTTTTACTGTGTTATTCCCATTTAAAAGATTAAATTTATTAGAAAGGACTGAGTCTAAAATTCAGAGAATATCTGCTATAGCACCTTAGAACCTCATGGTTCCTCATCTACTTACTATTCTATCATTCAACAACAAAATTTATCAAGATAAATGTTCATATGATGTTGAATTTAGCCTTCTGTGAAAACTTTTTGAATGCCAATATTTGAAAACTATTATTTTGAGGTTCTATTATTTACCTTTATTTCTTTTCTTTGATAGAAAAAAAAAGGAGTAAAATAAAGGGATAATGATGCTTGAAGCATTACTTACATAATAGTGCCTGCTAAAGGTCTCAATTAATTCAATGTTTATGAGACATCAGTTTGGTGTCAGGAGAGGACTGCTCTGCCTGGAAAAGATATTAGTATATATAGCTTAAAGAGTTTGCCAGCAGGCTGCAGCTCATGAGAACAAAGAGCCAGGGGGTTTTCTCAGAGACAGCCATACTTCCTGCTACAGATCATCAGGGAAAGGTTAGAAGTGGGTTGGCCAAATGACATTAAGTAGAGTATATCATAATCAGGGCTGGAGAAATGGGAGTGTTGACAAGACTATAGTTCATTAAAGAATTTGGATGTCTTACTAAAAGCAGTGAAGTTCTGTTTGATTTAGATGATGAAATAAATACTACATTAAATTGATAATTTCAACCATAACTGATATGTGTAGTAGGGTATAACACTGCAAGTTCCACCCCTAATGACTTACTTCTGTCACTGGGGCCATACTGCCAAAGGCTCGAGCCTTGGAAACAAGCATTCAGACCATCCAAATTCAAGCCGTAACATACATGTTCTCATCTGTTCCCCAAAGACCAGGCAGTGAGTTTGGTAAGCCAAGTATCAGTCCTAAAAACCTCTTCTGGGGATAAAATGGAGATGACTAGAGTTAAAAAATACTCCGGCATATCCTGCAATTTTGATCTTGGCTATGCACGCAGATGAATGAATGGCAGCCAGGACCAGAAGAGATGGTTGTTTAGCTTGCTTCATAGAGACTTTTTTCACAGGAGCAAAAAGACAGAAGGAATTCACATGTCCATTTAAAATAAAAAATGGTTTAGATATACCATTGGGTATTGTTCAACATTAAAAATAAAAGGCCCACACTACACTCTCTTTCTCTCTGTTCCTGCCTACCTCTGGCTCATGCTTCCGCTGTAGCTTGTTCTTGTAGTAGGTATGATTGGCTGAACTCAGGATGCAAAATAACCTGTCCCGCTTGACACTGCTTCTGTCAGAGTATTTTGTCACAGTAAGTAGAAAAGTAAGAAGTGTAGAGAGCACGGCTGACATTAGGAAGCTGTGCAAGTAGGCTGGAGGTGAAGATGGTCACAGCAACAAAGGCTGTCCCTTGTGGAGAACAACAAAAGCATGCTTGCAGAAATTTTGAGAGAAGTGCTTAATGTTGCTATGGACAATGGCATCCCAGCAATCAGATGCTGCCAGGAAAGGTTAAGGAAAGGATTATTCCCAGGTCATTAACTGAGTGGTGAGAGGGCATGTAGAACGGGAAAGCTGATGGGGCTACAACATGATCAGAAGATACAGAGACTAGGGACCACAAGGTGAGGAAGAAACGTGGTGAGAGCTGCTCTGGGCACAAGCTCATGAAGAGATGAACATGGCTGCTCGCATGCAACAAATTTGAAAATTGTCCTAATACATCTTCGGGACAGAGTAAGGAACAGCAGGGACAACAGAGATGTCAAAATTTCATGAACAACAATGAGGAGATCACTGGTATGGCCGAGAGTCTTCCACAACTTTAATCACAGTGGTTTAACTGAACTGTCTACTCCATGAAGCCAAAAGATCCCACTGGCTTCCTATGTGAACAGAAGGTAAAATTTTGTTTCAGGCATAGGAATCCAGATTCCAAAATGACTCATGAATATGTTAGCATGAAAGTAAGAATACCAACACAAGCAGTTTGAGGCTATGGGCTTCTTACAGCTTACCTGGCAAACCCCTAAGGTTAGAAATAAAGCAGCCACCACCCGTATTCAGTGAAACACAAGGACATTGGATTATGCTGCTTAAAAACAGTCAGAATGAAGATTTTCTTCTCGATGATATAAACGAGCACAAATGGCTGAAAACTATTTCTAGTGCAGACACTGCAGGAAACCTCATTTAGTCATATTTTAGAATGGATATACTATGCAAACAAGTATAATTTCTGTATGAGACAATTCTTTGTCTATTGAATGTGTCTGGATGGAGTTTTTGAAACACACTGAATATGATATATTGAATAGATCTTAATGGATGTGAAAAGATCTGCACTAAAGTATCTTGACTCATTTGTCTGCTCTGTCGGAGAACTCGCATTGCCAACCCAGTTCCTGTAACCTTGACCTTGCAAGACTCCGAGCTGAGTCCAGGCAGGAGCAATCAGTGGCTCTCTAAGCTATGATCAAATTTCAGTTTTCTCCAGCCGGTCCCCTACAGACATTTAAATAATATTGCCTTGCTTGCAGGAGTCTGTGGAGGACAAACAATGACTGCATTTTCAAAGTTTCATATCATGCGGCTACCTCCTGCTATGTTTTTATAGGTTCTTCAGATCTTAAGTTCATAAGGTCATTTTCTTTCCAGCTGAGGCACCTCTCACTCTAAAACTCTTCTATTTGTCAAAATTTATTTTCAATTCCAAGTAGCCTGTCTTTATTAATTCCTTGGGAAGTTAGGTCAACTGGCTACACCTTCATATTTACCTGGTGACAATTCTATATGTCACAGGGTACAGGTATGAATAGCAAAGGCCATGCTTGACTAATTTGTAATAGATCCATATTGAAATCTTCTGATCTTATCTTTCAATTCTGTAGGGTGTGTGTGTGTGTGTGTGTGTATGTGTGTGTGTTGAATAATTTCCAAGTCATGCATGATACATTGTGAATATGACATTGACTGTCCCTAAAAGGTCATCTTCTAAATGTTTGCTTACCAGTTACCGAAGCTTTAGCAGGTGAGGCTCCACAGAAGGAAGTAAGATTGCTGGGACTGAGCCCTTGAAAGAAGCTCTTAGACCTCTTCTCTTCTCCCTTGATTGTGCTTATTGGCAACTCTGAGGAGAGTATTTTACTCTACCAAGCTCCTAACTTGACATAGGTCCTAAAATAATGAGTCCAATCAGTCATGAATCGAAACCTCTGGAACTGTGAGTCTAATAGACCTTTCTTCTTCATATTTTGTTTTTGATATTTTGTAATGAAGATGGAAATCTGAGAAACAGATTATCAATATGCCCCCCTATGATAAGATAAACTATAATTTCTGAGATGGCAGAGAATACTTTCATGTATTTAAAAACTAATATGTATATGTATATATGTGTGCGTGTATACATACATATATACACATATGTACATATACACATATATGTGTGTACATGTATATGTTAAATATATATATATATATGTATATATTTCATATGTTTAAAAGTGACCTAACTCCTAAATCATCACAGACAGGATTGATTCCACAGTGAACACCATATATGGCCGTAGGACCCATAATGAACCTGATCTTCCCTGAATGCCAATTATTGGATTTGGGTGAATGAGATTCAGAAAAGTAACCATGTAAGATTTCCTGTCATAAGGATATTTTTCAACAACAACAACAACAACAACAACAACAACAACAACAAAATAATCATATCAAAGATGGTCAGTTGCAGATGGAATGTGACAGCCAGAGTGGTTTCTGCTCACAGCAACTTACTCCATCTTCTAATAAAGAAGCCTGGTACTTTACAGTCTCTGCATCTTTAATGTTGTGCAGTGGAGATCTCCTCTACTGTATGGTGATTAGACAAACCATAAACCACTTGATGGCCATAGTTTACATATCAGTAGATGGATAAGAAATGAGTGAAACAATTTACAGCATTTTACTGACTTCTGTTGTTGAACAATATTATAGGATTGATTCCCTTCCATGAGCACTTTAAGAATTTTGTGTGTGTGTGCATGTTTAGGCATGTGTGTGTGTGTGTGTGTGTGTGTGTGTGTGTGTGTGGTCCAAGGTCAAAATTGGATGTCTTCCTCAATAACTTTCCACATTATTATTATTTATCTTTATTATTAACCATCATTATTTTTAAAGCTTTCTCACTGAACCTTGAGCTTACGTATTCAGCTACATTGGCAGGCCAGTGAGCATCCTGGATCCCATCTTTCTTACATCATCTGGGTTACAGGTGTGTACATGATGCCTGGCTTCTGCTTGTGGGTACTGTGGCTTGATCTCATATCCTTCTGCTTGCCTCTAAGCACCTGACTGACCGAGCTACATCCTCCTCCTAACTTCAGAATTTTATTGGAAGAAAACTCAAACGTGATTTTTCAGGTAAGTATTAAAGATTTATGAGATGTTAATTCTCCCACAAAAGCACTTTCTGCTCTTCTCCTTGACATCTAGACTCCTGTATGAAATAGTTATAAAATTAAATGCTCCTTGTAAATAATAGAAAATAGTCAGTATAAGTAAATGTGACCACACTCTCCCTATCAGTCTTAGGTGTCCTTTGGAAGTAGGGTGGTTTTTCTTTGCTTGTTTGTTTGTTTGTTTGTTTAGAAGAACAAATGGACAAAAAAGTGATGCTTTCTGAACTTCTCGACTTTTTGTGAGGTTAATTGGAGCTGTCAGCTTTGCCTGGCATCTCCCTGTTCTGCTGACTCTTCTCACATTTTGTTGTCTAAGACAACCGGCAGAGCATGCTTCAGCCCAAGTCACTCTCAAATAATTCATGGGCTACCTGGTGATAAAAGTTTTTCAGAACAGTGAAAATCCCAAGTATTGCTAAGTCTTGAAAAAAAAAGTCCTCTCCTGTGCAGATTTTATTCATTAGTTACAGTTAGTTTTCTTTTACTGACATATGACAATCAAAATTTAATGAATGCAGAATATGTGTAACACATACCATATGCTCATTGAATTGTACAAATGGATAAGGGAGCTGCCTAAAGTGATGAAGGAACTAAAAATTCACAAGTGTGTAGAGAAATATGAACAAGCAATATGATTGGATACACTCCAATTAGTAAAGACTAGATTAAACTTGCATTGAAAACTGTTGACTTTTAAATGACACAGATTATTGATAACTACACAGTGACCTACATGGCTCTAAATAGTGAAGAAGATGACATTTGGAGTTTGTGAGAAAAGGTCTCTGGGATTGGAAAGATAGCTCATCAGCTAAGAATGCCTGGTGCTCTTGTTTGGTTCCCAGAACTTATATCCTACACCTACATCTCACAACAACCTCCAGCTCCCTCTTTTGGCCTCTGCAGGTACCTGTACTCATGTGCACATACTCTAACACAGACAGACACATACACAAACATACAGAAACAGATACACAGATATATATATATATATATATATATATATATATATATATATATAGAGAGAGAGAGAGAGAGAGAGAACACAGACACACAGACACACACACAGATGACAGACACACAGGCAGACCTACACACACATACACACACAGATAACACAGAGAGACACACAGACACATACCCACACAGACTGGACAGACATAGGCAGACATAGACACATGCACATACAAAAATAAATCTTAGTAAAAGATAAAAGTTTTGTTTTTTGTTTCTTTTTTTTTTTTTTTTGGTTTTTCGAGACAGGGTTTCTCTGTGTAGCCCTGGCTGTCCTGGAACTCACTTTGTAGACCAGGCTGGCCTCGAACTCAGAAATCCACCTGCCTCTGCCTCCCAAGTGCTGGGATTAAAGGCGTGCACCACCATGCCTGGCTTTTTTGTTTCTCTTAAAGTACTGAGGTGTCCTTCTAATTAGGATGAATCAAGTATCCTTCAATAATTGAGTTCTATGTAAAAGAGAATCTCTCTGTCTCTGTCTCTGTCTCTGTCTCTGTGTGTGTGTGTGTTTACTATGCAGTCCACAGTGGGTTAGAGGTCAAAGGACAACTTGCAGGAGTCTGGTTCTCTCCTGCCATGTGGTCCCAGGGATTTGAAACCCAGGTCCTCAGGCTCAGGGACAAGGGCCTTCAGGAGCTGAGCCTCCCCAGCATGACTCTGGAGTCCATCAGGAACGCTATGAAGCTTCATTAAAGGGGCTTTGCAAGGTTGGGCATGTGAGATGCATGTCGCTGCTCAGTTTTCTGATGATTAGGTTGAGACTCGATGGGAGATTTCCTTGCTTGGGAAAAGTCAAACTGAGTTCTACCACCATCATTTGCTCTCTGCCATTGTCAGTTTTTGTAGAGTAGAGGGTTTAGCTGGGGTCTGCAGTTCTCAGGTAAGGACTTTAAAATTAAGATTTTGATCCTAAGCTCTTTGTCTTTGTATCACTTTCTTTTACAAATGCTAGTAGAAATATTTGATAGTGAAAATAATCCTTAGCTTAATATTAATTGGGAACCTCAAAATAACCTCTGTCCCTGTCTCTCTCTGTCTCTGTCTCTCTGTCTCTTTCACATTCCTCCTCTCCCCCACCCCCTTTTCTCTTTGGTGGCACTAGTGATAGAATCCTGAGTCTCATGCATTCTATCTTCAGTCCACAATTACATATTTCTAATAACATAGCCATTGAGTTTCTTTATATTGTATTTCACTGGAAATAAGTATAAATGTTGACAGGTGGTGGAAAAGTCAAGTGTTTAAGTACAAAAACAATAAAAGCACTGCCTAGCAGCCATTACTTTGGTATTCAGTTTGTCACCTAGAGCCGCAGTTTTCAACCTGTGGGTTTTGACCCCTTTAGGGGTCAAATGACCCTTATATAAGGGTCATCTATGGCTGTCAGAAAACACAGATATTTCATTACTATTTGTAACTGTAGCAATATTACAGTTATGAAGTAGCAACGAAAGTAATTTTGTGATTGGGGACACCACAACATGAGAGACTGTATTAAAGGGTTGTAGTACTGGGAAGGTTGAGAACCATCTGTGGTGATATTGGTGACTACATTGAGTGGCAAAATACATATGAAGTGTGTGTAGTTCACTGTCACTGGCAGGGACACAAAGATTCAGTGTATCCAAATGCCATACTAAGTATCCTCCGCAACCATCTTATTTGCTTGGAAAGCCTGAGACTATGAAACAAATGGTCTTCGTTCTCACAAAGGAAGAAACTAATGAACCTGGAATTTAGAAATCTGAATGGTTCAGAGAAAGAATGAGTAACTCTCCTAGTATTCAAAACTCCAGGCGGCCCAACTCAAAGCCCGCTTCCAACCATTTCTCTTTTAAATGATCTGTGAGTTGTCTGCTTTTTTGATTCCTACTTCTACTCTGCTGCACTGGTAGTCAATGTACTAAGTATATATTCAGTAAATTCTTAGGAAAATGAACAACTTAGGTTGATTACATTTTATATTATTCAAACTTGATATTTTATAATGGCAGTATACATCATATATATTTGGTTAGAGGGCTTTCACTATTTAATTAACAGTACACTGGCTTTTACTATTACATAGTCTACTGACTGAAAATATAAAAATAGCATCTCCAAATGATCAGAATTTTGCTATCTTTATATTATAAATATAACCTAATTAATTGAAGTTTCTCACTTTTACTCTGAAGTATTTGATATGAGTACATTCCAGTAAAGTTTAAAGCATCCTTATTTTGTTTGGTATTCATTGTAAGACCTTTATAATGATATATTAATTGAGTATAAATGTGAATAAAAATATTATTTTTAATGATTCTATTATATTTTTAACTTAAATAGTATATTATTATTTTAAAATCTTTTAAAGTATACATTGAAGTATAATAGATTTTTTTATTTAGGAAACATCTGAAATTAAGTTTTTCAAACAAGCTTTCATTATTACTATTATTATTATTATTATTTATTGTTCTTATTGGGAGATAGCCAGCATGACATCCAGAGGGAAAGCAGATCTAGAATCGTGAAAAATCACTCTAAAACCAATAGTTAATAGCAAGAACAAATACACAGCAGTGTATTTGATTTGAAACTTTTGGAGGTCAATGTGAAAGCAGAACCAATATAAACCATGTAAGCCCAACACGAATGAGCGTTGTGGCTTAGCCCACTAAGTGCACAAGATGAAACAAGACAGAGCAGGTTTCACCTGTCAATAACCACCCAGTGCTTATACTCTTGTGCTTCGTGACAGGCCACTTGGCCATTCCACTGTGTAAAATTCACACTGTGAATAAGTAAAGCATTGATAACTTATGCTGAGTAACAAGAAGCTGTTAAACACACAAAGTAACAGAAGCCCCTCCCTCACAGCATCCCTACTTCATGGTGTCTGTGACTCACTCTAGTAATCACGTCTTGTAAGACATCCTCAAGTTCTGCATGTACTCTTGCCCTGATGGCATGCTTGCTTATGCATGTGTATGTATGTATGTATGTATGTATGTATGTATGTATGTATATTTCACTGCATTGGTGTTCTACCTGGATACACATTTGTGTGAGTGTGTCAGATTCCCTGGAACTGAATTACAGACAAGTGTGAACCGCCATGTGGTTGCTAGGCATGGAACCTGGATCCCATGGAAGAGCTGCAAGTGCTCTTAATGGCTGAGCCATCTCTCCAGCTGCTTGCCCTTATGGCTTTAACTTTCAATTGCCTCTACCTTCCTTACTTCAATAAAATACTTTCCTAGAGAGGCAGCATGCTAACTGAAGTTTAATTTTGTATTAGCGTAACAAGGACAGGACGGGGCAGGACGATACAGTTAGTGTCTCTCAGTCTGCTGCCATGAGTTTTTATTCTTCCTGTCTGTTCTTTTCCATCCCCTGACCTTTAGCTGACAGACTCTTCCCTCATTTGTTGAGTCCTTCTGCTTTTAACCTCCTGTCAACAGATTCCTAAATGAAGATACAAACTCCAGGGCACCAGGCTCAGACTTGTTTATTTATAGTGCATTATAAAATCTTCATAGTCTAAAACAATGAACAGTGCATAAACAGTATGTAACAGTAGGAACTCTGTAAATATTCTTGAATCAAAGACACAGGATATGCTTTCTTGGGGAGGCACTCCTCATTGCTCTGGTGTTTAATAATTGTTAGGTCTAGATCACATATAGTTAAATCATGGACTATAAAAATCATTATAAAGAGAAATATGTAAGCCTCTCTCTCCCTTTCCCCTTCTGTGTGTGTTCTTTGTGGTTAAAGAACTAACAAAAGGAAAAGTTCTGAGTTCTTCATCTCTGTGTTTTTGATATTTGATCACTGTTCCCGTTTTTAATGTTTTGCCTAGGGAAAATTTAGTGGCAAGAATCTTAGAACCCCCACTTCTCTGATTTTTCATCTATATATGTATCTCTGGCCTTTCCAGTAGGGCCAAGATTTTAATACTGGGAAGGCTATAAAAAAACCTCAATGTCAAATATAATTATTTTGTGTCTCTATGATTGAAGTCTCACTCTGTTCTCTAATATAAACAATGAAATCATCTTAGGATGATGCACTTTGTCTTATCTATGCTAAGTACAGAATTAGAAATTTTCTGATCATGAATGTCAAAGAGAGGGTAGATTTCACTTTTGTGCATCTATTTCTCCACATTGGAATCACCAGGCTTCATATTTCTGGATACAAGTAAGCCTCCTGTTCATTTTGGTTATGATGAGACTGTAGGACTTATGCTCTTAGGCCCATTTTAGAAATGAATAGTACAGAGGCAGTTAGCTCCAGTGAAAATCACCACAACACTCCTGGGAGTATTCTGGGAAGAGATGCTACATAAACATAAAGAATTCTGCAAAAATGGTTGTGTTCATCTTCCAAACGTCTCATGAGGTGGGAATGCTGTGAACACTGCTAATATAAACCTGCGACTGCCACAAATAGAACACAGCTGATTTTCTCTCACTGAATGAAGAATGATAGCATTTTCTCCTCAAATATCTGAAGAGGACTTATCTATCAGATTACTCTCTGAATACCAGCATGTATATATTTGTCAAATTGCATATGCATGTGGCCTACAGACTAATTTGGAAGAAAAGCAATATTCTGAGGGTAAAAATGTTTACATGGGTAGGTACTTCCACTCTGAACTCAATCGGGAAAGCTAAATGTGTACATCTGACATAAGCATGTGAAGATTTGTTAGGGAAGAACATCCACTAAGCAAAGAAACTGCAACATGCCATTTCTGGATAGCTGAACCTTTACATATAGGGCCTTGGTGTGCCCCATCATTCCTTTAACTGTTTAAATAAAGATGATAGTATGGCAACATGAAATGCGTCTTAACAATAAGACTTACGAATAACAGCACTCTGGGTAATTTAATTGGTTACCAATGACTGAATAAAGAGTTGACTCTTAGGAAAGGGCAATTCTCCTGGCACTCTGTGTAAAATACATTGCCCCAGTGAAATGTCAGAGTGTCCCCAGGGGACAATGGCTGGTTGCATTAGAGAGGGAGGGTATATAAAGAGGTGTGTGGCACAGGATTCCCATAAACCATTATGGGGAAGCTATCTTCAAACAGGATTTCAACAAATGCAATATTTGCATCTGAAAATACCTTCTCCCTCAGGACTGTGTAGGAATGTTGAAAGAAATGAAGCCCATGTTGAGGAAGTCATAAATACTGCCTGACTAATTACTCAGGGTGCTATTTAAGAATGGCATTGTATGACTTAATGACTTTTATTTGCTGTGTTCAATGTTTTTTAAAGATTCTTTATGCCGGAGGATTTTTTGGTATCAACATGGATAAACATTGTCATCTGTCCATAGCCTTGAGAAATGCTTTTTTTTCTATATTTCTAACCCACCTGCTGGTCACAGAACATTTGTTTAGAAACTGTTAATGAGGACTACAGTAGGACTCAGGAGGGAAATTATTTTCTTTATAGAATATTTTAAATTATTTTAATGTGCTGTATTTCTAGAGAGCTCTTTCAGTTTCTCACTGACAGGCACAAGTCTGGGGACCAGCCTAGTAAATAGAAGTATAAAGACTAAATTGATTTCTAACCTCCATTTTCATTTCATTAGTAAATTTAGGTTAGGAAAAAAGAAGCAGATAGCTATGTGAATGTAGGTAATTTTATTAAGAGTCAAAGAAATATGACATCTTTATATATTGAAGATAATAATTGACTATTGTCAACTATTTCCATGTTTCTGGATGTATTTTGCCTCTATCTATTTAAATGCATATACATTTACACCAGAATATCATCCACCACATGAGTCATATTGTGCATGTGTCATATCAGAGACATCATTTATAACATTCTTAGAAATTGGCTTTGGGCAGGGCAGTATCCAGGATCAACAAAAACTTTCTAGTATCAAAATATCAGAAAGATAGAAAATTAAAAGCTTGATTAATGTAGTTTGTTTTGAAATTATCTTGTTATAACTTGGGTAAATATAGCAAAAGCTATATTTGTCTTGAACATCACAGTGTCTGTTAGCATACATAAGGTTGTCTGAAGTGTTACAATAAAAGAGACCTTTTCTTGCTGTTGGTTTTTGAGACAGTGTCCATTTAGTCCTGACTGGTATAGAACTAGCAATGTAAACCAGGCTGGCCTTGAACTCACAAACATCTACCTGCCTCTGCTTCCTGAGTGCTGGGACTAAGGATCTGCATCATCACACCTACCAAAATTTTAAGATACCGTTTAATCTACAGTCCTATATATTTATGATTTGCAGTCAATATCTATTAACAGTAATCAACATTCATGTTATGAACCTAATTTGCTAAATGGTTTTCCTTAATCAACTCCTTTTTGTATTTTAAATTGAGCAAATTAAAATAAAAATCTGCCATTAGACATGAAGTACAATATATGTTTCACATACTTGGTGCATAAGGGATACCTCCCAATGAAGCAAACAAAGGAAAAATGTGCACTGGAATATTAAGGGGCACCTCTCTTAACAGAATGTTTCCTGATGAAATCAAAGGCATACATATACAGCCAACAATTTCCAAGTGGAACATAGGTACCTGCTATGCAAACCTTTTGTAGTTCTTTCTCACAGGCATCCAGCTCATATTCAAAGGAATCCGTTCACCTCCTTACAACAGTTTTTATAGTGCCAGCTCCTGTATGTGCTTAAAGAGCCGAGCAAACGTTTACTAACATCTCAAACATGCCATAAGGGACTAAGAACCATGCATTGCTAGAAATAACTCGCCTAAATTTAACCTTCTACAAAAACAATGAAACCTGACTCTGGATCATTTCATGTACTGAGCCTATGTCTCTGTCAGCAAATGATCATTTGAAGTTACTGAAGGAGAAGGAACACTAACACTTCTGAGATTTCACTCGGAATACAGAACGGAGTCAACTTTTTACAATTGGAAGGACAGTCATCATGCAAGAGTTTGAAATTTCAAAACAAAGAAATTCTATTGTTTCTCTGTTCTTCCCAAGTGCTGCTAACCCCGGTATACATTCCCAGGAGAATCATGTCATAAACACAGTAAAGTCCTGGGAAAACTATGTTTCTTTGCTGTATCTGAGATTGGAATGCTTCCTGGTGCCTATGATGATCAAAGATGAGAATGAAATGTGAATGGATTATAAAAATTACAAAAGGGAACAAAACCCAGGGATAACAAGCATGGCTCAGCATGTAGAGGTACTTACTCCCAAGCCTGATGACCTGCATTGTATTCTACAGGCAAGGGTAGGACATATAAGCCTTCTGAGAGTTGTCTGATCTGTACACACACACATGAACACATGCATGAATGCGTGTGCACACACATACACACAGTTCATTTAAACAATTAAAATGATGAAGAAAAGTTTCTAATTTAACTAAGCATCACCAAACAGAACCAAAGTCTTCATGTATGTTTACACTTCTCATTCTCCCTAGCCAGATAAAATATTGACTACCTCATTAATAGTTCATTGGGGATGCTTTCAAAAGTGAAATTGTCCAGACAGAACTGCTGATGTATATTGGCATCCAGAAATGTCTAGGGTCAAAGAAATTTCTCTTCACCCATGTCCAGGAGTTGCTGACATCTCATAGCTACTGTCTCTGAATAGGGTTTTACCCTCATACTTCTGATTTATATTTTTATTTTGTTGTATATTGTATTCATGAAAAGATAAAAAAGACGCATATTTTCTTAGCATAAGGCTATCATTTTACATTTTGTCAAATTTAGAGAGGGTGCTGTCTTTTGTTACTGATTTTTGTTGTTGTTCAATTCAAAGTTAGGTCTAGAAGCATTGCCCCTAGAAATGGAAGTGTGGTTATTGTATCTTTTTCTTATGACATCAAATTTTCTGGGGGAATGCTTAAATCTAAGTAAGCATAAATCAAATGGGAGAAAATGAATGACATATTTATGAAGAAAAAGCACAATGTAGAGACTGCAGAGATGGCTCAGTGTTTAAGAGGGCTCGTTGCTCTTCTAGAGGAACCCATGTAGTATGATTTTACAAGCATCTATAATTCCAGTCTCAGGGAATCCAATGCCTTTCCTGACAACCTTTGTCACCAGACATTCACGACATTCATGAAATGTACACACACACACACACACACACACACACACACATATACACACACACACATATATACATACATATGCAGGCAAAGTTATCATACATATATAAATGAATAAATACAATTTTGAAAAGTACCATGGGCTATAAATATCAGTAAAGAAAACCAATGTATCATTAGCCACCTTGCAGTGGGTAGAAACTTGTAAGGTAACTAAAACTCTATAGCATTGGTACCTACACTTTTCTCATCCATGTCTTGGCCTACAGGCTGATGGGAGGAAGTCGTGTAACTATAATCTATTATCAGGCAAAAGGCAGACCAGCCAATGACTATCATTTCCTTTGAAGTTGAAAACAACATCTATACAACTCATTGAACATGGAGAGGTTGAGCTGGTTCCTACATAGAGTCTTCACTCCTATGTTCTAGTATCTTTGGTATAGGAAGATAATCTGAACGCTATAAAAAGAGAAGCATAAGTACTTAGCCAGCCACAGATCCTGTATCTCTAAAGATATACTAACTGAAAAAATATGCTGGGTCAATGGTAACATGATAAGTTGGAATAACTGACCAATAACTGATTCAACTTAGGGTCTACTCCGTGAGATGGAACCTGTACCTAACACTGCTTTGGTGACCAAGAACCTGAGATTAGATAGCCCAGAGTTCTAGAATAAAAATAAATACTGGTTTTAAAAAAGGAGAAAAAATATTTATTGTATCTGGAAAAATGAGGATGAAAATCCTTAGGCATGTTTCACCGGTTGCTCATGGGACATATGCAGCAGAAATTCAGCTCTAGGGGAATCTGATGGCTTCCACTCCACATAGACATGCACACAATTAAAAATAACAAAAATAACTCTTCTCAAAGATAAAAGTTTATCTGTGTATCCTCAAAATACTGAATTCTCAGCTTAATAGTAAGAAACCACCTTTGCATTCAACTAATGATTCTGGAACCACCTTACTTAAAAAATTAATTTTGTGGTAAGTGTAAAGTTGAATCACTCATATTCGAGCTTGATTGCATTTGGAATAAAGAACAGTTGTTTTCCTAAAGTTAAATGAGAAGGCAGAGCCGTAGGATGTCCACCAACAGTCCCCTGCACACAGGAGTGGCACATTGGGAATCTGTGATTTTTCCCAGAAAGCCTTTCTCTTTGAGAAACCCCCGGGTTGCCAATGGCTCTTTACTAATCTGCGTTAAGCAATGCTCTTCCTTGTACTGCCTTTTTAAGAGAATGAACTCCCAGCAGTCTCTGGAGTGGCAAGCAGCAATCCACAGTTAACATTAGCAGAGCCAGGTGCTGAAGTGACTCAGAAGTGATGGTACACAAAATAAAAAGCGATTGTCAACAACCATTACAAAAGAAAGAGCTAAACAGCTTAAAAGTGGAATCTACAAAAGAATAAAAGGAAGAAAATGTCTGACTGCTCAAAGAAAAATACATTCCATCATCTTAATTGCCTAAAATTGGGAGTTTAAGGGTTCATTATTTAAAAGTTAAGCCTTTTATGCATAGAAATTGCAGTGAAGGTCTGAACAAAGTGGGAAGCAAACAGGGCCACTTTTTGTTAGCATCAAATTACCTGTGAATATAACATACATTGAGTATATGAGTTTAGGACCAAAATGTTTTAATTACTACACAATGTGCTTTTTGTCCTTCCACCAATACATAGATTTGTTCAACATCTGCTGCCCAGAAAGAGGTCTGCAAATCATATAATTGCATTTTTCTTTCTCTATAGACAAGGATGCTACCCAAAGAAGTGGATCTGGAAGCACAAAGACACAATTATGTTACTGGCTGTCTTTCTGCCCAGGGGTAAGCATAACTACCTGACCAAGCCCTCCAATGGAGACATTGCCAGTACAGTTGCCTGTTTTACACTTAGAACAGTGAGATCTGGACAGACTAGTTTTGTACAAAGGGTCCTGGTCAAAGTTGCTGAGGACAGATTTATGGCATTTGACTTTTCGAAATATGTGGAACCCCCCTTGAGAAACTTCTGTGATCTCCATATGCCTAACTGCTTCACTTTCAGAGTGCATAGCAGTTCCCTACCCTATGGATATCAGTATTACAGAGAAAACCAGAGCCAGAGAGAAAGGGAGGGGAGTCTTGTGTGCAGATACTCAAAAGATGGTTTCACCAGAAGTGTGGGAAGGAGCAATTTAAAATATGTAAGCTCTCTTTCTATTAAGGAAAACCTTCAGTTACTTCTTGGAATTTGAAATCTGTACTTGGATTCTTGCCTTTCTACTTCTTTCATAAATGGATTGTCATCTTCTTGATCTTCATGTTTGCCCCACCATTCCCAATTCACTAGAAAATGGTCTTAGGCCAACTTTTCAGGGATGCTCTAAGGCTGACTCTTTTTTTTTTTTTTTTTACATCCATGTAGCTGATAACTTAGCACCCTTGCACACATGTTTTCTATGAGCAACCTAGCTGCTACCTTTCAGCCATTTGTTTCTCTTCAGTAGTCTGTTTCTATAAACAAGGGATGCTCATCTTCATCATCTGACTTCCTCTCAGAGAACTTCATCTGCAGAGTCCACCATGTCCTGCAAATTTTCACAGTAGTGAGTGAGAAGCTTATATTACTTTTATGTCCATTTGTTTTTAAATGGTTGCCATTAAAAAATTAAACATAATTCAAACTGTCATGTTCATAAATAATGCTTTATTGGAGTGTGTTTAATTATTTTCAAGGCACTAGAGCTTTCATTTGTAGTGTCCTACGAAGACCCACACATCAGAGGCTTGACCGTCAGCTTTGTGTGTGTCAGAGGCATTAGACCTTCAAGAAGTGGACGCAATGAGAAGTCTTCTGATTATTAGGAACAAGATCTTCAAAGTGATAGTGTGATCTCGGGCATCACCTTTCTCGTTTTCATTTCCTGGCCATGTCATCAATGGGTTTTCTTTCCTGTGGACCCTGTTACACCTTCCAGAGACCTAGAAATAATGGATACCCTTGACCAGGGCCTGGAGTCTACAAATGTGGTGCACCTCAAGCCTATGCTTCAATAACTGATCATCCCGGACATTTGCTGTGGTGATGAAAAGCATGTACACACACACACACACACACACACACACTCACTCACTCACTTATTTATGATTGCTTTCCTTTACACTGTGGCACAGATGGTAAGGTCTGAAAACCCTGAAATGTTTATTCTCTGACTCTTTACAGAAAATGTTGTCTATATGTTTTCATGACCGTATGGATGATCTTCCTTTCCTTCCACCATTCTACTCACTCATATACTATGACCATACTAATTGATTGCTCTGAAGAAGTATACTATTTATATTCTGATTTCTCTTGCCTATGGATGCTATATCTCAGAATATCTTACAATATCTAAAGAACATCTTCCTTGTTCACCTTATAGAAAACAGCAAAGCTACAAAAATGAGAATTGCAGTGAAGAAAACTTCTTCTAAGAGACAATTCCTGGTTTACCTAATTCAAAAGCTCTCTCTTTCACATGGTGAGATAATTGTTAAGAATTAATGTTTTATGGTTTACTCTTTTATTTCATTATATATATGAATATATATATAATGAAATAAATATGTAAATATATATATACACATACACACACATACACACACACATACATACATATATATATATATATATATATATATATATATATATATGTATGTATTTCCCCTGAATATATGTTCATATAAACGAAATGGCCACCAGGGCCAGAAGAGGGAGTCTGACCTCTGGGCTTGTAGTCACAGACAGTTATAAGGTGTCCCATAGGTGCTGAGAATCATACTCAGGTTCTCTACAAGAGCCGTCAGTGCTGTCAATCACTATTCCATCTCCTTAGTCCCCCAAGAACCAGCATTTTAGGTCAAATATTTGATATTTAATGGTTGTAATTTATGGTGGCAGACAAAATAAAAATGAAGATGGTGATTTTCTCTCTCATCCAACATTTCCAAGAACTTAATATGTAACTGTGAGCAAGTACTGCAGTGGAATGTGCTCTCGCTGTTCTTACAGTGAGTGCATGGTTACTCCTCTTAGTTTGTTTCACACTATGACTGACTCAAAGTACAATAACGATACAAAACAAAAAGTGAATACTGGGAGTGGGTGGGTTTGGGAGCAGGGCAGGGGGAGGGGATAGCATTTGAAATGTAAATGAAGAAAATATTTAATAAAAAACTTTAAATGCTATGTTCTGTGGATCTTTAAAAAAAAAACAAAAAGCCAAGCATCCCTGCAACATATGCACATCGAACCTCACCAAGATTTCAGTTTTTTCCTTCATAAGTCATATAAGTAAATCACTAGGTTTCTTTTCTCTCCAAACACTGATATGTGTGTATCTGTCAATGATGCCAATATATGAGCTGTTACAAAATATTATAAACTAGGTGACTTAAAACAACAGCTATCCAATGCATCACAGTTTTGAACGGGAGAAGTGCATAATGAAGTTGTATTTCTCCTTCTGTAGTTGTAGGGGATTTCTCCTTTGTTCCCGATGACTCGCTAGGCTTTTCTTAGTGTGCTGAGGCATACTCTGGCCTCTGCCTCCATGTCTTAGGGCACCCTAATCAAATCTCTCCGACTCTCTGTCTTTATGCAGATATCTTAAGAATATCAGATTAGATAATGGACAGCTTTACTTCAGTGTAATCTTAACTAATTATATCTGCAGTGGGCTCTTTTCCAATAGGTTTACTTTATAAGATAGCTGAGATTATCAATCAACATTTTTTCCTCTGGGGTTGCGTTCACACTTTAATCTACTATAGTGTCCAAAGCAGTAGGGAGCTGGGTTTCTTCTTTATAATTCGTTCTCATGAACAGAGTATTCTCTTGAGTTATGCCAATGAAGACTCTTACACATGTACTTCTTAGTTACTACTGTAGGTAGTATTTATTTGATGACCGAAAACTTCTTTTAGTGACATTTGTATTTTTCAATAAGCCCCCATTTGAGTTCCAAATTATAGAGTAAAAATGACCAATTGATGACCTAAGTATCTATCTTTTATAAGATGTCAGTATACTTATGACACCAATGATGGCCCCAGTCAGTTATTGATGGAGTTTTTGGAGTCTTTAGATGACTAAGCTAGAATCTCATCAGTTTGTTCCATAGAAGAACAAAGTTCATTGTATTACTTACTTTACTCACTGCTATTAACAAATACCTGACGATGGATGTTTTTAGATTATCAATTTGATGGGACACAATTTCAAATCCTGCTCGGGTGATGATGATGATGATGGAGAAAAAGGTCACATCCCAGCTGTAGTTAGAAACTAGAGAGTGATGAACTAAGGTGCTCAGTACCCTTTCTACTTCTCACTGAATCTGCAATTCCAGCCTATGAAGCAGTGCTGCCTATAGTCAGGGTGGATCTTTCTTCTCCATCCTTTCTGGAAATGTGCTCAGAGTCGTGCCCAAAGGAACATCTCCAACGTGGTTCAAAATCTAACAGGCAATCACAGTTAACTAGCATACTCAAGAATAAACTTCAACACTCTCAATTATTTTTGTTAATATATATTAATTGTTCAAAGTGATGGGTATCATCAAAACATTTCAACACTTTTAGATCTTAAAATGCATCTGTGTGATGGGAATGCATCATCCATTTAAAAATGAAGTGTAATAACCAGAGGGTAAGTTTGAGATTGATATACTTGGAAAATATATAAAAATTTGACTCGAAGTAGCATACTTTAAATGCTACTTGATACATTGCTATCAGTTGTATATGGACATATGTACAAACGTAATTTACAGTTAGGGCAGTGGAGTCACAAACTACACAAACCTTCTGCATTTATAAAGACTGGGTAATATACAAAATACTCCTAATAGTTTACAGTGAATGGGAGATCTCTAAATGTAGACAAAATAGTCTAAAGATCTTTAAGAAGAATAATTACATAGGGGAAGTTTTTCTTAGTTCATAGACTAAGGCTATTTCCGAATACCTATGATGTGGCATTGGAAAATCCCATTCCCACTAATAAACACTGGCAGAAATCAGAGTATGCGGCTACAGATGGTAAGATGAAACTTTAAAGATCAAGATAACTGCAGAGGAATGTAACCAAGCCCACAATATTTGGAGGATGGAGGTGAAGTAGAGATTTTAGAGTCCAGCCACAAAGCAGGAAGAGATCAGAGGTGAATGTATTCCGGAAGGATTCAGGAAACAAGATATATAATTTTTATGTTCTTTAAGCTGAAAACACTTTCTAATTATGCAATGTATGGGCAGCAGGAAACTAGCCATGTGGGTTGGAAGTATCCTAAGGAGGATCCAAGGGATATAACCAAAGCATCTGAATTTAGCAAAGCAGTACAAGAAACCAAGAAAACTCAAAGCTGAAGAAATGTGAACTCTCACCCATGAGCATGTTTTACACGTTTATGTGGAAGACCTCCAGGTTGACTAATAATAAAGGCCATGTTTAGAACTTGGTCATTGAGCAGAAAGAGCGGTGACTATGTATCACATGGAAGATAAGAGGGGAAGTCATGTCCAGGCAGAAGGAAGAGTGGGATAATGGAAGGCTCGTGAAATAAGTTGTCACAGAAATATATAATCTGTAATATCAAGTTTATAACAAAACAAACCAGACATGCATATAAACATAAAAGAGTGACAAACAGAGAAGAGCAGAGACAGGACAGAGGAACACTTCCCAGGGGCTAGAGTTAGCCGACAAAAGGTTTATCACAGCTATAATACACAAGTTCAGATAATTAAAGGATGAATAGTATCATTATTGAAAACTTAAGGAATATAAAACAAACAAACAACGAAAATATGTAATTGAAACCAGTAATAAATCAAAACTTCATCAGGGCTAAAGAACAAATAGAAAATGATAAGGACTAACAACATTAAAGATCTATCAACATAGAGTACTCAGTTTGGAAGACAGAGGAAAGAGGGTGGATAAATGGGAACGTTAGGAACCTATGGGAACGTTAGGAACCTATGGGAGACTATGTCAAGTTTGCTTATGAAGAACAGGAAATATAAAAATGACGATTGCATTTTACAAAGTGACACAATTTCTCCCCAGACTAATGTACCCAGACATTAAATCTAGGTCTAGATAAGCCAGTGAGCTTCATGTGGAGTTGAAACAAAGAAAGTCATTCCTAAGCATACTGCAGTTTTAACAGCTGAAATGAAAGCTTAAACACAATCTTTTTTTTTTTTTTCAATTTTTTTTCTAGCTGCTCTCTTTTTTTTCCCCCACTGTTTTTTTTTATTACATATTTTCCTCAATTACATTTCCAATGCTATCCCACAAGTCCCCCACACCGCCCCCCACTTCCCTACCCTCCCATTCCCATTCTTTTGGCCCTGGCATTCCCCTATATTGGGGCATATAAAGTTTGCAAGTCCAATGGGCCTCTCTTTCCATTGATGGCCGACTAGGCCATCTTTCGATACATATGCAGCTAGAGACAAGAGCTCCGGGGTACTGGTTAGTTCATCATGTTGTTCCAACTATAGGGTTGCAGATCCCTTTAGCTCCTTGGGTACTTTCTCTAGCTTCTCCATTGGGAGCCCTGTGATACATCCAGATGTCCCTCAACAGAGGAATGGATACAGAAATTATGGTACATTTACACAATGGAGTACTACTCAGCTATTAAAAAGAATGAATTTATGAAATTCCTAGCCAAATGGATGGACCTGGAGGGCATCATCTTGAGTGAGGTAACACAATCACAAAGGAACTCACACAATATGTATTCACTGATAAGTGGATATTAGCCCAAAACTTAGGATACCCAAGATATAAGATACAATTTGCTAAACGCATGAAACTCAAGAAGAATGAAGACCAAAATGTGGACACTGTGCCCCTTCTTAAACACAATCTTAACTCAGGGAAGCCACACACAAGAAATTGCTGGGAGGGGCTTGAACTGATTGTGGATTCCTAAGAAACTGTGAAGTTCAGTTGACATTGGAATGTGAAAGCAGCAGCAGAAGAGGTCGTTAATGACGACATCTTCACTCACTGAAGCTATATTTTCAAACCCAAGAGGAAACTGAAATTTTTCAGGTAAACCGAGAGTAACTTTCTTACTAGTAGAGTTATATTCCAAGTATGGAAAGAAAAATGAGTTTAGGTTACATAAAATCTGTATTTCATTTCAATTCTTTAAAAGAATACAAGAATTGAAAGTAAATAATTAATAATATATTGATGAGCTTGTAATATATATGAATGTCACATATACACACGCATGTATATATATGGCCATATTAAATAGTTTAAAATCTGACCAATAGAAAATGTGATCAATAGAAATATACTGACACACGGATTACATTAAGTTTACATATATGTGCTGACCCTAAAGCAGTCAAAATAATGCAAAGATATAAGTAGAAAACAAAAGAAAATTGAAATATAATTTTTAAAGGTTGGTTAATGAACAAGAATAAAATCTAAGGAAAATGGTATTGCACTAGAGAAAATAGAAAGCTTCCATGATGAATGAAGGATAGCATGATAGCAATCGATAATACATTTACAGATGCTCAATAATACATCCTAAAAATGCATGGAGCAGGCCAAAACAGAGAGCTCCTTTGATACATTTTTTTGCAAAGTAAGTATGCAGACTTGAGTTAGGTCCCTACAATCCACATTAATAAAACCAGTTCAAGAATGGTGGACTGTACTTGTAACCCAAGCACATTTGTAATCCCATGGTGTGATGGGGGTGGGCAGAGCTCTGATCTGCCAGTGTAGCCTATTTAGTGAGTTCCAGACTAGTGAGAACTCATATCAAAACCTAAGGTGGATAGTGCTAAAGGAAGACGACGAGAGGTTGTCCTCTGGCCTCCACATGCACATGCAAATGTGAATTAGTTCTTCTACATATATGTGCATACATTTGAACACATACTTATACATAGAAATACATGAAATAAATTTGAGATAATCCAGTATAGAAAAAGACAAATCTATACATAGAGATGAGTAGGAAACTCTATTATACTCTCTGAACCTGCATTGAACAGACAGGCCAAAAATCAAATTAGTAAAAACAGAAAAGAACATAAGGAGACCACCAACATAAGAAGCAATCACAAAATACTACATGGTATAACTCTGCATACACATTCCCCTTATGGGCAGCCAGAGTTTTCCCCCAGATGAGCAATAAGCTGGGAAAAGTATCAAAGACCTTGTTGAATATGTTCTCTGTCCAGAGTGGAATTAGATTAGAAACCAGTAACAGAAAGGTATCTAGAGAGACAATAATGAACTGCTCTACATCCAGCGAGAGAAAAAAAGTAGTCAAAAATGACTTAGAAATTATTTTTAATGAAATAAGTTTAAACTTGTGAGATTCAGCTAAGGGGAATTTATGGGGAAAATTCATAGGCTTAATGGTACATCCGGTGAATAAGCTAAAACTGATTACATATGTTACAACCATAAAGGAGGAAAATGTGATTCACAGAGATGTCTGTCCTGTAATCCTCTAAAATCTTCAAATATGATTTCAGATGGAAAAAACAACTCACTGATATGAGTTAAGCTTGGATCTGTTGAGAGGGAGATCATTAAGTGACATCTTAATGTGTACCCATAGTCACATGGGCCCTCAAAGATAGAGAATTTTCTCACTTGAGATATGAGAAAGGGCAAGGCAGAATGGAGATCTGTTATGTGAGGAAAATAACGACTCAGCATGACTGACTTTGAAGATTGGGGAAGGCTTAGAATCTACAGGCAAAACGTGTATGATATCTATAAGCCAAAAAACAGGAAGGTATGAGCTTAGACCTGCAGCAAGCTCTCTAGAGTCCTTTGAAGGAAATGCAGAGCTGGGGACACCTTGACGTTAGTCTGGTGAGATTTGTGTCATATTTCTGACATGTAGAACTATAAAATCAGGCAGAGGAGATGGTTCTGAGAGACTGAGTTTATATTCTCTAACACCTGGGCATTATGGTGTGTGCCTGTGATCTCACTCTTGGGGAAGCAGCGATAAAAGAATCCTTGGAGCTCACTGATCAGCCAAGCTAGCTGACTTGGTGAGTTGTAGGTGCAGAGAATAACCCTGTCTCAAAAAGTAAAATAAAGTGACTAGTAAAGTCTCCTGTGTCCTCTGGCCTCCACATGCACAGTGCATGCACACCTACAAACACATGCAAACACCACACGTGCACGAACACACACACACACACACGTATGCAAACACCACATGTGTGCACACACACACATGTATGCAAACACCACACGTGTGCACACACATGTATGCAATCATCACACATGCACACACACATTTATGCAAACACCACACGTGCACACACACACGAATGCAAACACCACACGTGTGCACACACATTTATGCAATCATCACACATACACACACATGTATGCACACACACACACACACACACACATACACACACGTATGCACACACAGGTTGAGAATGATTGGGGAAGATATTTGACATTGAGCTCTGAATTTCCACTCAGTTGCACACATGTACCCTCACCTACACAAGTGTACATACATATAACTCAAACTAGCACACACAAACAAACCTTATAAAACAATAAGGTTGTATTATTTAAGGTCTGAATTTATACAAATTTGTTATGGGAGAAACAGAAATTGAATGGGCTGACTTTTTGTTTTTTGTTTTGTTTTGTTTTGTTTTTTGTTGTTTGTTTGTTTTCTAGACAGGGTTTCTCTGTATAGCCCTGGCTGACCTGGAACACACTCTGTAGACCAGGCTGGCCTTGAACTCAGAAATCTGCCTGCCTCTGCCTCCCAAGTGCTGGGATTAAAGGCGTGCACCACCACCGCCCGGCTATGGGCTGATTTTTAAAGAGATTAAGCTAGAACATGCACTGTTAATGAAAGAATTGATGCAACTCTATATCTCACAGTGTGCAAAGAACAAGAAGATGATGGGCATCCCATGACCAGACTGGGATAACTCAAGTAACATATACAAATTCTCTAAAGACTGTTAATCACCAAAGAGAACTGAAGGTGAAACTGGGTTTGTAATCATGTTTTCCCACAAAGAAAACTACAGGACCAGAGAGCTCACTGGTAAACTCCAACAAACATTTAGAGACAGAACAGAATTCTAATGTGACACAAAATGGTTTATGAAACAGAAGAGAAAGGAATACTTCCAACTCTGCTATGAAACTATTTTAGACTGTTACTACACCAAACATTCCAGAAGCCAGATGCCAGCTTGCTTCTCTCCTGAGCATAGACACAAGACCCCTTACATGGTATTAGCATCTCGGATTCTCAGTATGAAAAGGGGCTGCATCCTTCACTGGAAAAACTTTTTAGCACATGAGCAATCCAAGAGGGCTGCCTTTTCCTGATGAAGGTTATGTCTAAAACCCCCTCCACTCTGTGATAAGAGACTCAGTCTTTTATCTAAGACTGGCAATGCATTTAAATTTCTAGCTTTTGTAATTTCTATATAATATTTTACTGCAAATTCTAGATATTTCAATCAGTTAAGATGAATTGAATTTTTCAATATCAGAGCCTAATAGGTTATTATCCAAAAAAATCAATAGTTTTATGTAATAGACACAAATATTCAGAAAATAAGATAAAAGTACAGTTGTATTTAAACAATACTTATGCCTCTGTTATACTGAGAGATAAATCCAGTAAAGTTGGAGAAATACTTATACTCAAAATCATAGTCCATCTCTGGAATGAAAACAAAAATCAAAAACCAATAAATTCATGGGCAGCAGCAAAGTAACTGTAATGCAGACATATGTCAGTACAGCCATCCACTCTACAACTCAACTACATATTCCAGGGAATTCTGAAAAATTTCATCAGCACTTTTATTGGGGTAGGAATTTACTAACAATTCTGAAAGTCATAGAAAAATGAGAATAACTTGTAGAAGCCAAAGCAATGTTTACAGAGAAGAGTAAATGGGCATGATTTGTATTATCTGTTTTTAAATTTTTACCATAAATATAAGGCAACTAGCATAACAAGGAACTAATAAAGGTTAGATACACAAATGTGTGCCATAGGATAGAGACATTTCTACAGACCAACACACATACATAACACAGTAGTAGTTCAGTTTTGACAAACGATGTAAAGTAACTAAAGAGGGGAAAGTGGTTTTTATAGTGACAGTGTTAGCCATTCATATGGGAAAAATATGAATCTCAATAAAGTAGCTCTTAACACATGATAGATCTACAGATAGAGATGAAATGGTAAAATTTACAGATGAAAATCTTAGAAGAATGGCCAGATACAGTGGGGTATGCCTTTAGCCCCAAACAGAGAAGCAGAGACAGGCAGATCTCTGAGTTTGAGGCCAGCCTCGTTTGCTTAGAGAATTTCAGGACATCTAGAATAATGTAGAGACACCCTGTCTCAAAACAAACACAAACAAACAAACAAACAACAAATAAACCGTAGATTAGGAGAAAACTCTCTGTTGTATTTAAGTGGGGAAACAGATCTGTAATACCAACATTCATGGTATTAAAAAAGACCAGATCTCCAAGATCATCCTCAGCTACACAAGGAGATTAGGCCTATCCTGGGCTACATGAGATCCTGTCTTAAATGTACATGTTGGCACTGTGGAATACTAGGTGAAGAAACGTGGCTTACCTATATAGTGAAATGCTATTTTGTAGTAATGGGTACAACTATGTATGACTCTCAAAGGTTAAAAATAAATAAATAAATAAATAAATAAATAAAAGGATGGCACAAAGAAGCACAGAGAGGAGGCTGGAGAGATGGCTCAGAGGTTAAGAGCATTGACTGCTCTTCCAGAGGTCCTGAGTTCAATTCCCAGCAACCACATGGTGTCTCACAACCATCTGTAATAGAATCCAATGCCCTCTTTCTAGTGTGTCTGAAGACAGCTACAGTGTACTCATATAAATAAAATAAAAGAAATAAATGTATCTATTAAAATACTATTCCAGTCTTCTAATATTATGTACTATGCAAATTAATCTAGTAAAAGAAAGCCAATCAAGGCATGGAGGGGAAAAAATGTCTGTATAGGGATACCAGGAAACTTTTGCTTGGATGTATATTTTCTACCTCTTGATTGTGGTGGTTCCATAGTTCTGTTTATCAATGAGATCTTACCAAAATTTTCAAGTACATTTGAAATGCATATGAAAAATTTAGGTATCTGTACTCCATCCCCCACCCCATGCTCTATGCAAGAGCCATTCCAGCAGTGTTCAGGACTGCTTGTGTCTTGACACTCAGTCTTTTGTTGTGATTTTTCCCCAGAATATCCTGTGTGATATTCCAGTGTCAGCATGGAAGGGTCTAAACCAAGAGATAGGTGCCAGCCTGCACCGACACAGTGCAGAAGTGGCTATCAGGATCTGTAAGTGACTCATGCACAGGCTCTCTTTATTTGAACCATTGACACAAAAAAAATCTACCATACCTGCTTTTTTCTTTTCACAGGAGTTACTCATTTGCATCATGGATAAAGTAAACCAACTACACTATTTGAATGGAATAATTCCTTCTCTCTTTTTAAAGTTGAGGAGATAGACTCAGGAAATTAAACAATAAAACCAATGGGAGGAGTAGAGATGAGGTTTCACATTTCCTTACATTTTTACTTATGTCTCTTATCTCTTTTCTTGTTTTTCTTTTATACCCAGTAAACACAGGTTTGAAGTCAACCTGTATTGACAATTTAAATACAAATATACATACGAGAGAGAGAGAGAGACAGAGAGACAGAGAGAGAGAGAGAGAGAGAGAGAGAGAGAGAGAGAATGGAAATACATGCACATAGAAAAATAACCCAAGCAAATATGGGAAGTGAGGTGAGAACCCTAATTTCCTTATCACTTGACACAATACTAAGTTCATCGAGGCTAATTAATTGAATTATCTTTACTAGTTTCCTAGGTAGACTTACAATACATCAGAATTATTTTGACAATCAAGGTGCAGCTTTTTAATTTTTTGACCCTCCCTCCCCCCACCCAGATTTGAACATACTGCTTGTTTGGTTGATACTATGTCCACCCTTAACAATAAATCCTGCAAACACCTCATCCTATCTGCAAGACATAATTCTTATGGCTTTCGTACGGGCTTTATATTTTCACTCTGGCATGTTGATAATTTTGTCTGTATGTTGGTGTGAAAAGTCACAATGTGCATTCTCTTCATCCGATATTTTCTACTTCAACACCTGTGCAATTATAAGGTGTAAAGTATTCCCACATGCCGCAAGAGCTAGTGATACATGCAGGGATACTGTGTAAGAGCTTCAACTCGGAACTGTCAGCAGGGAAAGAATAAAAGACATTCTAACAGCTATGTCTAGGGATCAGAACTTGGGGCCTCTGATGGTTCTTAAGTGGGTAGGGTAAATGTGACTTCAGTGTTGTTCAATGTTTTATTAATGAGGGGGGCATCCTTCAGTTGCACAAGTCTGCAGAATCATCAGTTGGTTACTAGTTCAGTGACAAAGTCGCACAGTGAAAGCCCTGCTTTTACGTGGTGTTCAGTAAGAGAAGAAGGCAGCTTGCACACAGAAGACCTTTGCTTGCTCCAAATCTTGTTTAGGAGGAGGCTCAGCTTATCTAATCCTATTCTTATTTTGTGCCAGAAATAAAATTTTGGAGAGGTCTACTGATCTTTATTTTCACTTGTTCATTCAATTAGAAGTTTGTGAAGAAGAAGACCCTGACTTTGAACATTTGGACATAAGGAGGATTTACCTTTTTCATAATTAAGGAACACAAACACTGTTGCCTGACTTGTCCACTGCTCTGAGGAGCTCTTTCAGGTCACTGGTGCTGTGCAGAGTCACTCTGGAGGTGGTTACTTGTTACTGGGCAACACATTATTCCAATTCTTATTGAAACATTGCTAACAGACAGTTACTGGTGGGGAGCAGATTTTTTTAAAAAATGAACTATTAAATCCACAGCGTTTTCTCTCGTTGTAAAGAGGCAGAAATTATTTTAGCAGTTGACATTTCCTAATGTTCTGAAGTCTTTTTAGACATTTCAAGTGGTTCTGGGGGCATTGGTGAAGACCCAAGGGCGGCAAAGTTCAGCGCTGTTAAATGTAGAGATGACACAATTGGACAGAATGGCTTCAGAGAACAGCGGATGCACTGTCACACTCTCTCTAAGATGCAAAGCTACACAACCTTCAAACAGCCACAGAAGACATAGTCTTTAGCAAAGGCCTTGGTAGACAGCTGTTAACTACTGCTTCTGAAAACTTTCCATTCTATTTCTGCTAATCCATTTTCTTCTTAAAACTAAGTAAAATCTATCATAGCTTATAAAGCACAGCAGAGGATAGCAAATTATATTCCTCGATGTTTTTATATGTATTTAAGAGCAAATTTTAAAGTCCTCACTTCTAAGTTTCTTGACCCAGATCTCAGCCAGCCTCAGAAAGTCTAAGCATTCCCAAGTGTCTTCCTTCCTATTCAAATCTGCATAAGATCAAAACTTACTACATTGAGATGTACTTTTAAACGACATGCATAGTGTTTGATAGTAATGACAATGGTGATAATATTTCCAGTTTTTTCCTCTATAGTATTAGACAAGAATCTAAAATGTACAGGCGACAGGTACTAGTTAGCAGAAGCAAACTGCACACGCATCCAAAGAAGGGATGTGCTACGGTCTACGGGGAGCGCTAACCTTGAACTCTCATCTACAGCGAACAGTAGCACACAGGAACGTCATAAGAAGCCGGTTCCAAACGCGGGGAGAGAAGTCTGCCTCTGGACATTTACACCGTGTTTCATTTTCTCCCCTGTCAGTGAGTAACAGGTACTGCCACTCCCCAAGCAGTTCCAGTCAGAGTGTGGAGAAATACTTGTTGAGTTTAATTGGATTGAATTAAAAATTGTCCTTTCAAAGAATCAAGTTGGCATCTCAAGTTCAAGGTCTCCAAACGATAGAGGCTCTCCTTCACGACTGTCTAATGAACCCCTAACTAGTCACAGAGAAAGAGGGATTAAAACCACTCCACAGAGCACTCGCTCCAGTCTTTCATTATCTGGACTACAGAAGTCTGTGATAATTATGCTGTTCCATAAACAAAAGAAGTTTAATCCTTGTATTTCCTGTTTAAGAAGTAAACATCAAAACGTTATGATGGGGACCGGTCCTATTAGAATACATAATAGCACCTGTCAGGCAGCAACTTTGAGGAAGTCATGACTTCTGACAGGACACTGAAACTCCAACCCCAAACAACCAAACAGCTCCTTGACACAGCGCAGCAATCTCAGTCTTGCTGCAGCTGGGCATCGAATAGTCAGTTTGCAGAGAGAAGCATCATCACGATGCATAGGGATGCGGTTATTCCTTGTTATAAGCATGGCGCGGAGGTCATACATCAGGCAATTATACCTTTTCATTACAGGCTAACCCCTCACAGCAGGGAAGCCACGCTTATGACAGCATTAGAGAGACAAAGCCTTCAGCTTTTTTTTTTAAAGGAAAATCCAAAAAAAGAAAAAAAAAGATTAAAAATTAAATTCATTTTCTTACCAGCACGTTGCAGCACCAACTCGCTCACGGGAATGTTGCTTTTACAGGTTTCTCTTTTAATTATCCTGGAAGCAGGGAGACAAGGGAGGGGGGAGGTAGAGAAGAAGAAGCAGGGTGGTTAAATTAGCGTGCTGGAATCTTTTCAGTTTGTCGCAGAGAGTAGAAAAATTAAAAAAAAAAAAAGGAAAAAAAAACTCAGTAATTTAAATTTGCTCTCAGTTCAGGCTGCACCGCTGGGTACCGCCCCTTCTTCCCGCTGGGTTCCATTACCTGCAAGGCTGGGACTGACGGCCACTGTTCAAACACAAAAAGGCAGCCAGCATGCTGGGACCATTCTGTCTGCTGTTTGGGTCTCACTTGTCCTCTCAAGTGAGCATCACCATCACCACCGGGAAGGTGTTCTGCAGCTCCTTTCCGGGCACTCCCATGTCATTCCTTACCATGGAGCTGAGCACACAGAGTTGGGGCTTTGCTTACAGTATGCTTTGATTTCTTACCCCACTTTATAACATTATTTATTGCAGTTATATCTTTACTAATATTTTTATCTTGTTTTGTATTCCTTGCTGTCCCCTCTTCCCCTCTCTAAAACACTGTCTCCCGTCTTTTCCTTTACATCACAAACATGAGCACATTATTGAACACAGCAGAAGACATGTCAAAATTATAAGCGCTCCCATTCCTTCTTGGACTTTTTGACTTCCTTTCGATTTTTGAGCTTGCAATGTTGAGATACTTTGTGTGAAAGCCTGCCTAGAACCAAGTTTCTAAAAGCACCAGAAACTTCTAAAATGGATGAAACGTGGAAACAACTCTCCATTATCAAATTAAAAATGCTTATCTTAATGTTTATGAAGTGGGTAAGGAACTCAAGATCATGGAGCTAAGCTTGATGCATACTGAAAATTTAAACCAAGATATGGAAAACTTTGAACTTGAGCAACAGAAGCAAAACTTGATGCTCAAAACAGCATGTTTCTAGTTTGTAGCACAGAAAAACTCTAAGAAAAGACAGCCCTCCTCCATGAATAATTATATTACCTACATGGACTTTGCAACAGACCTCCTATTGTTACCTCTCTGACCAGGGAGTTAAACACTACTTTGTGATTGACACTATCATAGCCTGAGTACGTTCTGGGTCCTCTACGGGTGTGTCTCCATTTCCAGATTTCCTTTCATACTATAATATGACTTAACTTCTTCCAAATTCTCAAGCTGTCTACTTCCTGGTAAGTGGACCATGATGATCTGTCATGCACTGAGAACTCAGGAGATAGCCCAGTCATCGAAATGTTTCTTTTCCATGATGCCAAGCAGAGTTTGATCTTTAGCATGTATATAAAATAAGCCATAAACGGAGCATGGAGAAACACGCTTGTAATCCCAACACTGGGACTTCAGAGGGAGAAGGACGTCCAGGGCTCACCGGCCATCTAGAATTTACCACTTGACAAGTTCTAGGTAGGGCAGCAAGAGATTGTTTGTAAAGAGACTAAGTGGACTTTGTCTAAGGAATGGCATTAAGGGGTCCTCTGGCCTCCATCTGCAGGTCCATACCCTTGACACTTGCACAGGTCAACATGTGTATGCATGTGTGCAAGCACACACTTACACACACACAGATGTACTTATACATACTTTTGTGTCACTGGCTGAAGACATAGAAGAAAATTACTCTTGGTGGCAGAATAGTGTTGAATTTTCTTGATAATTTTTCTTAATTATTATTTTTCTTATCCATACTAATCTTCTTGCCCATTTAAGTGGACTGCAGTATTTCTAGACTGTTGTAAGGCCAAGCATGGGCTGCTTTCATGCAGTTCACCTTCTAAAGGAGAAGTTATTAATGGCGTAAATTAAATAACATGATTTAACTTACCATATTGGTAAAAGATATTTTCCTGCTACTCAGGGTCCATCCTAAAAAACAAACCAATAAAAGTGGAGAAGACTGAGGAGGGAGAAGGAAGAACAACCTTTATATATATATGTATATATATACATATATATATACATATATACATATACACACATACATATATACATATATATACACACACACATGCATGCATATATATAATATATATATTAAGGTATATATGTATATACACTTTACTCAGGGTTCTTTCTTCTAATATTGTTCCTGGTTAATGCCTTTGCCCAGCCTGACGAAATAGAGACGTAGGACAGGTCAAGTATACCAGAAGCCTTGTTTACTTCCCAGGGAGTTAGGCAATAAGCTATAATAAAATAGTGGTAAATTCCACCAATGTGCTAATTGTGGGACATTTTAGCAGTACAAAATGTAATAAAACTAAGCCATACTTTGGATTGGAAGTGTTAGGTGTAGATTTTTCTTTCAAAACAGTTCACTGAAGCATGATTTTATTTCCTTGAAGCATTCTATAATTCCCAGGGGCTTTTGTTTAATTCCCCCCATTAAGAAACAAAACAAAACAAACCACAGAAACTTTTAGAAAAGGGGAAAACACAGATAGAAGTGAAAAAAGAGTAAGGATTTTAAAAATCAGTGTCTGAATTTTTAAAATCAGAGTTTTAAAAATAAGTATTTAAGTATTTATGGCCACTATGCTAATATTAATTACTTTGTATAAATGTGAAGAATCATATACTTAGACCATTTTAGGTAATTTGTGCATACCATACATATGGTAACAGATGTTGATATATGTCCTGAATATTTTTCTTTTAAATAAAGACAAAAGTAATGATCCTGGTAAATAATATTACCAAGGTCATTTATTTGTATATTGATTATTTTTATATTAATCTTTAAAAGTCCTGGCACTGAAGTTTAAAGAATGAACATTTCTGTTGAGATAAGGTTCTCTTGGTCTTAGAAAAATCATAAAATATAATTCTAGTAGGTATTTATCCTGTCACTTCTGAAGTCGTCAGTTGATGCTGTAGGGGTGAGATTTAAAAATATATTGCATTTCATGTAGCCCTGCTGAAAACATATCTATTTCAAAAATAAATTCCTACTGAATTAGGAAATTGTGGGTGGTGAAAGACATCAATGGGGCTAAAAAATCATAGAAATGTGTCTTAAACACCAAAGAAGCTTGCTGGAAATCTATTAGACTTCCATATCATTCTTGGTTCTTGAGAAAGATGTCAGTGTAGCCTAGGCTGTCTCTAACTGCTGAGAGTCAAACTTCAGCTTTTGGAGTGTGTAGATTACAGGAATATCTAGCTTTCAGGCAGATCTTGCTTGTTTGCTTGTTTTTTAGATAAGGAGTTCTAATGTATTCCAGGTTGGTCTTGAACTGGCCATGTAGTTGAATATGGCCTTGACTATTGATCTTCCTACTTCTGCCTCCCGAGTGCTGGTATTACAGGTTTGTGGAACCACATCTGGCCTGGATGTATTTTAACGAAAATTCTTAAAATTGTGCATGGTGGTGGATGCCTATATTCCCCAAAAAAGAAGATCATGAGTTCAAAAGAAGCCTGAACAACATAATGACTTGAAGGCAAGTAGGGCTACACAGTGAGAACCTATTTCAAAGTCAAACATTATTTAAATGTTCATTCCCAAAGGCACTCAGCATCAATGAGGGAAATGAGAAGAGCAGTTCTATTGTTGGGCCTTTTGGACCTTGGAGTACTGCCTAATGCATGATATTATGTCTTAATGATAATAGTCACTAATACATTTTTCCTTCAGTAGAAGACAGAGAAAGTCTTCATGTTCATGTACCACTAAGCTATCATAATTAAACCCTATAAACCATATAGCATGGACATATTCATCTCAGCCTTGACATAAAAATAGTCTATTATTCGCACTCATGGTTTTTTAAACCACATCTTCATGGTTATAGATCAGTTTTATTAATTTATGAAAATATATGATTTTTGAACACAGGTAGACACAGATAAATACCAAACTTCTGATTCTCTGGTGATTTTTACAAGTGGATATTTTTAGAATAGGTAGAAAGAGTACTGCAGACAATTTCACTCTAAGTGATTTAGGCTATAAAGAAATCAAAAGGAAAACTGATATTTGGTCTAGAATAGAACAGAGGCTGATAAACGTCCATAGGTCATTTCCTCCTGCAGCCATAATCACACAGAGATGGAAACAGGCTGAAAGCAAACTGCCTTCAGATTAAATTTAATTGTAAAGTAAAAGGTACCCCATGTGCATGTGGCCTGAATGAGTAATCTTTGTGTCCCTGGTGTTGGCTGTATGTGATGCATGGGGTGTGATAGCATTTTATTAAGATCTAGATACACAAGACACAAGGAGAGGACATTGTAAGCTGTCGGACTGAAAACAGAAACAAAGTACAAAACGGCTTATAGAAATGTTCAGTATCTGGTAAAACTGGCCACTGGAATTTCACTCAGAATACTGGACAAAAGCAAATTCACACAAAAGAGACGATTCTAAGTGTATATGAAATAATAGGTAAGGGTATGGTGTGCAGTGTGGCAGGGGCTGTTTGTATCATTTTAAAGGAGAAATTTTATTGCCTCTTGCGTGGCTGAGGAATTGGTTTTTTTGTGTCTAAGTAATCAGGAATGGGATACACCCCCAGCATTCTTTTTTGCTGTTGTTGTTTATTCTAGTTGTAGTTGTCAAGCTCGTTTATTTGATAGCACCAAGTTGTTTTTCTAGTCATTCTCTTTAAACACTCACAGTGTTTCAGAGAGTGTGTGAAGCAGTCATCAATACTGGTCTGAACCAACCATAGTCTGCCCTGGTTTTAGGACTTGACTCTTAGCTGTGGGTTATGAATTTCCTTAAAGTAGAATCTTAATCCACTGATTGAAAAGGAAGACTATCCCTCCCATCCAGCAGATGCTCGGAAGCGTGCTTCTGCTCCACTCAGCTTCTGCTTCCTGATATTGTTAGTAAGGCTGAATATAAAGATGTGCTATTTTGGAACTTTAGCAAAGGAATATAGCACTTCATTCCAAAACTCAGAATTTCTTTTCAAGCTGTTGGTAAGAAATTGCTTTTTAGGGCAAAGTGATTTCTCCTAAGCCGTGATTTTCTACACTTACCAGAACTGACATAACCTACTCCCCCTTATATATAGCTTGATTTGGGGAATATCAGTAAATCACAGTCAACAATGATCTAAAGATATTAAATAAAAAATTCCAGAAATTAACAATTCAAATGGTTAAAATAGTTTTTATTATAGTAATTATTATAATTGTTCTATCTTGCTACTAGGCATGATTAAACTCTTTCTTTGTCCTCTTTTATTAACTAATTTTATGCTAGGGATGTGTATATAGGAAAATCCATAATTCTATCAGTTTCAATATCCTCTTTGCTTTCAGGATCTACCAGAGACCTTAAAATTCTCTCTATTTAGTGACCAAAGTAGACTATGATATCTAATTTTTCCAAACCAATAAAGAAAATCAGAGGAAACAATGGCTGAATAAGATTATTTTTGAGTCTTGAAAATGTCCTTTTTTTGGGAAGAAATTTCTTTTAATTTAAAGTCACCTCAACAAGTATAGCTGACCATGACTCTCAGTTATGTTTGTCATCTAGTTAGTAGCTTTCACAGTGTTTTTTTTTTTTTCAGAAGACAGAGAACCCTAAATATTTGACTATTTAGATAAAAACTCATAATCAATAATGCTGACTAAACTCTTCTCTTCTACTCTGCTAACTACATCAGGATACAAGTTTCTAGAATTTCCATTCTTGGGGGGGGGGGGAGAACAAACTAAAGCAAAACAGAACCCTTCCTTGATTACTGCTGTAAAATAGACAAACATGCTGTTACAGAAAAAATATTTATTTTTTTTTATAAGTAATTCAGTCAAAATGTAGGCATGCTAGGCTTAAATGAACATGCCAATAAAAATCTGAGGAAATATGTCACATCTAAATTTCTAAGAAGTTGGTGGGAGTTTGGGCTTTTTGGTGTGTTTATTTGTTTGTTTACTATAGATGCAAAGAAGAGCCAGTGACCTGGGTGAACCAGACATATAGCACATGTTATTGGGAGAAAAATCTGTCCACAACCAAAGAAGTTGAATTGGCGAGACTTATTTTCATAACATATCAACCTGGAGAAATGTTGTTCTGTTCAAAACACCTTAGGGTACTTCACAAGGAACCATAACCTGAAAGTAGAAGGTGAAGTTTCATTTTTTTAGAAAGGAGGAAAAATAAGAACAGAAAAAGCAAAAAATTAACATGGAATCTAATTAATTCACAATGATTCCGCAATGTTGCATGCAAACCTGATATAAGTAAAGGCAATGAACTTCAGCTTCTCAAACAGCAGGAAAGAAGAAAATGCGCTCAACTGCATACTGTTTATAAGACGAAACCTGGTTCTCTGTGGATGAGAGGGACAGCCTTTTAGAAGGGGAAATTGGGCAGTAATTGCTTAGGCCCTCACAGAGAGAAGTAGAAATGGTATATTTAATAACTTTCTCAACACAAATATTTATATTTTTATATGTATCATACCTGATGTGTCATTAATACATTCAATTTCTTAAATCAGGCTTGAAGTAGAATTATAGTTTTGGCCTGAAAACAAAATCACTGAATTCTTTACCTTAGCCTTAAAAGTAAATACCAAGTATAGAAAGTGATTAGTTATTAGTTCAACAATATTAAGTAACTAATTAGTTCAATGCTGTCCTCTCATGGGTAATATACCTAGAAAGAAGACACTGTTTCTTACATGCTGGTGGAGCAAAGAGAAGTTCTCAGGCAGCAGCAGGAGTGAGCAATGAATGGTGGCATCCGGAAAGTGGAGCCTGATGTATGAACAACAGTCTCAGCTATTGCATGAGGTACCAAGATGGTTACCAAATAGAAGTAACATCTTAAAGACAAGAACAAAGCTGCTTAAGTGAAGAAGGGGGCCCTCAAAAGGAGCCATCACCACACCTGAGGGAGCAAAGTGGGCAAGTTTGCTCCTATGCCTCATCGTTACTATCTATCTATCATGCCTAGAAGAGGGCAATCTAAGCACACTGTAAAGAAATCCCTAGGCAAAATAATTTCTTCATAAATATTGATGATTGAAGCCCACTTTAACACAGTGAAGGGCATTTATCAAATTTTATGACAGGTATCATATTAAAAGTAGAATCTCAAACATTCCTACTAGGCCAGAGATAAACTTAAGGGGGGGTTGATTATCCTTGTGGAAGAGGTTAAAATAAACAATCTATAGTTTATATAGGAAGAAAAATCTCTAAAAACTTGTCCTTCCTCTTCACAGATAATATATTCATCTATGTGTAACAGTTAAGAGAATCTACCTATAAGCAGTTTTGACAGATAGAAAAAAAAGTTAACTCATGAAAAAGAAATGCAAGCATTGTCTTGTAACTCTGAAGTAACCATGAAATTGAATGGAATATGCTTTGATGTCGTGAGTGATATTTTAATGATATATATAAGATATTAGAATAATGTATAAATGTTATTAAATATTAACATATGATATAAATGCTATTTAATATTATACAGTCAATTTAAATTATTTTGTAAGGGTAATCCTATATATTTATATTCTTACTATTTAATAAAAGCAATTTCAATCAAAATCTGATATCTGAGAACTCAAAACTCATATCCACAATATGTTGCTTGAGGTGTACTCTGATTTTCATTAATATAGAATATGTTTGAGAAAATATGTGAAAAATTCCAACTATTCCCTAATAATATAAAATTACTGCTTCAGGAACCATTAATTTTGTCCATTTTCAAAGAAAATGGACAAAATTAATAACTGCTATGACAAGATGTAATGTAGAACCAAAGAGAAGCTATTTTAATTGGGGCTGACATTCCACTATCTCAACATGATTCAGAGACCAAGTGCAGCATTTCTGTCCCAGTTGTGTAGCATAACATGGGGCAAATACATAAAACATCCAAATAGAAGTGCAGAGCTGAGAACTGTCAATCCTGAAAACAGGAATAGAGAGAAGGCGCATCTCACAAGCATCTCAGCTTCAATGGCAGAGCCTTGTATTCAGCATGAGGAGGTAAACCAGCTCAAGGAAGGCATTACAGTCCCCATGACATGAAGAGACAGAGAGTTCCAAATTACCTAAAAGCTGAAATTAGTAGGTGAGGTTTACTAGAAAGAAGGAGGCCACAGGGAGGGAACTCCGAAGATGGCAGACGAGTTCTTAGCTGAAGCTGGGGGGCGGGAAGGGTTTCTGCATTCATCAGCCTACTGTAGCAGGCACCAGCTTAAGAGTGGAAATTAAAAGTTCACTGAGCTAGGAAATACTGATATTCCAATTTAACCAGAGTGGAAGGCCATTGTTAATACACTAGGCACTGGGCTGATAAATCAGTAAATTGAGAGGTTAGGGCATCTGAAATGAGTCATCTTTTATAAACACCCAAAACTAGCTTGGCCTACATCTGGTAGCCATGCTAGGAAATTTCATCTCACTGGGACAAAACTCAACAAAATAAAACTCATGGATCCATGTTTACTTATTGTAGCAGATCATTCACAATAACCAGCAATCTTTATTCTACTTTACACATGAGGATAGTCAAGATAAAACAAACTTATTTAATCAAAATAAAGGTAACAAAAAGAAACCATAGGACAACAAAAGACAGGGCAAATAGAAGGAAAGTATTAATATCCAAATATTCCAGTGACTACACCCAAGCTGTCCTGGTTGGCTTTATTGTGATAAAACACCATGACCAAAAGCAAGTCAAGAAAGACAGGTGTTATTTCAATTTATAGGCCATAGTTTATTATCAAGGAAAAAACGGGCCAGGAACTCAAGACAAAAACTTGGAGGCAGGAACTGAAACAAAGACCACTTGGAAATGCTCCTTAATGGCTTACCCCCAGGCTCATACTCAGCTAGCATTCTCACAGAGCCCAAGCTTACTACCTGCAGTAGGCTAGGCCATCCTATATCAATTAGTAATAAAAAAAATAGCCTACAGACATGCTCACAGGCCAGTCTGATGGAGGCAATTCCTCAATCTAGATTCCCACTTCCTAAGCATTTCAAATTGACAGCCAAGATTAGCTATCACACATGCATGCCAACTAAAATGCAGATATTGCCAGATGATATGAAAAAGTAAGATACAAGAAAAAGAAACCAACAAGAGATTCACTGAAAGATCTAGTGAGAACAGCTCACTTCAGGAATGACACAAGACACCTACAACCGATGGAAAATGGATTGTAACCAAACATGTAGGTTTAAAGGTAAGGCACACCAATAAAAATAAAAAGGCAAGATTTTGTATTCCCCAAAGTATAAACTCAACAAAACAACCAAACATTCCTACATAAAAGCACCTTGAAAATATGTCTAAAACTGACAGAGATGAAGAAATAGGAAAATTCAGTTAAGAGTTGCCAATCTTGAATGTTCTTTCTGAAATAGACTGGATGAAAAGAAGAAAGCAGTGTGGGCATAAGGATCTGACTTCTAATACTAAACCCAGCAATCCTTCTTCTGAGGTGCTTATGAAATGGTCACAGATATGTCATAGCCTGGACCATAACAATCAACTCTTAGTACATCTGAAGACTGATGAGAAAAATGATGCATTTCTTTCCGATCTTACCAGAGTAAAACCTGATCTACAATTCAAAGGCTACAACAAAGCAATAAAAATGGACGAGTTTCTTGAAAAACTCAGTATTTAAAGACTAATGGAAGAAATAAAGAACCTTCAACCTGTGTATTTGCATGTGTATTGTTTATGTGTGTAGTGACAAGGTTGCCCTTGAATTCATGACACTTCCTTCAGCCTCCTAAGCAGATATAGATGGTCACAATGAGCCAGAGACTATTAAAGTAAGTAGACTTGTAGTAATGTCTCCTCCTCATATATGAAAATATTTGCGATGCCTAATAAGATAATAACATCAATTTTTATAAACTGCCCTGATATTTGTCATAAGAACATATGACATGTGACATAATTTTCACTTAAATATTTTCATTTTACAATATTACTAGTTGGGGTAAATCAACTACAAAAATTTTGATTTGTAATTTGCTAAAAATATTCTGCCTTTAATTCCAGCCATTTATCTATCTCTTTAGGAAATTGCTCCATCATTTTGTTCAGTTTTCTATTAGAATAATTGTTTGAGTTTCTGGATTGCCATAGCTTTTGTTATGTTGGTGAAAATGGACTTATGTTTTATAAATATTATTCTGAGTTTCCTTTGCCCCCTTTTTTGGAAAATAGAGTTTTTCTCACAGAATAGATCCTGATTACAGTTTCCCCTCCCTCTACTCTTCCCAGTTTCTCTCTACTACCCTCTCATCTGGGTTCACCGCCTTTCTGTCTGATTTAAAACAAACAAACAAACAAACAAACAAACAAACAAACAAACCAACAAACAAACATACAGGCTTCTAAGGGATGATAATATAATAATATAATTTTATTCATATAATATAATACATAATAAAATCAAACAAAGCTAACACATCAGAACTGGGCAAAACAAACAGAAGGAAATGGCCCAAGAGAAGGTACAAGAAACAGAGACCTACTATTTAGGAACCGCACAAGAACAATAAAATGAAAGTCTTAATATATATGCAAAGTACCTATGTGGTTAAAAAAAAGGGAGGTGGGGGGAAGAAAACATACATGAATAAAATAAAAAAATTAACAACAGGTAAAGCTCTGATACATCATTCACAGGCAAGTAACTCCAAAGACTGAGTAAGCCTTCTCTTTGCTATCTAATGCTGGCCACGCAACCTACCCATAAGAATAGTTTGTAACTCCATTAAGACTCCATTGGAGAAAACTAAATTCTTATCTGAACGTGGCTATCATTTGGAAATGTTTCTGGATTAGTGATGGGCATGTGTGTATTTTTTTCTTTCTTTAGCACTCTAACTGATGCAGATATGTGTAGGCTATGTACATGCTGCCTCAGTCTCTAAGAGGCCATATTGTCACATAGGGCTTTGTTTTCTTCTTGCCTTCCATGCACTCTGGCTCTTACACCCTTTATAAAAGTTCCCTGTACACTCAGGGGAAATATTTTATGGAAACATCCCATTTAGGACTGAGTGTTCCAAGGTCTCTTACTCTCTGCATAATGTCTGGTGGTGCTGGGGGTCTCTGTATTTGCTCCCAATGGCTGCAGGTGGAAGCCTCTCTGATGATGGAAGAGGAAGGCACTGATCTCTAGTTATTGCAGAATGTCATTAGTAGTCATTTTATTCATCTTATTTATTTTTAAAAGAGCAGTAGTATTTGCTTCTACCCTAAGTCCATGGGCTATTTAGTCTCAGGTTCTTAGTCACTGAAGTAGTGTCAGGTATGGGTTCCATTGGTGGAGGGGGCCTGAAGTACTGGCCTGATACTCCCATAATCTTTGAACTACCACTGTACTAATATATCTTGTAAGCAGGACAGTATTTTAGATCAAAGGTTTTGTGGCTTTGTTGGTGTTTATGTTTCTTGTTTAGTAGCATAAAGAATGCCTTTCTATATCAAAGATACTAGAACATAGGTATAAAGGTATCTAAGCACCAATTCCAATTCTCCATGTTCAATGAGTTGTTCAAGGTGTTTTCTCTATCAATGGAGCTTGACAACAGTTTATGGAGAGCAATCTATAGTCTTGGGAACAGCCTTGGTTGTTTGGGGGTTATAGGAGTTTTCTAATAACTAAATACTATAGAAAACTTTCTTCTTTGTAAATTTCAAACTTTAAGGTGCCCTGTTTTTTTTTCTCCTCATAATGTTGTGAAAATCTTTTACTATTGTGAAATTATGCAATGATTTTCACATAATTCCTATACTTTTCAATTAAATTTATTTCTCAATAAATTGTGTCTAAACTTATGAGAAAAACGTAATAAAATAATAATTGGAAGTAATTGAAATAAAATTGATATTGAGTAGATGAAATAAATCAAAACATGTTGAACATAGTATTGTAAATTGAGTAGAAATTTTATAGTATTTGAAGCATTTATGCTAGAAGATTAGCAAGCAACAAAAAGTAGAGAAGGCAATAAATAAAAAATTAGAAACCATTCAAGTAGAAAGAAAATAAAACATACATATTTAAAGATGAATAATAAAATATAATTTTCTCATACAGGAACAATACAAGCAATAAAGAGTATAATTAGAATGAGGGATTTTAAGAATGCCAAGAGAATCTATGAACAGTTTAATGCTAATTGATTAGAAAACCTAGACTATATCTGCAAAATTTTAAAGGCACATGAATGATTCACATGCTAATGATGAAATGTCAAACCAAAATAGTTTTATAATGACTATGAAAATAAAAGTATTAAAGACACTTTCACTAAAAATTCATCTACCCCAAATCTCTTTGCCACTAAATTCCATAAAACTTTGAAGGAGATAGTTATTCCAATTTTATTCTTTCTCAGAAGATGATAAATATTAAAATTACTCTTTAAGACATCCTACAACCTATATCAATCATTACCTGAGGTCCAAAACGTTCAAATCCAACACTGAATAAAATGATTAAGTAGTCACCGCATTAATTGATTTGAAAATAGTTGTATATGATAATTTTAATATAAATTAAATTCATTCCAGCACCTGTTTATATTTTTAAAAAGAAAACATGTCACTGCTATCTAATGAAAGGTAGCTTGTAAGGACGTTTAATGATGACGCTATAATAAAAGAATTCTTAACAATTGCTTAATGCAACACCATGAGCACAGCATTTCACATTCGTTTAAAGCAAAGCCCTTAGACTTGAAACATTGAAAAGAAAGGTGTGGGATTAGGAGAATTAGACATCAATCTTACTCCTAAGAGTGGTGCTTGCCTGTTAAACATGTGCAAAGGAAAAAGAAAGGTGCTTGGAGATCAAGGCGGGATAGCATTCATATAAAATTGTCATTTCCATACATGAACAAACACGACAAAAAATAATGGGACTGTCAATTTCACAAGAAGAGAGTCTACTCTAAGACAAGAATGGAGAAAATCACTTAGGGCTGCTTACAGGAAAATTCAAATTTATAAAGAAATAAGTCATGTTGTTGAACCCATAGGCTCATTAGTGTAAAGATTTAATTCTTCAAGTCAATCCATAGGTTAAGTGATACTTGCTTCAAAATTCTACAAGAACGTGATGATATTCATTGCTCCTAAGTACATGTAGCTCCCTCAAAGACAAAAATTTATCAGCATTTTTTGTAATAACTGTGAAGTGCATTTGTGTTTGGGTAATTCACAGATCAAGTCTTATTAAGCATTAGGTCCAAGGGATAAAGAAATTGATTGCTGAACCAAACTAGAGAGCTTAAAAACAGGCTCATCCATACGTGAAATATGGAATCCATTGTCTCATCAAGTTTGCCATAAAATGGGTCATTGATTTCACAGTTATGTTCTGTAGGCACCTGTGGATTTTAACAGGTTTGGTGTAACAGGGTTTCCACCAAGTGGCTGGCTCATCTCTTTGCATTACAGTATCATATTAAGAACCAGGTTTGGTCTCTATTGTTGACTGCATGAAAAGCTCAGATGCAGAACATTGTTTCCAGAAAACCAGGGTTATTGAACTAATGTATAGGCTCTGTCTTTGTCATTATAACTACTGCCACCATGTCAGAGGTGAAATCAAAGGGCCACCAGTCTTCACCACTCTCCCAGCTTCTCTCTCCTCCCTAGTAGTTGAGTATCGCTACATCTGGTAGCTTGGTAACTAACTTACTGGAGTCCACAGTAGAAGGCTTTTTGTCCTTTCTATGTTTTTCAGTCTAGTGGTTTCCAGGCTCTTAATAATCAAGTTATTGTTTCTGACCAGATATTAATGTAGTTCCGCCCGCTCAGGTTTCTTTATCTTCTCTCTAAAAAGACCAACCAAGACTTCTGCTTATAATCATATAAAGAACATGCTCATTGAACAGAGCTCTTCATGTTATTCCTGAGACAGAGATGCCATACAACATCAGACTATTCTCTTTTTTACTACCTTATTGTGCTAGGCTATTTTGTAATCCAAGACTTAGTCTTTCCTTCCTTTCTTCTTTTCCTTATTGTTTTAGGAGACCTTAGCTTAGTATATTTCTTTTTATAATTTCAGGAGTCATTCGAACCTATGCAGAACAAATTCTTAAAGTATTTCAGGAGTCATTTGGACATACTCAGGACAAATTATTATTGTATGATTGACTGTGACTGTACCTGGTAAAAGTAACTCTATCAAGCCTATTACATATGTGCCATGTCTATGGACTCACTGTCTATTGGATGAGGCAGCATGCTAAGAGAAGCTTTATAAACACGAGGCAATAACTTGTTTATTACTCTAGTGTTCTGTGTAGTGACTTATCTGTTGAAGATTACTGGAGGCTTTACATAGCACTTTACCTATTATAGGCACTACCAGCATCATTGAATCTGACAAGTCATAAAATCAGGATCTGTCAGAAAATTCTCTGTTTTACTATATGCACAAAAATTGGCAGCCTTCCTAGTCCCTCAGTGAGGGGATCAAAATACCATGCATAGATATGGCATATGCTGCCTCAAAAATACAAAGAAGCTCTAGAAGTCTGCAGCGGTATTCCCCTCTGGGTAATAAAGAGTGTACAGTTCAGCAACTGGCCTTGTTTTGGTTGGTCTGATAAGATATCACAATATGACACAGATTAACAGAATCTTAGAAATGTTATGAAAGTGTAGGGTGAATTCCATAGGCACCTGTGTCCTACCTGGTATGTCAAGTACCTTACCAGGACCTCTGGATCACCAGAGCACTCACATATGTTATAATCAATATAATGTAAAATGTGAAGCTCTGTAGAGTAAGATGATCAATGTTGGGGGAGGGCAGGGCATCAAACAGTTGGCAAGAACGAGGAGAATGGTGGTTGTGTAGTTCACTGTCACTGCAAAACCAAACAGCTCAGGATTACTTAGTCAGGAACACATAAATACTTCCCCATTTAAACTGACTTTCTTTATTTTAAGGGCACTATAGCCAGCACCTGAAATCTGGAATATATACATGTTACATCCACAGAGATTAAGTTGTGACATCCCCTAACATGACATTTTACCATATTGTGCATCAACAGCTTGTCCCGACATCATTTGTGAATGTTCTAGACTTGTTCTCAATATAGCCATGCAAGGAGATTGGATTTTTGGCATTATTTTGAGGCACCTTTTCAATGTATGTCTACAAAGAAATTATATTTTTGGCACTATTTTGAGATAAAAGCTCTTTGACTTGTCTCAGGCAGGAAAACTTTAATGAAAATTTATGCTAGTCCTTCTGGGTTGTAACACTAAGTCAAAGAAATAGAAAGACAGTGGTTGGGGATAATTAGTAGTTTCTATTTTTATTACTTTTAATGCTAATTAAATATTTTATTACTTATAAGAATTAAGAATTTATTATATAAAATATTACATAAATAATTTACATATAAATATTAAATAAAGTATAAGAAAGATAAGTATTTTATTACTAATACTTAAATAAAAATATGGATATATTTTTCAAGTTATAATATAATTTTCCATTTAAAAGGGAAAATAATACTGTTTTAAATAATCCTTATAATTGGAAAAAATCTAAAGTTTTATTGTCAGAATATATAAAATTACCAATTTCTCTGATATTTTAGGATAGTTTTGTTTTATGTTAAGATAGGATTTAAATTTTGTATTCATTTATTCATTCACTTACTTAATTTTTTTTAGGATACAGGGTTCCAAGAAGCTCAAGCTGGTTTTGTATATATAATGCTTAGCATGTTTAAATTGTTCTTTCATCTTGGTGCCTTGCTTAAAGAGCATTAATCTCAAGTTATTTCATTGTATATATTTAAAGTTTGCATAATATTTTGATATATATTTCTACAATGTAGTCATTACTATAACCAAACAGCATCTCTCTCACAATTATCTTTTTTGATCATAAATATAGATTTTATATAATTTTAAGGTACATAATCCAATAAATCCATTATTTGCTCAATATCTTTCACTGCCACTTAGGTCTCTAGAATTAATCTATCCATGTGAGCTGAATTTCCCTAGTTCTTAGGTCTTCCTCTTCCTCACAACCACAATTCCTCTCTCTTTCATTAGAGTAATGTCTTCCAGGCTCACACCTAACTTTGTGACAGAATTCTCCTTTCTAAGTCTGAATGCCATTTCACTATGCTACCATACGAATATAATAAGATATAAAACAGACATACCTAAAAGAGTGCATGGTTATCAGGGACTAAAATGGGTACAGAATTTCAGTGAGAAATAGTCCAGAATTCAGGGACAGGAGTGTCAGAAGTTCTAAGTCCCAGGTAACACACAAAAAGACAGTTTTGTTCATGTAAAATAAAAAACCTGGTCTCCACGATTCTATTACTATTAGGGGCCTACCTCTGAGTACATGTCCTCTGCCATTTTTGTTAAATTTTCACCCCCTTGAGACTTGAGAAGTTTGGTCATCTTTGATATTTTCTGGTTGGCACAAACAAATTAGACTCTACTGGCCTTCAAGGAGCTGCCTTAGAGAAGCCTGTTAGACATAGCAGCTCATGCAATTCCCACTAGTTCTTTGGAGATCTCACACTAATAATATAATTTGATCCAATGGCTTGAATTAAAGAAGAAGTCATTATTCTACTATGAAACTGTATCTTCTGATATGCAAAGAGACAGATCATCAACTCTGAAGCTCCGAAGAGATACTGGTGTGAGTAAGAAGATGCACAGGCCTTTAAGTTCTGTGCATTATGAATTTCTAATAGACCTACTTTATGCTAACACATCCCTGTAGGGATATGGCTATTATCATATATTTGAAACATATCTAAGATGGCATCTATACAAGAGAATGTTCTCTTGCATTAAATTGGGGTAATTTTAGCTGTTTTAATAAAGAACCCAAAACATTCAATACTTTAATCTTGTCAAGGTTTATTTCTTGCTCAAATAATGATGATGTGAACACATATTAAAACATCCATAACTGTATTCAGTAAGTTGTACTTATATATGCATAACAATAGTACTTAAAGAGGTTATGAAGTTGAGAGGGAATTGGGGGGATAGAGGAGGAATTGGAGGGGAAGAGGATGGATGGAAATAATGGAAATATAGTACTTGTCTTAGTTAGGGTTCCATTGTCATAAAGAGCCACCATGACCACTGCAACTCTTATAAGGGAAAACATTTAACTGTGGATGGCTTACAGGGTCAGTCGTGCAGTCCTTTATCAGTATGGTGGGGAGCATGGGAATGTCTAGGCATGCTTGTCTCTGGGGCAGTAAAAAATTCACATCTTGTTCTGAAGGCAGGAGAAAACTGACTCACTCGTGGTTAGGAGGGGGGTCTCATTGCCAACCCCTACAGTAACACAGTTCCTCCAACAAGGTTACACATACTCCATCAAGTCCACACCAATAGCACCACTCCCTGGGCCAAGCATATTCAAACTACTACAGTACTCATATAGAAAATTGTCAACAAATCTAAAATTTGAAGATCATATGCCCCAGTACAGGGGAATGCCAGGGCCAGGAAGCGGGAGTTGGTGGGTTGGGGAGCAAGGCGGTGGGGAGGGTATAGGGGATTTCGGGGATATCATTTGAAATGTAAATGAAGAAAATATAATAATAATAATAATAATAATAATAATAATAATAATAATAATAACTTTGCTCCAAACTATGATTCAGGGTCTTACACTCTAGTCCAGGGTCAGCTTCTGAGTGTTCTTCAGGGCTATAGAATATTCTTCTCTTAGACAATAGAAGCAGATGGAGAAACGAGAGAAAGCAAGAACAGCCTTGTTAATCCATTTGAGCTGTAAACAATGTGATCATCAGGCAGCTGTACTGTGGTCACTGTGTAGCGTTAGGCAAGAAATACAATCCCTGGCTATCAGATAAGCCCTTCCCAGGATGGATTTTATTATGGATGAGGAAGTCATTGATTCCAAAAGCCGTTTCTCCTCATCCTATGTCTGTGCAGGCGTCTGCACGAGCTACCTCTGTCAGTCTCAAAGAATGTCCAAGTAAGCTACTAGAAAGATGGAAAGATTTATTTTGGCTCATCATTTTAGAGATTTAGGACCTTCACTGTGTGGTCCCATGGACTTGGGCTGAATACAGTGGCAGCAAGAATGTGTGAAGGAGGAGAGCTATGTACCCCATGGGCATATAAGAAAAAAAAAAGGAAAAGAAAAGAAAAAGAGAATACAGAAAACGGGTCAAGGCAAGATGCGACCCAAAGGATGGTACTTTCCCTCTCCCTGTGAGGTACTTAATCTAAGGGTTTCGCTTTCTGCTTTCATCTCCCAATAATGTTACTATATAACCCATTCCCAATAACCAATCAAAGGATACATTCATTCAATAGCCCAGAGACCCATGACCAAATTTCCTCTGAAAGCATCATAAGAGAAACTCGACGAGATTTGTTAATATTCTAGACATCTTATAACCCAATTACTTTGGTAAGCAAAGTTCACTAAATCTTTATCGTCTATCTATCTATCTATCTATCTATCTATCTATCTATCTATCTATCTATCTACATACATACATACATACATACATACATACATACATACATACATACCTTTCTGTCTGGACAACTGTTGATGAAATGCTTTAGGTGTTAGGAAATATGTGCTAGAAATGCTATTTCATGCTAAGGTCACTGTTGTAAATTAGATTCTCTCACATGGGTTTTCACCAACTTTATTAAAGGAGAAATTCAATTCTTTGCTGAGTCCTGTGTGAAGATTGACAATAAAATTTTCTCCAGTTTTGGCTTGTGAATGGCACAAATTGTATTTATTACTAAAATAGAAAAGAATGCTGAAAAAAAAGATTATTAAACTAAGTAGTCTTGGATGGATTCATATGAAGGTCTCTTTTCCCAGCAGACTTCTAGTTTTGATTATTAACTTAGAGTTCCTGTTTAATGCTGCAAAGACGAACATTTGGATACAAGATATTAAGAATTTTGAACTTCAGTTTCTGTCTCTGCAAAATGATGAATTTAGATTGAATGATCTTTATTCTATAAAATCTGAGTTGTATGGAGACCTAAGCTATTGTTTCTTTAACCTGATACCATTGAATTCTACTTTTTTTGTTTTATTATCATGTTCTTGGTGATAGTCCAACTCAGTTGTGAGTTTAATCTAGGATAACCTCAGAGAAGAGCCCCAAGGATGCCTGTGTCGGTTATGGTGACTAGATTTCCTGAATCAGGAAGACTTGTCTACTATGAGTGGCAACATTCTTTAGGCTGGAAACCCTCAGCTGTATAATAAAGATAAAATGAACTTAGCACACTCTTTTATTACTGTTTCTAGTTGATGCATTGTGACTAGTTGCTTCAAGCTCCTGATACTGTGACTTCTCAGTGATAGACTATACCTTCCAACTGTGTGGTGGTAAAATAAGCCTTTCCCTTGCAAGTTGATTTTGATAGGATACTTTTATCACAGCAACAGAAATGTAACCAATGCACTCATTGATGTCTATAGGCACATCAACTCTGCTCACGTGGGCTCTCTAGTATAAGTGATCTGTCAATTTGTGATTACTTTCTTGCTTTCAGGAGCTCTACTACAGAATTACTATTATACGTCTCTTGTTAGAGTACCTTCTGCCAATCATCCCATATATTGAATGTGTCCAATATATTCTGAACATAATCAGTTCCTTAAGGTTTTTAAGTACTAGTTTGTGATAGCAGAATTATTTAACTATTACAGCATACCCGCCAGGTAGGCATCAGACTTCTTTTTAAATCTAATTTAACATCCATGAATGTGATCTGTTCGATAGGACCATCTGGGTTGTTTTTTCTTTTTGTCTTTTTTCCTTTGCCAAAGACACTGCACATTTTGGCAGCCTCCCTAAGTATACTCAAAAACTTGTGCCAAGTATAGTCAGGATGCTTCATAATTCTGCACTCTAAAAAACAACTAAACCAAACATGGATCCTTGTAAAGTATTTGCTGATTGGTGGTAATCCAGGCAACACTGCCTTCTCATGTTAAGGAGAAGAGTCGGGTAGTATAAACAAAGGCAATTTATAATCAAATCCCAACAGAGTATGCAGTAAAACCTACCTCAACTCATAATAATGAAATGTATGGAGTCCTCCCCACAATAGGTATGTCCCAATTTGGAAAACTATAGTTTCCACCTGAATAATAGTTACCTACCTCCTATATGAGATTTGTGCATGTCTATGAACAGACGAGCTGCTCAGGAGAAGACATGTAACTCAGAATGGCTGAGGCTCAGATCTTGTAGGGTAAGACTGAATTTAAGATGTTAACAGTTCTGAAGTCATCAAAGTTCTAAGAGAAACGGTGAGGGTTACAGCTTACCCTGAGTTGAGGCATGTGCAATAGGAAATGAGGGAAATAGAAAGCATTGTTGAGAGAGAGGGAGAAGAGGAGGGATGGAGGGAGAGAGGGAAGGAGGGTTGGGGGACACTCCAAATATTGAAATGAAGATAGAGTTCTTGTGTTGCTTATGCACCTGTTTCTGTGTTTTTGGCCCAATCGTGTTTCTTAAATTTTAAATAATCCCAAATCATTTTAAAATCAATTCCCTTCTTCTCTGCAAAAGTAAGTCATACAGTTGCAAATTAATATTAATTTATGTACACATGGGAGAAAGAAATATAATATCTCTCCAATCACCACAAGGCTTGACTCCTATGCTTACCCAAAGAACCTATTGAAAAAAAAAACAAATTGGAATTGCTTCCATGATTGTTCTCAGTGTCGGGTCAACTGTTCAAGTGATGACAGTTTTCATGGTTGGTATGATGATGACAGAATCTCTCCAATCTGTACAGTTCATCCCAGAGGATATTTATATCTCTAAACTGGACTTTTGTCATCTTATAGGGGACTAATATCTAATTTATAAAGAACTCAGGAAGTTAGGCTCTAGAAAACCAAATAACCCCATTAAAATGGGGTACAGAGCTAAACAATGAATTCTCACCTGAGGAATACCGAATGGCAGAGAAGCACCTGAAAAAATGTTCAACATCCTTAATCATCAGGGAAATGCAAATCAAAACAACTCTGAGATTCCACCTCACACCAGTCAGAATGGCTAAGATCAAAAATTCAGGTGACAGCAGATGCTGGCGAGGATGTGGAGAAAGAGGAACACTCCTCCATTGTTGGTGGGATTGCAAGCTTGTACAACCACTCTGGAAATCAGTCTGGCAGTTCCTCAGAAAATTGGACATAGTACTACCGGAGGATCCAGCAATACCTCTCCTGGGCATATATCCAGAAGATGTCCCAACCGGTAAAAAGGACACATGCTCCAATATGTTCATAGCAGCCTTATTTATAATAGCCAGAAGCTGGAAAGAACCCAGATGTCCCTCAACAGAGGAATGGATACAGAAATTATGGTACATTTACACAATGGAGTACTACTCAGCTATTAAAAACAATGAATTTATGAAATTCTTAGACAAATGGATGGATCTGGAGGATATCATCCTGAGTGAGGTAACCCAATCACAAAAGAACACACATGATATGCACTCACTGATAAGTGGATTTTAGCCCAGAAACTCAGAATACCCAAGATACAATTTGCAAAACACATGAAACTCAAAAAGAAGGAACACCAAAGTTTGGATACTTTGTTCCTTCTTAGAATGGGGAATCAAATAACCCTCAAGGAGTTACAGAGACAAAGTTCAGAGCAGAGCATGAAGGAATGGCTATCCAGAGACTGCCTCACTTGGGCATCCATCCTATAAACAACCACCAAACCCAGACACTATGGCAGATGCCAACAAGAGCCTGCTGACAGGAGCCTGATGTAGCTGTCTCCTGCCATTGCTCTGCCAGTGCCTGCCAAATACAAAAGTGGATGCTCACAATCATCCATTGGACGGAGCACAAGGTCCCCAATAAAGGTGCCAGAGAAAGTACCCAGGGAACTGAAGAGGTCTGAAGCCCCATAGGAGGAACATCAATAGGAACTAACCAGTACCCCCAGAGCTCCTTGGAACTATACCACCAATCAAAGAAAACACATGGTGGAACTTGCGGCTTCTAGCTCTATATGTAGCAGATGATGGCCTAGTCAGTCATCAATGGAAGGAGAGGCCCTTGGTCCTGTGAAGGTTCTATGCCCCAGAATAGGGGAATGCCAGGGCCAGGAATGGGAGTATGTGGGTTGAGGAGCAGGGGGAGGGAAGAGGGGATTTTTGGAGGGGAAACTAGGAAAGGGGATAACATTTGAATCGTAAAGAAAGAAAATATCTTAACCCCCCCCAAAAGAAAACACTGACAAGAAAACAAATGATTAGGCCTCAATGCTGAACTTTCTTCCAAGCTTTCTTTATGCTTATTGCACTTTATATAACAGAAAATCCAATACACCTTAGCACTAAGCACAAAGGATATATTCAGAAACAAGCTTAAAATAAAACTTTGTGAGTTTGAGTGTCTTGATTCAGTTTGTTCAGAATGTGCTAAAAGCATGACAGCCAAAAAGGTAGGTAACCTGCTGATTTCTGTCATCAAAAATCCACTGTATCAGTGACAGAGCCTTTTAAAAGTCTCTCTCTTGTTTCTCTCATTCTCTCTCTCATGCTCTCTCTTTGTATGTACATGTATACATAAATATCACATGCATCACATACCTCTACATCTACATATATTTCATATATATTATTCATATATACATATGTATGTACATTAAGCTTCTTTTGTGGCATATCACAAATATATTGATATTAGGGTATAGGGAAAGTTATATTCAAAGTAGATATGAGTACAGCTTGTGAAATATTATCTGATTAAAATGTCACACAGACTTTTAAACTATCAGTAATTCATTTGTAGTACATTTAGGAAACCCCTTGTTATTACATACTCTGTTAGTTTACTGAAATAAGTGTACCTTGTTTTATCCTACCAAATGCTTTACAGGACACTGTCTTGTCCTGGTCCAGTTAACCCAGGTTTATTGTTCCGGGTTGTAATGTAAGGAGATAATGCCATCCTGATCCAGAGCTCTGCTTTGGAAATTTGGTTTTAGAAATCCTGAATTGTTTAGCCTGACTCATTGTGTAACCTCTATGAATCTTATTCTGCTCCTCTCTAGCAGTATAATAAATAAAATTTGACTTGCAGAATACAAGACAAAGGTCAGAATCATATTTGTAGGGGTCAGGAACAGTCACAATTGCATTGTCTAGGATTCTGTGTGACCCTCCCCCCACAAAAGTTTGCATAAATCCATTGTCTTAGTGCATTTCTGTGTCTCAGACCAGTCTTCCTTCAGTGCAGAGGGAAGAGGTATAAAGAAAGGGCGCTTGGCTTACAGATCGCATTTTCCAGACAACTTACCTAAAAAGGCCAGTCTTTTCTCCTAGTTGAAAAATTGACCAAACACCTGGTTTGCTTTTAATGAACCACTTTCCTTGCCAACTGGTGGAATCTTCGATTTCTGTGCATGACTTTCTGTTGCTGCATACATCTTAATAAGGAAGGGAGAGAGAAAGAGCTTTTCCTTTTCAAGAATAAGACACAAGAAACACCACATTTTGACCTCATCACAAAATTCATAAAATACAAAATTGTGACTTTCTTTTCTAAAATAAAGTTTTCCTATCCTTGTTTTTTTTATTTTGTTTTGTTTTGTTTTGTTTTGTTTTGTTTTGTTTTGTTTCCTTACTGAAAGAGAAGCAATGTTAAGGAGAAAAATACATACTACACTGATGAATAAAAATCACCTCTGAATGATGGGTTTGAAAATACATTGCATTTGTTCTATGAAAAAGTCTCCCGACAGAAAATAAATTTGCCTGATATCAAGGTTTTCAATTATTATCAAATAAACCATTTGAGTCATGTCTTTCACTCGTGAAGTAAGGGAGAGCACTGACAGCCCACTTGTTGTAATTCACAGTGAAGTTAGCAAATTCATGATGGCTGGGTATATTCATTCAAATTTATCACTGAGCATTCAAAAATAATTCTGACTACAAAAATCCTACTTCTTGTTACATAAATCAGTACACACATACTACCATGACTTTGAAAGTCTGCACGAGAGTTAACTTTACTGCTTTCTTGGCAGTCAACCTTCATTTTGCTTCTTGAGAGAGTATACAGTATGTGATATAGTGATAGGTATGTGTTAAACAGTTCACAGTTCTTGGGCTATATTTATATGCATGTAATATACACCTATTTTTTACTTTTACCTTTAAAATCATGGTCTCTGAAGAATTGCTCACCAGTATAAATATAATTATTTACTTACCTGTTTCAGTAATTTCTAATTAGGACATTGGTTTACAAGTTCAATGTAACTATGAGAGCAAATTAGAAATGACTTTGCAGAGTATTCATAGATTAATGTGTGCCAAGATAAAGAATCATTAATATTTACATTTTAAAAAATAATTTTAAGAAAATTTTTTAAAAATTTGGCAGTAGTGTGGTATGACCCCAGGGCCACATGTATACCAGGCACATGCTCTAGTGCCAAGGAAAAGCCCTTTAACAGTATCCATGATATATCAGATTTTACATCATAAGAATTAATGATATTCTATAATAGCAACAAATGTGTATAATCACATGACTTAAATACCCCATTCTTCTTCTTCCTATATCTGAATAGCCTACTGTATTTCTTCAACTTTTCTTCCAAAAACACCTTCATTTTCGATGTTATGAAGAACTTACCTATGTTATATGATTATTCTGATTTACCACAGACTTAATAGGTTTTATTATAATTCCATGTGGAGACATAGAAGTAAGAAAATACTGAAAAGGTAGCAGGGATACCACTGGAACTTTTCAAACAATGTTCCTGTAGCTGTTTTCCCATATATATATATATATACTTATATATATATTCCTAATTTGAAGCTCAATGATGTATCAGGCTTCAAATTAGTAGCATGAATTATAGCATAGCAGGAGTTCCTAATAGTATACATACATGAACTAGGCCTGACAGAAGTTGATATTAACACTGTTGAGGCATGCACAGTTTGTATAAGTCTTTTGCAGGTATCCACAGCTGCAAGAAGTTCATAGAAGTGATGTCTATTACATGTTTATTACATGTTCTAGTCAAGAGGCATGTTTTCACAGCACACTACTGCTTACTTTGTTTCTGTGCATGCCTCAACAGGGCAAATATCAATATTCTGTCATAATTAGTTCACATATGTATTCTGTTAGTAGTTCCTGCTCTGACAAAACTCACGCTAATGTTGCTTGATACATTGGGTTTAACGAATGAGAAAACTAAACTCTACTTTCATAAGATAATGGAATCAAACTACAGGTAAAGCACTGAGCAAGATATATATGAAGCATTCATCACATATGGGTATCTGGAGTGAGTTTTATTCCTTATTAATATTCTAGGCCAAAAGTAAAGGGGAAAGGTTAAAGAAAAATGTAGATTCTCCTAACCAGAAATCATCGTCTTCTGACCAGCAATCAAAATATAAAGGGACAAAAATAAAGAAAGTCTATTGATAAAAAAGCTAGTGATGGCAGCATGTACCCTAAAAGTAGGAAGTCCTGGGCACTCAGAAGATGACAGATTCGGAGACAGAGACACTCTAGTTAGGTCCTATATACTGCATCGTGCTGGAAACCTTCTGGAAAGAAAGGAGTTGGTTAGATGGGACAGGTAAATTCACAGAGACAGATCAAGAGTGTAATATTCTTTCTTTCTTTCTTTCTTTCTTTCTTTCTTTCTTTCTTTCTTTCTTTCTTTCTTTCTTTCTTTCTCTCTCTCTCTCTCTCTCTCTCTCTCTCTCTCTCTTTATTCTTCTCCTCCTCCTCCTCCTCTTCCTCTTCTCCTTTTCTCTCTCTTTGTGCAAGTACCCTTTCTCTCTCTTCCCCTCACCCCACCTCTCTTCCAAGAGCAACTTCCCTGGACTTGGTCCTTGGGGCTAGTGAACTTGCTCACCTGAGAGCAGCTTCCCAATAAACCTGTCTTTGATATTTTTTTTTTAAAGAGTAATATCCTCCAAGAGATAGACACTCAGACATCCAGAATGTCATTTTGTCATTTGAGATTTACATATGTGACTGCCCTTTGAATACACCTTTAGTATTTAGTGAAATATATCATCTATATCTATCTATCTATCTATCTATCTATCTATCTATCTATCTATCTATCTATCTATCTATAGCTATATATTGATTTTAAAATTGTTTTAGTATATGTGTTTGTTTGTCTTCTCAACTCAGCACAACCTATATTCATCAATGAAGTAGGGATCTCAATCAAGAATTCACTTCTGGGCACATCCATGGCAGATAATCTTGATCTGTAAATGATGTGGGAGGGCCCATTCCACTGTAAGCAGTGGGCAGATTGTCCAGGGATGAAAGGAAATCAAACATGGCTAGAGAAATAGCTCAGTAGTTAAGAGTGCTCACTCTTTCAGAGGTCCTGGGTTTAATTCCCAGTATGTATGAACCATCATGGTTCTGTAACACTTTCCAGCCAATCCAATACCTTCTGAGTTCCAAAAACGCCAAATTTTCACATGGTGCATGCATGGAGACAAAACAGTTATACAAATGAACCAATCTGATTTTTTTTCCAAAAACTAACTGAATAAAACTTTGATAGCGAGCCAATAAGCAGCCTCCCTCTATGGTTTAGCCTCAGCGCCTGGCCTGTCTTTGCTTGGTTGTTGACTACAGACTGTAATGTACAATGATCTATTTACTCTCCTAAGCTGATTTTGGTCAGAGTGTTTTATCACAACAAAAATGAAACCAGAATAGTACATTTATATACTTGTTTATTGTATATATATATATATATACACACACATATATACACACATATATATTATATGTGTGTGTGTGTGTGTGCTTATATGTGGGGGCACACATGCATGCATAGCATATGACTGCAGGGCCAGAGGACAACTCAAAGAAGCTAGTTCTCTTCTTCCATCATGTGAGTCCTTCAGAGTAACCCAGGACTTTAGATGTGGTGCCCAATGCCTTTACCTTTTGAGCATCTCACTGGCCCCAGTCGATTTCATTTGTTTGCCAAATCATACTTGGAAAAAAAGTCTCTCTTGGTAAGTTTAAATTTGACTTGGTTCAGTAATTGAACTTGAAAGGACTGAATGGTGTTCTACAACACTACTCTCCGAAATAAACTTCCTCTACCTTCAGGAGGTCATCTGTGTATTCTTGCAAGAGTATCATGATGTGACCTCTGAACTGTTGACATTGCCTCCTAGAACAACGGGTGGTGAATATGACTGCACCCTTAAGTTCGAAATCACTCCTCCCAGACCTTTTTGCAATTGTCCCCTAATTACATGTGGCCCAGTAGGTCTTAGATAGGGGTTAAATTCTACGAACCTTGAGAGGTTAATTGAGTGGGAGTCCACCTATGCAGACGCTGAGAAGCCATCATCTACACTGAGTGAGGAGGTTTTTACTGTGGCTGCATATAGCTCCTCCATATAACTGCCTAATAAATTTCTCGGTTCTCCAAGGTGAATTTTGGTGGGACAAACATTGGTTTGTCATTCTGACCTTATTAGAAAAATGACAGATTTGCTTAAATCCCACCCCTGCTCCCAGGAAGAACATTTGGCAGTGATGGGTCACTTGGTGATGTCTAAGAACATGGATGGGAAGGCTGTGATCCAAGCATAAAGCTGTCAATGACAGGCACCTGCCACATCTGGAATAGCTTCTTTAACTGAAGCCTCTAGATGCTTCCTATCTTATGCTGCCAGTGGCATAACGGTTTTGTTAGGTAATTTTTAAAGATATGTTTTGTATTACTTCATACTTATGTGTAAGCACTTTCATGTATGTATGTATATTCACATGTGTGTAGGCCCTCGGATAGGCCCAAGGATCTGGTGTTAAAGGAGGATGTGAGCTGCAGAGTTTGGGTGCACAGTACAGAACCCAGATTCTCTTCTAGAACAGCAAGTGATTTTAATCATTGAGTTGTCTCTACAGTCCCCATTTGTATGTGTGTATGTGTGTGTGTGAACCTACACAGGCAAAATTGTGTTACTTAGTTGGCATCTCAGTAAATACACAGACAAGAATCTGTCTACACCTCCACTCACTAGAAATAGTCATTGTTACCATCCATTTATGTTCCTTTAAGGTGAAAAAAAATTCAGCAGGATAAAGTAACATTGTTTGTCAATTGCTTTCTAAATTTGGAATCAGTCCAGAAAACCCACAGGCAGTTAAATCCCATCACAGTTAATCTACAGATGATCCAGCCCATGTGACTGTCCCCCACGCCCATCGCTGCTGATCTTTTCATGTATTCTTTATAAGGAATCCACTGAACTTTAATTAATATGAAAAATTCAGGTTTTCATCTGATTTAAATGTGACTGACATCACGCTGCTTCTAAAAGAGGAACAAAGTACAGGCATGGGGGCGAAAAGAAAACGGAAAATCTGGTGCCTGCCACCGTCTTATGTTCCTGCTGCCAACATCACTAGCATTTCCATGAGGCACGAGAGGGACACATCTGTCATATCTTCCATACATTTCCATGTCAGCATGCATAAGCTGGGTCACCCCTGAAATATGTCTATACACTGGAATAGACAAAATCAGTTCTCTGCCAAATGGATCAGCAATCTTTAATCACAAATGCCCCAGGTAGAAATGGCCAGTAGTTCCTATGGGTTTGTGATAGATAAAAGTTTATGTGGTTGTAAAGGAAGAATATACACACCCACACCCACATGTGCATGCAGGCACACACTATGGTTTGCCTCTCTCTCTCTCTCTCTCTCTCTCTCTCTCTCTCTCTCTCTCTCTCTCTCTCACACACACACACACACACACACACATATATGTGCACACTTGGTATGCATTTGTCATGCGAGAACCCATTTATCATTTTTAGGAACTTAATGGTATCAGGTAAATATGTTCTTGCAGCCAAGTAGGATGGACTCCCTTCATATCTGCTCTTAGCCATTAACATTCTGCTTCTGCACATCAAATTTCTCTCTCATTTACACATTTTTCTTTTATAAGTGAGTATGTGTATCATGATGCAGGGACAGCATCTTGAGAAGATCAATGGTGATTCCACAGAAATAGAATACAGTCTTAGCAAATCAGCAAAGTCAAATATGGGACTAGAAAAGAAGGTTGACCCACTGGATTTCAATGTTTTGGCCAGTCCACCTCAAAGTTGTAGTTGTCAATTAAAAAAGATATGACACCTCTCTCCCTGACACTGGGATTTGTGAAGCTAGCCCTCATCCTCACTAAGTCTTCTCATTAGACTTTTAGGATCAAGTGTTTCTTTTACAAGAAGCAAAAGCATCAAATAAAAGCTGCAAAGAGAATCACATACAACACTAGAAGATCCAAGGGGGAGGAACAAGAAGAAGGCTCTCACTGTAAGGAACCACATGGAAGATGGCTTACATACTAATACTACACTGAAGTTATAAGTGCCTTACCGTATTAAATTGAAAAGGTCATTATCTGGCCAGTTGTGCAGCTTTGATTGGGAAAATAATGTCCCTTCCCTTTTTCTTTGGTTTTAGGCTTCTCCTCCAACAGGTTAGTTCAGTAATATATGTTTGAGAGCTTTTGATTAGAAAAATAGTACAAAAAATTAGGACTCTTGCCTTCACTCCCTCTGTGGGCCTCATGCTAATCATTTTATGCACACCAACCTTTATTGCACAGTGGTGGCAGACAGAGAACCCTACAACTGTGATTATAGAAAACCGAATTCTTGCAAACCCTAAATTAGAAAATGAAGATCCCAAATGTGAATCTTTGAAAGGCTTCTGAGATTTTCTCAAGTTCATTTCCTTACTTACAAGGGGAAACATCTCAACTGATCTTTACAATCAGGAACATTTTTAGCCCGTCTTTCTTTTGTAACATCTGGTAAGTACACAAGGAGGAATTTCCATGTATAAATATCAAAATACATGCATACCACTTAAATAGCTGTATGTTAAATAAGCAGAATTGGAAGCAAAATTGAAATAGTTTGATTGTAATATAGATAAGAACAAAAGGAAATGATCCCTGTGATGGGAAGCATGGATTCAAGGTGAATAGAGAATTGTCTATCATTATTAATTACAGAGCATCAGAAGTTAAAAACTATAAAGGGAATTTCCAGTACTTGTGACTTTTTTTTTTCTTTTTTTTTTCTTTTTTTTTTTTAATATTTTTATTACATATTTTCCTCAATTACATTTCCAATACTATCCCAAAAGTCGCCCATAGCGCCCCCCACTTCCCTACCCACCCATTCCCATTCTTTTGGCCCTGGCATTCCCCTATATTGGGGCATATAAAGTTTGCAAGTCCAATGGGCCTCTCTTTCCATTGATGGCCGACTAGGCCATCTTTCGATACATATGCAGCTAGAGACAAGAGCTCCAGGGTTCTGGTTAGTACATCATGTTGTTCCAACAATAGGGTTGCAGATCCCTTTAGCTCCTTGGGTACTTTCTCTAGCTTCTCCATTGGGAGCCCTGTGATACATCCAATAGCTGACTGTGAACATCCACTCCTGTGTTTGCTAGGCCCCGGCATCGTCTCACAAGAGACAGCTATATTTGGGTCCTTTCAGCAAGATCTTACTAGTGTATGCAATGGTGTCAGCGTTTAGAAGCTGATTATGGGACGGATCCCTGGATACAGCAGTCTCTAAATGGTCCATCCTTTCATCACAGCTACGAACTTTGTCTCTGTAACTCCTTCCCTGGGTGTTTTGTTCCCAATTCTAAGAAGGTGCACAATGTCCACACTTTGGTCTTCATTCTTCTTGAGTTTCATGCGTTTATCAAATTGTATCTTATATCTTGGGTATCCTAAGTTTTGGGCTAATATCCACTTATCAATGAATACATATTGTGTGAGATCTTTTGTGATTGTGTTACTTCACTCAAGATGATGCCCTCCAGGTCCATCCATTTGGCTAGGAATTTCATAAATTCATTCTTTTTAATAGCTGAGTAGTACTCCATTGTGTAAATGTACCATAATTTCTGTATCCATTCCTCTGTTGAGGGACATCTGGGTTCTTTCCAGCTTCTGGCTATTATAAATAGGGCTGCTATGAACATAGTGGAGCATGTGTCCTTTTTACCGGTTGGGACATCTTCTGGATATATGCCCAGGAGAGGTATTGCTGGATCCTCCGGTAGTACTATGTCCAATTTTCTGAGGAACCGCCAGACTGATTTCCAGAGTGGTTGTACAAGCTTGCAATCCCACCAACAATGGAGGAGTGTTCCACTTTCTCCACATCCTCGCCAGCATCTGCTGTCACCTGAATTTTTGATCTTAGCCATTCTGACTGGTGTGAGGTGGAATCTCAGGGTTGTTTTGATTTGCATTTCCCTGATGATTAAGGATGTTGAACATTTTTTCAGGTGCTTCTCTGCCATTCGGTATTCCTCAGGTGAGAATTCTTTGTTCAGTTCTGAGCCCCATTTTTTAATGGGGTTATTTGACTTTCTGGAGTCCACCTTCTTGAGTTCTTTATATATATTGGATATTAGTCCCTTATCTGATTTAGGATAGGTGAAGATCCTTTCCCAATCTGTTGGTGGTTTTTTTGTCTTATTGATGGTGTCTTTAGCCTTGCAGAAGCTTTGTAGTTTCATGAGGTCCCACTTGTCAATTCTCGATCTTACAGCACAAGCCATTACTGTTCGATTCAGGAATTTTTCCCCTGTGCCCATATCTTCAAGGCTTTTCCCCACTTTCTCCTCTATAAGTTTCAGTGTCTCTGGTTTTATGTGAAGTTCCTTGATCCACTTAGACTTGACCTTAGTACAAGGAGATAGGAATGGATCGATTCGCATTCTTCTACATGTTAACAACCAGTTGTGCCAGCACCATTTGTTGAAAATGCTGTCTTTCTTCCACTAGATGTTTTTAGCTCCCTTGTCGAAGATCAAGTGACCATAGGTGTGTGGATTCATTTCTGGGTCTTCAATTCTATTCCATTGGTCTATTTGTCTGTCACTATACCAGTACCATGCAGTTTTTATCACAATTGCTCTGTAGTAGAGCTTTAGGTCCGGCATGGTGATTCCACCAGAGGTTCTTTTATCCTTGAGGAGAGTTTTTGCTATCCTAGGTTTTTTGTTATTCCAGATGAATTTGCAGATTGCACTTTCTAATTCGTTGAAGAATTGATTTGGAATTTTGATGGGGATTGCATTGAATCTGTAGATTGCTTTTGGCAAGATAGCCATTTTTACAATGTTGATCCTGCCAATCCATGAGCATGGGAGATCTTTCCATCTTCTGAGATCTTCTATAATTTCTTTCTTCAGAGACTTGAAGTTTTTATTATACAGATCTTTCACTTCCTTAGTTAGAGTCACGCCAAGATATTTTATATTATTTGTGACTATTGAGAAGGGTGTTGTTTCCCTAATTTCTTTCTCAGCCTGTTTATTCTTTGTGTAGAGAAAGGCCATTGATTTGTTTGAGTTAATTTTATATCCAGCTACTTCACCGAAGCTGTTTATCAGGCTTAGGAGTTCTCTGGTGGAATTTTTAGGGTCACTTATATATACTATCATATCATCTGCAAAAAGTGATATTTTGACTTCATCTTTTCCAATTTGTATCCCTTTGATCTCCTTTTGTTGTCGAATTGCTCTGGCTAGGACTTCAAGTACAATGTTGAATAGGTATGGAGAAAGTGGACAGCCTTGTCTAGTCCCTGATTTTAGAGGGATTGCTTCAAGCTTCTGACCATTTACTTTGATGTTGGCTACTGGTTTGCTGTAGATTGCTTTTATCATGTTTAGGTATGGGCCTTGAATTCCTGATCTTTCCAAGACTTTTATCATGAATGGGTGTTGGATCTTGTCAAATGCTTTTTCCGCATCTAACGAGATGACCATGTGGTTTTTGTCTTTGAGTTTGTTTATATACTGGATTACGTTGATGGATTTCCGTATATTGAACCATCCCTGCATCCCTGGGATGAAACCTACTTGGTCAGGATGGATGATTGTTTTGATGTGTTCTTGGATTCGGTTAGCAAGAACTTTATTGAGGATTTTTGCATCAATATTCATAAGGGATATTGGTCTGAAGTTTTCTATCTTTGTTGGGTCTTTTTGTGGTTTAGGTATCAGAGTAATTGTGGCTTCATAGAATGAGTTGGGTAGAGTACCTTCTGTTTCTATTTTGTGGAATAGTTTGTGAAGAACTGGGATTAGATCTTCTTTGAAGGTCTGATAGAACTCTGCACTAAACCCATCTGGTCCTGGGCTTTTTTTAGTTGGGAGACTATTAATGACTGCTTCTATTTCTTTGGGGGATATAGGGCTGTTTAGATCATTAACCTGATCTTGATTCAGCTTTGGTACCTGGTATCTGTCTAGGAACTTGTCCATTTCATCCAGGTTCTCCAGTTTTGTTGAGTATAGCCTTTGGTAGAAGGATCTGATGGTGTTTTGGATGTCTTCAGGATCTGTTGTTATGTCTCCTTTTTCATTTCTGATTTTGTTAATTAGGATGCTTTCCCTGTGCCCTCTAGTGAGTCTGGCTAAGGGTTTATCTATCTTGTTGATTTTCTCAAAGAACCAGCTCCTTGATTGGTTGATTCTTTGAATAGTTTTTCTTGTTTCCACTTGGTTGATTTCACCCCTGAGTTTGATTATTTCCTGCCGTCTACTCCTCTTGGGTGAATTTGCTTCCTTTTGTTCTAGTGCTTTTAGGTGTGTTGTCAAGCTGCTAATGTGTGCTCTCTCTAGTTTCCTTTTGGAGGCACTCAGAGCTATGAGTTTTCCTCTTAAAAATGCTTTCATTGCGTCCCATAAGTTTGGGTATGTTGTGGCTTCATTTTCATTGAACTCTAAAAAGTCCTTAATTTATTTCTTTATTCCTTCCTTGACCAAGGTATCATTGAGAAGAGTGTTGTTCAGTTTCCACGTGAAGGTTGGCTTTCTATTATTTATTTTGTTATTGAAGATCAGCCTTAGTCCATGGTGATCTGATAGGATGCATGGGACAATTTCAATATTTTTATATCTGTTGAGGCCTGTTTTGTGACCAATTATGTGGTCAATTTTGGAGAAGGTACCATGAGGTGCTGAGAAGAAGGTATATCCTTTTGTTTTAGGATAGAATGTTCTGTAGATATCTGCCAGATCCATTTGATTCATAATTTCTGTTAGTTTCACTGTGTCCCTGTTTAGTTTCTGTTTCCATGATCTGTCCATTGGTGAAAGTGGTGTGTTGAAGTCTCCCACTATTATTGTATGAGGTGCAATGTGTGCTTTGAGCTTTACTAAAGTTTCTTTAATGAATGTGGCTGCCTTTGTATTTGGAGCATAGATATTCAGGATTGATAGTTCCTCTTGGAGGATTTTACCTTTGATGAGTATGAAGTGTCTCTCCCTGTCTTTTTTAATGACTTTGGATTGGAAGTCAATCTTATCAGATATTAGAATGGCTACTCCAGCTTGTTTCTTCATGCCATTTGCTTGGAAAATTGTTTTCCAGCCTTTCATTCTGAGGTAGTGTCTATCCTTTTCTCTGAGATGAGTTTCCTGTAAGCAGCAAAATGTTGGGTCTTGTTTGTGTAGCCAGTTTGTTAGTCTATGTCTTTTTATCGGGGAGTTGAGTCCATTGATATTAAGAGATATTAAGGAAAAGTAATTGTTGTTTCCTGTTATTTTTGATGTTAAAGTTGGCATTTTGTTCTTGTGGCTGTCTTCTTTTAGGTTTGTTGAGGGATTACCTTCTTGTTGTTTCTAGGGCGTGGTTCCTGTCCTTGTATTGGTTTTTTTCTGTTATTATCCTTTGAAGGGCTGGATTCGTGGAGAGATAATGTGTGAATTTGGTTTTGTCGTGGAATACTTTGGTTTCTCCATCTATGTTAATTGAGAGTTTGGCTGGGTATAGTAGCCTGGGCTGGAATTTGTGTTCTTTTAGTGTCTGTATAACATCTGTCCAGGATCTTCTGGCTTTCATAGTCTCTGGTGAAAAGTCTGGTGTAATTCTGATAGGCTTGCCTTTATATGTTACTTGGCCTTTTTCTCTTACTGCTTTTAGTATTCTATCTTTATTTAGAGCATTTGTTGCTCTGATTAATATGTGTCGGGAGGTATTTCTTTTCTGGTCCAGTCTATTTGGAGTTCTGTAGGCTTCTTGTATGTTCATGGGCATCTCTTTCTTTAGATTTGGGAAGTTTTCTTCTATAATTTTGTTGAAGATGTTTGCTGGTCCTTTGAGTTGAAAATCTTCATTCTCATCCACTCCTATTATCCGTAGGTTTGGTCTTCTCATTATGTCCTGTATTTCTTGGATGTTTTGAGTTAGGATCTTTTTGCATTTTACATTTTCCTTGATTGTTGTGCCGATGTTCTCTATGGAATCTTCTGCACCTGAGATTCTCTCTTCCATCTCTTGTATTCTGTTGCTGATGCTCGTATCTATGGTTCCAGATTTCTTTCCTAGGGTTTCTATCTCCAGTGTTGCCTCATTTTGGGTTTTCTTTATTGTGTCTACTTCCCTTTTTAGGTCTAGTATGGTTTTGTTCATTTCCATCATCTGTTTGGATGTGTTTTCCTGTTTTTCTGTAAGGACTTCTACCTGTTTGATTATGTTATCATGTTTTTCTTTAAGGATTTGTAACTCTTTAGCAGTGTTCTCCTGCAATTCTTTAAGGGATTTTTGTGCTTCCTCTTTATTGTCTTCTGCCTTTTTATCAGTGTTCTCCTGCATTTCTTTAAGTGTGTTATTAAAGTCCTTCTTGAAGTCCTCTATCATCATCAGGAGATATGCTTTTAAATCCGTGTCTAGCTTTTCCGGTGTGTTGGGGTGCCCTGGACTGGGCGAAGTGGGGGTGCTGGGTTCTGATGATGGTGAGTGGTCTTGGTTCCTGTTAGTAAGATTATTACGTTTACCTTTCGCCATCTGGTAATCTCTGGGGTTAGTTGTTATCGTTGTCACTATTTAAAGATTGGAGCAGAAGCTGTGTTCCACTCACCAGCAGTCTCTAAATCCTGCGGCGGGGGTCGTGGGTAGCTGACGGTACCCCGGTGCTGGTCCAGCCGGAAGAGGCCTGTGGTCCTACTCAGGCCGTTTTTCTGCTTCCCTAACTAATGCAGTCTCTGGTCCCGCGTGCAATTGGATTGGAGCAGAAGCTGTGTTCCACTCTCCAGAAGTCTTAAGATCCTGTGGTGGGTGTTGTGGGTAGCTGGTGAGTGTCAGCTGACCCTGCGCCCCAGCTGCACAGGTGCTTTTCTGACCGGAAGAGGGTTGTGGCCCTATGTAGGCCGGATTTCTCTCTCCCCAACCAGAGCAGTCTCAGGTCCCGCGTGATTGGACTGGAGCAGAAGCTGTGTTCCACTCAACAGCAGTCCCAAATCCTGCGGCGGGGGTCTTGGGTAGCTGGCGGGTGTCAGGCAACCCTGCGCTCCCGCTACCCTGGCACTGATCCTGCCGGGTGAGGCCTGTGGCCCTACTCAGGCCGGTTTCTGCTTCCCTAACTAATGCAGTCTCAGGTCCCGCGCAATTGGATTGGAGCAGAAGCTGTGTTCCACTCACCAGCAGTCCCAAAATCCTGCGGCGGGGGTCGTGGGTAGCTGGTGGGTGTCAGGCAACCCTGCGCTCCCGCTACCCCGGCGCTGATCCAGGGGTCCTGGGTAGCTGGCGGGTGTCAGGCAACCCTGCGCTCCCGCTACCCCGGCGCTGATCCAGCCGGATGAGGCCTGTGGCCCTACTCAGGCCGGTTTCTGCTTCCCTAACTAATGCAGTCTCAGGTCCCGCGCAATTGGATTGGAGCAGAAGCTGTGCTCCACTCACCAGAAGTCTTAAGATCCTGTGGTGGGTGTTGTGGGTAGCTGGCGAGTGTCAGCAGACCCTGCGCCCCAGCTGCCCAGGTGCTTTTCTGACCGGAAGAGGGTTACTTGTGACTTTTTTTTGCATCTGTTTTGGTCAATTGCTATTGAGTCGCCCCATATTTTTAGCAACACTTTCAAGACCTATAGGTGCATGCCTAGAGTTTTAGGGGTTGGGGTAGAGATGCAAGTCTTCGCATTTCTGGTATTTTGGCACCTCTTCTGGATGAAGGTACTCTCGCTATTCAAGGGTGTTTGCAAGGAGACTTTACTCCTTTCAGAGTAAAGGACCAGCATACTGAAGGCCATTGTAATGTCTTTCTGGGGTAAAGATCAGGCAGGCTCAGACTCATTATAAAAGAGTTTTTTTCAGACTCCAGGTTCTGGGGTTTTCCTTGTATAATTCAACGATCTGTGAGAAGATATTAATTAAGTCTTTGTGTGGCCAAGTGGTAATCAGAGCATAGTTAGGACAGCTGAATTCACAGAGACAGATTAAGAGTGTAATATCCTCCAAGAGATAGACACTCAGACATCCAGAGTGTCATTTAGTCATTTGAGATTTACATATGTGACTGCCCTTTGAATACACCTTAACTTTTAAGTAAAATATACACATCTATCTATCTATCTATCTATCTATCTATCTATCTATCTATCTATCTATCTTCCATATTCTAGGGAGTATCCATAGCTCCATATGATTACCACAGATCTGACTGTCGCTTTATTGTTCTGCTCTATTAGAGCTAAGGTTACCTGGTAGAGGTATTCTCTAGTCCAAGATGGCAGCAAGGGAATGATAGTGTTATACAGGGAGGAAAAGAGGTCACACTACAATACCATGTCTGTTAGTCTGAGTGACAATGGCTTCCATAGGCTCATGTTTTTTAATACTTGGTCCACAATTGGTACAAGTCTTTGGGAAAGATAAGAGATTTAGCCTTATTGGAGGAGGTGTATAATTTGGAGGTAGGCTTTGAGGCTGCAGGAGACTTATTGTATTCCCAGGGTACCCTCTGCTTCCTGATTATGGCTCAAGATGGGAGCTCTCAGCTGTTCCTGCTGCTATGCCTTTACTATCTCATCATGGAATTCAAACCCTTGAAACTGTAAGCACAATTTACTGTGTTCATTTTTAAGTAGTCTTGGTTATGTTATCTTATCCTAGCAATAAAAAAAAAAACCCCAATATACAAGGCACTGGGCTGGCAAAATGACATTCATCAACTGCAGGTAACCTGATTTTATGAATAAAGATCTTTAGAACATAGAAATGCACATCATAGCCATATTATCTGTGGCTACTTTTATGCTGAACAGTATAGAGGAAATGCTTGCTTGTACGATTATAGACCAAAGAAAGTTTGATGGTTTGAATATGCTTGTCCTATGCCCACAGGAAGTGGGATTGTTAGAAGGCATGGCCTTGTTGGAATAGATGTGGCCTTGTTGGAGGAAGTATGTCACTATGCTGGCATGCTTTGAGGTCTTCTGGTACTCAAACGATGCCCAGTGTGGAAGAGAGCTTCTTCCAACTGGCTATCCACAGAAGACATTCTCTTCCTGGCTGTCTCCTGATCAAGATGTACAATTCTCAGTTTTCCCAGCACCAAGTCTGCCTGCATGATGCCATCCTTCCCACCATGTTGATAATGGACTGAACCTCTGAAACTGTAAGCCAGGACCAATAAAATGTCTGCCCTTATAAGAGTTGCCTTGGTCATGGTATCTCTTCATAACTAAGACAGAAAATAACTAAAAAATTCAATCCATTATGAAACCAGATGATTTAGGACTATTTAGAGAAGAACTAGAAAATAAAATAATTATTATATCACATGATACAAGGGATATTAATGATGAAAGAGATAGGTTAGACAGTAAAGTGACTGCCAGACTAAGAGTTTAATCCTCAGAACTCTTGTGAAAGTGCTGGGCCTGGTGGCATCTACTTGTATTCCCAGCATGGGTGGTAGAGTTGTGTGGATACGTTCAAAGAAGCAGAAGAGCCCTCAGATCCAGTGAAGGGCCTGTCTCAAAAATCAAGGTGAGTGGCTTATGAGGAATGGCATCTGAATTTGATTTCCGGATTTCACACAAAGAACAAACATGTACATGTGCACCCCCAATATGTATCTGCATACATCAAAACAATCATCCATCATGACCAAGTAGGCTTCATCCCAGGGATGCAGGGATGGTTTAATATATGGAAATCCATCAACCTAAACCACTAAATAAACAAACTCAAAGACAAAAACCCCATGATCATCTCGTTAGATGCTGAGAAAGCATTTGACAAAATCCAACACCCCTTCATGATAAAAGTTTTAGAAAGATCAGGAATTCAAGACCCACACCTAAACATAATAAAAGCAATATACAGCATAGCAGTAGCCAACATCAAACTAAATGGAAAGATACTCGAAGCAATCCCACTAAAATCAGGGACTAGACAAGGCTCCGCACTTTCTCCCAACCTATTCAATATAGTACTTGAAGTTCTAGCCAGAGCAGTTCAACAACAAAAGGACATCAAGGGGATACAAATGGGAAAGGAAGAAGTCAAAATATCACTATTTGCAGATATGATAGTATATATAAGTAACCCCAAAAATTCAACCAGAGAACCTCTAAACCTGGTAAACAGCTTCAGTGCAGTAGCTGGATATAAAATTAACTCAAATAAATCAATGGCTTTTCTCTACACAAAGGATAAACTGACTGAGAAAAAAATTAGGGAAACAACACACTTCACAAAAGTCACAAATAATATAAAATTCCTTGGTGTGACTCTAACTAATGAAGTGAAAGATCTAAATGATAAGAACTTCAAGTCTCTGAAGAAAGAAATTGAAGAATATCTCAGAAAATGAAAAGATCTCTCATAATCATGGATTGGCAGGATTAATATAGTGAAAATGGCTATCCTGCCGAAGGAAATCTACAGATCCAATGCAATCCCCATCAAAATTCCAAGTCATTTCTTCACTGAGATAGAAAGGGCAATTTGCAAATTCATCTGGAAAAATAAAAAAACCTAGGATAGCAAAACTTATTCTCAACAATAAAAGAACTTTTAGTGAAATCACCATGCCAGACATTAAGCTGTACTACAGAGCAATTGTGATAAAAACTGCATGGTACTGGTATGGTGACAGACAGGTAGATCAATGGAATAGAATTGAAGACCCAGAAATGAATCCACACAGTTATGGTCAATTGATCTTTGACAAGGGGGCTAAAACCATCCAGTGGAAAAAAGAGAGCATTTTCAATAAATGGTGCTGGCACAACTGGCAGTTATCATGTAGAAGAATGCGAATTGATCCATTCTTTTTTTAAAATATTTTTATTAGGTATTTTCCTCATTTACATTTCCAATGCTATCCCAAAAGTCCCCCATACCCTCCGCCCACTCCCCTACCCACCCACTCCCACTTTTTGGCTCTGGCGTTCCCCCGTACTGGGGCATATAAAGTTTGCAAGTCCAATGGGCCTCTCTTTCCAGTGATGGACCACTAGGACATCTTTTGATACATATGCAGCTAGAGTCAAGAGCTCCAAGTGCTGGTTGATTCAAAATGTTGTTCCACCTATAGGATTGCAGATTCCTTTAGCTCCTTGGGTACTTTCTCTAGCTCCTCCATTGGGGGCCCTGTGATCCATCCCATAGCTGACTGTGAGCAGTCAATTCTGTGTTTGCTAGGCCCCGGCATAGTCTCATAAGAGACAGCTATATCTGGGTCCTTTCAGCAAAATCTGGCTAGTGTATGCAATGGTATCAGCGTTTGGAAGCTGATTATAGGATGGATCCCCGGATATGGCAGTCTCTAGATGGTCCATCCTTTCATCTCAGCTCCAAACATTGTCTCTGTAACTCCTTCCATGGGTGTTTTGTTCCCAATTCTAAGAAGGGGCAAAGTGTCCACACTTTGGTCTTCATTCTTCTTGAGTTTTATGCACTTAGCAAATTGTATCTTATAACTTGGGTATCTTAAATTTCTGGGCAAATATCCACTTATCAGTGAGTACATATTGTGTGAGTTCCTTTGTGATTGGGTTACCTTACTCAGGATGATGCCCTCCAGGTCCATCCATTTGCCTAGGAATTTCATAAATTCATTCTTTTTAATAGCTGAGTAGTACTCCATTGTGGAAATGTATCACATTTTCTGTATCCATTCCTCTGTTGAGGGGCATCTGGGTTCTTTCCAACTTCTGGCTATTATAAATAAGGCTGCTATGAACATAGTAGAGCATGTTTCCTTCTTACCAGTTGGAACATTTTCTGGATATATGCCCAGAAGAGGTATTGCAGAATCCTCCAGTAGTAGTATGTCCAATTTTTTGAGAAACCGCCAGACTGATTTCTAGAGTACAAGCTTGCAATCCCACCAACAATGGAGTGTTTCTCTTTCTCCACATCCTCACCAGCATCTGCTGTCACCTGAATTTTTGATCTTAGCCATTCTGACTGGTGTGAGATGGAATCTCAGGGTTGTTTTGATTTTCATTTCTCTGATGATAAAGGATGTTGAACATTTTTTCAGGTGCTTCTCAGCCATTAGGTATTCCTCAGTTAAGAATTCTTTGTTTAGCTCTGAGCCCCATTTTGTAATGGGGTTATTTGATTTTCTGGAGTCCACCCTCTTGAGTTCTTTATATATATTGGATATTAGTCCCCTATCTGATTTAAGATAGGTAAAGATCCTTTCCCAATCTGTTGGTGGACTTTTTGTCTTATTGACGGTCTGTTGATGTCAATCTGTTGATGCTTGTTTTGTGACTAATTATATGGTCAATTTTGGAAAAGGTCCCGTGAGGTGCTGAGAAGAAGGTATATCGTTTTGTTTTAGGATAAAATGTTCTGTAGATATCTGTTAAGTCCATTTGTTTCATAACTTCTGTTAGTTTCACTGTGTCCCTGTTTAGTTTCTGTTTCCACGATCTGTCCATTGATGAAAGTAGTGTGTTTTGATGTCTCCCACTATTATTGTGTGAGGTGCAATGTGTGCTTTGAGCTTTAATAAAGTGCCTTTAATGAATGTGGCTGCCCTTGCATTTGGAGCATAGATATTCAGAATTGAGAGTTCCTCTTGGAGGATTTTACCTTTGATGAGTATGAAGTGTCCCTTCTTGTCTTTTTTGATAACTTTGGGTTGGAAGTCGATTTTATTCAATATTAGAAAGGCTACTCCAGCTTGTTTCTTCAGACCATTTGCTTGGAAAATTGTTTTCCAGCCTTTCACTCTGAGGTAGTGTCTGTCTTTTTCCCTGAGATGGGTTTCCTGTAAGCAGCAGAATGTTGGGTTCTGTTTGTGTAGCCAGTCTGTTAGTCTATGTCTTTTTATTGGGGAATTGAGTCCATTGGTATTAAGAGATATTAAGGAAACGTAATTGTTGCTTCCTTTTATTTTTGTTGTTAGAGTTGGCATTCTGTTCTTGTGGCTGTCTTCTTTTTGGTTTGTTGAGGGATTACTTTCTTGCTTTTTCTAGGGCGTGATTTCCGTCCTTGTATTGGTTTTTTTTTTCTGTTATTATCCTTTGAAGGGCTGGATTAGTGGAAAGATAAAGTGTGAATTTGGTTTTGTAGTGGAATACTTTGGTTTTTGCATCTATGGTACTTGAGAGTTTGGCCGGGTATAGTAGCCTGGGCTGGCATTTCTGTTCTCTTAGTGTCTGTATAACATCTGTCCAGGCTCTTCGGGCTTTCATAGTCTCTGGTGAAAATTCTGGTGTAATTCTGATAGGCATGCCTTTATATGTTACTTGACCTTTCTCCCTTACTGCTTTTAGTATTCTATCTTTATTTAGTGCATTTGTTGTTCTGATTATTATGTGTCGGGACGAATTTCTTTTCTGGTCCAGTCTATTTGGAGTTCTGTAGGCTTCTTGTATGATCATGGGCATGTCTTTCTTTAGGTTTGGGAAGTTTTTTTCTATAATTTTGTTGAAGATATTTGCTGGCCCTTTAAGTTGAAAAATCTTCATTCTCATCAACTCCTATTATCCGTAGGTTTGGTCTTCTCATTGTGTCCTGCATTTCCTGGATGGTTTGAGTTAGGATCCTTTTGTGTTTTGTATTTTCTTTGACTGTTGTGCTGATGTTATCTATGGAATCTTCTGCACCTGAAATTCTCTCTTCCATCTCTTGTATTCTGTTGCTGATGCTTGTATCTATGGTTCCAGATTTTCCTAGGGTTTCTATTTCCAGCGTTGCCTTACTTTGGGTTTTCTTTATTGTGTCTACTTCCCTTTTTAGGTCTAGTATGTTTTTCTTCATTTACATCACCTGTTTGGATGTGTTTTCCTGTTTTTTTTGTAAGGACTTCTACCTGTTTGATTGTGTTTTCCTGTTTTTCTTTATGGACTTGTAACTCTTTAGCACTGTTCTCCTGTATTTCTTTAAGTGAGTTATTAAAGTCCTTCTTGATGTCCTCTACCATCTTCATGAGACATGCTTTTAAATCCGGGTCTAGCTTTTCGGTTGTGTTGGGGTGCCCAGGACTAGGTAGGGTGGAAGTGCTGGGTTCTGATGATGGTGAGTGGTCTTGATTTCTGTTAGTAGGATTCTTATGTTTGCCTTTCGCCTTCTGGAAATCTCTGGAGCTAGTTGTTATAGTTGTCTCTGGTTAGAGCTTGTTCCTCAGGTGATTATGTTAGCCTCTATCAGCAGACCTGGGAGACTAGCTCTATCCTTAGTTTCAGTGGTCAGAGTACTCTCTGCAGGGAAGCTCTCCTCTTGTAGGGAAGGTGCCCAGATATCTGGTGTTCGAACCTGCCTCCTGGCAGAAGTTGTGCTCCACTCACCAGAGGTCTCAAGATCCCGTGGATGGTCCTGTGAGGAACTTTGGGGTGTCAAGAAACTCAGTGCACAAGGAACCCCGGTGCAGTGCTGGAGTGGACGGAAGGGACTTGTGCCCCTAATCAGGCCAGGTTATCTGCTTCCCTAGATAATGCAGTCTCATGTCCTGCACGATTGGATTGGAGCAGACGCTGTGTTCCACTCACCAGAGGTCTTAGGATCCTTTGGGGGATCCTGTGTGGGTCCTTGCAGGTGTCTGGTGACTCAGCGGGCCAGGAATCCCGGTGGTGCAGTGGACTGGAAGGTGGTAGGATGTCTGGAGCCCGAAAAGGGCACCGGCTCAGAAGCTCTGTGGCTCCTGCCTGTCCCAGAAGCTGTCTGCTTCTGTGTGTACTCTCTCACTTGTGCAGACTACTTTTTGGCAGAGTCCTTGAGTTCTTTATATATATTGGATATTAGTCCCCTATCTGATTTAGGATAGGTAAAGATCTTTTCTCAATCTGTTGGTGGCCTTTTTGGCTTATTGATGGTGTCTTTTGCCTTACAGAAGCTTTGTAGTTTCATGAGGTCCCATTTGTCAATTCTAGATCTTACAGCATAAGCCATTGCTGTTCTATTCAGGAATGTTCCCCCTGTACCCATATCTTCGAGGCTTTCCCCTACTTTCTCCTCTATAAGTTTCAGTGTCTCTGGTTTTATGTGGAGTTCCTTAATCTACTTAGATTTGACCTTAGTACAAGCAGATAGGAATGGATCAATTCGCATTCTTCTACATGATAAACGCCAGTTGTGACAGCACCATTTGTTAAAAATGCTGGTTTTTTTTTTCCACTGGATGGTTTTAGCTCCCTTGTCAAAGATCACGTGACCATAGGTGTGTGGGTTCATCTCTGGGTCTTCAAATCTGTTCCATTGGTCTACTTGTCTGTCAGTATACCAATACCATGCAGTTTTTATCACAATTGCTCTGTAGTAAAGCTTTAGGTCAGGCCTGGTGATTCCACCAGAGGTTCTTTTATCCTTGAGAAGAGTTTTTGCTATCCTAGGTTTTTTGTTATTCCAGATGAATCTGCCAATTGCCCTTTCTAATTCCTTGAAGAATTGAGTTGGAATTTTGATTGGGATTGCATTGAATCTGTAGATTGTTTTTGGCAAGATAGCCATTTTTACTATATTGATCCTGCCAATCCATGAGCATGGGAGATCTTTCCATCTTCTGAGATCTTCTTTAATTTCTTTCTTCAGAGACTTGAAGTTCTTATCATATAGATCTTTCACTTCCTTAGAGTCACGCCAAGGTATTTTATATTATTTGTGACTATTGAGAAGGGTGTTGTTTCCCTAATTTCTTTCTCAGCCTGTTTATCCTTTGTGTAGAGAAAGGCCATTGACTTGTTTGAGTTAATTTTATATCCAGCTACTTCACTGAAGCTGTTTATCAGGTTTAGGAGTTCTCTGGTGGAATTTTTAGGGTCATATCAGCTGCAAAAACTGATATTTTGACTTCTTCCTTTCCAATTTGTATCCCCTTGATCTCCTTTTGTTGTCAAATTGCTCTGGGTAGGACTTCACATACAATGTTGAATAGGGAGGGAGAGAGTGGACAGCCTTGTCTAGTCCCTGATTTCAGTGGGATTGCTTCCAGCTTCTCACCATTTACTTTGATGTTGGCTACTGGTTTGCTGTAGATTGCTTATATCATGGTTAGGTATTGGCCTTGAATTCCTGATCTTTCCAAGACTTTTATCATTAATGGGTGTTGGATTTTGTCAAATGCTTTCTCTGCATCTAATGAGATGATCATGTGGTTTTTGTCTTTGAGTTTGTTTATATACTGGATTACGTTGATGGATTTCCGTATATTGAACCATCCCTCCATCCCTGGGATGAAACCTACTTGGTCAGGATGGATGATTATTTTGATGTGTTCTTGGATTTGGTTAGCGAGAACTTTATTGAGAATTTTTGCATCGATATTCATAAGGGAAATTGGTCTGAAATTCTCTATCTTTGTTGGATCTTTTTGTGGGTTAGGTATCAGAGTAATTGTGGCTTCATAGAATGAGTTGGGTAGAGTACCTTCTGTTTCTATTTTGTGGAATAGTTTATGAAGAACTGGGATTAGATCTTCTTTGAAGGTCTGATAGAACTCTGCACTAAACCCATCTGGTCCTGGACTTTTTTTGGTTGGGAGACTATTAATGACTGCTTCTATTTCTTTAGGGAATATAGGATTGTTTAGATCATTAACCTGATCTTGATTTAGCCTTGGTACCTGGTATCTGTCTAGAAACTTGTCCATTTCATCCAGGTTCTCCAGTTTTGTTGAGTATAGCCTTTTGTAGAAGTATCTGATGGTGTTTTGGATTTCTTCAGGATCTGTTGTTATGTCTCCCTTTTCATTTCTGATTTTGTTAATTAGGATGTTGTCCCTGTGCCCTCTAGTGGGTCTGGCTAAGGGTTTATCTATCTTGTTGATTTTTTTTCAAAGAACCAGCTCCTCGATTGGTTGATTCTTTGTATAGTTCTTCTTGTTTCCATTTGGTTGATTTTGTCCCTGAGTTTGATTATTTCCTGTTGTCTACTCCTCTTGGGTGAATTTGCTTCCTTTTGTTCTAGAGCTTTTAGGTGTGTTGTCAAGCTGCTAGTGTGTGCTCTCTTCAGTTTCTTTTTGGAGGCACTCAGAGCTATGAGTTTTTCTCTTAGAAATGCTTTCATTGTGTCCCATAAGTTTGGGTATGTTGTGGCTTCATTTTCATTAAACTCCAAAAAGTCCTTAATTTCTTTATTTATTCCTTCCTTGACCAAGGTATCATTGAGAAGAGTGTTGTTCAGTTTCCACGTGAATGTTGGCTTTCTATTATTTATTTTATTGTTGAAGATCAGCCTTTGTCCATGGTGATCTGATAGAATGCATGGGACCATTTCAACATTTTTGTATATGTTGAGGCTTTTTTTGTGACCAATTATGTGGTCAATTTTGGAGAAGGTACCATGAGGTGCTGAAAAGAAGGTATATCCTTTTTTATTAGGATAAAATGTTCTGTAGATATCTGTTAAGTCCATTTGTTTCATAACTTCTGTTAGTTTCACTGTGTCCCTGTTTAGTTTTCCTTTCCATGATCTGTCCATTGGTGAAAGTGGTGTGTTGCAGTCTCCCACTATTATTGTGTGAGGTGCAATGTGTGCTTTGAGCTTTACTAAAGTTTGAATTGATCCATTCTTATCTCTTTGTACAAAGCTCAAGTCTAAGTGGATCAAAGACCTACACAGAAGACCAGAGACACTGAAATTAATAGAGGAGAAAAGCCTCGAAGATAATGGGCACAGGGGGAAAATTCCTAAACAGAACAGCAATGGCTTACGCTGTATGATCAAGAATTGACAAATGGGACCTCATAAAATTTCAAAGTTTCTGTACAGAAAAAGATACTGTTAATAATACAAAAAGGCCACCAACAGATTGGGAAAGGATTTTTCCCAACCCTAAATCTGATAGGGGACTAATATCTAATATATACAAAGGGCTCAAGAAGCTGGACTCTAGAAATTCAAATAACCCCATTAAAAATGGGGTTCAGAGCTAAACAAAGAATTCTCAACTGAGGAAAACTGAATGGCTGAGAAGCACCTGAAAAAATGTTCAACATCCTCAATCATCAAGGAAATGCAAATAAAACAACCCTGAGATTCCACCTGACACCAGTCAGAATAGCTAAGATCAAAAATGCTGGCGAGGATATGGAGTAAGAGGAACACTCCTCCACTGCTGGTGTGATTGCAAGCTTGTACAACCACTCTGGAAGTCAGTCTGGAGTTTCCTCAGAAAATTAGACATAATACTACCGGAAGATCCAGCAATACCTCTCCTAGGCATATACCCAGAAGATGTTCCAACTGGTAATAAGAACACATGCTCCACTATGTTCATAGCAGCCTTATTTATAATAGCCAGAAGCTGGAAAGAACCCAGATGTCCCTCAGCAGAAGAATGGATACAGAAAATGTGGGATATTTACACAATGGAGTACTACTCAGCTATTAAAAACAATGGATTTATGAAATTCTTGAGCAAATTGATGTATCTGGAGGATATCATCCTCAGTGAGGTAACCCAATCACAAAAGAAGTCATTAGATATACACTCACTGTTAAGTGAAAATTAGCCCAGAAACATAGAACACCCAAGATACAATTTGCAAAACATAAGAAAATTTAGAAGAGGGAAGTCCAATGGGTGGATACTTCATTCCTCCTTAGAATTGGGAACAAAATACCCATGAAAGGAGTTACAGAGACAAAGTTTGGAGCTAAGATGAAAGGATGGACTATCCAGAGACTACCCTACCCGGGGATCCATCCCATAATCAGCCACCAAACCCAGCCACTATTGCATATGCCAGAAAGATTTTGCTGAAAGGACCCGGTTATAGCTGTCTCATATGAGGCTATGCCAGTGCCTGGCAAATACAGAAGTAGATGCTCACAGTCATCTATAACATGGAACAGAGGGCCCCCAATGGAGAAGCTAGAGAAAGCACCCAAGGAGCCTAAGGGGTCTGCAACCATATAGGTGGGAAAAATATGAACTAACCAGTACCCCTAGAGCTCGTATCTCTAGTTGCATATGTAGCAGAAGATGATCTAGTTGGCCATCACTGGGAAGAGAGGCCCCTTTGTACTACAAACTTTGCATGCCGCAGTACAGGAGAATGCCAGGGCCAAGAGGCGGGAGTGGGTGGGTAGGTGAGCAGGGCAGAGGGAGGGTATAGGAAACTTTCGGGATAGCATTTGAAATGTATATTAAGAAAATATCTGGGCTGGTGAGATGGCTCAGTGGGTAAGAGCACCCGACTGCTCTTCCGAAGGTCCAGAGTTCAAATCCCAGCAACCACATGGTGGCTCACAACCATCCGTAACGAGATCTGGCGCCCTCTTCTGGAGTGTCTGAAGACAGCTACAGTGTACTTACATATAATAAATAAATAAAAAAAAAAAAGAAAATATCTAATAAAAAATAAATAAATTAAAAAATATGTATCTGCATGTACATGGATATGTATGCATACATGTTCGTAGGAGTTTAATATTGAACTCTGGATTATGTATCATTGATTATGTACCTAACACTTCTAAAATTTTGTCTCCAAATGTTTCTGCAGCCACCGTGGCATATGCTAATGCTTCAAGACTCATCATATACTCTCATCTTTTCTACCCTGTATTAAAGCATTTACATATGCATGGTTTCTCCGTCAAGAAAAACTTTAGGATGGGATCTATAACTCTAAGCAATTTAACAGAGTATAATTTATATGATCCAACTTTGAGGATAATGAATCACATTTATGAAATACTTTTATAAAAGTAAGAATCGTTTTTCTTCTTTCTGTAATTCTACAAAGTGAACGGTACCCCACACTTAAAAGTTTATTATGTTCTAATCTAATGCATTGTCCTTCTTGAATATTTACTTTTTAAACTATCTCTCTAAAAGTCTACTTGCATTTTCCATAGTTGTTTTCAATTTCATAAAGGAGGGGGAAGGCAGAATAGAATCAGTCCTAACGGCAGGAGAACACATGTACACATATTAGTGAAGGCAGTGATGACAAAGACGTCTGGGGAAAATGCAGATAAAACCAACTCTCTGAAGGAGAGGATGTACCAATCAATAAGCTACAAAGCTTTTGATACAGTAATGGCAGCAGAATTTGAGCAGGCAAGTGCAGAGTGCACTGGGCTAGACACACTCTGAGATCCAGCAGGTTTGCTGAGCTGAGGCATTAAATTGAATTTCAAGAAAACGCTAGCTGAAAAGCCTTTAAGAAATTTAGTGATGTTGTGTTTTAGGGCTGAAGCATCCTCCATAGAGTCCTGTGTTTGAGCACCTGGCTCCCAGCTTGTGGGGCTCATGGGAGAGGTTGTGAGAACTTTGGGGCATAGGGTCTAACTTGCCAATGTAGAATATTGGGGACAGGCCATTGAGAATTTAAACCCATCTTCAATGATCCTATCTGCTTCCTGGCTCCTAAATTATGAGAAGCTCCAACAGCCCGTCTCCCCTGTCACTAACCTTACCATGCTTTCTCTATCAGGATGGAATGAAGCTAAAGCAATAGGCTAAAGCAGACATTTTCTCTTTAAATTGCTTCTATCTATTGGATGTTTGGGCTCTTACACAGCCTACCACACCGCTGATGACTCGCTAAGAGCCAAGTGTTCTGCTAAGTGATGGAAGATGCATCATCACATAGGCACAGACTTGTCTTAGTTGGTAGAGAGCTTGCCTAACGTGTCTAGCACGCACAGAGTGCTGGGTTTGATCCCCAAAACACATCATAAACCTGACATGACAGTGCATGCCTGCAATCTCAGTACTAAGGGAAGGGACATCTGAGTTTTAAGGCTAATTTTTGGCTACTTAGCAAGTTTGAGAGTGAGAGTGGTATGAAGTACAAGAGACTGCGCCTCAAAAAAAAAAAAAAAAAAAAAAAAAAAAAAACCAAAGCAAAGCAAAACAAAACAAAAACAAACAAAAAGAAAAAGAAAAAGAAAACCATACATTTCACTTCAAATTACCACAAACCACTTCAGAACAGAGGTGGCCATTCTGACTGGTGTGAGGTGGAATCTCAGGGTTGTTTTGGTTTGCATTTCCCTGATGATTAAGGATGTTGAACATTTTTTTTCAGGTGCTTCTCAGCCATTCAGTATTCCTCAGTTGAGAATTCTTTGTTTAGCTCTGTACCCCATTTTTAAGAGGGTTATTTGATTATTTGGACTCCAGCTTCTAAAGTTCTTTGTATATATTGGATATTAGTCCCCTATCAGATAAACAACCACCAAACCCAGACACTATGGCATATGCCAGCAAGATTTTGCTGACAGGACTCTGATATAGCTACCACTTGTGAGGCTATGCATGTGCCTGGCAAATACAGAAGTGGATGCTCACAGTCATCTATTGGATGGAACACAGGGCTCCCAATGAAGGAGATAGAGAAAGTACCCAAGGAGCTAAAGGGGTCTGCAACCCTATAGGAGGAACAACAATATGAACTATCCAGTAGCCCCCCCCCCCAACCGAGCTTGTGTCTCTAGCTGCATATGTAGCAGAGGATGGCCTTGTCGGCTATCAATGGGAGGAGAGACCCTTGGTCTTATGAAGATTATATGCCCCAGTATAGGGGAATGCTAGGGCCAGGAAGCGGGAGTGGGTGGGTTGGGGAGCAGGGCAGGGGCTAGGTAAAGGGGACTTTCAGAGAGGAAACTAGGAAAGGGGGTAGCATTTGAAATGTAAATGAAGAAAATATTTAATAAACAACAACAACAACAACAACAAAACCAGAGGTGGCTATTACCACTCTATAGATTAGCACACCTTGGCTTTCAGAGTTAGGGGATGCTGAAGTTCATAGCAATGCTAAATGATAATGAGCAATTGTTATGATTTGCATGCAAAGCATCTCAGCCCAAGAAGTATTCTCTTTTGCATTTCTCTGCTTTGGCTCTCTCTGCTGTCTTAACCACACAGAGCTACAGTGCAGAAGAATTATAAGATGGGGTGTTCCTACTCCATAGTAAACCTATGCCCATATCATTGGAAATCAAAATAGTCTTCTATTTTCTCATCTGTGATCAGGGGTGGTTGGTCTCCTCTGCTCTCCAGCACCTGCAAGATGCTAATATCAGCCATATATTCACAATTCTGATTTCCTTCCCTCTGAGCAGTCTCTGACTGTGCTATTCACACTTTCAGTATGAGTATTCTATTCTTTTCCAGGGCCACCTCATTAACATATTTAACACTTTAGAATAAGGAGATGCAAAGCCTGATCTAAATCTTTAAGATGTGCTAATAATAATTTTTCAGGCAAATCTCATTATTTCTTCAAGCTTTCAGAACAGCCCCACTATAAAGTAATTATAATATATGCCAGTGGCTGTCCACCACTCTCGGTTCTCAGACAAAGACTGGGACCTGTTCAGAGAAACCAGCAGCCTGAAGGAGGACAAAAGACCCAGGAGAAGGAGTGTCCATAGCACCTGGCACACATTGTGTTTTTTACCCATTTCACTCTGAGTCCCTTACCTTCACTCTGTCCTTAAAAATAAAATACTAAAAGTAAAGTCGAACTTTTATAGCAAACAGAATCAGAAGGTAAAAGAAGTTCACATGAACAGTGATGCAAGATGAAGTAGAAAGTCAAGAGCATTGATAAGGTTTGCCTTTCAACATGGTCTGAAAGAACAGAGTTTAAAGGGTGTGGCTCTTTGACCCTCATCTGGTTGCCTGGATACAGACCTATGGAAAATCAGCTTCTTGAAGAGATGCCACTGAATACATGTGCAAACTATAAACTTATAGCCTTTAGGCCCAAATTTACCTTGTGGTCCAACAGCCAAGGGTTTCCATTAATTTCATGCAAAACAATTTCCAAAAGGAAAGGAAGGGTTTTGCATGCTCTTGTTTTTAAACTTCGCTCATGCGTTTATGGTGTGCATGCTTGTGTGCTGTAGGGGATGTGCATGTCTGGGCCTTAACGGACAAGTTCTAGTGCTGTTTCTTACGTGGTGTCCACTCCCACCCCCTTCCCCTTATTTAAGACAGGGTCTCTCAGCAGTATGTAACTAGACAATTAGGCTGGCTGGCCAGGAAGCCCCAGGGATCAGCTTGTCTCCATTGTTACAGTACTGGGATGAAAAAGTCATGCATGGATTTTTTATTTTTTATTTTAACATGACTGCAAATCCATAGATAGGTTATTGTGTTTACAAGGCAGGCGCTTAACAAACTGAGCTTTCTCTTTCCTGGATCTTGCCTGCCTCCAAATTCTAAAGAGGTAAAGCTGTTTTTTAAGAGAATGGCAAATGAGGTGTGGGTCTTTGCAAGGTTTCTAGTGTTTTTGGCGTCAATAAACAATGCAGTGTCAGTGAGAAAGGCAGGGTTCATGTCTGACAACTCTGCTAAGCTGCCAGTTACTTAAAGGGCACAACTATTCCTTGCTGGGATGTGCAGCCTCCTCCACATGCACCTCTATCGTTTACCAAGGTATCAGTGGAGTCCATGAAATTCTTTCCAAGCTAATTCTATGGATTTATGTACTATAGCAATAATTATTTATAAATGAATGGACAGCTTAAAACTCTTCTGATTCCTACACATGCCTTTATTCTATTTGAATAGCATCAGATTGACTCAAGAAAGTACTCTTCTGGCTCACAGAATGTTTGCATGGGAAATATGATTCTAGGCTAGATATCAGCTCTGAGCATGATACTGGCATGTATCCCTTGAAATATTACTTTAGAGCTGTAAGTTTTATAAAGAGTGCATACTTTCATTTTGTTAATAAAACTCTCTCTATCCCAACCAAGTGTCATCTTTATCCAAGGAATGGTCCTTGTCTTTCTAGAAGCCCATCCCAGTTTCTAAGAGTTAAAGTCTGCAGCTAATATTTCTTTCTCTTCAATATTCTTGTTGATTCTACTCTGAATTCAGTGGCACACACCCTCACTCAGCTTTTGAGCCCCCCATTTCCTTTTCATATTCTCTACCACCATCTTCATTTTGACCATACCTGTTTTTGCTTTGAGCTTTTGTAATAAATTTTAAGTGGTCTTGAAACTAGCCTCTGTTTTTCAGATCCAGCATGGTTCTGTCAGATGCATCTTGCATCTTAAGGGCCTTGTTCTAAACTATTCAGTAACTGTCTCTTCACTTATTTACAAGGTAGGATTTCTGAAAATTCACCTTGCCCCACCCAATGAAAAGCCCAAGACCCATCTCTTCTCAGATACTCATTTCCTTACTTCCAAGGGGAAGGATTGCGATTATTTCGTACTAAACAACTGGGATCTCTTATCACTCCCAGAATTCACAGCATGGGATCCTCCTTGGACATTGTTAGAATCTGGACTTTTTTTTTTTCTGACTCTGATGACATCTAGGGAGTCTTTCCACAAAATAATGAGATACGGAATCTCAAAGCTCAGGTAATGTGCATCTACTGTCAGACAACCGGGTCACCCTACCTTTTCTGGCATTGGCCTCCTTTTCACACCAACCCAGGTGTTGACATTTTGACATCTAATTCAGATATGACAAGTGACATTTGCTATCTAGTTCAAATATGACATCTTTCACTGTCTTCTCTATTTTCACTAATCTGACATGAGTGACTCAGTTTTAAACCTCACCCCATCTTATGCATAAATTTCTCTGTGCCTATAGCCTTATGCCTTATTTGTTAATATGCTGAGTGTCCCAGGCTAATTTCCTCTTCCATGTTGCAAAATCTTCCAAAGAAGGGCAAGTGCCTCCCTTACTTCGCTCACTTGGGCCTTCCTTCCCACCTCTACTGCACTGATTTGAATGTGAAAGTATCCTATGAATGTCTATTAAATCAGGGAAGAAATTAAGAGCAAAGGAAGCAGTTTAAAAATCTCATATTAACTTGTTATTTTATTATTTGTTTGTATATTAATTAAGATAACACAATTTCATAATTATTAACAGTAACTTAGAAAATGCCTGCCAATACATAACTGGAAAATAATGTAAGGTTGACCCATGTAATACTCAATCAGCTGTAGAATTTCATGGACTAGTCCTGAGAGTAGTTCAGAGTTTTTAAAAATACTTTTTATTCTTCGACAATTTAATATATTTATAAAATGTATATTGATCACATCCATTCAGCACATCCCTTTTCTCAAACTCCCCCTAGTGACACCTAACTTATTTTCCTCCCAACTTCATGTCCTCTTTAAAAATATGTATTATCAATACTTCTTTTTGTCCAATTAGTACCTCTATAAGTACATGGGTGTGGAGCAGTCACTGGGGTATAAGCAATCTACCAGCTGTCATAGGCCTGGCTAAAGTTTAGCTGTTTTAAAAAGCCACATGCTTCTCTCAATCTGACTGTTAGACTTGAAAGAGTGGTCTCTAAATAAATGGGAGTTTCTCCAGAAATCTCATGAAGGTAAAGGTAAACTCTTTAGCCAGCGGGAAATGTGTTTTTAGGGAAGAAATTTCACACAGTTCTAACCACCTGTTGAACCATCTTAAAGGATGAGGCTGAAGGCCATATGATGACAGGTCAATGGTGTCAGGAACATACCAGGATATAGGCTGCATAGATGTACTCTCTATTTAGGTGTTAATTTCACTCCAGGACTCTGAAGGAGGAATTCAGGTTTGCCTGAACATCTTTTTTCCTTTTACTAATTGGCCATTTTGAATAAATATCTCTTTTCAGCTTTCTAATTTTGATTTGGCTCTTTGAATCGCTTATTTGGCTGGCCATGATTCGAGCCACAGATTGTAGCCCACTCTTTTGGTCACACAGTGGCCATGCATGGTTCCCTTTTCTTAGGAACCATCAGCTCCCAGTCACTCTTCAAATAGGGTTGGAGCCTGAGGAGTCACTACCTCACCCAGGACTGTGACTGGTTGAAAGACTAGTCAGTGTCCAGATCCTGTGGATAAAATCATGCTACTGCTTATGATACCAAAGTCAACTTTTACCACCATGTACTTTGCATTTTATCCAAATTTAATAACTATAAATTTTAGGAAGCTATTTTTGAAGTTTGGAGAATATAAGCTTTCTGTTCATCATAGTGATACTTTAAAGACTGGAAAGTGTGTGCAACAATACTTTTCAAAGTTACCATTTGCGTCTTCTTTGTTGCTATGAACTTAGTTCATCAAGGGAGACACCACAGCACATTCCTTTTCATTAGATGATGCTCAGATCTCAGTATAGTCACCTAGGTTTTGAATGCCCTGATGAGGATGTGGTAATGGTCCTCATCTGTCACTTATATCTTGGATGCTTCTGGTCTTACAGAGACTTACTGACGTCTACTAAGTTGATGTGTTCACACATAAGTGGGAATCTTAGCTGAAACCAGTAGCCCCACATGACTTTTAATGGAAGAAAATAGTCCCTACTTGATGGGAAATGTGTGTGATCCCAAATATATGAATAAAATAGAGTATGTTTCTTATAAAAACCAATGTAATTTGTTAATGTTCTGAAGTTATGTTTTCACTTTTAGTTGGGAGTGGAGCAGAAACAGTTTGGCTATATTCTGAAGGAAATTATCCTGACAGATCACATACTACCTACCAACTTGATGGTAAGAAAGAAAGCCACTCACAGCTATGTTGTGGTTCTTTCAAAGTAAGGCAAGTTCAGTAATGAATTAACATTCCTTAAGACAACAGTTCATGCTTGTCTTGAAGCTAGAAGTCAGGCTACCAGAGGAGACATCCTGACCTAGATCCTGTCAGGTACACTTGACCCTTGGGTTCACTAGCAATCAATACCATACTCACTGGGGTGGAGCTGAACTAGATGGGCAAAAAGAAATAGAAACATTTGAACTCTATAGACAAATACTTTAGTAGTGCATGCAGTCTAGAAGCAATGGAAGGAACTGTAAGAACATTCTTTGATTCCAAGAATGGAGCCTTTTCTTAGGTTATTGAACTCATTGGGCACATTTTAGATGCTTCGAAATAATGACTGTGCATCTTACTAAAGGTTATATATCTTTCTTATCTTGTTTTGATTTGAGAGTCTAGTAACTACTTAGTAGAACACTGCATGTCCTCTGTGCTTAGTGAGGAAGACTTAACACCAGGATACATTTAGGTAAACACTGGTGGTTATTTCCTGTCTCCATCCTTTGCACTGGCCCTGTGAGGCAAGAAAGACCACTGCCTATGCTCACTGAGTAAAGAATTTCTAAGCAGAGTCATTACAATTATCACAGGATCCTGGGGCGATTCTAGATCTGGGAAGCTGCCCAATGAGTGCTGGATGGTATTTAGAGCCCCAGATTCCTACGATGCACATGAGAAGCTTTCTAGCAGGGATGGCATCTACCATGTTCTCACTTAGGAAAGTGGCTACCTGGGTCAAAGCAAGTTAGTCCCTGAGTGAATCATCCTTGTGTGTGGGTAGGTAGTAAATACACACAGGCAGCAGAAAACAGAAAGGAAACATTCATGAGACTGGACAATGATGTTGTTGTTTATGACTCCAAAAGTACAGACAATAAAAGCAGTAATAGATAAAGGAACTGCACCAAATAAGAGCTTCTGCGCATCAAAGGCAAGAAGTGATGAGCCTGGGAGCAACCTGGCGATCAGGAGAAAGGATTGATGTGCCATAGAATTGCTAACAGGTTATTAGGGAAAATATATAAGGTACTCACTAGCAACAAGCCAAAAACCTTGGTTTAAAAATAAGCAAAAATTTCAAGAGAGATTTTTCAAAATATGTCACATAAACAAGTTCTGGACTAATACATGAAAAAAAAATCTCACCATTGCTAATTATCGGGGAAATGCAATTAAAGTCAGGATAACATGTGGTCTATACTTTTTAGGATGTCTATTATGTTAACTCATGCCAGCAAGCATGTAAAGCAAAGAGAATTCTTACATAATGCTGGTGGCAATGTAAATTAATGCAAACATCAAGGAAAACAGTATGAAGACTTCCCAGAACATCAATAATAGAGATATCAGCAATCCTATGACTGTGCATATGCACAAAGGAAAGGAAGTGAGCTGATTGAAAATACATTTGTGCTCCCAATGCGTACTGCCACATTACACACAATTGTTAAGATCAGGACTCACCACAAATGACCATCAGCAAATCAGTGGGGAAGGGAAAGGTGGAACAGTCATACAATTTAACCTTAAAAAAACAGTCTTGCTATCTATGACAACATGGCTGGACTTAATAGAAGCAAATCAGGTCGGGAACCAATACTCCAGATAAGCTCTCCCTCTGTGCAGTGGCACAACCCTATAATCCTACACTGGTCAGGCTAAGGCAGGAGAATTTTGAAGTTAAGGCCATGTTATACTACATAGCAAGACCTTGTCTTAAAAGATAAAATATAAAAAAAATAAAACTTCCTGGGCTGATGAGAAGCTTGGTGGGTAAAGGTGTTTGCCACCAAGCCTGACAATCTGAGTTCTATTCCAATGATAAACATGCTGGAGGGTGAGAACCAACTCCTGTGAGTGCCCTCTGATCAAACCATGTCTATGCCCACAAATACATATACAGAGTCCATAAAAGTAACTGTAAAAGTCCTTCCTAAGCTCACTCATGGACTCTAAAGATGGTGACCAGTCCCTTAGAAACAGTCCAGTGGTGAATAGGAAAGCGAAAATTGGGAAGAAGTTGGTCAAAGGCTATTGCAGATGCCCAAACATGGGTCTCACTTGAAAAGAGGAAAGAGACAGTTATTTCTGGAGCCAAGTATGAGTGACAGTGGCCTAGAATACAAATTTTGGGTTCCCCAAATTTTATGTCTCAGTGAGGACATAGAAATTTATAAAATGTTTATAGTAATAGAACAAAGCCATAAATCAAGACACTTTTCAAACCCATAGGTGGAGGTATGTTAGGTAGAAAGATTATAGCAAAATGGCAAGATACTTTTTTTTTTTAATTTTGGTTTTTCGAGACAAGGTTTTTCTGTATAGCCCTGGCTGTCCTGGAACTCACTTTTGTAGACCAGGCTGGCCTTGAACTCAGAAATCTGCCTGCCTCTGCCTCCCGAGTGCTGAGATTAAAGGTGTGCACCACCACTGCCCAGCTGGCAAGATACTTTTATGTGTCTTTGATGCTCTCTGACAGCATTCTTAGCCATTTGATCAGTAAAAGCTAGGCTTTTGTTAGGCTTATACATTCCAAAAAGTGTTTATCCCTTAGTAACTGGAGGTGTTAGGTTTGACTCAGAGTTAGACAAGGAATGGCTATTTGAGGAACTAAGGACAACTTTAAAAAATTACAATGAGTCTCTGGACCAGTAACATTCCACCTTCTCAGTTCACATCGGTGAAGTTATAATCCACCAATCAGATTCACAGACATCACTTCTTTCCCAGAATTCTCACTCATGTCACTCATGTTCTATTTTGAAGGCAGCATTGGTGAGGGAACCAGTGGGGGCAACATTTGGGATGTAAACAAATAAAAAAATTAACTTAAAAAAAGAGACAGAAAGCAGAAAGAAACTAGTGTCTGATTGTCAATAGTCAGGACTATGGTTATCATTGCAGGAAGTGAGAGGCAGCCTCTCTCTCCTGGGGGAAGTGAGAGATCTCCCAGGGGAATAAGCTGGCTGGGATCCTTCATAGAGGCAGGGTGAGGGGCTTGGGAATGAGGAGATTGTTGCAGCCATAGGGAATGTCCTGTGTTACTGCAGTATCTTTAGCCCAAAATTGGTTGCCCAAGGCATGATAGACTATCTTGGGAGACAGGCTATCTCAAAAGACATTCCTTTCTGTGCTGACCAGTAACAACTGAGCAAAGTCTTCTATAATCTCATAGGAATCCTGTTTAACAGCATAGGCACTCAGCTCACCCTCTCACATATACCCCTATTAAATAATTTTAAGTGATCGAATGTATAACAGGTAACCATAATTAATAGCATACTGTATATATTTTATCCCTTCAGGAACACTTATATTCTCCATGTTGACTATCTCTCCCAATCAAGTTCTTTCTCAGAGCTGAAGGTCTTCAGGGACAAAACACAGATTTCACCTTAGATGGAACAAAAGGCAGTGCATTTGAGTAAACCCTTGCATGAGAATACAGACTTGGGTTAGCCCAAATTTCATGTTCCAGTGTAGAAGCACTTTTTATAGAACAAAGAAATTCATACATCAAGACAAGTTTAACACATACTGATGGGTATATCTGAGAAGTGGCTACAGGAGGATGACGAAGGTTCTCTATAGGCCTCGGGTGCTATCCAATGACACTTTGCTTTTTGGTTGGTGGAATTGAAGGCATGTTATCTTAGTACATTCTAAAAGGTCTTTATGAACCAGTTGTGGGATGCTTGTTACAGCACTGAGGTAAACAAGGAACGAGGTTATTCAGGGGACTAAAGCTAGCCCAGGGAAAGGTATTTAACATCTGAAACTGTAATACTCCAACCGCTCTGTATCACTGTAGTTCTAATAAATCAACCAGTCTTTGTAGATAGAGTTTCCTCATAGGAATTCTTATTCATCCAGGCTCTATCTCTCCCTCAGGACTGTTGGTATACTTTCAGTATAAAGCTCTCTAAAGGGACCATTCATGCCAGCATCCTGTGGACTTCCCCTCTCTGATTTATAACAGTAATTAGTCCAATTCATCCACTATGTAAAATATGTATCTGTCAAGACATATACATGAGAAAATGTATGTATCTTTTCTATTAGAAAATTTTTAGTAGAATAGTCTGGATTTGAAACTTAGCACTATCCAAAGCTGAAAATCTGGAAGGAAGAAGTGTATATTTCCCCTAATGGATCAGAAAGGTAAGGTTTAGTTTTCTATAGCTAGAAGTCACCAACTGACTCTTGGGTTGCTTAGGTACAACATGGTCAAACAAAGCAAGATGCCTTCATATTCCTCTTTGTCAGCAGTACTTTGGATACTGGTAAAGTAAACTCCAAGAAAATAGGTTGGGCTGGGTCATTATTGTATTAATTCCTATAAAGGTTTGTTCAATGATAACGACTAAAGAGTGGCTATGACAAGAGAGTGAAAATAATGTTAAACAATTTATTTTCTTTTTATACCACTGTGAAGATAGAATTATTCCCTCTGCTCCCCATGCACGGAAGTGCACATGGACACATTTGCTATTAGACTTTCCAAGGGCTTGAAGGTACACATTATGCATCAGAAGGGGGCCTGTTGATACTATCCTGGTACTTTGAGTCAGCCACGTCTACAATTAGTGTAACTCTGGGAAGATTGAAATGAACATAAAAGCCCATGAAATATAACACTGATTCTATAAAATGTTCTGCCTCATGCACCGCTCCCTAGCCTGGAGTAATTGCTCTCTTTTTTTGAGCAATGATCAGCTCTCATTTGGCACTTTGCATTTGAATCTTTTTATTTGCATGCCCTCCCTCAACAACCCGATTGTAATTCAGCTCAATTCCATTCCATTCAGTTTAAAATATTTATTCAGTAGCTATTGCATGGCAGGGACTGTATGAGGTGCTGGTGATAAACTGAAGACAAGACAAGGCCCCTGGTTACTACTAAACATCTTTATAACCAGATGAGAAGCACATTACACAAGTGTGACAGAGTCAGTGTGGCCATAGAAGGAGCTCTGGAGTACCAGATGGCAGGACAGAAGAGCAGAGGGCTGGAGGAAAGTGTCACATTATATCCCTAGAGGGGTAACAGCTAAGCTAAGAAAGGATATGGATCTCCTTAGGCAGAGGTACAGTGATCAAAGGGAAGGGAAGTTTGCTCTCAGGCAGAAAGGCTACTTCTTAAAGGGTGGGCACAGGAGTTAGTATTTCAGCACCATGGTGAAGAGGAGAGGATGGAGAGAGCTACATGTAGCCAACAGCAAAGACAGAGAAATGAGTGGCAGTCAGACACAGGCGGGTGCTATGTGAACCACAGCAGTTTGAACCTATGCTTTTTCTTAGCTCATCAACTTATTCCAGGGAGTGCCCCTTTCTTCTGTAACCATGTGTTCCTAGTTCTAGTACCATATCATCCCTAGTACAAGTCTTTGTGCTGGAGAATAAAAACCTAGACCCTAGCTGCAGATCTGAACCTATAACACCACTAATGGAACACAAAGGTTAAGAGAGTGGAGATCAATGCAGTGATTAAGGGGTGTGTATATTCCATTGACCTTGGAATTAGACATAATGTCAATGAGAAATTGTGCAGTGACTTGAATAAGGTCACTGCCTTCGTTCCTTTTCCTGTAACTATGCTAAAATGTCCTGATGAGGGCAACTTATGGAATAAAATCTTTATTTTAGCTCACAGTTCAAAGTACAGTCACTTTTGGGGGGATGCCAAGGCACAGAAGCTTGAAGCTGCTGTGCAGATCACATTCAAAATCATAAGAGAATAATGAAGATTGTGCTCAGCTTCCTCCTTTGTTTTTATAAAGTTCAGAATCCATGCCCAAGGCATGATCCCATCTCCAGTCTTCTTGTCTCAATTATCACAATGCAGACATCACCCATGTATATGCCCAGTAGACCAAGGGGTTCTAGATTCAGTCAAAATGACAATGAGGCCTAACTATTACAGCTACTTGCAGAATTATTCATATTTGGAAGAATACATTCAGTAAAGAATGATCGAAGATCAGGCAGTTGGAATTGAATAACCACTTCTTGGATAGAATGTAGAGTTGTGTAAAATAAGAAGATGACATTAAAGTCTCAGGGTAGCACAGGAAAGCTTCCAGGATCGTCCCTAAGTCTACCCTGAGAGACACTGGTATGAATATCACAGAGAGAAACGCAGGGAAGATATCTAGGGCCACTACACAAACAAACAGAAATGCAGACCTGGAACACAAGGAAGAGAGGGGACTGTGGTGTGTTCCCTTCCCTGTCTGGAGTCGGGCACCAGCTCCTGCCTCTGCAGTTATCATGGGGCTTTGATGATAGCAGTAATTATGGTGCTCACCATAACGGCTCTTTCGTCAGATGTGTACTTTCTCAGCCTATGACATCTTGGAGTCCTTGGGTCTAAAATAATTTAGGAGGCCCCATGGAATGATTCACCCTCTCTGATGTGGTATTGCCTTTGATGCAGCCTTTGTTTGCTACATCAGGTGGTACCATCTAGTCTTTCCTGGTATCCATGAAGTCCAGGAAGTGATCTGAGACTGCACACAGGGTACTGTGCCACATTCCATATGTCGCCATGATGAAAACAGCTGTCTCCAGACTGAGGAGAGACAAAAAGGGCTTTGAACATCATTATTAATAACAATAAACCTTTTGCCCCAGGTAATTTCCAAGGTGCTTTTTAAGCATGGTTTCTTTTTCCAGAAAACATAGTAGGTTTGCTTTTTTTTCCCAGTGATCTACTCAGTTCAAATGTAAAACTTCTAGAAGAAAACAAAAGTCTTAGTTGTCTAGAAGAAACTTGGCTCCATTTGTTCTGAAAGCTCACTTGCTTCTCGGAGATTGCTTGATGCAAACAACTTAACTTCACATAGATATTTTGTTCAGCAGTAACATGATGTCTAGAATGGTTTGCCATCTATTTGCCCATCAGAGTATAAAGAATTTCCCCTTTAAAGGGAACTGGGGAAAGTCCATCATATGAACACACTAGTGTGGGAATTGGGAGCCAATGTTGCTCTGAGCTTTATGAATGAATAGTAAGGGTGAAATGCTGGGAGAGCTGCAGGTCCCACCATGGCCAGGATCACACTGAACTCTGGCATTATAATAATCTGGCATTAATAATATATTATATATAATGTAAACTAATGTAATAAAATAGCAGATAATCTGACATTATCCTCAACTAGGTGGTGAGAAATCCAGATAGCAGACTTCACAGGATAAGTTTTGCATGTGGCCCTGTGGCAATTTGAGTGATAATGGCCCCCACAAAACTCAAATATTTGAATTCTTGGTGGAACTTTTTAGGAAGGGTTAAGAGGTGTGGCTTTGTTGGAAGAGGCATATCATTGGGGGCAGACTCTGAGGTTTCAAAGACTTACACCATACCCAGTATGTCTCTTTGCTTCATAGCTGCATCTCAGGATGTGAGCTCTCAGCAACTAAACCAGTGCCATGCCTGCTTGTTTTCTCCCATGGTGGACATGGATCTTAATCCTCTGAAACTGTGAGCCTCAAATGAAATATTTTATCTTTGTAAGTTGACTTGGTCATGGTGTTTTATTACAGCAATAGAAAAACAACTAAGGTAGGCCCCAAAATGTTCTTGTGTTGGAAATTGAACTACAAGTTTGTGAGTTGATAGAATTTGGAGAAAGGGCATGTTGGAGGCAATTAGATTTGGAATTACATTTAGATGAGTTAATAAAGGTGCCCCCCCTTTTTTTTTATAAAAGGAGGAAACAAAATCTAAGCTAAAAACTAAGCTAGCCTCCTCTGTCTCTCACCATGTGATTCTTTCTGCTTTGGGGGGTATAGCAGAAACCCTTACCAAGGTATAAGCCTCAGATTTTAAAGTTTCCAGTGTCCTGGATCAATCTCAGTACTGTCCACAGCATTCTGACTCAGTAATTTACAATGGACTATGGCAGCATTCAAATGTAGCATGTCAGGTAGACGCAGGATTTACAGATTAACGTTGATTGTAAAAGGGCGTCTCTACCACACTCTTGTAAGTTCTATTTTCTTTTGTTGCTGTGTTTGCTTCCGAACTTCTTGTTCTTTATTTTCATATGGTTATTTTTTTTATTTCTCATTCTCTTAAAATAGTTATTCATTTTAATTCTACAGCTTGTGTTCTTTAAGTGCTTGCTGCATACAGCCCATGCTTGAAGTCGTCCAGGGATAGTATCTACTGCCTCTTCTCCTTACAGAAATTATAACTGAGAGTGTACACAAATGTACACAGCTTTGTAGCAAAGTGGAATGGAAATGTCTAAGAGTCTGTAAAGCACAGTGTGAACTCCTAAAGAGAAGGGATCATGCCTAATATAGAAGACAGAATGTTTTTCAAAGGAGAGGTGATATTTTCAGCTGGGCAGTGAGGGATGGCCAGAACTGCCATAAGTGAACACACACAGAGAAATGCTTCAGTCAAGACTTAGCAAAAAGGATGAAATCTCAGATCCAAAGAGATCATGACAAAATTCACCTAAGTGGAATTGGATAGTCTTATATCTTATTTTCTCTTTCTTTCTTTCTTTCTTTCTTTCTTTCTTTCTTTCTTTCTTTACAAGAATTTAGTTTTTCCATCACAACTATTTCTCTAGAAGATACCAATTCTCTATTAAAACTCCATATAGTTACTGCATGAAGCTCAGCAAACATTATATTCTAACATATCTAAGCTTTGTAAATAAAAAGTAGTTTCAAGTGGTATTTGATTGGCTTTGGACTATTATAGTCATATGTTTATTCTTCATGTGAGTTAAGACCTTACTAGCGAGTGCCTCCATGCCTTACTGAACAAAGTACAGCAAAACATACATGAAAATTAAAAATTGCTTAAAGATAACTTTCTTTGAGAAAATTTGTAGACTACAAGTTTTGTGAGTGAACTTAATAGAATAAGTAGAGTTAATTGTATTGGTCTACTATTCCATATGTTCATTGACCATTGGGTATCATTTTCATTAGGCACCTATTCAGCCGTTGGCCCATGCTTATATTGAAATTGTTGATTTTTTGCTTACTACATTTGAATGATATTTTTATGCATTTTGAAATTATGTCCTTATTAAGTGTATGTATGTATATTATATGCTTATTATATATATATGCATGTATGTATATATGTAATAAATACAGTTGGTTCTAGTTACATGTGGTAGTTATGGTACATAAAGTTACTCTCAATTCTTCTCTGTGTACACTATAATGGGTCTATTAGCAACCTATAAGAATGAAGGTTTTATGTGGAGTTTTTTGATCCACTTAGACTTGAGCTGTGTACAAGGAAGTTAGAATGGATAAATTAGCATTCTTCTACATGATAAGCGCCAGTTGTGCCAACACCATTTGGTGAAAATGCTATCTTTTTTTCCACTGGATGGTTTTAGCTTCTTTGTCAAAGATCAAGTGACTATAGGTGTGTGGGTTCATTTCTGTGTCTTCAATTCTATTCCATTGATCTACCTGTCTGTCGCTGTACCAGTACCATGCAGTTTTTATCACAATTGCTCTGTAGTACAGCTTGAGGTCAGGCATGGTGATTCCACCAGAGGTTCTTTTATTGTTGAGAATAGTTTTTGCTATCCTAGGTTTTTTATTATCAGATGAATTTGCAAATTGCCCTTCCTAACTCTGTGAAGAATTGAGTTGCAATTTTGAAGGAAATTGCATTGAATCTGTAGATTGCTTTAGGCAAGATGGCCATTTTTACTATATTAATCCTGCCAATCCACGAGCATGGGAGATCTTTCCATATTCTGAGATCTTCAATTTCTTTCTTCAGAGACTTGAACTATATCTTATCATACAGATCTTTAACTTGCTTAGTTAGAGTCACACCAACATATTTTATATTGTTTATGACTATTATGAAGGGTGTTCTTCACCTAATTTCTTTCTCAGCCTGTTTATGCTTTGTGTAAAGAAAGGCCACTGATTTGTTTGAGTTAATTTTATATCCAGCTACTTCATTGAAGTTGTTTATCGGGTTTAGGAGTTCTCTGGTGGAATTTGTAGGGTCACTTATATATACTATCATATCATCTGCAAGTAGTGATATTTTGACTTCTTCCTTTCCAATTTGTATCTCTTTGATCTCCTTTTATTGTCTAATTGCTCTGGCTAGGACATCAAGTACTATATTGAATAGGTAGGAAGAGAGTGGGCAGTCTTGTTTAGACCCTGTTTTTAGTGGGATTTCTTCAAGTTTCTCTCCATCTAGTTTGATGTTGGCTACTGGTTTGCTGTATATTGCTTCTATTATGTTTAGGTATGGGCCTTGAATTCCTGATCTTTCCCAGACTTTTATCATGAATCAGTGTTGGATTTTGTCAAATACTTTCTCAGCATCTAATGAGATGATCATGTGGAACTCCACATACCAGAGACATGGAAACATATAGAAGAGAAAGTGGGGAAGAGCCTTGAAGACACGGGCACAGGGGAAAGTTCCGGAACCACCAATGGCTTGTGCTGTAAGATCAAGAATTGACAAATGGGACCTCATAAATTTGCAAAGCTTCTATAAGGAAAAGGACTCTGTTAATAAGATAAAAGGGCAACCAAAAGATTGGGAAAAGATCTTTACCAATCCTAAATCTGATAGAGGACTTATATCCAACATATACAAAGAACTCAAGAAGTTAGACTCCAGAAAACCAAATAACCCTATCAAAAATGGGGTACAGAGTTAAAGAATTCTCAACTGAGGAATACTGAATAGCTGAGAAGCACCTAAAGAAATGTTCAACATCCTTAGACATCAGGGAAATGCAAATCAAACAACCCTGAGATTTCACCTTACACCAGTCAGAATGACTAAGATCAAATACTCAAGTGATAGCAGATGCTGGTGAGGATGTGGAGGAAGAGGAACACTCCTCCATTGCTGGTGGGATTGCAAGCTTGTACAACCACTCTGAAAATCAGTTTGGGTGTTCCTCAGAGAATTGGACATAGTATTACTGGAGGATCAAACAATGCCACTCCTGGGCATATACCCAGGAGATGCTCCAACTTGTAATAAGGACAAATGCTCCACTATGTTCATGGCAGCCTTATTTATAATAGCAAGAAGCTAGAAAGAACCCAGGTGTCCCTCAACAGAGGAATGGATACAGAAAATGTGTTATATTTACACAATGAAGTACTATGTAGCTATTAAAAACAATGAATTTATGAAATTATTAGACAAATGGATGGATCTGGAGGATATCATTCTCAGTGAGGTAACAAAAGAACACACATGATATGTACTCAATGGTAAGACCAAAGTGTGGATACTTCTTGGTCCTTTTTAGAAGGGGGAAAATTACCCATGGAAGGAGTTACAGAAACAAAGTTCAGAGCAGAGACTAAAGGAAAGGCCATCTAGAGACTGAGCCACCTGGGGATCCATCCATATACAACCACCAAACCAGACACTATTGTGAATGCCAACAAGAGCTAGCTGACAGGAGCCTGATATAGCTGTCTTTTGAGAAGCTCTGCCAGTGCCTGACCAATACAGAAGTGGATGCTCACAGCCATCCATTTGATGGAGCACAGTGTGCACAATGAATGAGCTAGAGAAAGTATCCAAGGAGCTGAAGGGATTGCAGCCCCATAGGAGAAACAACTATATGAACTAATCAGTACTCCCCAGAGCTGCCTGGGACTAAACCACCAATCAAAAACAAAACAAACAAACAAAAACAAAACAAAACCGAAAAAAGGAACACATCGTGGGACTTTAGCTGCACATGTAGCAGAGGCTGGCCCAGTTGGTAGTCAATGTGAGAAGAGGCCCTAGGTCCTGTGAAGGTTCTATGTCCCAGTGTAGGGGACTACCAGGGCCAGGAAGTGGGAGTGGGTGGCTTGTTGAGCCGGGGGATGGGGGTGGTGACGGGATTTTCAGAGGGAAACCAGGAAAGGGAATAACATTTGAAATGTAAATAAAGAAAATATCTAATAAAAAAGAAAGAAAGGAAGGAAGGAAGGGAGGGAGGGAGGGAGGGAGGAAGGAAGGAAGGAAGGAAGGAAGGAAGGAAGGAAGGAAGGAAGGAAGGAAGAAAGAAAGAAAGAAAGAAAGAAAGAAAGAAAGAAAGAAAGAAAGAAAGAAAGAAAGAAAGAAAGAAAAAGAAAAAAAGGGGAAAAAAGAAAGAAAGAAAGAAGAAAAGAATGGTGGAAGGGCTCAAGGAGCCTACCTCTCATTGTTAAACTATTTTGCTACTGATAGGTTTAGGGAACAGGAAAATATTGCCTTCACCTGTATATCCACTGTTGATACCTGCAGACTCCAAAAGATAGTTTCAAATCAATGATAATACCAATGTTTCTAGTTAAACAAATGGCTCAAGAAACAAAACCAAAATTATGAGTTCAGTATCAAAATTATGAGATAGGTAGAGAGAAGAGGGAATTTCTAAGGGTAAGAAACAGTAACATTTATATACATGTATGGAATTCACAAGAACTTAAAACATGTTTGCACATATGTACATATGTATATATATGTGCATATGTGTGTATATACATATGGTAGTATGTCTATACATATTTATGTGAATATAAGCAGTACATAGAACATGTAGATGTGAAGGACACACCTACAAGTGTGTATGCCAGTATATATGCATATATTCATAGACATGCATGTATATACAATTGAGATGAGGTCTTTCTGTGTTTCCTTCCAAGTTGGCCTTCCTCAGATACAGAGCGGTGGGATTACAGTCACGTGCCACCAAACTTACTCATTTGTTTAATTTTAAGCCACTGAGTTTGTGAGTTTCTTTTATATGTAGGGAGAACATGTCAATACATTTAGTAATTATTTTAGAAAGTTTACCAAGCATTTTATCCTATTTTACAATTAATCATTTTTTAAGAAGATAATGCAACATGAACACCCACCTCTATGCCACACTGCTTAAAGTTCCCATTGTGTTTAATGCCATATGACATTATAGATATCATGGTTTATGTTGTCAGTGTTCATCTAGATTGAACCATATATCTGCCATTTATTTTGCTCTCTATTGCTTCTTTAATCGCACACTGCTCATCTAGAACTGATCTTTCCTGGCCAGTAAGTATACTTTAGCAGTTTCTTTTAATGATTTCATGTGGGTAAAAATTCAGTCGTTATTTGCCTGGAAGATTTTTTTCCTTAGTATTTTCTTATGATTGAAAGAAACTTTCATCTACCACAAAGTTTTAGGTGGACTTTTTCAGCACACTGAAGCTATGTATCCAATAATATCTGATTTCTCGTGCTTTTGTGAAATCAGCTAGGGTTCTGCCTTTTAATCTTTTACTTTCAATTCATGATCTTTCTCTTTGTTGCCAATTCTTATCTCCCACACGGGCTCAGTGATTAGTTCTCTTTGCTATATAAAAGATAATCATAGGACAGAAATCCTTTAATATTTCAGAGTCTCCACACCCTCAAGCAGAGGGCAGAGGCCATGGAGCTTGGTATTCTTGTAATTCTGTCTACAACAGGAAATCAATTGAAAAAAGCAGATACTTTTTAAATGATGTGTGAAAGTTCCCATATAAGAGGCTAAAAAAGAAGAAAAATGAAGGAAATATCTATATCAATAAAAGCAATAAAGGAGAGAAATATTTAGCAGGTACCAAACATACTAAACATAGAGATGACATTAAACGTGAGTAGGTTGAATGTTCTAAGAACTCATGCTGTGCTGGAAACAAAGAACAAAACTTAGTCTCACTACAGCTTCTTGCCAGAGACCTCTAAAAACACATGGAAAAGCTGATTTAGGAGGTGGAGAAGAATATAGCAGATAATTATTTCTACAAGAAATTGCCACAGACAAAAGTCTTAATAGGTAAGAAATGATTGGCTTGAACTACAAAATATCTATATACCAGATAAATGCAATTTCAAAGTGTAGGCATTTATTCTAATCTATAGACTCAAAATATATAAGACAAATTTGGAAGACACTACAAGAAGAAAAACAGAAATTCATGGCCAGGACTGGACATTTCAGTGTGACTGTCAACAATTAGTAGAGTAAACCGAGAAAAAGAAATGATTTAGATATTACTAGTAAACTTGATCTGCTGTATTATACAAGATTTTGTGCCCCCAGAGCTGCAGAATACACATTCCTTTCAAGTACATATAAAAGACACGTTAAATGTGATCATACCTTGGGTTATGAAGCAAGCTCAACACATTTCGAAGAAATTGAATAAGGAAGAACATATTTCCGACCTCTATGCAGTTAAGTAGAGATCTGAAGGATAATTAATAGAAGACTCTCACGCTGGAAATGGGGAGATACATGTTAGCGTAGAGGAGTTAGTCAGGAATCACCAAGACAGAGCTTACTGGAAATCTGCAAACATTTTGATAGTAATAGCAACAGAAGCACGCATCTGAAAACTTTAAACACTTTAAAGACGGAGAAGTGTAGGTTAGCAATGATTGTTGTTAAGTCTCAAACTCATGAGCACAGAGAAGGAATTGCAAAATAAACCCAAAGGAACAAATTTAAAAATATCACTGGGAAAAGTAGAAACTGACTAAAGATCATAGAAAGATGGTAACCACTGGGGGAAAGGAGAAAGAAAAGAGAGAAAACAAAAAATTAACAATAGAGAAAATTCAATAATCCTCCAGTCTACAAGGACAAAGTGGAAGAAAGAACACAGGCCAGAAACGACAGGTGTGGACGTGGAAAACATTACATCACAAAAAAAGTTGCATAATTGTGGAGCAGTTCATTTAAAAGTTGGAAAGACTTGTATGTATTTCTTCCAGAAATAAATAGTTGGGCTTTTCAGTGTTGAAGGCATTGTCCGTTTTGATAAGAGCAGTCATAGGCATGAGTTCTGACTCAGAGAGGTGATCAGGAAGATGTGAGAAGAAACCAATGCTTAGAACAATTCTTGGGCCTGGGGAAGGGGAGGGATTAAATGGCAAGGAAGCTGAGGTATCATAACTGTGGGCTGCTGGGTACGCGCTCACACAGATAGGAAGCTGGTGATCGAAGGACAGCTGAGGACTGCTAAGGAAATGTGCTGGGCAAAAGAGATGGAAAAAGAGGGAGGAGCTAGAGAAAGTACCCAAGGAGCTGAAGGAGTTTGCAACCCTATAGGTGGAACAACAATATCAACTAACCAGTACCCCCAGAGCTCGTATCTCTAACTGTATAGGTAAAAGAAGATGGCCTAGTCAGCCATCATTGGGAAGAGAGGCCCCTTGGTCTTGAAATCTTTATATGCCCCAGTGCAGGGGAACGCCAGGGCCAAGAAGTGGGAGTAGGTGGGTAGGGGAGCAGGGAGGCGACAGGGAGCAGGGTACAAGGAACTTTCGGGATAGCATTTGAAATGTAAATAAAGAAAATATCTAATAATAAATAAAAAAGAAAAAAAGGAGATGGGAAAAGAGTGTGGACCAATGTCAGCATGTCAGCGTGGCTTCGGATGGGTACGTGGCAGTCACACGTGGCAGCCTTGAGACCACCAGGACAGACAGAGGTTACAGAGGCATTTGCAGATTGAAATCACTGGGAATTCTCTTCAAGTTGTGTGGTAATGGATGAGAAAACTAAATAATACCAAGATTAAAAATCTTCTAAATTATTCTGTAATTTAAATATAATTGAAAGTGAACTCCCTACATGGTTTTGGTTAAATTCGATCATCTGGATATTGAGTTTGCCAAGCAAAACAAAATACAAAGCCAACATTTGAGGAAAATGTGTAGTTTCTCTCCCTCTCCCTCTCCCTCTCCCTCTCCCCCTCCCCCTCCCCTCCCCCTCCCTCTCCCTCTCCCTCCCCCCACCCTCTCCCTCTCCCTCTCCCTCTCCCTCTCCCTCTCCCTCTCCCTCTCCCTCTCCCTCTCCCTCTCCCTCTCCCTCTCCCTCTCCCTCTCCCTCTCCCTCTCCCTCTCCCTCTCCCTCTCCCTCTCCCTCTCCCTCTCCCTCTCCCTCTCCCTCTCCCTCTCCCTCTCCCTCTCCCTCTCCCTCTCCCTCTCCCTCTCCCTCTCTCTCTCTCTCTCTCTCTCTCTCTCTCTCTCTCTGTATTAGGGTAGATTCTACCATATACCAGCATTCATTTTATACCCAGAGCAGACATGGTACTTTAATATCAACATAGAATTAGGAAGACAGAAATAAAACAAGACAAAACAAAACAAAACAAATCCTGAAACAGGCAAAAGTGAGCAAAGGGACCAAGTATGGAAGAATTGCTGTTGTTAATGTCTGGGGAAAAGGATTATTTAGGAGGTCATTTGAGACAATAAATGGCATCTCTATTAAAATGAGAATAAGAGTAAATGGTACTTATATCAAAGACCTACACTTAAAAAGAAATACTTTAGTCATTCTAAAACATACTGAGACTTGCTTATTTTTTCCCAAGAGTTCTCATGAGTGTTTTCCTCTGACACCACAAGTTTCTCAGCTCCAGTGCTCTGGGTCTTCAGGTCTGGCTCATGCCCTAAATAGACACAGAAATAACATGGGTGATGCTAGCATCTCAGTCTTCCTTGCTCTTCTGTTTACCCTACACACATTTTTTTGATTAAAAAGAACATATGTAGTTTTATATATTATATATGTGACACAATCATAGGTATCCATATCACAAATGAAACAGTTTACATTTTTTGTAGGTGTGTAATCGATTCTTCTATTAGCCTCGTTAGCGCTGGAATGGATAGAAAAGGGGAATTCTTTTGTAAGAAAAATCCTCCACAGAACTTTTCTCTTCCCTGTTCAGCCCTTCTCTCTTCCTGTCTTTGGTCCTTTCCTTGCCCTCCTCCACATGCCCCAGAAGATGAACAGAGTCTGGCAGTCTTTGAACCCAACAGGAGTTTTACAGGCAAGAGGCTGGAGCAGAGACACGGAGACCTTTGTGATTCTTGCCTTCGGACCCTGCAGCATTTGTCAAAAAATTGTCTGAATAGAGCTCCAAACACTTTGCTTTGAATTTTCTGAGCTCCTTAGATCTTGCCACAGAAATTCTTCCCAAAGTACTTCCAGCCAGATAATGATCTCTGGAGACTCCCACCTGCTCCACGGCCACCCGTTCTTCACATGGACATGTTGGACCGTGGATAGTTCTTGGTCTTTATTTCTGAAACTGAATTTCAGGCTAGGAAATACCGAGGGCATTTAATTAGCACTCGCCATGTGCTCACCTTCCGAAGATGCCACTCCTTTCTTCAGAATTCCATTCCAAAGTGTGCTCATTTAAGGGAAAGGGGACAAATTTAAGTGAAAAGAAAGGACAGGATCTCGTTTCCTTCTGTCATTTATCTTTAGCCAGGGCTCTGGAAGCTTGTTAGCGGATTTTTCTCTTCTGTCCTCTTTTGTTGCTCCCAAACCTGCTGAATATTTCTGTTAAGCCACCATATGTCTGTTTCTATGGATAGTAGCTCATTTGTATGAACTGCCTGGAAAGGCCTTGAGAATCTTTCTAGAATCAAGAATTAGACTGATCAAAACCAGGAGAGCTGGCACTGTAAAGAATTGTCAATTTTAATGGTAAAATTAGTAGGTTATGTCACAAAAGTCCAGACAAGGACTTGGGATGATGTCATCTTGCTGTTTTGCTTGCTCTCTCAGTTTCTCTCTCTCTCTCTCTCTCTCTCTCTCTCTCTCTCTCTCTCTCTCTCTCTCTCTCTCTCTGTGTGTGTGTGTGTGTGTGTATTTGTATTTGTATGTGTGTGTGTATGTGTGTGTGTGTGTGTGTGTGTGTGCACTTTCCTTAATAAACTAGTATTTAATCCACAGGTAGATGTTTAGGGAAAAACTGAAAATTAAAAGACAAGAGTTGATATTGAAGCCTGGGTGTTTGAAATGGACAGTAAAGGTTTGTCTATCAGTTTTAATATGGAGGGAAATTGTGGTCTTATCCTTGGGAGGTGACAAATGTCATAACCAACCTTATTTGCATAGCCTAACCTCTCTCTGATATAAAATTACCACATGCAGAAAGACTTATATTAATATAATCTAAATAATTTTTAAATATCTATCCATCATTTTCCCTCTGCCGTGAGTTCCCAAAAATGTATTGAAATTTGAGTAAAGGCCACAGGTTTCTACAATCTGGCCTTGTGAGGCTGTAAAACACGAGCTGTGGTCCAGTAGGGAGGTCCCTCATGGAAGGCAAAGGAGAATGGACACCAAGCAGTAGCAAAGTTGAATCTGATCCAACCACCTATTTCTAGACAACAACTTTTAGGAAGCACTTACAGCTGAGAAAACTATCAGTGAAATTGTTCTGCAGCTCAACTAGCTGCTAATTAAGCAGCCTGTGTTGACCTCAAATTACATAGGGAATGAACTGGCCGCCTCTGGATGCCAGAGGGAAGCAAACTCTAGCATAAAATATAACTATAGCTAATATCGAGAAAATTGAATTTCTAAACAGATACAATATTTCACTCAGAGCATCTAATAATTTTGCATTTGAACTGGTTAACATGCCTGATGTCTGAAATAAAGCAACATAGAGGTTAATATTAAGTTTCTGCAAATTATACTTATACTTAAAGTAAGGAGCCGAGAGGCCAGCGTAGGAATGTGCGCCTTGGAGGGCAGATGCCATCCTGCTAATAGTAAGGCATTCATTTTCCACAGGGCTTTTTTCTATCGTCCATGGGGTTTGAGAACATGAATGTTATCTCTGAGTCACTCCTCTGGCTGTTTGTTAATTCACATAATATGTATCAGATGTTGTAGGATCATCATTATGGGATAAATTTTATACTTAAGATGATGGCTTCCTCTAGGTTTTCTGAGATATCTGGTCGTATTTCTTCTATTAGAAAATATCAGTACATACTATATACATGTTGTATTTTTCAGAATTTTTCTAGGCACATTTAAATGGAACAAAATGTTATCAAGTTGTATACTCTAAAATTAAAAGAAAAAAAGATTTAGGATGTAGAACCTGTTGTGGTTGATAGGAACTCATTACATAGCTGAGACCAATGTGGAACATGGTATCCTGTAGCTCCTGCCTCCAGGTTACTGGGAGTGCAGGACTGTGCTGCAGCATCCAGTTAGAAACAGAATCCTGACATTAGTGATTGCATTGGCTTGGTATGAAAGGAAGAGGCACACACATAAACTTCCTCAGCATTTAAATTATATCTCCAAGAAAGGACCATAGAGTGAAAATTAAGGCCTCAGAGTTGGTTCAATTTTCAAAGATGCTCAGCTATAGTGCAGTTGGCTAATTGGGATACAAATAAACAACATAAAATTCTTTATTTTGCTGACCTGAGAGTGACTCACTCATTGTTCATGTGCAAATGTCACCACTGGTCTATTAAGGAACAAAGTACAACTTCTTATCTTTCCTGAAGCCTGAGATTACACAGGATGTTGAAGTGAGTGCCTGTAAAATTTCTGAAGAGTGAAAGTGTCCAGGTTGTTGATGACGATCACATCCTCGGGCAGACACAGGGAGGATTTCATATGGTACCTCTGTTCTTGCTATGAATTCCAGAAATTAGGGATGGAGACTGCAGAGAATGCCAGAATTAAAGCTTATAAGACTTTGATCTTCTCAAATAAGGTTTGTTCCTTAGGATATAATATACTAAAGATGAGGCAAAGTCTCAATTTTATTTTCACTTACATTATACGCCATTAATTGTCTGAGCCAAAACAATGACAACAACAATAACACCAACAACAACAAAACTACACACAACAAAACACAAACTATGAAGTATATAAAGATTCCCTTGAATGCTGCTATAGAAAACACAAAGACATGGGATAGTTTGTAGAAACCACCAGTTATAGTGCTACATGAAAGGCCTGTCAGCCTATATTAAAAACATTATAAGAACCTCTTGATGTTAGTAAAACTTTAAACTTACCATACAATTGAAAAAATACTGAGGTATTAAAATACTGCCACTTAGTTGCATGGCTGTTAAAAATGTCCCAGTTTGCACAACCAATGAGCAAAAGGTCTTCCATTGGAGCCTTGAGTCTGTTTGCTAATTATGACTCCTCTCCCTCTCCCTCTCCCTCTCCCTCTCCCTCTCCCTCTCCCTCTCCCTCTCCCTCTCCCTCTCCCTCTCCCTCTCCCTCTCCCTCTCCCTCTCCCTCTCCCTCTCCCTCTCCCTCTCCCTCTCCCTCTCCCTCTCCCTCTCCCTCTCCCTCTCCCTCTCCCTCTCCCTCTCCCTCTCCCTCTCCCTCTCCCTCTCCCTCTCCCTCTCCTTCTGTCTCTGTGTATGTGTGTGAACATATTTATCCTATCCCCTTATATTAGTAGTAGAATTGTACAAATGACACCTTTGACAACTGTACCATCCTTAATCAAATGCAAAGAGGAAAATGTTTGTACATATGAGATATGGATCCTGATCAGGTAGAGGTGGACGGGTAAGCTCTCTTCTGAACTCTAAACCTATATACATAATTATGCATGGAACTGATCTGCCATGTGCCTTATCATTAAAAAGCCACATGTAGATTTACCTATTCTTCCTATGACTTCATTTCAGTGACTTGCCATTCATTCAGGAATCTAGAATTGTCTTTGAGTTATCCTTGTGAATATCAAATACCCCTTCAATAAATATGTCAGTCTTTCTGCTTTCTAATTGCTTCCCAAATACCCTAAGGCAAAACCCTTTCTAAGGAGGTGAAAGCTGAAATAGAGACATGAATGTGAGCAATTTATCCAGAGGTGACACAGGGGACAGATAAAGCAGGCCAGAAACAGTATTAGGAAGACCTTTCAAATCTTGTTATAGATCTGACATTTGTGGGAGGAAGCAGGATTGAGCAGGGAGATCTTGGAAAGTCAAAGAAAACCCAAGAGGAACTCAGGATTCAGGATGAGGCACATGAGAGTCCTGAGTTGGAAAAACGGCCAAATCTTCATGTTACTGTTGTGTTTCATCAGTGGCTTGGGGCTATTTGGATAGAATAAGTGTAATCTCATATTCGAGTTGCAAGTCAAGGTATTTCTTGAATCAAGCACAACACTAAGCACTTCAATAGCTGCCAGTGTGTTTTCTTTCTGTCTGTCTTTGCTGCTAATGAACTGACCCATTCTTAAGGCTTTTATTCAGCTACCACATACCCAAAGTTCTCTCCAAGAATACAGATAACTGTACTTCCAACTGTACTAAGTTATTCTATCAGATCCACATTCCAAAAGCAAGAGTGGTAGCACATGCTTATAATCCCATTAGTCAGGAGGTGGAGGCTGGAAGATCAGAGGTTAAGACTATCTTCAAGTACACAGTGAGTTCAAGGGTTATTCTGAGCTAGCTTGTGAACTACATAAGATCTTGCTCCAAGCAAACTATTGAGACAAATACCCTCCATAATGACATCATAAGCATCATTCTGAAGGAGCAAGTGGAAAAAGGCCTAGGACTTTCTTTCTTAAAATAGGTCACATGATGATACCATCACACAGAGCATGGCAGGCCCTTCTGAATTGCTTACGTGCTTGTTTTGCTCATGTTTGCAAAACCCCTGCCCCATGATGTGGCCTCTAACTGCTTCGGGTAGAGCCTCTGCCTTTGTCTGCTTGTTGCTTATGCCACTGTATCTTCATCTCTAAGGCTACACGGAGAGCATCCTTCAGCAGAGTGCTTCATGTATGTACCTTGGCTACATCAGACAATACGGGTGAATGAGAAACCTCTCTGAAAATTAATCATGGGGATTTACGTATTCTATGGTTTAAAATTTGGAATTAAAAAGAAATTAGCCTATAATCTCCATAACTAATAACTACAAATTTTAAAATGCAGCATTAACTAAGCAAAGATACATGCATGTTTGCTTGTAGTTAAGGTTAGCAATACATTTTAGAATTTTAAAATCCTATCCTTAGTCATCAAGACTTTTGAGAATATTTGACATTTCATCTACACTTGATAATATAACTTTCATTCAGTTTCATTTTTGGTGATCTAAACTGTGGGCATCATGCCCAAGAGAAAAAGCACCAGCACCTGATATTCCAATGTTCCTGGTGACCGTCCTAAAATGGAATGAAAATTCTATTTAAGAAATGTGTTTATAGGCTCCTGGCCATTACATACATAACCACTTGAGAGTTATTTATTCATGTGTGATTTCTTTACACAAATCTGTGCTCATATTTTTGTTCTATAAGACATAAAATCCTTACATTTAGGCTTTCCCTGAGATTTTATCTTCCAGTAAAACAAAAAATGTAAGTATTGTTTCTTTTATCTCCTGTTGCTATTCTAAAGTGATCTTGCTATGGAAAAGGATCAGTTTTACTGGCAGTTATCTGCATAGATACTTCTATTTTCACTTACATAATGACTTATACAACATTACCGGGATATGAGGAGAACATGGGATTGAAAGGAGTAAGAGGAAGGAAAGAAAGAAGCTGAGACTCCGATGCCTGTCTGATTAGGAACAAAAACCTTGGAGAGTGGAAGAATGTTATTGGCGGGGTAGGAGAAGTAAAATTTCTCAGGGAGTTGGGAGTATGAAGAAAGACAGCTATATTGGTGCAGAGCTTTTGGTGCCCAAGCAGCAGGACGTCAGTTCAAATGCCCAGAGCACACATAAGAAGCTGCCCACCTTCAAATGAACACTTACAACCCCAGTAATTGGGCTAGTGGACCAAGACAGAAGACTGTCTGAGACTTGCTGGCTACCTGTCTCTGGAGATTCTCCTTTGGCACTTGCACTTGGGCATAGGTCCATTTGACCACTTACATATATGTTCATATATAACTCACACATGCTAATTAATTAATTAACTAAGACTAGTTTGGTGAAGTGTTAGAGGAACTACACAGAAGATAAATAATTGCTTACTCCTAACTGTTCTCTCTACTCAGAAGACTCTATCCAGTACATTAGCACATTTCAAATATATCTCCCATTTGGAGCCCACCTTTCTGATGCTTTGTAAGCAAAGCCCACTGCTGCCCCCATTCATTCTTTTCCCTTCTGCCCAAATCCTTAAACTCTGCACATATATTGACTTTGAAGCTCCACCAGATTAGATTTGATTTGCTCCTAAATATCTCTGCCAGTTGGTCTCAGTACAAACATGTTGCCAAACCTGCTCATAAATAAATATTTATGAATGTCTATTAAGTGTCTAGATGTGCTAGGGCATGAAGATTAATAAGATGCGTTCCTGCCATCACCAAGTTTCCAACGAGAGACAAGTGTGGAAGAGCATGTTTTTGAGGCACGCACTCCGGTAATGGATGCATCTTTCAAAAGCATTTATTACCAAGAGTAGATTTCAGATCACGTTAAATTTCACAGAGAACACTCCTCACAAATTCAAGCACTTGCAGAGAAAAACAGATTCCTACAGGTGCAGATAAAGTTTAACGGTTAGACATAGTTTCAAAATCGATAATGTGCCCCTCTTGGCATAACAATTCCAAAGAGTCAGAGATGATATTTGTACAAAGAGAATGCATTAAACATCTGCTTTATGTAAACAAATAAGAAAAGGCCTGGTAAACAATAGTTCCCCACCATGTATGCCTTAGAAGTTAACTTTTATTTTGCTGTTTGATTACACTATAGCAATTTGGTTTCCAACCAACCTTAGTACAATGAGATTTTTACCTGAAACGGATTACAAGCTAATATGCCTATTACACCATGACTCATCTAGCTTGTTTTTTTTTCTTTTTCTTAACAAGTACTACAATAAGACAGGATTATTTTGCATAGGAGTGAGCTAATATGCTTATGTCCTATAATACCTCTGAGATTACATGAATGTACACACACGTGTCTTAAGGACTAATTTATATTTTATAAAAAAAATGGTGCTATCTCAATGACAGGAGCTGAGCACGACTGAATTACAATATGGGAAACAAGAACACAACTTCACACAGAAGTGTTGAGCTGTTTTAATATAGTATAGGGTTGTTCTAGGTCTCACCCTTAAGATCAGAACCAGGACTATTGCTCATGCTCTAGACACAGTGATTGCTCTCATCCCTGACTCTGAAGAGTAACCTCACAGTTGGGCATGTTGGCACCACGGGGGTCTGTATATCTGTTTGAAATGATGTATTTAACCAGTTTCTATGAGTGAAAGTTTGGAGTACTTAAAAAATAACCTGTCATAAACTGGACTAGACACCTGATACAATATCATAGAGCAGGGTTCTAGATACACATAACAAATAGGTAAGACGATATTCCTTTCTGTTGTCAGAGATAACACAGTTAGTGCCTTCTTTAATTTACAACACAGAGTAAAGCCAAAGATTCCTTGAAAGTCAAATCTCTATTTTTGTGGTCGTCTCATGAACTGGTGGATCCTGATGTTTACAAGAACTCTCAGTGACCCCCCTGCAAATGACCACAAGCTGGTTCTCAATTTCAGATTTAACAGGACAGCCAGCTCACTTTCAAAAGTCACAAGTAGTTTTATTCTTTAGGTTTCAGTTGTGTAAGGTATTTGAATACAAAATGCCCCACCATCCACAAGCACCTATAAATATCTATTGCATAGCACTGAGTCAGCTGCATTTGAGAGAATAGAATCTCAGGGTGGTGGTCATAACAAACATAGCCCGAGGATACAAAGCCGCAGTCGCCACAGAATGATGAACTCATCCAGATCTCACAATCATTCAGTGAACTATGAATTCAAAGATAGCTGATAAAGAACACATGCCTACTTCCCAGTCCTGTAATACATAAACACGGCCAATTTTCAGGAGTCCATTATTAAGTTTCAGGAATTCTTGCTAACCTGTTGCTAAATACAGCCATTGTTTGAAAACGTAAAAACTACCAGCACAATTAATTTAACTACATTAAATACAACAAAAAACATAGAGAAATTGCTCCTGGGTACTGCACTTTACTAACTCTTATAATTTTTGATGTTGTTGTTGTTGTCTAATGCATTTGGGTATTGGAAATACAGTTTGCTGGTTCTATTTTTATATATTGTTCCTATTTTTGATCAATTAATGGCTTTTTTGTTATCTTGAAATTCATGATAAATGTATTTTTATTATGAATGTGGGTATAAACTACAAATCATGATTTTTGTTGCTGTTGCTATTATTGTAGGGATCCAGGTTTTTAAGTATATACCTGTAAATGTTCTTCTGTGCACATCTCAAGAAATGGGGAAGTTACTTGGGTAGCTGTTGCAGGTTAAATGTATCCTCACAGGTTCCTATATTTGAGCACGTGGGCCTCAGCAGATGGTAATGTTCAGGGATACTGTTGAATCTTGGGGACACATGGTCCGACTTGCAGAGATAGATCACCGTCATGGGCCTCGAAGATCATGTTCACCTCTTCTTCTGGGCCCCAGTTCATTGCTTCCTGGTTGACCCTCAGCTTTGTCATATAAGGCTCTGAGCATTGCTAATGGCAGGTAAAGACTGAGCTTTGTAGCCATGTTCCTTGGATTGGGATCCTCTTCCTGACTCCTGTTACTGAGATAACTTCAGTACCTCTCCTGACTTCCCTAAGTGTTCATGTCCTTATTTGCAAAGTATGGCTGCTGCTCCCTACTTTGTGGATGTATTAAGATCACTAACTGTTGAAGCAAGTGACCACTGATACTGGAACTCTCAACAAAGTCAAATTGTCTTCACTGTCCTTGCTGTATAAAAACCAAGTCTAAGTGAAAAGAAGCACATGCCTGCTCCAGCCACTGGGTCAGATTCTCATCCACGCTCTCCCATCTTCTAGTGCTTGCTGTTACTCCTTAACTTCTGGCTGTCCCACTCGAGTTCCTGCCACTGCTGTCATTGTTTCTGTTTGACCTTTAAAATGAAACCTGCCATTGGTTTAGAGAAAACTCAAGATAATCACACCTCAAAATCCTTAGTTGAAATACTTAGGACATTTATTTTTTAAATTTAAATACATATTTGAAATAATTTTATTTAGTTATATATATAAAATCATTAAATAAATATTTAAAATAACTTTTTGTTTTGGATTTAGGACATGATATGATATATTTCTTTTAGGATCAACATTCATCCTAACTCAGAAGGGTTCAATGAATGAGCACATAGGAAATAGCTATAACAGGGTCTTCTGCAGAATAGAAAACTGGTAAATTCCCATTGTTCTTCCTACTTTGTCTCCCTTGTTCTATCTTTCCCCCATTCTAGCTTTGTGTTTTGCTGCTTGAGACTCTATAATCATTTCCATATCTGTTTCCCAACCTTTATTTTAGTTTTCTCCGGGATCTTTCATTGTCTCATAAATCATAAATCCATTGTCTTTGTGAATCAGTTCTGATGCTGAGGCCTCAGAAGCCGAATTCTTCACCTGGGCTCACGTGAGCACCCATGCTCGATCTGGTTCCAGATTGTCTCTGATTGTCTCGGGTTTCTCATGTCTCTCTCACCCGCCTTTCCCTCCCATCTGCTAATCAGGCCCTGCACACTATTCCTACATGTGGGTGGGCTGCATTTCTGGACGCCTGCAGCTCTGGTCAAGGTTTAACTGCACAGTTTGTTTTCTGCCTGTTGTCTTTTGTCTTTGCCAGGACCCCGCCCACACACTCCCTCCCCAAGTCCCTCACCTTTTGTTTCAGGAAGTACTAAACTGCCAGGACATCAGGACAGTGCAGAGCATGAATTGTTTGTTTGTTTGTTTGTTTTGTAACCCACTGTGAGCTGCTGGTGGTTACACTTCCTTATCCCTCTTAGCTGTTTACCCTCTGCAATCAAATCTGCATTCCTGAGAGAAAAACAAGTCAACCAAGAGACCCATTGTTCTCCTCTAAAGACACTCAGAAGGAGGCACTAACAAGCACCGCCTTCTGAACCTGGTCTCCTGATAACCATTCCTTAGGAAGAGGCTGAAGATGGCGTCTTTGTAGATGGCTGCTGTATTCTGAGCTAATCATTATCCTTTATATAGAAAACTTTAATAATGAACACTTAACACTTTCTCCTCTTTTGCGGTATAGAAGAAAGCACACCATAAACAATGCAAAAGTTTAAAAGTATAAAAAGCAGGGACTGAACATTCCCCAAAATTCTTGCAGAATGGTATCTATGGCATATACCTTTGATTTTGTGTGTCTGTTATATATCAAACTGAATTGAATGTGTTTACTTAAAACGATGGAAATCTTTCCATGTTGGTATTTGCATATCTATGCTCCCCTATTTTTGAGTCTTCCCATGAACCTTAGGCTGACTATGATCTTGTTATTCTTTTGACTTGGCCTTCCAAGTGCTGAGTCAATACTCCCACGAATAGCTTTCTCTGACCTATTTTTCTCTTCTTTCTTTCTTTCTTTCTTTCTTTCTTTCTTTCTTTCTTTCTTTCTTTCTTTCTTTCTTTCTTCCTTCCTTCCTTCCTTCCTTCCTTCCTTCCTTCCTTCTTTCTTTCTTTCTTTTCTTTTTTCTTTTCTTTTTTTTTTTTTTTTTTTGAGACAGGGTTTCTCTGTATAGCCCTGGCTGTCCTGGAACTCACTCTGTAGACAACGCTGGCCTCGAACTCAGAAATCCGCCTACCTCTGCTTCTCAAGTGCTGGGCTTAAAGGCATATGTCACCACTGCCCAGTTCTCTGACCTATTTTAAGGCCACAATTGAAACAAACGATTTTATACCTACTGGAAAGCAGATAAACAGATTCATGCCCATGAGGCCCCTTAGTGTAGAGAGGGAGCGAAACCCTTCTGTGAAAAGGCACTGCCATGTTCAGGACCAGTGGCTCAGCCATGTTACAGTGGCAAAACCTTCCCCAGGTGAAGCTCAGTGGGATAGCAAAGCCTTGGGCTGCTCCAGTGGTGACAGTGTGTATAGAAAATGCTCAATGCAGCTTTCTCCCACTGCCCAAGACTGCCTCTCTCCAGGGGCTGCTCCTACCAAGACTAGCTAAACCTGTTTTCTTGTTGAGCTATACTAACCACACTTCCTTGTTCAACTCTATGCAATAAACATGCTCAGCTTCAGGATGCTGAGGTTTCTCTATCAGACAGGACAGTCCATTCAATCCCTGTACTCCCTTCCCCTTCTTTCTCTCTCTCTCAACTTTCCTCTTTCTTTCTCCCCCTCTGTGTGTATGCACATTTGCATGTGTGTGTGTGTCTTGTAACCCTGTGTGCATGTGTGTGTGTGTCCTTTCTTTATTTCCTCAATGCTTTAGCTAAGTCAGTCCCTGAAGTCATGCAAGGATCCCCTCTCCCCTTAATATTTCTTGGTGAAGAAAGAGAGGGAAGAGTTAGTACAGTCTGCTCATATTCTGCATATATGCCCAAGTTAGGGAACCTCGAGCATAAGAAATCCTTTAACTGTACTATAATCTAGAGAGTCTGATCTTTGACTCACAAGATTTCATCATGGAGTCATTCTTCTATTTGTCATCAAAGTGATGTGCCTTCTATCCTAGGGAGGTGTTATTATATTTCTTAACTATACAAGCATCCTTCAAAATGGAGCTTGGAAAGGATGCCACCAATGCTGTGTTTACAGAGTGTGCATAACTAGCTACATGGTCTGCTGTCTTCTAACTGTGTGTATTTCCAGGTAGCAAGGCCAGTGCTTGTGTATAGCTAGTTATCTGAACTTGAGACTTCTGATGTCTTAGGTGTCATACACAGCCTCGTGGATCAGGTGACAGGAATTGGAAGAATAATGAATAATACTGGAAAAAAGTCAGTTTAGATCTTAATGGATTAAGTATTAACAAAATACAGCCAGTAAGATAACCAACAAAGTAACCACCTAACAACTGGCCAGTTACCCAATCATCTGTCCACCGCACCAAATAAACAACCAAATAATCAAACAATTATCTACCCATCTACCTACTCACCCACCCACATAGACAACTAAAAAACCAATCAAGTAAAAAGATAACAAACTAGTCATCTACCCACCTACTAACTCAACTAGCCAACCAATTAAAAACAGTCAGTCAAAAAAACAAATAACCAACTAAACAACTATTACCAACCTATCAGTCAGGCATTGAACCATCTGCCAACCGCCAGTGAACAACTAAGGAGCCTAACAAGCAAGCCTGAGGATGGCATAGTTGTTCAATCCAGTAATGTCTACCCTAACATCAGCACAGGCTTTATTGAATCCCTTCCACTGTCATTGTATGGATGATGCTGTCCAATCTTGGTATCAGCTTGGAGCAGGAAAGAGAATCAAAGCATACCTTCATCTGTTGCAGCTTATAGTTTGTGAAGTATTTCAAATCTGCAGAACATAAACACAGGAGCCACTAAATGCAGCCTATGTCATTTATGCAAATGCCCATGCAACTGTGTCACTATACACATCACCATCATTAGAAGTTATTTACTTTGATTCAAATCCCAGAGTTGCTAAACTAATGAAGAAATAATTTTCTTACTTCCTCATTTGCCCCAAACAGTGCTGATCACAAGTATACTATCTGATCCTCTCCAGCCAGGGTCTCCATCTGGGTGAGGCATTTCTTTTGAGGATCTCAGCCGTCTACCACTTGGCCATGTATTTATCTAGACCAGCTTATTCTTCCACAAAACTCACAAGGTAATAGAGGATTTACCTCATGGAAATACTATTTTCCCCCAAATTATGACATTTTCTATATTATATCAATGGTAACAACAGGATTTATGTTTTAAAATAATTTTTATTCATAATGTGTTTCATAAAGATACTTGCCATGTGCTGGCCCTCACCTCACCACCACCATTATTAGTCTTTTGTCAAGACAGTTCCCTGTTTTCTTACAGTATCACCTCCAAACAATCTTCCATCTACCTTCATACCATGCCAAATATATATATATATATATATATGTATATGACAGAAAAATATATGTGCACATATAACATGTGATATTTGTCTTTCTGTGTCAAGTTTATTTCATTTGCCATGACTATATTTACATCTATCCACTTTCCTGAAAATGATATAATTCTCTTCTTTATACCCAAATATACTGTGTATATGTTCCACATATATTTTTTAAATCCACACCTATTGATGAACACCTATGTGTTCTTATTTGGGCTTTTCTATTGTAATTATTCTCACACTGAACCAGCATCAAAAATACCACCTGAGAACTTGTTTGAATGTGAGTTCTAGATATACTCATTTGGGAATCTGGGGTAGGGCCCAGCAACCTCAGCTTTTTCAAGCGTTCTGGGTGTTTTGCCATACACCAAGCCTTGAGGATCATTCTTTGAATCAGAGCTTATTAACCTAACTCACATGCTGAAATTACCCCAGGGAGTTTAAAAAACAATATTGATGCTTGGGCTTAAAAAGTGTGATTTAATTAGTCTCAGGTGAGTCCAAAAAGTTGGGAATCTGACTAGCTCCCCAGGTGGTTATAAAGTACAGCAAAGGTTGAGATCCTCTGCTGTAAGTCCTTTATAAGTTCCCATCAAGTGTTTTAGCTTATGGTTCTTGAAGCTTTTGTTGTTGTTTCTTAACAAGCTATGGCATGAAAATATAGGGAGGATACCTTGAATTAGAAATACCTTGCTTTGAGTGGGTTTAGATATCAATAAAAGGTGATGCTGCATCTTATTGTTCCCCTTGGCTTGTTTATCTTACACGAAAAGCCTTTGAGTTTGAAGCTGATTTAATTTCATGCAGCACCTCCTTTTGATTCCATTGGCTTTTGTGTGTATAAGGGTGACATGCAAAAATGAACATCTAAATGCTTATCCTGTGATCTTTGGGGAAAATGTTGGTAGAAGGAGTGTCCATGGCACATTAACCATGTAAAGTGAGTATAATCAGATGAAATTAATCTGCTTAAGTTATATTCACATGTAGAAAAAGAAACTTACTGGACTACATAAATTCAGTATTAAAATTGCCTACACACTCCATCCATAACCAATTTAATCAGCACATGTACCACTGCTTAGTCAGCCCTTTGGATGAAGAGCCATGACCCTCTGAGTAAATGAAGACAGATAGTAAGAAGAAACTTCTTCGGTTTAAGTAGGGAGTAATATGTTAAGAATCTTTCTTGCTACACCCAATGTGGATAAGCAGGAGTCTTGTCTCATTTGATAATAATAAATCATTTTCTCCCCACTCAGTCAAGTGTTTCAATCTTGTCCCATCAAAAATACTAGCCAGTGACAAAACTCTTTTGTCTCCCGCCTCTCATTTTTTCTGTTCAAAAAGATCAACAGTGCAGATCCTTTGTAGGTCAGGTTCCTGGAGCTCCCTCCCCCCCACCTCTTTTCCTAAGAAGTTATTACATGAATTTAGAGTGAAATAAAGTAAGACTGATATTGCCTTGCTGTGAATTGGGGATGTTACCTTGAAAGTGGGGAAGGCTGCTTTAAACTGGCTTCCTGGTGTGTTTGAAGTGTGATTATTCCTGAAGTTTCAAAAGAAAGTAAGAATGTTTAACCATCAAAGTCAAGAAGGAGAAATCACCATAATCTATTGCAAAACTACAATGATAACTGTCTTTGTTTCCAAGGATCTGAGGTGATTGACTAACTTACCGTGGTGTTCTAAGGTGAGAGGGAGAGATGAGCCAGCAGCAGGGTAATACCTGTATACACATGCATACATACATACATACATACATACATATATGAATGCATACATAAATACACATATACATGAATGTATACATACATACATACATGTATACACACATGCATACATACATGTATACATACATACATATAAGAAATCAAGAGCAGAGAAGCAGAAGGTTTGTGTTAACTGTGAAAATATTAACATCATGATGTCTCCAATTCCATATCTGAACAAATGATAGGACCTAGAACTCATCTATTGAAAGAGGATCTGAATCCACAAAGAAGAGAAACTGCGTTATCACAGAAAGTATATACACCCCAATTCTAGATCTCTATCTTCCTTTGAATCTACTTAACAAACTGATCTGGGGAGAAATAAAATAGAAGTTCTGGACATGCTTAGACTCCATCCCCAGGTAAAGGAAAACATGTTATATATAGACATCATAAAATAATGGTTAAGTTTATATCATTTATGTTAGCCAACAATGCTCATGTTTTTGGTCCATTACTAGTTTAGATGTTGCTGTGACAGTATTTTTTAAATTAACATGATCCATCTAAAATTAATTGACTTGCAAGAAAAAGAGATCCATGGTATTATTGGGTCTCATTCAATCATTAGGAGTAAGGTATGAGGTTTTCTGAAGAAAACTTTGCCTTAATATTTCAATAGAGAAATTATACATGAGAAAACTTTCCACTAGTAGCCTGTTGTATGTTTTTGACTTGCCTGCTTTCATACTTGCCTGTGTAAGCTAGCAGCACAGTTAGGTTTGGAGGAGTGGAAACTATTTGCCATGGTCGGCATTAATTCAACCTCCCCATCCTACTTCTGTCTCAAAGACCTATCAACTATGAGCATCTGGCTACATTGTGACGACCTGATAGCGTTAGACATCTCTGTCCCTCTGTCAATCACCATTCCTGAAAATATAGCACATCCTAAGCTTGGATTCATCTATTCTGACCGAAGTGCCTCTCCACCACTGTCAGATGCCTTAAAGGAGCCACACTACTATAAGAAGATAATCCTATTGGACATATGACCCTGGCATTCATTGGTTCCTCCTTACAAGGCATTTGAGGAAATTCACAGCCTGATAGGACAGTGAAGAACCTTATCAAAAGTAGAGGGCTAAGCCACGATAGGGAGATGATGGCCTGATTGGATTTTGTGCCTCAAGAAACCATTATATGATGCTGTGTCACTCACGCTACAGACATGGGCCAACCGACTGAAGGTGGGGATAGAAGTAGATTCCATTGTCATTAGTACTTACAAAATGAATTGTATACTTTGTGTATGGCATTCATGAAACTAGATTTTCCTAAAGAGCCTAGGTCCTAGTGAGAAACAGATAATTTCAGAGGATATAGAAATGATACCACTTGACCTAAGTTAATGATGTCTACATGATTATTCTGAATTCTGTAGTCAGCTGCCCTGGGGCAGAAAACCAGGAATTGCTATGTCAATAGTACAAGCTAGTTAACACTGAATTTCATGAAAATAGAGGCTCACTGCTCTATACCAGAGGAAGGGAGAAGACTCAGAACACATAACAGTTACCAGCTATCTCTAGGAACTATTTCTATGCCTAGTGATAGATGAGCCACTGTGCAAGATATACATACAGCACAGTAACCAAGGGTTACAGATCTTTCAAGTGAATATCAGTGTTACCCCAGCAGATAAGCAGTATCTGAAGTCCAGCTGAAGGTGAGCACAAATTGGAGGGACAATAGAGGACCATGATGAATATCTACCATGGCCTCTAATGCCAAAGCTTGTCCTCCTGTAAAGACATGGATATTGCTTTGCTTATCCTTTTAGAAGCCATGGTGACCTACCACCTTAAAAGGGCAGAGACAAGTCATAAGGACCACATGAATTCTGGTTGTTGCATAAGGTTGTGAATCAACATGTACATTCACAATCTAGGAGATGAAAGATGTGCACATTAAAAAAAATGTGTCTTTAGATGATATATTGCTAACTCACATCCTTTTAAAACCACAATGAAGTGGCCTGATGGTTATTTTTCACTTTTACAGTGATTGGGCTGAGATATACCAAGGTATATAGCACAGCCCAAGGAGTATCTATGAGAACATTTCCAGAAATGATTAAGTGAGGAGGGCTATGACTTAATGAATGGTTTAATGCTTTGATGGCTTCCAAATGTGAGTAGACTCCTGGGAAGGTGTGGGAACCACTTGTCACCCTGAATGAAGAATGTGTCATGTTATGGCCTGTTCTTCTTACTCTCATTTGCTTCCTGGATGCTATGAGGTAAGAAGTTTTCCTGTGTCATTCAATCTTTGGATGGTCTCCAGGAAGCTCACTTGGCAGCTACAGCTCCTCCTGCATGACCTGTGCCAGTAATGCTTTTGTCTGCTAAGGATTGGGAAAATTTTTTCGGGGACTCTGAGTCAATATAATAATTTCTTCCTTGAAGCCATTTCTCTCATATATTTATCACAGTAATGAAGTCCAGCTAACACAATTGTTTTGAGAGGTGGCTTTGTTCTCTGTTCAGCATAATAAACAGCCACTTCATATGTCAATATCTTTCTAATCAATAATATGGATGATTAAAAGTTAAGAATGTTTCATTCAGTCTCATATTTCAAGAACCACAATTTCTCCTGCTATGAGCTATAGTTGCTAAACAATTGATTAGCATTAATTTTATATTTTTCCATTCTCAATTTGTTTGTGCACTGTGATTAAACTATTTTCTGTCATTTCCAATAAATAATCTTAATTATAAAGCACAAATGAAAAGACAGTGCAATTCATTCTGGGATGTGTGTTAGAAAAAAATATTTTCCAAATTTTCTGTCTCTGATATTTATCTCATCTTCAGTTGAAGTTCAAAACCTTATTTTAAAATATGTATTTTTAAAACATTTTAGACATTATTCTACATCTGTTACCCAGCATATTCGGTGTCATGAATTTTGACAGCACCCTGATAGCTGCATTTGTCACTCTGAGCCTTTCTCAATCAGTTTCTATACTGTAGCTACAGTACAGTCTGAAATGGACTGCCCACAGTACTTGCTAGAGAATTTTAGTGACACCCCACCATCCTCAGGATCTTCACCCTTAAAACATCTGGCCAGCTCACCACATGCTGCTTTTTACCCACCTAATTTTTTTTTCAATAGCACATTTTGTTTCAGCACAGTTTTAGGTTCTCTTGACACTAACAACAACCTACCTATGTTAATCAATGCATCCAGAAAGGGGGGGGGGATTATTTTGGCTTACAGTCTTGAAATTTCCAGTCTATAACTGAGTTGGTTTCTTTGCTATCTGGACATGGGAGAGACAGAAAAACTTGGAAGCAATAAAAGCAGAGCAAATCACTTACTCCATGGCCAGGAAGCTCTGTAGGGATGTGATATTCCAAAATCACCTCTGAGACTATTTCCCATATACCTAGGAGCCACCCATTAGGTACAGCCTTTTATAAGTTCCACTGCTTTCCACTATGACTACAGGTCAGGGAATCAGCTTTTGCTGCAATGGTGGTTGATTGCCTCCTATCCAAACCTCAACATGTACCATATCCTTAAATGCAACTGTACTGTGGTCAATTGCTTACCTATCACATTTAGATGTCTTTATGAGCATCTAATTCTCCATTAATGGACTGTGATTACTTGTGTCTGGATCAAGCTCTAATTTGGAAGGATGCTAACTTTCCAGTAGATACTTCTTGGATACTTATAGATACACACAGAATATTGTATGTCAAAGCAATCCACTTAGACTAGTAAAAAATAGACTCATGCATGTGTGTGTAGCCCCAGTCTATTATAGTAAATGACCAGGAGGCAAGTAAATTCATTATGAATTCATTAACTAGGTGATATAAGTATCCAAAGAGACCATGGAATAGATTGGAGAGTTAGCAAAGGACATGAGAAGTCCACCCTCGAGGAAGAACTTCTTATGTTCTGTATCATCTTTCCATGTAAGAATACACAAGACCTTGCCCTGGTGCTACAGAGACAGAGAAAGGCACAATGGAAGAGGACATGTGTTCCTGAGAGGCTGGCACTGCTCCATCTGGACCAAATCACATTTTCAAAAGCAAGGCTTTTCAACAAAACCCTCAAGGATGCTGAGAGATCAATGAACACATTAGGCAAAAGAAGTTCAGGGTGATATTTTGGAGTTTGTTAAATTGGATGAAAAACCCAACTGGCAGTTTCAAATAGTTTATACAGTCATGGGTTTTGATTTTTTTTGTTAAGAGATAAAAATGCTGCAAATGCCAGCTGTTTCTTGGCTAAAGAAACTGTGGGGTCCCCAGCTTTATAGTAAATGACTAACATCACTAGATAGGCTCAGTCACCTGCAGCCTGCACAGTCAGCACAGTGGGCCATTTCCGAACCCATGGGGGTCTCTTATAAGTTTGTTTATTTTTCAATAGAGCCACCTGCCTAGAGTGGATTGTATGGACTATAAGTATAAAAATAGTACAGAGGGTAGTTTTAACATTAAAGAAAGAACATTAGATGGAAAAATTTTCCAGTGTCCTGGTCAGGGCCTTCAGAATTTCTACCTAGTTATTTTTACTGCTAGAAAAAGGGAGGGAGAGAGAGAGAGGGGAGAGGGAGAGGGAGAGGGAGAGGGAGAGGGAGAGGGAGAGGGAGAGGGAGAGGGAGAGGGAGAGGGAGAGGGAGAGGGAGAGGGAGAGGGAGAGGGAGAGGGAGAGGGAGAGGGAGAGGGAGAGGGAGAGGGAGAGGGAGAATTCTAACAGTACTAAAGTTTGTTGAGGATACTTTAATATCTGGAATTCAGAGGAAGGTCTATGAGTGGAGTATTAGCCCTGTAGACTGCAATGGCACTGACACATAGACTGATAATCTATAAAGCAAACAGCACAGTAATCTCCTGACACCTGAAAGGCAAAATAAACTCAGCACATAGAAACCTGCATACAGTTCAAAGAGGGTAACTCTCTACAAACTTGCTGCTTACAGTTCAAGAGGGTAACTCTCTAGAGACCTGCTGCATATAGTTCAAGGAGGGGTAACTCCCTAGAATCTGTTGCATACAGTTCAAGGAGGGATAACTCTCCAGAAACCTGCTGCATACAGTTCAAGGAGGGTCACTCTCTAGAAACCTGCTGCATACAGTTCAAGGAATTGTAACTCCCTAGAATCTGCTGCATACAGTTCAAGGAGGGTCACTCTCTAGAAACCTGCTGCATACAGTTCAAGGAGGGTCACTCTCTAGAAACCTGCTGCATACAGTATAAGAGGGTCATTTCTATAAACCTGCTGCATACATTTCAAGGAGAGTGACTCTCTAGAATAATTCATGGTAAGATTAATAGGGTCAAACATCTCAATTACTGCACATTTTTGTGTATGTATGTATGTATATATGTAAGTATGTATGCATGCATTATGAATTCATATGCATGTATGTGGAAACCAGCAGTTTGAGTCCCCAGTACTCTTTACCTTATTTGTTGAAACAGCATCTTTCAACAAAACTGGAGCTCATCCATCCATTTGACTCATCTTTATGGTTAGTGACCATAGGTCTTATGCAGGTAAATAGGGGTGGTTACATCATTGCCATGACCTTGAATACAGCATTTCAGAGCACTCTTCCCCAGCCTCCAGATCCTATGTTCTTTTTGCTTCTTCTTCTCTGATGTACCCTAAGGTTTGGTGGTGGTTGAATTAATGTAGATGTCCTGTTTAGGGATGATTACCGAGTCCCTTAATATCAACACTTGGATCAGAAATGCACCTCATCTTACTGCCCACTGAAAAAAATGAAACTTCTCTGATTAAGGTCAAGAGCAGCACAAATTATTAGGTATTAACATAAATACCAAAAGGAGGATTTGACAGCATGGCCACTTAGCCAAGTAACAATAGCACTTTTCATCCTAGGCCCTTTGCTTTTGACCCTTGACCCCCAAGCTATAGGTTTGGACCAGGATTACATCAAGAGACATGACTCCTGTGGAGCATGTCTCAAATCTAGTTCAACAGTGATTTCTTAGCCCATAACAATCATACCATGATTGCACCAATCGGCTCTGCTTGTCTGGCTGGGAGAGAATATTCAGGCTCCAGGGCTGGGTAAGACCATTGATTATTTTCTCTCCCAGAATCCTTAGTACCTTCTGGCATTATGGAATCTAGCCATCAGGGAGGAGACTTCCTGGTTGCTTTGAGATTGATTTCCCTATGCCGTGCAGCTAAAAGGAATGTCTCCAGCCATAGGGTCTTACCATGTACTTATCAAGAGGCAATAACAATATCCCGTACTGTTATTGGAGATCTCTGGGGTCTCAGTGACCAGTAACTCATAGGGAGCATGCCATTCTTCATGTAGTAACTTTCATGTAATAACTCATGTCTTCTGGGAGTAATATTGCCTATGAATGCAGGTTAATCCTCACCAAAATCTACATTTTTAAAAAGTTGTATTTTGAAATTAGCTTACTAATAGTGGATTTCCATATATTTTTTAACATTTTAAGTTTGGTTAACCTATTTATGGCTCCTTCCTCTCCATCATGTCAACTCCAGTGACCTGATCATGACCTCCTTAACCCTATAACACCCAGCAGTGCCCTCTCCACATCTTTCTTTTTATATGAGTCAACTATCTTTACTTAACTTCTGCTCTTTTTTTTCAAGTTATTAGATAAGAGGCTTCCACATGGCCTTTCATATTCTCTTCCTTTGGGTAAACCCTCCTCTTCATCCTCTGTGTTCCCCCAAGTTCCCACACTCCTCTTTGCTTAAGCAGTTCCCCCTCCCATTATTCCATTATTCCATTACACTACTTTTCTTTTACATACATTCTATTAGCCTCTCTTCTTCATGTGCACTCACCAAGGTCTCCTTCTTCTTTCCTGGCTTCCATTTGTGTTTCAAGTTAAATATACAAAAGAACAGATTCGAAGCTACCTTTTATATATCAGAAAGAATAAGTGGTGTTTACCTTTCTGGGCGTAAGCTAACTTACTCATTATAATTATTTTACATTTCATTTTTTTCTTCATAGCTGGGTAATATTCCATTGTGTCTATGTGCCACTGTTTTTTTTTTTAATCCATTCATCCTTTGATGCACATCTAGATGATTTCACATTACTGTCAATAGAGAAGCAATGAATGTGAATGTACAAACATCTCTGTTGTGGAATATAATATTTGAAATTGGATATATGCCAGGTACTCTAGGACAGTTATTTGGCAGTTCTGTTTCTAGTGTTTTGAGAACCCTTCAGAATTATTTCCAAAGAGGGTGCATTAGTTTACAGCCCCACTCTCAGTTCATACCTCTTATCTTCCATCATATCTGCACTAGAATTGGTCGATATCTCTATTCCCAGTGGCTATGCTGAGTCTTCATCTGCATCCACAACACAATCCTTTCACCAAAACCTGTCAGCCTAGGAAATCTGCTTTCAAACAATAACAAACACATGGGATCACAGGTAGGCTATCACTTAGCAAACAATGTGTAAGATTTATTTAAATTGTTACATGAGTCAACAGCTCAATCATTTTTATCAGTACATCTATTGTACGATTATACAGCACTGATATCATGTTCATAATCTTTGTGTTATATGAGAGATACCAGGCGGTTTTAGGCTCTTGGAAATCACAAATAAAACTTCTATAGTCATTTCTGGCCAGGTGTTTGCATGAGCTTCTCGATTCAGTAGCTAGGGAGCATGGCACACGTGAGTTTTATGACTGAGCTTTCTAAGGACCTCAAGTGTTGTTTTCTGCAGCTTGCTGCCATTTTCCATCCCTGTCAGCAGTGCATATGAAGTCTATCTTCTTCACATCTTCATCAGCACAGAAAATCAGTGGATCTTTTGGATGGTGTTATCCTCGATAATAGCTATTTTAATACGTATATAATGACATCTCATTTGGCTTTAATTTACATTTCCCTGATGACTAATGATTTTTAGCACCAATTTCTGTGCTCATTTGCCATCTGCACATCTTTCTCTGGTGAAGTATCTGTAAAAAAACTAAAAAACCAAAAACCAAAAACCAAAAACCAAAAACCAAAACAAAACAAAAAACCCAAAAAACCAAAACCAAAACACACACAAAACAAACGTTTTTCAATAAATTGTTTCTGTTTGTTTGATTGACACTTTAAGTTTGAGAATTCTTTATGTACTCTAGATAGAACTTCTTTGTTGCAATATTTTCATGATTCTATTTTATTTCCTTTTCTATATAAATTTTAGATTTTTCTAGTGATTGTTACAAAAACTGCATGCTTAGACTTTGTGTGAGTTGCATTAAACCTAATTTTTAATTTGGGAAGCCTGACACATTAAAAATATCTGTTTTCTATTTTCTAAACATAGTATCACTCTCTGATTATATAGGTATTGTTTAATTAGCATTTAATATTCAACATAAAAATCATGCACTTATTTTTTCAGACATGTATGCCTAACTGATGCTATGTTCTGATATTCTTATAAATATCTAAAGGGGAAATGAGATTTCCAATTTTTAACTATTAATATACAATATACAAATACTGATCTGTACATAAAGTGCTGGTATCCCGTGGATTTCTAAAATCGCTCCAGAAGGCAGGCTTTTTAAAAGTATACTTCATTATTTTCTAATAGTCTTAGCATGATGCTCAGTAAGCTGAGTGCAAAGCTTTGGCTACTAAACATGGTACAAATAAAATTTGAAAATTTTTCTTGGTCTCCAGCTTTACAAGGAATCTATGCAACTCAGATTAATGAAATGGGTCATCAGATTAAGGTGCAGGTCACCAATCCTGATCATCCGAGTTCAACCCCCAGTGGCCACACAGTGAAAGGAGAACCAGATCCTGGAGGCTTTTCTCCGTTCTTCACTTGTGTGCTGTGCATCTATTCACTCTTCCACAAGTACATAAATGTAGGAAGCAAGCAAACAAACAGTCCATACAACTTGACATCAAGGAGAAGCTAAGGTCTGACTAGAAATGATGATTAAAAGATTTGGACAGACTATTTTTTTTAAAACAAGACATTAAATGTCCAATAGTTACTTGTAAAAGGACTCAGCAATACCAATCGTCAAAGAAAACATCAGAATTCTCATGAGATAGCTCATCACTCTCGTTTGAATATCGGCCTCCCTAAAGATCAGAGGTAAGTAACGCTGAGAATAGGAGAAAAGAGAACACATGGACACTGTCAGTGGGAATGTAGATTGGTACAGTATGAAGGATTATTCTTTTCACTTTATATCCTGATCAGAGCCCCTTCTCCATCCTCTCCTCTAAGTCCTACCCTGACAAACTCTTCTTCGTATTGCTCCTTCCCCTTCTCGTTAGAAACGGGGAGACTGTCCTTGGGTACCACTCTGTCCTGGGATATCACACCATAGTCATAGCAGGACTGAGAGTATGCTCTCGCATGTACCCTTTCTCACTGAGGCTTGACCAGGCAGCCCAGGACAATCATTTTACAGTCCACAGACCCAAAGAAATTAAGTAATAAGGAGGGTCCAAAGGGAGGTGGAAGCATCACACTTAGAAAAGGAAAGAAAATAGACATCTGAGGTGAATGGAGGGAGGGAAATCTGTAGGAGTGGGGAAGAGGAGGGGAATAGAGATGGTGATCAGGTATAGGGGTGGGTGGGAGAGGGCTAGCAGAGAGAATGGAAATTGTAGGAGCAGAGAAAATGGAAATTGTAAGTTTCATTTCTTGGACTATCTGGAGACCTGGGACAGAGGAGGGTCCCAGAAGTCTCTGTGTGGCCCTAGCTGAGACTCCTAGCAGTTAGGGATATGGAGACTGAAGTAGCCACCTTCTGCAGTTTGGCAGAACTTCCAGTGGAGGGAGAAGGACATCAACCCTCTCTCCTTTCACCCAAAATTTGTCCTGCCTGCAAGACACACAGTAATAAAGATGGGACAGAGATTGAGGGAACAGTCAACCAATGACTGACCTAACTATAGTATGAAAGTTTTTAAAGAAATTAAAAATGGAATTTATGACCAAGCAATTCTTCTTTTGGTGAAGCATGCCCTAACAATGAACTTACTATAGTCTAAAGATATCTGTACAGTTGCGTACATTGTGCCTTTATCCACAGTATCAAAATAGGAAAGAGAAACCCTGGAGTCCATTAATGAATGCAGGAGGAAAACATCATGTTATGTATCATGCATACACACACACACACACACACACACATACACACTGTAATGTTATTGAGCCTTAGGGGGGAAAAGAAGTGCCACCTTCTAAAGCAAGTTGGACTTGAAATATATTCTGTTGAGTGAAATAAGTCGAGTGGAGAAGGAAACCTATGGACAGAGTCTACTGAAGTGTAAGGTTTTTAAGAACAAAGAATGGCCAAATATAAGGAGAGAGATAACCAAACCATGACTCCTAGGCCTAGGATTGGGAAGGAATAAAGTCAAAGGAGAGAATGTAGAGGGAATATAGGGTGAAGTTAGATAATTCAGTGGCTAACATGGGAAATACCATTCTTGATAGTGTATTGGACAGAAGATGTTCTGGTAAACGCAATGGCAGCTAAGCTCACCACAGGCAAGCCTGGGCAGAATGAGCACAGGCCCACTCACTTGGACTACTACAATCACTGTGTGAATATATGTATACTTACTTTTATATCTATACAGAAATATCTTCAAATATGTTTTATGCCGTAACTATGTATAGTGAATTTTATTTCACAGAAAGGATATGTTTGACTGGATTCTAGCTTAAGGGAAACTTCCTAGTTTTCCTCCATTAAGCACACATTACCTCTATTGCTATTGTAAGCAGATACTCTTTAGCAGGGGGATCATATGTTTGTGTATGTATGTACACACATACATATATGGTATATGTTTCTAAATACACAGAATACTCAGTTCATGAAATTAAAATTAATTTGAAACATTTCCTTGCAACCCTTACTTCTAGCTCTTACTTGCTAAATCAACCTTGCTTGATTTGATCCCATGAGTGATTATTGTCTATTAATATACAAAATAAAATTGTAATTTATATTTATTTTATATATAAGTTGGAAACTACCCAAATGATCAGGATACAATGCTACTTTTAATTAATTCTTTCATTTCTTGGCTCTGAATACGATAGTCTAGGGCAGAGAAAGACCCTGTCAAAAGGGCTGACATATGGTGAATGAAAGCTTTGCAGAAGTGGTTAAAGCTGCAGCTTACCTAGAAGGTCTACAGGTATTCAGTTTATATCTGTCATAGTCCCCTTGTTAGCATTGTTTGCCTAATCTTAATGCCATGGGAAGTGAAAAGCAGACCTTATAACTCTTCCAACCAACTACCACTGATTGGATAAAGGGTGCACACTACCCCAGTGGGGTCTGCCTGCTGCTGCAATGAGGTGTCATGAGCTCTTCCATGATCATGTGACAGAAAGTGTCTGCAGGATGGTGGAGTAGCAGCTGTTGCATTCTAAATCAACAACGTAACGACAGAGACACCCACTCTATCTCCACAAATGGCCATATAAATAATACCGAGGAAAGTCAATCTTCCAAGAAGGGTGGACTACAGGAATACACAGACCATGAGACAAGGGCTTTCAGAGCGAGAAAGTCAGTTCCAGGGAATATTCTATTTTCCCGGATCCTACAAAGTACAATTGAGGTTTACTTCTTTCAAGCTCATTGTATGAACATATTACAGATTTAACTTTGAAGAGACAGGATGCGGAGAGTCATAGCATTTCTATTGCTGGGATAAAATAGCATTACCAAAAGCAACTTATGGGTGAATGCGTTTAGTTCATCTTACAACTCTCAGATCATAATCCACAATTGAGAGAAGTCAGGGCAGGAATTAAAGGCAGCAACCTGGAAACAGGAACTGAGACAGAAGTCACAGGGTTCACTGCTTACTAGCTTGATCCACATAGCTTGCTCCACCTGGTTCTCCTCTCCTCTCCTCTCCTCTCCTCTCCTCTCCTCTCCTCTCCTCTCCTCTCCTCTCCTCTCCTCTCCTCTCCTCTCCTCTCCTCTCCTCTCCTCTCCTCTCCTCTCCTCTCCTCTCCTCTCCTCTCCTCTCCTCTCCTCTCCTCTCCTCTCCTCTCCTCTCCTTTCTTTTCCTTTTCCTTTTTTATTAGATATTTTCTTCATTTACATTTCAAATGCTATCCCTATGCAGCATTTGCTTGCCTCATGCCCACAGAGACCAGACTTGACTCTAGCTTGTGTCAAGTTGACATAAAACTGAGGATATCGCTATAGTCTTCAAGGATTCACAGTAGTTGTGCTTTCCTGTGCAAGAGTTGAACAAGACTGGACCCATCATGGGTGTGTCCTGGGGAAGAGGGGTGGCTAATGAGAACTTGAACTCCTTGAGGAGATGCTGGCATCTAATGCTGAGGGTAGAAGAGTCATGTTCTTCACTGACAATTTGCTCCAGTAAACAGCACCTTCCCACTTCGTGCAAGCAACCTTAATTAAATTCAGTGGGCTATGTACATACACAGAAAAACATAAAAATAAGAGGGGAACATGTTTGTAAAGAAGGAGTTCAGAATAAGTGAGGGGAGGAAGAAGAAGGTGATGAGTGTTGAATATAAATAAGTATATTATGGGCATGCACGAACTGTTAAAGCATAAATAGAAATATTAAAAGGAAGAAGAGCAGACTTCCTTTCTCAGTGTTCCATGCAAGCTTATTTTGCTGCTGTTTGTTTCCGTGATCTCCAGCGTGACTATAAGCATGTCAAGGCCAAACCTCCCATGCTTCTTCATCTTTTATCACTCTGTTCCTGTTTAGGATGGGTGCCACACTTAGTTCCCCAGTTTCCGACTGAATTAGTTCAGGTTACTATGACATAATGTCTGTCATAGCCACATAACTTAGGAAGAACCTCCAATGATTGCTCTTGATTCGGTGTCTGCTGAGGCACTCCCTCTGCTGGAAGGTGATGTGTTTACTGGTGATCCACTGCCTCTGTTACCTCATGTCCCCTCACCTTTGGAATGCCACAGAAATGTCCACCAATCCCTTTTGTAAAACACTAATCCTGTTTGGATGCATGAAGATCTCACACCTAGTGACCCCAAGGTTCCCTAGCTTTAATGTAAGAATAAAGAGAACAAGTTTCAATGTAAATTTGGGAGAGACAAAAACACTCAGAACACAGTACAAATTAAAGCCTTGCTTTGATTTTTATTTATTTATTTTTTATTTTGCAAGAAAATTGGCAAGGATATCAGTAGCTAAGAAAAGAATTGCTCTGAGGTCCCTTAACTTGTCGCTTTGTGGGTTTTCTTCCACTCTGCTTTCTGGCTTGCCTGAATGCCTTACCTCTGTAGCCCCTATGTCTTCCTCTGAGTCTTCAACAATATCAACAACTGAAGAAAGTAGGAGAGATACCGAGAGAGGAATTTGTCTCCCTGATTCCAAATGCAATTGCTATAATTTCTAATTTCACCTATTCATCCTTGGTTTTATGGAAAAATATTAACATAATTTAAATTACCTTTATAATTTATTTACCACAAAATAAACAACTGTAAGCAAAATTGTAATTACACATTTATATACTAAAGAGCTTTATTATAAAACAAAGTTAAAAACTATTTTCTAAACAGAATGAATCTAAGCTTATTAAGTTGAGAAATAACTGCACAGGTTAGGAGTGGCTTTGAGGGAGGAATGTTCTTACACAGTTTGTTAAGGTTAAATTTCATATAAGGTGAATCCTGCTGAAATATTTTCATAGCTATTGATTATTTGGCAGCATCATGGCGTGAAGCCAGAGTTAGGATGAAATTAGCCCTCATTATACAATTACTTACCTTCCTTGACTTGTTCCCTTCATGGCTTTTAAAGGTTCACAGTAGGCCTTTTGTTTGCCCTTGCTATCAGATTACTTGGGTATGTAAGTATTGATTTGCTTAGGTTAACATGCCCTACAAGGTAAGAATCTTAAATTAAGATTTAAGTCAGGTATCACGCTCACCCCCTTTTCCAGTTTTGGTTCCCCAGGTCTCCTTGAGCCCACAGGCTCAGGCAGATAGCCCTATGATACCAAGTTTATACTTCTATCTTAGCATCTATCCCTTTGCATAGTTTGTGTTTGGTATCTGACTATTATCTCCTCAAGATTTTTAATGTAGCACTGATTATCAGTTTAGGTGCCATAAATACTTGCTGAAAATTAAATGTGTGTTTTCTGTTTGACTTAGAACTCAGGTAGATAGGTGACTTACTAAGGAGTTTTAGGTTTGAAGCCTTTTAGAAATTAGACATTTGGAGGACTGAATAATCAGTTAAAGCATGAATTCTCTGTGCTGGGAATACTTTCATTTTTTCAGTTTCATTTTTGTACTAGATATATATTCATTTATGTGAATATTATATATATATATATGAATAGATATATATTCATATATATGATTGATGAAGAATTATCACATAAACACTAAGACACTGTCTTAGTCAGGGTTTCTATTCCTGCACAAACATCATGACCAAGAAACAAGTTGGGGAGGAAAGGGTTTATTCAGGTTACACTTCCATACTGCTGTTCATCACCAAGGAAGTCAGGACTGGAACTCAAGCAGGTCAGAAAGCAGGAGCTGATGCAGAAGCCATGGAGGGATGTTTTTTACTGGCTTGCTTCCCCTGGCATGCTCAGCCTGCTCTCTTATAGAACCAAAACTACCAGCCCAGAGATGGTCCCACCCATAACGGGCATTTCCCCTTGATCACTAATTGAGAAAATGCCTTACAGTTGTATTTCATGGAGGCATTTCCTCAACTGAAGCTCCTTTCTCTGTGATAGCTCCAGCTGTGTCAAGTTGACACAAAACTAGCCAGTACAATTGACCCCTTGTCAACTTGACACACAAACACATCACTAGTAAGCCTCAACCCTTAGTTCTTATTTATCCCCAAGATCTAAATAACTTTAAAAGTCCCACAGTCTTTACATATTAAAAGTTAAATCCCTTTAAAATATCCAGTATCTTTTAAAATACAAAGTACTTTAAAATTCAAAGTCTCTTAACTGTGGGCTTCACTAAAAACTTACTTCAAGAGGAAAAATTATCAGGGCACAGTCACAATCAAAAGCAAAATCAATCTCCAATCATCCAATGTCTGGGATCCAACTCATAATCTTCTGGGCTCCTCCAAGAGCTTGGGTCACTTCTCCAGCCATGCCCTTTGTAGCACACACATCGTCCTCTAGGCTCCAGATGCCTGTACTCCACTGCTGCATCTCGTCATCTCGTCATCTCGTCATCTCGTGGTACTGGCATCTCCAAAATGCTGCTGTCTTCCACTGTAACTTGGCTTTAACAATAGCCTCTCATAGGCTCTCTTCATGGTGCTAAGCCTCAAATCCTTTGCATGACCCCTTAGTCCTGGGCCATCAATTGCAACTGAGGCTGCACCTTCACCAATGGCCTTCCATGGCCTCTCACAGTGCTGAGCCTCAGCTGCTCTACATGACCCCTTCATGCCTTCAAAATCAGTACCACCTGGGTGACTCTTACACATTACCAAGTCCCACTGTAGCATGAGGTACAACCTTGGTTATCTCTAGAATACAGCCTCTGTGCTCTCAAAAACACTTCCCAGAAGATGTCACCTCAATGATGCTGGTCTCTTCTTAATCACCACTGAGCTAATTTCTTAGCTCCAGCTAACCAGCATGAATAGTCCCAGTAAGGCAAAGTTTTTGCTTTAGTAGTTCTGGTATCTTGTTAATCACAGCTGATTCTTCAGCCCCAGCTAACCAGAACCACAGAATCTTCACAATCCATAGCAGTGACCCTGAAAAGAGTCTTTAATTTTCCCTCTGAAATTTCATAAGCCAGGCCTCCATTTTCTGCACTGTTCTCAGCACTATCTTCCAAGCTCCTACACAATGTCTGACAGAGCACTTAACACGGAATGGATCTTCTAGCCCAAAGTTCCAAAGTTCTTCCACAGTTCTCCCCCAAACATGGTCAGGTTGTCACAGGAATACCCCACTTCTGGTACCAACTTCTGTATTAGTCAGGGTTCTCTAGAGTCACAGAACTTATGGATAATCTCTATATAGTAAAGGAATTTATTGATGACTTACAGTCTGCAGTCCAATTCCCAACAATGGTTCAGTAGTAGCTGTGAATGGAAGTCCAAGGATCTAGCAGTTACTCAGTCCCACAGAGCAAGCAGGCGAAGGAGCGAGATCGAGACTTCCTTCTTCCAATGTCCTTATATGGTCTCCAGCAGAAGGTGTAGCCCAGATTAAAGGTGTGTTCCACCACACCTTTAATCCCAGATGACCTTGAACTTGGAGATCTCCCTGTCTTAATCTTCTGGAATCCATAGCCACTATGCCTCAAGATCTCCATACTAAGATCACGATCAGAAATTTCTATCTCCCAGCCTCCAGATTAGGGTCACTGGTGAGCCTTCCAATTCTGGATTGTAGTTCATTCCAAATATAGTCAAGTTGACAACCAGGAATAGCCACTACAGACCCCATTCTGATAATATCTATCTTTATGGTGTAACAGGGTGCACAGAATTTTTATTTATTTTTTACTTATTCACTTTACATACTGCTCACTGCCTCCTCCCAGTCACCCTTCCATAATTCTTCCCCATCTCCTTTCCCTTTCTCCTATGAGCAGTTGTGGACCCTCTGGGTATCTCACCAAACTGGCACTTGAAGTCTCTGTGAGGCTAGGTGTTTCCTCTCTCACTGAGGCCAGACAAGGAAGCCCAGCTAGAAGAACATATATCACACGTAGGCAGGAGCTATTGAGATGGCCCTGCTCCAGTTGTTCAGGACCCACATGAAGATCACGCTTCATATCTGTTATATATGTGTGAGGAGGCCTAGGTCCAGTCCATGTATGTTCTTTGGTTGGTTCAGACTCTGAGAGTCTCAAGGGTCCAGGTTGGTTGATCTGTTGATCTTCCTGTGGAATTCCTATACCCTAGAGACTGCAATCCTTTCCTCTATAGGAATCCCCAAGCTTCATGAACAGTTTGGCTGTTGGTGTCTGCATCTGTCTGAGTCAGCTGCTGGGTGGAGCCTCTCAGAGGACAGCCATGCTAAACTCTCTCTGTGAACATAACAGAGGATCATTAATAGTGTAAGGAACTGGTGCTTGCCCATGAGATGGGTCTCGAGTAGGGCTGGTTATTGGTTTGCTCTTCCTTCATTCTTTGCTCTATCCCTAATCCCTGCATTTCTTGTGGACAGGATAAGTTTTGGGTCACAAGTTTTGTGGGTGGCTTGGTGTGCCTATCGTCCTGCCTGCAATATCCGCAATGCTGTGAGTCACAGCTAAGGTTACCCCTATTGATTCTTGGGTGCCTCCCTTTATTCCAAGTCTTCATCTCATCCTGGAGATGCCCCTCCACACTTGGTTAGCTTTTCATTCATTCTCATGGCCATCTGGTCATTCTCTCTTGCCCCCCTCACCATACCTGACCTTGAATCCTCCCACTCTTCTCCGATCCTCTGTCTCAGCCAGTTTTCTCCCTCCATCTGCCTTCCACAAGCATTCCATTCTCCCTTCTAAGTGAGACTTAAACATCCTTGCTTGAGGGCATAGAATACTTACAAGGAGGAATTGTCTTAGACCTCCTGGACTTGAAGTACCTGAAGTATGTGGTCTTCTTCATAAAAAATATACTTCATAAGATTGGAAATGCATTTAGAAATTTTCTTGTTCATTCTCAATGTGTAAATATGTTAGTTTCCATGACAACAGCTGGTATAGCTTGACTTATTCTATTTTTATTATAAGAAAAATAAGCAGAAGCTCAGATATTTTCAATAAATTTTTCTGTAGATGGCTAATGAATATTTTGGTGATTATCTATGATATTTGAAAAAATGTGTTAAAATGAGAATTGAAAGTTCCTTTTTAATAATAGAACCACTGAAATATTCACAGAAAACCATAGAGTGACATAAATTTTCAAATACTATGAAATCTTTAAATGAGTAATATCTTGTGCTTCACTGTTTGGATGTGAAATAAAATCAGATTGATTTTTAAGGGATTAAAATCTGAAGTTAAGAAATAAGGATATTAACTTTTGAATGCTGAAATTTTTCTTCCTTATATGCTAAACCCAATCACACATAAGTGAATGAACTGGCTTTATGTTTTTAAATGGATAAGAAATTAATGGGCAGGAAATGCGGTTCAGCGGTTTGGAGCATGTGTTGCCTTGGACCCTGGCTCCATTTCAAGAATCTGTATATTGGAGCTTTCAACCCCCTGCAGCCCAACTGCAGGAATCTGATAGTGTCTTCTCATCTCTGTAGGCACCTATACAAATGTGCAAACTTTCTTATGGACATACATACACACTCAGATAACTAAAAATGTAACAAAAAGAAATCAATGAATTCAAGTCAGCTCGTCCTAAAATATTAACCTTCTGCTCTGTTTCTTTGGGTGGGGCTCTCCCAATGTCCCCATGTTGGAACCCATGTTCCTCCATAGGACAAAAAGGCAGTGTTTGGAGCTGGGGCTTGGCATTGGAGCAGAAGCATCAGGTATAGGCTAATATTTTTCTCATGAGCATGTCCTGTTTTGGCAAGATTCATTTAATTACTCAAACATTGCTTTGTTCTAAAGCAAGTCCACCAAGTGTTTTGTTCTGCTCACCAATGCTGAATTGCCCTTTAGTTTTCTACCACATACTTAAAAAACCTGAAACTGAAGTGTAAGCCTTCATAAATCTCTCTGTTTCATATATTAGCCAGTCTCGAGCACTCTGCTATAGGTTCAGATAGTGAAGTAAGATATTCTTGAAGGAAACTAGAATAAAAAGGAAGGGATAAAGGAAGAAGGAAGGAAAGACAGAAAGAAAAACGAGACAGAAGGAAAGAAAGAGAAAGAAAACCTCAAGGAAACATAAGAATGTCAATGAGTGTAATAATAATCTCAACATTTTAATATGGGCTGTGATGCATGTTTTAACTTGGTTGTTAAAATACTGAATTGAAACATTCATATAAACATTAGGTGACTCATCAAACCAAGCTGTATTTTAAAAAGCCATAAAATGATACTTGACTCTCCTCCGAGTTTTTGGCCTGAGTCAATTGAGTTGCTGCATAAGTGGTGCAAGCCTCACGCTGGAGAGAGGATGTGCAGACATTCCCAACTGTTCTTATTTCTGTAAATAGCAGCAATGCCCCATGGACTTGACCTTTGGGACTATCATAGACCAGCTCTTTCAAAGGCCCTTCACTACCACTTACGAACATCTCAAAAGCTGCCAAATCCCTGGATTGTTTTCCTGGATCTGTCACCCTTCCTTCTTCCAGACTGTAGATTTCTTCAAAAGCTCATCATGGTCTCCCAACAAACTAAAGAGATTCCTTATAGCTACATCTTCTCTCTTCGCTTCTCTTTCTCCTCCCTGTCCTCATCTTCCATGTCTCAGCAGTTTGAGCTCATGTGTATTGTACAGTTATGGCAGGGCACTGGTTGGCATAATGAAAACTTTTCTCTCATCCCCTCACCTTGACTCCTTAACTCCCATTGACTAAGATAAAGCCAGACCTCTAGACACAACCTTACCCAGACTCTGCCCTCATACCTATCCTCTTAGTCTCCATTCTCCAAAAGCACTGTTCTATAGTGATTTCAAGATGCTTGTCATTTGTCACACTGGGAAGGCTTTTCAACCTTTGTGCCCTCCCTTGTTAAATACCTCTTACTTAGCATTTCCATCCCTACTTCCTTCATGTATGTTACTCATATCTGGCCTCTTAATAAGCAGACAGCATCTCTTCCAGGTTCTCAGGTTGCTTTTCTTTTCTCTTTTCTTTTCTTTTCTTTTCTTTTCTTTTCTTTTCTTTTCTTTTCTTTTCTTTCTTTTTTTTTCTGTACTGCAAGGAGCCAAAGACCAAGACCATAATCTTGCCACTTGGGACTCCTCAGTGCCTGACATTTGTTTTCTCTGAGGATAAAGGCTGAGCTCTCACTGACCTTGAAAATCAAGCACTGTAGGTCATTAACACAGTGCCATTATTTCTAGTGACTTTAGAGTCATTTCAAAATTAATTCCACATTCCCCACCCCCCAATTTTCTAATTTTGATTTAAACAGCATCAAAGTAAACAGAGTCCTGAAATGGAGAAGGGTTGGAAGGAAGAGGAATGCTATCAGAATTAGTTCTGCTTATGTCTTCCACAACATAAGTATCAGAAAAGTTTTGGGATACTGCTTTTCTATTCCTGCACAAACATCATGACCAAGAAGCAGTTGGGGAGGAAAGGGTTTATTCAGCTTACACTTCCACATTGCTGGTCATCACTGGATTGGAACTCAGGCAGGTCAGGAAGCAGGAGCTGATGCAGAGGACATGGAGGGATGTTCCTTACTGGCTTGCTTCCCCTGGCTTGCTCAGCCTGCTCTCTTATAGAACCAAGACTACCAGCCCAGAGATGGCACCACCCACAAGGGGCCTTTCCCCCTTGATCACTAATTGAGAAAATGCCTTACAGTTGTATCTCACGGAGGCATTTCCTCAACTGAAGCTCCTTTCTCTGTGATAACTCCAGCTGTGTCAAGTTGACACAAAACTAGCCAGTACACTGTTCCTGTGTGGGTCTCACAGTAACCACATATTACATGAGACACTAGGCAGCAGACACCATGACATTAACTGGAAAACAATACTTCCTAATACTAAGAAAAGTTACTAAGAAAATAACATAAGCAACCCAAAACTTTAGACTCTGCCACTTTCCATGAGACTCCATTGTTGATTAGTTCATTGACACCTCAAGGGTACAGAGTCCATCATTTCTGCATTATGGAGGGGGCACCATTCAGTCTTTCCCAGGCATGGCTAGGTTTATTGATTATACTATGCTTTTGAAGCAGGAATTCCAGTGGTTCAGAGGAAGAAGTATGCCCTAGAAAATACCACATGTATCAATGGAAAATGATGTAGACCATGGGGACCAATGAATTTTTATCAGTCAGAATGAAATGAGGGCTTATGGGACTTCATTTGTGAACTCAGAAGTGATTCAAGAATTACATACATTATTCCTCATTTTTAGGTGTATGCCTGTTCCATTTTATGTCTCACAAAGGCTAGAAAAATACATCAAATCCCCCATAACTAGAATTATAGTCAATTATCTATAATAACAGCAAGTGGTTTTAATTTCTGAGCTATCTCTCTGGCCATATTCTTCTATTTAAAAGCAGAGGACTAATCACATTCTGAATCTAAGGGGAGTCAGGATTATCAACCACAGTTATTCATTTATATGCTTGCAAAATATATTACAGTATATGGAATGCAGCAAACGATGGCAAGCCTGGACATTTAATAGGACAACCACCCCAGCTTTGCAAAGGTAATATGAGGTGAGGTTTCCTGGAGAGTTTGTTGGTTTCTGGTGCTCTTATAAATGCCAAGGATGACATTTTCACTAAAAATGGCCCAAGTACTTTCTATGCATTGAAATAACTTCAGACTTCATAAAGAAACCAGGGTGTCAAGCTATCTGTCACTCTGGAAGCATCAAATATTCAGCAGCGAAAAGATGTGAGCTGATTTCAGAGACTTCAGCTGTAGTTCTAGACACATAACACCCCATAGAAAGAATATTTTTCTGTGTTTGAATATGGAAACACACATATATCTTTGTGTACTAATGGACTGCTGGTTTTAAGAGAATTAATGTGAGCTGTTAGTCCTGTAAAGCAATAAAGTAACTGACCTTTCCCCAAGCACTGTACACTGCAGAATGCACATCCTTGCCTTCTCATTGGATCTTTAAGATGGTTTTATGAATCAGAGCAGTGTTCTTTTATCTAAAGCCAAACTATGGTAAGAGAACTGACATGTAAAAATAAGCATCTTAACTTAATCTTCGGGTACACAATGATCACCTAAATTGGAGAGTCATGGGCTTCAGAATTACGCAAGCATACAGGGCAGAAGCTTTAACTTAAAAAACAACCAACTGAATTATTTAGAATTCTCATACACGTATTTGAACCAGTTAGCAGGGAAAGTTGTCACCTGACATGTACGCTACATGACAAGATGGGCACCATGCAAAAGCTGTAGATAAATTTATGACTGAGGAGAAAATGATTGGGTATTCAATATCATGAAACACCAACATGGTATTAAAGTTGGTGTGGCAATGACCTGCTTCTCTGTGTTTTGACAGGAAGCTCAGCAGATTAAAAACATATAGACTTAATTAAGCAGGTGCCATGGAGGCCAGAGCATCTACAATTTTATAAACAATCAGGTAACAATAATGTTGCTGGCCCATATGCCATTTTTTCACTAACTTCCATAACATCATACACAGAACCACACCAGACATTCAGCACCTAGCCACTAACTCGGCTACCTGTACATTACAGTTTACAAAATCTACAATTGGAAGGGCGGATCATTACTAGGTGAGGTCAGATAAGGATGGATTTCTTGCTCTGCTTTCACACTGATAGCATGACTATTTCAGATCTGTTTACCACTGTTTTTATGTTTTTCTTCTTTTTGGTTATTTTGTTTGATTCAAATGATCCATAACTGTAGTCATAAAGTGCTGCTGAGACTTACTCTATACAAGAAGTTTATGATGCTCGCTTCAGAGAAAAATACATGTGTCACAAAATTTTATTCAGGCACAAGATTGAGTGTGGTAGGCCACAAGTTAATTGTTATTGAATCTAAGGTATACACCAAACGATTGATCCTTAAACAGAAATCTTCTTAGGATAAATCTATACATGGGTCATCTCATTTGGCCAGAGTCTTGCTGATACCTAACCTTGTGTTTCTTCTAGATACATGGTGAAATATTTTCTAATTCAGTACTTCTCGTTACTGCATAGACCATAATTTCTGTTCGTAGTAATTACTGACTATAGTAAATACATTTCTAACTTACATTACAGAATGCATGTTGACGCAAAGAAGTTACTTTTAATTAAACATGTGTACTGCCGTGACAAATAGCAGTCAGAAAATATTTAAAAGGAGAATCAGTGGGGCCTGGTACAGGCCTGTAATTCCAGCTACATAAGATGCTGAGGCAGGAAGACTATAAGTTTAGGACTGTCGTAGGGGAATGGAGAGATGTCTCAAGAGGAAAGAACATGTGTTGCTCTTGCAGAAGACCTGGATTTAGTCTCCAGCATCCATGTAGTAATTCACTACTGTAACTATAGTAACAGGGGACCTAATGCCATCTTTTTACCTACAGAGGTACCAGGAACACATGTGGTAACTTCCACACACAGGCAAAACAATAATATAGTTAAAATAAAATGAATTCATCTAAAAAAATAAGAAAATAGGTTACAGAGTAAATTTTAGGTCACTCCAGTCAAAGGAATCTGAGATCCTGGGTCAAAATTTAAAAGATTAAAAAAAAAGTCTGGCTATGTAGCTAAGGAAGGCTGAACTCCTCCAACATTGCAAAGTCCGGGTCTTAAACTCTGGTGATACAAATAAAACCATTTGATTCATTAGTTAAAATAAAAGAAGGGAAGGTTTATTTTAGCTCATGGTTTCTGAGATGTCAGTGTGCTTTCTCTTGACTCCATGTTTTTTGGTCTGTAGTGAAACAGCATTTGATGAAAGGGCATGTCACAGAAACCTGGAAGCAGAGCTGACAGGACAAGCCTGCACGGGCTTTTGTGCCATCAGAACCTCCACCATACTGTGTGGTACAACCCACATTCTTTCAGTTGATGTTCTACATGTCAGCTATATATAAAGCTCTACCCCAACCCTGTAAACACCTAGAAACAAAACGTGCTTTCTTGAGCTACCACATTTCTTTATCCTAAACACAATTATTCCTCACAAGTTCTGAGATCAAATTGTAACTTTACCACTGAGTACTTGGGAAAATATCCTTTGATTTTCTCTTTTGCAGAAATACCTGATTTCCAAGTAGATTGTGGAAAATAATATTCATCTACTTTAACAATTTAACTGCAAAGCTCAGAAAGGCAACAACCAACAAAACAACTAAGAACAAAGGCTGAAGTCAACTGAAGGAAGAGGTGACACTTCTTCACTATTGGTGAGATTGTAAACTGGGGTAGCCACTGTGTAAATCAGTACAGCAAGTTCCTCAAAAAACTAAAATAAATCTACCACATGACCCAGCTATACCACTCCTTGGCATATGCCCAAACAGCTTGTCATCATACACCACAGATACTTGCTCAGCCATGTTCTTTGTTGTTCTATTTACTATATCTGGTAAATAAAGACAGCCTGTGTCCCTCAAAAGACCCAATGGATGGATAACACAAATGTGATACTTCTGCAATATGGAATACCATTCAGCTATAAAGAAAAATATAACCACGATCTTTGCAAGTAAACAGAAGCAGAAATGATCACAATGAGTGAGCTAAGAGAGAAGCAGAAAAACAAACCTCATTCAGATATGAAGATATAACCGAATAACTCCAGAAATTAGGACATTAAAAAGGGACCATAGTCAGGGTTGGGGTAGGGACAAGTGATCTGGAGGAAATGGTATTACACTATGGTGGTTTAATTAGGGAAGGATGAGATTAAAGTAACACCAAGGGTTTCTGAGAAGCTCATAAGGAATCACACTATCAACTATCTACCTACATGTACCTATAATGCATGTCAATCTGTGTATATGTAGATTAAAGGAAATTTTTCATCTAGGAATGACATTATTATTTTCATGAGTCAAAGACTTTCTAACAATCACCACTACCACCACCACCACCACCACAAGACCCATACCAGGCATGAGAAGCACTCTTGAATCATTAGTCAGGGTTGTCCAAGAAATTTTCAGCATATTACAGGTATTGCTATTGTCCTTGTTATCTCTTCTCATCCCTCTGAAGTGAAGGATAAGGGTTGATTGCTGAAAACACCAGGCACTCCAGCCACCTCAGACATTTCAGCCACTGATCTAAAGCCTCCTGCCTGAGGACAAGCTTTTGTAGTACTAGAAGGCCTCCAAGTGAGGGAAGCAACCAATAGTCACCAGTGAACCACCACAGTGACTAGCATGACACGAAAACCTCAAGGGTGCTGTAGTGGTACACAGACCTGGGCAGTAAGTAGCAACTCTCTAATGCACTTGAGACTTGTTCAAGAAGGGAAAAGTTCATACTGGTACTGGACACCTAGCCAACTATGTAAGGCTAGTGAGAAGTCATGGATCTTAGAGGGACCCTCTAACCATCATTTGATTAAAACAGAATACCCCTAATTATATTCTAAATATTTCCCTTATAACTACAGTTAAGTCTACTCTTCACCATTTGTCACGAATAGTTTGCAACAGAAGGGGACCATTGCTGAAAACGATAACTAATCATATCACAGATCTATGGAGTTCAATCCCAGTGTATACTTCTGCAGAGCACTCCTGCACCTAAGGCTTGGGAACATTGTGGAAGAGGGGCTAGCAATATTGTGAGAGCCAGAGAAGTTGCTGTAAGATTATGTTTTTGTTTTGTTTTGTTTTGTTTTAGTAATATGTAAAGCAATACCATAGAATCTCATGAACATGACTGCCTAGGTGTTAAATGACCCTGGAGGAAATCTATTGATATGCTAATATGCATAAGGGAAAGCTTCTAAGGCCTCGCTGTGAACAAAATCTACAGTCAATCAAGGAAGGGTGCAAGTGGGAAAAATAGTCTTCTCCTGGGAAGAGCACAACAACTGGCTATCCAACACCAAACAGTCAGTTCTGAAGCCACAGATACAAGGAAAACTATACAGACTGAGCAGCTTGTATTGGTGTATTTAAGAATGAATATATATATATATATATATATATATATATATATATATGTGTGTGTGTGTGTGTGTGTGTGTGTGTGTGTTTGTGTGTATCTGTGTGTGTGTGTATACATATATACATACACAAATGTATATAATGGCTGTCAATGTAAAAAGAGGTCATCAATTTGAATGAAAGCAAAGATGGGAGAAACCATATATGGCGTGTTTTTAGGGAAGGAAATGGGAAGGGCAGCAATGTAATTATAATCTCAAAATATAAAATGATTGCCTTCTTAAAAGATTTAAGGAAATTTCTACACGAATACAGCCACATACTTAATGCACTCAGCCCCATGCCTGGCAGGCATCAGTTCACCATTGTTTATTATTTCACAGACAGTGAGCCATCGGAGAGCTCCAAAAATGTATCTTACTCTCACTCGGTAAGTGTTTCAGCTGAGACGGAAATGGATTCTTCGGAGTTGGCATCAGGCTCACAAGAGAAGCTGTCCAGAAAAGAGTGAGAAGTGTCTGGTGGCTGCGTGGGCGTCTGTGGTCATCCACCTAAATATAGAGCTATGGGATGTGTGTTGAAAGACAGGAAGGGATGGGGTCAGATCAGCAAGAGCTGGGGAAAGGGATGCCTTTGAGCAATTGCAGCCATTCCAGGTGTCAGATCTCAGAGCCCTTGGTTTGGCAGCTTTTTATAGAAATGCCCGTGGAAATATAATGGTAGGCAGGGGTGACCGCAGTTCAGCATTTCAGACAGACCATCCTTTCTCTCCAGTGCTGCAGGGGTTATGCTACAAATTGAAAGATCTAGCTACATGAAAAGGAGCTGACACATTGAGCCAGGAAGCCTTTTCTTGTGCAGAATGCTCTGATCTTCAAGTTAGCCAATCTGAAAGGGGCAGTTTTGACACAAATAATTCCACCATTGGCAACTGCGGGAGACTGAAAACTTAACAAAGGGATTAGAAACATGTTGAGGATTGATGAATTAAAAAAAAAATCCAAATATAAATTGGGAACAAGAGACACAGAACATCTCCAGCACTTCACGCCCTGTCAAAAAGATGTATCTTGAACAAAGGGCAAAGAGGAATCTTGGGGTTATAGGTGCTTTAAAGACATCTTCCTTCAGCACCATTCCATGTGAGAGTAGAGCAGGCCTTCTTCATGCCAGGACATCTCGTGGGACTCACCTTTGTTGTTAGTAACATTTGCAAGCACTAAGGCCTGAAGGGGATGTGTTAATGGTTGTTCACTTTCCATAGGATATTCCAGGAATTCTGACATCAAATAAACATCATTTTCCTCAAAACTGAATAAAGGAAAAGAACATTTTACAGAAAAAAAGAAAAACCTGATAGTAAGATAGGGGAAATTGTATACATGTGTTAGACCCACAGTAGTAAGTTTATCATAAGAATCATTAAGATATTTAAGGAATCAACATGCTAATAAGTCAGAAGAGAGCACTAGAGCAAAGAGGTAGACATGGTGTCCCTGTAATGGCAGAGGAACCAGGTGTGACTTCCTTTGCTTTACCACCGAGAAGCAGGTTCCATTAATTTTAAAGGTTACTTAGGATCACATGGCAGAGAAGAGATTTCAACAGGTGTCTGTAGGGTTTCAGCTCTGAGCTCTTTGTGACAACATAAGACATTTGACAATGCCAATTCTGTAAGCTAATATTTATCAAACAGTTATTGAGTACTGGACTCTCCTGTTGAGATTTTACTTGCATCTAATGATTTTATCTGCTGCTTATGTTGTTGGTGTTTATGTTTACTTTGTTTTTGTTGTGGTTTGAATGATGAATGTTGGCCTTAGTTTCACGTATTTAAATACTTGGTATCTATCCAGTTGCTGTTTCTTTTTTATTATTATTTTGGTTTTTTATTAGGTATTTATTTCATTTACATTTCCAATGCTATCCCAAAAGTCCCCCACCTGCTCCCCCACCCACTCCCCCACCCACCCACTCCCACTTCTTGGCCCTGGCGTTCCCCTGTACTAAGGGAGATAAAGTTTGCATGACCAATGGGCCTCTCTTTCAACTGATGGCCGACTAGGCCATCTTCTGATACATATGCAGCTAGAGACACAAGCTCCGGGGGGTACTGGTTAGTTCATATTGTTGTTCCACCTATAGGGTTGCATATCCCTTTAGCTCCTTGGATACTTTCTCTAGCTCCTCCATTGGGGGCCCTGTGCTCCATCCAATAGCTGACTGTAAGCATCTACTTCTGTGTTTGCTAGGCCCTGGCATAGTCTCACTAGAGACAGCTGTCTGCTGCTAGTGCTGCTACTTAAGGAGGGTGTGGTACTTTCAGCACTTATGGAGTGCTGAGGGGACCTTGATGGAGGAAGTGAATCATTCAGAGTGGGCTGTGTATGTATATAGCTTAAGACAGTTTTATTTTATTCTTTTTTATTTAAATTATTTTATTTATTTATATTCCAGTAGTTGCTCCCCTCCCTCCCCCTGCCACAGTTCCTCATCTTATTTCTCCTCCCCCTTGCCTCAGAGAAGCAAGTTGCTCCCCCACTACCAGGCCTCCTCTTTCCTGGGGCCTCAAGGCTCTCAAGGATTAAGTGACCTTCTCCCACTGAGACCAGATCAGGTAGACTTCTGGTGTATATGTGACAGGGGCCTCAGATCAGCCCATGTATGCTGTCTGGTTTGTTACTCAGTCTCTGGGAACTCCCAGGGATCTGGGTTAGTTGAGATAGCTGATCTTCTGATTCCTTGGATGTGTGTGTGTGTGTGTGTGTGTGTGTGTGTGTGTGTGTGTGTGTGTGTGTATGACCTTAGCTAAAATGCCCAACATTGGGGAAAGAGACCACCTCCAGTAGATAGACAGAATCTCAAATAGAGGGAAAGGGTTACTAACCCACAGTCAAAATTCCTGACCCAGAATTGATCCTGCCTATTTGATTCTTTTGAGACAGAATTTCACTGTTTCTTTGACTGGGTTGGAACTCTAGAACTTGTGTCTTCCCTAAGCTTTTTGAAACATGGGACTATGGGGACCCGACAGAGATACAATTCTACTCATGTCATTGCTGTACCAAAGAATCCTTAGAGAAATGAAAAAAATCTCAAGGTAGATTTGCTACAGTCCTAAGAAGGGTGTCTCTCAGTGAAGCTAATTAGGAGGCAGTGGCTTTCTCTTATTCTAAGTGCAAAAGTTTGTAAGAATAGAGCTTGAGCCAAGTAGGAAGCTTAGAGTTCATTGAGCAAGAGTGGTCATGAGGATCTGAGAGTTAAGACTATAGGGACAATTACTTAGCTAACAGCATACTCAGCTAACATGGAGCCTCAGGTAGGATAAGTGTTTTCCTCAAATGCTGTTCCATTCCCAGCTAGGCACCTGCTTTGGTGGGAGAGCCAGTGGAGGAGAGTTCCCACCTGATGTACAAATGGGGGCAGAGTGGGCAAGGGGAAGGACATGACTTCGATCCTCTGGGCACTGTCAGCTCCTGCTTCTCCCGAGAGGGGACTTCTAGCTTTCATGGACAAAAGCATGAGTCAGCATGTCTGTGTCTTGCTAGACGATTTCTGTGTTTATACATCCATATGCTGTAGTGCCTCTCTGTAACTCAGCTCATCTCTCAGCCCTCAGCCACAAGCATCCTGAACAGAGCCCTCCTCCTCTCTCTGCTCCTGAGTACAGATCCATCTTCCTCTGAGTGAGCCACGCAGCTCCAAGTACAATTGATTCTAAGAGAAAATTGCCCACCTTTTAGAGTAAATAAAGTTGAGAACGGGGCTGAGCAACTTCATTTCCACTTCCTAGCAGAGCGACTGAAGGCTGAGCTTCCTTCGACTTCAATTGCTCTCCTGAGAAAGTTTTTATTTAGCTTAACAGAAGAAAGCACAGTTTCTAGACCATAGAGGAGGAAAAAAAGAACATTTCAACTTTGACTTAAAATCTCTTTCTTTCTCTCTCTCTCTCTCTCTCTCTCTCTCTCTCTCTCTCTCTCTCTCTCTCTGTCTGTCTTCCTGTTTCTGTCTCTGCCATACTCTTTGCCTGCCTTTCCTTGTATTATTACCAATAGTCAATTATAGCATTATGAACTGTCAACATAATAGATAGAAGTGTGCCATATAAATGACAAGAGAAAAGAATAGGGACAGAACGAAAGGCTCTGAAATATCTATCTGAAGGCGTTTTTGTAAATGACACAGAGGAAGCATTCACAGAGAAGATGGCAGACAAAACCCCAGGACCCTGTGAGGTAAAGACTGCACCTTATTTTCTGTAGAAACTGATGTTTGTGTGCCAGTGAGCAAAGAGGCTAACAAAAAGACACATTGAGTAATGGCCCTCAGATGTCTGTCCTTTGTGTGGCACATGTTGGATGTTACATAAAGCGCTCCTCCCTTTGCCCTCCTACAGGCTTGATATTTCTTTCTTTCTTTTCTTTTCCCTTTTCAAGGATTAAAGGAGACCATCCTACGTGAAGCTGTCAGGCATCAGTCAATGTGGGTTGAAATTAACCACAGAGAGTGACGCCCAACTGGGTTTAATCTGAAGGGAAAACGAAGACACTGTACTCACAAGAAGTTTAAATAATAGCATCTACATTATTTATATCCCCAGGCTTTAATCCAAATAACCAATGGAACAAGAAAAATAAAAAGAATAAAAGGTTGTACACAGTGTTTTGTGCAGTATAGGTGTCTCAAACTAATGAGCCTTCTGGATCCTCGTGCGCTTCTGAATATCACCAGGGGTGATTATAGCTTGCAAAAAAGTAGACCAAAAAAAGGCATGCCTTCCTATGTCTTGGGCTGTAATTAAAGCCACAAGCCATCAGAAAGCAAAGAGGCCAGCTGCAGCCTTAAAACCTTTAGCACCCTGGCATTAAAAATAGATTACAGCACAAAATATGTACCCAAAATAATCCCAATAAAAAATTTGCACATTTGATTACTATAATTGATTTTTTTTCCTTCTAGATATGAATAAATGACCCAGGCTAAATGCCAGTTCCTTGCAAAGAATTTCATTTAAGCTTCACTGAATTGAAAAGGCTCAACCAGACTCAACATTTCCAACTTCCTAGCAAGTAGCAGAAAATCTACCTGACAGTTGCTATGGAAACACGAACAGGAAGAGTGAACCACCAGCCTATAAATCCACAGAGAAACCTTTCTTAATTGGAAGGCCTTTAACCCACACATTTTTCTCATAGCTGCAGAGCTTATTTCTAAAGAGATTATTAAATTCCTCAATTGACTTATGAAGGATGCTTCCCACTATATTACTGTGCTTTGGGTTGCTCATTCTTTATATCTGTTTCCAAAATTACAAAGCAGACCAGGGATAATAAAAGTTAACACAGATGTTTCAATGAAAAATCCATACGATGTTCCGAAAATAACTTCAGAGGCAACTCTGAACACAAAGGAGTCCTGTATGGGCACGAAGCTGGGTTGGTGCATTTTGTTTCCAAACCATATGTAAGACACTGAAGTTTTTCAATCCTGCCTGCATCTGACATGTTACCATAAAAGAAAAATCCTGGTCACACATCGTGATGTTGAAGAAAGCTGAAGAATTGCAGAAATGAATAAATGAGGTTATGGGATGGGCTACTTTTATACTCACTCCTGACATTTTAGAAAGTTGCTACTTAGCAGGAATTGGCAAATGCTACTAGTGTGTGACTAACGCACACAAATACCACCTAATGTCTCCATGAATCTTAATTGTACTGGCATAGTTTAATTAGTCCATTATGTGATGGAGTTTTTAATATGATACGTAGAAGAGGGCAGAGTTATAAGAGAAAATGTAGACTATACATACCTGATCATATCCACACAGGTCCTCCCTGATTTTGTACGCAGTGTCCCTCCTCCCAGTTTTATTGCTTTCAAGTTGTATCCCGGAGGGGTCCTTAGGTATCTTTATTAATGGCTTTCTTTTCCTATTGGATTCTCTTCCTAATTACTCCATTTATGTCTTTATTTAGTTTTGTCTCATCACTAGCATTTGTTTCTGCTGCGGTGGTGCTGGAGAGGTGGCTAAGTGGGTAGGCAGGAGCCACCCACAAGCACAAGGACCTGAGTTCAAATTAGGAAATAACAATATAGAGATCTGAGCAGAGCAACAAAGGAGTCTATAAATCCCCTGCTCTAGGGTGTGGTCTAGCTTCTCCTGGGGTCTGCTGTCTACCAGTGTAGCTCCAGGCTAAGTGTGAGATGAGTGATAAAGACTAACACTGAAGTCCTCCTTGGACTTCCATTAGTGCAAGGGCACATGCATGTGTATATTCATCACAATTAGAGTGCACACACACACACACACACACACACACACACACACACACACACAGATGTGATCTCTTCTGGTCTTGAAAATATAACCCAACAAAAGCTATTGATCCCATATTCTATTACTTTTCCCTGATCCCTCTTTCAAGGCTTTCTCCTTTCTGTATCTGTATGAATTTGTTCTTCTTTAGGCCTTTGTTAGTTTATGTCTCTATCGCTTTTCCTGTTCTTGGAAGGTGACTCCCATTCTTGTCCTCACACATGGGCTGCTCTCTAGGTGCTGACTTCCCATCTGGTGAACACTCCTGTATTCTTTCTTATGTCTTTCCCTGTATACCATAAGACTCATTTCTGTCTTTCCTTTCTCCTCTATCTACATTATATTTCTCAATATCTGTTGTAAACTTTCCCCCTTATTTAATGGTTTTCATTAGCCTGTGGTACAGTAATGAGTCACAAATATTTATTGTAACCTAATTTGGGGACTTAAAAATTATCTACAAGCCTAGAAAGACAGCTGAATGGTTGAGAGCATTGGTTGTTCCTCAGGAGTACTAGACTGATTTGCAGCACCTACACACAGTGGCTCATAGCTACCTCTGACTCCAGTTTTGAGGGACCTGGCACCCTCTTCTGGTCTTTTTGGAAACACACACACACACACACACACACACACACAAATCATAAAAATATATTCATATGCTATTTGAAGCTTTAGGAAGCATATTTAGGGTTAAGAATACATCTACCTGTGGAGGCTTGATGCCCCAGAGAAGGGGGATGCTAGAGTGAGGTGGGAGTGAATAGGTAGGTGAGGGAAGCATCCTCTTAGAGTCAAAAGGCATGGAGGATGGGGTGGGGGGACATGGTGATGGGACAGGGAAGGGAGACAGGAAAAGAGGGGGCAACATTTGAAATATAAATAAATATAATAATTCAAAAAGGAATCAGCAAAAGAAAAAATAGAATATATCCAAGGGGCGGAGAGATGGCTCATTTGTTGGGAGCACTTGTGGCTCTTGCAGAAGTGTGTGGGTCCCCAGCACCTTCATGGTAGCTAACAACCCTCTGTAACTTCAGTACCAGGTAGTCCAATGTCCTTTTCAGGACTCTGCATGTAACAGGCATGCATGGAGTACACTTACATACATGCAGGCAAAATACTAATATTCAGAAGGTAAACATTAATACATCTTTTAAAAATGCACCTGCTTCACTATCTATCCTTATTGGGAAAGGTGGTACGTGTTTGAGACGGCTTACGGACAATTGCGGTGAACATGATCATTCTCTTCTTAAGGGCTTCTTCTGCATTTGGCTCCTACTTATTCATTATGCTCAGTTGAATCACAAGCTTCATAAAGAAATTCTGCTTATTAACCTTATGAGAGTGTCCAGAACTGTTAGGACATTTTACAGTTCTGTTGGATGACATGGAATTTTCAAGAAATATAATGAGGGTTGTTAAAACATTAACAACAATAACTTGGAATTAAGAGGGTCTCTGGAAGGTTGATGGTAAGTACATGCTGCTATAGGCTCATCAACATAGACAATATTTTCTCAGTATTCATAGTGAAATTGCTTCCTTCTGATAAACATATCTGATGTCTATTTCATCATTAATATCCTTTGCTGGAGCTGTGTGTTTAACACCAAAGCTTTCCACTGGTTAATGCACTCAGGTGATTGGCTTAGGATGTGCTCAGAGGCCCTCCATGGCATCTCTACTGTGAGGCAAGGCCAATCATTATTTGGACAAAAAAAATGTGTTAAAGCTTACAAGTGAGGGACAAGAAGTTTGAGGACAGAAATATGGGGCTTGCACCCAGCTGTTGCTGTTGTGGTTGCCACTGCTGCTGCAGGAACCGCTATGCTACCTAGTTACTGCCATGGGTATCTGGACAAAGCCCAGAAGGTCAAAGTTTCTGTCTTACACAGATGAGCACATGCTGACTACACACACACACACACACACACACACACACACACACACACACACACAGAGAGAGAGAGAGAGAGAGAGAGAGATAGAGAGAGAGAGAGAGCTTGTGGCACCTATTTTAAGTTAAACACGTGCTTTGTACTTTTTTTGCAAGTCCTTGAAGGCACAGGATAAGGCATTCAGGAAAACAGAAAGTGTTATGACGACTTTCTTACTCAGAGAGAAGCAATGACAGTGTCCTTGTCTGAGCATGTCCACACAGGAAGGATGTGGCCAAAAGTAGAGCTTTGATGTGGGAGGGGTCTGGTGTGGAATCTAGCTTTTGGTCTTGCTGGAATTGTGATATAGAGGAAAACTCACTAAACATCAGCTATTTCCCTTGTGAAAGAGAATGGTGGTATCACTGTTTAGGGATTGGTGTCAGAATAAAATGAGGTGATATGAATAAAAATGGATTAGGTCAATAAAAGTTGAATTAATGTAGCTACAAAGGGGTGAGCCACATAGAAGAGAATCCATGAGGTCATTTCAAGATAGCATTTCAGCCAATTCTGACAGTGCACTGACTAAAGGGTTAAGTGGAGAGATTTGTTCATGTAATGTGTGACCACTGGAAGATCATTCTGGTGTTGAATGCTAATCATAGTCAGCTGTCTCCTTACTTCTGGCCCTTGTTTGAGCATATTATTTCAAAAACATAATCTTTTGCCGAATCAAGTTATTAACTTGCTCTTCAAAATTTAGAAGTGGAAATTCTAATTTTCACTTAAAAAATAGAATGCTAAAATATCATAGGAAACATATCTGTATATCTGGAGAGATAATTATAGGCTTGACAAGAAACAATTTTTCTGTGTAGATTGTAGAGTCAAATTATTTTTGTTTGGTTTGGTTTTCTCTTAAAAAGAAAAGAAAATTATTCCCAAAGATGATAACAATCAAGAATGAAATTGTAAGTTTTCTTTACTGGTTTGAACTGTTCATTTCCAGTCTGCCTACGGAGGGTTTGTCATGAGTGTATTACCGCACCTGTTTTAATATTTTAACATCAGTTAGCTAATTTAATTCCCGTCATCCCAGGGAAATACTTGTAGATTTTTAGATGCAACTTCTATTTTTATAGAGAGGAAGAGAAAAATTCAGAGGAATAATTTTGATAATTCTGCATAGAGTTCGACAGAATGAAGATTTAAATCCGTTCTGGATGTGGTTGCTCGTTTGTATTCCAAGCATTTGAGAGCATGAGACGGAAGGGTGGCTGTGAGCTTGAGGCCAGTCTTGGGGTACAGATGGAAATCAGTCTGAAATAAACAAAACAAACAGCAACAATGACAACAGGTTCTAACACAGCTGTGTGAGATCAAGACTTAGTTTCATTTCCTTGGGAAACATTTTCTCATGATGCAATACCAATTAATCTTCCTGTATTTCTAGGAGTTGTACAGTCCCAATGTTCCTTATCCTCCCTCCCTCTCTCTCCCTTTATATCCTCTCTTCCTCACTGTCCTTTCTCATTCTCTCTCTCTCTCTCTCTCTCTCTCTCTCTCTCTCTCTCTCTCTCTCTCTCTCTCTCTCTCCCCCTTTACCCCCTCTGTTTCTCTCCATTCATATTGCTCTTACTGAAAGCATCGACCTTTCTACATAGCATTTAGTGAGTTCTATCCAGGGGCCACGTACCAGTGAATATATTGAGAAACCCCATCATTTCTTTCTTCCTTTAGTGGAAGTGGAGACTCCTCCTTAGGCATAGTACAGGTTGTCATCTGTAAGGGGGACCTAACAGGGTCCTCATTATCACCTCCTACCCCAATGAAAGCTTACATTATAAATGCAGCTAGGGAATATGCACACTTAAGTAGCTCTCTCGCTTTTCAATTTTAGTATCATTAACTCCTACAAAAGTAGTTATCAAAAAATCTATGATATTAGGATAGAGCAAAATTGTAGAAATGTGAGTTTTCTTCCAAACAAAACTCTGATTATATGTGCTTCTGAAAAAGTATAACGTAAAAGCAAAATTCTAGGCCTTTAGGCACAGGTTTGAGAATGTGACCTCTGTGACTCAATGCTCCAAGGTATGCTAATCATAAAACAGATAGCGACATTCCTCCACCCACCCTGGATTCAAGGAGTATTCATTCAAAGAAAGTCACCCTGACCCACCCTGACCATTGCTGGAACCTGCTATGCAAATGTGCTATTGTTAGGGGCTCTTAGAAACTGTCTTGAGAAATAACCAGCACAATTACCAGGTATTCCTTGTGACTCTTGTGACTTTGCACTTCCTTGTGACTCTCTTTTTTTAATTTTATTTTAATTAGGTATTTTCTTCATTTACATTTCCAATGCTATCCCAAAAGTCCCCCATACCCTCCCCCAACTCCCCTATCCCCCCAGTCCCACTTCTTGGCCCTGGTGTTCCCCTGTACTGAGGCATATAAAGTTTGCAAGACCAATGGGCTTCTCTTTCCACTGATGGCCGACTAGGCCATCTTCTGATACATATGCAGCTAGAGACACGAGCTCCGGGGGGGGGGTACTGGTTAGTTCATATTGTTGTTCCACCTATAGGGTTGCAGACCCCTTTAGCTCCTTGGGTACTTTCTCTAGCTCCTCCATTGGGGACCCTCTGATCCATCCAATAGCTGACTGTGAGCATCCACTTCTGTGTTTGCTAGGCCCAGGCATTCTCACCTATGCAATTAAACTTATTTTCTAATAAAATTTTCAACAATTTTAATACAAAAATATTTTCTAGTATGCAGCTAGCTCAAAGGAATGACGTGAAAGGTATTTAGAGTATTTGGAGACTTTTTGAACAAAAGAATTACATGAGATATCTATTGGCCTCAATCAATCTTCTGATTCTTCTCTAAGATATATCTGAAACATGAAAATAGTTTCCATTTAAAAAACCATTCATTATCAGTTTTGTACATATTGTTTATGTTTTTCCAATCATCAGATATTAAGAGCACTATAAAAGTTTTCTCTAAGAGGGCTTAATGAAAATGAGAAAATGTATGTCCTGTCCATAGTTTCACAGCAGTCATCAAACTGCATTCACAAGACCCATACAAGATGAAGCCAGTCAAATTTCCAGCATGGATAATGAAGGGGCTCATGATGTCCCACTTCTAGCAGAGAAGATATTGGCAGTTGATGGCTTCTGGGTAAGGCCAAGGCACTGTTCTTCAGGACTATGGTCTCTGGTATATTTTCCATGTACTAATGCGACACAGCAGACTGTAAAATTATAATAAACAGAATAAAGAGGAAACATGACTGGAGAAATGTCTCAGTAGTAAAGAATACACAGTGCTCTTCGAGAAGTCTAGATTTGGATCCCTAGGCACGCTTGGGCGGCACACAACTCCAAGTACTACCTGTAACTTCAGCTCAGGGGGACCTAATGCCTCTGGCTTCTAAAGATACATGAACTTACATACATGCACAACCATTTCCACACATACTTTCCACACATACTTATATATACTTAAAATATTAATAGAATAATATTTAAAAGAGAACATGAAGTTGGGAGGGGACACAGGGAGAGTCTGGGAGCAGCTGACATAGGATACATACATAGAGAAGACTCAGCTACAGTGTGCACATGATGATATTCTTAAAGAATAAATTAAAATATATTTTAAAAATAATGACTGGGGAAGGCAGGATTTGTCTTGGTGTGTTTCCCTACCACCCAGGAAAGAAGCAAAGTCAAAAGCAAGTAATGAGAAGCAAGTGAGGCTATTCATAGAACTTAATAAATCAGATTTTTACAGTGCACAGCTCTCAGTTGCTTTAGCAACCCCAGGATTATATTAATTCAGATAACTTCCCTCTCCCCAGCAGTGTTCACCTTGCTTCAAAATATTAACACCAGTGGTCTTCAACTGCCCTTCGTAGTGGGAGGGCACCCCTAGGAAAAGAGTCATTTCATGGAGGAACAATAGTCTTCAGGTGAAGTGGCCCAATTACATTTACCTTCAATTACACGAGTAGATTAGGATCTAGAGCTGGATCTAGTCATTAAGTTTGGCTTACATTTTGCGATAAATACAATTTATTCTTTCAGATTGAAATTAATTCATATTTAAGAATTTATCTTTCTGTTCCTCTTTCCATAGACTGCAATCGCTTGCATTGGTTACATTCACCTGCTGGTAACAATTATATTTAGAAAGCTGTTTGAAAGCACTGGAGCATGACCCAAATCAGGTAGACACCAGAGGGGGCCCATCTCATGAAAGAAGGGAACCCACAGTGGGCAAAATCCTGTTAATGTGATTCTCCCCTGCCAGGGCAATCCCAGACACCCCAGCTGGAGAAGGAAAAAAAAAAAGAATCCAAAGTATTATTAATCTCATGAGTGAAGGGATAAAGTGTGGGGATTTGGAGGAGAGGGAAATTGGTAGGTGAGGGGCATAGCAGAATAAATGGAGCCTCACAAGGAGAAACCCAAGTTGGCTGATAAACTACCTAATTACCTTCTGATATGTTAAACCATAGCGTGGAATATGTGAGAGGAGGGACTTTGGAGCTCAGAAGGGAAAGGGTAACTTAAGAGAGAAATAGCTAAGGCATCACTGTCTTTCATAGAGGAGTTGGAATTAAGATGGTAGTCCCACCATGGGACTAAGGTGGTTGGGTAATTACTTTCGATGTTTTGTTGAATTCGAAAAGCCAAGAGATTCACTCAAGAACTAAAAGGCAAAAGTGAAATGCACTTGACCTTAACAATAGTAACATCATGTGTCACTCAACTAATGTTGCCTTCCACGAATTTAGATGTCTGCTTTAGAACAAGGTTTTTCATTCCTGGAAGATAGCAGAATCCAGAGTCTCCACAGGGTACAGTCCAGAATTTAACACTAGGAACTGAGATATACAAACATAAAAGTTTGAATCAAAATGTTTGAATTAGCACTCATGGATTTATTTTTAAATTCAGACAAATGTATCAAATGACCTATATAAATGATAAATTTACATATGGAACTGTTAAAAATTCATAATAAAAGTATGAACATAAGAGGTCAAATTGAGTTACATTGTTATAAAATGTTTATAGTAGTCAGTAGGTGAACACATAGTATTGCTAAGAAATATTCTATTAATATCTATCTGCCTATCATCTATTATTTATCACCGGTCTATCACCTGTTTTCTTTCATCTTTCATTTATTATCTACTATCTGCCTATCATCTACTATCTATTTATTGATTGATCTATCCTTGACCACTATTTGCTCAATAATTCTAGAGATATTGTGTTAAAATTATGGAAAGTAATATAGATTAGAAAGAACAGAAGAATTAGAATGCCAACAGATTTGAGTAAACATAATTACTAAATAGAGTTAAGAAAAAAGTAATGCATATGAAAAAGAGAATATAAAAATGAGTATATCTTTTACACATATTGAGGTTTGACTCTAAGGAATTTCAGTTATGCCCCCAAAATATGTATAATTCACTGACAACTTTTCTGGAGCTAAGGATGTTACCAATTTAGTCATAATTGTAAACTGAGAACCGTCACAAATTTATTTTGTGATTAAAAATAAATGAAAAAGATCCCTTTAAGTCCCTTAAAAGGAACAGAAAAATTGAATGATGAGCTGGGGAGGCCTAGATTAATAGAAGAACACACACACACACACACACACATACACACACACACAGAGACAGAGAGACAGAGAGACAGAGAGAGAGACAGAGACAGACAGAGAGAGAGAGAGAGAGAGAGAGAGAGAGAGAGAGAGAGAGAGAGAGAGAGAGAGAGAGACTGGACTGTCTAGTATGGTGTAACTGTGTTAAGTAGCAATAGCAAATGCCAACTTGAACTGCAACACCAGAACCAGAGTAAGGCTTCTAGGGCACTGACTAAGTAGGCCTCTGGGTATTGCATGATATATCACTTGACTTATTACATGCTTAGGGAGGTACTTTTCCAATGAACTCTTTGCTGTCTGGAGGTGGGTATTTCCTATTTAAATGCTTTGAGAGGGAAGTCATGATGACAGACAGATTAGGAAATCATGTCCAGTAGGGGAAATCCTACCTAGGAGAATAATGTAGCTGCAAAGAGTAAGGCCTGAGAGAGACAGGATTTGTGAGGCATCATCCTGTGGAAAGTGGGGAGATTTTCTCAATAGCCTCAACTGTCTCCTGCCTTGGATGCTGTTTCTGTAGCGTCAGGTAGGCATGCTGCTACTGGTGATGCCATATCTGCTCAGGCATCATGTACTAAGATGTGTGCTGGCATTCCTTGATGTGCCACCTTTCAGGAATCAGAAGCTACTTCTACTAAGTAAGCTCCATTCTTTTACTCTATCCTTTTTTGTGGTTAACAGTGAATAATATAAAATATTAACTCCATGATTTTCAAATAGTATATGTACTTCATGTGTGAGATACCTCTACGTATATGCTCTACTGTATCTCTCCACCTATCACCTCACAAATCTATCAGATGTATGTGTCTATCAAAGTGCCTCTAGCCTTGATTCTAGAGTTTCTTCTTTCCACTTCTGGGATCAGCTTTATATCAGATTTTGCATAATCTTCCATGGAGAATAATAGCAACATGACTAGTCTCTTCACTCAGTGCTCATCTGTGAATTCCAAATATGCTTAACCTTGGTAGACTTAGTCAAAATTCCAATATTCAGAATTTATTTGTACTTAGGTATAAATATTGTCATTTCTACTTTTGTTGGTGTTTTGTTGTTGTCCTTTAGTCTAAGAACTAGTAAAATCTATCAATTTGCATTTGTCCTTGTTTTTATGATATTCCCATAGGGAAGGGTTCTCTCTGGCAGTATAGAATGGTAGACAAATGGCAAACTTAAAAATTAGAATGTCACTATATATGGAAGTCAGTGATCTACTCCTGTGAAGAGACATTATGATCAAGGCCACTCTTATAAAAGAAAGCATTTGATTGGGACTTTCTTATGGTTTCAAAGGCTTAATCAATTCTTATCACCATGGGGAACATGGCAACACGCCTTCAGTCATGGTGCTGGAGACATACCTGAGAGTTCTTTCTATGTTGGGATCCACAGGCAAAAAAGGTAAAGCCACAGGGCTTGGCTTGGGCTTCTGAAAACTTCAAAAGTCTAGCTCTAGTATCATACTTCCTCCAATAAGGCCATGCCTAATCCTTTCAAGTAGAGCTACTCCCTAGTAAGCAAGCATTCAAATCTATAAGGCTGTGAGGGCCATTCTCAACTCAAACAGCCACACTAGCAACCCAGCCTTACTCCATACCATAGTGAAACTTTACACACACACACACACACACACACACACACACACACACACACACTCACACACACACACAAACACACACGTATGTGTGTGTGTTATATATCCTGCTTTTCCCAGGATAGATCTCAAAATATTTTGTCTGTCTTAAGTAATTTAGAAATATAAAATGCTTATAATGACATCTTATACATAGCAGGGAGAGTTAAACAATTGTATTCCTTTGGCACATTTGAAATACCACCAGAAATTCATTTTCCCAGAGTGCCCTGATGCTGTCTTAGTATGCCCTTGGAATTCAAACAGAAAGCCAGTCCAGTCTTCTTACAGCACAGACTGGCCTTTAGATTGCATCTTGCTGGGAAAATATGCGATTTCACCTAGTTCCATGTATTTTTCTTTCTATTAACTTAAGAGCTTCTGGAAGTCAAGGGCAAGGTCTTATGTTAACTAGAATATAAGTAGAATGTGCTCAATAAAATCTTGGATAAATGCATTCAAGCCTGGCATAAGGAACCAATAATTAAGTTTATGGAAGAAGTGCCAATTCAAGTTGAAAAAAATACATCCATCTATTTTATTAAATATATTATATATAATATACACATGTAATATACATATAATATATACAAATAATATACATACATATATACACATATATATGTATATGTATACATATACACACACACATATATGTCTCCAAAATACTATGAAGGAATCTAAGCACTGTCTCAGAAATCCAAAACTTAGCTTCCTTTGTTTCTAAGAATCTGTATTTTATCTTGTATTCCTTGAAAATACACTCATTAAACATAATTATGCATATATTGAATGAATAAAATAACTAGAAATAAGAAACTTTCTGGACTGGAGTTAAAGAAGTGAACCATTTAAATAAACAATTCAACTTTTTTTTTTAAAGCAAGCTAAGTTTCCCAAAGTTACTCATTACACAAGTGAAGAAAAATGTCCTGAGGCATGGGTTGGAGTTTGGATTTCTGAAGGTGCTAACACTCTGCCCTAGGATGTTAATTCAGATGGGAGGTGACATGCAGAGATGAATATTGAGTAAATAGTCAAGGAAAAGGGTATCCTGACAAAAGGGCTAGCATGAAGGTTGCAGGTCACAGAACATCAGAGAATCATCTAAGAAATGTCTAGGAATGTATTGGATGCTGTGCCCACAACTACATTTCTCAGAAAGAAAAACTAAGATAGGGAAAGTCAAAAAGTTATCTAATTCCAATCTCTTTGCCAATGACTGGAGCAGAAAACACAGTTCCAGGTATGTTCTACTCTGAAGTTTAAGCATTCTCTGTCTCTCCATAGGTTTATCTCTCCAAAAGCCCATCATGATTTGAAAGTTAATTCTGTGCAATTTCTAAGTTCAAGAAAACTACATTTATTAGCCCTTATAATAACAAACAAATAGGTACGGTTGCACCCATTGTCTTATGAGGCTATATGATCTCCCATGAGCATTAAGACCTCCAGATAATTCTAATCTATTCATAAATACTCCTAAATAAAATTGTGAAGTAGCTACATGTAAGTTATACACATTCCTCCATGTACTTTATACTTGTTAAGAGAGAAGCATAGAGGAGGGGTGAGAATAAGGAGGACTGCGGGAGTGAGTCGGGATGTGTTTTAATTATGTATATTAAAAGGGAGATCCACAAATGGAGTTCCTGATGGAAAAAGGTATGAAAAATCTCAATAGTCTTGGATTATAGATTTAGCACATGCTGTTTGGGGTTTTGAGGTAAAAGCCTCTTTGATTTGTATTCCTTTTAGAATGAAAAGATTTCTGTTATTGAAAAAAATACTTTGAGTAATTTCCCCTTTGCAAGGCACAGTGAGGTGTCAATTTGCTGCTATCTCTAGTCACTGAATTTGAAGCTATGGAGCTAGAACAGGACCTTCTGACCCTCAGGACCAGAACGCAGGGAGGCAAATGCCCTTACAAACCAGACCACACATTAGCAAGCTCAATATGAAGTGCTATTTCAGACGAGCTCTTACACATACAGCTCAGATACAGAGCCCATTAACAGGTGAATGTGAAAAAGAAAAAGAAAAAAAAAACCCATAACTACTTTCCATGGGTCTCGTTTACAGCTCATCTCATTATTCTTTCAGTTGGGCGGTTGCTCCTGAATATCCCTGGTGCAATTTTATGTTCATTCACTCTTATCTAGAACTCGTTAGTATAACCTGAGGTGATGTGGGTTGTGTCTAAGTCATTTTAATTTGCATAATGAGCCCCAGTGCCTCCGGAGCATGAACCAAGAACTAAGGAAAAATTTGACAGCTTCAAGAGAGAGAGAGAAAGAGGGGGTGGGGAGGAGAAAGAGAGAGAGAGAGAGAGAAAGAGAGAGAGAGAGAGAAAGAGAGAGAGAAGATTCTTTTTTAGGAGGGGAGAGGATTGTTTGCTTGGCTATCTTCTAATCAAGGCTTGAGGACAACAAACACACAAAAAAATTGCTTGGCAATAATGAACCAATGACCTTGAATTAGGAATTTTATGAAAGTTCACACCTAAAAGTACTATATGACACTTTTGTTGTAGGAATGGATATTTCTTTTTATATATGATCTTTGAGAGTCTAGTTTTTTTCAACCAGATCGAGTCCTAGGAAGATATATTTCTGTATCTGGTAAAATGACCTGAAATGAAGGACAGATGCCTAAGAGGAGGATAATCCTGATCAGGAAAATGTGTAAGAACATAAGGTTCAGATACCTAGCTGTACATAATATGTGTTTTGTTTACTTTCCCTACAGTTTACATGTAATAATCATAGTGACTCATGTAAATGATATCTATGCCTGTATAACCTTCATATAACCATATGGAGTTAATGTTCTAATTGCCATCACTCTACAGGTTAGGAAATGGTAGGAAATCTATATTTAACAATTTTCCACATAATGTAACTAGTAAGTAGAACAATAAATACTAATTAGGCAACTGAATTTGGTTTTATGAACTTCTAACAATATATCATGCATTGTATTTAAGTCCAACCTAAGTGCTGATAAGACACGTCATGGGTAATGTGGACCATTGAACATGTGCTCAGTAGATCTTAGATCAACAAATTAGCACACCAATATGTCACCCTATTGAAACAAGGCAAGGCTGGAGTGACAGCATCATCAAGTATAAATGAATATATTTCAGCAGCAGGATACGCTTGTGATCTAGATGAAGCATCTTCTCTTCAGAAAAGCCCTGATCATTTTTTGGAAGATATGAGGAACTACTTTGGAAAAAAGAAATGTTTTTACGTCTAATACTTCCATTTAATAGATCATGGTCAGGCTTTTTAATAATACAGAATTAGTGAGGACAAATTTGTAAACTTTTTTTTCTTACTTATTCACTTTACATGCTGATAAGTGTCCCCCTCCCAGAAAATTTGTAAACTTCTAACTGTGATTTTAATTAGAGAACTCTGGAATGAGCGTTTAGGGTAATGAGGAAGCTCCTTCCTGACATAGTTGCACTAAAGGTTACAGTTAACGATGATGAGTGAGACGGATGACTTTCTGTGTCTGCTTTTCTGGGTAAACGATACTTAGATATCTGCTCAAACACGTCTGAGGGTGCCTGGGAGGGTGGATTAGTATGGAAAGAGTCAAATTTCTCCCCAACTGAACTGTACCCCATCCAGTGTACTGCAGGACTGAGCAGAACTGAACAAGCACGGAGGTGGAGGAGGGCTAATTCTTCCTTCCTGAGTGCTGAGCAGAGATGTCAGTCTTCTTCAACTTGGTGTTTTTTGAATGAAATGGACACCTGGGTTTCCAGTCCTTTGGCTTTGGCCTAGGTTTTGACCTACTGGTTTTTTGAGTTGCAGGCATCAGAACATGGGGCTTTTCAGATACGATAATCATTTAAGCGTATCATTTATAGTAAAATTTGTCATCTGTCTCTCTCTCTCTCTTGCCTCATCCTTCTTCCTTCCAATCCCACTCTCTTCCTTTTTCCACTATTCTTTTCTTCTCCTCTTTCCCACCTTTCTTCCCCCCTCAAGTATCTATTCTATCCTAATTTGTCAATACTATGCTAGGATACATGTAGAGGACAATAGAGGGTTAAGGTAGAAATGGATTTTCCAGGGTAGCTTTATTGGTAAGAACTGTGGGTTTTTGTTTCTGAGTTTGAACCCCAAACACCCATAGAAATGTCCATTCATGGCTTTGTGTGCTTGTACACCCTGGTGCTAAAGGGAAGAGACAGTCAAATTCCTAAAGCTCATTGGTCAGTCAGTCTAGCTGAAATCATGTAATTTTGGTTCAGTGAGAGTCCCTGTTTCAAGGGAAAATGTCAAAGGGCTACAGACAATGATTTCTTCCTCTGATCTTTATGTGCACCTACCGGCATGGGTGTATATACCTACACAATAATGTCCATATTCCATACCCACATCTAACATCACCCACTTATGCATACATACACACACTAGAAGAAAAAATAAAATCAAAAAAGAAAAGAATATACTCTCTACAGTGGTAGAAGTTTTATAATACATCAGATTTTGTGGTTAAAAATAAAGACAATGTCATATTCCTTCAAAGAGTACACTGTAGCATAATTTTATAATCATTAGAATAGCATTTTCACAGTGTCTACAGGCTTAAGATGTTTTAAAGTTTCTGAACAGCAAGCATTCACTCACTTTACTATTTTAAGAATGTTATCTTGCCACCCCAAAACCTAGTGAACAAAAGATTTATTTTTAAATCGAGGGAGGAAGACTTAAGGAGAGGAATCAAGAATAGTTTGGATGCATTTTCATCCAGGAGGAATGAAGGCTTCAAGTACTTGGTGTTAAGGCAGGATGAAAGGGAACAAGATATGAGCAGTGCCAGTGTGCCTGGTGTTCTGTGATGGGTACTTCTATAGAGGTTGATAACATAGGCAGCTATTTCATTTCTTGTTTGTAGCCACCTTTTATCTACAGCATATATTTCATAGGTGCAATCCAAAGACAGAAAGGAGAAGACTCTGTATAAGTACAAGCCTCTGTGTTTGTGTGTGTGTATGTGCGTGCACGCGCATGTGTGCGAACATACATGCATGTGCACACACATATGCATATATACATACATATACAGCAAAGATATTTAAATACATTTTATTATAGCACATTGTTACAGTTTTTCTGTGATGATTGGTTTTACTTTTATGTGCCCAATTTATAATTTGAATTGTGAGGTACAGTGTGCATAGTGCCCTTGCTGTCTATAATATCAGACATGCACAGGGTTTCCTGGAAGTTTCCTCCATAGACAATGAGGGCTCCTTTATTTTCTAACAAATCCTAAGCGGTATAAATGCCAGGCATGAAGGTACTTTCTCCTACAAACCATTGTTCCCACTGTCACATGTAGTTGTCTCTTTAAAGTGGCTGGTATTCCCCGAGGGAACAATAACATGAGGTGAGTCCGGGATTCTAAAACTGGGCTTATTGAAGCTTTGTGCCACCTGCCTTTTAGCTGGGAAATTCTAATTTCAAAAGGGCTGAAGGAATCCTTCTAACTTCATAAAATTTTAGCTGTGAGTATAAAATTTTAGGGACAAGGGGCACAGTGACTGGAAGGAACAATCATTCTTAAAGGACCCCTTAATGCAGACAGGAGCTCAGGCTCCAGGGAATGGTGACTGCAGAGGAGCCCATGAGCTTCTCAGCTCTCACCTCCTTCATTCAGGCTTCTACACGTGCTTGGCTTTAGGTGAGGCCTCTCTAATTCATTTGGGTGCCAGAAAGGGCTTGAATTCATTAGAATAAGAGTAAATTGCAAGGAGACAACTCAGTTGCTGTCAGTGACCTGACTTCCGTGGTTCTCTCTAAGTACCTTCTGCCAGAGTGGGAAGCCCATTATCTTTCTCATTCAAAGTGAATGAGAAGTCACTATTTGCCAGATAAATCACATGTCATGGCCTTCCTTGTAAGGTAATATAACTGAGGCCAAACCAAAGCTGGGCCGCTCACCTGTGGATCAAGAAGCAAGGACACATTTATATTTTCTCCTTTTTCTCTACTGACCGTCCCCCCCGTTAACACTTACACATTCTGAAGAAATACAAAAGCAGAATGGATGCAAATGTGAAAAAAATGCTGGCAAATAATTATAGCAGTTCTTGAAATACCCAGGATGGCTGGGTGAAAACTCAATGCTTATGCATGAAGAAACGAGGCAGTGTTGCTAATTTTAGATTAGACAGTCTCTTCTCTTTTCCCACCATCCTAACTTCAGAAAAACAATGGTCCCAGCAGGCCGGTCAAATACAGGCAATTCACAAGCAGATGAAATAAATCCAATGAGATGAGGTTGTTAGTTTGTACTTTGAAGGGAAGCAATATCCCTATTCTAAGTTCCTTATTCTGTCCTTCAGGCAGACAGGTCAAAGATGAGGCAGGGACATCAAAGATGCAGGAAGAATCAGCAGTTTCTCAACACGATGATTGAGCAGATGACGCAGCTGCCATGTAGAAAGTCCTACATTGCTCTGCTGGTTTGCTTGTGACCTATGCTCATCCTTAACATCACTAGGAAAATAAAGGATTCTGTCCTGACATGAAACATCTGGGTTTGCTAAAGACATACCCGTTTTCATCTAATACTTTGTCTCTGTTTCCATTCAAATTTGTGCTGAGCAATTTTTTTAGGTTTCAGCTTGTAATCATTCACTACTTCTTAATTTCCTAATTCCTAATTTATGTCCTTCTTCATCAATGCTTGGTGCGTGTGCATGTTCATGTGTGTTATGCATATGAACAACTTCCAAATATACTATTATATGTGTTTCCATGACTGTATATGTGTTAAACAAATATTACTTTGCTACAGCGTTCATTCATTTTGATATCTTACTCTTTTTAGACAATACTGTGAAAAGAACGCTGCCCATGTGTCTTGTTTTTTCCCAAACAAATAGTTTAGAGACTTCTATGCCCGTGCATATGTAAGTGGAAAATCAAGTGAGAAGGGACAGAAACTCAGGTGAAATCAATCTAAATGTGACATGAAATGCATCTTACTGTTTTCTAACCTAAGCAAGAGATCTGTGTTTATCTTCTGGCTTCTGTTCTCACTTAACGAACTAGGGATCTCCAGTAATTAACTGCCACAATTGTAGACAGCACTTGCTTATATTTACAAGAGTTCAGTGGATAAGCAAAAGCAGGAGTTCAGAAAAGCCAAGATGAGGAAACAGTAATCTACCACACAGCCAAGTCAGGAACTGCCATGTAGCATCTAAACAAGTGTAGCTTTCTTGTACTGATGGGGTCAACATACTGGGAAGATCTCCTAAGACATGCCTGACACATTAGGCTACTCAGTGTGAATCTATGACTGTTTGACTTACTTTGTATTTCATTACATCCATATACCACATTTTGTTCACAGAACTTCCTGTGCTGACTCCAACTGTAACCATCACTAAATAGAACATCCTTATAGAGTCAAGGATGTAGATTTGGTCATGATACATGATACTCCTGTCCCTTAATTCTGAGACCACAGAACTGTTCCATAACTCCGTAAACTCTACTGATGCTAATGCATAGAGTAAAACAATATAGTCAGAGAGAGAGAGAGAGAGAGAGAGAGAGAGAGAGAGAGAGAGAGAGAGAGAGAGAGAGAGAGAGAGAGAGAGAGAGAGAGAATATACATTAGGGAACCCATTGGTTGTAGTGCAAAAGGCTCAGGGTAGGTTTTTGGATTAGGTGATATGCACAGAAAATTAGTATTGCCGTGCATGGATAGGGTAAAACTAGAATTCATGGTAGTAGCCACTAGGTGGCATTATTCAGGGATGGAGGGACTTAGAATGGATGGTACAGCTTTATGTCAAGTACCTTGTATTAAATAACAGATATGCTGAGACTACAGAGGCAAGACAGTCTATTTTGTTTTCCTGAAAGCAACCTACAAATAGTCATGAAATTATGAATATCATCAACAAGATGTTGCTTTTACTTGTGGCAGGAAATGTGAAATTAATCACAAATGGTGCATCTGGTAAAAATGGATGGTAAAGGATGTACAGATCCCTCAAGTAGAATGAGATGATGTCTAAATGTCTAAATACTGTGGAATGGTCATATGTACTCCTTAGACAAGAAGACACTATTTTATAAGCACTTGTTACAAACCTTCATCATTGACTATACTTATGATACTCAGCTACACCTGAATTTTTAAATAAATTTTGATAAGGTTGTACATGCAGATCAGTTCTACCAAAAATATTCTTCGGAGTCCCATACATCCCACGAGAAATCTTGTTCATACGTATCTCTTTATGAAATCCTGGGAGAGTCTGTCTGGTACCTACTCAAGGAGAAAGATTGCTAAATTGTAGCATATGCATAAACATATTTCATTTCCCTAAGTACTACCAGATGGCTTTCTGGAAATCGGCATCACTCTTTTCCCATTAGCAAGACTTGTGGTTCTTATTTTTCCCCATTCTTAATGCTGAGGTTTGTGTCTTGACTGTTCCTCAAGGCCCATGTGTTAAAGGTCTGGTCTCCAGAAGTGAGCTACAAGGATGTACATAGGAGAACTTTGAAGGGGTGAGGCCTACAGGGAGGTCTTTGGATCCTTATGTGTGTGATACACTGAAGGGAATGTGGACTTTCACGTCTTCCTCTACTTGTCACTCTTTTATTTCCTGGTTGCCAGGTAAGTAGCATGGTTTTACTACGTGTGCTCCCACCTCTCTGTGTGGTTGCCATGGAACCAAAGCAACAAGTAATTCATCACAGATTGAAGCACACAAAATGTGGGACCAAACAACTTTTTGTGGGTTTCCCACAAATTTGATTATGATATTAGATATTAGAGAACACACACACACACACACACACACACACACACACACACACACACACATATCCCCATGTGCCTTGAAATAACTTTCAGCAGTATCTTTTCTGTTTTTGTTTGTTTGTTTGTTATTGTTGTTTGCAGAAACAAAGACAAAGACTCCACTATGTAACTTTGGCCGAGCCTGGCCTCCTTATATGCTAGGCTGGACTCAAAGTCCTAGAGCTTCATCTGTTTCTGCCTGGCAAAGATTTTGCCCTGTAAGTGAGGATAACCTCACATTTCTGATGGCTCTGCTTCTACCTGAGATGTGTTAGAATTATAAGCATTGCCACTGTTCTGCTTGTGTGGGACTAGGGATTAAACCTGGTACCGTGTGCATGCAAAACAATGAACTGAGATACATCCAAAGTTGTGTTCTTTGTTGAGTAAAATTATTCAAAATATTTTTGACAGGATCTTATATATCTCAAGCCTGTCATAAATGTTCTAAATAGCCAAGAATGGTGTCCAACTATAGAGCATTTGGCCTCTACCTTCCAAATGCTGTAATTATAGGCATGCATCACTGTAACCAGTTTATGTGGTGCTAGGAATTGCATCTGGGGCTTCATGAATGCTAGACAAGGACATTTGCAACTGAACTATTCTCCTAGCCTCTGAATAGATATTCTTGACTTAGTGCAGTCTGTCTCTAGAACTTGTACATAAATATTACATTACTTCATTCATCCTGTATTTATCTCTCTGTATTCATCATTGCTGTTTATACCACAGCAAAAACAAACAAACAAACAAACAACCAAAACAAAACAAAACAAAACCACAAGCAAACAAACCCAGTGGACAAACAAGAATGAGATTACTTGTCTTAGTTTGGGTTTCTATTGTTGTGAAGAGACACCATGATGATATGAACTCTTATAAAGAAAACATTTAACTGGGGTTAGCTTACAGGTTTCAGAGGTTTAGTCCATAATTATGATGGTGAGAAAGCATGGTGTAGGAAGACATGGTGCTGAAGAAGGAGCTGAGAATTCTACACTGGATCTGTAGGCAGCAAGAGAAAAGAATAAGCCACTGGGCCTGGTTTGAGCTTCTGAAATCTTAAAGACAACTCTCTGTAGTATGATTTCATTAACACATCCTGCCATGGAGTTACTACCCACCTCAATGGTTTATGTTAGTAGATGAAAGACACACACACACACACACACACACACACACACACACACACACAGTTTAATATGCCTTAAGCAGCACAACAGATGGACAACTGCTTACCCTCCATGCTGTTAAAATCTACCTCCCACTGATAACTCCATTCTAACTACTTACTAATTTCTGTGTTCCATCTTAGTTGCTCTTAACTCCAATTAGTCAGCACTCTGAGCCACATTTTCTTGGCCCAGAGCCCAGGGTGCTCTCCTTGTTTATGTACTCCATAGTGTTCCTTGCCTCCTTCCTTCTTCTTCCTCATGGTCCTAAGCCCAGAAACACTAAACCCTGCCTATGTCTCCCCTCCCCAGCTATTGGCTGCTGGCATCTTTATTTACCAATCAAAACTAACTGGGGACAGGCTCTCAGAAGCTACATCCAAACTCTCTTGTAAAAACAGTTTTGGGGGAACTAATTAGAGTTAGAATACAAGCAGCTACGACCCTCAGTGACATACTTCCTCCAAAAAGCCATACCTCCTTGAATGTCACTCCCTATGAACCTATGGGAGCCAGTTTCACTCAAACTACCACATTACTCAAGTTCTCATTCTAATTAAAACTCTAATTAATTTAATTTGCTTATCCACAACTCCAAATGTGTAGTATACAATCCATTCTGATTATTTTCTCACAAATTCATTCTTCCCTCCCTCTTGCTCCTGTCAGTCCCCTTTGGTCCTAAGTATCCTGAATATTGGAATTCTGTAAAGTAAAACTATCCATAGATCACTAGAAGATCATCAACACTAAGTGATCCTTGAGCTCATCTTACTTAGACATTGATAATTGCCTTGGCCTTTCTCAGTTGGGAGTCAATTCTTTGTGAGCCTTTCAGTCCCTAAATATTTTGGGAGAGGTGATCTTTGTTTTATACTATGGTTTCCAGGATTGTTGTCTACTCAGTACTATTGAAAAATAAAGTCTTCCCTTCACAGGAAAAAGTGGAAGCATAGTTACTGCCCATGAAATAGGACTTGGGAAATCTAAGTAAGCACTGGGGTCTTTCCCTGTAAAAATCTCACCAAGACAGTGGTATCAGTCCACTCTCCTCATATTGACATGTGCGAACTTAGAATTGCACAGCTGATAAAACCATGGCATAATAATGGTGTGAATCTAACAGTATCTTTACATTTTTACCTATTTTTTATTATGGTATGTATATTCATGCTGTGTGTGTGTGTGTGTGTGTGTGTCTGTGTGTGGTGTGCCTCTGTATATGCACAATTACCACAGCATGTGTGTGGAAGTCAGAGGAACATTTGTAGGAGTAAGGTCTTGCATGCCATGTATTCCAAGGACTGAACTCAGGGAGTCAGGCTTGGCGACAGAGCCACTTGCTGACCCTAATAATATCTTGTGGAAGGAATACTTGTTATCATATCCCATGAGAATCAAGTCCATATGCCCAGCACCACTTGTATTCTACTGAACACCCATGTGTCATCACAGTGGTACTTCTGCTCCATGATTCAACATCTTCTTCCACAACTTTCTTCTAGATTTTCTTTAGTTTATAACCATCAGTAATGATGTCCTTCAATATTTATTGTATCACAGTCTTTTGAATTTTCTTGCATTCATGGGAACCAAAATTGAACATGCTGAGAGCAGAACTAGTAATGTTTCTTCTCCAAATGTTCTCTGGCTTCCTGCATTGGCATCTACAGTATCTACATAGTATCTCAATCTAGACACTGGTAAATGACCTTTAATTATCCACAAGGTCCTGTTTAATCTATCCCATAAATCTTTGAAGCAATATGATTTCCTCTATCATAATGTTTTCAACCAAGTCTAATAAACATCACTTCTCCCTGTATTTTTTATCGTCCTTTACCCAGTGACAGTTTTCCTTTTCCTCCTGCTTTCTGCCAAATCGTTTTTCTGTCTAGTCAGCACAACCTGTCCAAACTGAAAAATCTATTCATTTAATGGTCCTATCTACAAACCATTGAATGGTCTCTGTCTGTAACCTTAATAAGACTCTGCAGCCTTAATGAAGCCAGTAGGACTATAAAGCTTTATGGGCTAGCCTCATCCCATGCTACTCTCTCCTCTCCTGTTTCTCTGTGTTGTAGAGCCATATTCTTGTGGCTCTAATGGCTTTTAGACTGAAGTTAGTGGAGATGGATTGAGATAGCATCTAAAGCTCTAGTGTCTACTGTACATGTGGTTCCAAGTTTGTTTTAAAGAGACACTAAAATCAAGTAGTTATTGAGAACTTTCGTTGTGCATACATGATAAAAAATATATGAAATAGAGTCAAATGACACTAATTTTGCTAACCAAAGTATTACAGATATAGTAATCTGGAGTCTCACCGCCTTGGTAATTATCATTACAAGCTGGCTGGAGAAAAACCTCATTTTGTCAGGGTTTTTTCCATGCAATAGCATTGGCTAAATTAATGTGTCTGCTACAAAACTAGGAAAGTAAACACCCTGAGAGTACACTACAGAAGCTCAGTCTCATAGATTTTTCTAAAACAGGAATATCTTATTTAAATAAAGTAAACATTTAGCCTCTAAATTAAGCATTTAAACACAGCCCTAATGCATAAATTAATTTTTAAATTTGTTTTAGACATCATTAAAGCATTCAGCTGTAAACTGGCACCCATACATTTTGGAAGGCCTGGTTATAGAGACTACTTAACTGTAAAATAAATAGAAGGGTAAACTCTTATTCGGAATCTAGATGCTCAGAATTCTTTTATTTTTATTTCCAGAGTTTTGACTGGGCAGGAAATGCTTTTACCCCCTTTCATATGGAAATTTTTTCCACAATATGCACCATCAATATTCATCAAGTATCACACCAATTAACAAACCATGAATAATCTGGAACAAAAATTTAATGCATGAAAACCCACAATCGTCTAGGTGGCTGTTAATAAGGCTATGTTTGAGGTAATCACAGACAAATTTAATTTTAAATATGCTTCCCTTAAGGAAGGAGTATCAATGTTAATTTAAGAATTTAATTTGTGTGGTGTTTTAATAAAATCACTTTCACAAAATCTTTGTAGAAACATCACACAGTAACTTTGCTTACCAACTAAACATTTAATTTGCTTTTACATGATGAGAATGTACCACTACTGTGAAAGTTACATAACATGATTGTTTCTCTCATATTCGTTTGTATAGTGATATTTAATGCTAAGCTGTATTTTCAATGTCAATTGATTTTTCCAGTCTTAGTGGGAAGCATCCACAATAGTGTCTGGTTGTGGTAGTTGTCTATGGGATGGATCCCATGTGGGACAGTCTCTGGATGGTCCTTCCTTCCGTCTCTGCTTTACACTGTGTCTCTGTAACTCCTTCCATAGCTATTCTGTTCCCCCTTCTAAAAAGAACTGAAGTATCCACACTTGGTCTTCCTTCTTCTTGAGTTTCATGTGTTTTGTGAATTGTATCTTGGGTATTCTGAGTTTCTGGGCTAATATCCACTTATCAGTGAGTGCATATCATGTGTGTTCTTTTTGTGATTGGGTTACCACACTCAGGATGATATCCTCCAGATACATCCATTTGTCTAAGGGTTTCATAAATTCATTGTTTTTAATATCTGAGTAGTACTCCATTGTGTAAATGTACCATATTTTCTATATCCATGCTTCTGTTGAGGGACATCTGGGTTCTTTCCAGCTTCTTGCTATTATAAATAAGGCTGCTATGAACATAGTGGAGCATGTGTCCTTAATACATGCTGGAGTATCTCTGTCAACTGAGTTTTTGATCTTAGCCATTCTGACTGGTGTGAGGTGGAATGTCAGGGTAGTTTTTATTTGCATTTTCCTGATAATTAAGGATGTTGAACATTTTTTTAGTTGCTTCTCAGACATTTGGTATTCCTCAGTGAGAATTCTTCTTTTAGCATTGTACCCCATTTTTAATAGGGTTATTTGGTTGCAGAAAGGTTTCAAATCAATACATACCAGCAATGTTCATTTGAACTTATATTAATTTTTTTCAGAATAATCCATTTGCTGTTATTCAATTTATGGTAATTTCTACCATTAAAATTGATTCTTACTGATTTTTCTTTTCTTATTCTTATTTTCTTAAACTTAATTTTGATTTACTAACTTTCTCCTTTTAGTTGTTGTTAGGTTTTCTTTTGCTTTTTTGTTGTTTGTTGGTTTGATGGATTTTTTTATTTAGCATACATTGCGTTATGCAATCTCACTGTGCTTCCCAGGATGAAGTCACAGGTCCAGGCACACTTCTGACTCCCTTCTCTAGCTCGTGAATTCTTATTTTTCTCCCACACTATTCACAAAGAACATTTCATCTCCCTCCCTTCTCATGCTTGGGAAGTTAGAAACTGTGTCTTTGAGCAATTTTTAACATAGTTGAGAACTTACTATTAGCCATTTCATTTCAAACTGGTGAACAGGAGCTGGTAAGTGCCATAGCTGCACTGACTTTTGTCTTAGTTTATGTGGCAATATTCCCTGGTATTTCAGGGTTCCCCTCTAAAATTCCATTATTTTGGATCAATAATAAGAATTATGATTTTCCTCACAAGTTCTCCAATGTCTTTCTTGCCTTTCTTTTTTATACCTTGATTTCTGTCACTTCTATTTCACTTTAACTCTTGCATGGAATTGATTAGGAATCTAGGATTTGAAGGTTCACAATTATGAACACCTTCAGGTAAACATGGAGTTCTCATACTTCCAATTCTGCTTTGTCTGTACTTTTTTTAAAAAGTTTTTATCTGAAATACTGGTTAGATATTTAATAAATGTATTTTTTATCTTTTCTTCACTTTTAAGCTCTTTTTGTTATTTATTCATCTTTTCTCTAGATTTTTAAGAATAAACGTTTTCTGTTTAGAAAAATTTCAGACATATATTAACATATATTGATAATGTCAATTCATCATCTGCCTTCACATTCCCCCTAAGTGTCTCCATCACCATCTTGCTCCCAACATCAACATCATGACCCCTTGTATTGATGTTGATCTTTTACTTATGTCATAATCTTCAATGTATTGTTTCTTTAGACATTTGTGCCTGTCTTTTATATAATCCAGCAACCAAAGTTTTACGTTGTTGTTGTTCCTGGAAGCTCTATTTTTTAAAACTATTCTCATGAAATTGGCGAGACATTTTAGTGATAAAAAAGTGTGTCACCAATGCTGGTAAACTGAATTCTAACTCTGGAGCCTACTCTATGGGAGGGGAGGAGCTATTCCTGCAAGATGTCCTGTGACTTCCATATATGCACCCTGGAATGTGGCGTCACATACACCAACACACATAGTAAATGAAATGTAAATAATTCTCTATCTTTTATAGATTCTAATTTTAAAAGTCATATTATATGCCTCTCTTTTATGTCTTTATACAAATATAGTCTTAAAAATATTCTGCTCCTGAGGAGTTTGATAATTTCTCAGTGTATCATATATGACCCTTTCATTTTCTTTTATACTTTGTGTTTACAAGCAATATGCTAAATCATGAAAAAAACTTTGATATTTAAATTTATTAATTGGTATTATTAATATCTCTTCATAGCAATTCAATTCAACTGAGAATTTTATTTTGAGAACATGTTTAAATTATATCTCATGCACATCTCATGGGTATTAGCTGAGTAGCTGAATTTACTATGAAGTGAGCTTTTGTTGGGTGTCAGTTTGTTCCTACTCTTTCATTTATAAAGTGTGTGTGTGTGTGTGTGTGTGTGTGTGTGTGCGTGTGTGTATCTGTATCTGTCTCCATGTCTCTATTTGCTTCAAATGGTTTAACTTAGATTATTTCCGAGGACAAGATTAGGAGGGAGGCACAGCCCCAGACTTGATGACTTTGCCTCCCTAGCTTGGACTTTAAGTGATCTACATGTCTTACAGGGTACTAGGTCACATGTGGACTTGATGTCATTATTTCCTGAACAGTCCAAATTGCTCGAGTTTGGACTAATCAACCTACATTTAGCTGGATAATTGCTCCATGGGTCCTTCGGGGTTCTGTTCTAACCCTGAGCTTTGAGCTCCCTGAGATTTCACCAAACTCTTTTGAAATCGAGATTTCAATTTTATTTTTTTCCCAATCTCCTTTCATTTCTATGCCTTATAAAGGCCTCAGATACTTCTGTCCTTTGCTCTTCCTATTTGTGTTAACTGGTTAATTAATTAGTTAATTGTTTTTCCTCCAGTTCAGTCATTACTTTACTATTTCTAATTAAGTGAGGTTAGTAGAAGTTTTGGTGAAAGGGGAAATGAAATAGAATATTTACAACCTTTCTTTTCCCATTTTTCTGACACACTTATTTTAATGTTTAAATAACGTCATTAAATGTTATGATTCAACATACGTGCACACATATCATGTTGATTTATGGGACTTGTTTGTTTGTTTTTGTTTTTGTTTTTCTTTGGTGCCTTCTAATCTGCCTGGATCTTATCACCTTTCTGCCTTTTCTTCCATGATCTTCCCTGAACCCTGAAGGGAAGGATTTAGAGGACACATCCCTCTTAGTGATGAGTGTTCCAATATCTCTCACTCTTTGCATAATGCTTGGCTGTGGATCTCTGTATTTCTTCACTTCTGTTGTAGGAGGAAGCTTCCCTGATTTTCGTTGAGCAAGACATTGATCTGTGACTATAGCAGGCCTCTGACTATATGTAATCAGGCATATCTGTCTATCTATCTCTATCTATCTATCTATCTATCTATCTATCTATCTATCTATCTATCTATCTATCTATCTATCTATATGCAGTAGTATTTTGTTTACTCTAGGCCCCTGGGCTTTCTAGTCTCATCAGGGAAAAGCAAATCAAAGCAACACTGAGATTCCACCTCACACCACTCAGAATGGCTAAGATCAAAAACTCAGATGACAGCAGATGCTGGCGAGGATGTGGAGAAGGAGGAACACTCCTCCATTTGCTGATGGGATTGCACGCTGATAGTCTCATGTTCTAATCCAATCAATGTTGGTTTTGGGTTCTATTTCATGGTGTGCACCTTAAGTCAAATCAGATATTGGTTGGTTATTCCCTCAAGATTTGTGCCACTTGCATATCTTGCAGGCAGGGCACCACTGTTGATTCAAGCATTTGTAGCTATTTTGGTGTTTATATTTCTCCTTTAGTAACATGCATTCTTGTAACAAAGATACTAGAATGAATGGCTTAAGGTTCCATGTAGCCAGCAGCTCCACTTCTCTATGTCCAACAAGTTGTATAGGTGTTGTACTTAGCAATATGTCCTTGCTGTCAGTTTGTGAGGAACAACTTATAGTCTTGGTAATCCTGGTAGTGGAAGCTTTATATGGTAACAGAAGATGGGTAGTTGGAGCTCTGTATCCACCATTATTGACAATTTTAATAGCCTTTATATGGTATATATTTTAGAAAGCTTCTATTGTATTAGGTGTCCACACTATCCCTGAGAGGGCCCTGAATTTTAGCTTACTCTCTCTGTATTCTCTCCCTTGTCCTCCTTTCCCCTCTCTCCTCCTATTTGATACTCTTGTTCCATCTCACCTCACCCATCCATAATTATATATTCCATTTACTTTTCCCAACAAGATCTATCTGTCTACTTCCTTACTCTATACTTTACCTCTGTGGTTCTGTATGCAGCTTGGTTATCATTGAGTTAACAGCTAAGATCCACATATAAATAAAAATATTCGTCTTTCTGAATCTGACACACCTCACTTGGGGTGATTTTTTCCTAGTTTCACCCATTTATCTGTAAATTTAATAATTTAATTTTTTTGCAAGTATAGTTTTATTATTTCATTTTTTAGGTAATTTCTTCATTTGCATTTCCAGTGCTATCCCAAAAGTCCCCCATACCCTTTCCTCCACTCCCCTACCCCCCCGCCCCACTCCCACTTCTTGGCCTTGGCGTGCCCTGTACTGAGGCATATAAAGTTTGCAAGACCAATGGGCCTTTCTTTCCCATGATGGCCAACTAGGCACTCTTCTGATATGTATGCAGCTAGAGACACTAGCTCTAGAGGGTACTGGTTAGTTCATATTGTTGTTCCACCTATAGGGTTGCAGGTCCCTTTAGCTCCTTGGGTACTTTCTCTAGCTCCTTCATTGGGGGCCCTGTGATCCATCCAATAGCTGACTGTGAGCATCCACTTCTGGGTTTGCTAGTCACTAGAAAAGCCTCACAAGAGACAGCTATATCTGGGTCCTTTCAGCAAAATCTTGGTAGTGTATGCAATTGTGTCAGCGTTTTGAGGCTGATTATGGGATGGATCCCCGGGTATGGCAGTCTCTAGATGGTCTATCCTTTTGTCTCAGCACCAAACTTTGTCTCTGTAGCTCCTTCCATGGGTGTTTTGTTCCCAATTCTAAGAAGGGGCAATGTGTCCACTTTGGTCTTCGTTCTTCTGGTGTTTCATGTGTTTTTCAAATTGTATCTTGTATCTTAGGTATTCCTAAGTTTCTGGGCTAATATCCACTTATCAGTGAGTACATATCATGTGAGTTCTTTAGTGATTGGGTTACCTCACTCAGGATGATGCCCTCCAGGTCCAAATATTTGCCTAGAAATTTCATAAATTCATTCTTTTTAATAGCTGAGAAGTACTCCATTGTGTAAATGTACCACATTTTCTGTATCCATTCCTCTGTTGAGGGCCATCTGGGTTCCAGCTTCTGGCTATTATTAATAAGGTTGCAATGAACATCTTGGAGCATGTGTCCTTCTTACCAGTTGGAACATCTTCTGGATATATGTCCAGGAGAGGTATTGAGGGATCCTCCAGTAGTACTATGTCCAACTTTCTGTGGAACCGCCAGACTGAATTCCAGAGTGGTTGTACAAGCTTGCAATCCCACCAACAATGGAGGAGTGTTCCTCATTTCCCACATCCTCACTAGCATCTGCTGTCACCTGAATTTTTGATCTTAGCCATTCTGACTGGTGTGAGGTGGAATCTCAGTGTTGCTTTGATTTGCATTTCCCTGATGATTAAGGATTCTGAACATTTTTTCAGGTACTTCTCAGCCATTCAGTGTTCCTCAGGTGAGAATTCTTGATTTAGGTACTTCTCAGCCATTCGGTGTTCCTCAGGTGAGAATTCTTGATTTAGCTCTGAGCCCCATTTTTTAATGGGGTTATATGATTTTCTGGATTCCACCTTCTTGAGTTCTTTAGATATATTGGATATTAGTCCCTTATCTGATTTAGGATAAGTAGAGATCCTTTCCCAATCTGTTGGTGGCATTTTTGTCTTATTGAAGGTGTCTTTTGCCTAGCAGAAGCTTTGCAATTTTATGAGGTCCCGTTTGTTGATTCTCGATCTTACAGCACAAGCCATTGATGTGCTATTCAGGAATTATTCCCCTGTACCCATATCTTCGAGGCTTTTCCCCACTTTCTCCTCTATATGTTTCAGTATCTCTGGTTTTATGTGGAGTTCCTTGATCCACTTAGATTTGACCTTAGTACAAGGAGATAGGAATGGTTCAATTCACATTCTTCTACAGGATAACCTCCAGTTGTGACAGCACCATTTGTTGAAAATGCTGTCTTTTTTCCACTGGATGGTTTTAGCTCCCTTGTCAAAGATCATGTGACCATAGGTGTGTGGGTTCATTTCTGGGTCTTCAATTCTATTCCATTGGTCTACTTGACTACTAATTGAAGTGTTGCTATACCAGTACCATGCAGTTTTAATCACAATTGCTCTGTAGTACAGCTTTAGGTCAGGCATGGTGATTCCACCAGAGGTTCTTTTATCATTGAGAAGAGTTTTTGCTCTCCTAGGTTTTTTGTTATTCCAGATGAATTTGCAGATTGCCCTTTGTAATTCATTGAAGAATTTAGTTGGAATTTTGATGGGGATTGCATTGAATCTGTATATTGCTTTTGGCAAGGTAGCCATTTTTACTATATTGATCCTCCCAATTCATGAGCATGGGAGATCTTTCCATCTTCTGAGATCTTCTTTAATTTTTTTCTTCAGAGACTTGAAGTTCTTGTCATACAGATCTTTCACCTCCTTAGTTAGAGTCATGCCAAGGTATTTTATATTATTTGTGACTATTGTGAAGGGTATGGTTTCTCTAATTTCTTTCTCAGCCTGTTTATCCTTCGTGTAGAAAAAGGCCATTGACTTGTTTGAGGTAATTTTATATCCACCTACCTCACTGAAGCTGTTTAGCAGGTTTAGGAGTTCTCTGGTGGAATTTTTAGGGTCACTTATATATACTATCATATCATCTGCAAAAAGTGTTATTTTGACTTCTTCCTTTCCAATTTGTATCCCCTGGATCTCCTTTTGTTGTCAAATTGCTCTGTCTTGGACTTCAAATTCTATGTTGAATAGGTATGGAGAAAGTAGACAACCTTATGTAGTCCCTGATTTTAGTGGGATTGCTTCCAGGTTCTCACCATTTACTTTGATGTTGGCTACTGGTGTGCTGTAGATTGCTTTTATCATGTTTAGGTATGGGCCTTGAATTCCTGATCTTTCCAAGACTTTCATTATGAATGGGTGTTGGATTTTGTCAAATGCTTTCTCAGCATCTAATGAGATGATCATGTGGTTTTTGTCTTTGAGTTTGTTTATATACTGGATTATGTTCATGGATTTCTGTATATTAAACCATCCCTGCATCCCTGGAATAAAACCTACTTGGTCAGGATGGATTATTGTTTTGATGTGTTCTTGGATTCGGTTAGCGAGAATTTTATTGAGTATTTTTGCATCGATATTCCTAAGGGAAATTGGTCTGAAGTTCTCTATCTTTGTTGGGTCTTTCTGTGGTTTAGGTATCAGAGTAATTGTGGCTTCATAGAATGAGTTGGGTAGAGTACCTTCTACTTCTATTTTGTGGAATAGTTTGTGAAGAACTGGAATTAGATCTTCTTTGAAGGTCTGATAGAACTCTGCACTAAACCCATCTGGTCCTGGGCTTTTTTTGGTTGGGAGACTATTAATGACTGCTTCTATTTCTTTAGGGGATATGGGACTGTTTAGATCATTAACTTGATCCCGATTTAACTTTTTTACCTGGTATCTGTCTAGAAATTTGTCCATTTCATCCAGGTTTTCCAGTTTTGTTGAGTATAGCCTTTTGTAGAAGGATCTGATGATGTTTTGGATTTCTTCAGGATCTGTTCTTATGTCTCCCTTTTCATTTCTGATTTTGTTAATTAGGATGCTGTCCCTGTGCCCTCTAGTGAGTCTGGCTAAGGGTTTATCTATCTTGTTGATTTTCTCAAAGAACCAACTCCTCCTTTGGTTGATTCTTTGAACAGTTCTTTTTGTTTCCACTTGGTTGATTTTGCCCCTGAGTTTGATTATTTTCTGCCATCTAATCCTCTTGGGTGAACTTGCTTCCTTTTTTTTTCTAGAGCTTTTAGGTGTTGTTGTCAAGCTGCTAGTGTGTGCTCTCTCTAGTTTCTTTTTGGAGGCACTCAGAGCTATGAGTTTTTCTCTTAGAAATGCTTTCATTGTGTCCCATAAGTTTGGTTGTGTTGTGGCTTCATTTTCATTAAACTCTAAAAAGTCCTTAATTTCTTTCGTTATTCCTTCCTTGACCAAGGTATCATTGAGAAGAGTGATGTTCAGTCTCCATGTGAAGGTTGGCTTTCTATTATTTATGTTGTTATTGAAGAACAGCCTTAGTTCATGGTGAATTGATAGGATGCATGGGAAAATTTCAATATTTTTGTATCTATTGAGACCTGTTTTGTGACCTATTATATGGTCAATTTTGGAGAACATACCATGAGGTGCTAGAAGAAGGTACATCCTTTTGTTTTAGGATAAAATGTTCTGTAGATATATGTTAAATCCATTTGTTTCATAACTTCTGTTAGTTTCACTGTGTCCCTGTTTAGTTTCTTTTTCCAGGATCTGTGCATTGATGAAAGTGGTGTGTTGAAGTCTCTCACTATTATTGTGTGAGGTGAAATGTGTGCTTTGAGCTTTAGTAAAGTTATTTTAATGAATGTGGCTGCCCTTGCATTTGGAGCATAGATATTCCAAATTAAGAGTTCCTCTTGGAATATTTTACCTTTGATGAGTATGAAGAGTCCCTCCTTGTCTTTTTTGATAACTTTAGGTTGGAAATCGATTTTATTAGATATTAGAATGGCTACTTCTGCTTGTTTCTTCAGACAATTTGCTTGGAAAATTGTTTTCCAGCCTTTCATTCTGAGGTAGTTTCTGTCTTTTTCCCTGAGATGGGTTTCCTGTAAGCATCAAAATGTTGGGTCCTGTTTGTGTAGCCAGTCTGTTAGTCTATGTCTTTTTATTGGGGAATTGAGTCCATTGATATTAAGAGATATTAAGGAAAAGTAATTGCTGCTTCCTATTATTTTGTTGTTAGGGTTGGCATTCTGTTCTTGTGGCTGTCTTCTTTTAGATTTTTTGAAGGATTACTTTCTTGCTTTTTCTAGGGTGTGGTTTCTGTCCTTGTATTGTTTTTTTTTTTTTTTTTCTGTTATTATCCTTTGAAGGGCTGGATTTGTGGAAAGATTATGTGTGAATTTGTTTTTGTTGGGGAATACTTTGGTTTCTCCATCTATGGTAATTGAAAATTTGGTAGGTATAGTACCCTAGGCTGGCATTTGTGTTCTCTTAGTGTCTGTATAACATCTGTCCAGGATCTTCTAGCTTTCATAGTCTCTGGTGAAAAGTTTGGTGTAATTCTGATAGGCCTGCTTTTATATGTTACTTGACCCTTTTCCCTTACTGCTTTTAATATTCTATCTTTATTTTGTGCATTTGTTGTTCTGATTATTATGTGTCAGGAGGAATTTCTTTTCTGGTCCTGTGTATTTGGAGTTCTGTAGGCTTCTTCTCTCTTTAGGTTTGGGAAGTTTTCTTCTTCTATTATTTTGTTGAAAATATTTGCTGGCCCTTTAAGTTGAAAATTTTCATTCTCATCTATTCCTATTATCCGTAGGTTTGGTCTTCTCATTGTGTCCTGTATTTCCTGGATGTTTTGAGTTAGGATCTTTTTGCATTTTGTATTTTCTTTGATTATTGTACCCATGTTCTCTATGGAATCTTCTGCACCTGAGATTCTCTCATCCATCTCTTGTATTCTGTTGCTGATGCTTGCATCTATGGTTCCAGATTTCTTTCCTAGGGTTTCTATCTCCAGTGTTGCCTCATTTTGGGTTTTCTTCATTGTGTCTACTTCCCTTTTTAGGTCTAGTATGGTTTTGTTCATTTCCATCACCTGTTTGGGTGTGTTTTCCTGTTTTTCTTTAAGGACATCTACCTGTTTGGTTGTATTTTCCTCTTTTTCTTTAAGGAATTGTAACTCTTTAGCAGTGTTCTCTTGTATTTCTTTAAGTGAGTTATTAAAGTCCTTCTTTATGAGATGTCCTCTACCATCATCATGAGATATGCTTTTAAATCTGGGTCTAGCTTTTCGGGTGTGTCTGGTGCCCAGGACTGGGTGAGGTTAGAGTGTTGAGTTCTGATGATGGTGAGTGCTCTTGGTTTCTGTTAGTAAGATTCTTACATTTGCTTTTCGCCATCTGGTAATCTTTGGAGTTAGTTGTTATCTGTCTCTGGTTAGATCTTGTTCCTCTCATGATTCTGTTAGCCTCTATCAGCAGACCTGGGAGACTAGATCTCTCCTGAGTTTCAGTGGTCAGAGCACTCTCTGCAGGCAAGCTCTCCTCTTGCAGGTAAGGTGCACAGTTATCTAGTTTTCGGACCTGCCTCCTGGCAGAAGATAAAGGCCCAAAACAGGGCCTGTCCCAGAAGCCATTAGCTTCTGTAGTTCACATTCTCACCTGTGCAGGCTAGTCTTGGAGGAATCTGGGAACCAAGATGAGTTCCCCTGGTGCTTTGGCAAAGCCCTCTTGGGCGGGTCGAACACCTCTCCTCTGGCAGGGAAGGTGCCCAGATGTCTAGAGCCCGAAATGGAGTCTGCCTCAGAAGCTGTCCTCTGAAGCTGTCTTGGGGGTGTCCGCTGACTCGGTGTCCTAGGTGACCTGGTGCTGGCACAGACCGGAATGGACTTGTGACCCTGGTCAGGTTGGGTTTTCTGCTTCCCTAATGCTGTCTCAGGTCCTGTGTGATTGGAATGGAACAGAAGTTGTGTTCCACTCACCAGACGTCCTAAGATCACGTAGAGAGTCCTCTAAGGACCTTGGGTCCATTTTTTAATGGCTGAGTAATACTCCATTGTATAGTTGTACCACTTTTCATTCATCTATTCTTCTGATGAGGATCATGTAGGTTGCTTCCAATTTCTGGCTTTTATGAATAGATCAGCAATGAGTGTGGTTGAGCCAGTGTCTCTGTGCTAAGATGAGGTATTTTTTGGTATATATGTCCAAGAGTGATATTAGATCTAACTGCATCTTGAGGTAGATTGATTCTCATCTTCCTAAGAAACTTCCACACAGATATTCATAGTGGCTCTACAAGTTTGCATTTTTACCAGCAACATATGAGTGTTTCCATTACTCTTCGTTGTCCTTGCAAGCAGAAGCTGTCACTTGTATTATTGATCTTAGCCATTCTGGTGGGTATAAAATGAAGTATTAAAGTAGTTTAATTTGCATTTCCCTGATGACTAAGGATGTTGAACATTTAAGTGTTTCTCATTTGAGTTTTCTCTTTTGAGAATTCTCTGTTTATCTGTTTTCCATTTTCTAAATTAGGTTGTTTCCTTAATATTTAGTTTTAAAAAGTTCTTTGTATATTTTAGATATAAAGAACTTTCTATTTGATGTGTAGTTGATAAAAATCTTTTCCCATTCTCTAGGCTGATACTTTGTCCAAATGGTGATCTTGGCTGTACAGAAACTTCTCTGGTCCATGAGAAACTTTTTTATTGGTTGATTTTAATGCCTGTGTTACCAGTGTTCTGTTCAGAAAATCTTCTCCTGTGCCAATGACTTCAAGGCATAATAGTCCACTTTCTCTTCTATCGGATTCAGTGTATCTGGTATTATGTTGTCTTTGATCCAGTTGGAGTTGAGGGTAATTTGCAGTCATATGTATGGCTTTGTCTGGATTCTTCTGCTTGCAGCCATCTTGTTGACTACCTGCATTTGTTGAAGATACTGCTTTTGTTTTTGTTTTTGTCCATATTGTTGGCTTCTTTATAAAAAACATCAGGTAATTATAAGTTTTATGTCTTGGTCTTCAATTCAATGCCATTGATTGACTAATCTGTTTTTTACCAATATCATGATTTTAAAAAATTACTATAACTTTGTAATACAACCGGAAACTAGGGAATGTGATACCTCTAGGAGTTCTTTATTATTCTGGTTTGTTTTCTCTAGCCTGAGACCTTTGTGTTTCCATATGAAGCTGAAGATTATCTTTTTAAGGGTTGGAAAGATTTGTGCTAGACTTTTGACAGGGATTGCATTGAATATATAGATCACTTTCAGTAGGATGGTCATTTTTGGAATACTCATGAGAATAAGAGATGTTTTCTTCTTCTGATATCTTATTGTATTTCTTTCTTCAAAGACTTGTAATTTTTATTTTATAAGTCTTTCACTTACTTGGTTAGATTTACCCTGAGTTATTTTATATTATTTGAAGCTATTGTGGATGGTGGTGTTTCCGTGATTTCTTTCTCAGTTCACTTGTCAATTAAACATAGGAGGTCTACTGAATGCTGCTAGTTAATTTTGTGTCTAGCTACTTAGCTGAAAGTGTTTATGAGCTGGAGGAATTTCCTCATACTATCTGCAAGTAAAAATTCTTTGATATCTCTCCAAGTTGTAACCTCTTGATCCCCTTCAGTTTTACTATTCCTTTAGCTAAGACTTCACGTACTGTATTGAATAGTTATTGAGACAATGCGAAACCTTTTCTTGCTCCAGTTTTTAGGATAATAAATTTGAGTTTCTCTTTATTTATATTGATGTTGGCTAGGGGCTTGCTGTAAACTGAATTTATTATGTTATGATATGTTTCTTATATCCTTACCCTCATTTGGATTTTAATCATGAAGGTGAATTGGATTCCGCCAAAGTCCCTTTCTGTAACAAATGGGAGAATTTTGATTTTGTCTTTCAGTTTTTCTATTTGGTGAATTACATACATCAGTTTATGTACCCCTGCTTCTCAGGGATGAAACTTATGTGATTATGGTGAATGATCATTTTATGTTTTCTTGTATTCAGTTTGCAAGCACTTTTGCAAAAAAAATTATCTATGTTCACAAGAGAAACTGGTCTGTAATTCTCTTTCATTGTTGGGTCTTTATGTAATTTGAATATCAGGGTATGTGTAGCCCCTTAGAACAAATTGAGAAATGTTTCTTCTGTTTCTGTTTTGTAGAACAATTTGAGGAGTATTGACATAACTCTTCTGTGAAAATCTTGTGCAATACTGTGCTAATACCATCTAACCCTGGGACTTCTGTGCTTGTGAGTGTGTGTGTGTGTGAGAGAGAGAGAGTTTCTGGTTTGTTGGTTTTCATTTGTTTGTTTCTGGTTGAGAAACTTTTAATAGTTGCTTCTATTTCAGTAGAGGTTATAGATGTGTTTAAGATGCTTATTTTTTTCTTGACTTAACTTTGGGAAGTAGTATGGATTGAGAAAATTATCATTTTTTTAAAACTTTCTATTTTGGTGGAGAACAGGTTTTTAAAGTATGTTTTTAGGATTCTCTGAATTTAGTAATTCTCTGAGTTTTCAGCATCTGTTACATATAGAGTAGCACATTTTAATTGAAACATTTTTTTAATTGGATATTTACAACTCAAGGATTCACTCCTTCAAACATGAGGTGAATAGTCTGTTTCTTTTCTGATTCAGACCTTGACCCTGGATAGCTCTAATATTTCTAAGTGATTATCCAGATGTGCTAAACATTCTCTCTGTCTCTGTCTGTCTCTCTCTTTCTCTATCTCTCTGTGTGTCTTTGTTTCTGTCTCTCTCTGCACATATGCCTGTGGGCATGGGGTTGGGTGTGTATATTTATTTAGTGTTTGTGTTTGTGTACATGTCAGCAGAGATGTGAATGTACACATGTTTACACACATGTGGAGGTCAAAGGTTCCATTCTGGTACATTCCTCTATTACTCCCCAGTTTGTGTTATAAGACAGGAAGTCCCATTGAACCTGAAGTTTCAGTGACTGATTAAACTGGTTGACCTGTGATCTCTTGGGATACACCTGTCTCTACCCTCCCAGGACTGGGATTACAAGTGTCCTCTATGCCGAGCTTTTACATAGGTACTGGATTTGAACTCAGGTGCCCATCTTTTTATTCAACCCATGGGCACTTGCTCAGGGATGGCTCCATATCCCCAGTGTGATGGACTCTTCTCCATCAATAATTAATCAAAAGAAAAAGAAAACCACATACACACACACACACACACACACACACACACACACAAACACACACACACCATTAGACATTCTGGCAAAGGAATTTTCTAAGTTGAGGTTTCCTCTTCTAATTTGACTCTAGCCTGAGTTGAGTCAACAAAATACTAAGCAATACATTCTTTCTTAACCTACAAGAATACAGCAATGCTTCCAATCAATATGCTGTATATAGGTCTGAACCAGAATTAAAAATCCCAAGATGAAGTGCCAAGTACAGAAGAAGACGATTTATAGCAGGGCAGAACACTGAGTATTATTTGGAGTATAGCTGAGCTCCTGTGTCTTTAATGGATGACTTTGGGTGAGATATATAGGTTTCTCTAAGTTTAGGCTTTGATTTTATAATATGAATAATACTATCATTCTTTAGCATTATCAGGAAGGGAAACAAAACAAAAGCAAAACAACCAGTAGTTCTCCACCTTTGGATCACAAACCCATGGAGTCTAATGAGCCTTTCAAAGGGGATGCCTAAGACTATTGGAAAACACAGATATTTGCATTATAACTCCTAACAGTATCAAAATTAGAGTTATGAAGTAGCACCAAAATAATTTTATGATTGGGGTGACCACAACTTGGAGTACTGTATTAAAGTGTCATAGTATTAGGAGGGCTGAGTATTAGGTAATGCTTGGTAATTGGCATTAACTGATAATATTATTGTCATTGTCCTTATTGTCAAACAAAGACACTTATTATATGTTACTACTTTTGCTCATTGGCATTTTTTACCTTCAGTTCTTAAAAACACAAATTAATCTGGATGGATGCTATTCACTGACTTGTGTCATTAATTGCCTGGAGTTTCCAGTCTTACAGAAGTGATTTATATTCTCATTTCTTTTGCATCCTGCCATGTGACTAGGGAAAAATTGCTTAAGATCACTTAGCCTGATTTTCAATACAGAAATGAAATAAGAACACCTGCCTTTTAAGTCTTTAATGGGTAAATATTAAGTACAGTAATACACATATGTGAATAGCAAATATACACTGACCACCAAGAACAATGTCTTCAAAGTGTTTATGATGCATTATGCTTTCTATTAGTGACACTCTATAACACACACACACACACACACACACACACACACACACACATGTATTAAATAGCAAGGATTTCTGGGAATGTAAAACTTCTCCTGTTTTGCACCACACTTTTTTATATCACAAGCTTCCCTCTCCTATCCCCAAACCCCAAATTACTGTCTTTGTTTGCTTTAAAGAGCAGAGATGCCACAGGGAGGAAACCAAGCAAATAATGTAACTAGAAAAACGCTGTTAAAATGCACACCCCTAAACAGATTTTAAAAGAGATACTAAATAACCCATTGTCTCCAAAGAAAAGAAAAGCAAACAGATAAAATCACAACATACACCAGGGACAAAAATCCCCAAGTGAAAAGGTGGTTATATAAAGCGCCATTGAACAATGTAAGAACTATAAATACATACACAATGTCATCATCTATGGTTTCTCTGAGAGACATGTTCCCTTTCAAAAGTGTACACCCATCTGTTCAAGACAAAGTCACAGTGTGTTTCTGAAATTACTTACAGCTCTTAAACTCAGACACTTCGGGTTGCAATTTTTAAAGTATTTAAATTTTATTTAAATGTGTTTAAAGACAGTTTTACAGCCCTGGATTTGGAAAGAGATAACAGACTTCCCATAATCAAAGCACTCTTGAACAGCTGAGGGCTTAAATGAATATGAATTAAACCCAGAAACATATAGAAAAAAATGAAAATTTACAGCTCATTTACGCCGTACCTTGGAAGGTATTTTGAAAGATAACCAAGGTTTTGTAGGTGATGCTGAAAATTAAGTAATAAAGATCTTTATTTTTGATTTATTTAATTTCAACACCTTATTTCTAAAGACTGCTTTTATGAATACTCTCTGAATCCTATAACATCATGTCAGAGACTATAGTGCATAAGTTATGACTGAGTCATTGTATCTTGTGTCTTGAGATCTTGAACACTGTCCCTTCACAGTTCAAGAGTATTCTAGCATTAATGGTTGCTTACTGATCATGTGTTTGAGGGGTTTCTTAAATGCAATCCTACATCAAAGTTTTCATGATATATTTGAATCTTAGTAAGCTACTCTTGTGAAATTATCTGCAGATTTTAAAAAATTTTGATCATCTTAAAAGAACTTAAGGAAAGAAGATTGGTTTTATGTGAAACACTTTGAATGAATGAAACATGTTGATGACAGTCAACCTCATGTCATTCTTTCTTCAATAAAAGGTATGGTGAATGGCAAATGCGTGAAGACTGGCTTTCCTGGTTTCTCTTTGACCATTACAACAGACCATACTCAGAAAGTATGTTTTATATGATTTGTTTCTAATTTGGTGTACATGATTCAATAAAGGGTTATGGTCTAGTTAACAAACAAATGGTGTCAGATACTTGTCTATGAATGCGCCTCTTGGCACAAGCTCCTAACAAAAATACAACATACAAAGTAACATTTCAAAAATGTAGATATGTATAATAATTATACTCTGCTTTCTAGAATTCCACTAATAAGCATGCAAAAGAACATTTGTTATTTTCTATCATGTGAGATGAAGTACTATTGATATCAGTGGACAGAAGTACTGAGGGCTAGAGCCATGGAAAATCCAATCCCAGGGTGGTCAATGTTCATTTATTGATTTTGGTAGGTCACAGTAACCAAAGGTAACCACATGGTAAGAACTGAAGTTTGATTTCTTTTACTGAACACTTTCCTGTTCATAAATGAGATGGTATAAACCATGGGGAAGGGTCTGCAGCTGAAGTAAGGAAACAGGAACACAGGCAGGAATAAGAGCACCAGGAATGGGCAGCCATTTCTCCAGGTCAACTCTAATGCAGATGGAATTGATTAAATGACATAGTGCTTCAAGGTTGGATTTAGACAGGGTCCTTTCTCATTTTTCCCTAGAGGAAGTAGCAAAGGTTAAGGATTAAGGAAGTGATGCCAATTAAGTGTTTCTGACATAAACTGTGGTAAAGTCAAATGGACATTAACAGAAGATAAATAAATAGACTCAGGTTATTAGCCCACCATTTAGAGCTCAAATCAAATATTTTAGGGAGCAATACAAGAATAAGCTGTCTTATTTGTTATTTCCTATCATGTGTTCTTTTTTTTTTTTAGCAGAGACCTTACATGTACAGAACCACCAACAGCATCAAAGGTCAAATTTCTTACAGGTGAGAGACATGGAGAAAATGGAGGACTATAGAGTGTGACCTTTACATCTATACACACAAAAACCATGTCCATCAAGAAGGGGTTTCCCTGGTCTTTGTGAGACATGGTTTCAAGTAGGTGGATTCTGACCCAATAAGGCCTACATGATGTTCCCTCTAGACTGAAGATTACTCTTGGAGAGTATCCCTGTCAATGTCAAAGCCCCAACATGGTCTGACATTCAAAAGTTCTTTCTTAAGTGGTACTTTGCTTTAAATTATAATTATACATTTTTTGCTTGTTTGTTTATTTTTCAAGATGGAGTTTCTCTGTGTAGCCCTGGTAGTCTGAAACTTAATTTGTAGACCAGGAAGATGTTTAGAGCTACCTCCCTCTGCCTCCCATGTGTTGGGACTAAAGTTGTTTATTATCTTATAGGTCTTAAATTTATGTGTTGTATATTATATAAATTTTAAAGTTACAGTTGGATAAATTTTGTCAACAATATTTATTAAGTAACCATGAAAAGGAGATGTTGCTCCCATCACCCCAAGGGATTTCTTCAGCCCCTCTCCCAATAACTGTAATGTACCTAAGATCATTGTTGTGTTTTCTGTTGCTACGAACCTCATATAAACAGAAGCACAGAGTCAGCAGTCTTCTGAGTAAGATGCTTGGTCATCATTTCCATGCCATTGACAGTCATATTTAAACATTTTTGGTACAGTAGCACCTTATTTTATGACTATACCACAGGGTATTTTTCATTTTCTTGGGAGTAGTCATCTAGTTTACTTCTAGTTCTTATTTTTATACATATGTGTGCTGTGTGTATTTTTGCACAAGTTCACAATATATACAATAACTTCTTTGTTTTGTGTATAGAGACCTACTCTGAGAATGGATAGGATGTAGAATTGTTATCCATTTAACTTTATTGTACATTTTTCAGGGGCATAAGTCATTTATCCTCTTACATCAATGTCATGGTTACTCTGTATCTATGTGAGAGTTGTAGTTGCTCTAGATCTCTGCTGGCCCAGATGATATTGGTCTTGCAGAATCTACTCTTGCAAGTGGGAAACAATACTGAATTTGGATCTATATATTACATCCTTGATTGATCACGTGTTGAGCACCTTTGGAGATTATTCTGAAGCTTATCTTTAAATATTTGCAACTGGAATTTAAAAATAATTTGGTAGTAGTATAAGTGAAGTTGTTATATAGGTCATCAATCTTCCCTGTGTTATTGATATGATTTTCTGGTTTGTGGCTTGGAATTTCTTTTTCTCAGTGGTGACTTCTAGAGAATTAGAAAAAAAAATCACTTCCTAATATTTAAAATATTATAAAAATACACAGGAAATTAGAAAATTCCTATACCCCCACCCCTTTCAGATTCTAAATATTACATATTAAAGAACTTCCTGTGAGTCCCATGAGATCACAGTCTTGAAGTTTTCTTTCACTCTTAATATTCACTTTTTAGAGAGAATGACTTTCTCATTAACTTCTGTTGTATTCCTTACCTACCAAATGAAGGGCCCTTACAAATTCAATGAGGAAATAAAACAACTCGACTTGCACATATCAGGTGCTGAGCCACACACTGGGAATGCACAACTTCCTTTGTGCTTAGACCAAGGCAATGAATTCATGCTTACTTCCTTTCCTTGATGACAAACCTGGAATCCACACATTGCCAACAGGCAGAGGCAGCATTCAAGGCTGCTGGTCTGCCTTTAAACCTTAGGGCTTCCTCCTATGCACTGGGCTGACTTCCAAATATAATTCCTAGGAAATGGTATGACACAGCTGATATAAAAAGCCTGATTTACATTATTCCCTAAAGAAATGAGTGTAAAGCTCATTTTCTAAATTGTAATGTCAATTTAAAAAGAAGTTACAAAGTGATGAAAAAATAAAGACTGACTCTTTGAATTAGACAAGCTGTCATTTATGTGATCATTACCTATATGAAGAGTCTCAGAACTAAATGCTTTTTTCCCAAAAAAACCTGATATTAACATAGGAAAAGAAAAAGAATACACTAAGCCATAGTTATAATCTGCTCAAGTAAATATAGCTCCTGCTGAAGCAAGAAGCAGCAATCAGGTATAAAAAAGACAGTGCCAATACTGTTGAGCAATACTTTAGAAGTGAGGCATAATAGGGCTAGGAACAGTTTTGAACCAGTATTGTTCCTGTTGCTATAGAAATTCATGTCACAAACTCCTAAATTTGAAATTACAAATGTTAAAATATTACAATTGAATACATAAATGTGCTTTCTTATAAATTTCCATCACTGGATTAAAGATATAATTAAAATATGGTCAAGTTGCAGACTAGGGAGATGACTCAGTGAGGTACCTCACATGCAGGTAGAAGGAGTACCGTTGTCAGTACCAACTTAAAAAGTCAGGCATGACCTGTGGCTGCAGTCCTAGCCCCGGAAATAGAAACATGTGGAATCCTAGGAGTTACTGAGCAGCCAGTCTAGAAAATCATTGAGCTCCCAGTTAGGTGAAGGAGCTTGCATTTATAGAAGAGATAGGAAACCATAGGGTGGGACACTAAATGTCAACTTCTGGCAATACAGGCACTCAGAAGATAATGGTGAAATCATGAAGCTTTGACAATGGCAATTTTATATGTACACAGTAATAAAATGCATAAATATATTTGTGGCAGGGAGAAGGCAGAGATGTGGTGGTTTGAATGAGATTAGTTCCCATAGGCTCTTGTTTGGTTCCCATAGTTGGTAGAATTGTTTAGGAAAGATTAGTAGGTGTGGCCTTATTGGAGAAGGTGTGTCACTGGGGGTCAAATTTGCGATTTCAGAAGCCCACTTTAGGGCCAATCTTATGCTTTCTTAGCCTGCAATTTGTATATTTTATGTGAACTCTCAGTTACTTGTCCAGGACCATGTCTCTTTGCTTGCCACCATCCTCCCCACCATGATGATATTAGACTAACCCTCTAAAACTGTAAGCAAGCCTCAAATAAATGCTTATTTCTAAAAGTTGCCTTGGTTACAGTGTCTTCTCACAGTAATAGAATAGTGACTAGGACAGAAATCAACCATTGCTCCTTGAAGATAGATAAAGAAATGAGGTTGGAAATGGAGATAGGAAAATATAAATAAAATACAAGCAGTGTCCCATTTTGTAGAACTATTAAATATCTTATCTGTTAAGTTATAGACAACTTTTAGAGTACATTTTAATAACTTCGGTCTTCAGAATTAACTTGTTTCTAAAGCCAATTTTTCTTAAATGTTTAGTTAAAACGGTACAGTGCCTGTGCTTTTAATTCTGGCATCCATTCACGAGGCAGAGGCAGGGGCATCTTTCCATGTGTTCAGAACTATACTGGTTTACATAGTGAATTCCAGGCAAGCTAGGGTTACATAATAAGACTTTTTGTCTTAGGAAAACCAAACCAAACCAAACCAAACCAAACCAAACCAAACCAAACCAAACCAAACCAAAGCCAGCCCAACCCAACCCAATCCACCCAACAAACCAAACCAAGCCAAGCCAAGCCAAGCCAAGCCAAGCCAAGCCAAGCCAAACCAAACCAAACCAGACCAGACCAAACCAAACCAACCCACCCAAAAAACCAAACCAAACCAAGCCAAACCAAACCAAACCAAACCAAACCAAACCAAACCAAACCAAACCAAACCAAAGCAAACTAAACCAAACCAAACCAAATCAAACCAAACCAAACTATACTAAACTAAACTAAACCAAATAGCTAAATTAAGCCAATACAAAGCAAAGTCCATAAAAATGTATTGTTTCAAATTTTTTTCTCATTTCACCATATGTTAATCTGTCTGTAACAAATACAATGAGGATAAAGTCTAACTTTGGAATTTGAAAAAGTATACATAGTTGTATTATCTATTCATAGAGTTAAAATATTAATATTCAAAATAAACTGTATTTTGAACAATTTTAGAGCAACAGAAACAAGAGACATTGTTAAAATACTCTAGAAGTTCCCATATTCCCTAGAAGGTTGATTAATCAGTGTGAGTGTGTGTGTGTAAATGTGTGTATGTGTGTGCATTTGTAAGTGTGTGTTTGTGTAAAAGCTTTTTCTTATTGTTTGGATACAGGTTCGCTCACCCCAAATATTCATGAGCTGGTGTGTGGGATTAAGAATTGGAAGACACTAAGGAGAATACCATCCTCCATCAGATGAAATTAACATAGCTCTCATAAGACTTATTTGGGTTTCAGAATATCATGATGTTATAAAATGAAGCCATGATATACACTTGATCCTTTCACCATAGTATTTTTTTCTTCCTATTTCTCTGTCAGTTTGTAACATGGCCGAAGTCTACCACCAACATGGTCATTCATCCAGTTTAGTACGTAGAACTGTGAGCACAAAAGGGCTAATTTCTTTTGACAATACCCACTTTTAGTTATTTTACAGTAGACTCAGAGAACTTTTATAAATCTTCCTTCCCTTTCTTTGTTGACAGTATGAGATATTTCAGGACTGTCTGATATAATTTCAGTGTTCCTATAAGACCTTACTTCAACATACACTCCTTCATTTTATAAAGTAATTAGGATTAGGGACCAGCATCTCAGTGGGGGATGGCTGTTGTCACTCAGTGTGCCATGTCTTCTGGGCCATTTTGTCTGACAAGACCCAAATTTTATCCATATCATCACATGTAAATACATGTAGCAATAAATAATTCTATGTGTACCATATATATGTATCTGATTTGAGCTAAATAAGAGTATGTCCTGGTGTTTCCATTAATAGCCATTACCTACTCATTCCATCCTTGTGCTCTTGGTAATGTTTAAGTTCCCACTACACATCAAATTTACTTAGGTGCTCCCTTGGCACCATGACTCTTAAACACATTATTTCCTACATGAAACACAGTTAGGTTTTCAACAGTCTACATTCCCTTTTCAGGCTCAATTTCCATTTAAAATTTGCATACATTACAGTTTACATCTTTAGTAATAGATTTCTATAAGTTCTGACAACACAATTTTATGAACCAGTCATTTGCTTAGCATACTAAAAATCCTGATTTTTCAGAGATCCTCCATAACAACTAATCTAAAACCATTACACAGTGTTGTCTTTTCCAGAATTCTATAGAGTCTGAATGCTGTAGTTTTTTAAATGCTTATTTGAGTTAGCAATGTGAACTTCAGTTAGTATGGGTTTTTCATGGCTTAATTCTAAATGTAATTGCTAAACATTGTTTTATTATATGAATGAACTATATGAGTAAACACATTTCAAAATTCATTTACATATTGAAGGATATCTTATTTTCTCCTACTTTGGGGTATATATATATTATATATATATATAGTTATACTTTTTGGTGTAGAAATAAAACTAAGTGGATAAATATGAAGGCCCGTGTTTGTGGGGTTGAGTCTATACTTAGCTTTGTGAAAAATTATGTTTTCCAAAATTGATGTACCATTTGTATTCTAACGAGCAGTGAAAGTCAGTCCTTCTTTCTTCATTTTCTCTGATATTACCTTTGAAGTTTACTTAGTGATGCCAGGACTCACAGAGACATAGCATCATTATCTTCATTTGGAATTTTCCAATGGAAAATTTAATTGCGCATCTTTTCATGGACTTATTTGCCATCTCTGGAATTTTGTTGAGTTGTCTTCTGCTTAGGATTTGTTCAGTTCTATTAGGGCCATTTGCTTTATTTCTGTTAACATGGTTGTGTGTGTATGTGTGTGTGTTTAAAAGTACATAACAGACATACCATGAAAGTGTCCTTGTAACCATTTAAGAGTGTATAACTATGCAGTCTTAAGTTCACTCACAACTTTGCACATCCAGACCTTAAGTACAGATGCTTAGCATTCATGAGCAAAAACAATAAAGAAGCTTGCTAATAAATCCTAATACTTCACTGCCAAGGAACTCATATTTATTTCACTGACTATTGTTTTGGGATCTTCTTGATCATGGAAATATACACCTAGTCATCAAAATCCTTATCAACTGACTATAATACTCTGCAATATACTAGAACTTTTAAGAGATATATACCATTGTCTTTTTATATTGTCTAGTGAGAAGGACAAATATTCTTATAAAATATACCTTGATGAAGGGAAAGGATAGTAGCGATCAATTTGAGGTAGAGCATGGCTTTTTAAAAAACTAATTTAATTGCATGTTTGAGTGTTTGCATATATAAATACCTGTGCAAACTTGCCATGTATAAGTATCATGCAAATAAATGTGGAGGGCAATATGTCGAAGGTAGTTCTCTCTCTCTACCATGGGGGTCCTGGAAATGGAACCTAAATTAGTATACTTGGTGGCAAGTATATTTACTTATGCAGCAATCTCATCAGCCCCCTAGACGTGGAGAATTATTGTAGTAAGTGGTTCAATATTCTACTAGCCAGATTTTTTAAAATTTATTAGATGAAACGATTGGCAAATTAAATATGTGGGTTTGAGACTACACAGAGTAAGTAAATCCTCATGAAACTTAAACCACTTTCAATGCTTTGAATGTATTAAAAGTTAAACTTTCCTCAACTTTCCTTCATTAAACAATCATTTGAATTCACTGCTGTAGTTTTACAATTAACTCCATTGATTTCTGGTGACCTCTGATAAAAGGCTTCTGAGTTTGTGGTGTGACTTGCTGTAACAGCAGGGAATGATACCATGGACAGTAATTGTAGAACTTCAATAAATCGTATAATTGTTGAGATCTTGAAAATCATCTCTACCTACAGTTTCATTAATCAATGATGTTGAAAGCAAGGCTAATAATCACAGTCTCTTTTCTTCTCTTGGGATTGGAGCCTCCAAAGCTAGGTGGCTTTACATGAGATATATTAAGTGTGGGATCCATTGATCTATAGGGATCGGACAGTCATTTATTTCCTAATATCAAAATGACACCAGTGACTCCAGACAGCAAGCAGCAGAGTTTTGTCAAACATTTTGAAATATAATATGTGCTCCAAAATGGGCAATGCCAGCTACAACAAAATATTTTTCTGATTCAGGGCCAGCTATATAATGTACATATCATGATGCCATTGTAAAGATAAAGTCCCTTATGTGCAAGTGACTAAGAATTACAATGGTGACAGCAGAGCATTAAGCCATCCATGGTACCCTAGTAAGCGGTGATCCTCTAAGGCCTTATTTGGTGACTCTTCATACTCCACATAGTGAGCCCTGCTTGAGCCAGTTCTATCTCTGAGAGTCTTTAGGTATCCCACTGGACTCTTTGTAAAGTTAAAAAGATCATTTACTTGTTTGTTTGTTTGTTTGTAGTGTTTCTGTTTGTGTATGTGTGTATCACCGTTGATAAGTAGAGGTCAGATGACATCCTGTTCTCTAGTTCTCTAGTTCGTCATGTCAAATGAGGGTTTTTAGGCGTGAATCCTGAGAATGAAAGTGAATGGAAAATCCCCTTTGCTTTGTAGTCATCCTCAGGGTTCTGTTCAGATAAGGCATTTTTTTGAAACTTTATGTTTTGGGGCTGTAAGGAGGCATGGGGGACTGCTTTATAGAAATGCAAAAAGCAAGTAAGCGTAATTTCCAGAAAAGATAGAACAATAATTAGAAAATATCTGTAGACTTTCTCTTTCCTTCCTGTATTTAAATCTTCTTGAAGGGAACAAGGAAACAATCACATATCTTATTTAAGCAATTAAAATCAGTTGATTTCACCATCTAATGAGGAGTGGAAAGGAGTCTAATGGTGATTTATTAGGGAGTATAAACAGCAATATGGCAAAGAAACAAACATGTCTCTATGTTAATGACTACATACAGCCAAGGTTCTTTTTTTTTTTTTTCCTCTTACCCAGTATGCTGGTGAGTGTCTTCTCAGGTCAGCTGACACTCATGAATACCTGAAGTGGTTACTTATTTAAAATATGTGAAAAATATTTTCTTCAGTGGCATGGTCATGCTTTAGTCAATGACTAAACACATAAGTAAAGAAACCCTCTGAAGTCATTCTAGGAAGTGATTGGATGCATTTGAGTTTCTAATACTTTATAAATTTCTCTACACTGGCAAGCCAGGCCCAAGGTATAAAGTTCAGTAATAGAATTTACTCTATAATTTTTGTCTGCTTATTTTTTGAGTCAGGGTTTCTCTGTATAGCTCTGGCTGTCATGGAACTCACTTTGTAGACCAGGCTGTCCTTGAACTCAGAAATCCGCCTGCCTCTGCCTCCCAAGTGCTGGGATTAAAGGCGTGCACCACCACCACCTGGATACTCCATAATTTTAACTTTCCATTATAGACACTTGAAAGTACATTACTCAGTTTTGTTTTTAATTATGTATGTATGTGCATACACACACACACATACACACACACACACACACACACACAGAGAGAGAGAGAGAGAGAGAGAGAGAGAGAGAGAGAGAGAGAGAGAATTTTTATAGTGCTATATATTAAAGGCTACCTTGAATATCCTAGATGGATACTGCACAATTGAATCACATACAGACTGCTGTCCCATTTGAATAAAAAACACACTCTCCTTGCTCAATAGAACTTTGCAATAGAAAAAGTCCAATTATAGCCCTTTGTCTTTTGAGTATGCAGAATATATTTACCAAAGCAAAATCAAGGTTTAGAAGACAAATAATAAATTTAATTTTAGTAAAGTATTTTATAGAGCTTTAGAGATAAAAATAAGACTCACTGCTCTTTAGAAGCTATATTGTCTAAAACCAAAATATCTTCAAAAGGTCCTATTTTCTTGATGTTAAATGTCAATTAAATTGACACTATTCCTCAGCAGTTGTCTACTACCATTTGTCACGTTGCCTAGAAATATAATGGTAAAAATAATATATAATATTATTTAGTGTTTATGGAACACTTTCTATTTTCTGTTTTAAAAACAAGAAAACAACAACAACAAACAAAGAAATAAACACACTTCCAGCTACTTTTTAATCTTCTCCATGAACCTTGATGGGCCAATGAGAGCCACTTTACAGGGTACTATAAAAATGTAAATCCTTAGGGAGTCATATGGATCTCAGTGCTTGGACTGATATTTCTGGTTGCCCTGGCACAGGTAGACTCTGCGTATTTGCAGACACTGATAAATTGGCATAGACAGAAACTTAAGCATTGCACAGACTGAAGCTTTAGGATGTCTCTGGTTTAGCTGGTTAGTATCAGTGACTTCTGTGCTTTCATTTTCACTTGATGCCACCCCTCACTAGATGGAACCCCTAAAGTGAATACTTTAGGTTAATAGAGGTCTCTGAGAAGACAGTCTTTAAATTATGCAAAACAAGCTGTTTTACCTCCCTCTTTGTTTCTTTCTCCCCAGTAGTTGAGGTTTATAGGGTTGGCTTGCCATCATAGCTTCACAAACTATGGCGTATACGCAGATCAAGGCCATGGTGATTCCAGGATCAGACACCTATGATTGCATTTGCTATAGCACACAAGCAAGGCAACGAAAGCTGCACTAATACATATATGTGGCTTTGCAACCATAAGGATTTCTGTCAGGAGTAGCCCTTATAAACCAGGAAACAATTCAAAGTATGTGAAGAGAAAATCTCAACTCTTAGAAGCAGCTTTGGAGGATTCCATTCACAGAATTCTCTTCCGATCACCACATAACAGCTTTTTTTTTTTTTTTTTTTTTTTTTGTACCTGTACATGGTTGTCTTAAAAAACAATTTGATAGTATTTTTTCTCTTTTGTATCTTTATATACATTCTCAAGTTTTAAATAGGATTTAGACACAGAAATTTCTGATTCAAGTCTTTATATTTTCAATGCTATCAACTTAATTTTAAATTTACAAATAGATTAATCATATCAACATCCATTTGAACAATTTTCAAGGTGTACCCATCTCTGTCATGAATATATCTGTTAATAATTGAGGTTGTTTATATACAAAGACTGGCTAGGGAATATTTTTGCCTAATCACTTAAATATTTTTTGAAGGAGAATTTTTGTCAGTGTACAAAAGAAAGAGGGGAACCCAACATAATCTTGGAGTCAGAGACAAGTAAAATAAAATAAAACAAATAAAATAAAATAAAACAAAACAAAATGAAATGAAATGAAATTCCACTTTGTTAAAATTCTACAAGACTCAGTTTGTGTCTCCTCTTTGAATACTAGAATACTATACTAGATAGAGCCATCACTGCCTGCTTTGTTTCCCTCCTGAAGTGCTTTGAACTCTGCTGGAATTACAGCATGTGGTATACTGTGTGACATTTATTTATTTACATAACTGCTTCTAATAGCAGAATATAAACTCCTTGACAGGAAAACACAGCGTGTTTTATCTCGGTGACTCTGGGGTTTGACATAAAGTAGTGTTCAAAGTGATGCTCAATATATTTTTATTAAGCAAAAGTGATCTGCATTTCAGTTATTAGAAATTGCTACTGACAGCTTCAAAAAGCTACTTGTAGTCAATGATAGAATCATCAGACTGGATAGAACAAGAGACTTTGTATAAGGCTACCATGAAACCAGCTTGTTTCCCTGTCTTTGTAGTAGGATGAGAAAATCTGAATAAATTAACTATATTTATGACATGTACACCATAATTTGTAGCTGACTTCAAAGCAGGGTTTCTGCCCTAAATATATACTAAGTCCAACAATACTTCCTAAGCAAGTTTGCTTTATAATTATGAGAGGAGCATGGCTAAGTAACATGAGTTCTCTAAGCACAGTGAGACTGTGTTGTTGTGGGGAAATACAGCAATGGGTGGCAACAAATATAATTGATGAAATTTCATAGATGTCACTGGAGAAACTTCAGGGACTTCATCTTTATCTCCTTTTCTTCATCTTCTCATTTCAGCTGTAAATGATAAATTACAAACAATCTAATCTGCATCTTAATCTTTTTTCTCCTCTATTTCTTATTCTTGTCCCTTGTTTATTGAGAACTCACAGAGACTGGAATGATGTGTAGGTCTTAATTTAATTAAGACTTAAATGGCAATCTGCTTACTCCATCTTCCATTCAATTTGCATCAATAAGCACCTGCCAAAAGAACATCCAGAAGCGTTTGATTGAAAGTTTGCTTCAGTAATTATCATGTCAACCTTAGTGTTTCCTATTCTCTTTTTTATGAGTTCCACACCACCACAGTGACTGTTAAACTGTTTTTGACTGTATGAGTTAAACTAGACATAAAAAACAGTTTTTGAAAGAGGAAAAAAAAATAACAGGTTAATTTCACCATGAGAAAAATTAGAAAATTAAATAAAAGTACATAAACAATCAAACTGGGAGTCTTGTTTTACTGGTAATGTTTTAATTATACCAAAATTTCTGTACGTTATTTTCCAAATAATTCAAAAAGATTTTCCCTAGTCCAGGTCTGAGGTTTTTAGCCCAGCAAAAGGCTGGTACTCTTGGGTCTTTGTGATTAAAGAGTGAGAAAAATGCTAGTCTTTTTTTTTTTTTTTTAATGGAGTACTTACTTCTTGGGCAATATTGAGCTATAGCCTGCATTATTCATGTGTATCTCAAAATATTCTAAATTTGTTTGTCTCCTCCTTGAAAAATTATTCTCTTCCCCACTATTTGAATCACTTAAAACTTGGGGTAAATTCAACAATCTGCTTCATTCATTTTTCTGGGATGCTCTATTTGTTGAGCCTTCCAGCCTTACCCTATAACTTCTTTATTGGAGCTACTCTCTATGGATTGCTAGTCTCTTTTTCCTTTGATAGTCCATGTGTTTGTTTCAGGCAAGAGAAGACCCTTCTAGTAGATAAATAAGAGCAAAACCCAACAAGGACCAACAAGACATAGTATGATATTTGCTCCATCAGATTTAACACATTGACAATATCTAATAAATTCCTTAAAAGCCGTATTGTTCTGTGTGGTCTTACTGAAGCCACAGGTCTTACTAAATTTCACAAAAGCCCTCTTCTCAGTAAGGCCTCTCATAAATTCTAAACTGAATAACCCTTGGATGCTAATCATTCATAGGTTATTCTTCACCTCTATCTTTGAAAATAGACATTTTACTATGTTATCCTAAATGACCATATTTGAAGGGCAAATCATATTTTCCTGCTAGAATTGTAATTAACATTTAATAACTTCTACACACACGTACACAAACCTACACACCCCCACACAAACTGATAGATATAGTTAGCTAAAAAGATATATTGATATTGACACAGACTGTTTACCTTTATTTAAGAGTGTTGTGGTTAACATTTTCTTTTTTGGGTTATTATATTTTCAACAGATACACACTGACACCCATAAAATTAAAAAATCACAGTGAAGTCCTGTGATTCATCAACATTGCCCTAGGTAATTCTTAACAATAGCTCTCTTAGTTTTTGTGGATTCTGCTCTCTATTCCTCTGTCTGAGTAGTTTGTACTCATCCCTAGCCAAGTTCTTCTTGTTCATCCACTAGTCCATTTCTGACTCCAGTAAAGAAAAGGCCTGCCTAAACCATTGATATGAATTCCTCTGATGTTCTTTGTCAACACCTTAAAACACAATGTTTTCAGTACTAATATGTTTTCTTTTTCTTTTTTTCAAGAAATATGACTTGAACATTTCAAGCCAACTCTTTAAAATTTGTGGGACTCATATTCATGAAATGAATGTTTGATCTTTCAATCTCTTTGATCTTCAGTTTTACTTTTCTACTGAATTAATTTTATTCTTTATAGATTTAAATATACTCTGTTTATAAACCTTAGGTTTAAAGGAGAAATACACACATATAGTGTGTATTCTGAAAATTATGTATGCATATTTGCACACACACACACACACACCACATATACACACCACACAAATGCACACATATGAATTCTGTTAGTTTGGATTAATACAATATATTTGATCATATTTTTCCCTTCCCAAACTCTTCTCAGATCCTCATGCCTCTCTACCTACCCTACCCGATGTTTTTTCTCTTAAAAACAAAACAAAACAAAAACTAAACTAAGAAAAAAAGCACATACATGTAAACTCAAAAACAAAACAAACAAACCTAAACACAGAGTCCATTCTTTGTTTTTCTTTCTGTACTTTTAATTTATCTCTAGGATTTCTTTTGGACCCTGACTGAAGCTGCTGTTTAAAAGTCTCATTTATATCACTCTTTCCTTTTGGTTCTAATTTCTTCTTGTCTAATTCCATATGCTTCTAGGTTTAAGCCATAATCTTAGGTAAAACAATCATGTATTTTAGCCCTATCTAACTACCTAGAAAAGTTCTCATTTATGTTTTTATATGTCAGACAACATTAAATCCAAGCGAAACTATTTTGATAGAATCATAATAAGGGCTACTTTGATATAGGATTCAACTTCCTGAAGCAAAGGGAAAGCCACGTGTCCTTAACCATCTCCCACATGACTCTAATCCCTAAATCCATTCCTTGTTTGGGACCATATTTTTCTTTTTAATTTTTATCTCTGGGTCAATCTGAAGCCTCTCCATATATCACATGCTTACATATAGGTAGGTGTTCTCATTATATTCTTATATTTTAAACTCCATATCAAGGGACCATAGAAAGGGCCATGTTTCACTCTGTATTGTTCAGAGCTGTCTTTGCTTGCATATTTTGCAACCTATTTTTCAACAGTGAGAAACTATTTAACAGTTTATAAGTATATTGTTCACTTCTATGTTTTTTAGGTGATTCCCCCAAAATGTTTTTTCTATCCTTGGTATTCAAATTACATGAAAATTTATAGCTCAAATACAAGTCAAAATTAAATAATTCTTTTCAATCCATTGTGAGATATTGTTTTACAAATATACCCACTGCATATTTATAGGTAGCTATTCTTCTTAAAAATGTGAGTGAGCAATTTCCTTACATTTCAAAGGAAAAAGAATATACACTTTTAGTGTCATATTATAGTCATATTCCCAAAATGAAGTAAGAAGAAGGTATTTAAAAATGTCCAATCACTGTCTACAACTAACAGGATATCTTTGTTGTGATAGCAGTGAATCTGGTGAGTTTAGACTCATATTTCATTTTTAAGTACTTACTCAAGAGATTGTAATCGTGTGTATTTTTTTCCTTGTTTTTCTAAAAATGTGTTTACCCTCTCAACTTGCTAGTAAATTTCTCTTTCACACTGTGGTGCATCTGTAAGCATCTGAAGTGTTTCTCTCAGTTGCATTTAGTTTTAAATTAAAAGTGCCTAGATGACTGGGAATTTATTGCAATCTAATACACTTCCTTTCCACTTTTTTATGATGTCATGACGTTTCTGAGATCTTTATGGCCATTAATTACTTGTGTTTTTATGATATTGCAATAAGCTAGAAGGGAGAGAACATATTTTTCTCTGTACTTAAGCAGAATCAAAGAGCAGGAAAAGCAGTTTCAGTAAATTGTTAATATCTTTCCTGAGACGGGTATATCGGCATCCCACTCTGACCTAGATGATAGTACTCTGCTCCACACAGCAACCACACCACCAGATTTCTTTTTTTTTTTTTAATTTTTAATATCCATATTGAATTAGTAGTTATACAGAACTTAACCAATATTTTTAAAGACAAAAATTAACCAAGCTAAAAGACTGTTAAAATCATGGCATTCCAGAGTTGTATGAGGATCATTTTCCACATACGGTATATGTTACGAAACAGGTTTCTCTTGATTTGGTACAAAAGCAAGTAGTTTTGTTTCTCTAAGCACTGGTGATTTAAAAATATTGTAAAGGTAAATATTTAAGTGAGGTTATTCCCGCAGGTCTGGAGACTTGTTTATAATATTTTAAAACTTGAAAATTCCCTTGTAATGACCTTACATTGACTTAGTATGAATTTACATTTCTCAAGAAAACTGCGAGTAGTCCATTCATCATGTGCTGTTGCTGAGATTATGCCCATTCCTGTGTGCTTAGGTAGACTGGACTTTCAGTAATAAAGTAAACCACTTACAGCAGAAAGGTCAATAGAGCAAGCCAGTGGGGACGGCCAACTAAATGTCAGTACTCTGGGAATGAAAAAGAAGCACAGTCCCCTCTAGATCCTTCTACTGTAAAAGCTGGCCCACGATGTGAAACCCTCCCAGACAGTGGCAAGAAGCCCAGAAATCTGAAGCACCTGACTCCTTCAAGCCAAGAATCTCTGGATGAGACAGCTAGGTAAGCACTGGGAAAAGCGCCTCGTTCTAACAGCACAGATGGCCACCGCCATGGCCGCCAAATGGCTCACTGGGTCTGACAAAGGAGACAGGTGATCAAATAGACAAAAGCTGAAATGACTGCTCTAAATAGTACTGGAGAATGTGACAGGACTCGGGATAGAGGCGAAAACTGACAATTCATGGAAGTGATTGTTCTCTACCTGACTGCATGTCCCTTGGACATCTGTCTTCCCTGTTCTTGGATGTCTCGGGCTTCTCAAGTAGAGATCAGGTGCTTGCACAGATGATATGCTGGGTTCCTGCTGGGTGGGGAGGAAGTCACTGGGTTCTATCAGTTACTGAATCTCAATGATCAATAGGACAGTGAGAAAGTCACCATTTCACTGGTGTGAAAGAGTTCCCTGTCTCAAACAGTGAGTCAGTTTCACAAATATAAGTGGATGCCATTCAAGATCTATAAACAAGTTGAAACACTGGAGGAGATACTGAAGATATAGATGACAGTTTATAATAGGCCAACCCTATCAAATAATCAATATATATCACAGTTCTTTTCCTTTTAGTTAGATTCTTCTGGAACAAAGTTATCTTTTTGCCAATTATTATTTTTTGGATTCACCTTTTATATGTGCATGTGTGTATACATTTATATGTTTAAGTTCATAGCCATATGAGTATGCATGCCAATGTAATCAACCTTGGCTGTCTTTCCTAAGGCCTATTATGAACTTTTTAATTTAAAATTATATACATATACATTTACATGGCCCATAAGTATTCAGGCATGGATAAGGCAAGGACTCAGGGGATCCTACACTTCATGACTATACTATTAGCTAGCAACACCTTCATGGAGTAGAAAAATCATTGCCTTAAGTCCTGTACCAACTGATGACCCTACCACAGTCCAGTGGAATCTTCCAATACAGTGGTCATGCAGATGTCCTGGGTAGTTATGTGTGTATGCATACCTGCACATCTATGTATAAGAACACAGACATGAGATTGTCCCCTTCTGTCTTGTTCAAGAGAAAGCTTTTGTCCACCACCGTGTACAACAGTCTCAGTGATCCACAAAACTCTAGAGATTCTGTCTCCACTTCCCATCTTACTGTGGAAGCACAGAGATCACAGATGCCCACTATCACACTCAGATGTTCCCTGGTTTCTGAGGGTTTAAAATTAGCTCTTCACATTTGTATGGCATGTGCCTTACATACCAAGCCATCTCCCTGCCCAATTTATTTAACATGAGCATTCTCATTTTTTAACATGGTCTGGAGCCTCCTGAGGTAGGCTTGGCTGTCTGGCTAGCAGTCTCTGTCCAACTCTTTTTATGGGACTTATGAGAATCAAAGTCAGACACAGCCTTTTATTTTCACAGCAAGCACTTAACTAAGTCGATTTTTTTTCCTCCAGCCATTTATATAAAAAGCTTTTTCTAGTTTTCATTTATTTATTTTTAAACTTTTATTCTTTTGCTTTGGGGGAGGAGCTTGCAAGAGTTGAGAGCAGATTTGGAGAGACAGAGAGGTAAGAGGTATCAGCATATATGACATGAAAGGCACAAGGAGTCAATGCAAAGGAAAAAATAAAAATAAAGCAAAACACACTTAATTCAATACTTGATCTATTTCCATATATAAAGTATGGACTTGTTATAAAGTTATCTTCCCATTTATTGGATAATTCATGTAGTGATGAGGAAGATTCACATAGGGTTGATTTGTTGGATATCCCCAGTTTACCTTTATTGAGATGGTTAAATTTTTATAGGCCTTTAAGCCTTCCACAGACAAAGTTACAAACAATGGTTCTAATTAATTAATAGCTATAACCACTGTCTAAGTCTTTAACCCTAACTGAACATCATTAGAAGTAAAAATAAATGGTTATTCAGTAGTTAACTATAAAGTTTTTCTGACAGACCTGCAGGATCTGTGGGATCCACAGAGTGGAAGGATAGAGCAGATCCTCACAGGTTGTCCACTAACTTCCATGTTAATACCACAGCAAGAGTACTTGTGTATATGTACAAATGAACACACACACACACACACACACACACACACACACACACACACGAGGCGGGGGGGGGGAAGAAAGAGAGAGAATGTAATTTCAAAAAGATTCTTTTTGTAAGAGTAACAAGACATGTTTAATGATTTACTGATGAGACAATACAGTGAAATCATAGACATAATAGAATATGTATTAAATTATATAGTTATATAAAAAGGCCTTTAAGAATTTACAGTCATTGAAAACTGATCATGTAGAAACATATTAACTATTTTCATTTGAGTCACTGTGTTTTAAATTATGCTGTGTCAATAACAGTTATGACATTCAAATCCTAGAGGTTTGAATAAGAAGGTTTACAAAGATCTCACTCCACCTGCCCATGGCGGGCTGAGGGCTATTTCTGCTCCATCATACAATGTAGACCATGCAAAGTTCAATAAGGACCGCAATGATATCCAGAAACGAATCTTAGAACCTATGAAAGTTATTTTATGTACAAAATGAGGTTTCTCCGTATGGCAAAGAGTCTTTAAATAAGGAACAATCCTCTGATTTTCCAGATGGGCCCTGAAGGCAAATTGCAAGTATTTTTATAGGGAATAAAGATAGATTGGATGATAGGTGGAACAGGAAGTCACAAGACCAAAGCTGAGGGAAGCTGGATAAGAGACAGGGGGTTGCTGGTAGCTGGGAAGCCTGCCGATTCAACTGAGTCTTGACTTCATATGGTATTGAATAACTGAATGTGAGGGTAGCAATAAAAAGGGAAATAGTAAAGGCTTCTAAGGTACATCTTCATTGCAAAGACTGAATATCCCCTTGAGTCTGAGGTGTTTCTGGACACATTCATCATGCTTCATTGTGTGATTCTGAACACAAAGCAGATGCTCTTTGCGTTGAACATGACATCATACCATGTGACATCAAAGGGACACAGCAGGTATTGCCTGATACATTTTGGCTCAAGGTTGAGGATCTTACATGTTATGGATTGTTATGATTTTTCTCTCCACAAAAGTTTTCTGCTCTTATGGAAATGTAACATCCTAATTACGGCAAACAAAGGCTGCATTGTTACTTCTCAGCTTAGACTGTATTGTGTTAAGATATTTGGTTTTTATTTTCAAGTTGCTGTTTGAGTTGCTGACTTGAATTCTATACTAAAAAAATTAAATATATTTAAAGTAGGGATTAGAACAGAATTTGCAACAATTTTTAGAATGTCCTTAAACAAACTTCTGCCATTTGTCTATGTATTTATGTGAAGCAACATTCTTAGCAATGACAATTATAAAATAAAAACATCAATAAGCTCTGAAAATTGTTGAAATATAATGCACTACCCTGAACTATCTAATGCTCAGCCAAGATTTAGTTCATTATGCAAGAAACAATTCTATCGTAATATGCAAATTTGATTTTATTTTTAATAATTTATAAAATTATAATATATCAAAAATTGTTTCTATAATATTAAATTATTTATAATCAGCAGAAGGTGACTTGCACACTTATTTTATGTATCTATATACATAGAGTCACTTAGACATTTCTCAGGCCAATGGAGTTTGATAGATAAGAAACAGACCAGATGTAAGAGAAGAGAAGATGTGAACCAAGATTGCAAGTAATGCAACATCCAAATGCTCAAAGAATCAAGACAACAAATTCTCCTCCAAGGCCATCCCAGAGAGCAACCAAGACCCCGTCTCCCTCTTAGTGTTAGTGCTTTAAGACTCATCTTGAAATTCTGACCTTCAGGGACAATAGCAGAATAAATGTATATGGTTCAAAACAATGACATATTTAATTTGTTATAAATGTAATATAATAATAAGTTAATACTGAGAGACAGGATAAACAGTTTCTTAACAGTTCGTAGCCTCTACAGGAAAATTAAGACCAGGAGTATTTGGTTTTACACTAGGTCTCTGGGCTATATCCAGTCTCTGGTTCTTGCTCACCCAAGTGGTATCAGGTTGGGTTTCCATTTCATGGAATGGGCCCTAAGTCAAACCATACTGTTTCCTCCTGCAGTAGATAGGGACAAATACAGAGAGAGAGAGGGAGAAGGAGATGGACAGGGAGAGGGAGGGTGGAGGTGGAAAGAGAGGGGGAGGGGGAGAGGGAGAGGGGGAGGGGGAGGGAGAGGGGGAGGGGAAAGGAGAGGGGGAGGGAGACAGACCGAGAGGGAGAGGGAGAGGGGGAGGGGGAGGGGGAAGGAGAGGGAGAGGGAGACAGACCTTGCAAAGCACAGTTCAAAATGGGATCTCTCTTTCAAATCATCCCCTCAAAACTCAGGAAATCCCATAAAATGGAGGTAGAGAGAGTTTAAGAGCCGGAAAGAAGGGAAAAAAGAGAAAAAAAATCCCTCTAAGTCAACCGCGCAAAGCTTGTATGATCTCACAGAGACTGGAGCAACAAGTACAGGGCCTGCTCAGTTCATACTCTGTCTATCTCTGTGTATGCATTATAGCTGCCAGGTTAATAGTTTTATGGTAATCCTGAGTGTGTGAATGAGTGGGTCTCTGACTCTTGTGTTCTCTCTTGGGTTTTCTTCCATCCATTGATTTGCGCTGTCCAACCCCCATGTGATGGGACCCCATGTGAAAAAATATTTTTAATAGAAGATAAATGCTGACAATTTTATACACATGTACATGTTCATCTGTTGGTCCTCACCTCCTTCCCTTCCCTTTTTTTTTTATCTCCTGCCTCATCTCTTGCATCCCCTTCTCTTGTTTACAGCTCTCTTCTCAAGTACATGCCCTTTGGTTTAATTTTGACAGTCACAGCTTTTAACCTGGGCTATCTATATGACCAGGGAGTTAGAACTTGTCACTGGAGCTGACCAGCACATTGAAAATTATAATTGTTCCTCTTTCACGATGTATTATGAGACAATATTTCCATCAGGGTAGGCTATAGCTCTATGAATCCCTCCCCAGTCTATGATTGGCCCAGTGCAGATAAACACAGCAGCATCCTGCAATTGCAGTGTTGGGCCTGAAAACAAAGTCAACATTTTCAGTGATTCTTCCTTTACTCCCGCTTGGGTGATTTTTCTTGTTTTGTATTGTTTTGATTTTCTGCAACATTCTTTGAATGTTAGAGGAGGTGGTATAAGCATCCTGTTTAGGACTGAAAGTATCTTGAGCAGCCAGGCTTCTCTGCATTCACATCTCCTCACTGTCCTAGGATGCTAGAGGCAGACTAAATATCAATCGTATCAGCCACAGGGAAATGGCATAGTCTAGCCAGTGAAGGGCAGCAAACTAGGACACAACCGAACTCAGCATTTAAAGCAGTTCATTGCTGAAACCTAAAATCCATGCAACCTAAAGCTGGCTGTGGTCACCATGTTTAGAATGTGAGAGAATGTTTAAGCTTAGCCAGGTAACAAACCCAAACTCCTCCCTTGCCATGCTGAGCTATTGGCCAAAACATTAGCTTTCCTGACTTGAAGGATGATGGGTTAGTCAATTAAATGTAAATCTAGTCTTTGACTTACCAATGCAATGAGCAATTTCTTTTCCTAAAAAATTGACAAGGTTTGTTTGTGAGCAATAGGATTTTAAAGACATTTAATGGGCTGCTTTTTTTCCTTCCCCTCTGTTGGACAGTAACATGGCAGAAGATGCTAAAATTGGGAAATCTAAGTATCAGAGACCTCCCCTCCGACTTGTGCTTTCCATGAATCAGCCTTGAGGCCACACATGTACATTTGTCATATGTCAATAAATTCAGTGAAATGGACAAAACTATGGCATCAGATGTGGGATGTTTGGAACGCCAAGCATTTTGCTTGTATTGGGTTGCCATAAGGGACTTTCACAGACCATTCAAAGTAAATGACAGAACCTTTACAGGTCTAGAGACCACAAGCCTGAGTTTAAGGAATTTCTGCCATAGGCTTCTTGAGAAACTCCCCTTGACATGCAAAGGAAACCTTTTCACTCTGCCATCCTGAGAGCTGCCTACTTTTCCCATTCGGCCTGCCCCATGTCCTTTTCTTATGTAGGACACTGGGCATGCTGGATTAAAGTCCACCTTAACATCCCCAGTATAGCTTAATTACATGCTTAATAATCATAACTTCAA